>NC_141694.1:754440146-755683896 GCF_964263255.1 Lissotriton vulgaris | reverse complement strand
CCTTAAACTACTCTAAGTAGAGTGAGTGGTAAAGGGAACTGGGTGTAGTCTTGTGTTGTGTACTGGTGTCTGTGGTTAATAACTCTAAAAAGTGGTGATTTGTTTTTCTGCCATGTTGTTGTGTGTGTGTGGTTGGTGCCCCATGTGAAAACCCGTGAATTGTAAAGTACGTGAACTGCAGATGTTCACGAATGGTACTCGGGGGGGAGGAAACAGATAGATAGTATTAGAGGTGTACACTTAAGGCTTCGTCCGCATTCAGACCGAATGGGATCTTGGAATTCAAGAGTATTATATACCTTGATTCCAAGCGGCGTAACGCCCATGGGCGGTTACCTCCTCTTATGTTTTTTGGAATGCTGTCAATGACAAAGTATTGAATATTGTCAGCATTCCCATTGTGTATCTCATGAATGTGCCTGGCTACTGGGTACGATGGATCATTGTTAGCAATAGCTCGTAAGTGCTGTAGTATACGCACATGGGCTGGATGGATTGTGGATCCGACGTATCTCTTACCACATATACACACCAAAACGTAAACCGCAAAATCTGTTTTGCATGAGAATGAATCTCTGAGCACGTATGGTTTGTTTCTAAAGGGCACTTGAACCTTGGTAGTGTTCACGCCGTGCGTACATGCCTTACATTTACTGCACTTTTTAAACCCTTTTTTGGACTCTAGCCAGTTTTTTGTCTTCTTGAGTGATGGTGCATTGCAAACGATTTCGTTTCTCATTGACTTAGCCTTTATGTATGTTACCAAAGGGTTTTTGCCAACAATTCCTCCTATGCTGGTGTCGCAGCGAACTAGAGGCCAATGTCTCCTGAGAATTTTGTGGAGATTATTGTGGTATCTGTTGTACCCAGTTATCAGTCTCGGGGGATTTTTCACTGTGGGGTCAGATTCTTGGTCTCCACTTTTTGGGAAAATTAGATCTTTTCTATTTTTGGAACTACACTTCGCCTCCGCACTCTGGCATGTGCTTTCTGTGTATCCCCTCTTTCTGAGTCTTTTAAACAGATCTTGTTTGGCACTAGTTAGTCCTTCAGTGGTGCTGCAATTACGTGTCATCCTGAGACACTCAGCATAGGGAATTGACTGTTTCAACGGTGTAGGGTGGAAACTGTGTGCGTGCAGAAGAGCATTCCCTGCAGTCGGTTTTCTGTATGTGCGTGTTTGTATCTTGTTATTTTGCACATACAGTTCTAGATCTAAGAATTGGATAGTTACAGCACTGGTGTTACATGTAAATTTCAAATTCAGCATGTTGTCATTTAAGTCCAAAGCAAATCTCTCTGCATCCTCGACATTACCCTGCCAAAGGATAAAAATGTCATCGATGTATCTTTTGTACATCACCACATTATTCTGCATGGTCTCTGAGTGTTGGACTTTCAGTACCCGCTCCTCCCACCAGCCCATGTGCAGGTTCGCATAGCTGGGGGAGAAGCAAGTTCCCATGGCCGACCCCTGAAGCTGTTTGTAGTGCAATCTATCAAAGATGAAAGTGTTATTCGTCAGGCACCACTCAGCCATTTCTAGCAGCATCTTAGTGTGGTTAAATAGTTCAATTGGTCTTCTTCCTAGATAGTACTCCATGGCTTTGAGGCCATCTCTGTGTCTGATGCTGGTGTACAGCGATTGTACATCTAATGTCATGAAGTGGTAGTCATTTTGCCATTCTATATCGAAAATCTTTGACAGAAAGTCACCTGTATCTTTGACATATGCAGGGAGTTTTTTGAATTCGGGCTGTAAGAAGGAGTCAATGAAGATGCTCGTTGCTTCAAATAGGCTGCCAATGGCTGAAATTATCGGCCTTCCAGGTGGTGTTGTTTCATTTTTATGGACCTTCGGTATGAGATACAGTTGCGGTGTTACTGGATAGTCATTTTTTAGATAATTGAATTAATCCTTGTTGATGAGGCCCATTCCTTTCCATCTATATAATTCGTTATGGTACTTTTCTTGTATGCCCACATTGTGCGTCGGGCTAATCCTCATGTAACACTCTTTGTCTTGAAGTTGAGTTTGGGCTTCTTTGTTGTACATGTCAAGGGGCCACAAGACAACGTTTCCTCCCTTGTCTGACCACCTGATCACAATGTCGGATCTTGATTTAATTCTTGTCATTAAATCATTATATTTTCTTCTGTGGTCCTCGTTTTCCTTCCAATATTCTTTTGTGCTTAGGATGGACAAGTCTTTTAAATCTTTTATAACGTTGTCTGCAAATGCATCTAGATTGTCCTTCGGCATAGTTGGCATGAACACTGATTTCGGTTTGAAATTGGTTCTAACCGTTGCAAAGATGTTGAGGTCCGCCGCCATGGCTGCTCCACTTGGAGTTATCTCATCTCCTTCCGTTTGTAGTTCTAAATCAATTAGATTTTGCAGAGCCTCCATGTTGGCCACTGATAGATTTTCGCCCGGATCCTCCGCTTGCATTGCTGTTGTTGGGCGTTTTTTGATATTTACAAAGTACTTTTGCAGTTTCAGTTTTCGTACATACTGAAATAAATCAATGCGGGTCTGTGTATAATCAAAGTTTGTGTTACTACAGTAATTTAATCCAAGCGATAAAATTCCCAGTTCTTGTGCATTGAGCTCCATGTTAGATAAGTTGATAACTGTATTGTCTCTTTCATTTTGTACTTCCATTAACGGCGTCTGTAGCGTCTGTTTTGTGGTTTGTTCTGTTGTTGATTTTGACTCCGTTTTTCTCCACCGTCTGTTTTTTCTCCTCCGGCTTTTGGTTGTTGTTTTTGGTTTCTGTTGTTGGGTTTGTCTCTGCCTGCTCCCCCCTCTTGTCTCGGAGGAAAGCGTGGTCTTAGTGTTCTGAGGCGTTGCATTCTTAAAAAAGCAAATTCCTGTGCGGGGGTTGGTGTTGGGCCAATTGCGCCAGTGCTGTGATTACTTTCTGCATCAGTTTCATACTCTGAGCTGATTTCGTTCTCACTTTGTTCCACTGTAGTGTTCACGCCACTTGGTTCTATGTTAGGGTTTTGCCTTCTGATTTGGTCGTACTTTTTTGTGAAAGTGTATATCCTTCCGTTCATGTAGTCATTGCGATCCCGTTGTACACACTGTGCACACAAGTTCACCTACGTGATCAAGGCTTGCCTAAGCCGAAACATGTTGTAGGTGCAATAAACACCCTTGGACTTTGATCCAGTGCAAGACGTTTTGATTTCTGAGAGCGTGGCAATTCAAAATCTTTACTTTGGATATATATATATATATATATATATATATATATATATATATATATATATATATATATATATATATATATATATATATATATTTATATATATATAAATATATATATATATATATATATATATATCCAAAGTAAAGATATATATATATATATATATATATATATATATATATATATATATATATATATATATATATATATATATATCCAAAGTAAAGATTTTGAATTGCCACGCTCTCAGAATATATATATATATATATATATATATATATATATATATATATATATATATATATATATATATATATATATATATTACCTACTGGCGGTCGCCAGTAGGTATATATAGTTAGGATTTTTTCTCTATGGGATTTTTGAAAATTCTATGTCTAATAACTTTGGCGTTTGTGGACGGAATTGGCTGCAATTTTCAGGAAAATGGAACATTTTGTTTCTGAGCAGCCCCTGACAATTTGGGGGGGTTTCATCAAGGGGGGGCCAAGAAAAAAGGGGGGTCCCAAAACACGTTTTTCCCATGTTAATTTCCATAGGGCGGTTGGCCTCACTTTTAGCTCGAACGGCTGAATGGATTTGCACGAAACTTGGCAAAATTGTAGGGACTGTTAGCCCGATGTGCCTTTGCTAGGTCTCAATATATGTGCTCCAGTGGATTTTGAGTAATTTAGGTTCAAAAAAAGATATATATCTGGGCGGAGCCTAACCACACATCTGATCTGATTGGCTGTCAGCACTTCATCCAAGAAGTGTTGGCAGCCATCTTGGGACCAATATACATGATAGCACCTCATTAAAAAGCATTGTAGTTAATAGAGGGTTTTAGGACTTTAGTTACATTATAAATCATTTGTTGATGGTACCATACTCGTTTTAGGAATTGTGGTGGGTTCTAAGGTGATTTTACCATGTGAAAAAACCTTCTGCTGTGATATCATGAATATTGTTTGAAAGAAAACTAATATCTCATGATTTTTCCACAGTGGTTTGGAAGGGGATCTATAAGCTAAACTGAAAGCATATTTTCTGTAAATTCACATTATCTTTCTCAGTCATGTGAAAATGAAGTCTGACATTCTCAGTAAAACATGTACATCCAACAAGGACAGAGACTGTCAGTTGATTCCTTTGTGTTCTACTGCAGCCTCCTAGAGTGTTCTAAAGAACAACTAGAGCGCTAACAGTCCTACTTATTACAAAGGTATGGCACACCTGAAGCCATCTTGATTGGAATAAAGTGGTAACTCTTAAAACATTTAATTTAAAAAGAAACAACATGAGGGGGTATATTTTGCCATAGAAAGTATGATTAGTGCTGCAGAATGAAAAATTAGGGCACATTTTGAGTGACTTCTCAAATCCTTTTCTATTTCATTAAAACATTCTGACATGCAGTCTCCCAAAATGGCCACCAGAGACAAAAGAGCCCAAATGTAGCCCAAATATCACCCAGATGTAGCCCAAGTATAGCCCAATGACAGAATGTCCCAGAGTGTTCTAAAGAACAACTAGAGCGCTAACAGTCCTACTTATTACAAAGGTATGGCACACCTGAAGCCATCTTGATTGGAATAAAGTGGTAACTCTTAAAACATTTAATTTAAAAAGAAACAACATGAGGGGGTATATTTTGCCATAGAAAGTATGATTAGTGCTGCAGAATGAAAAATTAGGGCACATTTTGAGTGACTTCTCAAATCCTTTTCTATTTCATTAAAACATTCTGACATGCAGTCTCCCAAAATGGCCACCAGAGACAAAAGAGCCCAAATGTAGCCCAAATATCACCCAGATGTAGCCCAAGTATAGCCCAATGACAGAATGTCCCAGAGTGTTCTAAAGAACAACTAGAGCGCTAACAGTCCTACTTATTACAAAGGTATAGCACACCTGGAGCCATCGTGATGGGAATAAAGTGGTAACTCTTAAGACATTTAATGTAAAAAGGAACAAAATGAGGGGGTATATTATGCAATAGAAGGTATTATTAGTGCTGCAGAAAGAAAAATTAGGGCACATTTTGAGTGACTTTTCAAATCCTCTTCTATTTCATTAAAAAATTCTGACATGCAGTCTCCCAAAATGGCCACCAGAGACAAAAGAGCCCAAATGTAGCCCAAATATCACCCAGATGTAGCCCAAGTATAGCCCAATGACAGAATGTTCCAGAGTGTTCTAAAGAACAACTAGAGCGCTAACAGTCCTACTTATTACAAAGGTATGGCACACCAGAAGCCATCTTGATTGGAATGAAGTGGTAAGTCTGAAAACACTCAATTTAAAAAGGAACAACATGAGGGGGTTAATTTTGCCATAGAAAGTATGATTAGTGCTTCAGAAAGAAAAATTAGGGATCATTTTGAGTGACTTCTCAAATCCTCTTCTATTTCATTAAAAAAATTCTGACATGCAGACTGAAACATGCACTTTGAATACCAGCAGCAGACGTCCCTGGTGAGCAGTAGCTTTACTACAGTGATCTAATGTGCAACTAGAGTGCTAACATTCAGAATTTATGGCAAATGTGTGACACATCTGAATGCCTTCTTGATAGAACCAAAGTAAACAAGCATTGAAAATGCAATAGATCTCGCCCTCGTTTAAGTTAAAGCCATTCTGTTTGTAATGAGGTGGCTTTTTAGCTTTGCTTTTATTAGTGTTTTTTCAACTTTCATGTAAATAACGCACCGTTTTCACCAAATCGACTTTGCCCAAGCACACCCTTCCCTTCGGCCAACAAATCCCAAAAATTCGGCACACCTGCCGATCCACTCTCCCTACAGCTCACCCAAGCCCCGTCCCTCTAGCGCAACTGGAACACCCCAAATTCACCTTCTCCATGCGCACCAAAAACTCCCATTGAATAACATGGCAATTCGCTACTCCGCACAAACATTGCTCTTTAAAGCACTTCCACTGCTCTGATCCGCTTCAAACTTGGCTGGACACTAGTTCCAGCGATTCCCTAACATCTCACCAAAAATCAGCCCAATCCATCCACTGGAACGGGGACGAATTTCAACCCGAATACGCGCCCCCCGCAAACACAAAAAAAAGCCATAAAACGGCCAAATCTCGACCAAAAACCGCCAAAATCCCTCAAAACCTTGCCAACATCAATACGCACGAAACTTAACCGGCCCCTCAGCCCTAGGCTCCGGGAACTCTACTCAATTGACCCAAAAGCCCTAAAAAAGCAACATAATACACACGAAAACGCCCTAACAAACCTAAAATGCATATAAGTATATGTATGCATGCATTTATGTTTGTATTTATATAGATATACAGATGATATATGTTTATATATGTATGTATATATATATATTCACTGAAAAAACCATAGGCTATAGACCATATATAGTTAGGAATTAGCATTTACAAAACCTTGAAAATTCACTGAAAAAACCATAGTTTATAGACCATATATAGTTAGGAATTAGCAATTACAAAACCTTGAAAATTCACTGAAAAAACCATAGGTTATAGACCATATATAGTTAGGAATTCGCATTTACAAAACCTTATTTTACTCACACAAAACCATTGAAATTCCATATATAGTTAGTTGCACTAACTATATATCGCGCACCCGCAATCCACTGCTGATGATGTCACATATTACATCATTCATGACATGGTCAGTGACATCACTGATGACATCACTGATGACATCTCAAATGACATCACTGATGACATCACTGATGACAACATCCAGTGACTGTATGTTTCTGTAAAGTTAAAATATGTCTTACATATTGAAGAATGAGTGGATGTATAAGTGTCTGGATGAATGATTTAGTAGGTGCATGACTGACTGTATGAGTGAGTGATTAAATGTGTCTCACTGAGTGCATGGGTTAGCGACTAAACTGTCTTAATTTGTGCATCATTATGTCTGTTGTTCTGTAAACTGTTGCATGTGTTGATAAGTACCTATATGAGTAACTATATGGGTTATTGATTGGTTGCCCAAGTATTTGTATGGGAGACTGAGTGTGTGTGTGGGTGGCTGGGAGGTGTATGACTCTGTGCATAGATGTGTGAGCAGTTGATTCACTAGATGTATGGTTTCAAAAGTGCATGTGGAAACAGCTGTATGGGCGGTTGACTGTGTGCATGAGTGTATTGGTGAGTGAATGGATATCTCAGTGCTACATGTCAAAGTAAGTACATATGTAAAACACAGTACATGTGAGAGTTGACATATATAAATAACTGTGCATAAGAGCCAGTGAATGTGTGAGTGGCTGTATGGATCATCGAGAACTTGTATCAGGGATTGTATAAGAGAGTAAATATGTGTTAGTATATGTTTGAATAAGTAAAGTTTGAATAACTGTATAGTTGAGGAAATGGAGGTGTGATTGATTCTTTGCATGACTGACTAGGTGTGTGAGTAACTCCATGGATGAGTGACAGTCTGTGAGTGTCTGTTTACACTGATTGTATCTAAGGTTATATTAGAGTCTGAAGAGGTTCATCGTATTATCACATGAATGATATCATCAGTGATGTGATCAGTAATGTCAAATGAGATGTCATCAGTGATGTCATCAGTGATGTCATTTGAGATGTCATCAGTGATGTCATTTGAGATGTCACCAGTGATGTCATCAGTGATGTCACTGACCATGTCATCAATGATGTAATATGTGACATCATCAGCAGTGGATTGCGGGTGCGCGATATATAAGTGCAACTAACTATATATGGAATTTCAATGGTTTTGTGTGAGTAAAATAAGGTTTTGTAAATGCGAATTCCTAACTATATATGGTCTATAACCTATGGTTTTTTCAGTGAATATATATATATATATATCCAAACAAAGTTTTGCCCATTTTAGAAGAGCCGCTCACAGGTAGGTGAAAATTGCGCGTTTATTTGGAAAAGCTGCAAGGCACCTCCAGGGAAAGTTCACCACTTCATACTGCCTTACGCGTTTCGTGCGTGACCGCACTTCCTCAGAGGCTTTCAATCACTTGTGCAATGTTTCGCATCGCAAAGTTCCGTTACGCGAAAAGTACGCGAACCGGAGTGCTACCCGGAGCGCTGTTACAGATATATATCTTTTTTTGCACGTTAATTTCTCAAAATCTACTGGAGCACATATATTGAGACCTAGCAAAGGCACATCGGGCTAACAGTCCCTACAATTTTGCCAAGTTTCGTGCAAATCCATTCAGCCGTTCGGGCTAAAAGTGAGGCCAACCGCCCTATGGAAATGAACATTGGAAAAACGTGTTTTGGGACCCCCATTTTTTCTCGGCCCCCCCTTGACGGACCCCCCCCAAATTTTCAGGGGCTGCTCAGAAACAAAATGTGCCATTTTCCTGAAAATTTCAGCCGATTCCGTCCACAAACGCCAAAGTTATTAGACATAGAATTTACAGTTACGCAAACGGAACGTTTACCGGTTCGCGGACCGAGTCGCGGCTCCAAATTGAGCTAATGGGAAGCTAACCGGTTCGCAGACTGGGAGCGAAACAAAAAAAAAATTGTATAAAAAACATGTAAAATATATTTTAAGATTTAAAGAAGAATACATTTTACAGCTACAGATATTAGCTTTTAAAAAACCAATGAAATTCACTGAAAAAACCATAGGTTATAGACCATATATAGTTAGGAATTAGCATTTACAAAACCTTGAAAATTCAATGAAAAAACCATGGGTTATAGAACATATATAGTTAGGGATTAGCATTTACAAAACCTTATTTTGCTCACACAAAACCATTGAAATTTCATATATAGTTAGTTGCACTAACTATATATCGCGCACCCGCAATCCACTGCTGATGATGTCACATATTACATCATTCATGACATGGTCAGTGACATCACTGATGACATCACTGATGACATCTCAAATGACATCACTGATGACAACATCCAGTGACTGTATGTTTCTGTAAAGTTAAAATATGTCTTACATATTGAAGAATGAGTGGATGTATAAGTGTCTGGATGAAGGATTTAGTAGGTGCATGACTGACTGTATGAGTGAGTGATTAACTGTGTCTCACTGAGTGCATGGGTTAGTGACTTAACTGTCTTAATTTGTGCATCATTATGTTTGTTGTTCTGTAAACTGTTGCATGTGTTGATAAGTAGCTATATGAGTAACTATATGGGTTATTGATTGGTTGCCCAAGTATTTGTATGGGAGACTGAGAGTGTGTGTGGGTGGCTGGGAGGTGTATGACTCTGTGCATAGATGTGTGAGCAGTTGATTCACTAGATGTATGGTTTCAAAAGTGCATGTGGAAACAGCTGTATGGGCGGTTGACTGTGTGCATAAGTGTATTGGTGAGTGAATGGATATCTCAGTGCTACATGTCAAAGTAAGTACATATGTAAAACACAGTACATGTGAGAGTTGACATATATAAATAACTGTGCATAAGAGCCAGTAAATGTGTGAGTGGCTGTATGGATCATTGTGAACTTGTATCAGGGATTGTATAAGAGAGTAAATATGTGTTAGTATATGTTTGAATAAGTAAAGTTTGTATAACTGTATAGTTGAGGAAATGGAGGTGTGATTGATTCTTTGCATGACTGACTAGGTGTGTGAGTAACTCCATGGATGAGTGACAGTCTGTGAGTGTCTGTTTACACTGATTGTATCTAAGGTTATATTAGAGTCTGAAGAGGTTCATCGTATTATCACATGAATGATTTCATCAGTGATGTGATAAGTAATGTCAAATGAGATGTCATCAGTGATGTCATTTGAGATGTCTTCAGTGATGTCATCAGTGATGTCATTTGAGATGTCATCAGTGATGTCATCAGTGATGTCACTGACCATGTCATGAATGATGTAATATGTGACATCATCAGCAGTGGATTGCGGGTGCGCGATATATAGTTAGTGCAACTAACTATATATGAAATTTCAATGGTTTTGTGTGAGCAAAATAAGGTTTTGTAAATGCTAATCCCTAACTATATATGTTCTATAACCCATGGTTTTTTCATTGAATATATATATATATATATATATATATATATATATATATATTTCTTGGATGTATATATATATATATATATATATATATATATATATATATATATATATCTCACCAAAACCTTCTCCTCCAAAAGAGCAGGCAGAGGAGCAGGCAGAGGACACAGCGGGGTATGTATGGTTGCTTTATTGAGAAAAGTAGGACGGCATGACCGGTTTCAGTTAGCGCCTTTTTCAAATGCCACAGTCCATTGCTGAATCACCTCACAAGTTCCTTTAAATAAGCTCCTCCAATCACAGTGATGAAGAGCTCACCTGCGCCACTTGTGCCTGTAGAACGGAACAACCGCAGCCAAATGTCACGACTACCTGCCCCATAATGCAGCGTGATGGTACATACGCGGTGCAGGAGGTCGTTTCAGCAGAGTTACTGGCAACAAAACAACCTTGGGTCCCCAACTTCCAGCCAGCCCAATTCACAGTTCCCAAGGCTGAAGGCATAAGGACAATGCCAGCGCCTCGCCAGGAAATCCAGGACCGCCGATTAGCAGCAGCTCTTTAGTCTCTGTAGTGTGGGCGGCGGGTCGCAGACATCCGATCACTCGGTAAGTATATATATCTAAGGCAATGCTGCCCTCTCCTCTCCCAAAGCAGGCACCGACAACATGGAATTCCATAAGAAAATGTATTACTTGGCAGAAGCTGACAAAGGACGACACGTTTCGATGGTCACTGCCACCTTGATCACATATGTATGCAACGTCCTCACCTCCAATCCCGCAATTGGTACAATCCAAACAGCCGGGCACAGGCTCCTCTTTTCATTAGTGCTTATTAATTTCAATATATCACACATGTCCATATGCCGCGATCCGGACGATACACCGTGGCCTTGCTCACATACAGATATATATATATATATTCACTGAAAAAACCATAGGTTATAGACCATATATAGTTAGGAATTTGCATTTACAAAACCTTATTTTACTCACACAAAACCATTGAAATTCCATATATAGTTAGTTGCACTAACTATATATCGCGCACCCGCAATCCACTGCTGATGATGTCACATATTACATCATTCATGACATGGTCAGTGACATCACTGATGACATCTCAAATGACATCACTGATGACATCTCAAATGACATCACTGATGACATCACTGATGACATCACTGATGACATCTTATTTGACATTACTGATCACATCACTGATGATATCATTCATGTGATAATACGATGAACCTCTTCAGACTCTAATATAACCTTAGATACAATCAGTGTAAACAGACACTCACAGACTGCCACTCATCCATGGAGTTACTCACACACCTAGTCAGTCATGCAAAGAATCAATCACACCTCCATTTCCTCAACTATACAGTTATACAAACTTTACTTATTCAAACATATACTAACACATATTTACTCTCTTATACAATCCCTGATACAAGTTCACAATGATCCATACAGCCACTCACACATTCACTGGCTCTTATGCACAGTTATTTATATATGTCAACTCTCACATGTACTGTGTTTTACATATGTACTTACTTTGACATGTAGCACTGAGATATCCATTCACTCACCAATACACTCATGCACACAGTCAACCGCCCATACAGCTGTTTCCACATGCACGTTTGAAACCATACATCTAGTGAATCAACTGCTCACACATCTATGCACAGAGTCATACACCTCCCAGCCACCCACACACACACTCAGTCTCCCATACAAATACTTGGGCAACCAATCAATAACCCATATAGTTACTCATATAGCTACTTATCAACACATGCAACAGTTTACAGAACAACAGACATAATGATGCACAAATTAAGACAGTTTAGTCACTAACCCATGCACTCAGTGAGACACATTTAATCACTCACTCATACAGTCAGTCATGCACCTACTAAATCCTTCATCCAGACACTTATACATCCACTCATTCTTCAATATGTAAGACATATTTTAACTTTACAGAAACATACAGTCACTGGATGTTGTCATCAGTGATGTCATCAGTGATGTCATTTGAGATGTCATCAGTGATGTCATCAGTGATGTCACTGACCATGTCATGAATGATGTAATATGTGACATCATCAGCAGTGGATTGCGGGTGTGCGATATATAGTTAGTGCAACTAACTATATATGGAATTTCAATGGTTTTGTGTGAGTAAAATAAGGTTTTGTAAATGCAAATTCCTAACTATATATGGTCTATAACCTATGGTTTTTTCAGTGAATTTTCAAGGTTTTGTAAATGCTAATTCCTAACTATATATGGTCTATAACCTATGGTTTTTTCAGTGAATATATATATATATATCCAAAGTAAAGATATATATATATATATATATATATATATATATATATATATATCCAAAGTAAAGATTTTGAATTGCCACGCTCTCAGAAATCAAAACGTCTTGCACTGGATCAAAGTCCAAGGGTGTTTATTGCACCTACAACATGTTTCGGCTTAGGCAAGCCTTGATCACGTAGGTGAACTCGTGTGCACAGTGTGTAAATAAAGTTACAGGCAAGTAAGCGACATAGAGATAGGACATACAATGCTCGGCCAAACTGGCCGCCATCTTGGAATGGTAAATTTCATTCATTTACAATGGGAATCTGCAGATCATGTAATTATCAGAGATCCATAATGCAACTAGAGCCACCGTGGGCAACACATGTAAATTGAAAGTAAGCACATTTTCAAATAGTCACATCGTACCACATACAAACTACAATAGTGCAGGGTATTGACTGTTCCATTCCGCGTTTGTCAGGGTAAGAACAATGTGAAACGTCAGCTGTGACCAATTGGGCAAAAATACAATCGCTGAACATCCCTGCGAAGTACGGCAATCTCAGTGGCGGTTGCAGAACTGCGCAATGACTGTAAAATACGTGCAGGTCAATAACGAAAAATGATCGTGCAGAGTGCAGTAACCAGGTCAAATACCAGACTGTATAGCTGCAGGGGATACCTGTTCTTGCTTGCATATCCCAATGAAGATCTCAGTGTCACAGTGCCTGTCGAAAAAAGCCCTAGCGGGCGTGCTCAGTGAAGTGACTATACTGGTGAGAAAAGGGAATTGGCCGTGAAAGTAAGTGCAGTACCGGGGCCCTGTTTTTCTCACTGTGCTCCCGTTGGAAATACATAAGCAAAACAAATGTTAGGATTAAAACCACTGTATAATAAATCGCAAAAACAATAAACTGTACTCAGCAATGAGGTTCATGGAAGAAGAGAGATACAACTATGATGGGGGGGAAGAGGGAATGGGGGACCCCAAAAGGGGGGGCCAGAGTGGTCAGACCCTTCAATTATCTTTGATATGGACTGCCAACTCCTCATCCTGGTTCAGCCCTCCTGGATCCTTTGTCTGAAAATTGATGATGTATTTAGATTCTTTCTGCCTCAGTCTAAGAACCCTGTTCCCACCTCTGGGATTCCTCTCAATCTGTTCTAGGATGAAGAAACTAAGCTGTGAGGGATTGGAGTAGTGTTTGTCCCGAAAATGTCTAGCTACCGGGTACTTCTCATCATTATGAGCAATAGCTTGATAGTGTTCCAGTATCCGTTTTTTGGCATGTAATGTTGTGCTGTCTATATACCAGGAACTGCAGGGACATACAATCATATACACAACATGGGTGGTACTGCAAGTGAGAAATTGGGTGAATTCTTTCTTCACCCCATTGTGTTCAACTGTTTTTATGTGGTTGCTATTCTGGCAGGCTTTGCAGTGGCCGCAAGGAAAAAATCCCTTGAGGCCTAAACCTTGATTTGAGGGATAGCTGGTGATATCGCTACCTACACAGAGGTCCCTGATGTTTCTGCCCTTGCGGTATGTGATGCTCGGTCTCACTGGCATGTCGCCCCCTATGACGTTGTCACATTTGAGGATGTCCCAATTTTTGGTCAGTATCTTTTGTATTTGTCGCGACTTAGTATTGAATGTTAAAATGAATTGTGTGCTTTCCTGGTCATTACTACTGTCCTCTGTGGTCTTGTCCTCAAGAGTAGTACTTCTCGGTATAGCGCCTGCTCTCTGTTTCGCCTTTTTCAGCACCCATGCCGGATAGCCACGATTCTTAAAACGTTCCAGCATCAAATTGCTTTCACGTTGGTAACCGGTGTCCGTGTTGCGATTTCTCCTTGCCCTCAGACAAAACACCTCGGAAGGCCAATTTTTTAGACGAATATCGTCATCTGGATCTCTGATAATTACATGATCTGCAAATTCCGGTGTGCTCGGCCAGAGTGCGCGCCACCTCCCATGGGGCCACAAGCAGTTCAGACGGAGCAACTTTGGCAAATGTATATATATATATATATATATATTACCTACTGGCGATAGCCAGTAGGTATATATAGTTAGGATTTTTTCCCTATGGGATTTTTGAAAATTCTATGTCTAATAACTTTGGCGTTTGTGGACGGAATCGGCAGAAATTATCAGGAAAATGGCACATTTTGTTTCTGAGCAGCTCCTGGAAATTTGGGGGGTGTTCGTCGAGGGTGGGTCGAGAAAAAAGGGGGGTCCCAAAACGCGTTTTTCCCATGTTAATTTCCATAGGACGGTTGGACTCACTTTTAGCTCGAACGGCTGAATGGATTTGCACGAAACTTGGCAAAATTGTAGGGACTGTTAGCCCGATGTGCCTTTGCTAGGTCTCAATATATGTGCTTCAGTGGATTTTGAGAAATTAACGTTTAAAACAAGATATATATCTGTAACAGCGCTCCGGGCAGCGATCCGGTTCGCGTACTTTTCGCGTAACGGAACTTTGCGATGCGAAGCTGATTGGCTCTCCGGTGTCTGTCAACATTCTAAACAGTCCGGAGCGGCCGCCATCTTTTCGCCGTAGAGACGCGTCTTGGTACGCGAACCGGGCAGCTAACCGGGCAGCTAACCGGGAAGCTAACCGGCAGTGTAACGGGAGTCTGAGGAGTAGCTGATTGGCTGTCAACATTGTAAACAGTCCGGAGCGGCCGCCATCTTGTCTCTCGGTAGGATCGAGAGACAAGAGGAGGCCAAAACAAAGGGGGAAATGAAGGAAAGAGGGCAAGGTAGACCCCTTCTGACCCCCTAGGATTGATGAGGGGGATATTATAAAGCCACGCGGGGCCAAAAAAAAAAAAAATCCGATTTTTTCGCCGTAGAGACGCGTCTTGGTACGCGAACCGGGCAGCTAACCGGGCAGCTAACCGGGAAGCTAACCGGCAGTGTAACGGGAGTCTGAGGAGAAGCTGATTGGCTGTTATCATTGTAAACAGTCTGGAGCGGCCGCCATCTTGTCTCTCTGTGGGATCGAGAGACAAGAGGTGGAAAAAAAAAAGGTGTAAATGAATGAAAGGGGTAAGGCAGACCCCTCCTGAACCCCTAGGATTGATGAGGGGGCTATTAAAGTTCCCTGCGGGGCAAAAGAAAAAAAAATTGTGATTTTTCGCGGTAAAGGTACTTCCTGGTACGTTAACCGGGCAGCTAACCGGCAGCGTAACGGGAGTCCGACATATTGTGTTTTTTGAACGTTTGTGATATGTGCACGTGTGGATTTTGTCTAACTAAGGTTAAAAAAATATATATATATCTTTAAGCGTGTTCTGGCGCGCTTACGTTTTGGGTTTGGTTTGCGCTGCAGAGACGATACGTCACGGTTATGCGATGCATCATGAGGCGTCTCACGGGCTACGTGATACGTCACTTAATTAAGAATATATTTTACAGCTATAGATATTAGCTTTTAAAAAACCAATGAAATTCACAGAAAAAACCATAGGTTATAGACCATATATAGTTAGGAATTTGCATTTACAAAACCTTGAAAATTCAATGAAAAAACCATAGGTTATAGACCATATATAGTTAGGGATTAGCATTTAAAAAACCTTATTTTATTTGCACAAAACCATTGAAATTCCATATATAGTTAGTTGCACTAACTATATATCGCGGACCCGCAATCCACTGCTAATGATGTCACATATTACATCATTCATGACATGGTCAGTGACATCACTGATGACATCACTGATGACATCTCAAATGACATCACTGATGACATCACTGATGACATCTCAAATGACATCACTGATGACATCACTGACATCTCATTTGACATTACTGATTACATCACTGATGATATCATTTATGTGATAATACATCTTCAGACTCTAATATAACCTTAGATACACTCAGTGTAAACAGGCACTCACAGACTGTCACACATCCATGGAGTTACTCACACACCTAGTCAGTCATGCAAAGAATCAATCACATCTCCATTTCCTCAACTATACAGTTATACACACCTTACTTATTCAAACATATACTAACACATATTTACTCTCTTATACAATCCTTGATACAAGTTCACAATGATTCATACAGCCACTCTCACATTCACTGGCTCTTATGTTCAGTTATTTATATATGTCAACTCTCACATGGAGTGTGTTTTACATATGTACTTACTTTGACATGTAGCACTGAGATATCCATTCACTCACCAATATACTCATGCACACAGTCAACTGTCCATACAGCTGTTTCTACATGCACTTTTGAACCCATACACCTAGGGAATCAACTGCTCACACATCTATGCACAGAGTTATACACCTCCCAGCCACCCACACACATACTCAGTCTCCCATACAAATACTTGGGCAACCATTCAATAACCCATATAGTTTCTGATATAGCTACTGATTTAAACATGCAGCAGTTTACAGAACAACATAAATAATGATTGCCAAATTAAGACACTTTAATCACTAACCCATGCACTCAGTGAGACACATTTAATCATTCTCTCATACAGTCAGTCATGCACCTACTAAATCCTTCATCCAGACACTTATACATCCACTCATTCTTCAATATGTAAGACATATTTTAACTTTACAGAAACATACAGTCACTGGGTGTTGTCATCAGTGATGTCATCAGTGATGTCATTTGAGATGTCATCAGTGATGTCATCAGTGATGTCACTGACCATGTCATGAATGATGTAATATGTGACATCATTAGCAGTGGATTGCGGGTCCGCGATATATAGTTAGTGCAACTAACTATATATGGAATTTCAATGGTTTTGTGCAAATAAAATAAGGTTTTTTAAATGCTAATCCCTAACTATATATGGTCTATAACCTATGTTTTTTTCATTGAATTTTCAAGGTTTTGTAAATGCAAATTCCTAACTATATATGGTCTATAACCTATGGTTTTTTCTGTGATATATATATATATAGATATATAGATATATATATAGAAGAATTCGCCAAGCAATCCCAGTCCCGCCACGTTTCACCGGACTGGAAAGACGAAAAAGAGGAACCCTTTTCTTGGTGCCAAACAAAGTGAATTTATGTAAGCTTGTTGTTGCTCAGCATGTCCGCCATTAAGCGTTTCGGCAGTATCCACTGCCTTGATCATATAAATAAATAGTCAAAATATCGAGTAAAAAATATCGAATGGACATAATATCGAGTTTAAAATATAGAATGGACAAAATATCGAATGGACAGAATAAAGACATCAAAAATATCGTTTTTAAGGTAAGTAATGTAATATCGAATGTTAAAAATATACAGCCAGATTCATGAAGGTGCCATTCTGCGATTAGCAAATTGCGAAAAATTGCGATTCGCATTTTGAAAATCACAGAATGGCATTCATGTAGAAAAGCGATGCAAAAATGCGATTCGCAATCGATCGCAATTGCCGATTGCGATCTTGCCACAATCGCTCAATAATCGCAGAATCTGCATTTTTCCATGTAGAAATTGCGACCTCGCAATTAGCGAAATTGCATTTTGCGATCTCGCTAACTGCGAGATCGCAAAAACGGGAAGTCGCATTTCGAGCCCACTGATGACATCACAACCAGGAAGTAGGCTTACCACACCCACAAACTGAACACAGAGCCAGAGAGTGGAAGCAGGATACTGAAGAGCACCAAACCTTAGACTGTGCAGCACCCCAGCAGGACAAAAATTCACCAACATGTCCCAGGATGCAGCAGGGAGCAGTGGGCAGGAGAGGAAGCAAAAACTCAAGTTTTCAGAACTTGAACTGGAGTATCTGATTGAGGGGGTCTCCAAGGACCATGCACGCCTCTTTGGCAAAGACTCCCGGAGGGTGCCAGAGGCAGACAAGCGCAGGATCTGGCAGCGCATCCGCGCTAAAGTTAATTCGGTTGGGGTGACCCAGCAGTCAATTGATGACCTTAAAAAGCACTGGTACGACCTGAGAGGTCGTTCTAAGGAGCGTATCGCCGAGAGGCTTGGGGAGCGACTGGCCATCGGTGGAGGGGAACCTGTAGCCACACCAAACACCCAATTGGAGGACCTGATAGAGGGCACCATTGCACCAGAAGCCTGCGTGGGGGTCATCCAGCTGGACTACTCTCGACCCAGCCAACAATCTGAAGGTAAGTGCCATGCGACTGCGACCCTGTCCCAAAACAATGCCCATGACTCCTGAGCTAGCAATATGACATCCCCAACAATGCAGCCCATGCACACCTGAAATGCCCCAATGCATTGTGGTAGTTGTAGTGACATCATATACCCCCAGTTAGCTGAACACAGCCAGAGCTGTAAAATCAAAGTAAATCCAAAAGCCAGTCAGGGAAAGCAAGCCTGCATGCATGTATCAACATTGCTTGTGCAAGATACATAACATTAATCATGCACCCTTTCACATTACAGGTGCAGTTGAGCAACCCAGCACAGACAGCGAGGCCCTGCACATCGCCGAGACCCAGGAGGACACTGAGGGTGAGGGCCAGTCCAACCAACGACCCGGCCCATCACAGCCACCAGCAGTTCTTCCACCACCACCATCCCGTGCGGACAGGGCCACCCCTGCAGCCACAGGTGTGCAGCCAACACCCCAACAAACAGCCACAGCAGTGGTACAGGCCCCACCACCAGCGCCTAGGAGGCAGACAAGGCGCACAGCTGGAGCCAGATCACACACCAGCGCACTGAGGCACCAGCAGCGTCAGGGCTCAGCAGGCACGGGCAGGGCACTCCTACTACCTGATCCTGGCCTGGCCATTGAACGCCGCATGCTGGCGGTGCACCGTACACAGGCGCGTCACCTGGCAGCAATTCACACCCAGCTGCAGGCGACAGGCCAAAATATTGCCCAGATGACCGCTGCTGTCAGAGAGAACAGCCAGCTGCTGGTAGCCCAGCAGGACATGACCCGCCGCCGCCACCGCCAACTACTGGTCCGCCTATCGGCCTACACCGGGTCAAACCACATAGTTGGGAATGCAACATCACAGCTGGCACGCAGGTCACTTGCCATGCAGGGCCAGATGGTGCAGTGTTGCCAGGATGTGGCCAGATCACTAGATCTGCTTACAGCAGCAGTGCTCGGCATCCAGTCCACTGCCCATGGAGAACCAGAGGGGCCCGATGACGTGAGCAAGGTAGCCTCAACTAACAGCAGCGCATCTTTGCCACCTGTGCCTGTCCGTCGCCGCAGCAGCAGGCCAACAGCATCAACTATGGCCAACACCGTCCCTCAGGACACAGATAGACTGCTTGGGGCGTCTCGTCGTAACCGACAGTGAGAACTCAGACACTCTCAGGGAGGCCATGCAGTACACCCCTGCAAGCCCACTACCCCAGCATGGGGAGGTATGGAGTAATACTCTCTTCATGAGACACCAAAATAAGTAAAGGCCAATTTATTGTGCATGAACAATAAAGATTAATGGTCTGACTTGATTCACACTCATGTCATTATTACATTTGTCATGCATGGGTGCAGTGTTTTGTGAGGGGAATGGGTGCACTAGAAACAGTTAATAGTGATGTGGTTGCAGCGCCTGTGTCCTTCCGCAGGATTTTCTCCGCGTGCATGACGCACATGTGGAGGCGGTCGGTTGTCCCCTTATGACTCACTGCCAGATATCTCCACTGGTATCCTGCGCTTGGTAGCAATGTTGTGGAGTATTGCACACACGGCCACGATGCCGCAGCAGACCTCAGGTGTGTATTTGATGGCCCCACCAGTCTTGTGCAGTATGCAGAAACGGCTCTTCAATAGGCCAAATGTCCTCTCAATGCAATTTCTTGTGCGTATGTGTGCAGCATTGTAACGCCGTTGCTGTGGTGTGGCAGGGTTGAGGTATGGGGTGAGGAGGTACTCACGTACACCGTAGGCGCTGTCACCTGAGGGTAAGAAGCACAGGGTGAGTGCCTGTTCTGCACTGATACATGATCACAGTGTACTGTTTGGGGGCATGTGTACTTACCTAGTAGGTGTCCTTCACCAAAGTCTCCCCTGGCCAGTCGTGTGTGAATGCCGCTGTGCCGGAAGATGAAGGAGTCATGTGTGCTGCCCGGATATTGTGCCACTATGTCCGTGATGTAATTCTTGGCGTTGCACACCATCTGGATATTGAGGGAGTGGTAGGACTTGCGGTTGCGGTACATGTATTCCGTTTGTGCTGGTGGGCAGATGTGGACGTGGGTACAGTCAATGCATCCAATTACATGCGGGAATTGTGCAATGTTGTAGAATTTCAGCTTGGTGTCATTCTAGTCCTGTTGGGTGGTGGGGAATGATATGTAGTGGTGTAGCCGGGTCAGCATTGCATCCAGGAAACTCCTTAGGCAGCGGGACATGGTGGCTGGAATATCCCCCCTGCAACAGCGACTATCCCCTGGAAGCTTCCGGAGGCCAGTAGGTGCAGGCTGCACAATACCTGCACATGGGTGGGAACGGCATTGGTCCTCCTTGTTGGGTGCTGCATCAGGGGGTCTAGGTCCCGGATCGGCTTAATGATCATTGGCCCATTTAGGCGGTACTTAGCATAGATTTGCTCCCTGGTTTGGCCCAGAAAGGTGACCCACTGACGGAATATCCGCTCCTGGATCCTACGTCTGTTCCGTGCTGCTCGCTGTAGCCTTCGCCGCCTGACCACCATGTAGAGTCCTGGCATTGTGAGAGTCCTCAGGCTCCAGCTGCATGTCCTTAAGTGTGTTTGGCCAGGCCTGCATCTGTTTGTAGTTAGCTAAAGTTTAAAAAAAAAAAAAAAATTTCTTTACTGGTTACCACCTGGTTTGGGTTTTCCTTAAATTGCGCGTCGCAAATAGCGATTATCGGGTTTTTCGCAAACATCGATTTTTCTTGAATGGCGATAGCGATTATTTTGCGAGTTCGCTAATAATTTCGCAGAATCCATGGTTTCTCGCTATTTCAAAATCGCTAATGGGCTTGTTCCAGGATTCTGCGATTTTATTTGCGAACTCGCTATTTTGATTTTGCGATTTCGCTTTTTTGCTATTTTCACTATCATGAATTCCTTTTACTCAAATTACGATCGCAATTTCTAAATCGCAGCGATTGCGATCGCAATTTGGCTTCATGAATCTATCTGATAGAAAGTAAAAATATCGAAGTATATAATATAGGTTATTAAAGTTATCGAATTTTTAATAATAACACATTTTTTATAGTGTTTTTAAGTTATTATATGTGTGAAAAGTGTGTATTTATGTTATAATTTATTTTAATTAATGAATTTTGTTATTTTAAGTTTTGCGTAATTGAATTCTGTAGCGGGTTGTGGGTTTATAGGGAAATAGGGTGGGAAGTAATTTAATTATAATTAATTAAATATGTAAATGTATTTATCGGTATTCATTTTTGATTAATTGTTAAGTAATTTATATTTGGTAATTAATTAAATTTTATTTGGCAATTAATTTTAATTAATTGATTAATTGCTAATTATGTTAATTTTACTAATTTATTTTCTGTAGCGGGTTGTGGGTTTATAGGGGAATTGGGTGGGAAGTAGGTATTTATTTAGAATTAATTGTTAATTATTTTCTATGGGTAATTAATTAACTTTTAATTGCAAATTAATTTTATTTAATTGATTAATTGCTAATTATGTTAATTTTACTAATTTATTTTCTGTAGCGGGTTGTGGGTTTATAGGGGAATAGGGTGGGAAGTAATTTATTTTTAATTAATTAAATAATTCAATTTATTTAATTGTATTTAATTTGAATTAATTGTTAATTAATTTTTAATTGTTAATTAATTAATTGTTAATTTGTAATTAATTTGTATTAATAGGTAACTAATTCTAATAATTAATTTTAATTTGTAATTTTAATTGATTAATTATTATATTATATTAGATTGGTAATTACTTTTAATTAATTTTTTATAGATATTAATTTATATATTTTTAAATAATATATGAAGTATTTACTTTCCCTATTGCTGCACTCTCTGGAGTGGGAATAGTAATTTTTACCCCTACGCTATCCAACGCTTTCCCTACTTTTGCACTCTTTGGAGTGGGAATAGTAATTTTAACCCCTACGCTATCCAATGCTTTCCCTACTGTTGCACTCTTTGGAGTGGGAATAGTAATTTTAACCCCTACGCTATCCAACGCTTTCCCTACTGTTGCACTCTTTGGAGTGGGAATAGTAATTTTTACCCCTACGCTATCCAACGCTTTCCCTGCTGTTGCACTCACTGGAGGGGGAATAGTAATTTTTACCCCTACGCTATCCAACGCTTTCCCTACTGTTGCGCCCACTGGAGTGGGAATAGTCATTTTTACCTCTACGCTATCCAAGTCTTTCCCTACTGTTGTACTCACTGGAGTGGGAATAGTAATTTTTACCCCTACGCTATCCAACGCTTTCCCTATTGTTGCACTCTTTGGAGTCGGAATAGTAATTTTTACCGCTACGCTATCCAACGCTTTCCCTACTGTTGCACTCATTGGAATGGGAATAGTAATTTTAACACTCTTGCTATGCTACGGTAATAATATTGTATATTGTTTAATAATATTATGTTAATATATATATATATATGTTTTAACAAATAAAATTGTATTTTTTTTATAACTTAAATTAATTATTTAATAATTTTAAGGTTATTTAAGTATTTTTAAGTATATTTTAGTTTTTTATTTTTAATATTTTTTCAATTTTACATTAATTTTAATAAATTCGATATTTTTACAAAGTACATATTTGTAAACTATATTTTTGATTCGATATTTTTGTATTGACCTGTTTGTAGATAGCACTTCGATATTTTTGTATCTATGTATATATATATATATATATATATATATATATATATATATATATATATATATATATATATATATATATATATATATATATATATATTCACTGAAAAAAACATAGGTTTCACACCAGTTATAGTTACCTGGAAATTTTACTGACATAAAACCATTGAAATTCCAACATTATAGTTAGTTGGACTCACTATAACTTGCGCGTGTAATGCACTGCTGATGACATCACATATTACATCACTCATGACATGGTCAGTGACATCACTCATGACATCACTGATGACACCATCCAGTGAATGTGTACCTTTCTGAAAAATAACCATGTTTTATATATGTATATGTAAAGGTCAATGGAAGAATAAATGTTTAAATAAGTGTCTTAATGGATGTTTTTTTTTTTTTAAATGATTGGTTAACTGGCTTATTAAGTGTATCATAGTGAATACATATATTAGCGAGTATTGTTTAAATATTTAAATGTTTGTATCAGTGTTTCACTTTGTGTATAAGTGGCTGCATGGGTTGGTGAGTAGCTACATGTGTGTGTATATGTGTTATTAGATGTTTTTTTTAGTATCAGTATAAGTGTCTGTATGATTTGGTGGGGGTGTTACTTAGCACACAGATGCATCAATGACTGACTCACTGTTTGTATGTGTTTTGAAGATAGCATATGTGCCGAACTGTATGGGTGAATGAGTGTGTATGTGTATTTGTTAGTAAGTGAATGACTGTCTTACTAGTGTCTTTATCAGTAACTACATATGTTTTAAT
The DNA here is from genome assembly GCF_964263255.1 of Lissotriton vulgaris. Lineage (NCBI taxonomy): Eukaryota > Metazoa > Chordata > Amphibia > Caudata > Salamandridae > Lissotriton > Lissotriton vulgaris. The sequence goes on along the minus strand of NC_141694.1, from coordinate 755,659,757 downwards.
CTAGTATATGTGAGTATTGGTGTATATAAGTGAGTATATGTGAGAGTCAGAGATTGAAAGAGTTCTTGTTTAAATAAGTATGTGTTTCTATAAGTGATTGTTTAGGAGAGTAAGTATGTGTAAGTTTCCTTAGAAGTAAGGTGGTAGTGTGTGTATAGCTGTATATGCAAAAAAATGGATGTTCAATATTTTATTTGCATGTGTGAATATGTGTGTGAGCAACTTTTGGAAGACTGTCGGTGTGTTAACGGATGTATAGGTGTCTCACTACATATGATGAGTGAGTATATGTGTGACTGACTATATAGAACTGTTGGTGAATGAGTGGATGTGTATGTAAATGGTGGAATTACTGAATTGGTTGTTGTAAATGGTATAGGTATCTCCACTTTTTTGAAAATGTTAGTTTCTATTTTTGAATATGTGTTTCAAGGGTTACTTTACAGTGAAAGGAGGTCAGTCTCTCTGTCACAAGGATGGTGTCATCAGTGATGTCATGAGTGTAGTAATTTTAATGTTTTTTTTTTGCTCCTGTTGAGCCATTTTCAAATCCTTCCGTTTTTTTCGAAGTACTAAAAAACAAAAAAATATATAAAATTGTTTTGAAAAACCAAAAAAAGTAAAAAATGTTCACAAAAAAATAAATATATAAAACAACAAAAACAATTTAAAAAAAAGTTCTTTTCAGAACCACCTCCCATTTATATAAAATGACTTAAATGTTTAAAGTCTGTCATTCTTTTTTCCCCATAGTACGCTCCCCGGTGCGCTCCCCGGTGCGCGTACCGGGCGCTCCCCCCGCAAAAATCGGAAAATAATTTACTTTTTTTTTTGCCCGCGGGGCCCTTTTAAAGCCCCCACATCAAACCTAGGGGGTCAGGGAGGGTCTACTCTGCCCCCTTATGGCCAATTCCATCTTTGTTTTGGCCACCTCTTGTGTCTCGATCCTACCAAGACACAAGATGGCGGCCGCTCCGGACTGTTTAGAATGTTTACAGACACTCGAGAGCCAGTCAGCTTTCCGTGCGCAAGTCGCGTGGCGTGCCCGGAGCGCTCCCCGGTGCGCGTACCGGGGCGCGCTTACAGATATATATATTTTTTGAACCTAAATTACTCAAAATCCACTGGAGCACATATCTTGAGACATAGCAAAGGCACATCAGGCTACCAGTCCCTACAATTTTGCCAAGTTTGGTGGAAATCCATTCAGCCGTTCGGGCTAAAAGTGAGGTCGACCGCCCTATGGAAATTAACATGGGAAAAACGCGTTTTGGGACCCCCCTTTTATCTCGGCCCCCGCTTGACGAATCCCCCCCCCCAAGCTTTCAGGGAAGGACCGGGGCGCCGCGAGGCCATTTTGAGGAAATTTTCAGGCAGATTCGTCAACCGGGGCCAAAGTTATTCCAAATAGAATTTTGAGATTTAACATTGAAAAAAAATCCTAACTATAACTACCTACTGGCGACCGCCAGTAGGTAATATATACACATATATATATATATATATATATATGTGTGTGTGTGTGTTCTTTTAATGCTCCCAGTTCATATCCCTTCTTTTTACTTAATAAAGCTGGATTCCCTTCTTTCTAAATTCCTATGGAATAGTAAAAAATACAGAATCTCTTTATCTCATCGCAGAAAATTAAAATCTATTGGAGGCATGAGTTTCCCAAATTTTAGATTATATCATAAAGCCTTTTGTCTCAAACAGGCTTAGAAGTGGAGAAGTGTGGCTCAATGGTTAGAGCGGCAGACCCTGATGCAGAGGTCTAGCCCGGGACCAGGGTTCAATTCCCCGCCTCGGCGGGTCTTGGGCTCAAAATTCCACGGACCTGATAATTCTCGCCTCAGTGCCTATTCCAATCATGGAGTCCCACTCTGCAACTTTGGGCAATAGCTTACTTAATCTCCACAACGGCCCCCACAAAGCTAAGGATGCCTGGCCTCCACCTTGGGGGTGCCCAGGAGTGGACGCCTCACAGGGAAAGCCAGGACGGGTTCCACAGCGGTATTCGGACAAGCGCCTTGAGACCCTTGCGGGTGAGTAGTGCGCTATACAAGTATCAATTTACATTTACATTTTATTATTAGCTTCATACAGATATCTCTTCTCTTACCCCTTTATGGGTCAATATTAAATGCTGCCTTTTGTCCCCTTTCTCTTTTCCAGAGATTCTCGCTTTTACCGCCAAAACCAGTCTTATGTCGCTCCCACTATTTAAACACACTTGCTCATTAATACAACCTCATTGTCAACCAAAGTTAATCTCTAGAAATACATTTTTACATTCTTCTCTTTGGCACAATCGCCTTCTCAACATCAACAACAGACCTTTATTTTGGAGCTCTTGGAGATCTAAGGGTATCATCTGGATTCAAGACATGTTTGATGGTCTTTCTCCTTGTTCTTTTCCCCAGTTCCAAATCACTTTTTAATGTCTCGTTTGTTTTTGCACAAATTCTTGTTACTAATGGAAACCATTTGACAATCTTTTTATTCTCTTCCCCCTGAAGGTTCCTTGTCTATGCAGGATCCGCTTATCAAAATGTTATCGTCATCTCCAAGGGCCTCTCTTATTTATACATTTTTCAACAATGCTGATCCAGAAGAAGTCAAGAATAAGGTGGAACTTACGTGGTAAACGGATTTGGGTTGTGAATGGAGCACTGATTTCTGGAGCAAGAGCTGGACCAGATCATTAAAAATCTCCAGATCTGGAGGAGCTCCGTCAGCAAACAAGATGGCTGCTTAGGCTCCCGGCTCCGACAACCTCCGTATCCCGCCACAATATCCTGTACATTATCCTGAATTTACTCCGAGCCTCTGTGTGCATGAACTGCTCCGCACCCCGATGGTGAAATCCGGAAACTTTTATCGGCTGATTTGAAGAAGTTCCGTCGAGTTGAAGATTGTGGCCTACTTCAGCGGTGAAGCCGGGGCCTCGAGTATTTTCACAGCCGGGCTGCAGTGCAACAACATTGGCTGGGAGACGCAGGCTGGGTCCGGTCAACCAGAGTGGAGGCTTTGTTTAAGCCCGAATTTGGCGGCAATCGTTTCTATTGCCCAGCATCGATGGAGGAGTGATTCTGCTTGCTGCTGGCTGCGGGTGGGGGTCCCCGTCCCGCTGACCCGGTACTGGGCCCGGCGGTGTTCGGTGGGTCGAGGGCTCTGGCCTGCGGCTTTAACCGAGTTGACCGTGGCTGTGATTAAAGACTGGTCACCCTCCGCATCTGCACGTTCGAGATCCTGTTTGTCCCCCCCGAGGATGCCAGATTCACCCAGGGAGATGATTGTTATGTTATGTTATGTTAATTTCGATTTATATAGCGCCAAATCACCGACAGGTCTCTTAGCGCTTGCTTTGGGAACCCGTCCTGGCTTTCCCTGCGAGATATCCCCTACTGGGCATCCCCAAGGTGAAGACCAGGCATCCCATCGCGGTGGGGCCACAGTGGAGATTAAGCAGCTATTGCCCAGAGTTGCAGAGTGTGAACCCATGATTCAAGTAGGCACCGAGGCGAGAATTATCGAGTCCGTGGACATGTTGAGCTAAAGACCCTGCCGCGTCGGGAATTGAACCCTGGTCCCGGTCTGACCTCGGCATCAGGGTCTGCCTCCTCTAACCAGTGAGCCACACTTGTGATTGGTGTCGGGCGTGAGACTATGGATCGAATGGTGCTTGAGCCATCGCTAAGGTCAATACTGGCAGAAATTTGGGCGTTTCATTAACATGTGGATATATTATTGAGCAAAGTGGACACGCGCCTATCTGAGATGCTCCTGGTGGAACCGGACCCAGCCTTACTGTCGGAAGTGTGCCCGAGGTCGTCAGTGTATTGCCGAACCTTCCACCACCATTGACTTCTGAGGTACCGAAAGGCGTCCCCCTCCCGAAAACCTTTGTTTGTGACTTTCCATTCATTTTGAGGTCATCTTCCCCTCTCTTGGTGACTTTACAACTCCTGGGCAAGGTACATTGGGTCTTTCCATCTAGGAGGGAGAGTTCTCCTGCGTCTGAAGTTTTTGTGGACTCACTGCCTATGAGTCGCCATAGATTGATTCTGGATGACTCCCTTCTCCTTTATTACTCCTTTGTGTGCCTCTGGGTCTCGCTGGGGGGGGTTCGTGTGCTGGTTCGGAAGGGCCAAGGTTAAGATCAACCAGGTCGGGACGGGTTGGAGTGGCTTTTACGGGTGTTAGACCTACAACTGTTTGATCTAAGAGGCTGGGAGGAGTATCACGGTGCCCCCTAATTTCTTCTATAAGTGTTTTCATACTTTGGTCTTTTAGTGATAGGGGGTATCTGTTTCTGGCGGGGGGGGCTAAAGGGGCTGGGAGCCCAAACTGATAAGCCCTCCTTCACTCTTTTTCCTACTTTTAGGGTTTTATTTATTAGGGGCGACAGGCACGCTGCTAGTGGGGTTAGGCTGCAGCCATTTGCAGGGGTGCAGGGTGGGGGGCTGGAACAGGGTTTTTTATTTTGCCCTTTTTATTTTCTATGGCCTTTTTCTCCCTCCCTTTCTCTTCCTTAAAGGATCAGTATGGCTGACGATTCATTTGGATTCTTATCGTGAACTTATATTTAGTGCTTATGCTTTTATGATATCCTGATTCCCGGGTGGGCAGGCCCTGAGAACTGGCGCTCAACATTGAATGTATACTGTATTGTTGTCTGCACCGATCCATATGCCTTAGCGACAATGTTCCATTATAGCGGTTATTATGTGCATATCCTGTATCTTGTCCTGTCCCCCGTATTCTTCTGTTTGATTGTATGGCACCTGATCCTTCCTTAAAAATATAAAATGGAACCTCTGTCTCATCCTGGACTCAGTAGTGCATTCTAATACAAGTTTTATCCTGAATCGCTGCCGGACCTCAGGGTTGTCGGCTGATGAGCTGTGTCATACTTTGATATAGACGGTCTCAATTTGTTCAGCGGCCGGCCCTTGCGGTTGTAGGCCCATGCTTGTATTTTTATTGAATGCTACAATAAAGGTTTTAAAAAAAAAAATCTCCAGATCTGCATCTACTACTCAATCTATGTTTTTTCTATATCATAGATTATTTTGTACTCCTATTTCCATTGCTACTTTTCCACACTCTGATAACAAGACTTGCTGATCGTCTGACCATCTATGTCAACTCCTTTTTACTTGTCCTCACGTAGCCTCTGTTTGGTCACAAATTTGGTCTAGTGTCTCGGTTATTTTTAATCTTCATACTCCTTTATCAAATATCCTTCTCTTCATGGGTAGTTTATCAGAATCCCTTGGGTTACTGTCTCATGAACTTGGGTTATTTGACCTCATGTTAGCCTTAGCCTTTCAACAGATTACACTCTGGGGCCGATTCTTATTATTGTAATTCTATTTGAACATATTAACCACATTTCATTTTGTCCTGATGTACATTTATTGATATTTGATCCCCAGTCGTAGAGTATATCTTATTTCTCCCCTCTCTCTTTCCTTTCCTCTTACTTCTTTATCCCTTATAAATCCTAAAATTTGTAAACAGCTTTCTAAAATGTGCTAGGACACATTTTATACCTTTTATATTGATTCTTTTTAAATGATGTTATGGTTTTTTCCCAGTATTGTACTTTGAATTTTATGTCCCGTCGCGTTGCTGCGATTTCAGAAGAGAGGAAATTCAAGGAAACTCGTTATGATAACATTTAATTTACATTGTGTCATTGTTATTGAAAAATATTCATTTTATCTTTGAAAACATTTCTAAGTGTGGCTTGAGCAGTGTGTCCTCGATTGGCTTCCAATCTTGATTCTGGTTGCTCTCCTGTTTCATTCGAGTGGGCTTGAGCAGTGCGTAATTGATCGTTTCCCAATCTTGATTCTCGTTGCTCTCCTATTCCATTCAAGCGGGCTTGAGCAGTGCGTAATCGATCTGTTTCTAATCTTGATTCTCGTTGCTTGTTGGTTTGAGAAGAACGGCCTTGAGCATTGCGTACTCGATCGGCTTCCATTCTTGATTCTCGTTGCTCGTTCGTTTGAGAATTACGGGCTTGAGCAGTTTGTATTCGAACAGCTTCTAATCTTGCTTCCCATTGTTCGTCTGTTTCTGAAGCTCGTAATGCCTTTTTCTTTCGTGCTTCTGATGTAGATTGACCAATATACTTCCGTTTGGGGGTCATAACTGTCGACGATGCTCGCAAATTCGCTGTCTATTTCAGTATTAGAAAGATTATGAGGGCCCTGGTGGGCCGAATTTAAAAAAAGATTTATGACAGAAACCTTTGCTGGAGTACACTCAACAACTTCCCAAAGTTTCTTGGCGATCGGATGAATGGTGTAGTAATGCATAAAGGACAAACAGACAGACAGACATACTTTCATTTTTATATATATAGATAGCTTACCCGTCGCTCGTTGCTGCGATCTCAAAAGAAAGGTAATTTAAGGAAACTTGTTATGATAGCATTTAATTTACATTGTGTCATTTTTATTGAAACTTATTCATTTTAATATGGAAAACATTTTAAAGTGTTGTTTTAATTCTGTTTATTTATTCGAGTGCTTGTGGATACACGGTATTTTTTGTTTTTCCGTCTGGTGCGTACACGAATAAATCAGAAGGTTTTCCGACGCGTGAGCTGGCCACATACAGTTGTCCATGTGAGAAGCACGGATTCTCCAAATCTAGTCCACACACTTGCAGCGATTGTCCTTGTGCTTTGTTGATGGTCATTGCAAAAGCGAGTCACACCGGAAACTGTAAACGTTCAGTATTGGAAAGATTATGAGGGCCCTGGGGGTCCGGGGGGCCGATATTTAAAAAAAAAATCTTTTTTTATTTTTTTTGCCAGAAACCTTTGCGGGAGTGTACTCAACAACTTTTAAAAATGTATTAATTTTTTTTTTTATTTGCCGCATCATGCCGCATAATTTGAGTTCTCTTGCTGCATAATTTAGTTAACCATGTAACATAATTTGGTAGTCTCATGCCGCATAATTCCAGTGTCCCTGGCTATAATGTACTTATCTGTACTCCGAGCCAGAGGAGGCTTTATGGGCCGGGCGGCACAGAGGCTATGTGTTTGAAATGAGTGAAGTCAGAACCTTAGGCTCTAACACAAGCAGTATATGTTGCAGACATTTTTAACTTCCTCTGGTTTCTGTGTCTGCTTCAGACCTCTGCATGGATTCTGTGACCTCATGGCCCCAAAATCGTGTTTTGACAATTTGGTGGGAAAATGTGCCTTATGATTTGTATACAATATATTAATCATACACTTCACTGCCTAGTTCTGGGCAAGTGGAGACAAGCACCTTTGAGTTACTGGGTAGGCTGTTCTGATGGTGTAATACAAAAACCCAATGCTCTTCACAGCGCTATAAAGGTACAGCTGGAGACCGGAAGGGAGGAAGGGTTTCAGCTTTTCTGTTTGATTGCCAAGGGGAGGCGCCATCCTTGGCTCCTGATGGGCTCCAGGCTCCCAAATGACCTGTAGTTCAGACAGAGCCAGAGCCTTCAAGTACTCGCCCACCTCTAATGCACAATCTGTGTATTGCGGTTGACGGACAGTCCTCTGTTTGAGAGGAGCAGTACAAAAGGGGGTGGTAATGGACGGAGCATCTGAACCAATCAAACACTCACACCCAGTCAAAAGATATGGGTTTAATCCATCACCGTTCTTTAGCCCACTCTGCCACCCCAGTTCAGACATGGCTATATGCAAATCAGTCTGACCCTGTGCCTCATGGGAACAGTCCAGCCCGAACTGCCAAGCCATGCCTTCCCTGGACCGGAAACAAGCTTCCAATGACCGGTTTCTGGCATTCCAGCCGTTTCAGAGGAGGCAGACAATAAAAGTGACTCACGGTTCTCTGTCGGAGCAAAGGTAGGACCGGTATCAAACATAAACAAGACCGCCTTCCCACTGCGTGGCTGCTTCTCCATCCCACCAGTGTCTTGTTAAAAGTGAGCAACTTGAATCTTCTATTGATTAATCTACCCTGCGGAAAGGCACAAGCATGCGCTTTATAGCTAAACTTAAGGGTCCAGGGGGTGGGTGCGGGGAAGGGGAGGGGGTCGGTAGGAACAACAACTGTAAATGTTTCATCACACCAAGGTTTTTCGACTGCAACTAGCAGGGTATTTTGAAATGTTTTCCTTGTGCAGGGCCATAGTAATTCGTGCACACCCTTGTGCTGTGAGTGGCCTGGTATTCTGGTGGCTAGCGTACAATGCTAATGATTCAGGAATGAAATAAATGCACTGCACTGTTGTTGATCCTACGCATGCCCCACTGTTGAAAAAAAAGTGGTTGGTGTCGTGCCCCAAGGCCGCAGGCGCATGGTGGGCCTAGCGCTGCGGCGATAAGAATACTCGGGACACTGTAGTTTAGTTCACCGCGTGGTCCGGACTGCCGGCCGGCCACGCCTACTTTATTTATATACGAGCGTGTTACGTCACTCGCTCAAGTGTGCGCACCTCTCGGTGCGCGGCTAACTAGACCGCTGATTCGCGGCCACGAACTTTACATTCCTTTTAACCTTTATTTAAAACAAAACTTGCGTACAGTCACTAGAGTCACAATAAATTGAAAACAGGGCCATCCGGCCAGTTACCAGTACGATGAGTAGACAGTTCATGATCAGCCCACAGCAAAGTCTGCAAGTTGGGATGACGGAGCTGGATTCTTCCTCAGCCCATACCCAGCCGCTTCGCCCCGGGCGGGGGCCCTCCGTGGGGTTTCTTGAGGGGATGCCCGGGTGCACCAGGGCTCACCTGAGGATCGGGGGGGGGGCTGAGCCTGGGAATTCCGGATGGTGGTGAACTTGCCTCTCCGCCTCCGTCTTGGGTGTCACGATAATCCTCCTCTATTCTGCTTGGCCAACCTGGTTGGCTGGAGGTTTCTTCTTCCGGCTCCGGCTCTTGGGAGCTGGTAGTATCCGGGTGAGCTTTCTTGAAAAAGGACACATTTCGGGTGACTGTTTCCTGTCCTCGTTGAGCCGTTACCATTGTGCCGTTGCGGGGTGTGACAGTCCATGGTCGGAGTTCAAATGGGAGTCGGAACTTGCTCCCAGGATATCTGTCTTTCACATATACACAATCTCTTTAGTGGATCTCCGGCTCCTTGGCCCTTCGCATAAAGCTGGCGTAGTTGTTGGATCGAATCCTGTTGGATAGGGTTCTTTGCGGGTCCACTTGGCTTGGAGCCCAGTTAGGGTGACTGGGGAGGGTGTCTCTGTCCACTCGTCCTAGAGCGGATGGGCCCGGCGCCGCTTTGGTGGTTCGATGTGGTGTAAGGCGGTACTCCCTCAGGAAACTGTAGATTGCTTTCTCCATGGACACTTCTTCTGCATGGGCTATTCTGATGACCTTATTCAGCGTGCGCATGAATCTTTCTACCTCCCCGTTGGCTTGAGGCCAGCGGGGGTCACCTTCCTGTGATGGATTCCCCAGCTCTTGAGATATTCAGCAAACTCTTGCCCTTGGAAGGGTGGTCCGTTGTCTGTTTTGACACTCTCAAAGATTCCGTGCGTGGCTATGGTCTTTTCAAACTTTGCAATGACTTCCTTTGCAGTAAGGGTTGTTACCACTTCCACTTCGGGGTATTTGGTGAAGTCATCAATGATGACGAGTACATATCTTCCGTCTGGGAGGTGCCCGAAGTCTGCACTGACACACTCCCATGGCCTCTGCGGGTTGTCCTGTGTGATGACCGGGGTGGTCTCTCGGGCTGTCCTGCAGCTTGGCACCATTGGCACGCCCTGACTGTTTGTTCCACCATACTGTCCATTTCCGGGAACCATACCTTAGCTCGGAGCCTGCTCTTGGTCTTGACCATGCCTTTGTGTCCTCGATGTGCTAGCTCCACCGCTTGCTGGGTTAAGTTCTCGGGCATCACGATCTGCGGACCTCTCAGCAGGCACCCCTGGTTGTCAAGCGACAATTCTTCTTTCACTTTCAGAAGCGCTTACATGGCGGTCTTGGCTTGTGGTGTCCGTTTGCTCAATGAGGCTTGGACTGCCCTCCAGTCATTGGATTGGATGGCGTTCGCCACCAGCTGTAGCACCTCGTCATTCTGAGTGGCTCCAATGATCATCTCTAGACTCATGGGTAGGGGTCTCGACCTTTCCAGCACGACTTTTACATATTCCTCGGTATCCTCCGCGTCCTCTCTTTCCCCTTGGGTGGCAGCTCGGGGGTGCCTGGAGAGATAGTATGCTGGGTTTGTTGCTCCAGGTTTGTACTCCTCGTGGTAGTCATATTCTTGCAGTTGGAGAATCCACTTTTCAATTCTAGGGGGTGGCTTGGATACTGACCCTCGGAACAGTGGGATCAGCGGCTTGTGGTCCGTCGACACAGAGAATGGATGTCCGTACACGTATACGTGGAAGTGTCTGCAGGCCCAATGGATCGCTATTGCTTCCCGCTCTATTTGGGAGTATCTTTGTTCTGTGTCGGTCAAGGATTGGCTGGCATAGGCGATGGGGGTCCATTCGTCCTCGCCTTGACGTTGTGTTAGGACCGCTCCTAGGCCGTAGGGGCTGGCATCAACCGCTATGTTGGTGGGTTTGGCCGGGTCAAAGTATGACAAGGTTCGGTCTGCGGACAGCGCCATTTTGGTGTCTCTAAATGCTGTCTCTTGTTGTTCACCCCATTGCCAGGGGGTTGCTGACTTGGTCAGTTCCCGAAGAGGTCGGGTGAGGTTTGATAAGTCGGGTATGAACCTCCCAAAGAAGTTCACCATGCCCAGGAAGCTCCTCACCTCCGATATGTTGAAGGGGCGGGTGCATTCTGCACGTCTTTCACTCTGTCAGGGTCCGGGGCTATCCCTTGGTCGGAGAAGGTATATCTGAAGAAACTGATCTTGTTCTGGAGGAATTGGCACTTCTCCCGGTGTAGTGTCAGTCCTGACTCCTTGATCCTCTGTAGTACGCCTCTTAGTCTCTGGTGATGTTCTTCGATAGAGTTTGCGTAGACCAGTAGATCGTCACTGACATTCAGGACGCCTGAGAGTTCGCTCAAAACCTCTCGGATGGTGTTCTGGAAGACTTCTGTGGCACTTGATATGCCGAAGTTGAGACGTCGGTAGCGTCGGAGGCCTACGTGGGTGGAGAACATGGTTATGTAACGGGAGTCTGGGTGGAGGGGTAGCTGATGTTAGCCCGACCGGAGGTCCATTTTTCAGAACCACCGCGCTCCGTTTAGTTCTCCTAAGATGTCATCGATTGTGGGAGTTAGGTGCCTCTCTCTCTTGACTGCGGCGTTGGGCAGGCGCATGTCCACGCATATGCGGACCTGGCCAGGTTGTTTCGGTTTGTGCGCTACCACAATTGGGGACACCCATGGGGTCGGCCCACTGACCTTTTCAATGATGCCCTGTTGTTCAAGGGCTTCCAACTCTTCCTCCACCTTCTTCCTGAGGTGGAAGGCGATTCTTCGGTGCCTGAGTGCGACAGGTTGAATCGACTTATCGATGTGGAGGGATACCTCTTTCCCTTTTAGGTGTCCGATGCCCCGGAATGCATCCTCAAACTCCTCCAATATTGTATCCAGCTCTTCTGTCAGCACCGCCATGGCAAAGGATATCAGTCGGAGTTCTTCTGCTGCCTGCCCGCTGATAAGCATGCCGCTGCCTTCTTTGGTGACATATATGGTCGTCGGGACCTTCAAATCTTGGTGCTGCAGCTCCGTCCGAAAGCAGCCTATCAGTGGAATCGGTGTTTTCTGCCTATACGCGAATACCCTGATCTTCGCTGCTTGCAGCGGCGGTTTGGATCTTAGCTGGTTGTATACATCCGCTGCCATGAGCTCTATGGAGGCTCCGGTGTCAATAGTGGCCCTCACTTCTTGGTGATGTATTTTGATGCGACACTTCAGGGGGCGCCTCTTCTTCCGCTGGGGTTGGTCGATGGCAAAGACGTAGTGGACAGGATAGTCATTAGTGTCATCGTCCATGTCTTCGCTGTCCTGACTTTCTTTTATGGTGTGGGCTGCCTCTTTCTTGGACTTGGCCGACCTGCATACTGCTGCGAAATGGTTCATCCACCCACACGAGCTGCATCTTTTTCCTCGCGCCGGGCAGTCTTGGATGCGGTGTGGTTGACCCCCGCAGTATCCGCAGTCTCTGCGTTTGTCTTGCGGCTTCTTTCCGCCATATTGGCGTTTCTTGGGTCTGACGACATTGATTTGTTCCGCCGTCTTGACCTGCTCCGCCTTGACTGGTTGGTGAAGAGCTGCCTCCATGTGCGATGCCCTTGCTTGGGATAGTTACTTGGAGCGCCCCAGCTTCAGGATATCCGTCAACGGCTTTCCATCTTCTTGTAAGATTGTCACCCTCAGCTTCGAGGAGTAGCACCCCTGTATTATCTGTCCCCGTATTTCCTCTTGCTCGTCGCGGAAACCACACATGCTGGCTAGTTCCTTGAGCCTGCCGTGGAAGGCATCTAGCGATTCTTCGGCTTCCTGTTTTGCTTGCCGGAAGATAAACCTTTCATAGTCCTTGCTAGCCATGGGTTCGAAGTGGGCTTTAAGAGCGTTGAGGAGGGTTATATAGGTCTTTGGCGTGGCTTCCACAATGGTTTTGTAAATCCTATGTATGTCTTTCCCGCCTAGATGCAGGAGTAGAGCCCTGTGCCGTTCCCTTGCTGTCTTCGAAGTAGATCTGCAGGCGATCTGTCCAGTCCTTCCAGCGAGGCGTCAGGGATGCTGGGGCACCGTCTACCACAAATGGTTCAATGGCGGGAATTGACGCCATATTGGAACGTGGAGAGGCCTAGCTCATGGCCTGGACCACTCTTGGCTGTGGTACTGTAGTCCTGGCTAGGCACAGCCTTGTCACGTGTGCTGGGGTGAGGCGGGTGACACGTGCCTTGATTTGTGAGACTGTCTGGGCTACCCTCACGCTGACACTGACCTGCCGCCTTCTTGGCTTGCTGTCCGTCTGCCCACTCGGGCTGCGTTGCTTGGGTAGGCCGCACACACTTCCCCTTTCCTTTCCGAGGATTTTTGTTAGACCGGTGGACTTATTTCTTCATTTACGCCTTCCCGGCAGCAGCTCCGCACTCGGAGTCGTGGGCGGTCACTCGGCGCGTTGTGTGTTTAAGCTGCGATGCCTCCGCCCTGGTCCGGGGCTGCATGTTGAGCCGCTGCACCGCCGGCGCATTCTGCGCCGGGCCTGCCGCTGGATAGGGGTAATGCACAGTCGTGCGCTCCAGATTGCGGCCAAACGCTGGTTGCTCAGGGGCATAGCATGGGTTCTCAGACCCTCGTCGCCAGTGTCGTACCCCAAGGCCGCAGGCGCATGGTGGGCCTAGCGCTGCGGCGATAAGAATACTCGGGACACTGTAGTTTAGTTCACCGCGTGGTCCGGACTGCCGGCAGGCCACGCCTATTTTATTTATATACGAGCGCGTTACGTCACGCGCTCGCGTGTGCGCACCTCTCGGTGCGGGCTAACTAGACCGCTGATTCGCGGCCACGAACATTACATTTGGTGCGGCTTCATTGTGAAAGCGGACCGCTCTGTAATTAAAATACATACATTACTAAAAGCGTGCCGCATGCTGCGATGTTGTGGACCATCATTAAAAACCAGCTGAAGCAGCGCATGTCGTGCTTCCAGTAGGAGAAACTAATTAAAGAAACAAGTGCTTCCAGCCTATATAACACGTACCGTTTAACAAAGAAATAAAGATCCAGTCCTTGGAGACAAGGCGGTACCATGGAGGGACAAAAAAAGCCTATTTACCAATTTGAAGCTAGCGTTTAAGAAGGACAATGAGACAAAGCCAATTACAATTATGGGCGTAGAGTGGACGAGGCTTCCACAGCATTCCCTACTAAAGCATGCCTCATGCGTGCTGCCGCTAGGCTCGACCTAAAAAGGTTGCGATTTAAGAGACTACTGAAAACCTGGGTATTTTAAGGACTGGTTGCATTACTTGAAAAGGCCTTGCACCAAGATACACCTTCGGGTGTGATTCGTTCCACTCTATAAGTGGACCAAACATTACATATGTGAATTGTGAACTGATCAGCGAATAGTTTTCAGCCATTTGGAGATGGTAAGAACAGGGCTTTAAGTAGAATGGAAAAACTAGAGGGTCTCTCAAAGGGGCATTGCCGATGTAATTAAGAGCGTGGCTTAAAAATACGCACTGTAATATTCTGTGCTTAGCATAGTGTTCTGCTCGACTGGTATTTTTTTGCTTCTGTCATTCATACAGATATACAATATGTTAGACCTGGGGTTCTCTAGTTGGCTGAGGTAGGTACCTTAGTCCAAATAGGGACCCTTTCTTCTAGTCTCGGAAAGGAGGGACACACTCTTAGATAACCCCTGCTCACCCTCCAGTAGCTTGACACGAGCAGCCAGGCTTATCTCCAAGGCAATGTGTAAAGTATTTGCAACCACACTCCCAGTAACACAGTGATAACGCCACAAATGGACACCACACTGATTTAGGAAAATAGAGGTATCTTTATCCAGAAGAAATACGATGAGACCAGACAATGAAAATATCCAGCATATGCATATTCGTAATATTTCTCTGGGCCGGTTATTAGGCCAACAATCACTTGTAGGTTCTTGCTGTATTAATGAGCATTTCACAATGATCTAATGCAGTCCTAATGCATTGCTATGCAGTTCGTAATGCATTTCGTAATGTAGAAATAAGACAGTCCTTAATGCAAGTACTAATGCAGTTCGTAACGCCTGAATAATGCAGTTTGTAATGCAAGAATAATGCGGTTCGTAATGCAAAAATAATGCAGTTCGTAATGCAAGAATAATGTGGTTCATAATGCAAGAATAATGCAGTTCGTAATGCAAGAATAATGCAGTTCGTAGTGCAAGAATAAGGTTATAAGCCAATCTTCACGATCAGCTCGGGCACCACTAGGACCCAACAACAGGGACAATAGTTGTAACTTAACAGGGTGGCCCGGTACTGCTGGGCAGGTACGGGCCGCACAGGAACTCAGCGCGTCTAACACGGTGCAGCGGGAGAGAGACCAAAGCACTCTTACACTCCTCCTGCACTCCTCCCCCGGGCACTCATGCTTGCGGCACCTGCCTGGAGTCCAAGCCTTGCCTGGGGGGGTGCACTGCCTCGCTCTCTCTCCCCACTCGTCAGACGTCCTGCTGGGCGGTCCCGTTGATGTTGCAGCTTCTGTGCTTGGCGACGCGGTAGCCGGAACGGTTACGACGCTGCTTTCTCCTCCATTGACGATCTTGTGCAGATTCCTCTTGGCAGACAATAATAATTATCCCTTTCTCCTTGCAGCTTCCTTAGCTTCCACAAATCCTTTAGCACGTTGTGGCTCGGGCAGACAGTGACTATTCTTACAGCCTCAGTTACGATGACGGCTCGGGCCACAAACAGCAACGCAGCAGCGTGGACGATGTTTCACGCTGCGGGGGCAATGCAGTCACTGGACACCTCGTAAACAGTACCACAGACCACACAGCAGTCTCAGGCATGAAAAAGACCATGCACCAAGCGTCGCTGAGACACTGTTGGAAACTTTGATGTTCCTGAGTTTCCACAACAGGGGACCAGCTCTCCTCGGGCCCTTGAAGACAAGTTACTCCAGGACACAGCACACAGCAAAGTCCTTTCAAGCAGGGGGACACAGCACACAGCAAAGTCCCTTATCCTCGCCTTAGTCAAATCAGAAAACTGCAGGCCAGCCCCAGAACACACAGCAAGGGCAGTCCTTCTCTTCAGTCTCTTCAGCTGTTCTTCTTTGGCAGAGGTACGTACCTCTTGATCACAAAGTAGTTTCAAACCTTTTTCAGACTTGATTTCAGGGGTTTTAGCTCTCACATTTATACCCCTAAATGCCTTTGAAGTCTTTGTGTTCAGGGGGCTCGGAGCCTGGTCCAAACCAGACCTGGGTGTCTTCCTGCCAGTGCACACCCTCTTCATTTGATAGTGAGGGTCTGGGCCTCAGACACTCCGCAGGAGGTGGAGTCATCCTTTTGTGGCATCAACACAGCCCTCTTCACATCCAGGGGGCTCCCCCCACATCAAATGCAGGCCACCCTGTTGCTGCCTCACCTACTCCTCCCTGGGGTCAGGACACTTCCCAGACCCTGTCACATCCAAACCCAGACAGTCAATACACAACCAGGCAGAGGCACGCAGGATGGTTTAAGACAAGAAACCAGACACTTCTAAAAGCGTGGTTTCAAAACACACAATTCAAAAACCATCTTCACAACAAGATGTGTTATTAAATTCTGAGTTCAGTCACACTAAACTCCATCTCTGCATCTTATGCCTATGGGAAGGTATGCTGGAAACATGGGACACAGCATTCCCCATCCTGTCTTATGGGCAAGATGGCCTTGCAACAGTGAAAAACGAATTTGACAGTATTTCACTGTCAGGACATGGTACACACCTCAGTACATGTCCTACCTTTCACATACACTGCACCCTGCCCAGGGGTGGTGGGGGATACTTTGGGCCTACTATAAGGGTGTCTGATGTGCATAAAAAGGGAAGGGTAAGGTCTGGTAAGTGGGTGCACATGTCAGGACAACAAGGTAGTTAACAAACTGCTCGCAGGCACTGCATTGGCAGGCCCGAGATCTCTTTTTAGTGCTACTTGTGTGGGTGGCACAATTGGTGCTGCAGGCCCGCTAGTAGCATTTGCATTACCAGCCCTGGCACACCTGGTGCACTTTACTAGGGACTTTACTAGTAAGACAAATATACAAATTATGGACAACCAATTACCATAGCACTTTATACAGGGAGCCCTTGCACTTTGGCACAGATCAGCAGTGACAAAGTACCCAAAGCATCTAAGTCGGTAACATCATGTCAGAAAAAGGTCTAGGAGGAAGGCAAAAAGTTTAAGGAACTTTAGTCAAAAAGGGACAAGTCCAACACAATACAATAAGTAACATTACACTTACAACAAGTCAAGGCTATTGGCATTGCCAATGGTTGTTAGTTTTGCAGGATAAATAACCAACAACTATGGCTTTGTTGTATAAAATAGCGGAAATGCTTCAGTTCTGAAATGATGAGACTGTGAAAAAACTTTAACGATCCTCTTCGAATTTACCTCAAAGGCATTGAAGGGTGGCACTGCTGCAGAGCTAAGATTTTTTTTCCATCCTGAGGGTAAAAATATAGATCGCCGTCTGATCACCTGCTTTTTAAAACAGCTGGTGCTGAGCACCGCCAGGCCCCGACCCACTTAAAGCCCTGGGTGAGAAGGTCTGGCATTCTTAGAAAAGAATCTTTAGACAAATCTTAAAGAACACCTGATAAGTCCCAACCCTAAGGCCAGAGGAGTAACTGTATTGCTGTTAATTGACCATATAGTTTATTTATCCGAGGCTCTCTGACTTATTCCATGCAATCTGTTTACTGTTCCTGTTCTGAGCAGGCGCCCCCCACGCCTAGGGGAGGGGCGCCCTTAGTAGCGCCACGGGGCTGAGCCTCCTCTGGGCCCTGAAAAGGCTGTTTATGGAAGGGCTGACTGAGTTGATGTCATAGGGAGGCGGCACAGAAAAACAAAACGTAGCAGGTATTTAAGGCTGTGCCCAGGGGGTTTTGTTCTCTTTGTCCCCTTGGACCACAGCAGGGCTACAGGAGCATCATCGACCACCCAACCGGCAGAAGAGCAACGCTTCACAGAGGCGGAGGCGGAGCTCTGACAGTTAACAACAAAGGGGGATGCACCACAATGGAGGTGCAGCCATTCGATGGATCCCAGGAGGGGGTAGATTCCATGTGTGCACTGGGTAGGCGGGGAGGAGGGACTGACCTGCCGGTAGTCCTGGACTCTACTGCCCTAACCCACAATGTATGGACTTAGTAGAATCTTGGGGAGGCTGTCTGTGCCCAGGTACCCCAGTGGGTCGGTGCGGTATGCAGTGCCCTGGATGTCAAGTAATGCAACTGTTGGCTGTAGCGCGGTGGGGCCTGCCGGCACAATGTGCGCAGCAGAGTGGGAGATTGGTGGGCCGAGACGGCCAAGCTCAAATGTACAGCCAAGTTCTAGTTTATGGCCGAGTTAAAAAGTTAAAGTGTAAGGTCGTACCTAATTTCCTTATTGTTGGCTGTAGCGAGATAGGGCCTGCTGGCACAATGTGCGCAGCAGAGTGGGAGATTGGTGGGCCGAGGCGGCCAAGTTCAAAAGTACGGCCGATCTCTAGTGTACGGGCTAATTAAAAAGTTAAAGTGTAGTGTCGTACCTAATTTCCTTACTGCCGTTGACAGCATATCAACGACAGTAAGGAAATTAGGTACGACACTACATTTTCAGCATGATGAAGATAAAAGTTATGCTGTGAATAATTGTTCTATACCCAAGGAGGATACATTTCTCTGGTCATGGTCTGTGTCAGGCAGTCAGTCAGTCAAAAAATTACTTTATTTGGTTTATCATAACCATAAAGCATATAAATCACAATTATTTATTATAAACATTAAAAAACGAAGCGTTTTTCAAGTCCGTTAAAATATTTACACTTTCTGAAAAAAAGGGGTATTTTCTTTTCCTAGCCTTTAGTCTTTCCCAGCTTTCATGAGCAAATTTTCTACTAATGTCATGAATTTTACCCCTCTGCATGTTAAAATGTTCGATGAAGCACCCATCCAACTTGTTACCGCATGTCTACAGGTACGAATGTTTAAGCCAATAAAGACAGATTTCAACAAGGTCCTTCTTTCTGCGTTTACTGATGTACAAACGCACAATAAGTGGCTTAAGGACTCTGTGTGGTACCCGCATAAACGACATGCCTGTGTTTGCTGTTTATTTTTCCAGGAGGGGACCAAGTCCTTCGAGTTGTGATCACCAAGTCTAAAAGCCATAAACCTCCTTTTTAATAACAATCGGAAGTGTGCTATTAAGTAGGGTTGTGGTTTTAGGCTTAAATATGAGTTTATTACGACCCATGCATGGCGACGTTTAACCAATCTCCTTTTATCTTCCATAAATGATAAAACCTTTGCCCTGTTATTACAGACTTTGTTGAAAGAGGATCTTTCCAACTTGCTGTTCCATACTTCTTCCAATTCTAGTACCTTCAGGGCGATTCGCAGGTGATCACCCCAGGTATTTGAGTTTCTTTGCTCATATTGTAATTTTATTTCGGTCCAGCATAGGTTATGCAAAGATCCAATTTCTGCTGCTCTGAATTTCCAGCATAATTTTACCAAGATTGCTTTCCTTTGGAATTCTTGGTTCTGGAGCCCGAATTCCAACTGTATCTGTGCAGGCGAGGAACCTTTAAAGAGATTGAATACTGATTTGTAGACCCTGATTTGTAAATTATTTAGGATCTCAATTTCTTGGCCATGCCATGTTTCCAATCCATACGATAAGGCTGGGAGCAATTGTGCTGCCATTATTTTTAAGAGATGACCATAAGAAGGGCATTCCAATTTCTTGTACAGTTGTTTGTAGGCAAAGATTAATGATTGGGCTTTCGCTGTGATTTCCCTTTTCTGGTCTACCCGGGACAGATTTCTTGCCAATTTGATTCCCAAGTATTTATAAGCGCTTGTTTCCTCTATTTGTGACGTCTTTGCATACCATTTGTTTTTTCTTGGCCTCGTGCCCACCAGTCTTACCACCTTGGTTTTTGATTTGTTTAGTTCCAAGCCTTGTTCATCCAGGTAGTCTATTAGTTTATTTATGGTCCTTTGCAGCCCTATCGCGGTTTGGCTCACCACCACGATATCATCTGCAAATTGCAGAAATTGGATTGGCTCATTCGCCAATTTTGGCGGGTGTCCATTTACTTTTTGTAGATAGTTATTTAAATCTGCTAAGTATAAATTAAGTAAACATGGTGAGAGTACACAGCCTTGCTTTAATCCGTTTGTTATATTTATTTTTGACGATACTCTTCTTCCGTCTACTAACTTTACGGTAGCCCATGTTTCTCTGTATAATGGTGTTATAGCTTCAATCAGTGGTTGTGGGAGTCCCCAGGCTTTAAGTTTCTTCCACAAGTGATCTCGTGGCACTCTTTCGAAAGCAGATTTTAGGTCGATGTAACAGGCCATTAGTACTCCCTTTTTCCTTTCTGCTTTCTCCATCAGGATCGTTAATGCTGATAAATTTGAGATGGTACCCATGCCTTGTCTAAAGCCCGTTTGGAATTTTGGGATGATGGTATTATCCTCTGTCCATTCTTGCAGGTGTCGTAAGATACATGATGCAAAAAGTTTGGCCTCTACATCGATAAGGGCAATTAACCTGTAGTTACCCGGTTCCGTTCTGCTACCGTTCTTATAGATTGGATGAAGGAGGTTACCGCTCCAAGACCTTGGCATCTTGTTGTCACAAAATAATTGATTGAAGAGGGGTGTGAGGTATTTGGCCCAGACTTCCAGATCACGTTTAAACAGGGCATTTGGCAGACCATTTGGTCCTGCTGCACCTTCGGCTTTTAGTTTTTTTATCAGGAATTTTGTATACTTCACTGTTGTCAATGATGTCTGTTCGTTTGTTTCCCAGCTAGTTTGGGCTTTCACTCCCTCCGTTTTGGATCCGGTTGATTCTGGGTCTGATGCCAATCCTATTACTTCATCTATACTTTCATCTTCGTACATTTGTGGTCCTGTTTTGGGGTTGTACAATTTATCTATATAATCCAGCCACGTTTTTTCACTTATTCCTACATTTGGTGCAGTTCCATTTCCTTTCATCAGCTTGTTGATTAGGCCCCAAAATTCTCTGCTGTTCGGTCTTCCCATATCTTTTCTGTGTGTTTCCTTTTTTCCACTCTGCATTCTTCCTTGTATTCTTTCCTCAATTTTTGGATCTTGCCATTATCACTGACTCTTCCTTTTCTAAATATTCCAGCTTGTTTTCTTATCTCCTTGTCGATGTTTCTTTTTTTGTTTCGCAACTGAATTGTATACCACTGCTCTTTATTTGCCCCATATGTGTCATTGCTTCCTGGTCTACATGGAAATGTATCCAGTAGTAACGTGTTTAACTTTTCCCAATCTTTTACTAATGCGTACGCTTCTGGCTCCTTGACATTGTCTATATGTTCTTTCACCGTGTCCATTATCTCATCAATTATTGTTCCTCTCCATTTGAGTTTCTTTAAATTATAAATTTCGGGTAATGAAGCTAGCGATGCTACCCCCTCTCTTTGTAGAATATTTAGGCGTAGGACTGTTTCTTGAGGGAAGTGGGCACTCTCTGGTCTTGTTGTAATACGAAAGTGGTCGACCAGGGATGCCAGGTCTCTTTACTGATTACTGTGTAATCTATTATTGAATGTTTATTTCCGCATGAAAAGGTAATACCTGCTGGTTGGTCTCCCTTGGTGTTTCCATTTAGTATGACGAGGCCTAAAGCTTTCAGCTCGTTCCACACTCTTTGAGTTTTATTCTTGTTGTCTTTGTCCCCCATTAGGTTGCAGTTAAAATCGCCTGAGATTATCATCTCATGATTTTGGTGTGTAACTTGTAACGTTTTTATTACATTTATCAGATTTGACAATTTTTCCATTTCCTTATTCTTTTCAGGATGGGTGTATATGTTTAGAACGATTAGCTTCCTCCCCACTCTGTTTGTGGGGAAGTTCCATTCCAGTTTTATTATTTGGATCCAGTTTTCTCCGGAATCCATTTCTTCTATTTTCCAGACGTAATCTGCTGTTGTATATATGGATAGACCCCCTCTTGGGTGACCCTACTTGGCGATTTTTTCTGCCATTATGTGAAATTCTTCGTATCCTGCTATGTGCTTTGGTGTTATATTCCACGTTTCTTGTAGCAGGATGATGTTATATTTACTCAAAAAGGAGATGGTCTCTTGGTTTTGTTCCATTTCTTTAAATCCATGGACAATCCAGGAACAGATAGTTATTTTCCTGTCAAATTGCTTAGTGACCTTCTTGTTTTGTTCCCCACTAATTATATTATTTTCATCAGGATTGGTGTAGATTCAGCGTATGGGGTATCCAAGACCAATCTTGATTTCCTACTGACTGGGTGGTTGATTGTCTAAGAGTTATGTTTGTTGACCGGGTATCCCTGGGTGTTTGTTGGGTTATGGACATACTTCTTGCTGCTTTTAATACAGAGGTCATCGTTCCGTTTGTGTTTGTCAGCCAGGGCGCCTCGTTGTTTAGTAGCGGGTATGGGTATTTTATTTGTGGTGGGTAGGATAGTGTTATACCCCAGGCTGCAAAAACCGCCCTTGTAGAGAAGATCTGTTTCGTTGTCTCTTCTGATGCCCATGTTGTTCTGCTTACTTCCAAATCTGTTGCCTTGTTTATTTGAACAAATTCTACCGCCAAAAGTTCTGATGATGGAATTTCCCTTAATTTGGGAATTTCCCTGAACAGTCGCATTATGTTACCCCTATTTAGTGTATCCCTTTTTCCTTTTGTTTGATATTCAGGCCTAAAGATTAGTTTACAGCCTATCTCTTTCAAGTCTGATGGAGGTTCCTGGGTTTGTTTTAGTTCGCGTTTTTCCCTTATCGAGTCCCCGGCATTGGTTTTATTCTGGGGCTCTATAAATGGCCTTTCTTCTATAGTTGGATTTGCCATTGAATTCATCGCATCCATTTGATCTCTTTTGGCCTCCGTTGTTCTAGCTGTTCTGGCGTTTTCCTCGGGGATCTTCCCTGATTGTATATTGCAGGTCCTGCCTTTTTTATCCAGGGTAATTTGTAATTCGGTCTCCGTACTCAAGAGACATTTCCCCTGTAGTCCAGGGCTCCTTCCCCATTTGGGCCAGTTGGGTTTCTCTTCGTCAGTTTTCCTTGTGGTTATTATTAACTGGTTCCAATTTTTTGGGCAATCATTGGTTTTTTCTTCGGGGATGTATTCCAACAATCTTTTTTCGCTTTCCCTTGTTACCGTAGCTGGTTTGTTTCTCCCCTTTTTTTGCCTGTTTTCTATTTCATCCTCTAGGTTGATTATATTATTTATTACCTTTTCTTCTACCGTCTCTCCTCTTTTTGTTTTTGGTTGGACGTTTTCTGGAGACCGCTCTTTGCTTTGCCTGGAGATGTCAAAAGGCACTGAATTGTCTGCTGTACTATTTTCTTGGGTGTTTCCTTCTACATTTGGGATGTCATCTGCCCGTTGTAACACGCTTTTATTGCTTTTTTGTGTGAATATGGCATAATTTTGTCTTTTTTCCTGCTTGGTTTTTAAGATGGCATTCTTCCTTGCTTTCCTTGCTCGTTTGCGTTGTCTTTTGGTTTGGTTCTCAGGTACGCTTGGTGATGCACAATCGTTGTTTTCGATTGGCCTGTTTCCCTTGTCATTTGTTATATTTACTTCCGTTGTGTTTGTGGTGTCTGCGGATTCAATACTTCGCCTCATATTCCTTAGTTTTTCTGACCCTATAATTTTGCCATTATTTTCTTGGACCAGTATTTCTTCAGTTGATTCTTTTATCTGCGCCACACGTAGAATTTCGGTCAATATTTCTGGTAGGGATGCCAGTTTATCTATTATTTTACCACAGCCACAACTTTGGTCTAATGATTTGTTTTTAATTTGGTTGTCTTTGTTTATTCCTTTGGTTAATTGTTCTGTGATTTTATCCAGCTTGGTGTTGATTCCTGCTATATGTGTTGCTATCAGGTTCATTAAGTCTACCTGGACGTCTAATTTATCTGATTGGAAGTTTAAGACGGCGATTGCTTGCTGTAGGCTTCTTAAAAGCGATTCGCTCCAGGTTACCGACTCCATATTGTTTGGTTGTATTAAAATCCCTGTTATGGAATCTAGTCCGCTTACTGATGAAATAGTAATTGGCAACTGTGTTTTTATGTTTCCTTCTGATAAACCCCTTTGCACGTTATTTCTTTCTTTCCAGTGATTGGGGCTGGGAGTGCGCTTGATGAGGGTTGAGACGGCTCCACTTTCTACTCCCTTTTCCCTCTTTTCCGGGGCGCACGTTTTTTTATGTTTCCCTTGTCTGTTTGCCCCTGGTACCTCCTCCCTGAGCGTATTGAATTCTAGCACCTTCATGAGATCATCCTCCTCCGTAATTGAAAAGGATCTTGACCAGTCTATTTTTTGGATGTTTCCTTGTGGGTTTGTTTGACCTCCACGTTCGCTTTGATCTTTTGCTGGTATATGACTTTGTCCTGTTGTTTCTTCCTTTCTTTTGTCCAGCGTGTTCATAGGTTGGGATATAGGTACATGTATCTGTGCCGTTGTTTTTAATAGCCATTTTTTTATTGCTAGTTTCTCTTGAACCAGTGTTCCTTTGTTTCCTTCTGTTCCATTTCCTCCTTTTTGTGGTGGCTGTAGTAGATGTCTTGAATCTATTTCCCATTGTACCTGGCTATTTTCTTCAAATTCTTTTGATATAGTTGCATGTGTTGGTTTTATTGGGCTTTGTAGGGTTTGTGCCTCTTCTGTTGGTGCATAGATTGCCGCCATCGGGTCCTTTAAAAATTGAAATTTGCGCTTCATATGAGTTTCCCCAAACTTGAATAGTTGTAATTGTAATTGTAATTGTAACAGTATTTATTAAGCGCGGTTGCTGCCCGCAGGCGTCCAAGCGCTGGGTTGAAGGGAAGTGACTGGAAGGAGCTAGGGTACATATGATTGAGCAAACAGCAGTGTCTTTAGATTTTTCCGGAATGCGAGGAGGTCTGGGTTGGAGCGGAGTGAGATGGGAAGAGCATTCCATAGCCTGGCAGTGTTCAGGGAGAACAGCCTGCCTCCAGACCTGGCTCGCTTCACTCTGGGGACAACGGCGAGGAATGCCTCCGTCGACCGAAGGTTCCTCTTAGGGTGATAGGGGGTGACCAGGTCTATGTTTATGGCAGGGCCCGTTTTCCAAAAGGCGCGGTGCGCTAAGCATAGCGCCTTAAAGGCCACTCTCTGCCTCACTGGCAGCCAGTGGAGACTTTTTAGAGCAGGTTTGGCCGACTGGGTATGCGGGATTTTCAGCAGGGTGCGTGCTGCGCAGTTTTGAACAATTTGCAATTTCCTGAGGGTCATCTCCGGGGCCCCCAAGTATAGCGCATTGTTTGAGTCCAGGCGGGATTGGATAAGACCTTGTACTGCCACCTTTTTGGCCTCTAAGGGAAGTAGCGGGAGCACTTTCCTCAGGATTCTAAGTAGGCCAAAGCAAGTGGCGGACAGCTTTTTGGCCTGGGTAGAGAAGGAGAGTTTATTGTCCAGCCATACTCCCAGGCTTTTCACACTTTCCTTGTGAGTAGGGGGGGGACCCAGAGCACTGGGCCACAAGGAGGTTCTGGTGTTGTGATTGGAATCAAGTTCTTTTTTTGCAAAATGGAGTCCTCTTTTGTTTTGCTTTTGCTAACAGATTTATTTGCAGATTTAATTTGATCTTTTGTAGCCGCTCTTTTTCTGTTTTTATAAATGGGGGCCTGGCGAACTTTTCCTGACCGCATGTCCCCAGATTCTCTACTCAGACTGGGGCTATGACTGTTCGCAAGCACTTTTCTAGCAAGCCAAGCTGCCGCCCCCACCGCCTCTTCTTTTGTGGCGTTAGTACTTTGTGCCCCTTATCTGTTTTGATCCCTTCTGTGCACGTTTTGGCTCCAAATAGCCAGGTTCCTCTTGTCCGAGCTGTTGCTTGCAGTCTTGCCTGTGTTACCATTAACCCCAATGTCTATTAAGCCTGCGGCTCCTACCTCTGCTGGCGCCGCTGCCTCCGTCGCTGCTGTGTGTTTGCGGCCCCTCCTATCCTATGCCTCCTGCGCTGTGGGGGACTGTGTGGCACTCTTGTCACTCTCCGTCTCTCCTCCGTGGATCGGCGCGGTGAACGCTGTGTTCGGCGGGGGTCCCTCCTTTGGCGGAAAGAGGCTGTAGGGTGCAACAAGGGATGCTCTAGGGGGGTCAACGTGGTTCTCTGGAATACTGCTATACCACTGGGCCACCACAACAAGACCACTTCAAATACCGGCTGCCCTGTGTGGCCCGTGCAGCTTTCAGCTCTCAAATTGCGCCGTGAGGCACTGTGGGCTCTGTGGGGCACTCGCAGTGGGGCTGTTCCCATGTTGCAGCTGGTCTGTGTTGCCTGTCTATGGGCGGCTCGATGCTCCTGTCCAGATGCCGCCCCGCTTTCCGGCTCCAATCTCCCTTACTGCCAGGTGTGCCCGGTGAAGCCCATCTGGATCGGTGCTCCTTCGCGGGCGGATCGAGTATCCCGGCTCCAAACGCCTTCGCCGCTCCTGGTTATTGCCGGATAGCCGGAGGGTTGCCAGGTAGCCCGGGATAGCCTTCTGTGAGGCGGGTCTGTGCTCCTTGCGGGCGGGCGGACTGATGTCCCGCTGTGTCCCGGGTCCCGGATCCCGGGTCCGTGCTCAGTACTCTTATTCTGGCCTCCTGCCCCCCCCCCCGGCTCGTGGTCTCACCGAGCTCTTGGGAGGGGGGGTCAGCGGCGGTAGCAGCAGCAACGGCCGATCGAGCTCCAGGCTCCGAGATCCGAGTTTCTGGCGTCTGTCGGCGTTTCTCTAAAGTTGCGATAGAAAGAGGACTCTCCACATGAGTAAACTGGTGAATTACCTGGATTGATGTTAATAAAAGGCTATGCCACGGACAACATACCCTGATTCTGAGAGTTCTTGTGCACAGCTGGGCGGTAAGGTGATGGAATTTGGGGAGGAGGGAATGTCACGCTTTGCGCTTTCTATGCATGCACCATGTGGAATACAAAATCTTAGCACTCCTTGGCCGTCTTCCTTCCCTGCTTTCCTCTCTTCCTACTCATCTTTCCATTCAGTAAAACGCAAAAATAAATTGGTAAAAAACAATCTAAAAATGAATGTTGCAATATGAGAGTGGGGCCCTAAAAAAGACCGGAGTCAGAGATGTAAGGCCCCTCTGCCCGCCCTTCTGTAGCTGACACTGCGGAGTAAGTTGTCATGGGTGACATCGACCCTAACGATTTTTGCTCCCTGAGCCCGAAGAGTGTTACAAACCTTTTTGGAAGCACAAAGGACATCTAATGATGTGGGTTTAAGAGCATCAGGCGGATGCTTGCCGAGTAAAATGTGGCCTGTGCTGTGGCTAAAGAGGGTTCACCCCTTGGCACCTAGTGAGGCTAACAAAATGGCTGCTAAAGTAATGTAATTCACTGCTTTTAGTTTCTTTTCATGGCAGATGTATGCCCTCCCTCTACTCTAATGGCGCCCCTTATTTGACCGACTTCTGTGAGCTCTTGCCTTTTTTCCTCATTGTTTGTCAGTGTGAGGTATATTTTTGCGTTTAGCTAGTAAATGGTAACTGCTCCATTTAGCTCACCGGGAATCCATTTCTCTAAAGATTTTAGCCAGCCTTTGATAAATGGGAATTCACTTCTGAGTACATCAAGCTGAAATTAAAAGGGTAACAGCGCAGTTTCTGGTCAGAACTGTTTTTGCAAACCTGACAGGGCTGTTGTTTCTTTTTAATGGCAGGGAATGACCTGTAACTTGACATTAAAGATGTGAAATGGGCATTAAAAAATGACGCATTCGGTTTTCAAAAGCTTTTCATTTTATGCTCATATTTTCCTTTTTTTGCTTTTTAAAAAGCACATTTTTCGACTTGGGAAAATACACTTAATTGCACCACAGCTTTTTTTTTTAATCTTCATGCTCCCCCAAGCAGAAGGCACGCTTGAAGCTGACAAGGCGGTCTCACTTAATGGTTCAAGTGGGCTTGGAAACAGGCCACTTGATTCATATCTCGCCAGGATGACACAGCGTGCCACTGGGTAAGTGCTTTCATCTCACCTCACCGACAGTGCTCACACTTTTAAGCACTGGGGCATATTTTCTAGAAAATGTTGGAGCGTAGAGCAACACCACATTTGGAAGCGCTGTGCTCCGAAATTTTCAAAACGCAGGGATGAGGCGTATTTACTACAATATGGCATACCCCTGTGTTTTCCCTAGTGCTCGCACTAAAATTAGCTGCCTAGCGCCAACGCCGCCCCCCTTGCACCATAGTGCAGGGGGCCTGCGTTTCAGGGAATGATTGTTTATGTGCAGGAAGGTGTCCCTTCCTGCACATAACCAACCCATAATGATATTTGTTAATTCAGCAGTACACATAGAAGTAGCAAATGGTAATTATTTAATGATTGTTTATGTGCAGGAAGGGACACCTTCCTGAACATAAACATTCATTAATGGCATTTTGCTCTTTTGATGTGTGCTGCAGAATGCAACACACATAGAAAAAGCAAAAACGAGGAGAAATAAAAGCATTCTAACGGCTGCTCTTGCATTGAGTTACTTTTTGGCACTGCCACAGATTTTGATCTCCTGGTAAATATGGGACAGCATCAAAAAGCAATGGGTGTTGCTGTGGAACGCCCACAGCAACACCCATTGCATGCCCCTTTGCCACAGAGGACTGCATCAAAAAGGGACATATTTACAAGTTAGTGTTAAGCCATGCTAAGTGGATTAGCGCCACCTTGTAAATATTGTTGAAATATTGAAAATGGCCCTAGGTCACCGAAGCATAAAAGTGACGCACCGGTTGGTTGTGATAGGGGCTAGAAAATATGCCCCACTTGGTGTCATGTGTTCTGGTGAATTTGCTTTTCTTTAACTCCCCTCCCCACATCCACCCCAAACCGTCCAGTAGGTAGTTCACTCAGCCACAGACGCTGCTTATTAGATGAACACATTGCTTGAATGTGGCAGGTCCACTAACCTGGGTCTTCTGGCATCCACTCCTATTCAGTAGTAATTATAAATGCCCCATTAGGCATACTCCATTATGTTTTAAAATGTGGTTATAGACCCTGAAATGTATGTATACCCCGGCTACGAACACTTTATTGATGCTGAGCTAACACCTGGCAGGTGTATGCAAGAGGGCCTTCTGCTACTATATTAGGGTGTGTGGTATTACATAATGTTCTTCATTAAAAATGAGAGGAAACACCTCACGGGAGCTACCCGTGGGTCCACTGATCGATGCAATACAGTGTCACATACTTCTCATCAATGGTGTACTCCAGAGATCAGGTTGGGGTGGTGGCGGAGGGCTTGCAAGACATGGTGTATCTGTAATTAAGTTATCTCTTGGAGCCTTCTCATCACAAGTGTTGTGTATTGTGTCTGACCAATGTCTGACCTATGCAACCATGTTCCCTGGAGTGAACCCACTTGTTAAGTTTGCTCAATCCAGACCTAATTTGTGTGTTGCCACTTGATCTATAGTGCCTGGGCCCTCTAATAATTCACATTTATTCAAAGTCACTAAAACCATTACATGCATAAAAAATGTAAATACAAAAAGGAAAAAAGACTATTACAACTTAATTGAACAGCTAGGTTTAAAAAAAATAAAACTTTCATGCACTGTATTTAAAATATTTTGAAAGTTCCATTCATGTCCATTGCTGAGTTCTTTATCCAATTGTCAGGTGCTGTGGTATGACATCCTATCCGCTTCCGATTTAACCATACATAACTAATGTATTGATTTGTTCAAAAGGAGATTTTCTGTGGAAATTGTAACAGTTTGTTATGTGCAGTGTTATGTTGCGTAGTTGTTTGAACCGGTAGTGTCTGGTTGACTGAAAGGATGCCCCCAGTCAGGCAGAACTTCTGCTCCCATCAAGGTCAGGTGATTAGACTCATTGAGTAACCTGTGTGCACCCTTGGGTAGCTTGGCTCTGAGCAGTCAGGCTTACTACAGAGCAATGTGTAAAGCAAAGGCACAGCAGCCACTGATGATAAATACACTGAGCGTCACAAAAGAGACTTCACTCAGGATGTTTTTAAAGATGGTTAGATTCAACGCACATATTCCATCATTATACCATGAACATCATATATTTTTGGGCATGAAATACATTCTGAAATATTACTAGCAGGACAAGGCCCACTCATGTTGTTATGACATCAATAGTATGCACACTGCGGCCAATTCCTAATCTAACCCCCCCCTCCCTATTGAGAGAGATAGCACCCTTATGCGGTGCACAATATCAAAATTATAAACATACACGAAAATAGAACACTTTTTAGCAGAACCGCAGGCCGTAGCCATGTGAGAAAACCCAATGTCAAATGTATTTTGCTTTTGGCAAACAATCAACATATAAAGCGGTACCGCTGGCAAGTGTGGTGAATCACAGGTGGGCTGCACACAATCCCTCCTACTCACACAGACTGACTCTGCACCGCTACCTGGGTGACAGGTATTAGCCAGTCTGTGCGGCATGCTCTTACACACACATGCACACTCAGCACCCTAATGCGATGCCACTGGTACCCAGCTCGTCAATGGTTCCCCCTCTGGAGACTCTTTGACCCAAGCCTCCCTCCACTCTCTGGTACATCCCTATTGTCCTATACTCCCGGATGCAAGTTACCCAACCCCGCCAACCCTAGATACCCGGCTGCACGTGGCAGAAGTCTCAGCTCCAAACTTACACCACGCTACCAGTTGGGATTGAGTAGCCGAGGTGGTCACCTGAGAGTGCACCGCTATCCAGATGTCACAGGTAGATGGTGTAGGTCCCTCGCGGGAAGTCTTTGGTATCCCTGACATCTCCGGAAGGACAGTAGGACCATGGTTGGACACTGAGTGAG
Organism: Lissotriton vulgaris; assembly: GCF_964263255.1. NCBI lineage: Eukaryota > Metazoa > Chordata > Amphibia > Caudata > Salamandridae > Lissotriton > Lissotriton vulgaris. The sequence continues at coordinate 755,629,238 of NC_141694.1, read as the reverse complement.
CACACTTCTGGGTACCACACTTCAGCAGAGCCTGGCCTAGGCCAGCCACTATTCGGACAGTTATCCTCCATGTGCACAATAGAGTTCTCTGGCAATGTGCACCATGCAGTCTGGGTTCTCTGGTCCTACGTCCACATAAGTGTATCTCCCCTTTTGCTGAAGAATGGCACACGCCATTATGTTGTCAGGTGTCTTTGAAGTTTGGGTGGTTTAGGGGCTTTTCCCTTTGAACCACAGATGTCACCTCTAAATTGTGCGCCAGTCTGACATGGGGCAGTGGAATGCAGATCTTTAGCTTTAATGGGGGCATGATCCAGACCTTAGAGGCTAAATGTCAATCTATCCCATTCGGCCCTCAAATGACAGAGGTATGCCATTCCTGTTGGATGCCCATGTTTCAAGGCTGTCGCTTGGGTAATGAACAGATGTGCTCCCCGGGATCCACTGGAGCCAGGTACCATGGTCCCCAAGACTCTTGGAGCTTGTAAATATCTATATTCTATAAACTGGGGTGGCATGGTGAGCAAAAGAACAATGGATTTGACCCAGATCACTTGGCTGGGGGTGAATGTATGATTTGCACTGCATCCCATCCATCATCTGTGTGTCTTTTGATTTCTCCCCCTAAGTGCGCCGGGTATCCCCAGACGTGGGCCCCGGGCTCACTGTGCCACTGGATTCAAGCTAGCCTGGCCTTTGATGGGTGATGCCCCAAAACCGGCCCCAGGTTGCCTGTTTCCAGTCCAGGGAGGACCTGGCTTGGTAGTTCGGGCTGGACTGTTCCTATGGGTCAAAGGGTCAAGACTGATTTGCATATGGCTGGGTCTAAACTGGGATGGCATGGTGAGCAAAAGAATGATGGGTTTAACCCAGATCTCTTGACTGGAGGTGAATTTTTGATTTGCTCTAAATTCCGTCCATCATCTGAGTGTCTTTTGCTATATTCTAAAAGTGGAATTTTTTTTAAGCGAGTTATACCAAAACTCCCTTTACCAATGGAAAGGGATTGGCGCTGCGTATCCATTGAAATGAAACATTGTGAGGCTGCTCCACTGCAATCCACTTTTGCAGTCCGAAGTAATGTCAACCCCTTCCCCATGTTAACCTATGGGAAGAGCAAGCCTCATGGGTAGTGAAAACACACATAGGCATTCCTCACTATATAGGTGCACGTCCACTAGTGGGCACACCAACCTGTGATGGCAGGTGGGACACATTATGTTTAAGGGCTATTTAGCAAACAGAGGTGCACAATCAGCAATGTTTTGTATATCCAGTGGAAAGCAATGGTTGTGTTGTTTTCAATGCAGAATCAGACTCACTTGTTTCTAAGACATACATATTCATGGCTAGAGGTGGGTGAGACGTTGGAAGCTTGAGCCAGGCTCAAGCCAGATGCCTGGCTCTGGCTCAGCTTAAGGTCCTGTTGGAAGCTCCTGCCCATAGCGAGCAGATCTTTCATGTTGCTTTGCTTGCCACCATTGCTCTACCCTCGTGCACAAAGAGTTACTAACAAAGCTTTAACATTTGAGGTAAAAAGGAGAGACAAATAGGTGTCTATATAGTGGCTGATTTGTACAAATTTAAACCAGAAAGCCTGTTATAATTATGGCAGCACCGTTTAATATTTAATATGATATTAGGGAAATATTTTATTTCACAGATCCTCCTTTTTCTTTGCGATTTATTTATTTTTGTTACGTGGTATAGTGCATGAGTCTCTCCAGGGAGAAGTAGCTCAGTGCTTGCGATGCAAGGCAAAGGCGGGCAAAATCAGAACAGCCAGGTTTTCAGGCTCTTCTTAAAGACCTGGAAGGCAGAACCGGAGCAAATCTGCAGAGGGACTTTATTCCAATGGAAAGGGGCAAGGTAGGAAACAGACATACCACCATATCTGACAGTACGGATATGAGAGGATTGAACATGAGCCTTGTAGATTAACTTAGCTACCTGTTAGGCTAGTAGAATCGAAGCTTGGAATGCAGAAGGGCTGGCTGAGCTGTATAGAAGTCCTTATGTGTAGGCAGCAGAGTTTAAAAACAGTACATTTCCTGATAGGCAGCAAGAGTAATTTTTCCAAAGTAGGAGCTGAGGGAGACTGCAGATGAGGGGATGTATGTCGTTATAATAGATGCTTTTACCACGCATGCCTTTACCACGCGGGTTTTACAACGCAAGCCGTTACAACGACTTGCGTTGGGTGGCGCTGGATAGTGGAATAGATTAATTTACTATTCCAACTCCAGTCCTCGTTGATAGTAGGGAAGGTTTTGGATAGTAAATTAAACTATTCCCTATCCTAAAGAACCCCACAGCGCAATTCGTTTTAACGACTTGCGTTGTAATACCTGCGTGGTAAAGGTACTGCCTTGTAAAAGTTGTGTGGTAAAGGATGTTCCCCAGATGAGGTGGGCGGCGGTGTTCTGTACCATTTATGGTTTGGCCAAGGGAGAGGCATTAGCGGCAACCAGGAAAGCATTCCCTTAATCCAGCCAGCAGAATAAGCGTGCTTGAACCAGGCTTTTCCTAGAGGTGGCGGGCAGCCAAGGGAAGACTTTCTTTAGGAGCCTCATGATCGAGAAACACATAGGAGAGATGGAGTTGACTTGATCTTTCATAGATATGGTATGATCAATTTTTACTCCTAGGTTCCTCATCACTTGTTTGGGCAGAGGGGCAAACCCAAGGACTGGAGGCCACCAACCTGCCAAGCATAGCTCTTGGATCCTGCCAAAAAGTACGATTTCATATTTTGCACTATTAAGTTGCAGGCCTTACAATGCCATCCAGTTTTCAATTGCTTTCATGCAATGATCAAAGTTGTTGTCATCTGCATATGACACAATTTCCACACCACATGGTTTTACAATCTGAGCCAGGGGTGCTACGTAGATGTTGAAAAGTGTCCGGTTTAGACCTAAGGGACCTAAATGTTGATTTTTATCATTCTTGATTCGAAAGGACCCAGGTGCATATTCTGCGTGCGATTATCTAGCCGGTTATCTGAGCCAAAGTAACGCTCTTCCATGGATGCCAGCAGCATACAGTTTATGGATGAGAGTGTCGTGGGAGACCGTGTCAAATGCTGTGGATAAGTACAAAAAGAACAATTGATGGACAGAATTCAGAACAATGTCATACATTCAGCCCAGTACAGAGTCTGGGCCTAAATCCATCGTTTTTTTGCTCACCATGCCATTCCAGTTTGGACCCAGCCATATGCAAATCAGTCTTGACCCTGCGCCCTATGGGAACAGTCCAGCCCGAACTGCCAGACCAGCCTGGCTGATGAAGGGTAATACCCAGAAACCAATCCCAGGATGCTTGTTTCCGGTCCAGGGACTACCTGGCTTGGCAGTTCGGTCTGGACTATTCCCATGAGGCACAGGCTAAGGCTGATTTGCATATGGCTATGTCTAGACTGGGGTGGCATGGTGAGCAAAATAATGATGGATTAAACCCAGATCTCTTGACTGGGGGTGAATGTATGATTTATTCAGCATTCCGTCCATCATTTGTTTGCTTGGATAGGTCCAGCAGCACCAACATTACTGGAGATCCTGCATCCAGAGAGGTGCAGGATGTTATTTGTAACTGCCAGCAGCTCCGTCTCTGTGCTATGATGTGTGCGGAAACCTGACTGAAAGGAGTCCAGAATCTTGTGGGTCTCAAAAAAAGCTATGAATTGGCTTTTAATAAAGCTTTCAGGGGTTTATGCCAGCAAGGGTAACGAGATTAGTCTATAGTTTGCAAGAACTTTGGGACTTAAGGATGGGTTTTTTAAGAGGGGGGACACTAGCATGTGTTTCCACTCCTGTGGTACTTTTGCAAAGCTGGTGGAAAGATTGAACAGCATTGAGATGAAGATGGCTAGGCGATGTACTAAACTGGGCATAATCTTGAGGGGACAGGGATTGCAAGGGGAGCCCGGTTTGAGACAAGTTAATAATCTCAGATCCGTTTGGGTAGTAGAGAGATTGAAGTCCCGCAGGCTTGCAATGGCCCTATTATCACGCTTGAAAGCACCTTCAAATATGTGAGTTCAAAATACCAGCCATACTAAAACTTGGTGTGTTTCATTTAATAGACTATAATGTTTCTTTGTAAGAATCAGGGCCTCATACAGGTTCACGTGACAACTGTCTTTCCTCAGGGTTCACTAATGGCACAGTCACCAGGGTGGGGGATCGGGGCAGGAGTGGTTCTAAGTTAATGTTTAAGAATGTTTAATAACTACTTCACAGTGTAGTGCTATAATATGACATATAAATAATGTCAAAGCTTCCAAGTGTTAAAGAAATACACTTTTTCCGATTCTTAGGAGAATTTGTCATATTTTACGTGATATTTGTTACATTTACATTGCAAACATTTTCGGGGTTCAGCTCGTGCTCAGGCTCTGTTCTGGCTTGACTCACTCGTTTAGAATGTTGGCTTTCTCATCTCTCTATCTGACACAGAACATCCTGCAGGGCACAAGCGCATGCTTGGTTTTGCAAGCATGTGGGTGAAATCTGTCTATGTTTGCTTTGTTGGTGCGTGCGAAGATTCTGCATCTTCTCTGTTTCATCAATTTAAGAATGGTCGGGGAACTTCCTTATCCTGCTTTGTACTTGATACTCCTTTTTTCACTGTCAGAAAAAAACAAAACCCCACTAGGTGGCAGCCTTTGTTAAGAAAGATTTTTCTGCACCTTTGAGCACAATTCTGGCAGAATGCTTTAGGTATCAGTGCATCAGATGGACTGAATGAACAAAAAACAATCCTGCTGACAAACACACACGACAGATGGATGGAAAGAAGGCTGGATGGATGGATGACACATGTTGGATAGAGAGATAGGTAGATAGATAGACAGACAGACAGACAGATAGATAGATAGATAGATAGATAGATAGATAGATAGATAGATAGATAGATAGATAGATAGATAGATAGATAGATAGATAGATAGATAGATAGATAGATAGATAGATAGATAGATCGATCAATCTGTGGGAGGCCATGGGAGCATCTGTGTTGGAGATTGCTCTTTTTGCAGGGTAACCTCCAAACTATTTGCCTCCTTCCTCCCCTTTTTTGCGGAATTCATTTTATTTTTGTTGGCGTTAGGTCTCTGTGCACTTTACCACTGTTAACCAGTGCTAAAGTGCTTTATGCTCTCTCCTTAATACGTGGTAACATTGGATTATCTACAATTGGCATATTTAATGTACTTATAAGTCCCTACTAATGTGCACTACCTGTGCCTAGGGCTTGTAAATTAAATGCTACTAGCGGGTCTTCAGCACTGAGTATGCCACCCACACCAGTAGCCCTTTAAACATGTCTCAGGGCAGCCAATGCAGCCTGTGTATGAAGTTTAAACTGCCATGTCGCCCTGGTAACATACACCTATTGCCAGGCACCAAACTTCCTTTTTCAATACAGTCAACTCAAGGGCTGTCCCTGGATAGCACTAAGGGCAGGGCGCAATGCATTCAAAAGGCAGGACGTGTACTTTTATGTTTTACATGTCCTGGTACTCAAAAACTCTCAAAGTCATTTTTCACTACTGCAAGGCTTATATCTCCCATAGCATAACATTAAATTACCTCATTACATTTTATAAGAGTAATTTCCAAATGAAAAGATATAAATGATTTAAGTTTGGGGTTTCCGAAATCACAATTTAAAAACTAAACTTGTGCTGAAGTCCAATTTTAAATTGTCATTCTGAAAATGCCAATTATAGAAAGTTAATTGCAAAAAGACCAGTTGATGGACAGAATACTGAAACAATGTCAAACATTCACCCCCCAGTACAGAGATCTGGGCCTCAATAGATTGTTTTTTTGCCCACTATGCCATTCCGGTTTAGACCAAATCATATGCAGATCAGTCTTGACCCTGCTCCCTGTGGGAACAGTCCAGCCTGAACTCCCAGGCCAGGTCCTCCCTTGACCAGAAACATGCATCCTGGGAGTGGGTTCAGGGTATCACCCCTCATGAGCCAGGCTATCTTGACTCCATTGGCATGGTGAGCACGGGACCAATGTCTGGGTCCTTCCCAATTAGAGTGACAAATGCAAAAAGAAGAGTTGAAGGATGAAATGCTAAAACAATGTCAAACATCTACCCCCAGTACATTGGATTTAACCCAGATCTCTTGACCGGGGGTGAATGTGTGATTTATTCAGCATTCCGTCCCTCATTTGTTGCTGCAGCACTTCTAGAAAGCTGGCATTTTCTTACATTTGCCTTTGGGCTTTGGTTATTCCCCTTGATAGCCACACACAATGGGAGCTTAGGTGTGGCTTGATTTGTCATCCTGACAGGATGGTAGGGAGGGACACCCTCACTTACACCTGAATAGGCTGTGTCCTGTCCCCACACAAAGGACTGCATACCCCCTGTAGTGAGTGTGGAGCCAGGACAGGAAGGGCAGGCACTCTGTGCACTGTAAAGACCAGTCTCTGAAGTCTTCCCCACTTTAAAGGCACCACTGGGTATAAGTACTAGACCACAGACACCACCACTTCAGTACAGTTCTGGACATATGGATACTTTGTCAGGAAGAAGTATTGTTGTGCTGCTGAAGGACTGCTGGACTGCACTCTGCTAGACTCTTGTTTTTCTGTGCTTATCTGCTGCCTGCTGCCCTCTTGACTGGGTAAGAAGGACTGGACCGGCATCTCTTGAACCCAAAACCTGGAGTTATTTCAAAGGCTAGCTGACTGGCCTCCATATCTGAAGCCTTGAGGATCTAACAGGCTTCCAATCACCTTGCACCTGCACCATGATTCTATGAGCCTACCCTACCAAGTGCTGCCACCCCAGACCTGGACCTTTGAGAGAGGGCCTAGGGTGCATGCCAGTGGAACCAACACATCCTATCTGCTGAGCGATGCATCCCCGTACTGTTGTGTTTATTGGACCCGTCACAAAAGACTCACATTGCCACAGCTGACCCATCTTGGGACTGACACATTGCATTCAACACCACATATCACAACGCTTTTACTAGTGCAAGCTCCTTGCAACTCTCATCGGCGGCGGCTTTGACAATGACAATGAAACTCTGTACCGCAGCTTCACTGCTCATCAGAACGGACACATTGCCTTGGCTGCACCCTGTGTTCTTGATACTGGACTTTGCATCGCAAGTCCCATCGACAGGATCCTCGATGCATCAGGACCTCGTACTGCAGCCTTGTTGCATCTTGGAACCGATGCATCGACTCTTCTACGCGACACATCTTTGACGAGGATCCATACAATGCTCAGCAACCAGGATTTAAGGTACTTTGTTAAATGGGCCTAATCTGGTTCCTGTAGCAGCCCGAGCTCCATTGTAGTGTGCCTGAACTTGTGACTTTGTCCCGGTCTGGCGTGGTCAGATATCCCCAATAGCGTTTTTTGCTTCTTGGAGCTATTTTACTTAACAATTTTGTAATTCAATATCTTCATTTCTACTAATTTGACTTTTATCATTTTAGTTGTGTTTTATTTATTAAAATCTATTTTTTTTAAACCTAGCGTGGGATCTTTTTGTGTAATGTTATCACTGTTTTACTGTTTGACGTGATACACAAAAACACATTGCCTTCAAGTAAGCCTGACTGCTCTGTGCCAAGCTACTGGGGGGATGAACGGAGGCTAATTTGGAGTTTGCTGGTGCCTCACCCTGACTAGGACTGATGGTGGTTGCTTCTCAGCCAAGGCTCACAACACACTCAACTAACAGCCCAATTTCTATCAATCTGTTAACACACTGATAACATGGCTGGACAGTTGAGTAGGAGTCTTAATTGCCCCTCCTTTCTTGCTCTTTTTCCCCTTGATTGCAAGAGCATGAAAGTTCCTGAGAGAGTGAAGAATATTTTCAAACTGAGCTAAGGTTTTGATTATGAGTTTGTTGGTAAATACCACCAAACTTGCACATAGGGTAAATACCAATACCACGAGATTCAGTAAATAACATGTGTAAAATACCACTGATTAGGAATTTTTACAGTGCACCACAGAATCATTATTTAGAGCATGTTTTAAATGCCATATGTGTGCTTTTTAGCACATGTGCTAAATACTGAATGTGTTAATTAGCTCATATTCTAAAATCTTTACCCCGATGAATATCACAACCACAAAATATCAATTTTAGGCATTTGAAGTTGCCAGAGTGTGGATTTAACTCATACAGCACAGAAACTGCCAGTGCAACCCTTAAAAGGACCTTTGGACACTCCAAAAGTACACCAATGACTCTCCTTCCAGTGTGGGTGTGCGTAGACATTTGCTTTGTGTGGAAAAAACAAATTGAAACAAGACAAACAGAATCCATGGTCATCCGCTGACATTACCCAGTCATCACAAGTAGAAACCTGGCAGAATTTTCCATTATGGACCTAGGCAGGGAAAAGAACAATACGTTTACAGATCATGAGTGGGTGGTCAGGCCAAAGAGGTGGTAAGACACCATGACTGTCTAATCTGCCATCTCATGCGGAAGATACCACAAAACAAAGATAAATATACTTATTGAAGGAGATAATGGCCAAAATCAGTACTGAATCAACATATCCACATGATGTTGAAAACACAAAAAAAAGGTTCTAAACCTTAAAATTTTAGGGGCTAGATGTAAGTAATTCTCATTTACCGACTCTAGAATACCGAAGTTTACCGATACGGTTTTCTAGATTCGGTAAATGAGATGTAGTTAAAAATTCGGTATTTTTTCCGATTCTGTAGGATTTGGTAATTACCGAATCGGTACTTACCGATTCGGTAATTGTCATTGATTCCTATGGGCCCTGAGGCCCATAGGAATCAATGTTAATTACCGAATCGGTAAATACCGAATCAGGAAAAATACTGAATTTGCAAGGGGGACAGGGTGTCACTTTGACACCCTGTTGCACCCCAGATTCTGTCTTGTGTGCCATGTGACAACACATACATGCCCTTAGGGCATGTATGTGTGCCACATGGCACAGGTGTACATGCACAGATGTGCATGTACACAGGAATTCGTTATTTACCATGCAATAGTATTACATGGTAAATAACGAATTGGTAATGGCCTGTGGCACTGTTTGAAGTGCCACCTACATCTGGATTTACCAATTCGGTAATTTTACTGATTCGGTATTTACAGAATCGGTAAATTTACCGAATCGGTAAATATACCGATTCTGTAAATATGAGGCCACCTACATGTCAAATCCCAAATACCGGTCAGTAACGGCCAAAATCGGCCGTTACCGACCGGTATTTGGCGACCTACATCTGGCCCTAGGTACTTAAGCAAGTGGCCAAACACAAGCACTAGAGCATCGCAACAGGTTCTACACCTCAGCTTTTCCTCAGGCAGTGGGAAGAACCAATGTGTCCATCCTCAACATGTTTGGAGTGGAAGACCTATCTTTAGGTGAGAGGAATCCAAGCTAATAGAGAAGAGAGTCATAGTGAAAGTACATGTGGTTGTTAAAAGGTTGACTTGGCTGAAAATCATCATTGTTGTGAAGAATGGCTGATATCATGTGTTACAAGTATTCACATTGATCCATGTATATGTTATAGGGGCTAACACCTCTCTAATGGTACTGTTCACATGTATAAAGATTGAGCTACAACAATCATAATAAAACTGTAATCTTGATGATGAAGGGTTGATTTGTCTACCCAGTACCTCAAGGGCGATTTGTTACCACAGTATGGCTAATGTTGCTTCTCATCAACATAATAACATTGCGGTTCATACAGAGTACCTTACACACCAGTCCAGTATACGCCGTTCCACATCACAAAGCACTTGCACATACTCTTTGCAAAGCATTCATCACTCTTCAGACAATTATGCTAAAGGTTGACTGAGAAATGCCATGCACCAATCCTACTGTCTGCTTTGTGGTGCTTTTGCGAAGAATTCTAGTGCTTCTACCAATTTCAGGAAAGGGTGGAGGGAGTGGCAGTCGATCCCAATGTTGGTCTCCAGGGTATCCGTAATTGGAAAATATGTTTTGTATGGTGCCCATATCGAGCCTGTGTATCCTCTGAATCTCAAACTGAACTTGCTCAATAAATCCAGGCTCTTCTCTTGCGTTGCAGCTCCATTTGAAGTCACTGATTGATGGCCGGGTTTTCATCCTTATGCTGCATTCATGCAGTACATGGATCTAACATAGCATGATATAGAATAGCGGCCTACCAGTGCATTTATTTCGGTGGACAGTAGAATGGAGTGTGAGCTGCTGCAATCAATCTGCAGGTGTGTGCGATATTTTATCATTTGCAGCTCAAACGGTGCATGTATTGTGGTTTTTTTTTGTTGCATTATTGTGTTGGTCTTTCAATGTTTCTATTGATTTACAGCTTTTCTTTCATTCTTAATTTATAATTTCATGAATTTTAACCAACTGCTTTTGACTGGAGGTATCTGAAGGTGGTATTTTCCGATGGTTTTTAATGACTTCCCATACATGTATTTAGGTGTTATTTACCACATGTGTTATTTTTCGCATGAGATAAATAGCACATGTGTTAAATAGCTCATGTGTTAAACAGCACATGTAGAATAGACATGTATAGCATTTAGCACATGTACTAAATAACACATGTTTTTTTACTCATGATGAAAAGATTCAATAAAGCCATGCGCTATTTACCCCAGCATAGGGTAATTACCACTACGCCTAACTAATAATTAGAGCCGAAGTGTGTGTAACCATACTGTAGCACTATGGTTTTTTTTATATATAAACTTTGCATACTGCATCATTGTGGAAACTAGACCACAATTCATTATGGAGCAATGTGAACATTGGACAATGTATGCATTTTATGGCTTGGGGAAAGTAGGTTAAGTGTGCCTACATGGACAATGTATGTGCATACTAGGGAAATACGCTTATTAGGCTCTGACAAAAAATAGGTAAATTGTGAAATTGTGTTTTACTCTGGCATTGTATAAACTGTGAAATATGTGATAAATGCATTATTGTAGTAGGTGAGAAATTTGTTTATATTGAAGAATTGTGGAAATTGGTTATTGTGTGCATTTCGGAATACTAGACAATATAGACATGTGTAGAAACTGAGCATTTTGAGCACGTTGGGGTATTGTGAAAACTGAGCCTACCGTAGCATAGTGGAAAGTGTGCAATGTGCGCATACTGAGAGATGTGAAAAGTGGCATACTAGGATCACCTTGAAACTGGACAAAGTATGCAAGCATGGGCAATTGAATGTGCATATAGTGCCCACATACATCATACATTGTCATTAACATAAATATAACGTAACATGCTTATTTTAGAACACACATTCACTATCACTAGTGCATATTGGCCCTATTGACAGATCATTATTGTCACCATTCAGTGAATCACTGTCAGAAAGATTGAAAGTGGAGTGGTCCTACCAGGTTAACGAATTGCCACTAGGCGTTCATAATTTTTTTTTAGCAGTGAATGCATCAGTTATCTGAGCAGCTATATCTAGCAGTAAATAATTGGCAGTTTCCAGCCGCGGTCCGTGCAGATAAAGGCGGTGGGGCGGTGGGGCCCGGCAAGGGGGGATTTTGAGTTACGATGTAGAGGGAAAATTAAATAAATATTTAATTTTCCCTCTGCATCGTCCCTCGAAATCCCCCCTTGCCGGGTCCCACCGATGTTACCTGCACGGACCGCGGCTGTCAGTTTAAAAAAAGCCATAATGAGTATATATGTATGCTCTCTGTGCTAGTATATGCAAGACAAATATACTTTTTCCTTCCAATCTATATTCATTGATTTATATTTAGTGATTAAAATATAATTGGTAGAACCATCCTGTCACATTAGCCGATCAATACATTTTGCAAACTACATTTATTGTAAGTAGAAATCACATTTTAATTGTAATTTGATTATAAGCGGACATTTAATACAATACTTAACATTACATTTAACAATACTTAAGGAAAAGAGGTACTGGGACTGTAGTTCTTTTTTTCCTTATAAAGTGCAGAGTGTCAAATAGGCTCATCGAATGGATGCTGCAAGAGGGGCCAGCTTTTGGTGCAGTGGAAGGACAAAGACCCACTGTTAATGCTAATAATGAGGAAATTGAAGGACCTGAAAAGTTTCTATGAATTAGGCCAGATACATTTCTTGATTAACCTATACCTAACTTCAACCCAGTTCTTTTTTATATGGGTAAAGTTGGGCATCATAAAGTTTTACAGAAACATTTGTAAAACATATCTTCATGATTCACAAATCGAACATTTCATAAGTCACTGAAATAAATCACATCAACTAATGTACTGTGTTAACAACGGAGACCAGAGAGAGGAGCCCTGCCCAGACATGAGCCTACAACAGAGGACATTGGCCCATGTCTCAGGATAGAGAATTGTGGCGGCCATTGGCGGGCACCCGCCTGGTTGGAACAGAGGACCCATAGCGACCCTCCCCCCCCACGGCCGTGAGAGGCCCTTCTTTGCTAGGGGTTGGAGGGGGGTATTGCACGCTCCCACTGGCACTCTCTAAGCTGTAGAGGCAGATGGTGGTGAGGGGACTGCATGCCCCAGGCACCTTTTACCACCAGGAGGAAGTATTGTGTCAGCCTGGGGTACAAAAGGTTCTATGGTCTCCTGCAGTGCACGTACGGCCCAGGCCAAGGGTGAGTCAGAACACTTGCAGGTTTATTTTACCAGGCTGAAATGGCAGTTTAAACTGCACAAACAAACACAAACAGGCATGATACCCTCAGAGAAATGTGGTTTGCTTATAAAGCAAGTCAGCAGGTTAGTACCAGAGACCCAACGAGGTATCTGTGTGCTGCTAGTTGTTTGTTACCTAATTTCAAGGCAATTCCAGCATGCTGGGCGAGGATTCCAGCTCCGGTCCGGATTGTCTCACCTGCTCCTCGGCTACGGCCGGCAGACACAGTGCAAATGATCATCTAATCTTACAGTGACCTAGAAGCTTAAAAGCAGGAATTTCCAGGCAAAAAAACCACAGCACCAGACTGCTGTTTGATGGGGAAAGTTAGGTGACAGGTGGGTTCTCGACCTTGATGAAGTAAGTCTTGCATGGAGTGTTGAGGATTGTTAGAATGCAGGCCCTTCAAGAAGCAGTGAAACAGGACATTTTGGTATCCTTGTAAATCCCTCCTATTACAAAAGAGGACACAGGTGTGGTTTTATGTTTTAAGTGTATCTGAAGTGTTGCTGTGCTTCCTTAAATATCACTTATGCTACATGTGGGGCCTGAATATTTTGCCTAACATTCCTGTTCTAACCACAATAGGGCAATATATATATATATTTTTTAAACATTCTTTGGTGTTTTCCATAGAGATGATATCTGTCTAAACTCTATCTTATATATCTATTTGTGACTCAAAAGTGTGACTAGAGGATAGACCCATCCCGAACAAACTATGAAGCACCTAGCTAAATGGTTCTAGGTATTTAATTCTGTCTGCATTCTTCAATTTGATCACTGCATTGTTATATGATATGCACAAGACTAACCTTACATATGTCATACAAGGCTAGAGTTAGTCTATTCACCCTAATCACCTGTCTGTTGTTAATTAGTTTGTGTCATATAGTGCTACATATTTTAAACATGTTTTGTAAAAGGGACCATCTCCCTGGTCGAATCGTGTGCTAAGTTAAGTCAACTGTAACTCCTTGTTCATCTATTTCATGAGCAACAATTTTTGCTGCTTTTGGTATTTATCTTAAATGTTATCACTAAATATGATACCAGTTGAGAGGTACGTCCTCTGTTTATATCTAAGCCCACGTAGCACTTACTAATTGCAGTGTAGGGGGCATAGACACAACCCTGACGAATGCCTTAGACCCACGGCTAATTAGAGGCAGAAACATGTGGGCATAATTATTTGTACAGTGATACATACAGGTCATTATACCTAAGTATGCCTCCTGTATTTCTCCCATAGTAATTTTTTAATCAACCAGGGATACCACCAAATTAAAGGATACTTTAGTGGATTATCCCTTGGTTTTTCAAAGTCATCAACTAGACCTAAATCATTGTCCTGAGAGAAGAAATATCTAAGAACTCCCTCAGAAAAGCCCCATTCTGAGGTCGAGTCCACCCTTGTAGTAACATCTCACCAGGGTAGGATGAGATGGCAAATGGTGAAGCATGTCACATTACGTGAGTGAGCCATCCTCGTCCAATTTTTGGAATTGCCTTGAATTTAGGTAACAAACAACTAGCAGCACACAGAGAGCTCATTGGGTCTCTGGTACTTACCTGCTGATTGGCTGATTAAGCAAATAGCATTTCTCTGAGGGTATCACACCAATTTTTGTGTTTGAGTTAGTAAGGGCAGGCGTGAACCCCATAATGCCCCTATTGTCTCCCCTTTGTGATAGTATAGTTTAAACTGCACACACATGCTTTGCAATGACAGGCCTGAACATGTTTAAAGGGGTACTTAGGTGGATGGCACAATCAGTGCTCCAGGCCCACTACTAGCATTTAATTTACAGGCCCTTGGCACAGGTAGCACAAATTTACTGGGGGTGTAAAAGTAAATTAAATATGCCATTTGGGTTTAAGTCAATTCTACCAAGTGTTAAGGAGAGAGCACTGCACTTTAACACTGGTTAGCAGTGGTAAGGTGCGCAGATTCAAAACAGGAGGGTGAAGGCAACAAGTTGAGGGATGACCCTGCAACAAGGTCCAAGTTCAAAAGACCTCTTCTGTAATACGAATTGTGCTGAAACAACGTGCACAAGGGCAAAACCAAGGGGTCCTTCTTTAATTTGCACATTGTGTAAATTAGAGATTACCCCTTGCACCACCACCATATTATAGGCATGGGTGTAAGGGCAATAAAGGCTATATGCTACATATGAGGTGGAGCACAACCAGCGCACCCCCATAGGTGTCCCTTGAAACGGAGTACAGGAGTACTCCGGTCTAGAGCCATCCCCATTGGTGAGTGAAGCCACCTGTAGTGAAAGAGGGAGTGGTGTTTTTTGCAACCAGTCTGCTTTACACTAATGCACTTTTCCCAGTACAGTTGCAGGCTTGAGCTCATTGTCCCGGACTGTGCCGCGGAGTAGACTTGGAAACTGTGCCTGGCCTGTAATATGGAGCCTGATGTCTTTACGCATATTTCATACTGAAAATGCTGTATTTCCATTGCTTGTAAACAGATATGAAAAAATGCAACCATTTGTAGCTACAGTGACTTCACTGATTATGTTGCTGGATAGATTTTATGTGATGTTACAAGTGATGCATTAGACGGTGCCCTGTGTCACATGATAAGCAGTGAATGAAGGGTTATTTCCAATCTTTCCTGGGGAGTTTGGCCCTTGTCCCCCACGCTCACACCCATGCTAATTAGTGACCCATACCCACTGAAGTTTAGGGCTGGCAATTCAAAGCTGACTGTTTTAATTCACTGTGCTTGGTCTATACTGTTTATCTTTATTTTTGATTGTTGAAAGTATTATTCTTTTTTGATTCCCTGTTACATATCTGGCATTTCAATTGCCCTTGAATGTGCATTCATCATGCTGTTGTGATGTTCACATACCCCCCTACATAAAAGAAGGGTGGTGTTTCTCATGACATTTAACGATGCAAAATGTTAGCAACATATGGACCTGTCTGGAAAGGGCGGTGGTTATCGGAAATCAGAGTGTATACAACTTACTACTTGTAAGATACGCTATAATGTCACATAACTAAGATTGAAATGGCAATAAAAAATACTTTAAAAAAAAATACTTGGGGAATTTTTGAGATTTTTAGGTTTTAGGTCATATTCATAACATTTCCTCTGTGGTTGTCTTTTCAGAGAATTGTTAGGGGATTTTTTCCATTTGCCCATAAAACACTCAGATTAATCTGCAATGGTGTTAATTTTAGGGCTTGCAGGTTAACCTGTCTGCTCAGCAGAAAAGTAAAGTTCTGGGGGGCTATCATATTAAAAATATTTGTATTTAATGAATTTTGCAGCAAATAAACCTGCTACACAAATCCTTCAATGCTTGTGAAAGTAGCATAGCCCATAATCCAGTTTGCTCTGGGAGACAGTTTTTCAACTCATAATTACACATTCATGCTCTGAATCAAGTCTTTTCCATAAATTGGTGAATAACTATGACTTTCTAATTATGACAAGACCTTGTTGCTAAATAATCTCCCCCTCCTTATCAAAACAACTTTCCCACTGCAGACTACAACCTTTTTTAAATTATATTCACTGAATGTATGAACATCCATTGTGCATTTTAAAAAGATAACAATTCAAAGAATTATATGATGGTTAAACCTCCAGTTTGCTACTCATTCTAAGCATTTTGTTTATACCTGTAACATACCACTTTGTATACACTTAGATGTTTATTACCCACAAAAGTTAAAGACAGAGGGACACTTTTTCAGTTGACAGGACACTCCAAAATAGATGTGATTATGAGTTGGGTGGACCATCAATTTTCTAATGGAGATGCCACTGCTGGCTCTGCCATCAGAAAACGTAGTCACATTGCCTGATGGAGATGGGGCTGTTGGAGTAAGGACATCAAACCACCCACCCTATTTATAGGGATAATCTGATGTCCTTTATTATCTATCCATCCCCGCTAGGTAAAACCTGGCAGGCACAAACAGAAATAAATAATGGTCCCCCTGCTCTGGAAGGCTTAAGCAAAACTTTCAATATGTTTAAAACTACTTCTGTAAAAGTAAAGAAGATTTGGCAACCAACATCTCAAAATTCAGTTTTGTTACTAGTGTTAATATGTTATCTTTTAGATATGCAAATACAATACAATACAATATCATAGCCTAAGAAAAATAGGTACTAAATTAACACCGTCTAATTCCATTCTTCAGGATATATTTTCAGGATTTAACACAGTAAGTAACTCCCCTCTGCTCAAAATTCTGAAGAAGGAGACAGTGGAAATGAGGGGAGCAGTTTTAGTTAGATTTTATCCTATCTGGAGAACTGATGCCAGCATGTAAAACTGGCCAACTCCATCTCTAATCCATCAGTACTCTAACAAGGGGATGTATGAGGTTACAGCGCATACTTTTACAACGCATGCCTTTACAACGCATTTTTTACAACGCAAAATCCTTTACAACGCATTCCATTACAACACATGCCATTACAACGAATTGTCTAAAAACTACCTTTACAACGCATTCCATTACAACGCATACTACCTTTACAACGCATACCATTGCAACGCATACCATTTCATTGCATGTATGGTAAGTATTGGATAGTGTAGGGGTAAAAATTACTATTCTAACTCCAGGGGGTGCAACAGTAGGGTAAGTTTTGGATAGTGTAGGGGTAAAAATTACTATTCTAACTCCAGGGGTTGCAACAGTAGGGTAAGTTTTGGATAGTGTAAGGGTACTATGCGTTGTGATGGTATGCATTGTAATGGTATGCGTTGTAATGACTGCGTTGTAATGACATGCGTTGTAGTGGTATGCGTTGTAGTGTCATGCGCTGTAATGGTTGCGTTGTAATGGCATGCGATGTAATGGATCTTGAGTTGTAAAAGTTCCGTTGTAATGGTAGTGCGTTCTAAAAGTTGCATTGTAAAGGTTGTTTCCCCTAACAAGGTGACCTGCAAGACTTAATTATATCTCATATCATGTTAATCCTCTACATGTAATGACTTGCCTCCTTTCTATGACACTAAAACATTGTATACCACTTTGAAGTAGATGGCACCAACATTGTTTTTAAAACTCTCCCTCAAAGACATTGAAATTGTAGTCCAGGGCTAATTCTGGATCACCAACCACCTTCTCAAACTCAAACCACTTAAATCAGAGTTCCTTCTGATCGTTCAATTAAACTGTACCATTCCAGACCAAACTTGGCACAAACCTAGCCAATGCATCATTGAGGAGTGCCCCAAACCACCAGTCTTCTCTTTGGACAGAAGCTTGAACCTGCAAGCATACATAGATTCTTTGGCTAAATTGGCCCAAAATCAGATTATGCTCATCCAAGATATTGAGCCCATCATTCCAGAGAATGTTTTAATTAAAAAGGAGATGCACATTTTTATGCTGTTAAGGCTAGACTACTGAAACCCAAGGCTCTAAGGCTATTAGAATATTCCACCCCTAGAGGGTAGAATGTTCTAATTTGTAAAACAGGGGTTGAAATCCCCTCAGACTCTGTTAGGCCTTTGTCCACAGTATAATCTCTGAACAAACATTGGAATGTTGCTACTCTCGATTTCTACAGGCAATTAGAAGCCCAGATCACTCCACTGTCTTTATTCCAATGTTCTAATAATATCTATCCAATCCTAATGACATGAACTGGCAACCTACTTTGTTGGAAAGTATCTATAAGCAACTAGCCCATTTACCCCTAAGTCACTTCATTTGAGTTCCTCTTCCTATGTGGCCCATGAACTGGCCATTTCAGGTGTCCAACTGTATCTAAGGAGCTCAGAGTCTCTCCTTTTTGCAATCTCTTCTTTCAAAATGACAAAGGCAATACTTCCCTGGAGCTGTTACCTGGTTTTGTATGCCATTCCTCTGAACAACATGTCAGATGTAAAAGAAAGGCTACTATTCGACTTACAGTCAATAGATAACCTCACAGATTTTCTATAGATGCCAAACTGTCTGATGTAATGGCAATGTGTCAACTCACAATGCGCCAACTTGCATTGTGACTTGTAATGAACAATTGGCCAGGCAGGCACTGAGAACCATTGCTATTTGCTAAGGAAAGGGGCAGCCAAGGGATATTCGGCCCCCTTGTAAATCACAATGAAATACACAAATGTTTTGTGGCCTTTGTTAAAGCTCTAAAACATAGCATGAATGGTGAATGGTAACTAATTACAAAGGTAGAATGTCATGGTTTGACAGCCTACACTTTGCTTATTCATGGGAAGACATTGGAAGGTACAGACAGTGACCCCATGGCTACTACATACATTCCTTGATGTTATACTCACAATCTGTCACTGTTTGTCACATTGTGACTCCTGTCTCCATAAGAAATTGGATTGACAATACACCAGATGTAAATCTGGGATGGAGGTATGCTGTCTCCTGCAGGTCTTCATTGCTGCATTCACTAGTCTGGTGTATTCCGATGCTGGCTCTTTAATATTCTTGAGGGTGGAGCAGTGTGACTTTGCAAAAATACCTTTTGTGGCTCAAGGGATTAAAGAATCCCTCACACCCCAAAGGGACATTGTTTGCAGTGCAATGCAAAAACATTGTATTGGGACCAGTTTCTGTTGTGCGTGAACTCAAAAGAGTGCTTCTACAGTGTATTTAACATGTACCTTCACAGGCATTTCACAGAAGGAATTAGCTGCATTTGTACTAACAGGTCATAGATGTCCTCATAAAGAGTGAATGAACACTAGAGGCAGCAGGGGCATAGATTCATGGGAGTGTTTGGAATGTTATACTCCCCTTATAAATGTATTTTCTGGTAAATAGTTGGGTACAGGTGCTTTCAGTCGGGTATGGTGATGTGTCTGTCGGATTACACCAGGAAGTTTGACATACACTCAGACAAAAATGCATACACACTCTCTCCCTAGCACTGTTTTGAAAGCCTTAAAAATGTTGGCTAGGGGGACGTGGCTTGGCGCCCACGGTGAATGGCGGCATCTGGCTGAGGCGCTCCGGCGGGACCGAGGGTTTCCGTGTCAAGAAGTACTGTCGGGCGAAACCAGGAGCTGTACAGAACGTCGGAAGATGTGCTGAACTGCGTGAGCTCTTCAGCGCTATCACAAACGAGGCAGAAATGCCTTTATTTTGCAAGTGAGTCTCTCGAGCGATACCGCGTAGTCGCAGCCGCCATTTTGCGACGCTCGCGACCGGCAAATCTCATTAAAGTCACCGCGCTGCTGCCCATGTTCTGCTTATGATTTTCTAAATGCTTTTCTGGGCATATTTCTTGTGAAGACATTCTCAGGCAGTTGTTATGAGGCATTTTTTAATAAGTGGATATTTACTCAGCCTCTCTGACTGAAAGACCTTTGGTGGCCATTTTGATTATTTCCTTGAATCCTTATGGTGCAATTACCTCAGAGCAATGGAACTCTTTGACATTCACATGACCCATACGCTGCACCAATCTTCAATGTACGAGCTACATTAGTTTTATTTTTCATGCTTATGACCATCCTTTTAAGATCTCTGGTTACTTTGCCTCTGTCTCACTGGACATTTTAAACTTGATTTGGATGACATATATGCATCTTTGGTTGCTCCTCTCACAGCTCTCTTCCTCCTCTTAACATTACAGTGACAAATGTTTGCACCTATTTTTGTTCGGTGGCTGCGCTGGTGCCCCTATGGGAAGGAAGAAGGGTGCTTTATCTACAAAAATGCAACAAAAGCACGTTTTCATCAAAAATTCTAAGATTTTCACTGCATACTCTAAGCTGGAGGATTCTCAGCAGTCCACACCAAGTTCCCTGGAGGCCTGGAGGCTTACCTACACCATCCGGGAAGACACTCACTAAGCGCCTAAAGCATATTCCCTCTTCTCCTCCTAAATCAACCTCTCCGGTCTCCACGGAGATGCTATTGGGCGAGATAAGAGCCCTCTGGCCCTTTATGGAGGAAACCAACTCTAAGCTACAAGTCATCACAGATAATTGGTCTCAACTCGACACAAGAGTCACTGCTGTTGAACAAAGTATTTTCACCTTTAGTGATACATGTGCGAATATCTCCCAGCTTCAGTCTCAAGGATCGATGCTCCAGACGCAGATCGAAGACCTTGAAAATCCTAATAGGAGGAATAATATACGTATTTATGGTCTGGCGGAGGGTGTTGAGTGGTCAGACCACCTCACCTTCTTTACTTCTTTTCTTCCCAAGTTGCTTCACCTGGCAGAAGGCACATAACTCAACATCCAAAGAGCACACAGACTAGGTTGTCCCTCCTCCAACACGTCGCCCTCACAAAGACCAAGAGGAGTAATTATATACTTTCTGGAATATACAGACCTGTTGTTGGTGCTATCTGCGGTCAAATCGGCTCAACTCATCACTTGGTCTGGTTCAACTTTGGTTTTCGCACAGGACTATGCCAAGGCTACTGCTAACAGGCAAAAAGCTTTTCTCAACTTGAGGCCAGCTCTCCGATCACTGGGTGCCCGCTACGGCCTCTTTCATCCTTGCCTGTTTAAGGTTACATATAATAATAGAACAATAACTTACGAAGATCCATTTAGGCTACAGAGTTTTATTAATTCATGTAATTGTTGTCCTTTGATTTCACAGATTGTATGTTGATGGTTCACTTTGCCTAGTTTATCAGTTTACTGTTGATATTTCGGTTATTGGTTGTCTCAACACACATCCTAATTGTATATTTCAATACTTACTCTAACCCTTCTTATTCATCGCCCCCACAGATTTCTCATTCCTGTAGCGTGGTTTCTCCTGGATCCCCCCCCCGTTCAGCTGACCCCAGAAGTGCTGCCTACTCCATATGGTTCCATCCCCCTCACGTATTTCCCTGAGTCTCCCTTTTTGTAGGTATATTATTAGTTGGTATTTTTTTTGTTGTGTCTATCGTTTCATGTCCTGCAACACATTCATCTATCTCTTTTCTTAACTATCTAACTTATGCACAAACTTTTTTCTCACATGACTTTTCTTTCTCTACATCCTTGGTTATGCTTATACATCTTCTATAACTTGCATTATTCTAAGCTCACTCTATTCTTCATATTTTCTCATTTTCCTTTTCATATTCTACGTTTTTATACAGATTTGGATTTTAGAATCACAAGCTTGGATTCTTTTACGGTTGTTCATTCAACTGTATTGAATTGGACCATAGTTTTAAATTGCTATCTGCACTTTGGTTTCATGTGTTATGTCACTTAAGTTGGTTTTTTGGAATATTAGGGGATTAAAGTCTCCTATTAAGAGGCAGAGAGTTTTAACACATTCAGCTAAGTTAAATGCTGACATTGTCTTTTTACAAGAAACACATCTTACGGAAATTGAGTCTACGAAATTAAAAAGGGGTTGGGTAGGTGAGGCTTATTTTTCTCCTGGGGATGGTAAGCGAAATGGAGTTGTGATATTATACCGTAAATCTCTCCCAGTCACATTATTGTTGCAAGAAACAGATGCTGAAGGAAGATGGCTTATCTTTAAATTATCGCTAAAAGGTGTTCCAGTTTCCCTCTTTAATGTCTATGCACCTACTGGTGGGGACACCTCCTTTGTTTTCCATAATATCTCACAATCCCTCACATTTGCAGATAATGGTCCCATTCTATTATCAGACCATGCTCCCATCTCCATCGGTTTTGATATATTGCCCAGGAACAATGCCCCTAGAAGATGGAGTTTTAACAACGCTCTCCTCCTAGACCCCACATTTTCAGCATCATTTGCCTCCTTTGTTACTGATTATTTTGAGAGAAATCATACAGAATCTTAACACTTGAAACTATTTGGGTTGCATTTAAGCCATCATCAAGAGACCTCATTATAAATTTTGTGGCAAAGAAACGAAAATTTGCACGTAAGATTACAACAGATCTCCTCCAGGATATTAGGGCACTTGAACATTCATACTATACATCTCATTCAGAGGAATGCTTAAACACCCTTATTAAAGCTAAATTGGAATTTAATAAAAAGTCAACGGAAGACGCTTCGTTTTACTTGTTAAAATCCAGCGCAAAATTCTATGGGGGTAAAAATAAAGCAGGGAAATTATTAGCCAACTATTTAAAGATTCGCCAAAACAAATTAAATATTGATTCTGTCTTTGACGAACATTCAGTCTTAAAGTTTAAAGATGCCAAAATATTAAATGAATTTTTACTTTTTTATAAATCCTTGTATTCCTCAGAAACTCAACCTACAGATCACTCATTAGCGCAACTTTTTTCTGATATCCAAAAGCCTCAGCAGATACCTCTGGACTTATCTCAATTAGAATCTGGTCTCTCCCAGCAGGAACTACTTACTGCTCTCCAAAACCTTAAAAAAGGACAAAGCCCCTGGTCCAGATGGCTTTACTGTTGAGTTTTATACTCATTTTTCTAAGCTTTTACTCCCCAAGCTACATTCACTTATAAGTTTATTTTCTCTTCCAATAATTCCCTTGGTTCTTTTTCGGAGGCCCACATCTGTCTTATCCCTAAAGAGGTAAGGATTCCATGTACTGCAAAAACTATAGACCTATCTCACTTGTTAATATCGATTATAAAAAAAATCTAAAGCCTTAGCCATACGTCTAGATTCCTATTTACCGAATTTACTAGGGAAAGAACAATCTGGCTTTGTCAAGGGTCGAGTCATTACTGATAATACGCGACTCTTTTTCGATATTCTATCCAAATCATCCCATCTTGATCTTTCTTTGGCAGCAATAGAGCTAGATGCCGAAAAGGCTTTTGATAGAGTTAAATGGAAATATATATTTTATACTCTAAAATGGTTTGGATTTGGCCCAAATTTTATAAATTTGTTATCTCTCCTTTACTCTAATCCTCGTGCAGCAATATGTGCTAACGGCCTAATCTCCCCTTTTTTTAATTTAGGCAGAGGAGTGCGTCAAGGTTGTCTTCTATCGCCTTTCCTCTTTAATTTAGCCCTTAAGCCGTTTCTATCCAAATTACGCCAAAACCCCAACATCTGTGGGTTTCAAACACCGAAAGTTCACATCAAACTTGCGGCTTACGCCGATGACATTCTGCTCTTCATATCCAAACCAGATCAATCAATTCCTGCCTTTTTAGCAGAGGTGAAAGCCTATTCTACTATTTCTGGATACAAGCTGAACAATGACTAATGCAAAATATTGCCTTTAACAAAATATACTTTTAGTTCAGAATTTCAAACCTCCCACTTTAAATGGAGTCTGAATAATATTAAATATCTAGGTCTACACTTTACATCTTGAACTTCAGAAATAGTACTCTTATGTATGAATAAGTGTATTCAAAAGATTTCAGAATTGACAGCTAAATGGCATCCTCATTATCTGTCTTGGTGGGGTCGCTTGGACACCACAAAGATGATGCTATCGTCCACAGTTTTATACACCATTTTGAACATCCCGGTCCCAATTACAACTAAATTACTTTAAAAAGTCAACTCCATTTTATCCTCTTTTCTGTGAGGTAACAAAAAACCTAGAATGTCCTTGCTAAAATTAATTCACCCTAAATCAGAAGAAGGGGTTAATTTTCCAGATTTTCATGCTTAACAGAAAGCTTTCCTATTGCGTCAGGCCTCTCCATGGTTGCTTGACTCTACAGATGATTGTCCTCTCTGGATCTCAGTGGAACGCCTCATTCTAACTCCTTACTCATTCTGTGAAAACCTTTCCTTTTCTCTTAAACCACAATCCATTTCAACTCCCATAATAAAGTACACTTCCAAATTACTTGAGATACCTTCACACTCTACTCATGATTCTAAACAATCCTCTTAATCTCAATGATTTGGCATAATAAAAACGCATTTATCCAAAACAAACCCTTTTACTGGAAGGCTTAGAGACAAAGAGGCTTAATATGGGTCTATCAATTATTCTCAGAATCAAAATTTATACCTTTTGATGTGCTCAAGCAGTTATTTAATTTACCTACCTCATTTATCAATAAATATAATTTACCTAAAACAACTGTGCTGGAATCTCTTTCCCACCTTCCCATTACACTAAACACTCCTGACAATTCAGTACCCTCTATCAGTCTTCAGACCCTGTTACTGAACACACCCAAGGCCTATATTATTTACAAACACCTACAAGGTACTGATAACAATAGACAGAAGAGAAAAACAGAAGAAGCTTGGGAACAAGATTTTACTACATGTTGACCATTACCAATGTGGAAAGGTATATGGACCAAGGGCCAGATGTATCAAGATACACTTTTGCGATTCTCAAAAAGCGATTTTTAAGGAATCGCTATTTGAGAATTGCAAAATGGGATGTATGTAGAAATTCGCAATTTTTTAGCGATTTCTTAAAATTCCTTAATTGCGATTAGCCAATTGCTAATCGCAATTAAGAATAATTTCCCATTCATTTCTATGGGCCAGGAGGCCCAGAGGAATAAATGTGAAATTATTCTCAATTTGCGATTCGCAATTTGCTAATCGCAAATTGAGAATAATTTCAAAGGTGTAGGGGTGTCCAAAGGACACCCTGTTGCACCCCTGAAATAAGCACGGGTGCACATGTGGTGCACATACATGCCCTATGGGCATGTATGTGCATCACATGGCACTTTGAAAAATGCAAAAATGGGAATTTTTCAAGAAATTAGCAAATTACCACCAACTTGAAGTTGGTGGTAATTTGCGATTCCTTAAGGACAATTATCAATTTTTTTTTTCTTCATACATTGCATTTAAGGAATCGCAAATTTTGAGATTCCTTAAATGCAATCGCAAAATAAGGAATCGCAAATTTGCGATTCCTTATTTTGCACTGAATTTTGGTACATACATACTATTTTGCTCAAATGAGTTCGCAAACGCCTAAATTCAGAGAATTTCGGCGTTTGTGAACCCATTTCAGCTTCATACATTACGTAAGGCCTGGAGAGCAGCAAACATTACCCAAACATTATTCTTTGTCTACAATAGACTGTTACTCACACCAGCCAATCTATCTAAACGCTTCTCATCTATTCCAGATACATGTTGGACATGCTCTTCCCCCAATGCTGACCTTTTTCACATGTTATTCAATTGCTCACAGGTACACCGCTTCTGGAAACAAGTATGGTCTCAAATTAACTTAATTTACGACACTAAGGGGGTCATTAGGATTGCGGTGAATCCGCATCCTCCGGGCCGGTGGATGCCACCGCCGGCCCGGAGGATGCGGATTCACCGCTGCGGTGATTCAAAAGACCCCCCGCCAGATTAGGATGGCTGGGGGTCATCGGCGGACGGGAAGACCGTCCGCCGCTTTTCCGCCGCAGTCGCCTTCCGACCGCGGCGGAAAAGCTCTGATATGGTTGCGGTGTCTATCAGACACCGCCAGCCATATTAGGTTTTGCATTGGGACATGCCTTTTCGCTGCGGCAATGACGCCACAAAAAGGCATACGGTCTTTACTTTGGGGGCCTGTTGCGGGCGGCCAGGGTGAAGGGGGGGTGGGTGGTGCACATGGGGGGTACCTATGGTACCCCCCTGCATTTACATGCACAAAGCGGCTGGCACCGCGCGGTGCCTGCCGCTTTGTGCATGTAAATGTAAAACATGCTTTTTTAACCTTGCGGCGGGTGCTGCTTCAAGCAGCACCCGCCGCAAGGTTAAAGATCCAGGCTGTGACCGCCAGGGTGGTGGTCACATCCTAATTGCACCAAAGGGACCGCCGCTGCCCCTGTGGATGGTCCCTCCACCTCGGGGTGGTGGACGGACGCAGGTCCGTCCGCCATCCTAATGAGGCCCTAAGTTTCCTTTTTCTTTCACTCACATCTTCTTAGGTAGTCTTTCACCCATTTGGGGTGATACTCTTATTAATGTCAGGATTATCGACTTATTATTGGCGCTTGTCTTTCAACAAATTACTGTCAATTGGAAAGATTCATCGAAAATTTCGTATAGGGCTTGGGGGTACACTGTTTGACATAATCACAGGTTAGATACTGCTTTTCTATTCCATTCTCACATGGCCATCGAACGTGCTGACTTATGGTCGCCTGTCACAATCTTTATTGATGCAAGTGCTAAACAATGTTCATTACCACAACCCTCTCAACAGAACCTAAACCACCCTAGATTTCCTAATAGTTCCATAGGTTTCTACTATGTACCTAGTTGACATATGTATTTCATTTGTTCCACATTTTTCTGTCTCATTCTCACATTATTAGTCTGATTCCTTTATTCTGTATGTAATGAGCTTGTAATGTAAATATGTACAATTTATACTGCATATTGTGTATAGTCACTTCAAATTATTTTCAATAAAATTATTTGAACTTAAAAAAATGTTGGCTAGTTTACAAAATATGATGTTTTCCCTCACCAAGCACTCCTACCAATCTGAATTTCTGCCCCTTTCCTCTGCTGCCCCTCAGGCACCTTGCTTATCGTATAATGTATTTTTCAACATTAAATGCCTGTGTGATTGTTGGAAAACCTGAAGTTCAATGCCCCCAATCTTACTGACCAAGCTACGTCTCTGAGATGCAGCTGTTCTACTACCAGCAATGTTGGGGCCTTAAACAGATTACACAAAGTAGTCTGCAGTTCCTCTGATCATGTGACGTCACTGAGATTGCATAGAATCTGAAAGCTGTTGCACCATCAAAACTCAACTAGCAGCCTAATGCCCACACATTATATATCAAAGAAAGGCACTGAGCATATGTCTGCAAGGAGACTGTATGGACATTAAAGGCCACCATCAACCAGAGAATACATAGAGAGGGAAGGCGGCTATAATTACACCAATAGGTGGTAACTATTGTTACAGTCATTAATGTCAGTTATTAGCCTGCGGTAAAAATGGAAGCAGTTCGATTTTAGTGCCGGAATAATGTGCAGAAGTACAGCTGCATATCTGCTAACTGTTAAATAGATGTTAAAGATGTTAATAATTACTTTTAAGCATATGCATTAAGTGTGTCTAGGGATTTACAAACTGTACCATAGTCAAGGATAAATTGAAGATCAACTTGATGAAATGTGAGAGATCAACTATTGAAAACTTTATTCTGACACAAATAATCCTCAAATGGCAGACAAAAGTACTCCCCTTGTACTCACAAACACACAATTTTTATTACGAATATACAGAATAATGAGAGAGATATCAGTTCATGTTTACATTTTCAAAGCAACCTTTCAGACAGTTATAAACACTAATTATACAACCAATTGGAAGGGACAGAATCATGCAATAAATCTAAGAGGAGAAAACAAACTTTGCCTAATACCACATCATCCTGGCAACCACCTTTACACAGTGTTTCAAAAATCCATAAGCTCTCAAAATCAAAGCACGCGTTGTAGAACACAAAATATTACTTTTCTTCTACCATCATTTTCAATATGTTTAGAAAACATATACAACTTATGTTTAACTTAAAAGAAAACCGTTCCTATAAGTTTCAGGATCATACAATTGTTTTGATATAGTACCTGTAAATGGAACTTCAGCATTTAAACATTTATTAATTCACACATCTTTTCAAGGGTTTAAAGTAATTTAAACGTTTGTCATTTTGATGTAAATGTATCACTGACATGATTGTAATTTTGAAAAGAATTCAGGATGAATTCAAATAATTTGGAAATGGTCCAAAACAAGGTATTGGGGAATTATATCTACCATGACAGTAGGTGGTTTTTGAAACTATAGGCAACAATGACAGATAGACAATTGAGACTACATTATTCAGTAAGCCTATTGAACAAACAAATAAAAACATGCTGAAGATATTTTCTGAAATGTTGATGTTGCGAAAGGCAGATATAAAATTAAATTAAAAAATGGAATTACATCACTGGAAAATGTAAAGCAAAAATTAACAATGTAAGAAAACAACACATAAAAATTTAACTTTTTGATGTTCTGAATTCAACAATGTTCCCATAAAACCAGTATTTGTCTATATAACCTAAAAGTAATGAATCAGGATCCCAACAAATAAGCATATACCAGAGAACAGTTATCCACAAAAATAGTAACACTCATATATTTACAGATTGGGAACTGAACCCAAAAAAGTCAAAGCAAAGGTTATGTTATTGACGAATGAGGAGGATTTGAATTTTCAATGGGAGGTGTTTCTAAAGGATGTACGTTGTTACAACGCATGCTTTTACCACACATGCTGCTACAACGCAAGTTTTACAACCCAAGCCATTACAACGCATTGCTTTGGGGGGTGCTGGATAGTGAATAGTTTAATTTACTATTCCAACTCCAGTCCCCGTGGATAGTAGGGAAGGTGTTGGATAGTAAATTAAACTATTACTTATCCTAGAGCGCCCCCCAGTGCAATGCGTTGTAATGGTTTTCGTTGTAAAACCTGCGTTGTAAAAGCACTGCGTGGTAAAAGTTGCGTGGTAAAGGATGTTTCCCGTTTCTAAAGAGGACTATTGGTGGAACTGATAGTGAAGAACTAGGAGAACCTCTCTAGTTATAGAAGGTATTTGGTGTCACTATGAATTACCTTTTAAATGTGGTTAGTAGGGGTAGGTGAAAACCTATCTGGAAGGAAGAGCTATTGGTTGGGTGGCATGGTCAACATGTGAGGTGTACTTGGAAATGTATTCATAACTAACAAACAATGCTTCTGATAAAGTTTCTGAAATACTGACAGTAACAGATTGTATAGAAGACTACTGAAGGTTGATTAAAAAAACTGGACACCGAATATCTGCATGGAAAAACAAAGGTAACTACTAGTAGGATTATTAAAAAGGTTGAATGATAAAGCATTCTGGTAATATGAAGCTTCGGTCTTAAGGCATTTGGTAAGAACTACAGTGGTACTGTTTAATGGTATGACCTGAATGAAATATATTACCTGCGTTTATGAGTCAAATGTGGCAGAAGCCTAGATGAGGAACTCGAGCGATGGTGGTAAACTGATGCCACCCCTAAAATTGGGATGGGTAGGAGAGTTGAATTGGACAATGACATATTTGATGACAAATCTGGAAGAAACTAATGTATTTAAGGGTTCAGGGCTAGTTGAGATCCTGGACACTGTTTTGGAGCATGAACACCTCATACAGGACAGTAGTCTTTAATTTTGTTTTTGTAAAGCCAACAAAATTATTGTAATGCTTACTGCAATAGTGTTAATTTGAAAAAGAGCATAATAGCAGAGACAACGACGTTCTTGATGATCACTTTAATGAACACAACTTGCAAAGGCATTGTAAGTCAAACATTTAAAGAACTCCAAGAGTGAGTCAATAATAAATTTATATTACTATTGAGCAAGAGTGGATTAGAAAAGCATATTCTTCAAGTAATAATTGTATTGTACTGCAGTGGACAGAAAATACTGCTAAAGAGGTCACCAAAATATCCATGAAGCATTTGCCAGTTTCCCTCCATCTTTTAATAAAGTGGATTTGTTAAGATTGTAAGTTAAGTTACCTCTAAAATTGCAGATAAACTTCTGAGTATTAAAATATTTACAATGCCTTGTATACGGATATATTGCTAAGGAGTAAGGTTACCTGGGGGAGAATAATGGATTGCATACCAACAATAAAAGCCCTTAAACAATGCTATATTTTATCATCTCTACTATGTGCATTACACATTGTGGATCTTTCACTAACCCTAAAGTATATTAAGGTATTTTCACTACAATGTAGAAATACAGATCCAGATGTTTCTGTTTTAGTGCACTGCCTCAGACGGGGGGGGTGAGAAAAGACACTTACCTGTGATTGCTGCCGTCTCTCCTCCGTCCTCTTCTCTCAGCACTGGCAGCATGGAACAGAAGCACCCGAGCTCCCAGACTCTCAAAGCGAATCACAACGCTACTGTCACCAGCATGTCAGTACCGTCTTGATTGGTCTGAGCGGCCTGTTTGGCTGCTCAGGCAGTGCCTGGGAGCCTGGCACAGTTCTCCAGAGCCAGGTGAAGAACATGTTAAGTGCTCATGACGGTCAACCGTCATGCGCACTTAGAGAATGAAAGTCAGTCCTCCCTCTGCTCTGGCCAGTCCAGCCTGCACCGCCCCACCCAAATGTGGCTCCAAATGTGGCTCCAAGTCTGCACTGGAAAATAAATTAACTTCATTTTCTAATAGTTGTATTTTTCTTTTTTTGCACTGTGCAAAGTGCCGTGGGGCGATGCTTCTCCGCCCTAGCGAGGAGCCGCCACAGAGTGGTAGGCATAAAAACACGCCTAGTCACACAATTTTACAAGGTTACATTTTTGGCTGCAAAATCCTTATTTAGGTCTTTTGTTCAATGCAAGTATTAAGTGGGTTAAAAGTCCCAAAAAAAGTAGGATTCGTTTCTGTAGGATTTCTGAAATTTTATACACTGTGTGGTTGAAGAAATCCGCATGTGGCAATTAATGGTTAGGAGAATAAAATGTCTCCTTTTATGCTGTTTTTTTAAGTGCTCAACAGTGAAGAAAACATCAATATGTAGTAAACGAGATGGGAAGAACCTATATCATCTCGGTTTGGGATGTTATACTAAATTACAAAATTGGAACTTGGAACATCTATGTAGACATTTCAAAGCTTCAGGCAGAATAATATGCATCTGGTATCAATTAATCACTCACTCCAGGGAGATTAGCTGAGAAAGAAGGATAGACACCATTAGTTAGGAATTTGGACCATCTCAGCTTGAGCCATGAGGTTGCCTCAATAATTTTAAACGTAATTAGGCAAGGTGTGGAAGAGTTGTTCAGAAGCGCCTCAGGGATTCCAATAAAAGAATGGCAAATGGCATGCAGTTATAAAAATGACAGAGAGTTGTGTTGCATAAAATAAAGCCAGAGGAAATATGTGGGGTACAGTAAAGGACTATGAGTTGTACACTGGGAAGTAAACTGGGAAAGTTGTATTGAAAGGGGTTCCTGGAGTGGTCTGCGAAGATCACAGTATTTGCCTGTTGTGTAAAAGAGGTATGATAACAGCACTTTGTGTCATTCATATATGTCATGAACTAATATTTCAAAGGAAATGTTTGAAAAGAGCACTTTAAAAAAAATGTGTGTAAAGTAACTGAAGCTATTGCATATTTATATCACAGATTTGCTGTACCGTTTTGTCTGAAATTATGTGAATTATAAACATATGTTGAAGATCCATGACTAGATGTTTAATTTCTTATTTCATAGTAAAATACTATAATAATAAATATATTTGAATTTAAAATGTGATCTGTCGCCCATACACGGGACAAGTAAAAACATTAAAAGATTATATCATGTGCCATAATACCTTCATGGCAGCTGACATATATTGCCTGTGCAGATCACACCACATTGATCAAGCAATAAGGAAAGCTAGAACTATATAGAATGAATAAAATTGACACAACTAGACAAAAAGAATGACATTTATTCTGGAATGCCGCTTTTTGTCGGATGAACTTGAATACAAATGATATTTTCAGGTGTTAGATAATATGGAGCTTCCTTCAATAGGTGGCATCAGAAACACAGTCTAATACCTGGATAGATAGATTATATTTGTTATTCCAGAAAGATTTTATTGAGCATCAAAACTACTTCTGAGAATTATATACAGATTATTTAAAATTTTAAATAAAAACACTAATAATTGTCTAAAAACTGTAGTTGGAACTGAAATATTTTCTTATGTTCATTTTCGATCCAAATGATTTCACAAAAGAAGTGACAGAATAGATAAACAACAAAAACTTCTGAGGTGCAACAGTAAATGAGCTATATCAACAGCACTTCAAGTCCCACTGGAAAAAGATATAAAATAAACAATGGAGGATAATTGTTTCGAGGTGAGCAAGACTACATGGAATGGGAAAAAATAATGGTCCCTTAGAAGCGCTGATGGTGAAAAGATTTTCCTCCTGTCCCCTGTCCACTCCTGCTAAAGGACACACCTATTTAAAATTATTTTATGTTTTTATTGCGTAATGTGGCAATCACATAATGTGTATTTTAAGTTCAAATGACCACTGTATTCTTAATAATCAAATGTGTATATTTTGCACATTAATACATCCAATGAAATTCTATATTAAATCTCAAGACATTGTGTGCTGCTCTGTGCACTTCATCAGAATAAAACGTAATTAGAGTTTTAGTAGTAGAGAAACATGACAGAAAAAGACACCATTGCTGAAATGCTAACCACATTCATCTGTAAAACAGTAAGTATTATTCGGAACCTCAGACAGTCCAAACATTCAATAAACTGTTCTGCAGTATAGTGCCTGAGTGTTCCGACTCTACATGTAAAACCCAATGTTGATCCGAATTATACATTATTCTTAAAAGGTTTTGTCTCATTTCTGGTACCTGCTAGTGTTGAGTATAGAATTTATTATTCTAACTACTTGTATTGCAGTTCGAAATTCTCAAAAACATTTTGAGTTGATCCTTTTGTTTAATCCAATTGGTTATTGCATATCATTTCTTTTTATCCAGAAAGACTCCATTTGGGTAAGTTGTTTTTATCACAGTCACTCCATGCTCCAATTTTGGTAATAGTTTCATACCTAAAACTCAATTAGCTTGATCTCATTTTTTATGTAAAATGGCTGGTTATCAATGCCTTCTTGTTTTTTAACCTAAATGTGCTCCTGTGTTCAGATTAACTTATTCCTAATCCACATTTGACTAATTGTTTCAAAGTATTTTTATCACCAACCGTTTAGTGGCTGGTGTAAGAATTTTCCTTTGTTACATTTGAACAATGTGTAGATGGGATATCCTTCAACCGTGATAAACATTTATTTCATGTCTTTCCCCTCTTTGACGCTTTTAAGGTTGCATTCTACATCAGGTTGGATGTCATTTTTTTTAAAAAGTGTGTTTTATACCATTACATTTAAAGTGTGCTTCTTCTGCTCTAAATTCTCAATTGATTAAAAAATGAGTGGTGTCAGAATGCCATGGTAATTAGGTAAGAATGGATAAGTCCTATTAAATGTATCCATCTATGGTTTAGCCTTTCAGGTGCTTTTCACTGTAATTTTGATACGTTTACAGATAGTTGTTAATATAATTTATTTATTTTGTTTTCTAAAGATATTTCCTACTGGGAAAACGTTCAAGCTCTGGCAGGCTGAGTACTTTACCTCAATATACTTAAAGATTATCCACAGCTAGAGATGTTTTTCACAAAGCACTACATTGGACTGTAAAATGTTGCAACACAATGCAGACACTTTAAAAAAAATGTATTGCACATAGACTATATTTAGCACTATTGAGTTGCCGAACAGTGTGAAATTAATTATGCGAGCAAAAATAAATTATTTGAAAAAAGGTAAATTGATATAGTTATCTTTGTTTTAAATGAATGCATGCAATCATAAAAAGGTTTATAGGAAATATTAATTTGAAAGAATAAAAGCATGCATGTCTTCAGACTTGTCGGTCAACAGACTAGTAGGTCATTTTTTACAGAATTATTAGCAGCAGTTGGTACGCGTTTCATTGAGGTCAACTCTCCTAATGGGGATACATTTTTAAATAGGAGAGATGATTGGTAAAGCCACTAGAATGTGGAAACTTAGATAGAAGTCAATGGTCATGACTTGCCCAGTATCCTTGCCCCCATAACAGTGCCCTTGATAACTGCTGGATACTGGGAATACGGTATGACCTTCTACCATGAGCTGTGCTCAGAACCTTGCCCTGTGAGCCAAATGAATATATCGTGTGGTCATGCCCACCGGACTAACTTGCGATTAACCACCAAATACCTGTACAGCACTTACATGATAACGCGCCCTATCCTGGGGAGGGATTGAAAACATCTGGTTTTGATGGTGTTACTATGCCTGTAGTTACTACAGTCTTAGTACCTGAATTCAGCTTGCAAAGAAGTAATATGTTTTTTCAGGCTATGCTGTCTGCTTTTTCTAGCCTATTTGCAGTCGCTGATTCAAGGAAGAAGGCACAGTGGGAAACACTAATACAGAAGCACCTCCCTAAAAAAAACCTCCATCCATAAGTCCCACCTGCACTGAAAAGGAGTTGCTGGCTCCCGAAAGAAGCTGGATAGCATCCCAATTTATAGGTGGGCCCTTTATTTCAGTGACACCAGGTATAAATGGTTGTAATGGAGTAAACTACACAAGGTTGGAGGGGCTAGTTGTGGCTCAGACTTGTAGCAATGTAGTCCAGGGTGCAAAATGTAAACAAGAAATGAGATGCCTTCTTTCAGTTGTCATCTTGGGGTGTTCGCAAATACTTGTTTCTCTGAATTTGCTAATTGCAAACAAGATATTCTTTGAGATGCTCAAAGAACAATGGGCAACCACTTGACAAGGTGGCACCCATCAGAAGCTGAGTCAGAGAGGTTTATGGTTATATCCTCGTCAAAGATGCATCTGGTTTGAACTGGGAAGCATATGTAATAGAGGGATGTTTACAGCAGATAAAAGTTTAATGAGGACAAGTTCACACAACAAGGGATACTTCAGGGATACTTCGAGAAAAGATGGGCTACTCAGTGTTTTTCTGAAGTTCACTATTAAAAGATACAGGTTGAACAAAGAGAGTATAAGGATTTTTCAAGGACACACTGCAAATCATAATTATAAGAAGAACTCAAGCAAAAAAACTTGATTTCCCATCATCAATCTGCACAAGAAGTGACATCACTAGATTTCCCACTCACGGCATCCTGCGCTCCTCCCCTGTCCCAGGAACTACTTAATGGCAGCTACAGCACGGATGCACAGTGGATGCGTGCAGCAGGCATGCCGCTGATGTGCCTCTTTTTTACACAGACTGCGCCCAGTGCCAGGAACCCTGGGTCTCCCCTACACAACACTACCCTGGAGCACTCGGTTGTGCTCTCAACCCCAGCCACCGCTCATGGGACAACTGCCACACTGCACCACACAACATGAAACGAGCATTCACATACGCTTCCTGCAAGTTCTCATGTACTCTCAGACACCCTAGACCCACCACTCCCGCACCAACAGCACCCCAATTACCCACAAACCAAACAGACACCCTCTCACACTCGCACAGATCAAACACCACTCCACAACACGCCACACTCTCATGCATGCTCCTCAACATCCGTTCACTCACCAAACACACCACATAGATATGGATCCTATTTGATGGCCATGCTCTGGACCTGCTCTTCCTCACAGACACTTGACTAAACCCAACCCAAGCCCACCCCACCTGCTGCAAGATCACCAGGCAAGACCGCCAGCACAAGCGCAGAGGTGGAGCCGCCATCATATTCGAGGATACCGTCACCTGACCACCTACACGGACACCCCTACCAGCTACATGGAACAGCTCACATTCAAGAAACGCATCACAGCCAACTTCTCTCTGCAAAGTTTACAGACCACCAAGGTCCCGCACCAATTTAGCCAGCAACATCGCAGACTTTGTCGCAACCCCATCATCAATGCAGGCACCTCAATTCTCGTTGGAGACCTTAATTTTCATCTAGAAGACGGCACCAACCCTAACACTACCGCCCTTCTAGGATCCCTCTGAAACCTTAGCTTCACCAAACAGGTTACCAGAACCACCCACACTGCTGGGCACCTTATGGTCCTGATTTTCTCTTCAATCAGCAGCATCACAGTCGACAAGACAGCAACTATGATCTGGACAGACCACACCATTGTCAATTTTAGCATTAACCTCCCACACCACCACAGACAAGCCACCACTGGAACTGCCTGTCACAGCTGGAAAAGCATTTCAGAAGAGGAGTGGGCTTCTGCCCTCTCCACGCACCTGCCCAAGCACACCAGCAACTTGCTGAAAGCCATCAAGAATCTCAACAGCTGGATCACCACATGCACCTGCACCCTGGCTAACCTCAAGCGCATCTCAACGGCACAAACTTGACCACAGGCCAGCTGGTATACAGAGGAACTCAGACTTACGAAACACCACAAAAAGCAAACAGATTGCAAATGGAGAACAAGTCAAGATACAAGTCAAGGTACCACAACTAAAGACACCTTCAATCCAGCCCTGAGACTCTACCACCAGCAGATATGGAACACCATGCGCAGAGCTCATGCAGATTGCGTCGATGCCAGCACTAACAGCTGCAAGGACATCTTTGCAATCATCAAAGATTTCACTGCACTGCCTGTCACCTTGAGCGACATCACCCCCTCATAAGACACAAGATACGTTATGGTATGGAATGCTAAGTGCATTTGTATAACACAAACTGGCATTGTAATGGCATTGTAGTGAAGTCCGTTTCTGGGTCCTATACTGAGGATGTGGGAAGGTCATGAATTGTGTGTTGTGTGTTGTGTGTTAGTGATTGGTTGTTTAAGCTCCGGATGGAGTTTGTACAACGTTTAATTTTGGAGTGGTTTGGGTACATTAGGGTGAAGGGAAATTGTGTTCAATCATGGGAGATAAATTTGGTGTTTTTTGTGTTTGTGTATTTGTGCTGAAGGAAACAAATAGTTCTCAGAATCTGATCACTGGTTGTCCATTACTACAGTAAGAGTTCGCTATTAATGCATCACAATCCATTCAGGTAATTATGTTGTGATGTGAAATGTTGCAATTCCACTGCTAATCAATAGATGTGCTCACAGAAGTTATATGGAAAGGAAATACTGGCGAAAAAGTGCAGCCAATAGCACTGCTTCAATAGTAAAAAAATATGTGCTGAGGCCTTCGTCAGGAGGCCACCGCAGTTTGCACCACAAATTGGCACTGTATTTACTCAACTACTAACCATCACACTGCTACAAGTGTGACAATTCGTACTGTTCGAGACTCCTAAAACTTTAAGAATGGCTTGGGGTGGCAAGAATTAGTTTTTTTTTAAATGTATATTGAATTATCAAACAACTGCTTTTCTGCTCATCTTTAAATTACACAAACAGCGCCACCATGTGGCAGCTGTCATAAGTGCAGGTTCTGGCATTTAAGTGCTGGTGCAAGCACTGGAAACCACGGCTCAAATTAAGCACTGGCCAAAAGACAGCCTCGCAACTGTTCTATTGAAAACAAACCCCGCAGCTCCACTGAGAGCCAATGTATGTTCTCATAGGCACTTCTAAATAGAAATAGGCTGCAATTTGCAGTTGCGTTGAAGCCCAACAGATGCCCTCACATCTTTGTTAGAGAAATAAAGACTTGTGATTCCTGAGACAACCAACAGATATTGCAAAAAATGAAAGGGTTTCGCTATAGGAACAGCTACCACAAACCCTTACAAACATTGCATATAAAGACAAGGCAGCAGTTTTACTGACAGTGAACAGATGCCCCTACAAAGTTACATGGAAACACAATTTGATAAATCCGCAAATAGCTGTCCTTTTAGAGATTGCAAGGGGCTGGCCTGGCCTAACTGCCAGAGCTGCCGACTTTGGAACTGAGCCATAGGTTCGAGTCCTGGCGTCCGCTCAAATCCTGCGAATCCAGGCGAATCAGTTAATCTCCCTGTGCCTAAAAATACATAATCTGACCTCGTGAAATGTAACCTGGTTCTTGTGTATAGCGCTCCTTTGCCCGAGTTCCCGCTAAAAAAACGCTCCCATCCCGTACAGCCGACTTTGGAGCTGGGGAACAATGTTCGAGTCTCGGCGTGTGCTCAACTCTTGTGATTCTGGGCAAATCCCCCACGCGTACTAAAAATTAAACTGTCCTTGTTTAATGTAACGGGTGCTCATGTACCTCGCTCCAATACCTTTCGGTCGAGTTCGCGCTATATAAAACTGCAATAAAAAAAGCAATTTAATCGACGCCCTAAAAGTGGTGTTATTTGTGGTGTCTGTCGCTCCGTGGCACACAAAGTGAGATGTGTACGTTTGTACAATTTTAAGCCGCATGCGAGTTATGGTCCCATGTGTGAAGCCGTGAGCAGTGCCCTTGATGCATACAAGACATACACCTACTTATGTGAAATTTCTGTGCTCTAGTCTGAACTCTTTAATATGCAGCAAGCGAGAGGGTGGTCTGTCACGCAGGTTGGTGACAACTGACAAAGCTCTGATCACAACGTCCACAGCTTGAAACCCTGGGTTTGGAAGTCAGGACTGCAGGCAGCCTCGGTGCTCCCCGGGGCGGCTGGCCGCTGTCCTGGCGTGTGGTTCTGAAGCACCTGCCCACAGGGTGGACTGGTTTTCCAGAAAGCAAAGGGGGCGGTGCAGTGCGCCCTCGCCTGGACATAGTTTGGTACAGCAGGCAGTGTCCCTCACGTCTTTCCCCCAAGCTCGGCAGCATCCCCGGCTCCCGCGCTCTCCCTTTTATGTGCGAGGCACACTGCATCCCGCCCAGAGAAGCGTGCAGCTCCTGCATCGAGCCAAGGAAACGCTGGAACTGAGCGTGCAAACATCGGTGCGGACCGAGGGGCACCCGGAGGGACCCCAGCCAGCAGCGGGGTACCCAGCCCGAGAGTGGAACACAAACAGCCCTGCTGCATCGGAGACAAGGGCCCCGTGCCAGGACCCCACGCAGCCACCCCTGCACCTGCCATAGCCAGGAAGAGCGCAGCATCGCGGCACCCCTCGCCCACCACTGAAACCCCCAGCATTGCACCGGTGCGCGGCATTCACCGGATCTACTGAGCCTGGTCTGGCGGCAGGGGGCAAGTTTAGAGAGGCGCGAATCTGTTGTGTGGAGTGTGAGTGCCTCGTCTACTTTGTGGACCCCGTGGGTGTGTGCAATCCACTTCATGTGGGGAGTTCCGGCGCAGCCTCTTTTTGTGTGCCCGTGATTCGCTTGTGTGAAGGTTCTGGGACTGCGTGGTCACTTCGAAGCGGGTCGTGTGTTTATTCCGACATTGTATCGCTCCTCCGTGGCAGCGTGAACGCTCTGAGGCTGTGTGGACCCCCAGGTTGTATGGCCACCCAGTCTTTAAAATCCACTA
The DNA here is from genome assembly GCF_964263255.1 of Lissotriton vulgaris. NCBI lineage: Eukaryota > Metazoa > Chordata > Amphibia > Caudata > Salamandridae > Lissotriton > Lissotriton vulgaris. The sequence goes on along the minus strand of NC_141694.1, from coordinate 755,589,712 downwards.
TCAGATCGCCCGGGTTCCTTGTCATCACCTGGGATTGTGAGACCCCCTCTGTGTGAGAGCTGCACGCCCATCTCTGTGCTTGCTTGCTATGATTTATGTGAAATCTAGTCTCTGTAAGTCTGTTTTTTCTCTGAACAGTGCCAAGCTGTTGGTACATTGGCAGCGCGCCTGGTACCTGCCTCGGGTCGTCTGTGGGATTGTGCTATTAACGTGGACTGTGTAAGTCGTGTCAGCCTATCCTCAGGTGTGTGTCTGCTACCAATGCTGGTCTGTGTGCTTACTCCCTGGGCACTGCAAGTGTGAGCCGATAGTGCACGCGATGTGCCCGCTCCTGTGAGTGGTGTGTGTGTGTGGTCAGCCTCGTGTACCCTGCCGGTGCCTTGACTCTTCCTCTGGACCTGCCAGCCTGCCCTGGGGCAGGCGCGACCACCATTGCCCTGCCGCTGCTTCAGCCCCCAGCCCTGGTGCAGGTGGTGCCCAGCCCTTGCCACTGGCGCTGCCCAGGATGTGCCCAGCCTTCTGATCTCGGACCACCTGCAGCCAACATGATGCCCGAGCAGGCCAACCATGTGGTGTCCACCATCGAGAACATGCCCGCCGAGAGCATCTCGACGCCCTTCACCCTGCGACAGAGGTTCAGGAGAGTCTTCAACAGGTGAGCGAGCCCCTGGCATCATCAAGGGGACAGACATTTCTGAGTGACATGCTTGGTCAGAAAACAGATTGCCCAGTGGATTTGTGCTGATCGCAAAGGCATCATTTTACATGTTGTGTTGCTAGTGACAGATAATCAAATGCAACAGGAGATGTGATGGTTTCTGGTTTAGGCTGGCATTGGGCTTGGCAAGAACTAGATACACAACAAAATATGTTGCATAGGTGAAAAGCAAGGCTGCCCAGTCTAGGTACCACATTCATGGGGCAGTGAAATGACACGAGACGTTACTTGATGGCACACACATGTGAGATATAATGAATATGTCAGTAGATTAAAATAGATTATTAAATAGGGTTAGTCTGGTGTTTTAATTTGTGATTTGCTCCCTCTCACTCACATAGACCAGATGTTGTCTGCTGGAGTAATAACCATATTAATAGGGACCAGTTTTTTTTTTTTTAAATATTGACTGTGATGGGTTTGCAGTGCTGGTCATGGGTAAGGTTTACAGGAGTAAGCCTGCTGGCATAGCTCATGTATGTCTGCTTGCACTACTGGCAGCGGTGAGTGGTCTTTCGGTAGGGGATACCATGGGGTAGCCTTAGAGTATTAATGACATGACTGTGGTGTTTTTTCATTGGCAGTTGCTGCAGGGGTCTTCCTTGTAACACTTCCAGTGGTCCAGTTTGCAGTGGTTGCTCATTGTGGCTGCATATTTACAGTAGATGCCTTGCACTGCTAGGTGTTGTGAAGTAGTCTTGCAGGAACTGAAGCTTTTGGGTAGCAGTTGCTGTGGGCAGGTTTGCAGCGGCAGTTTATCGTGCTTGTTCTGCCAGGGTTATGCTGCCAGTAACCGTGGAATATTTTCCCAGTAGCAAGCGTTGTAAATGGAACACTCTACCTAATAGTTGTGGCTTAGTAGTTCGGCTGTAGTTGCTGTGTGGTGTTCTTTCAATGGTAGTTGTTGTTGCAAGGTGCTCTTCTTGCAGTAGCTTTCCTAGAGGATTGGATTACTGTAGCATTGGCTGTGAAATCTGATGTATAGCATGACACAATGTAGAGTTGGTGAGGTTACAGTGACGTTTGTGGGGAGTTGTTTAGCTGCACTTCTTTAGGGAAGAATTGCAGTTACAGTAATAGGGCTGTGGGATAATCTGGCAGAGGTATTTGTATAGAGTGTTTTATAGTAGAACTAGCTAAGGCAAGTTCTTGCTGCAGCATCCTATGTGAACAGGATATATGGGCAGAGTGGGTAACCCTAGTTGCTCATGTGGTCTACCTGTAGGAGCTGTCGTGGACCGGATAACAAGAGTTGTCGCTTGAATAAAACCCGCAGTAACAGATCTTATGGCTTCTCATGCGGCAGTGGGTGGTGTTCAGTTGTCTTTAGTTAATATACAGTGGACCTGGAGCAGAAACTGCTTGGGTGATTGTGAAGTACTCTTTTAAATATTATAATTGTGGCTACTGGGGAGTGGATGTTCACTTCTATCTGCCAGGGCTTGTCTTGCAGTAGTAGTGTCAAGAAGTGGTTGTTGCTTGATGTGGCATAAACTGCTGCCGTTACTGCTGAAATCCTTGATCACTTGGGTGATGTTGCATTACTAGTACCTGTGTATTGGCTCTGCAGCAGCAGTTGATGTGGAACGGATTTGCATCAGTTCTTTCAATGGTTAGGTTTGTAGTAGTTGCTGTACTGTGCGATTTTTCATCAGTAAATGTGAGTGAGATATCTGTGGATCTGCTTGTGGTAGATATTGTGGGGTTGACTATGAGTAGTTGTGGGTGGGTTTGTAGCGCACTTGCAGTAGTCGTTGAGGTGCTGTGGGCCAAGTAGCTACTCTGCTTTCTTTTTTTTTTATAATACCTGTTGCTTTAGGGTGGTGTTGAAGTAAATGTTCAAGTTGCTGGGGTTATTTACGCAGATGGTGTAGAATGGACTTGTACTAAATGTTTGATGATCTTGTGCGAATTTCTTTCAGGTGGGATTTAATAGCAATGGCGGTGGATGGTTTTTTAATTAATATTTACCACAGGTTTTCTTGAAGTACTCGTTGCTTCTATGGGATCCTTCCCAGTGCTTAATTTGTAAAATATTAAGTGCCAGGGCTCTCACCAGGAGGCCCCTGCAGCTTGCACCACCCATCACCCTTGTCATCACTGCCAAAACAACTACTAACCATCTCTCTTGCATGTAAATGCGACTGCTCAGATTATTCCAGGTCCCCAAAGCTAAAGGAATGGCTGGGGAGGCAGGTATGACCAATTTTAATGTATATTGTATTCTAAACAACCGTTGTTCTGCTCATCTCTAAATTAGATGAGCAGTGTCACCATGTGGTAGACTGTTCTAAGTATGGTATTGACAATTAGGTGCTGAGCACCGGAAACCTATTATTTGCTGGTGCTGAGTACCGGAAAGCACCGGCTCAAATTAGGCACTGATCCTTCTGCAGTAGTTGCTTTGGCATGATCTTGCTGTAGCCGTAGCTTCAGCTGCTGCAGCTGATACCTTGTTTAATCTTTTACTTTTGTATTGCTCTGGGTAGTCTTTCAATTGCAGTAACATCGGGTGGTCCGCTGGTGGTAGCTGTTAATTGTGGCCTTTAAATTATAGTTGCATTGCTATGATTTATCGATAATCTTGTTTCCTCCTTCATTTATCATAGCCAGCTACTGATAATCATGCCGTCTTATGTTTCGCTCACGTACCTTCAATGTTTGGCCTCTATGTCTACCTCAATCCCTAAACCTATAACTACTACTATGCAAATTTTGTGAAGCGCTCTGATACGTTCGGGTCAAGTTTGGGATATATAGCAATCTACAAATAAATAAATAAATACATTTTTCACCTGAAACCTTGAGCTAAAACCTACTTCGGATTACTTGTTTTTATTTGGTATAATTTCTTGGTGATTTATAGCATATGCTCGTTTTAGCAATGTACCACCGACTTCTTTTAGGAAGGCAGCAAAACAATTCAATTCCTTTACAACAGGGTCCTGCCCTCATGTTCTGATATGGTCCCAAGAGGGTGAGTTTTTTGTGGGCGTTATCAAAATGTTTCTAACTGCACATATATTGAAATCGAAAATGGGCCAGAAAACACTCCTTATTTTTAGTAAGAAAAAATAAAGCACTAACAGGTAGATTCATCAAAGACCCTTTTTGCGAGTCTTTAATATCGATTCATAAGGAATCGCTATTACAGACTCGCAAAACGGGATTCATGTAGGAATCGCAAAATAAATTGCGATTCCTACACATTCCTTATTTGCGATTAGCAAATTGCTAATCGAAAATAAGGAATAACTCCCCATTCATTCCTATGGGCCTAAAGGCCCATAGGAATGAATGGGGACTATTCCTTATTTGCGATTAGCAATTAGCTAATCGCAAATAAGATAGAGATTTCAAGGGTGCCAGGGGTGTCCAAAGGACACCCTGTAGCACCCCTGAAATGCAAATTTACACAGGTGTTGTGCACACACATGTCCAAAGGACATGTGTGTGTGTAACATGCAACAGAGAAAAATGCACTAAAGTGCTTTTTTCTATTTTTTCGCAATTTACCACGAAGTCAGACTTTGTGGTAAATAGCGACCAAATATTGCAAATTTGCAATTTCAAATTGGTTAATGAATTGCATTTAAGGAATCTCTAATAGAGATTCCTTAAATCCAATTCCTCGCAAATATGCGAATACGCAAATAGCGATTTTTGCATTTGGGATGATGAATCCCAAATGCAAAAATTGCACTCGCAAAGGGCCAGATTCTCAGAATCGGGCCCTTTGCGAGCGCAATTTAGCTTGATGAATCTACCTGTAAATTCATACCAAAGCTGTGACTCTGAGGAAGAAACGTAATTCACATAAAAAAGGTGATTGAGTCAACAACTCTTGCACCTGGTCCAACCTGTAAGACCATAACAAATGAATGCAATATATTGTTGTAATAATTTATCTATTGCTTAATGGCAGGTGTGTGCTGTAACAGCATGTACATTTAAATTGTTTTAGGCTGCCCTCATTTGTGGATTTTATCGGAAAATGTACAATTTCAAGCATCTGAACGTATCAAATTTGCCTCATATTTCTTTAAAGCAGAGAGAGCGCTGGCGGTGTGGAGTCAGGTGTTGTGGAAATTGATACATTTATGTCTCACAATCTTTTGATTCATTTTTTTCATATCTTCATGTGCATTTTCAACATGGCTTTCTCATGGGCTCTCTCACCCCATTCCTGTAGTTTATAAAGTTGTTGTTGCTTTATGTACATTAATGCTCTGTATAGCAAAGAACAGTTTATCCCCAAACTCGTGAGTGTAGAGTGATATACAGCCCGAAGTGGCACAGGAATATATAAGGGTTAAATTACCCTCTGCTATACATTATAGGGATATTGCAAGTCACCCAGGAGTTCCATAGCCATATAGAGGAAAGAGGCTGAAGGCGGTGTTTCTTTATAAGGTTATTGGACCCTGCTTAGGGGGATAAACCAAAGTATCGTAGCCCTTCTAGCGGGAAACATCCTTTACAATGCAACTTTTACCACGCAGTGCCTTTACGACACAACTATTACAAAGCAAACCATTACAACGCATTGTGCTGGGGGGCGCTCTAGGATAGAGAATAGATTTAATTTACTATCCAACACCTTCCCTACTATCCACAGGGACTGGAGTTGGAATAGTAAATTAAACTATTCACTATCCAGCACCCCTCAACACTATGCGTTGTAAAGGAGTGCGTTGTAAAAGTTGCGATGTAAAGGCATGCGTGGTAAAAGCATGCGTTGTAATGTCATACATCCCTTCTAGCCAATCTGCACTCAGAGACCTCTGCCTCGGGCTGTTTCTCTCAGCACACCACCTGTACTCGTCCTTTTCAGATCAGTTCAGATGTGTGTCAAGGATGTATACTTGCCCCCTTTATATTTATCTTGTATATAAATGGGCATGAGTCTGCCAGTTAACAGCTGCGGCTGGTTGCCCCATGGTAGGAGACAGATTCCTCCCTGCGTTATTACATTCTGATGGTGCGGTCCTTATGGTTCGGACAACTCAGGGGCTGGGCCTGCTCCTGGATAGATATGTGTCTTTCATGGGGAACCTTCATCTGGTGGTTAATTTTTCGAAGTCGTATGTGATCGTTGTGGGCCCCAAGTCAACTAAGAGCAAGACCTTTAAGGTAGCTAGTTTTACCTTGGTCAAAGTTAAGGCGTTCCCTTACCTGGGGGTCCTCTTTGATGCTAACATTTGTTGGAAACCTCTGGTGGATGCAAAAAGAGCTGTATTTCTCAAATCCATGGGGAGGGGAGGGGGTTTAATTTTGCTCAGAGGATTGGTTCTAGGGTGCTGAGGGACCTGTTAAAAATGTATCAGGCTCAGTGCATCTCACAGCTACGATACGGTAGTGAGGTATGGGAGTATGCCAAGCTGCACTGCGTCCAATTGTCCGAAAGTAATTTTCTGAACAGATTGGTTCAGGTTCCACACTCTACTACAGCTTTCACTGTACAGGAGGAGTTTGGGCTTGTCCACATGTCTGATTTGATATCCCATAGTCCGCTCCATTGTTGGATTAAGATTTGTAGCAGAGCAGACTGTCACGAAATCGAATGATTTTAACGGATTGTTTGACTCTTGATCAACCACACAAAATATCTTGGATAGGCCATGTTCAAGCAGCCTTAAACCGCATTGGTAGGTCAGATATTTTGATGATCCTTCTCTCTCTCAGAGTGGGAGTTAGGGTGTGTACAAAGACTGTTCTTGGAACATTCACACCTAGAGAGAGAACATCTAGTGCTTCAAAAATCTTCAGTTCGGTGTCACATGCTGCTAAAAACTGTGCAGGGATTGTAGCCGTAGCTCACCAAGGCCACTCACAGCACAATACGTTTCTACTGGCCAGATTCAGGTTCAACCAATTGCACCTTTTTTGGCATCCCCTTCTGGGGGGTTACGGCTTGAGGCAAGGGAACCCTGCGGCTGCGACAATATGTCTCGAAGGATATGTTGCATTTTACTATGTTCTGTTCTTATTATAGCTGGCAGAGGAAGCAATTTTGAATCCCTTTGTTGAAATCCCAGAATTTTAATCACGTTAGGCCAGCCTTGGTGTATTTACAGATGCTTCAGATAGATCATGCTATCTTTACAGTCCTATCCTTTTTACGAGCAGCCTGGGTGTCTAGAATATCGAGATTTGATTAATTGCCCCATTACTCACTATTATGTAATTTTATCTGTGTTTTTATTGTCTCTGAATTCTGATAGCAAAGTTTTGGTTTTGCACTTTTTTCCTTTACAGTGATAGCACAGCTCGAATCAAGATTCTATGATGTCCTTAAGGCCTCAAAATTAGGTGCCATATCGAACCAAATTCTTCATTGAGCCATTTAAATCTTTGTTAACATAGAGTGGGCTTGTAATGTATCTGCACTTTATGAAGGATAGCTAATGCAGCTGGGCACAGTTTCTCATTGGTTTTAATGGATTTTACTTGTATTTTTATTATCTTGTATTCATAGAGGATGTGACTGTATCATACTACAATGTAATGGATTATGCATTTAATATGATCTCTATGTGTGATGTTTTATGGCCAAAATTGACTGAGTAAAAACGCACACACACACACACATATTATAAGGTTATGGAGCTCCTAGGTGACATGCAATATCCTTATCATGTACTATAGGAGGGTACTTTTTCCATCCAATACATTGGCACACCATCACCTTTCCCTGAAAGCACTTAGAACCATTTTCATGTTAAAGAACAAGCCTGCTTGCAAAAATGAATACAAATAAAACCTCTAGTTCAAAAATAAATGCATCAAAAACCTGTTGGATATTTGTTGCAAGCAGATATTAGAAACCGTTTAATACAAGTCAGTTTAAAAAAGTAAAAGCTGCAGTAGTTGGGAATGTGTAGAAACATGCAGAAAAATTCTTGCTTTCCTCTGTCTAAGAAGTGGAAAAATAAACGTATCCTCTCTGCTTGTCATTGGAATCTATTGAAATAGAGCAGAAGAAAGAAAAGCGACCTTCTGTTTTCCTTGCTTTAAACAACTACTTCATTTATGCTCTGTGACCTGACATGCCTTTTACCTCTGCTGCTCACTCTGGCAGAAGGCCATAGTGACATCAGAACTGGACTGTAATAACTTAAAAGCGTCAAGTTCTGACATTATGCGTCACTATTTACAAATTATTAAGAAATTCAAGACTTGCATTTATACAGGAATTACAAAATCCCACGTATTATAATACATTTATGGGCCTTACACTGAGTGTAACAGTATATCTAATGTCCCCAGCCCACACTTCCCTGCTAATTTTGCTGACAATAGGCCCGTATTCTCTGTGTGTTGATACAACATTACTCATCCAGAGTCGCTTACACCTTTTCCCATCTGCTTTTAAGAAAGATTGGCTGTATTCTACAGGGCAAGTGGTGCCCAGCACCAACAGGACATCTGATCTCGCCGTATCATTTTCAGTTTGTATTCTCTGCCATGGGTGCTGTGATGGTTTGATTGTAATTAATGTAGCAGGGTGGTGTTTGGAAGCGCCTAGAGGGGTTTGTATTCATCATTGCGGACATTGCATGTTTAATAGTTATGCAGATAGTGACCTTGGGCAGAGTGCATGGACATCTCTTGCAATATGTATTTGCAAGGAGGTGGATAAGAAGAGAGCTGGACTGTGAAGGTGGAGCTACCTGCACAATACGCTGAGTCCAATTCCCTGTTTTCCACAAGTCCTTCTCCTAGCAGAGAAAGATGTATCGGTGTGATATGCTGCCAGCATCATTCCTGGAAAAGACTCATGACTCATAGGGACTTACAAAAACCTCTCTGGAGCTTTCCCGTGGGTGTATCCACAAATAGAACGACACAGTTATTGTGGCTGGATTTATAGTCTACTCATCGCTTGTACACGCACATTACAGGCCTGGGTGAAAAAAATGAGCGAGTCGCTGCTCTCTGTAAGGTTCTTGAGGTACGGCATGCCATGAGCTTGCATTGTGGCGCCCTGAAGAAACCTATTTTACTATGCAATTTTGTTACCTTATGTCTACTATGTTGCCTGTTGTTCTTTTTCTCATTTTTGTATGTTTAACCTCTTATATGTACTTTATTCAGATGCATACTTGTTTAACTTGTTTGCTTCTCTGTACACCGCTCTGATGCCCTGATGGGTCATGTTCCCTCTATATAAAACCTCTCAAATAAAATAAATAGATAAACAATTCTTAATCACGAGGTTACACGTGATGATGCTGTCGTTTTATGGATATGTATGAAAGTAATTGCCCATAAACGGGGGTGCTTGCCATCTGCAATTCCTCCTGGCCTGTGGTAATGGCATTCCATCTATTTTTAGGTTGGGGAGGGTTGGGGCTACCCTTCTGAAACTCGTTTCTACTAGATTTGAGTCATCCTATCCTACACTGACCTCGTTCACAAAGCTAGTTCAAACATCCTTAGTGATGGGACCTCTTCCTGTCTGTCAGGTACCTTGCAGTATTTGCGGAATAGGAAAACAGAGCGTCCTTGAAGGCACAAAGTTTGCAATTGTTATAGAAGAATGCTAAGACACAAAATATCTTTCCAGGTTTTTTTTTACTTCTGCTTGGTCGTGTGACATAGCGGGGTCGTTTCTGAATATATTGAGGGGACTATAGGAATGTGTAAACGTGCCACAGGCTGTTAATGCAAATGTTGCCTAGCTCCTTGGCCTCTATAAATATTATAACTGCATTTCACCGCTTTATTATTAATGTTCATGTTGAATTATTCTATTTAGGTGTAAATACATCCTTTGATTAGGTAGAAGGTGAGACGTAGGCTGTGGTTTATACTGATTTTCCCTAGTACTTTACTTATATATATTTTTTCAGTTTAAAAAGCTTTATTTGAAAAATAACAAGATATATAAAACACCAGCAATACAGAATGAAATATATTAAACTGGAAGAATAACAGAAGAATTGGCTAGTGCACTGAGAAAAATGAAAGCTGTTTTTAATTTTATGGGGAATAAAGAGGGAAAAAGGGGAGGGAGAGAGATGGGGAGGTGAGAAAGAAAAACATCTTATACATTGGTATACTTGAATAGTGCCTATTACAAAGGAAGGTGAACAACTTTTAATTAATTAATATGTAAAATAAGCCAACAAGGATAAAAAAGCGAAGAACAGAGAGAGTAAACATTCAAGGAGGTTTAAAGTTTTCAGGATTTAAACGAGATTTATCTGTTGAAACTAGCTGATCTAAATAAGTAGTAAGAGGTAACCAAAAAAGATGTCTATTAATCATTGGCTTACAGGAGGAGGCGAAAGCAATGTCAAGTCGATGGAATGGCAAAGACTATTCCACCAGTGTTGTACAGAGAGTTTTGTAAGAGTTTTCCAGTTAAGAGAGATCTTTTGGAAAGCTAGGGCAAGCATAAGGTTGAAGAGACCGTGATTATGAGAAGGTAGGTCCAGAAAATCAGAGAGACTTCCAGAGAAAAGAAGAGGAATGGAAACATTAAAGATGCGGGAAATATAGGACCAAACGTTCCCGAAAAGTTAAAAACTGAAGGACAAAGGAAGAGAAGATGCATAAGATTATCATTAAGAGAACCACAGGTCCAACAATTAGAGTCAGTGGAGTGGGAAAATCGAGCTATAGAAGCAGGGGTGAAATAAAGTTTATGGTAAAGGAAAAACATAGATTGGGTAAGAGAGGCATAGCGAGACATTTTTAGAGAATGGGACCAAACTTTGTCCCAGAAGTTGATAGTCCAATCACATCCCAGGTCAGATTCCCAAGAAATTTCCAATTTGGATTTTGCACGTTCTGGATTAGGAGCTGAAAAATATTTATAAATAAGAGAAGCTTTGGGTTGAGAAAGAAGTAGCTGAAGATGAGAATTTTGGACAACAGGAAGAGAGGAAGAGGGAAGAGAGTAGTAAGTATCGAGGATAACTGCCATGAGAGTAGTGAATTTCTGTAAAAAGGACCGGGGACAATGGAATAAGGCTAAAAATTGGGGAAAGGAACATGGCGATAATCCATCAAAGATTGAAGGCAAGCTTGTGTGTGAGATTTCTGCTCATGTGTCACCTCTCCCGCCAGTTCTGTCATGGCACACTCCAGGATCCTCCTCCTTGACCCCTCACCTCCATACAGCAACTACATTAGCTTGTAGGAGGTTCTCCAATAACTGCTCTTGCGATGATGATGGTGTAGCGGCTCAGGTACAGTTTTTGTTTTACCAGTATCAGACAAATCTAATTGAAGCGCTGTCTCCTTTAGAAGACTAGTACAAATGTAAAATTATTTAATTTCTTGTTAGAGTGGACCTTGTTTTCACATTACACATGAGTAAAACAACGAAAGGGATATTTGTTCTGAGTATTCACAAGTTGATAGACCATACTCTTCAATGCATGGAACAGTCATTAGGAGCCAATCTGGCACCATCAAAGACATTGAGATCCTTATTAAGAAATTGTACAGAGATGAAAAATGTGGGGATTTTTGTAACACGATTTTATATTTAAAGAAAATAACATTACTCTATCATGAAAAACACTAATAGACATGGAAATCTGTGCCTGGGAGTATTAGCAGAGAGCTAGTGATACATATGGAAAAACATGAATCTTGTAGTAATATCACAGTTACTGCTTACATCAGTGCAATCACCGGAATCAGGATATTAACTTTAAATGGCATGATAACCTACAAATGAGAACCTTAGTGTCTGTGCAGAGATTTAGAGATTTAAGTGCAGTGGCAAGCGTGTCACTCCTTGAAGGAGAGTCCTTTCGGAATCTTTCGGAAGCTGCTTACAAACACTCTCAACAGTTTCACACCTGATTCTCTTGTAAAGACATTGGGGCCAATACACAAGTGAATTTATGCGTATGTGAGGAAACACCCATGTAGTACTAGTTGACATACTATTAAATGCTTTTGTGAATTGGCCATACAACATCTAAAATGGGAATATTCAGCGGATAGTTATGTACACTTAGTAAAAATAGAAAGGATTGTGCCCTTTGCACTTTTACTAAAAGGGAATTGGGTGTTTTAGGGCCAATTCACAAAAGCATTTATGAGTACATGAAGTAGGACTCCTGTGGTACTCCTTCACATACTCATAAACGCCTTTGTGAGTTAGCCACAAAACATCTAAAATAGGAATATTCAGGGAATATTCATAAATAGTTAGTACAAACATATAGAACTGTGTCCACTTCACAGTTTTACTAATAGGGAGCAGGAAGTTTCAGGTCCAATCTCAAAGGCATTTATGAGTATCTGAAGTAATACTTCTATTATACTACTTTAGGTACTCATAAGTGTGTTTGTGAATCTTCCCCATTTCCTTCTTATAATTAAATGTCCATGATGGAAAGAGCCTTGCTTGAGCCTCCTGCTATCTGTGCGTATGTGGTGGTCAACACCAACACTGAGGGGGTTAGATGGCACCCAGGGAGAGTCTGTGATCTGTAATGACCATAGCTTTCACCTGTAATTAATCAACACCAACACCTGTAAAGGAAATATTGGTGCCTAACTGATTAGAGCCTCTAAATGTATTGTTCCAAACATTGTTTACTCAGAAATGCAAAACATAGTGTCCTTTCCTGAGTCCTAAGATTGTATGCTGGTCAGAACTTAGACGAAGAGTTGTATGCATGCCGAAACTGTATTGGTATCCAAGATGCAGGCTCGGGCCTTCTTCCTTTGGAATCACAGATGCTTGTGAATGATGACGAATCAGCCATCCTCCACCAGATGCAAACACCTCTAATTCTGCCTTTATGTTCTGTTCTCTGTAAAGTGATTTAATACCTACCCAGGTGACAAGGTGCTACAAAATATATTCCAATAAATAAATAAATATGAATGAAGGACATTTGGAGCCTCTCGTGCTGGTACAGTGTTTGGAGGTATTTCATATTTTTAGATACCTATTAAAGTTATCAAACTTAGTTCGTTCACATAGCAAACTATCTTTCAAAGCTCCCGGCTAGAAGGGTTTTCAGATGTTCCCAACACACTAGATTAATAAGAGATCCGTCCAAGTTTGAAAAATCTAAAGGTCATTCTAATGCCTAAATAAGATTACAAAAATGTCTTTTCATCTTGCAAAAATGTTAAACAGTGTTATTCTTTTGATATTTTATTTGCTGCACAAATGCATAGTTCACTGTGGATAATTTGATGCACGGTGCTCTCTATATTAGTTCAGTGTAGTAATTTTGCTTCCAGCAGCTTTGCTCTTTTGGAGGGGCACAGGCTGCACTCTGCATGGCCCTTTTGTGGCTGTCCATCAAGAAACATAAGCTTGGCATCTCTCTGGAAATGGAATGACTCTCCACTGGGCTTAAATATTACCAAAAGTTTCCATTTTATTCTTTAACATTGGTCAGTTTATTTTGCTTCAGGTGAATCAACTGTTGGCAATGCCGAATGCAAATTGCGGTTGACCATATTGAAAATCAGCCCAGCTTCGCCTAATTCCCATGTGAATTTTCTTGAGAATCCCCTTAAACCAAATGATGTTAGGTGTCATACCACATTAGCCCTTGGTCAGCTGTCTGATGATGTTAGCTCATACTTCCATGAATAGGTGCTAATTCTATGCCTGCCTCTTTGCTGTGCGTCACTCTTCTACCACCACCACCACCCGTCACAAAACCCATGCGAAGAATACATAGGTAAAATAATCCAATAAATGTGAGCGCTAAAAGTCTGTGTGGTTGACATTAGGGCCAATGATAGGTACCATGCAAAGGAAGAGGTGCATCTTAGATTCTGGATCGAGTGCATCAAATGCATCTAGCAGAACACTCCAGTTTCTAGTAGCTTACCTTCTTGACTGCTGTGATACTTAACCTTCTGGATGAATTGCTCCTCATACAGTAATCTGGAAGGAGCAGAGAGTGAGGTCTAGAGTGATGCAGGTAGCCTGCTGCATTGACAAATCAAGCTCATGTGAGAGATAATGTGAAACCTGCCCAATATGGCCTCTCCTCCAAAAGTAGTGACAAGAGAAATTTATTTATTTATTTTTATTTATTTAATTTATATGGCGCGTTATAACCACCAGGGTCTCTAAGCGCTGAATACAGAAGCAAAGACACACCACTAGGTTGGGATAGTGGCCAGCTTCTACAGGTCTACAACCAGTGGAGGAGAGCGCTGCAAGACTTACTATAAGGTTCTAAGAAGCACCAACCAAAGACATGAGGAAAAAATTGGTTTCCATTTGCTTTCATAACCTAAAGGTTCACTAGGGCACACTGTCATCTCAGGTGAACCAAGCACTTAGAGGCCAAAAAATAAAAGATGGCTCAAAGGGCCAGAGGTATAAAGCAATGTAACATTTTTAACAGGCCAAATTGCTATTTTAGCCCATTAAGAATGCTATATGGCCTTTTGAGATGTACAAAGGCCTAACAAATTGCAAATTGCGACCAGGAATTTGGAAATCACAAATAGAGATTACCTATTTGTGATTCCTAAAGCACATGTACAAAGCATTTCCTAAATGCGAATTGGGTATTCAGGAAATACGATTACGATCGACTCAAAGGCGATGGTAAACATGATTAATGTGACATGAAGCACAAATATACCCCTAGGGCATATGTGCACTTACATGTGCACAAGAAATTTTGGGGTGCCTTTTGAGGGGTGGGGGGGACTTAAGCCCAGAGGCACCCATGGCTTTGCATTTCTTAAATTGCACATTTTCCTATTAGGAAATCGCAATTTGGGAATTGCACACCATTTCCTATTTAGGCCATAGGCGGTAATGCTGTGACATTTCCTAAACTGCGATTTCCTGATTAGGACTCGCTATTAGGAAACTGGAATTTTTGCACATACCATCTTGCATTTCCTAAAGAGCCATTCCAGCAGAATCGCTATTTAGGAAATACAAAATAAAAATGTTGTGCATCTGGCCCAAAGTCACTGGTTGATATCATCAGGAGCAGAAGATAGGGACGCTTGCACTTCCTTTATTACCATCAATATTTATTTAGTTAGTGGATGATAAGAAGCACCAGGGCACATATTTCCATACTAGAGCAAAGGGGTTCAGCAATAGTTAGCAAAAGAAGTGGGGGTGCCTGACTATATTCCAAGTGAGAAGAGAACAGAAAGCAAGCAGTATGAGGGTACAAAAAGAAATAATGAAACATTTTACACAAATATAAATGTTTGTATTACCATTTCTTTACCCTCATATGGCTAACATTGAAACGTTAAAGCACATCCTAAGCCTGCTATGCAAATAGGCCAGCCCAAACCCCTACCCACAATCGTCAAAGTAGCCATGTTCGTGTGGCTCTCTGAGGTCACAGAGTTTATGTAGAATCTGAAAGTTAGCTGGATAAGTGTGGCACATTTGTGGCTGGGTAAAAATGAACAACACTGAGGTTTTCAAGGGTAGCTGTAAAATGTGTATTCTGTCGTGGAAAATGTTAACAAGTCAAGCTTGCAATGTACAGTAATTGTGGAATTAAGACAGCAGAACTATGGTAAGATCCTAGGAGTATGTTGAATTTCTCACGCTCGTAAGGTGACCCGGACAGTTGCAGCTAGGTCTAGTTACCTCCTAAGAGGCACCAGAGATGGGCATGCACAGTAAAGAAGTTTTTTCCAAGACCAATGTTCTGTGAGATATAATACCTCTACTTCTCAACCATAGGAAACATGACACTATAGACAGACGACATAGATGAAAGCTGAGGTTCAGATAAATAGATAGACAGACAGACAGACAGACAGACAGACAGGCAGGCAGATAGATAGATAGATAGATAGATAGATAGATAGATAGATAGATAGATAGATAGATAGATAGATAGATAGATAGATAGATAGATAGATAGATAGATAGATAGATAGATAGATAGATAGATAGATAGATAGATAGATAGATAGATAGATCGATCGATAGATCGATCGATCCCAGTGGGGGTTGCCACTGGGTGGTTATAGTTAAGTCAGCATTTCCATAGGAAAGGCATTTTTTGGGGTTTCTATTAACTTTGGTGCCAGTTGACAAATCTCCACGAAACTTTCCAAAAAAGTGCTCTTTTTGCCTTGTTTATGCATGGACAATTTCGAGGCTATCTGTCAAGCAAGAGTAGAGAAAAAAGGGGGGTCCCAAAACATAAAATCCCCATGGATTTTCCATAGATTTCTTTATGAAGCACTACAGCAAAAACTGCTGAACAGAATTACACCGAAGTTGGCAGGAAGGTAGATTTTGGTACGCAGATTGTGCTCTTAATGATTTGGTGTACATCCATGTAGTCGTTTTTTAGAAATTGAGGCTTAAACATATTTGTATATCTGGATGGTTGGGTCTACGAGAAGCTTGCAATAGTCTTGTGGGAGCACCAATTTTAAAATAGAGTGTTCTGATTGGCCCAGGAAGCTTTTTTTCCCTTCAACCATCTCACTTCTGCAGGAGCGAGCCGAGCCCTCTGATTGGCTGCCAGCAACATAAAAAAAAGAAATAACGGGACCGGGTAGGGATACCCTGCCCCTTTAGGCCCCATGGGAAGACTCAGACTGACCCCTCTGGGGCCAAAATAAAAGAAATCTACACATTTTGATGCAATCCTGTGAAAGTTTTCCAAGATCACTGTAAAAAAATGGCGACTGTCATTTTCTAATCTATCTATGGAGAGAGGGGCATCATTAGGGCCCCCACTCCCTGGCCCATTTAGGGCCTCAGAGACAAATTCCACGGGCCCGGGTATATTTAAGGGGATGGGGTGCACAGCCCACCTGCCTGAGCCATTTTCAGCCCCAGGAATCCGATTCCTGGGCCCCAAAGTACTTTTTAAGGGAACTGGGCATGTGGCCACACTCCAAGAGCCACTTTAGACCCTGGGGACACCGTTCCCCAGGGTATAAAAGTATTTTTATGGAGAGGGGCGAGTGGCACTCCTCCCTGGCTGTTTTCACCCCAAAGACCCCATTCCCGGGGCGCAAAATATTTTAAGAGGGGGGGGCATGTGGTCCCCTCCCCAAGCCTTAAAAAGGCCCTGGTGACTCCATCCCTCAGGGTCCTAGCTTAACTTTAAAGGACATTGCCTCTCTCCCTGAGCCATTAATGGCCCAATGACCTTATCCTCTAGGGCCTGCTCACTAGCTGTGTCCCAGGGAGCCCTGTGTTTGCTCGCTCTGGTGGGAGCATTTACAAATCTCCTGCCAAATAGAAGCAAACACAAAGTCTGCTTCCTGCGGGCGGGAGCTGCTGGGAGCAGACTTGAGATCTGTTTCCCTGCCCGCACTGATGCAGCCAGGGAAACCAAACAACATATTGCTGCCACCTGGAGGGAGGCAGCAGCATCCTCCAGGCAGGAGCAATGTCTACATCCTCCATGCAGCATGCCCCCCTCCACTTTAATATAAGTGTGTTGGTCCTTGGAGATAGGGTTCCCAGGGCCTGAAGGCCAACCCTACGCTGTGCATGGGGTTGGCTGCCTGTTGGGGAGTTGGAAGCAGGGTCCGGCTCCATGACATGTCCTTCAGCTAACCAGGGATGGGGCGGGTGTAGGGAATGCGGGAGGGGTCTTGCGGGGGGAGGGAGGGTTAGAAATACTATATTTCTTTTTTTAAACATACCTTTAGCCGCTGACCACCTCCAGCGTCGCACTGCGCCGCTTCTGCTCTACATGACTCTCTGTCCAAACCCCGCATTGCAGAGCAGCGCAGGGATTGGCCTGAGTGGGCTAGAAAGATGCTCAGCTTAGGCCAGTGAGTCTGTTGGGTTTCTGCAGCCCGGCTGCACAATGCAGCTGGGCTAGAGAAAACCTAAGTGTGCATGTATGTTTTGGTCGGCCTGAGAAAGGTGGCCGAACACACATGAGCACTTAGGGAGTGCATGTAGCACTCCTCCTCCCCCCCTCCAATGCCTTGGCCCCACCCCTCCCTACAGTGCTGGCTCACAGACGACAAATGCAAAATAAAATGATGCAAAAACATCATTATATTTTACATTGGATGGCTCTGAAACGGACAGTGGGGTGATACTCCTCCGCGAATGCGGAAGAGCCGCCGCTGGGCAAAGTCTGTTTTTTTAATACACTTAAAATCAAAAGAAGAGTAAGACACAAGTATTTATAGCAGAGTATGTGTGATTCTTGCCCAGAGATGTCACTGTAAACTTCCTGATAAGAAAGTCTGCTTTCTGCTATTGTGTTCTGCTTTTCATCTGACCAGTTGACTAGATTTGAGAAGCGGAGGATCAAATAAATCCACTCAGGAACACATCGTGCTTATTATGTCGTATAAAATGCACACATAAAGCAAATCTGATTCCAACGCAAAAATAAATATGTTTAGGAACAGGATTACTGTGGCTTGCAGTTATAGCTCTGCCTCCTCTCTAAGGGTCAAATGTCGACCGTTTTTAGCAGTCACAAATGAATAATCAGAGTCCTGAAAGGGTGCCCAGATTATCCCAATCTTAAAAAAGGGGGAGTGCTCGGACCCAGGAAACTATAGGCCAATTAGCCTTATTGCTTGCATACAAAAGGTAGTGGCAAGGCTCTTACTGCAGCGTATTCAGGGCTGGATAGAGGAAAACGATATTTTGTTGCCTCTACAGGCAGGGTTCCGTAGCCATACCAGTACGATTGACCAAGTTTTTAGATTTGCTTTATTATTTTGGCGTGTAGTGTTACTGGGGGGGGGTATGCTCTTTGCAGCTTTCGTTGATCTTAAATCAGCGTTTGATTTGGTGCCTTGTACTAAGCTGTGGGCAGCCTTACAAGAACAGGGCATCCCATTGAATATCCTGTCACTCCTAATTAGACTGCATGAAGATAATTTTGCCCGAGTCCGCTGGAACCAGCAGGGAAGTGTAACTGATAAATTCCCTATCGCAAGGGGGGTACGCCAAGGGTGTGTACTTGCCCCTACACTTTTCTCACTATACATCAACAGGGTGATCAGCTATTTTGAACAGCAATCAACCGATGCCCCCAAGTTGGATGGCAAGCTGATCCCCCTGTTGATGTTTGCCGACGACACGCTATTAATTTTGAAGACACAGCAGGGCCGCCAAAAGGCCATTGGAGTCTTTGAAGCTTTCTGCAATGACCATGGTCTTGTCATTAATACATCTAAGACAAAGTTCATGGTCCTACACAAAAATAAATATGTCAGAGGGAAGGTGGTTATGGATGGGGTTCAACTGGAGCAGACCCAAGATTTAATTATCTGGGCATAACCTTATCATCCAAATTAGACTGGAAACAGCACACCAACCAGCTGGTCACGTAGCACGCACAATTGACAGGAGCACTCACTAAGGAATTTTATTTATCTCATACCAGGCCAATCACCCTGGTTTTAAAGATTTATGACGCTAAAGTTGGAGCAGCAGTTCTTTATGGGGCGGAACTGTGGGGGCTCAGTAACATAAAAAGGTTGACGGGTATGCAAAATAAATTTTTGCGCAACATCACAGGCTTACCGGCTTCCACTCCATTGATCCCTCTCCACTATGACCTAGGGTCTCATGGCCTCGAGGATATGGCCAGATATAGATCGGTTGCCTACTGGAGGAGATTATGGCTCCCAGTATGCACAGGCCTTCCTCGAGGTGAGAGACTCCGATAAGGCCCATAAAATACTATGGATGAGGGAGGTAAAAGCAATATACAAGGCTATGGGATTATCTCCATTGTGGGATGACCCAGTAGGGAATCCCTTTCCACCTAGAAAAACATTTCGAGACCTGTACTGGAACATGCTTGAGGCAAAGAGATTTGGCCGCTGTATTGAACCATCTTTTACGGCAGATTTCCTAGAACTTAAGCATTCTCCGGCCTTTGAGGCTTATTGGGATTGGATTACCATCCCAGGGGACAGGAAGAAATATCATCAGATTAGGGTGGGGACATTACCACTAAATGCTCTCACTGCAAAATGGCACGGGGGACAAGGTTCGGCCTGTCCCTTTTGTCCCGATCAGCGGGAAGTCATTGGGCACGTTCTCTTTGCCTGTTCAGAATATAAGGTACCTAGGAGATCTTGGTTAAAACCTATTTGTGCCCAGTTAGGTCTCAAAACGGGTTGTGAGGCTGTCAGGATCTTACGAACTGACAACTCCCAAGCCGTAGTTATAGCCATAGCTAAATTTCTCGACTGGATGTGGATAATTTGGGCCCGTAAAATGAGCCTACAGTAATTTCGACCTATGACACCTGAGACTGTAAAATGTACTTATTGACTAATGTACCTAGTGATGAGTTTTAAAATATTTTTTTAATGAATGAAATGAATTATATATCCATGTATTTTTCTTCTTTTTAACATAACTTATTTAATGACTGTAATCTATGGGTTTTATGTTTGGCGGTAGGCCAATAATTGTTAATCGAGAGTTGAAGTGACGAACTGTGGATTTTTACTAGCTGTCAATGAAGGGTAATTTAAAATTTTAAATTATAAAAAAATTTGAAAATGCCCAAGGCTGTAACTGTCTTTTATGATTGAAAAAAAATCGAAATAAAGACTTTTTGAATTTGAATTTGAATAATCAGGCCATTACCAACCACTAAAAAGGGTTGTAGCATGCTCCAAACCTAATTTGTGAGTTAGTAACCTGTTACAGACTTACAAAATTGGTTTTTCTAGTCGCTGTAAGGAAGGGGCGTGCCAAGGGCATTTATTCCTAATAGCGAGTCGCAGGGGGATATAAACAATCACAGTTACCACCAATTTCAAATTGGTGGTAAGCCTGTCGTTAACAGGATGAGGTCCCCAGGGGACCCCTTCCCCTCCGTGATTGGCAGCTAAAAAGAGCAGGCAGTGGTCTCACGGATCACTGCCTGCTCTTAAAAATTAAACTGAAACGTTTCAATGTTAGCTTTGAAATGTATCCTGTTTTCCTTTAAGGAAAATGGGCTGCATTAAAAAAATATATTTGCTTTATTGAAAAAGCTAACACAGAAATGGGGGTCTACTGTCCCCAGCAGGCCACCATCACTGTGTTTTTATCCATTCCCAATGGGTCGCAGATTGTGACCTACCTCATGAATATTGATGATGCAGTTCATGGGCAACCCATTGAGAATCGCTAAATGTGTCTGAAACACATTAGTACATTTCCTTTTGTGACTTGCATTTGCGAGTTGCTAAAATTCACAAATTACGAGTCGCAAAAGGAAATGGTCCTACATGTGGCCCTTAAAAAAGCTGTGTGGTGAATTCTCAGACCAGCCACTGTCGTAATACTATCATGGCCTTTATGACGTCTGAGAAAATACAGCATCCTGAATATCGTTTACAAAAATACCACCCCACTGGAGTTATTAATAGTACAGCTATATGCTGGAGATATATATGTTTTTAATGTAGAAACCAGAACATTTTTGTTAGCAGTATTTTGACATACAATCCATCCTAGAGACCACACACAGAAATTTGCTTAGAGAATGTTTCTGGTTTCAGATGCTTGCTGTGAAGGCATGGGTAAAGGTGCAAAACACTTATTTTATTTTTTAAATAGCTGCATAGGAATTCTGCAACTGTGTTTCTTGCTCTTCATTGCTTCAACCCACCCTTAGACACAGCCACAAGTTTGATTCCGTGTGATAGGAAAATTCCTCCAGTACAGACGGTTGACACACACCAAACTTTTCCCCACAAAGGCCACACTGTAAATCCACAATCTATCAACCAAATATGTTTTCCTTTTACTATTTTTTATTTAGTTTATAGAGGAGTACAACATCTGTTGTCAATTCAAATTAAACTTTGTATACCATAAATTGCACACACTCAAAACATTCATAGCCATTTTGTAGTAAGCTATCCTTCCAAATACAAAAAAAGAAATTTCCATTTTGAATATAAAATTGACAATACCAATATCCAGCTTAACAAGGGTATGTTTAGTTACTCTTTTTGCATAGAATTCTCCCACCATATCCAAATTCTGTTAAACGTGTTTACAATTCCACAACATTTGGCATAAATTATTTCCAAGTTGCTCACTTTTCACATTTTTAACCCATTGAACTAATTCTTAGAGTTCTTTTTCTTTCCAGTGGGAGGTAATTATTGATCAATCCTTTCCACTAAAAATCACAAGTGCTGTGCCTCTTTTGGAATGATACCTAAATATTTTGAGCATTAAAGTAAAGCCAAGAAAGTACCAGGAATTACAATAATACCATGATAGCCAGTTACAAGTGCAAAGGCTTGTTACCAATAGGAAATACACACCCAATTACAATAACTATGACATCGAGGCTACTTATATGATATAACTAATTTGCATTTGTCAAGAAACGCAGGGCTGTGGAATGCCGGCCAATGGGATACAACTCCATTCATCCCAAGTTAGTTGCATACACAGTGCTTGAATTGTAATCATATGCTTTGTTCAAAACAGTGGGGCTTATAATCAAATCAGTGTGTTTTCACATTTCTTTATTACGTCTGTCATTAGAGGATTGGCATCGTTTTTAGGCTTTCTAAGAAATTTGCCCAGTGCACAATTCCAGGATTTGTAGTGTGTTTTTAAAGCGGAAAGGTATTACACTTTAGTGGTTTCACTTGGTAATAGGAAATCTTAAGTCATCCTGTATGGTTGGATATGTTGTATTTTAAATAATCCAATGAGATTGGTCTTGCATCACTAAACCACCACCCTAATTTACCCAAGCTCAGGTCTCAGAGGTTTATTTCACTTGGAGCAAGCGGAATATAGTGAAGTAGTGTGGCTCACTGGTTAGAGGCGGCAGACCCGAGAGCAGAGGACGGCCCGGGACCAGGGTTCGATTCCCGGCGCGGCAGGTTTCTGGACCAGGGTCAGCGGACTCGATAATTCTCTCGCCTCGGTGCCCACTCTGATCAGCGATCACACTCCGCAACTCTGGGCATTAGCTTGCCTCATCTTCACTAACGCCCCCACCAGACCGCCGGGGATGCCTGGTCTCACCCTGGAGATACCCATTAAGGGACCATCTCTCAGGGAAGCCAGGAAGGGTTTCGCAGCGGTTGAAGCGCCTTGGGACCCTACGGGTAAGTAGTGCGCTATATAAATGCCTATACATTACATTACATTACATATACAGAGCATCCCGAATGGTGTTTCAGCATGGCTATCAGGAATCTGCTATACTAGAAATTACTGATATTGCTGTTTGATCAAGGGATTCTCAGTGTGTGGTAGTGTACTAACTTGGGGTTTCCACACCTTTGTGTTTTAGGAAAGGGAAATAGAATCTTCTTTCTTATCATCAATTTTAAATAAAAAACAAAATTGGTATCATCTGATTGATTAAAAGTCAAGAAAATACTAAGAAATAGGTAGTCGAGTGGTAATCCAGTACTGCAAGCCCGCCTTCTTTTCTTGAATTGAATTGAATTTAAAATATTTCTATAGCGCGACGTTCACCAGACGGTTTCTTGGCGCTTTAGGAACATGGAGTGCAGAGGCAGAGAGATAAACAGAAATAGATTCAAAAGTGAGTTCACAATGGAAAGGCTTGGCTGAACAAAAAGGTCTTCAGGCCCTTACGAAAGAAAGAATAATCTTTGGCCAGTCGTAAATGGGCAGGGAGGGAATTCCAAAAGGTGGGTGCCAGAAATGAAAATTTGGACCCACCCCATTTTTTTCTCTTAAAACGGGGAACCTGTAGGGGAGCTTGGGACGAGGACCGGAGCTCCCTGGAGGGAACATATTCCTTTAACAGGGCGGAGATAAAAGCAGGGGCAGTTCCCTGGCGTGACTGAAAGACCATACAGCCCATCTTAAAAAGAGAGCGTTGCCGGATAGGCAGCCAGTGTAGAGCCTTTAGAAGTGGCGTGGAGTGATGAGAGCGGGAGAGGCCATAGACTAGCCGAGCCGCCTGATTTTGCACTAGCTGGAGTTTCCTTAGACTGTAGGCCGGGATACCGTTATATAGGGCATTGGCATAGTCCAACCGGGAGATCACAAGGGCAGACATGATTAGTTTTAGTGCCAGAGGGGAAAAGAAACGAGAGACGGTGCGGATAGTGCGGAGGGTGAAAAAACAAGAAGAGACGACAGAGCTAACTTGTGAGTGAAGGGTGAAAAGGTTATTCATTCTTATGCCAAGGGTCTTAACTGTAGGGGAGGGAGTGGGAGAGGGACCAAAGGAAGAGGGCCAAAAGGAAGAAGTCCAGGGACTGGAGGAGCCACCCGTGAGAACTAGCTCGGTTTTATCTGGGTTCAACTTCAAATGGTTGTGGCTCATCCAATCCCTGATGAAAATCATAACTGTTTGAAAATTAGAAATAGAGTGAGGAGAGGAAGAAAGATTAAAGACGAGCTGGAGGTCATCTGCATAATTGTATACAGTGACCTCCAGCTGCTGGAGTGCAAGAATGAGAGGATAGATATACAGGTTAAACAAAAGAGGGGATAGAGAGGAACCCTGGGGAACACCACAGGTGATCTTAAGGGGAGTTGATGTGAAATCCCCCAGCCGGACTGCCTGGGTGCGGTCCCGCAGGAAGGACGAGAGCCAGACCAGGGCTGAGCCCCCGATTCCCGCCGCTCTGATACGTGAAAGCAAGATGATAAAAATACTTTCTTTATCCTGAATTTAGGTTGATGTTTGTTCAAAATCAAGACTATAAATTGATGCCTCAATTTTCTTAACTTTTTTTCTTACAGTATACGAGGGAGTGTTGAGAAAAGAAATTCCATTAGAAGAAGAATATTAATTTTAATAAGAGATACTCTACATATTATGGGTAGTAGAAGTCTGCTCCATCTTTCTAATAGTATATTACATTTTTCTGCAATGGTATAGGATTTAGATTACATAAACCCTCATATTTTTCTTAAACCCAAATGCTGCAATATCTTTTTGGTGTAGATTTGTAGTTCTGATATAAAAAAAATGGAAGTGGCCACGATTCAGTATTAAATAGAGGAACCTCAGTTTTGGCTCAGATTATCGTGCACCCCTTCATCTACCATATATAGTTTATGCTTTGGGGCTCCAAAGAAAGCCAGTCTTATTGTATTGTTTGACCTTTGTGTGATGGCATTGGGTTCTATGAAAATAGAAAACAGATGGGGGGATACGCAACATTCTTACCTTGTCCTCTGGGCTATTAAGATATTATACACTGGCCCGAAATTGAGCATCAAAAACACAGTGGCTTTATTGTATGAAGTGGTAATTGCTCTTGTTTGTTGGAACCAATCTCTTGCAATGAATTAAGTAAAACATTCCAGCTCACAAGGTCAAAAGCTTTCACGGAATACAGGAAAATAATTGTAGCTGGAATTTTCCTGAATGAACAATACTCCCTGGCTTCTACTTATAAATGTGTGTTGAAATAGAGCTAGTGAGTTGGAATTAAACCATTTGGATTTGGATGTATTACATTTGGAATGAGGAAAATAGTTGTGATGGTTAACAGCGTATTTAATCATTTATAATCAGAATCGAGAAGGGTTTTAGGATGCTGAATTTTATGTCCAATGTATCTTTCCCCATTTTTAGGAAGCTAATTAGGATGCTCTTACAAAAAGAGGGTGGGATTTTCTGATCCCAAAAGGGCCCCATTCTGCATGGTAACCATCTTCCTTCCTCAAGTGTCTTTCATTTAGATACATGTTTTACTGTGTTGACAATTTGTCCTTCCTCAACTGGGCAAATTCATTCTTGGGTTTCTGTTCCAGAAATAGAGGGAATCCGTAATAGTTGAAAAATCCCACAATCACCTTGTCAGAAGTATTAGCTTTCTGTTGATAGATTTGCTAAAATGGTTAGGAAAAATCTGTGAAGTATCAGAACTAACATTTGTATGAGGCATAGATGATGTTTCAGGCTACTTGAGTCTTTGCTTGCCAAGCAAGAAATGTCCTGGTGTATTCTCCTTCTTCCTGAAGTTGTTTAGCTATTGTCTAGTTATGCAATAATTCTTTCTGTAATAAATATGTCCTCATTTTATCTGTAGTTGCTTCCCATGCTCGAAAATTTAACCTATTGCGTTGTGAATTTAATATAGATTTGGCTTTAAAAAGTAAATTCTATAAGGAACATAATTGACATTTATTGAATTTATCTAACTGTGCTTTGAAAAGAATTACATGCCCTCTCAATGTGGCTTTATAGGCTTCCCATTTAACATCTAGGAGGACTGAACCAAATTTCTCCTTGAAAAATGGTTGCATATTATTTATTATGATTGTAATAAATGTTTAATCAATCAATACTGTCTTGTCCACATCCCATTTAAAGTGAGGTTTAATTTTGTCCAAAAAATTAACTTTTAGCGGTGAGAGAATAAAGAATACATTTCACCATGCAATGTTGTACTGTACTAATGACAAAAAAATAGTCTACGTAATAGGCAGTTTTATAGCATCAAAAATAAATAACCAAACAGCGTAGAATGTTTTATTTTGTTTGCTGTTTCATGTACCACAAACTTTGCAGAAGGGCATTAGAGCACTTTTTAAGATAACTTGACATAACACATTCTTAGGGAAAAGAGCAGGTGGTATTGAGACATATGGAGGCAATGCCTCCCCTGCCCCCCAATTGGGCGTACTATATAGCCATTCATAGATGTCCTACAATTGAGATTCAAAGGAGAAAAAACACAATATATATGTGGAACATTGTTGGCTAGGAGATGCGTAAGCATATACTGGTTGTAATGTTCCGATCTTAGCCGCCGCTACAGACATGCACCTTGCAGACATGCATCAATGGATATTGCTCCACATGGATAGAGTGCAGAGTGATGAGAGGATAGCATATGACATGCTAGAATGGGCTAGGTTAATAAATGGTGTACTTTGTCCGCTAGAGGACAGGAGTTCTCTTGGGCAACTGTTTCACATAAATATGTTCGGGAAGACTTTGCGTTTTTGATTGAGTGAGCCTTCCTTTCTTAACCCTTTCCTCCTGGGCACTGTGGTTGAAATGCATCGCTGTATAGAGTGCCTAAAAATTACCCTGGCATTCATGTGTACCAGCAGCAGGCTTCTAAGAAAAACGCTTTTCTGTAACAAAATAAACGAAAATCATTCCGAGATACTAATACTAGTGATATAAAAGTGAGCACCCCATCCACGACTGTCAGCAGTGATCACATTGGTACATTAGATGGAGTTTCCAGCCGTAATGTATAAAAGGCTTTGACAATTTGAATTGAAATACTGCATGAATACTACATAAAAACCCGAGCTGCAACCCCCAGGCACCAAGGTATAAATATGAGTAATAACTCTCTACAACTCAAATAATGGCTTTAAACACATTTTGAAAATTCAACTATTTTAGCTCAAATATCAGTTTTTGAGTTCTGAAAATACTCAATTTTTTTGTCTTGAATATATGATTTTTAATTTTGGTATACATATAATAATTCAACCAAGCAATAGCTTCTTTGGTAGTAGGCTGGGCTGCACGCAGGAGAGCTGCTCACAGGTAGATGAAGAGCTACTGACAGCTCATGAGCTACTCGTTGGAGAAACCTGCTCTGCACTTATATTTTTTTACCAAGTAAGCTCTGACTACATATACATTACACCTACAATTCATATAATGAAAGAAATACAATCTCAATATTAAAATTTGAATTAAGCGAGGAGAGAGCACTGGTAGAAGAAGGCCCATTCGGGTAGGCTACTTTGAGAGATGGTACGAGATAAAAGTACCCTGATGCTGATGAGATAAAAGTACCCTTTTTGGAAGGGCTTTAAATATGAACCACTGAACTGGCATGATAGTAGGTTACACTAGTTGGAGGGTATCGCTTGACAGGTTCCCTGACAGCATCTTCCCAAAAGAAGTTAAATCCATTCTCTTAATATGGCTTGAAAGGGTACTCCAGATGTAAAGATGTCTGGGGCCGTTTCTTCATGATAATGACCCTCCTCTGATATTTGCATTTCAAAATGGAAGGAGAAAGCAATAAGATGGCGCATCTGCCAGGTCAAGAAAGCACCTCAAAATAAGACTATTCAGTGTTCTGAAGGGCCGGACTCTTTGAACCGCCAAATATTAAAATTCAGTCAGGCTTTTAGTATATCCTCCATGAATATTTATGTGACACATTTGCATGTAAAAAAAATTGTATGGATGTTTTCTATGCCTGTGGCCAAGTCTGAAACCTGACAGGAATTGACTATTTAATGGGTCAAGGAACCTGGATCCAAAGTATTTTTTAATTTTTTTTATTCATATAGCACAAACTTGACCCGAAGGTATCAGAGCACTTTACATGAGCACTAGTTGCGTTACAGGCAGACACATTCATTTTTGTTAGGCAAGGGGAGATTAAGTGATTTACCCAGAATCACAGGATGCTACGCGTCCCTGCAAAGACTGGAACCCTGCTCCCCAGCTTCGAGGATGACCATTCTAGCCATTAGGCCACATCCTCTGTGTTATGTTACATTATAAAACTAAACACTAGGAGATGATGGACGGAACACTGAAACTTTTCAGACACTCACCCCCAGTTACAGATCTGGGTAAAAGCCACTTCAATTCAGACACAGCTAGATGCAAATAAGTCTTGACCCTGCACCTCATGGGAACAGTCCAGCCTGAACTGCCAAGCCAGGTCTTTCCTGGACCGGAAACAAGCATCCTGGGATCGGTTTCAGGGTAACACCCCTCATCAGTCAGGCTAGCTTGAATCCATTCTAAAACTAGCAAAACTGAAGATGGTAAAAGGGAAAGTTCAATCGCTTTGTTACAATGTCAAATCCCTTGATTTAGCAAACAAATATTGAAAAAATCCATAATAGTTGCAGGAGTGTTGTGGGTTTCTTTGGAAAACCGATAACCTCATTAATGGGAGGTGGGAATATTATACTAAGGTTAACAAAAATGATAGTGATTGAAACAACTCACTGCTTTAGCTGGAAATTGGACAACGCATAAAAGGGATATGTGGGAAAGCCAAAACGAATGAGTCTCTTTTGTTGTGGTAATGTTTGTTTTTTGTGATTTCGTTGCATGACTGATCTATGTATGAAATGAAACATTCCAGACAAATACAACTCCTCAACAAAGGGATACCATTTGGGAAGACTGAAAAACTACACATTTTCTTTTTTTACTGCTACTGAAATATTAAAATATCGTTTATTCAAGAGCTCACATTATCCTTTCACTGACAATTAGAGACGTGGTTTATGAAAGGCCAGATTGATATGAAAACGGTAGAGGGGGCACTTAAGATATATTGCACTTGTTCGGAAGGCATCTCTCTCGCTGGGGAATCTGCTCTACATAAATGGAGGCTGAGAAAGGAACTTTGTATGTAACAGGTTTAGCTTGTTCCAGGCAAGTGAATATTCTAATTGAAAAGCATTTCCAGTTTCTCATGATAAATTGAAGAGGAATCTTAAAGGTACAATTATCATGTGTCATTATAGTTGAAACTATAGTTATATATTTAGGCCCTTATTTACTACAAAACGACGCAGCTCTGCATCGCAGGCCATTTTGCTGTGCCGAGGTATGCCATTTTAAAAGAACAGGGATGTGTCGTATTAACAACAGTACGACGCATCCATGTACTTTCCCCTGCGCTGGCGCACAATTGGCTCCCATGCACCAGTGCAGGCACCCTTGCATCATGTTGAAAGGGTGCCTTTAGTTTTTTCCTCTTTCTATACATGCTGCAGAAAGCAGCACGCATAAAAAGAGGAAACAACGAGGAGAAATAAAAGTATTTCTCCTCATTGCGCCACTCCTACTAGTGATGACGGCCCACAGGGCACACGCTGTAACTCCATGCTATATAAGGATACGTTGTCATCAGCGATATCATCAGTGTGCAATTTGGGATGTCATTTGTAATGTCTTCAATTATGTCATTTAACTTGTCAAGTTCATGGAGGGTTGCAAGTTATAGTTAGCCCAGTAAGCTATAACTGGTGAATTACAGATGTTTTTTTGTTTTTTAAACATTAGTTTTTACCTTATTCTAACACCTAACTGAAACATCACTTTAACCTTTGTCCATTTGTGCCACATATATATATATATGTGATCAAAGCACTTTGGGGCATATTATCAAGAACAAAAAATAAAATTATCGCCACTTTATCGGCAGGAAACTGCCACTAAAGCGACAATGATGGGCTTGATAATAGGCTCTTGTGAATTCCTATAGCAGCCCAGGATCTGGTGTTAACCTGGGCTGCTATGGGAATTTACAAGGACCTATTATCAAGACCATTATCGCCGTTTTAGCTGCAGTTTCCTGCCAATAAAGCGGCGATAATTTTATCACATGTTCTTGATAATATGCCCCTATGAGTGCTGAAATGTGTAATGCTACTAGTGCTGATGTGGAACTCAATACATTGAAATTCTGCACTTACTTGAGGTCTGTTGTCTTTTCCATGAGGGGTGAAGAGTTGGAATTATTTGGAGATAAATAAATAAATAAATGGAAAAAAATATATATATATATATATATATATGCTAGCATTGTCATGGCAACAGGGCAGTCAAAATGTAAAACAAGCTGCAATATACCGTGAAAAAAGAGTCAAACATTCATGATGTAATGTAATGTCACAGGGGTATAAATTGAGTCACAGAATGCAGAGATGTAGTGAACAAGGCGGGAGCTAACCGCCGAAACGCGTCAAAGCAGCCGAAAAGTGGAATAAAACTTATTTGGAATTCGAAATTTCACGGAGTCAGTGCCTTTCTTATATTGTGAAGATTGGAGTGTTCCTGAACTTTCCTCCTGCAACAGTCTCTTTCTTTCCTGGTGGGGATGCCTAGATTCTATTAAAATGAGGGTCACTCCCATATATATATATATATATATATATATATATATATATATATATATATATATATATATATATATATATATATATATATATATATATATATATATATATATATATATAAATATATATATATATATATATATATATATATATATATATATATATATATATATATATATATTACATTACCTACTGGCGGTCGCCAGTTGGCAGTTTTAGTTAGGACCTAGTTTCCCACGAAATGCATTTTTGAATTTGACAAAATCATTGGCACCTTTTGATAAATCTTTGTGAAATTTTCAAAACTAATGGGGTGCTCCAGCCAGCTCCTGTCTTGAAAGTTTCTGGGTGATTCGTCAAGCGGGGGCCGAGAAAAAAAGGGGGTCCCAAACACGTTTTCTTCATGTTAATTTCCATAGGAAATTTTGGTATAGGCTACAGCCTGAACAGCTGGAGCTGAAGCGAATTACACAAAATTTGGCAAAAATGTAGCTCTTAGTACAGAAAGTGATATTTTTTTTAAATGGTGTAAATCCGTTCAATAGTTCCTGAGAAATTCAAAAATAAAAAATATTGATATCTGGCTGCCGCAGTGGATCCGCGAACCCTCCCGATCACGAGCTTCATTCTGATTGGCTGCCGGCACTTTAAACCAAAAAGTGTTGGCAGCCATCTTGTGAATCGGTTGAACTGAGACACAAGAAAATAGTTTTTTTAAAAAGGTTAAAAGTGAAGAAAATAGGGCAAGGTAGAAACATCTTGTTAATATGTGATGAGGCCCCTGCAGCCCTGGGGGACCGCCACCTCCCCAGGGCTTTTTAAATAATATGCGGGGGCATGCGCCCCCCGCGGCCCCAGGAACCACCACCTCCCCGGGGCTTCTTTGTAAAATGTGTGTGGGGGCTTCTGCCCCCCACGCTGCCCCGGGGACCACCACCTCCCCAGGGCATTCCTGATTATGGGCGGAGGGCCTTGTGGTCCCCACAAGCCCCGGAGACCGACACCTCCCCGCAGCTTAAATTTAAATGAAGTGTGGGGGGGCTCCTGCCCCTTTCCACATTGCCCCTGGAACCGCCACCTCCCCGAGTCTCAATACATTTAATGAAGTGTGTGGGGGGGGGTTCCTGCCCCTTCCCACACTGCCTCGGGGACTATTATCTCCGTGGGGCACTAATTCTGTTAATTTGGCGGTCTGTTGCGTACCCCCGGGCACCACCACCTCCCCGGGGCTACATACATGTTGGGAGAGGGGCCGCCCCTTTGTGGCCCTGGGGACCGCCACACCCCCAGGGCCAGCTCCAGCAATGTCCCGGGGTGCTCAGCCCCGGGACATTGCAGTTTGCAATGACAGGGCGGGAGCACTCAGGAGGAGGACAGTGTGGCCCCATCCTTAAAAATAAAAATGTTAATAAAAAATTATATGTGACCATGCCCCGGGGGGAGGTGGGTCGCATGTACCCCCTTCCCGTGTTTTTAAAAATAATAATAAAATGTTTCTGGCCCTGGGGGACCCCTAGCAGTGAAGGGGACTTCAATCCCCATCCAAGAGTGCACCAGCGACTGCATTTGCAGAGTGGTGGGCAAAGGGGATGTGGCCTGCTATGTCAACTTACCAATGCTGCTGTGTAGGATTTACTGGAGGTAATAGGAGGGGTAGTTGGCCCCCAAGGACGTCCTTGGGGGCCAACTACCACTCCTGTTACCTCCAGTAAGTACCACACAGTGATATTGATAAGAGGGCTTAGGAGGCCACGCCCCCCTTTCTCTACCACTCTGCAAACGCACTTCCTGGCACACTACGGGTTGGGGGATGAAGTCCACTTTACTCCCGAGGGACTTTGGGGTCCAAGAAGCCCTCCTTGTACCTCCTGTAAGTCCTATGCAGCGGATTTCCTGACTGCTGGTCGGTGCCCCAGACTCCTTTCTGCCCCACTCCGCAAACGTGACTACTATGTTATAGTTATAAATTAGCATTTTAGATAACCTAGAAATTCATTGAAAAAAAACATAGGTTTCAGGGACGTTCTAGTTAGTAATTAGCATTTAAAAAACCTTAGAAATTCACTGATTAAGCAATAGGTTTCAGGGACTTTATAGTTATAAATTAGCATTTAAAAACCTTAGAATTCACTGAAAAAAACACAGGTTTCAGGGGCGTCATAGTTAGTTGACATTTCACTCATAAAAAACCAGAGAAATGTGGCCGTTATAATTAGCTGAGCTAACTATAACTCGTGCATCCCCAAATGCACAGCAGATGATGTCACATGTTACATCACTCATGACATGGTCAGTGACATCACTGATGACATCTCAAATGACATCACTGATGATATCATCCACTTAATATCTGATGCAACTCTTCACACCCTAATATAACCTTTCATACACCCACTCTGAAATACAGACTACCATTCTCGAAACCATAGACACATCAATACCAGTTGGTGCATACCCACTCATTGACTCATAGGTCTACAGACATCCACTCACTTACTGATACAGTCACTCATACACACAGTAACTCATCAATACAGCCTCTGATATATGCACTCATACACCCATACAGACACTCACATACTCATCCACAGAGATACTCACACACCTAGTCAGTCACCCAAAGACTCAATCACAGTGCCATTTACCCACCAATACAGTTATACACACACCACCTCACGTATTCATACAGATACTAACACATACTTACTCTCTTATACAATCACTGACACAAGCACACACTCATCCATACAGCCACTCTCACAATCATTCACTCTCACATTTAGTCAGCAGTATACTCCAACACTCACATATACTGCCTTTCATATACGTAGTTACTCACATATATACCACAGAGACATCCATTCACTATGCAACACAGCCATACACACACTCACTCACCCATATAGCCCCTCACAGACGCACTCATTACCCCTGCACCCACTGAATCACCCGCTCACACATCCATGCAGGGAGTTACATCCCCCACCCACCCACACAGACACACAGGCACCCATACAGGTACTCAGACAACCAATCATTAACCCATATAAACACTCATGTAGCTACTCACCATCCCATGCAGCCACTTACATACCAACTGACAGACTGTTACAGACATTCACACAGATTAGTCAATCACCCTTGCATTCACTAAGATATGTTTAATCACTCACTTATACAGTCAGTCACGCACCCACTAAATCATCCATTCAGACACTCATACACCCACTCATTCTTCAATTTACTTTGGCGTGTGTATATATATATATATATATATATATATATATATTCCAACACAGCAGTAGATGCAACTCAAGCCTCTTGGAGAAGGCGGGCCCTGGCGGGTTAGCGAGACCCTAATATCCAACAGCATTCCTCTCTGGAGTGCAGCCATTAAATTTCACCTTATAGCATTTTGGTGCGGTGGCTCTGTGTTCTGGTTTAAACTTAAAGAACTGAGTGTTTTTGGATATATATATATATATATATATATATATATATATATATATATATATGAGCAAGGCGACAGGT
This sequence comes from Lissotriton vulgaris, assembly GCF_964263255.1. Classification (NCBI taxonomy): domain Eukaryota; kingdom Metazoa; phylum Chordata; class Amphibia; order Caudata; family Salamandridae; genus Lissotriton; species Lissotriton vulgaris. The sequence continues at coordinate 755,555,702 of NC_141694.1, read as the reverse complement.
TTGCCGAAACGCGTCGGATCGTGGCACCTTTGGCTTTATGCTGATGAAAAAATTAAAAAACTCTGCTACACCTACCACTGAAACTTGGCGTCCGTTTGTTCTCCTGGGGAGCGCTGTCTTGTGCGGTGTGCTGCGGGAGCGTCAGTGCATATATATATATATATATATATATATATATATATATATATATATATATATATTCCAACACAGCAGTAGATGCAACTCAAGCCTCTTGGAGAAGGCGGGCTGTGGCGGGTTAGCGAGACCCGTAATATCCAAAAGCATTCCTCTCTGGAGTGCTGCCATTAAATTTCACCTTATAGCATTTTGGTGCCGTGGCTCTGTGTTCTGATTTAAGCTTAAAGAACTGAGTGTTTTTGGATATATATATATATATATATATATATATATATATATATATATATATATATATATATATATATATATATATATATATATATATATATATATATATATATATATATACACACACTCAGTCACTGGATGATGTCATCAGTAATGTCATCAGTGAAGTCCCTGAAACCTGTGTTTTTTCAGTGAATATATATACATATATATGTGTATATTAATATATAAAACGCCCTATTTTTAGCTTTCTAGAGCACTAACTATAATTTCTTTGACAAAAGAACCATCTCATTTTTGTAATTTATTGAGAAAATGCTTTGTTTTATATCTTTGGTTCAATCAAGATGGCTTCAGGTGTGGTACAGTGTTGTCATAAACAGAATGCTAGCACTCTAGTTGTACATCAGAACAAGTGGGAAACTGCAGTAGAACACAGGGGAATCAACTGGCAGGATGCTGCTGATGAAAGTATGTGAAAGTATGTGTCTAACTCAGAATAATAAACTTTATTTTCACATGGCAAGTAAGTGTGAACTTATAGAAAATGTGTTCTCATTTTAGCTTTTGGAAACCTTCAATAAACTCTATGAGAAAATCATGAGAGAAAATAGTTGGTTCATCAAATCCAAAAAGAGTATCAACATTTTTCACTGTATAAAATCACTTTAGAACATGCCACAATTCACAAAATGAGTATGGTCTCACCAACAAACGATATATATTGTTTATAAAATCTGTTATCACCCTTTATATATGCAGCTTTTGTGACCCTCAAAAATAGTCTTTCACTGCCTGCAATTCAAAGTAGACCATTTCCCTGAGTCCTGTAATGGCTGCCACAAAATGCTGTCTATGTTGTGGCCAGCCAAATATGTGAGGGCCCCTTTGGCATCCACCACCCTCCAATATTACCAATATTGACCATATCCACGTGATGCTAAACAATACTGAGTGGCACAGTAAAAGATTTAGTAACAGGTCACACACGCACTACGGAAAGCTCGGGTCACCCAGCATCAGCCTCCCAGAATTCCAAAAAACAAATTGAACAATTGCTACCATGGCCATTGCTTCTGGTACATGTATGTAATGTTCTTTTCTCTTGCTACGTTTTACATGGAATGTCTAACCAGCCTAACCCTCTTATTGTAGGAGAGACATTGACTTGGTTGATGTTTACTGAACTACTTTGCAATACTAAAGTAAGACATATATAGAGCGCTTGACATTTTAGCTTTAGTTTCCACATATTCTTAATCATAATAAATCATCCCTTATCAACTGGCATTCTCGCTGCAATAGGGAAAATCAAAGCCCTGCTCCCTGGATTTTCACCATTGCATGGAAGGGAATCTGATGATTTCGACCTAATTCTCTTCCCTTGCTTTATCCCTCCACTCCAGACGGAGATGCGGTGAAGTAAGAAGAGAAATGTGAGGCAGAAAGCTAAGTGAGCTAGAGAGAGATTTACTGTGTGAGACAGAGGGCACAGAGGTTTTCAGCGAGAATGGGAAAGTGAGGCAGAGAGAAGGGTGGGATTTAGTGATTGGTGAGGCAGAGAGATCAGATATAAGATAGAGAGGTAGTGAGAGATGAAGTAGAGAAAGGTGAACTGGAGAGGTAGAAAAAGGCAGGATAGAGATGTAGGAATTAAGGGGTATGTAGATAGAAGCAGGGTGTGTTACGTGGGGGTAAGCAAGGTAGGTAGAGAGAGATGATAGGTTGAGCGATAGGTGATAGAAACGGAGGTGGACATACAATTATAGTGGTGTGACATGGATAGGTAGAGAGACAGTCAAAGGTAGTGGAGAGAGGGAGAGAGAAAAGTGAGAGTAAGAAAGAGAGAGAGTACTTTACTGTCTCATTGGCACAACCCTTCCTACTCTTAGTCGTTGGTGTCATAAAGGAAGCGGCAGGATCTGAGAGCAAGAAAGGCTCTTAGACCCTGGTTATCACTTTGTAACCACCCCCTAGCCCATTAGCAGCAAATTGTGTGTATGTGTGTGTGTGTGTGTGTGTGTGTGTGTGTGCGTGCGTGCGTGCGTGTGTGAATATAACTTGCAATGTCTGGACCGGACCCATCCTCATAGTGTTGGTAAACCTGAACCAGACGTGCATGTGTGTGTGTGAACACACACATGTGCATACCTGTCTGAATGGGTAGGGCCATGGGAGCATCTAATTAGGAATGTATAGTCTAAAAATAGAGTATATAAACAAAGAGATTCTATCAATGTGTGGACATGTATTTTACAGTGATGAAAATATAGTGAAAGTACTCTCTCTTAGGGTGATAAAGATGAGAGCGTTATGTGCTTTTTAAAATACCCCTTCATCATTGGGTCAATGATGAAGCATGACACTACTGGATTTTTTTAGTGTGTGAGGGGTATTTTAAAAAGCACATAACGCTCTCATCTTTATCACCCTAAGAGAGAGTACTTTCACTATATTTTCATCACTGTAAAATACATGTCCACACATTGATAGAATCTCTTTGTTTATATATATCGTTTTGGAGGGTGATTCTATCAACTCCTCTGCACTTCCCTTATTGTTTTAAAAATAGAGTATACATTTTTAATGGGATTCCACATTGCCTAAGTCTAGACGGGCATAGGTGTCAGTAGAGCGACAGATGCAATCACAGCGGTGCCCTCGGTTGTGGGCAGCCCTGTGCACCCTATCTGCAGCAGCCTCTTACTACTCACAGGGGAGGAAGGCTCATGACACTAGTTTGCAATAGGGACTCCGGCCTCCTAGCCATGGACCAGAGGTTCCAGCATCAGCAATTGGCATTGAACCACACACTGTCCTCTTGAACCCGATTTAGCGGAACGGGTATTGGAGTGTCATAGTTGGCAGTGACAGAGCAACAGCCCCCGAAGTGCGGGGGCTGGAGGGGCTCCGAGCTCCACGGGGCCCACTCAGGCACTATGCACCGGTGGCAGAGAGCTTCTGACAGGGCCCGGAGTGTGTGAGTGTGTGTGTGTGTGTGGGAGGGCTTTACGAACTTTGCTGGCGGGCACCCTCGAGTTTCTTTACGCCACTGACAGTTGGGCCACATTGTTGTCAGTATTTCGCGCGCTCAGGCGGGTCACCCCATCACCCTTCTCTTGGCTCTGCCTTGTCTAGATTCCCTTGCGTGATGTCTCCGGTTAGCACCTCGAACCCTGCCCGGTGTCATGTTATTACACACCAGAACCAGTGGAGTAACTAAACTTTGTAACATACTCACTTGTAATTTTCTCCTCGTGTATCATTTATGTTCCTATTGTGAAGCGCTCTGACACCTTCGGGTAAAGTCCGCGCTGTACAAAAACGCACAAAATAAATAAATAAAATAAACTTAAGTTAACCCGCCGCCCATTTGCAAAGTGCAAGGGGGGGGGGACACTCTCCGGACCCAGTCAGGAGACCTCGGGCCAGTAGCCCACCACCCGTGCTCAGTGCAGGAGGGGCCCCCTGGAGCTCGCCCCCTCCCCGCACCACAGGGGCTGCGGGGAGTATCGTTACGCCACTGTCCAGAACATTTGAGTGCGTCAGCTCCCCCTCTGCAATGGAAATGTCCCCGCAGGTTGTAATTCCGGCTTTACAGAGGGGGCGCGGCTTTGTTCCTGAAGTGGTCCCCGTGGGACGCGTCCGCGCAGTGCGGCGGCGTCAATGGCTCCTCAGAGCGCCCCGTGGGGGGATGGACAGTGTGCATCTGATGGCACGGACAGTGCCGCTTCAGTGTGCTCATCAGGGCAGCCCGGATGCCAGCGAGGATCAGAGGAGCCCTTTGTGGCTCCATGGCTGAGGTCTCTGTCTTTGCCCCCGCTGCCAGGGCGGCCGGCAGGAACACTGATCCATTAGGGAGGTGGCCGCCTCCCTTTATCGACGCAAAGGCGCACAAATCACCGCCCGAAGGCTGATAAACAGCCTCATTTGTGTGCAGTGAAACAGGGCCATAATTATTGCAAACCGCAGCACTGACGCTAATTGTGGCCTGAAAGCCGGTGCGGGCTGCGGGGAGCGTCTGAAGGAGTGAGTGATCGGGGCAACAGCGCCCAGTATGGATCAGCGTTTGTCAAAGAGCAGCTTGTGCAGAAGCATGCTCGCCGGAAGCCCATTTGTCTCTGGAGACTGGAGACACATGCTTCCAGAGCTGTAACACACGATTGTCTATGTGTGTGTGGGCATGTACACTTGGTGGTGGCAACAGGGTCGGGCTGGGACAGAAAATAGGCTCCTGCACCAAAATATAGAAAGTGCCCCTCACTAATCAATCAAATATCTAAAAAGTGGCAGACATTTGCAGATCAAGGGAGTTTTAAACTTGAGAAGGCAAGCTGTGTGAGTGTTTTGCAAGGCATGGGCGACTGCATGCATTCGTGCTTGCTGCAGGCAATGTTTGTGGCAATATTAGAGAAATCAACAGTAAAAACAGTCCCACCAGTACATTACATAGGACCAAAACGAGCCAAAAACCAGAACATACACTGATCTGTGGCACCAGCCCTTTGAGCACTGCTAGATTACCCTATAGACCAGTGCTGCCCTGTATCGCAATGCAGTATACACTTGCTTAGAATGCATTCAATATCTGCAACGCAAAGAAAATGCTATACAAATGCTGCTTTGTCCTAAAAAAGGTGAACAAGTGTTAGTTTACCGACAGCAACTGTAGTCTCTATCAACTGGCAAGCAAGTTAATTTAAAAGAGCTTGCTTCTTACCAGTGTCATTTTAGGAACATTTGGGGCCCTGGGCCAGACAGATTTTGGGGCTCCCTGTTTGGAACAACTTTGAATCTTATTGGCTATTTTTGTGTACTAATTAAAGCCTGCATCAATGTCAAATTACATTTGTTAGATTCTCGATCCCAGGTGACACGGGCACTCCGGGGAGTAGAACCAAATCCAACGCCAGCTCACAGTTGGAGTCACCCACTGCATAAGTCAGTGGAGGAGGAGAGGTCGTTGCCCCCCTTTTTCAAAATCGGACCAGTCCACCTGCAGCGAAAAATGCATCGTCCCTTTGACACTTCCGGTCCTACTTTCACTGCTGCGCTTTCTCCAGCGCAGTCTTGAGTTTGAGCCTTTTCTAGGGGCAGCACGCTTTTTTTTATAATAGGTTGCATCCATGTCTGTAGAGGGCTGCTGCGCCTGTCTACATGGTACGTTCCCTCTTGTGATTTCGCACGTGCAATGTCTGTGCATTCCCTTTCTCATTCTCAGCCTTAGAGGAAGGGTTTAGGGGCTGGGAGGGGAGACTAAACTCTGTAAAACCTTCGAAAAGAAGTAATAATACATATGCATATTCAATTCAAGTAGAAAATTGGTGTGGGAGCACACTGCTTCACCTCCCAGCAGGGTCGCCCCTAAGCATCATGGTAGATGCAGTCCGACAAGCGAGTACACTTGCAAAGTCTTTAGAGGGTTTCACCAGGTGGGTGCAGATTAGTGCTGGCCATCTCTGGACACGTGTTTCTAGATTATTATCTGTCATCAGCATTCAATACAAAGTGCTTGCAAAACGAATGCAGCACCACTAAACATGCAGTAGATAGAAAGGGGCCCTCTGAGTGACCTCAAGGTGACAATAATGCGACTGCGACCGGACATGGGCAGCAACCAGAAGTGCTTCGACCTTCTCATTCGCTCAGTCTGAGACGATGCTATAATGTCTCGCATACCTATCAAGACATCAACTCCTTGTTTAGGAGCCAAATTAAATCTCTGGACCCATTCTTAATACCCAGCTCACTCCTGTACCCGTTCCTAAGTCCTATAAAGTTCCCTTTTGACACCTTAAAGTCACCCTGTCTTACTGATCTATCTTAGGTTATCTGCCAGTCAAACTCAATCCCTTGTAATTGCAAGGCTTGATGATGGCAGTGCTTCATGGTGTGCAGAGTTTTGCCTCCTTGTGACTTTTAGGCTGGACTATACCACTAATGCCCCTGCCAATAATAAAGCTTGACTGCTTATTCCAGGGACTTTCTCCACTCTTTGCTGAACACAGCAGATACCGAACACACGTGTAGCCAACCTCAGAAAATCACTTTAGAGCACATGACCTGCGACCTCGAAAAGCATTCTTCTATGCTATGGGTGCTGAGCACTCTCCCAGAAGGCATTGCACTCTAGAACGATGGTCCCTCTACCTTATTGAGTCTTGTTACAGAGCACACCCACCCACTCTCAGTTGGATGGACCTTGGAAGAGTTAATGTGACCAGCAACAAGCTTCCACTAGGCTATCTAATCCAGGCTAGAGGCCATAAAATGGAAGAGAGTTCTATGATAGCTCAACCAGACACTCTATCTCTTCCTCCTCTACCGACTGCCCCACCACCGCAGTCAGAAACACATTCCTGCTCACCCTGACACTCACTGGTGTCACCCTGCTGCAGAAGGATCCTTGCATGGAGCATTTATCCCAAGTTGTCTGATTCTTGGTCAATAAAAGCAAAAGTTGTGATGAATCCTTGCGCCGTGGAAGTCCTGCAAATGAAACCGTCACAGTTAGAGAAGAAACATTCAAGAGGAGTGACTGCAGTCAGCACATACTCTTACATCTGCAGAACACATAGATAAGAAAGTTCAGACTGTGTGACCAAAGCCTGCCCTGAACAGCAAAATGTCAATACCAAAAGACTTGCTATCAGCTTCCATAGCCATCACCACTTACCATTTCAAGGCCCACCACCTAGGATTGTTCATAACCAGAGCCAGATGTGTGTGGCACAGAAACTGTAAATATTCAAGACAACCATTGGAACTATTTTTAAAACCACTATCGGCTCATTCTGAGCTGTGCTGCCCTTTCCGGTAGGTTCGCCTCACATGTTTGACTCACATGTACTTATACCTGCAAGAAAAGCAGATATTACACCACTTGTGCCTCCGTAGTGAGGCAATCTGACAGAATCAAGCTGTGTTATTGGATTTAATGGGTCAACGCCACATACTCTAGCCACAGTCTCCAAGTGGCCTGGAAACCCTGTAAACCCACTAGGCCTCACAGAGCTCCAGATATCCTTTATCTACCACTGAGATGAAAAGGTGGTAAGCAGTCCAAATGACTGCACTAACTGTGACTACAAACTAGCATAACTTTATACACACTTTTGCTCACCACGCTATCATAGTGCTGCAAGATAAAAGGCTGTTAACAACCGGCCCAAAGTTTCATCCATGTCTCTAACTCAGAGTATCCTCAAAGGCATTCTAATTTGATCTCAACCTAAAAACCTGTAAACCTCTAAGGCTGTCTCATTTGCCACCTTCCGGCTTCCCAGCATAGGATTCCTTATTCCCTAGGCTCAGAGATAGCCCCTCAGTTCCTCCCAACCTAAAGCAATTGACCTCCCTCTGAATCCTCCTGCTCCACACCCCCCAGAAGTGTTTATCTCACCACACACTTCACTCCCACATGGCCTGGGGTGAGGCCACCAAAGTGCTGCAATCAAACATCTCTGCACCCCGTAGTGATCCAATTGTTCACCTCTTTCCCCTTGGCCTTGGGGCGTCGTTGGAAGCGTAACAAAGCACAGTGATGACTTGAATGACTCCTGGTCACTCTTGTTCTGAGGACACCTACTCACCACATAGAGTATGACAGAATGGACCTGCTACACCTCCTGCCACTTCAAAGCAAGAACCTTCAACCATTGATCCTGGAGGAGAAAGGCAATCCCTCAAACTGAACAGACCCCAAGGCCAGCCCAGGTTACCTCCATCAACTCTGCCACTGAACTATGAGAGCATGCCCCCTTCTTTTGCCCTGGATAGCAAACATTCTACTGAATTTAGGTAGACTGAAACAAAAGAAAGTTGCTGATTGGACACTTTCAATTAATCTGGTTCAGGCATGCTGTTTCAGAAATCTAGCATGGCACATCCTTTGGGGCTATCACCACATCCCAGACCACTCACTGTTCAAAGGGATATATGAACATTCTCAGACAGACACCTCCAGGTATATCCTCCCTTAACTCTCACCCACTTCCTGGTGAATCTAGTTCCACATAAGCAACTGCAGCAACTTCCCATCCAAACGCCGCAACGCCCATCCTCCGAATATTGGACCTCCTTAGAGAAGTGCCTAAGACTTTCTACAGCAGAGACCCCCCCAAGAACTTCCACAAGGCTTTGTGGCTTTTTGGATTCAGTGGGGGCAGCTTACTCTCTGGCAAAGGCTGCAGGCACGAGAACAACTACAATAGTACCTGAAGCTAGCTGAGAAAGCTATATTCAGAACATATGATGTCATGGATATTTACTGATCCATATGGATAAATGCTAAATAAAGATCTTTATTCTTAAGCTATGTGGGTGACGTAGTTAGTGCAGTTGGAAGGAGACAGATGGTCTTCCGTGTTCATCTAATTACCAGAATATAGACAGCTATGGAATGTTTATGTCGCGTAAAGCAAAAATAACAAAACCGAAATGTGGAAATAGAAGTAGTCGTGTATGAAGAATTGACAAAAGTATTTATCTTTCAAGACAATGTACTCACTTGAATGCTCTCAAATTCTAACACTATGGTCAAGTACCCACTTCCGCTTCGTACCTAGTAGGCCATTCTAAGGTGTTTGATGATGGCCGTAAAGACATCAGTAGCGTACTGCAGAGTCCAAAGGCCCTTGCTGAAAACATCCTTCTCTTCATTTTGGTGTGTGCTCTTCAAGCACTGATGTAGGGTTATCACACCTTGTTATTTCTTCATTAAGAGAATATCCCCGCCTTCTTGAGCTTCTATGAGTCTTCCACACTAGTGAGATATTTTATTCCATTCTTGATATGCTTTGTCATTTTTCAATATCTTTTCTTACATGGAAGGTACATTTTTGCACGCAATTTAAGACCTTTGGAAAAACACTTTTCAGTTTTTTATACTCCTACTTAAGTCCTGATACGTTTCACCAATTAATTTGTTGGCATTTCTGTTATTATCCTAAAGTGACCTTCTTTTTGAAGCACTTCTCCCTCCCAGCGGCGGAGGAGGCGCGCCGCCTCACTGCTCTTTGAGAAGTGGAAAAAGGAAAAATGAAATGATAATAAAGTAATGTTATTATCATTTTATTATCCATATTGAGGGAGGTTTACAGGGCAGGTGGGGCTGGTCTGTCATCACAGCCAGCAGAGGAGGAGTGGTTGGCGCACTTAAGTGCGCATAACGGTTTGGATGGCCGTATTGGTCGGCGAAACAGTCATGCGCACTTAGCATATTCTCCACCCAGCTGTATTGTACAGCCTGGGTTTAGAACATGCCCAGGTTCAAAGTCCCCGTCTGAGCGCCGAACCACAGCGCTCAGATCAATCACAACACTGCTGTCATGGTGACAGCAGCATTGTGATTGGCTTAAGGGAGCCTATGTGTGCTTCCTGCTCCCGGCAGGAAAAGAAGAGGACGGAGGTGAGGTGGCGGCCAGCCAACAGTCAAGTAAGTCATTTTATTGATTTTTCTACCCTATCCTCCCTCTCCCACCCCAAATGTCCTTTTCGGTTACCGCCACCACTGCTCCCTCCTCCAGCCTTATACTGAAAGCTTTGAATTCCACGCAGTGGTGCTGGAACAGCTTTTAGAGTGGAGGTGCTGTCATTACTGAAGTCATAGGGATTATGAAAGATCCAAGCGTCAAGCAAAAAACACAATTGTGCCATTCAACAGGAAAGTAAGAGTTTGGTATGTAGCTGATGGCGCATGTTGGAGCACTGGTGTAGCAGCGCCCTGTCATTTACAGACAGCACATTTTCCACTGAAATGCCTACTGAAGAGATACATGCCCGGCCGCTTCGGAGCGCTGATGACGTGAAGTTGGAGCGCGCTTTCCTGACAACGCAGCGAGACGGCCCCCATGCTGGTTGGTCTTTCCCACGAACCGTTCTTGTCCCTCCCTGCTGGTCGTAATGACAGGTGCCGGAGATTAAACGGAAGTTATGAGATAGGCGGACGAAGCTGTCTGAGTGAGCTACTTGTGAGGTCAGCAGGTCAGACGCATACAAAGGAAGTGTCTGCAGGTGGCCCTGGGACGCTGACGATGCCATTCACTCCATGTTGCCTGGGGTGGCGCTGGGCCTGCTTTCTCCTTCGGGAAAAGTACTTCACTTTTTCCTTGATTTGTTTCTATTTTGCAGCTCTGCTGCTTGCATTTTGCTTGACAGTGTGAACTAATAACACATTTATTACATGTTCTGCTGACCTGTTCTTGGGACTCGAGGGAGCGATAAATGATAGGGTTCTTGTTACTCAGCTTGATGGTACTCCTTTTATCAAAGGAATAAGCATAAAATAATGGGGTCAAGGCCTACTATACATTTGTTACGTCGCTCACGTGACGCAGAAAAAGGACAAGCGGAATTTCACGTGATATCCTTACACGTGAGGTTTAATTTCTGCAAAATGGCACGGGCTTTTATCCTCCTAATGAAAATTGTACTGGAGTGTGTACTTTCAGTTCCAGTCCCAAGCAGCGCACAACTGGCTTGCTTTTGCATGTAGCGTCATGGTTGGCAAAGCGCTAAAAAAATCTTTCTTACCGCAAAGGCGCTTGATGACACCAGCTGAATGTAATTCGTTATAAATATGGTACAGTACAAATGTTTTTGCCATTTCTGCAATGCAGTGTTGAAGATCTTCACACACAGGTCTGCGTCGATTCCAACAGGTTTCAAACCAGGGGCCTGGAGCATGGACATTTGCTTATAGCAGATTTATACATCCACTGGAATATGTTTCTAAAACTGGGATGCATGGTCCCCAATTGTTGTCTGAAGTTGGAGCCAATAAGATGCAGTGGTCCATATATATCTCCAGCCTGCACATTGAGGATTGACTTAAATCTCCAGTAGGCTTGAAAAAGCCCTCCTAGCGAAACATGTGTCAGCTAGAATTGCATTATTTATAAAAAAAGAGCAATTAAAATTGTCTGATTATGATGATCAAAATTAGAGTTTCTTAAACAAAACTGTACAGGTGGTTTAGTAACTGCCACATAAAGCTCGGTTGTGTTATTTGTGCCCTCTTGCCGGGGTCCCATCCGGCTCTGAGTCCAAACTTCCCAGGACTGGTGGTTCTTATAGTGTGGGCTCTGCCAATAGTCCCTGGGGGCCTGTGTAAGTTGTAAGAGGACCATGTACCGAGTTCGAGTGTGTCTCTCACTTGCAACATTGTGTGATTTGTGTCAATCTTTCCTCTACCCGTGCCGAATACAATGTTATAACAAAGCAAGTTTTTGACTTTGTTGGAATGTGTAAAATAACTTGAAACTTTTGATGGATTTGAACTGTGCCAATTATTTATTATTTGGTTTAGTGCCTTGGTGCTGATAACGAGTGTTCTTAGTGCACAGCACAGCCTCATGTCATATCCTTAGAGCCCGCTGCAGGGGCTATACTTGTTATAGGACCAAATCCTGTGGCGAGGGCCTATAACAAGGGAGAGGGCCCTGACAGCCTGTCTAGCTTGAGGCGGAAGGGCTATAAGGCTATTAGAACATTCCAACCACTGAGGGTAGAACGTTGTAAATTAAAAAGGGAGAAACAGAAAGACATTGGACAACTGAAGCAGAAGGCTTATACCAGCATTAATTAGCCCTGAGTCACTTCATTGCCTCCAAAGGAGCTCCCATCACTCTAATGTTCTATTTCCAATTATAAACCCCAAACTGTTAAAATAACTGTGAGCAAAATTGTTGTTACTCGCACAGATGCCTCTCATATTGCACAAAGACTTTTTCAGTGTCTAACTTCCAAAAGAGCCCGTGTCATATTCAACACTATCTGCTAGCCCTTGGTATTTTGTCCAACAACACTGTAAATTCTGGGGCTTTAGTTTCGTTTTCACCACTGTAAGAATGGGCTCAAAGTCCCAGCATGCAAAGTGCATTGGCTAAAAAGCCAGTACCGCCTTCAGGTGTTACATGGAGCAATATCAAAGCTCTGCTGGTGAAGGAAGGAACCCTTTGAGCTATCTCAGCAGCTTCTTAAAGGAATGGATCCTGTGGCCGGACCAGAAACCAAGATCAGAAAATGTTCAAACAAGTCCCACACTGCTGGAGTCCGTGACTAAAATGGGCCCCTGGAGGCGTACTTCGGTCATGATAGTCCATTGTGCTTTTTTTATCTGCAGATTTGTCTAGGACAATCTTGGCTCAAAGGCATCAGAGCACTTTACATGAGCACCAGAGAACATTACTAAAGGTCAGATTATTTTTAAAACACAGGGAGATTAAGTGATTTGCCCAGAATCACGGGATGTTGAGCCAATGCCGAGACTCAGCACTGGTTCCCCTGTACCAAAGCTTGTAACTCTGGCTTTGAAATGAGCCCTTTGCCTGCAGCCTCCAAATGAAGCGACAAGGTGGCAGTATGACTAAGCCAGCTAAAATAGCCCTCACATGGTGAAATGTCATTTAAAAATGGAGGCCCACCCATGGAGGTGTGCTTACGGATGGCTCTTCTCGCAGAGGTAGGATGGAGCCGTAAATCAGATACATTTGCAGTTCAAGCGGAACACTGTGACAAAAGTTTGGTTTGGGGTGGAAGCATAGCAGACCGTCCTGGTATCAAGTCACAGAGCATGTTTTTGTTGGCTGATGGTAATGGTAGCATTTGCTATCTTTTAGATGTGCTTGAAATGTGATTGGGTTGCATATGTACAGTGTGTTGGTGTAGTCAATGCACCGCATGTTGATAAAGTCTAGAATATCTGGGCAGGTGTGGGAGAGGATATGTCTGAACTGCCTCCTTTTCAACAAAATATCTCTGCTCAACACTTTGGCATGGAAACTCATATGAGCATTATTTTTTAAGTATGCACCTTGGCTTATCACCATGCTGGATGGTGTTAGGATGTGGGAGCTTAAGGAAGAAAGAGTGGAAAGACAATCATTAGCCAGAGACCTAGATTAAGTCACTCTGTCTTAGATTCTTTATGGTTCAGCCTGCTCCTCACCATTAGGCCCTCCAGCTTTCCTTATATAGAGGTGAAGTGCTCCAGTAGCTGCTGATATCAGCTTCTGAGTGGAAGGAAAGGCTGTGGATCATATGGAATGTCTTGATTGTCTTGATTAGCGGCATCAAAGTTCTGGCGGGCACTTAAAGGACGGAAGAGGTCATCATCAGAACTGCCGTAGGTGACCAGGATGGGCTCTAAGGAGATTACATTAGCTTTGGAAAAGCCTTGTTAGCGAAACGTGTCAACTAGAACTGCATTATTTACAGAAAGGGTGACAAAAATGTTCCGATTATGACCCAAATTTAAGTTACTTTCCCAAAGTCAAACAAATGGTGTAGTGACTGCAACATAGAATTCAGCTTTCTTTATTTGTAAGGTTTGCGTGAGGTCTGGCTGCCACGCACGCGGCCTCTTGCTTCTTTCCTCCTGTCCTCACAGGCGGTGATTCTGAAGCTGTCTGTTGGTTGACGAGGTGCGGGTGGTTGATTCAATAAAAATATTTACAATAACATTTTGGCATGGACCGACTTCCTGGTATGCATCATCTTCCTTATGGTTTGTGACATTGGTAGCGACCTTTACTGAGGGCACTAGAATCTAAGAACCTAAGAACTCCAAACATATTATTAATAACAACATTTATAGTAGCAAATAGAAGCAATGTGAGTGGATAAAAGGGGTGTAATATTTTTAATGAGTTAAAATATTTAGTTTGCAGTAGAACCTTAAAAAAGTGCTCTCATTCCTCCATCCGTGTTAGTCCATTGCCGGAGATTCGAGACCTCTCTCAAAAGTGTGCCAAATGAGACCCTGTGCTTGCCGGGTTGCTGGTCATTTGGAAGGACACCAGTAAGGTAAAATATACTTTCTGCTTCTCAGTGGTACCACCCGCCATAGGGCCTGTCTTACGACGCTCATCGCATCTATAATTATCGCGGCACATCGAAAGCTGTCTGAAAGAACCTTTTGTTGGGGGTGGTTAACACCAAAGGACTGGATTGGATCAATCGCCCCTGCTCTCGCCGTCAATTGATTTCCAACCCAGCCTTGTTCTTTGAAGAATTCTCCTCACAGTCTGCTTTGCTAAGTGCTATTTTTAGGGCGCGGGCAGTTCTGCTTTGTTCAACCAGTGGGGACGTTGGGGACGTTATTTCATTGCTGCTATTGAAATATCAAGCATCTCTGTTTTGTAGTTCAAGATGTTTAGTGCTTGAATTGAAGCTTAATGTGGAACAAGGAGAGGGTGGTCCTTTGATGCAAAGCACCTACCCTTTGTTGTGGTACAGTTGGGCCCAAGGCCTTCTTAACAGCATTATAGGCCCCCAGGCAAAGCAGTGCACTGGGCTCTGCCTACACAACCACTCACAGGAATAAAAATGTTTAACAGAAAATTTGTGTTGAATTCTGCTCTGCATGGGGCCCCTATGCTTGTGGGGCCCCGTGCAACTGCCCAGCGTGCCAATGGGTTAAGGCGGCACTGGCTCGGCCCTGTGTTTCGCTGTTTAGCAGCGGGATAGTGCATCTTTACGGATACAGTAGATGGCAATGGTTGTGTGATAAGATTCTTGGGGCATTAACATGCCTAATGCACACATCGATTTAAGGATGTCTCAGATCTTTGCCAAGAGGATTTAATGAGTTTCACAGGAGTCTGTCTTTGTTGTTAATCAAAGCTACTGACGGAAAATATATGCAAGTGGAGTATATGTTAACATTAAAATGATTAACTTATGTCATTGACTTAATTTAAGTAGATACTATTTGCAAACAATATTTACATGTGCGGGTGAAAGGTGGAATTTTCATGGAAACAAGCATTGGAAAAGCCAATAGTTTTGACTTTCATATTTTGCATATGCAGGTGTTCACTATACCTGGGTTGAAGAAACAGAAATCATGGTTTAGATTTGTGTAATACATATATAATATGTGTACATATAAATGGGTGTTGAATTTGTTGAAAGTAGAATGGTTGGTGTACATCGGTATTGTACCTCTGATGGAAGGGATAGGTATTGAACCAATGACTTACCTAACTACTACTACTCGACAACTAAGCTAAAAGCAAATATATATTTTTTCCATAACAGTTTGGTTAAGACAGTATTTCTGGTAACGCATACTTGACATTGATAAAGTCCTGAATGCATGTCTGTAAAAAAGGTTTGCTTGGAAAGTATGCGTTGTTTGTATTGATATCATGTAGATTATGTGGTTAACTTAAAAGAAATGCACATTGGCATTGCTAACGTCGAACAATTCCACACACGTCAGCATCTTCAGTGGAAAAATCCATTGCTTCACTGCCGTAAACTATTGCCTTTCTGCTGCTTGAATCCATTGCTTACTTCAAAGAGGCAAACTTCAAAGGTGACTGCACAGCCACAGAAGAGTTGATTGTCATCCTTTACCTGTTTGAAGCCACCGAGGCCTTCTCCCTATTTCCATATTATGGATTCATGTAGGTCTAGCGCAACATAGAAAACATAATACAAAGAGGTTTTCTTCTGCTTAGTTTGTCTGTGCGGCTCTGTGAACAATGTAGAGCATGCAGAATAACTCCCAAACAAAAGGCATGTGCTGGGAGTGAGAGGAATGTGAACAGAAGTGTCATACTCCCAATGCCTCTCACCTGGGAGTGAGTGAGGTGATGGAGATGGGAAGATCCAGAAGAAATGGAGCAGTTTTCCAGAGGCTGAGTTGGGAAAGCACATCTGGATACTGACGGTATCCACTACTACCATGTAGCTCCAGAGGTTTAGATGTTTGTGTGAAGTAACAACACCCAACCTCAGCTGACTGCTGGGCCATTTCCATCAGAGCAGGACAAATAAAGGAACTGAGGAGACAATGGACCCTTCCAGATCTCACTGTAGTTGATGTGTTGAACATTTTCATCAGTTGCATGTTTAGTTGCTTGTGGGGTAGTGGGCACAAGTGTATTTGTCTGCATGGTATTGCTGTAGTTAGTTGTATAATGTACTCAGAATAGTAGGGTACAGGTGGCTTTTTAATGCCTTAAAAGTCAATTTGTCGTCGCTAACCATGTAGCTGTTTGTTACATCATTCTTAGAGAATGCATCCCCTAACATGGCTTGAAAATGTAAATATGGCCAACTGCCAGTTATCGTTCCACTCTTTCAGTTGTTTACAGAACGTCTATTGGCCCTATGCGATTCTTATTTGCAGATGATGGATTTTAAGAGGTGGAGGTTTGATTTTCTTCCAAACAATATCTCATAGTTTGGTAAGATGCTAAATACAGGAATCAGGATGCCCTTCCGTACAAGTCTGAAGGTTTTTTGCTTTATTTATCTAGTTCCACAACTACATGATGCGCCATTGGCTAACACAGTCTTTTAAAAATGTCTGCAATACAAACATGTTAGAAAGGCACAAATTTCGTCATGCAGCTCTTGGTGCGAGCTCTGACCAAGACCGGTGAAAATATTCAATCCAAGCTGGTAACCGGGTGGACTACTAGTCCCAGGATGCACCGCCTGTTTTGCAGGTCCGTAGGCCCTTCTGACTTCATGGTAATAACATTTATTCCTTTTTAATCCAATATATAGAATAGGAATTTACCAGATTCAATAAACGCATCCCTTCTAAAAAATCACCATTCCACCACTTTGCAAATACCTCTTATAAGACTTAAATGGAGCCCTGAAGAAGCCCGGAGGATGAAGCGTGTTGGCTGAAATTTAGCAATTCAATGCATTGGTTCTTTGAGAACAGTGTTCAAGAACAAGGAATCTGATTGTACAAATATCTGATGTACAAATGTGAGTCTGAAAGAAGGTTTTATTACAAACATTTACAATAGAATGGACGCTAAAGCCACTTGTTATCCTGCGGGGACTTTATTCCTTTGTGTTCAAAATGTAATCGGTACGCTTTGTTGATATGTCTTGCTGTACACATATATGGGCATTGGATGTAAGGACTGCTCCACAGGTTTATTATTGTATTTAAGATATTCCTAGGAACTAATAGAGGGGTACGGCTAGCTGTGCTATAGCAGCCAAGAATATCTGAATATAATTCTTCATAAGTATTCCAGCCACATAGTATTGTCCACACTGAACTGCCTGTTATTTGTATTTCTTCACTGTCTTTGTTGTGAGCTGCTCTTTCCCTTGTAGCCTCAAAGAGAAGAGCTATACACAATTCCCAGAACATTATATAGACTTTGTAAAGACTGACAATGAGGCATCAACCACCACTCATCACAACCACCTGCCTCCTGAAGGATAGTGAGTTTTGGTCTTAGAGCAAAAAGAATAAGCTAGAAAGCTCAGGCGACACGTCACACACATAGTGCCACTATCAAGGGGCTCTGCGGTAGACCACAAGACATTTGTAACCCGGGCCATTTCAAGTGCTTAGTACGGCAGTGCTTGGAGCAAACACCTTTTTCATATTATGAAAGTTATTACCACTCTGAAGGTCGGTACCATTTTATCAGGGAATCATTGCAGTTTGCATGGCAGAAATAATCAAGTATTTAGAAAAGTGAGTACCTATCTTGACTTGGAATTGTAAGTGAGAGTATTTAAATAATCCAAAGCAAAAGGGAATTATCTCTGGACTAGCCCTTAACTCGTGGATAGCTTGCTGTCTTGACACTTTTGTTGTTACAGTTTTCACTGATGATGAGATGACTAGGCTGATGAATAAGGAGAGCGGAAAATAGTTCAAGAGTAGCAGTCCGTCAGCACAAAGCCATTGCCCTTTCTGGAGGATTTTACGTGTAGACCATCATGAACCACCTGGCTCATGGACTTCTGTCTTGTTCCGAAGGCAGAGATGTCTTACCAGAAGCAAAATTAAGGATAACAAAGTTTCATTGAAGTTCCCAAAGGTAGTGACTGGTAGAGAGTGTGGTTTCCTCAGAATAGGTGACACAGACTACTGGGCTTTTTGTCTAGCACCAACCTAGCTATCACTTTTTGCAAGCATGTTGGCTTCGTCTGGCCATAGCCAGACGGAGCCGCTATATCCTTCTTAGTCCTTCCAACAATGATATTGACAAATGGGAGGGTTTAAGATCAAGGATTGACGGGTACAAGTCCAGCCTCAGGGACAACTGTTCCTTTTGACTCTGCATTTCACATCAGTGGTCTTGGAGAAGCTAGAATGCACTGTGTAGGTTTGCCTTTTTTAGGTCTCACATTTGACAGCTCATGCTTTAGCACATGTGTTCTCACTTGTAAGCGATATTGTGAACAATAAGTGGCTTGGAGCTCGCCCATTGCTTACCATTCACTTCACTGTCACTCTCATTTGCTGGCTTCTAATTGGCCAATGTGTGGGCATTGCACTTCCCCCTCTTCCATACAGAGCATGGACCAAGTACTGATGGTTTCATCTCGATTAGGCTCCTTCAGCTGCTCGCGTTGTGATTTAGGTCATATTTATTTATTATTTCCTCCTGCACCTCTCACCTCCCCCCTTGTCTGTGCTGCTTCTCTCCCTCCCACCCACACACCCCATTGTCCATGTTGCTTCTTCCCCCTCCAGCCCCCCCCTTGTCTGTGTTGCTTCTTCAATGTCCATGTTGCTTCTTCCCCTTCCACCACCCCTTGTTCGTGTTACTTATTTCTATCCCACCCCACCACCTCGTTGGCCGTGTTGCTCCTTCCCCTCCTACTACCCATTGTCCAATTTGCTTCTTCCTCTCCGCTGTCTGTGTTCCTTCCTCCCGCCACCCTTATGTTGCCTGTGTTGCCCATATATGAAAAAAAGCCTACGATGATGTAGCCAACCCTGCCTGTCCTAGTGCTTTATTTAACATCCAGTTGCCCTGTTCCTTCCATCCTCCTTCTCGTTGTCTCTGTTGCCACACTTCCACCTGCCATAAGAACATAGGCCCACAGGCATCATTGTGACATTTTGCACTTCCTAATTTGCGAAAAATAAGGAATCGCAAATTAAGAAGTGCAAAATGCTATGCATCATTTTTTTCGGTATTTCCTTGTGATTCGGTAAAAATCGCAATTTTTACCGAATCCCAAAGAAATACCGAATTCTTAAGTTAATTTTCGCAATTCCCATTGATTCCTATGGGCCAAAAGGCCCATAGGAGTCAATGCAAATTGCGAGTGGCACTTGGAAAATTTCATGGGTGCAGGGGGGGGTCCAAAGGACCCCCCCCTGCACCCCTGAAATGTATTTTTCGCATCATGTTGCACACACACATGTCCTAAGGACATGTGTGTCCGTAACATGAATGCTTTTAAAATGCGTTAAAAGTGTTAATTACACTTTTTGCAAATTTACCGAGTAGTTCAACTACTCGGTAAATTTGTCCCTCTAATTGCGAATTCGCAATTTCAAAATTAATCATGCATTGCTTTTAGGAAATCGCAAATTTGCGATTTCCTAAAAGCAATCGCATTTTTGGAAATCGCAAAAATGTTGCGATTTCAAAAAATGCTTCATGCATTCCAAAAAGCATTTTTGGAATCGCAAACGGCCGATTTTAAGGAATCGCACCGTTTGCGACTTCAAAAATGAATGATGCATGTGGGCCAAAAAGCGCTATGGCACTGCCTATGCTGCACGCGTCACAGCACTTTTATATACATTTTTACCATTCTACACAGCAGTAGTGCGCTACTCTACAACATGACTAAAAGACATTGACAAAGCCAATAGTGCACGCATAGGCGAGACCTATTGGCCTTGACAATGCTTGTTATTTGTGCTGACTTTCAAGACGAGGAACAAAGTCAGCTCAGAATCCATTAAGCTTCAGGAAACTTGTGTGTGCCCAGCGCTTATTTTGTTTAGACAGTAAAAACTTAACTGTCTTGCTGGTGAAATGTAGACAAATCTCTGTCAGGGAAAGTGTGAGAGAGCATTTGTGAAACCTAATGATTCTTAGCGGCTGAACAAAAACATGAAACATGAGAAGGTGGAATGCCCTGGGGAAATAATAATGTCTTTAATTGGATATGCAGATCTTTCCTTTGATGAAGTGTACAGGGTATTTAATATGCGTGTAATATTCGTGATGTTTATATTTGGCAGCAGGGATACTTTCTTCAACAGAAGAATGTTTGTTCATTTCTTTTGCAATTTATCATTGTCCTTGTATCTAGGTGTGGAGCACAGTTTTTCAGGCAGTCCAAGCGTTTGCCACACAAAACGCTTATGTGCTATATCAACGTCCAAAGAGGCAGGACAGTCGAGGATTGATGGCTGAAATTATTGAACCCAGATCAGCTCTCCGACAAGAAGTGTACAAGGCTGCAGGAAGCTGGGTGTAAAATCTAACTGCTTAATCAATACGGTGCTTTGTATGAATGATGATAGGAATAAACAGAGCCTTGAGACTTGCCAGGATGATTGTTCTTTGTGTCGATTATTCCCTCCATTGTTGATGGAGGAGGCATTTAGGGCCATATGCATGAACACATTTTCCCATAGACACAGAATGGGCAAAGCCCTTTGATGCATCTGGCCCTTAATTCAGATGGTATGAAGGCCCCACGGTGGTATGGTTACAGAATATCGCGGGCGAAATATCATCCGATAGCAATATTATGACGTAAATATCGACTACCAAGACAATGTGAAGGTAAGTACTATATCTATCTCCGCATGTCTACTTTTGCAGTATATATCTTCTAGGTACAAGGATGTGGAGTTAAGAATAGTAAATCTGTGCTTACCGGCATATTACCTTCACAGTATTTTAGGTATCATTGTATTGGGCACAGCGTTATCGTAGGTTGATATTTCTGTCGTTGATATTCTGACGCACAACCTCACAAAGGGAGATCTTAGGTAAAAACACATTTGTTTGCAGGGTGTAACTTATAGAATAATGAGCGGGGGGACCAAAGCGCTGCTTAGACACCCGCGGCCGGCACTATTAAATGGCAGCGCACTTGAAACCAGGCTTCGTAGATCTGATTCCAACCCAAGCCTCTTTAATGCACAGCCAGACACCGCCTACCCGTTGATCTCACGCCTGCAGGTTCTGTGCTTTCTCCTTTGGCAACTGTTTTCCTGTCTTTGTCTTCCTCCTTCTTCCCCTTTTGTGTGTGTTTTTTTTCTCTCTTGTGCTCAGGAAAATGTCTGATGAGGAAAAATAAGTGCCCATTTCCAACAATGTTTGCTGGTGGTCCCCACCAGCAACCACAGGCTCAAATTAAGCACTGCCTGTTTACCTTCACAGGCTAAATTTATGACAGAATTATACAAGTGGTTGCCACCCATGTGCCCACCAGCACTGCTCAGTGCAGAGTTTAAGCGCGTCTTGAGAATAAGACTCTTGGAAATGCCCAATTGAACGGAATTTATTCATGCAACTATTGGTGCTTTGCTCGGGAAAGAAACTGATCTATCTGCCTCTAGTGGATGCATAATTAAGTCAGTGTTGGCAGGATGGGGACCAATGTCTTTGAGATAGGCACATGATTTTGTGTGCAGGTGGTTAATTGTGAGCGAAGCTGTGGACATTCCAGGAAGTAAAGGTACAAAAGGTGGTAGAACATATTTTCTTAAAACTGGATTGCAGAAATCAAATGACATTCCAGCTGGAAGTGGCAGTAGAAGTTACACTGAAAAGCCACTTTTGATCTTGGTCCCCCAGCGCTTTTGCACTCGCTTTCAATGTGGCCTTCAGGCTGCAGCATTGCAAAGTGCCTAGTAAAAACAGAAGAGGGACACCGACAGCAGCAAAGAGACTGGTTTATTCACTGCTGCTGCCGCAGACAGAAACATTATAGCTCGTGGGACTTCTCAAGGCAGGTAGCCCAGGCAGGCAGCTCTACTGGAAACTGATCAGAGTTTGAGCTTCAGATTTTAATAAAATATTTGATGTTTTTTCACCGGAGGGTAGGCTCTGTTCCTTAGCATCTGGACTGTGGTCTTCTGTTGTATCTTGGAGGCAATAAAGGTTCAAATGCAAGTCAAAAATTAAATATACATTTGGTAGAGAAAATATGATGTTTCTCTGCTTCTGACATCAACCATGGGAGCAATAAACTCCTTATTGCTACCAATGGGTGCTCTCTACACGTGGACCAAGGACACACTACTGTGAAACGTGTAAGGTGCTAGACGTCTGCGGCTGTATTAAACAAGATGCATGGGGCCCAACGGGCGTTTGCTCCCGCTTTGCACGCCCCCAGAGCACTTTGGGATTACAGAAGGGCCGCAGACATTTGTGAATCCCCTTCTGTATCACTGGAAGCGCTGGTGCACATACAACGCCAGGGCTTCCTCAAGAGGGTGTTCCCTCATTTGCATGGGGGCGTGGCCCCATGCAAATGAGGGATTCCCTTTGGCTTTGCGCCAGACGCTGAACACACAAGATCATGGACGGAATGTTGCACAATGGCAAAACATTCACCCCCAGTCACAGATCTGGGTTGAATCCATCGTTATTTTGCTCACCAAGCCACCCCAGTTCGGTCTGGACTGTTCCCATGAGGCACAGGGTCAAGACTGATTTGTATATGGCCATGTCTGAACTGGGGTGGCTTGATGAGCAAAATAACGATGGATTAAACCCAGATCTGTGACGGGGATGAATGTTGTGCAAATTTCCATCCATCATCTTGTGTGTTTTGCTGTATTACAGACGCTGGCACAGAGGCAAAGAAGCTCTAACGAGGCGGACTGACAGTGCGTCACTTAAAAGTTGGCGTACTGTCAGTGTGCCCCCTGAGAGCAGCTCTCTGGAGGGGGTAAAAGGGATCCCATGGACACCACAGACATACCCTTGCAGGTAAGTGCAATTACTTACTACATCCTCCGGCAAGGGGACCTCTAATCCCCCTAAAAAAAGTTCATGCAGGTTGCCGCCTGCAGAGTGAAACATGGAGCAGCTGCTTCAAAGCATTCTATGTAATAGGGCGCACTTTCTGTTTACGCCCGGAGCACCTATTTTAAGGTGTGCCAGGTGCAAATAAGCACAGTGCGTGCAAGTACATAATATAGTCCCTGACATCAGCACCAACAGAGGTGAGGACCCTACACTCAGTTGACTCTGCTGTTGAATACTTGTTTGCAGAGCCACCACATAACTACCAGTTAAACAGCTTTGGAAGGGCCACCCTCTTTAGGGTGGGACTTCCAGAACTATTTATCCTGGATGTATGACGTTACGACGCGTACTGTCACAACGCGTGCTGTTACAACGCGTCTTTTACAACGCAAGTCGTGCCAACGACTTGCGTTGGGGGCACAGATCGAGAATAGTATAATTTACTATTCTAACACCAGTCCCCGTGGACACTAGGGAAGGTGTTGGAATAGTAAATATACTATTCTTAATCCTGTAGCGCCCTCCAGCGCAAGTCGTGGTTACGACTTGCGTTGTAAAGGACGCGTCGTAACAGCACAGCGTTGAAACATCCCCTGTGTAAAGGATGTTTCCCATTTATCCTCAACCTAGGTTTGCCATTAAAAGTATGACGGGCATGGGCAGGACAAAAGGAAGACTGAAGCGGATGTACTGTTAAAAAACTTCTTGCATGTCAGGCACATTTTTTTTTGAGTTGGCTAACTTCTAATTTGAGAGTATGTCTTTGGAAAACAAAAAGTAATACCCCCCAGTCCAGCATGCTAGCATGATATGATGGGTAGGCAGGCATTCACAGTTTCACAATACGAGCCCTCGTCGCAGTGGCAACATACTTTTCATCAGAATATCCTCACTCACATAGTAGTGATTTCTAGGGTGGGCTAGCTGCTGCAGTGGCACTCAAGTGATACCTTCGTTGCCACTATGGTTTGTCAGCCGGCTTACCAACATCTAAATTAAGACGTTTGTATCTGAGGCCAGGAAGTCCGTACACTGGGAGCCCATTGAAGACTGGACCACCTTTAAATTAGCATGCTTGATGCTCTTATGCCTGTTCGAGCTGACTCCTCAGTACTTTGGGTCCGATTCACAAAAGAATACTTACACTTTTGTGTAAGTTTACTACTTTCCGGTATTCACAGAGGTAAACTTAGACCAAAAGTTTAACTTTATTAGTAGTAACTTACCTTTGTGAATACCGGAAAGTACTGAAGTTTGACTTTTGGTCTAAGTTTACTTTTGTGAGTACCGAAAAGTACTGAAGTTTGACTTTTGGTCTAAATTTACCTTTGTGAATACCGAAAAGTAGTAAACTTACACAAAAATGTATGTTTGCCTTTGTGAATCAGGCCCCATGCCCATAACATCTGTCACTATAAACCCTTTAAACCCTTTTTTCTCTTTTAGGAAGCTCAATAGGTCTTTAAATCAGTACTCCTGCATCTAAATTCTAATGCAGGGGCAAGCAGGAGCTCTCTGCTTAAGACGTCTTAAACATGACCAATATCCCACCATATGCATTCCATTGACTAGATTTTGATGTCTGCCTAAGGCACGCAAATAGGTTGCCTATGCCTAGAGACTCTTTACCTGGGTATGAGAGTGCTTTGTGAGTGTGCTGAGTCAGTCAGTCAATTTAATTCATATTTACTCGAAAGTCCGAGACATACATAAAAGTACAAAATATGCCAGAGATCATCATGAAAAAAATACATGCCATAAAATTCAAAATTATAATTTGCCATCTATAATGTGCAAAACATGTAAAAGTGTAAAGTCGTTTTAGAAAATAATAGATTTCCGAATGTACACTGCAGATATGAGTCTGTCAATTCGCATTTGACTGATATTTATTTTTCCCCTTCAGTCTCCTGCGATACCTTCTTTCTGTTATTTCAGCTTAGTTTGGGGCTCTTTACAAGCCTTATGGCTGCTCTGTCTTTTGTTTCATTCTCAGGATTGAACTGCAAAAAATAAGGCGAGAAATTCCACCTACCATGTCTTTACTTCTTTTTTGTTGTAATGTCAGTCAAAATACTTTATTGCGATAACTTAATATCATATAAAGACAATGGCAATACAGGTTATTTAAAATACATATACAATAAATACATAGTTTAAAAACAGTTGAGTTACATACAAAAGAAATAAAAATCATACAAAAAGTCATACATATAGTGCAACATGCGGGGTACTTAGAGCCCCAGAATAAGTCATATCTAAAACCAGATATATCCCTGTTACAAGTCCTATTATAATCACAAAGTACCTTTTATAATACTCAGTTTATGCTATTGAAGGGGGATTTTGTTTTTTAGCTTACTGTTCCTGCTCCTAATAGCACTCACTAGGAAACTAGCCACATAGAACATAATCCTAGGAGTCTGCAGAAGCTGTAAATAAATAAGAGCAGGTTTAACTTGAATAAAACCAGCCTCCTTTAGGATGGGCACAAGAAACTTTCTCCTCGCCTCTACGTAATGCCCACAGAAGATCACTAAGTGCATAGTGTTTTGTTCGGAGAAATGATCACAGGAACATGGTAACGCCTTTTCTGGGGTACTCCATACAGGATAAAAACCAAGATTAAAATGTATCAAGTTAAAACGAAAACGGGTTAAAATAAACCTGTAGTAAGGGTGGGTCACCATGTTCAAGTAGCTTTCTGGGCCGTCAGGTATAGATAATATTAGACTGGCCCTAACGCTTGGTTTTTTCAGCTCACTCTCTTCTCTTTCCAGGGATAAAAGCTCTCTCATTGCACACTTTGTTAATACAATATCTTTGGGTGTTATTGACTCTGTTGCTGAGTATAACTCTGGCCTCCCCAACTTGGTGACATTTTCCTTAATGTAGGTCAACCACTTAATGTTATTAACTTTATCCAAACACAGACAATCTCTCATGATAATGTGATTTAGGGGGATTTCTTTGTTAAGCCACATCCTCAGCCATGCTACAAGAGGTGCTGTTTTTATCAAATCTGTGATGTAGCCTTCCCCAAGTTCCAAGTGTACAGTGTAGGATGGAGTCGACTGTGGGACACCAAGAACAGATCTGAAGAATTTATTTTCCATAATCTGTAGGGAGTCTAGAGCCCTGTAACCCCAAATTGAGCTGCCTTAAGATGCAACTGAAATACATTTAGCCTTATAAATTTTCATTATGGCTGCAATTGGCCTGGCCCCCAGTTTCTTGGAGAACCCCTGGAGAGCAAAAGATGTTCTTGCTAACGAGATTACTCTATTCTTTAGCTGGGGTCCCCAGTTACCCTTTTCATCGAATGTGATCCCTAAGTAAGGGAAGGAAGCTACTCGAGCAAGTTTCTCTCGTCCACAGAAAAAAGTTTTATGACAGTTTTTCCTTGCTGCGCTGCCCATAAGCATGATTTGGGACTTCTTCGCATTTATTTTTAGGTCAAGTGAGCCCATAAAAGTTTCAAAGGCGTCCAAAAGACGTTGGAGCCCCACCCCGGTACGTGCAAGAAGTACTGCGTCATCCGCGTAAAGGAGAACAGGGATCCCCTGCTCCCCTACACGCGGGATGTCAGGGGTCACGTCCCTCAGGGCGGGTTCTAGAGCATTCACATATAATGTGAACAGTAGGGGTGCAAGAATGCACCCCTGTCTGACCCCCTTTTCTGAAGCAAAGTCCTCCGTGCACCGTCCACCCGTGGTGACTCTAATTTTAGCTGTAAGGCCCGAATGCAAGTCTGCCAATAAATTAACTATTGTCCTGTCCAAGCCCATTTCTAGCAATATGGACCAAAGCTTTGATCTGTTGACCAGATCAAAAGCAGAGGAGAGGTCCATGAAACCAAGGTACATGGACCCCGCCTTGGCCTTGGTGTATTTCTCTACCAGCATATGCAAGTTGAGACATTGGTCCTGAGTGCTTCTTTTGGGTCTAAATCCATATTGAACATTGGTCAGAATACTTTTCTCAGTTGCCCACTCATTTAGTTTTGCTAATATGACTCTTCCCAAAATTTTAACTGATGAGTCAATCAATGAGATCGGTCTATAACATGCAGGATCCTGCCTATTTCCCTTTTTAAACACAGGGATGATTATTAATGTTTTCCATGACTCTGGTATGTTATCATGGCTTAAGGCATTGAAGACCCTACAGAGTAATCAAGACCAAAAATTAGGGAAACATTTAAAAGCGTCAGCAGGAACACCATCAGGTCCTGGCGCCTTTTTCTTCAGAGTACAATCTATTGCTTGTAATACTTCTGCGACCTCAAAGTGCACTTGATTTCCATTGGCTATACGGCCAACCGGACCCCCAGGACCTCCACTACTGTGGTCAGAATAAATGTCGCTAAAATGTTTTATCCAGCCTTCATCAGGTATATTAGTTTCTAGAGGGGAATTCTCCTCTCCTGTGAATAAAGGTTGGTTAACAATTTTCCAAAATTCTCCACTATTTTTCAATATCGCTGGGTCTGATAGCTGGGACCAAGCTTCATCTTTGATCTCTTTTTTCCTATCAGCTATGGCTTTTTTATACCGGGCTCTACAGATTGTGATAAATGCCGGGACTTTTGGGACAGCCTTCAAGGCACTTAACAGCGCACAATGTGCTTTTGAGCATCTGTTATCAAACCATCTTTTGATGGGCAGTGTCTTCATTTTTGGACCAGCAAGCAGTCTTTGATTAATCTTGCTGCAGATGCTCCCAAAGGCAAGTACCACTTCCCTATTATGAGCCTCACTAGATGAACACACACCAACCTCCTCCTCAGCGTCAGAGAGTACCTCTTGTACAAGGGATTCTGGAATTATGCTATCCCATTTCAATCTGCGACCCTGGTCTTTAATTTTAAGTACAAACCTGTTGTCGCGAGGACCATCTTTTTGCACTATAAGGTCAGTAATTGCTAGATCCATGGTGACAGGATTATGATCGCTAAAAACAGAAACCACAGTTTTATACATGAAAACTTTACCTAGTAAACATAATGGTATAAATATATAATCAATAATAGAGCCATTGTCTGTTCCCTTAAAGGTAGGGACCCTAACCCCTCCCTCCCCACACCCCGACTCATATAAATTCCATCTTGCTAAAAAGTTTTCTAGACATTCCCCCTGTTTATTATGTTCAAGATGGATTGGCGAGCAATTAGGGGGGGGATTCTTCTTCATCGCAGACACACATTAATGTACAAGGGTGGATATTAAAATCCCCCATAAAGGTGATTTCAAAAGAATTTACATTTTCACTATAGGCTGACAAAAACTGATCCAATCTATCTGGACTATGCAAAGTACAGTCAGATGCGTTGGCATTATAAAAATTTATAAATAAAATGTTAGGATGTTCTGCTAAAGAAAGTTCAACAATTAGACAATGTTCAGAGCCCGAGTCACATTTCTTCAAGCGACCTTTTATGTCTAGTTTAAAAAGACTTAACAGTCCTCCCTTGGCTCTTCCTGCAACACTAGACACTGCTGGGATACAGAAATGACTATACCCATCCAATGAAAAACTATTTTGTGTGTCCCAGGTTTCTTGTAATACGATAATGTCGAACTTACTGATAAAATCTGACCATGCCAGGTGTCCCACTTTTGCCTTAATTCCTGCAATGTTCCAAGTAAGTATACTAAATACAGGTACATGATGCCCATCATGGCTGTTTTGTTTGGGCGAGAGTCAATCATTTTGGTCCAAAAAGAATAAAGGAGTATAACGATTAGACAACAAAAGAAGTTGTGCAAAAGGATTTTGCTGAACTAAATGAACTGGATTATTTGCTGTATTACAGCTACGATCTTGGCCCCATCTGTTAATCATATCCCAGTTGTTATCCCACCCTGGTGCAGGAGTCCTTGGGTAGGTAACGTTCTGCTGTTCTCCATAAATTTTTTTTAATGTTAATGGGACGACAGTACCCTGTCTACGTTGGGGCGGGAGTAGATTGGTAAGAATATTTGGCAGAACGCCTGTATGTGAAAAACTCACTGCCACACAATCCCCTTTGAATTTTTTGGGACGATTTCCTAACCAGGGAACCCTTTTTGCAGTCTTGATGTCCCGAGCCAGTTGCTGCTTCCCCCCCGGAGCTAGCTTCATATTATTTGTTAGCCATTGTAATGCCTTATTTGACAAAGAAGTGGGTGATTCAGCTGTACCACCTTCTAGGGGGGGGGGAACATTGGCTAATACTAATACGACTGGCGAGGCTTCAACTATAAATTGTAAAGGGTCTGTTACCTGGGCTTGTACTGGGGGGATATTAACTGTTAGTAAACCGTCACCTTTACCAGCTATCTGGTTAGTGTTCATTATCGGTAACTGCACTGGGGGGTTAGTATGCAACAGTTCATCTGTTCCCTCTCCAGCAACATTTCCCCCTGTGTTGTTGCCCAGGTTAGTAACCAACGTGGTTATGTTTTCTACCCCCCCCACTACCTTATTCTGCAGTCCTCCCAGCTTTTTAACCTCAGGTTGCAGTTTGTCTATTTTAGCTACTAGAGGTTTAATGATAGCTTTAATTTTACAATCAATCAACTCAGCAATTTTTAAGAACAAATCATCATCAATAGTGTATTTTACTTTCCCCTCTCCATTATCCTTTAGTTTTGCCTTTGGGGTGATTGCCCTCTTCCTCCTTGCCCCAGACCGCAGCCCTCCCTGCTTTGGCTGATTCTTTACACATGAACGTCTGGCCGAGGGGCGTGGTCTGTGGAAGACAGTTCTTCATCAGAAAGACACACCTGTACCTCCTGTTCAGAGTCAGTATCCATATCATTCTCAGGGTCCGCAATAAGTACCTCGGGGGGCAAGCACTACATTCACAGGTAAGTCTCTCTCACCCTGATTAGTTAGGAGGCTAAGCTGGTCATCGGGATCAGTCTCCAATTTAATTCATATTTACTCGAAAGTCCGAGACATACAAAAAGTACATAAAATGCCAGAGATCATCATGAAAAAAATACATGCCATAAAATTCAAAATTATAATTTGCCATCTATAATGTGCAAAACATATGTAAAAGTGTAAAGTCGTTTTAGAAAATAATAGATTTCCGAATGTACACTGCAGATATGAGTTTGTCAATTCGTATTTGACTGATATTTATTTTTCCCCTTCAGTCTCCTGCGATACCTTCTTTCTGTTATTTCAGCTTAGTGTGGGGCTCTTTACAAGTCCTTATGGCTGCTCTGTCTTTTCTTTCACTCTCAGTATTGAACTGCAAAAAATAAGGCAAGAAATTCCACCTACCATGTCTTTACTTCTTTTTTGTTGTAATGGAATTCCTTTACTCCAAGAATTTTAAAGCATGGATATATTTTGACTTCTTAAAAGATTTTTAACCTTGGCAACTTTTAGGGAGTTCTTTTATGAATTCCCTTTCTTAAAAATGTAAGGAAATCCCTGTCAAAGATTAATGTGTCGCTATCAGAGCCAGTCTCAGTCGCCTGTGGCAGCCATTTTCAAAGAAGTCACGTAAAGCAGCGCAGCAGCCTAAAATGCTGTGCTGCGTTGCGTGACAGGGAGAGAACAGGAGAGCACCATATTTATAGAGATATGGCTCTCCCCTCTCCCTAGCGCAGAGGGTGATTTTAGCTGCGGTGTGCCAGGCACACACTAGAGCGCTAAGGTGCGTGCCTAAGACTAGCATAGGCTTTGTCTGTACAAAATACTATGCCTAGACAAGTTCAAACACTTTTACCACTTTGTATGTGTGCTGCACAGTGCAGCACGCACGCAAAGTAGGAAAAGAAAAGATAAATGAAAACATTTATCCTTACCGCCTCCTTTCAGAAGGTGTTACTTTTTGCGCTACAGCCTGTCTACAATTGGTTGTAGATAGGGTTTTGCATCAAAAGGCATGGGTGGTTGCATGGAAACACCCATGTACCATCCATGTAATGCCCCCTTGACGCTAAGTAATGCAAAGTAATGTTTTGAGCTGCTTTGGGTTACTTGTAGGGAAGTTTCCATTGCAAAGCAAGTTTTGCGGTGGAAAGTAAATTGGTAAAAAATACGGGGCAAAGTACCAACAACTAGCGATAATTATCGCTATGTTGGTTTAGCGGCGATATTTTTATCGCCGAGCTGCAGCGATTTTTATCGCTTAGGAGCCTTGCTATTATCAAAGTTTATCTCCTAAGCGATAAAAATCGGCCGAAATGCATGAATATCGCTGTAAAGTCAGCGATATTCATGCATTATCGAGCAAATGCTCTTAGCCATGTTATCCACCTACCATTGGATAACATGGCTAAGAACTGCTCTGGGGCAGGTGTTAGCTTCTGGAGATATTCGCGCTTAGCGTGAATATCTGCAAAAGTTGGTAATAGGAGATAGTGATGTTAGCAACTGGTTCCAGTCGCTAACATCTTGGCACGCCCACTTTGCATGTCATTAGTGATAAATATCACTGACATGCAAAGCGGGGCCCAAGATGGTCGCCCTCTCCTACTAGCTGTCGCTAACTGGTGTTAGCGACAGCTAGGTAATAGGGAGATCATTTTTTCTCCGCTTTCTTGGCTTTTAAAGCCAAAAAAGCGGAGATAAACCCCCTTGATAATATGCCCCTACATTCTCAGCTCAAAATGTTTGAAAATCTACATCGAAGTGTTCAACCTCCCGACAGGGTATTTTTCTTTCTCAGTAATAAACAACACGCCTCCCTTCTAAGTTTCTGCTTTACAGTGTCTGTGAGACAGACAGCGTGAGAGAAGATTCTGCCCACAGACCATCTGCTTTAGAAACTGAAATAGAAAACAGACAGAAACAAGCGTTGACAAGGCCAATAGTTTTCGTAAGCTTCACAAAAACACTTAGAAATGGCACATATGGTTAGTAGCAGGGATGCATTTCCAAACTGAAAATTGTTATAGCAGAACATAGCAATGTAAGCTTCCCTCACACAAAGAACATGCAAAACACGAGCAGCAGATTTTCATGCTTCCTCAAGCAAACACCCTCACCCCTCTCCAGTGCTTATTTTGAGCTGGTGGTTGCCCACTGGCAATTTTTCAGGACTGGCAATTATTTTTCTTCATCATACATTGACTTAGAGCAAGAGAGGCAAAAACACATTAAGTGGGTTGAAGGAGGAAGAAAAAGACGGAAAGACCATCACAAACAACAAAAGCAGGAATCAATCAGCCAACCAGTCAATCACTGTCACATGCATGAATGAGAAAGAGGAGCAGAGTGTGTTTGGTAGTGGATTAAA
Organism: Lissotriton vulgaris; assembly: GCF_964263255.1. NCBI lineage: Eukaryota > Metazoa > Chordata > Amphibia > Caudata > Salamandridae > Lissotriton > Lissotriton vulgaris. The sequence continues at coordinate 755,523,359 of NC_141694.1, read as the reverse complement.
GAGGCATGATATGGATTCAAGACCACGCAATCGGTGTATGAACGTTTACTAGAACCCGCTGCAGGCATCTGAGGCATGTTTTTTCTACAGTAGCTGTAAAACCCTCTTGTTTAGACATAAAAAATGTACAACACCATTAGCAGTGTGCACACGGTTTCCTCGTAAACACAGTTCAGGTACAGAGTGAGCAGCTACAGTGCAAACTTCCTGTGTTGCAAAATATTAGATTCCGTCTAAGACAAATTTCAAAAAGTGCTGTAGCTCAGAATGTGTAGAAACATGCAGAGAGATTCTATCTTTCATATAATTAGATAAAGCGTGGAAAAGATCAAAAAAGTTGCGATAATTGTCGCCTTCTGGTAATCACTGTTCATCTAGAATATGGGTACTTGCAACCATTTTCCCAGGCGCTATAAAGGATGGAATATGGTGTGCCTTTGGAAGCATAGATGTCAGCATGGCAGGGTATGTGGATAGTGGTGTAAAGCAGGGGTAGTGAGAGTGAAGCATGTACATGATTTGGACAGTGAGTCATTGAGTAATTCTGAGGTTTTCTCTCGATTTTGGTCCCCCATATTAACTTCTTAGTCTTTACAAAAGACATACATTTGCCAGACTGTCTTATGCTGTATCTGAGTTCCTTTCACTCTACCTCACCCTAGAGAATGCTTGCTAATGCTTATTTGCTATTACTAACTCTGCTTTCTTTCACTTACTTTGGCGAGCCAAGTGTTCAAAGGAAGTAACTTGATTACTGAATTAGAACTAAATAGAACCTTAGGCCTCACAGTCTCTTAACTCTAATCATTAGGAGTGCTTAGAAACAGGTTTGGTTAAGGTATTGAATGCTAATAGGAAATCCTTGACAAAGACCCCTCAGCAAGGTGAGCAATTCACTGAGCTGGGAAGACACAAGCACCGAACCTCCACCACTAGATACGGTACACTCAGAACGTTATAGCAGTGCTAACTGGAGTCTTGACGTTTAAGTGGCAGATCATTCTCCCACCTTGCCTCCAAAACTTGGAACACCCTCCCCATCCTCCTGTGGCAGACACAGGACCTCCTCACCTTCAGGAGGCTACTCAAGACCTGGCTTTTCAAGCAGTAGCAGCACCCCTCCCCTCAGCGCCTTGAGGCCCTCACGGGCGAGTAGTGCGCCTTACAAATGCTATGATTGATTGATCTTGGATTTACCACTGTGCAAAAACATGCTGGTAGCGAACTCCATGGAGTTTTAGTAAGAGCTGTCATTGAGTTTTACCATACGGACCCGTCACAATCCAGTTCTCGTGTGATCGGCAATAAGCAAAGTATGGAACCACTAGGCATGTTTTTACTAATCCTGGCTTCCACTTGTGACAAATGGTGTGCTCTCGGGAAAACAACTTTTGAACATATCACAATGTCCCACTTAAATTAAACCGAACATTGTTAGTAAGTATGTGATAAGAAAATAGGACTTTAACCCAACAATCAATTGATTTTATCCATGGGGGAGAGAACACTTAATCTCATAGTAAACTTACTAACGTGGTGTAGTCTGTAGCGTAACGAAACTTGAGGACCCCCCCTGCAAGTTACTTCGAGGGACCCACTCCATATTTAATCAGGAGGTCTTAGGCTAGAGTACTATGCGGAGGGGCCCCCCTGCAGCTCAGGGGGCCCTCGCACTGCGGGGCATGAAGGGGCCTGTGGTACGCCACTGGGTGTAAAGAGAATGTTATGAACCTTTTATTAGTTCATATAGTGTTGTTTTGCTCGTGCCTCACCAAATTGTTAGCTGATAGTCAAATCATGTCCTTCCCATGTCTTTGTTCTCTTAATTACAATTATGTGTTAGAGGCGGGCTTACCACTCAAGGCAAGAGCCAAGCTCGGTCCAGATGCCTGGCATTGGCTCAGCTCAAGGTTTTCTTGAATCCTCAATCCCCGTGCGAGCCACAGTGGCAAGTGGCTTCTGATTACCTCTCAGACTTTAAACTCATGTGCCAAGAATTATAGACAAAGGATCACCTTTTGATGTAAAATGAGTGAGAAAAAGAGATACCCTTCTAGAAGTTGAATTGCACAACGCAAAACAAAAAAGTAGAATCATTCATGGCTTCCCCAATTTGAACAAATTGTGTCGTCTTAGGCTATTGTTTTATTTTCCTTTGTCTCCTTTCTCTTCATTATCACATATAACAGCACCTTGAAATACACAAGCTCAGGCTGTGTGCTGTACAAAACCGTTCTAGTGCCTGATTTATTAGATTATAATGTTTTTCCATATATAACAACAACCTGGGCCACACAGAGAATGCACATAATAATTTACTTATTTATTGGTCAGTGCAGGGAGAGGCATTAGTGTTTCTAGGTTCAAGTTTATTATTATTATTATTAATATTAACTCCTTAAGAGCGTCGAACGTTCAGCGCCCAGTGCTGAACGTTCGAATAACGGGTGCTGGCCCGACGGCCAACGGTCGTGCGCAGCACTGGCAAGGTAGTGCTGGCGACGACCGTTGGCCGACGGCAGCACTTAAAGGGTTAATTCAGAAACATAATAAAAAACCCGATGCCGTCAGGAGAAATGCTTCTGAAAGTTGAAGAAAGACACTTTTTTTTAATTTAGATGATGTGTTATTATACTTTTACATATTTGATGAAGGATGTCTCTGAACATGAAGGTGTTCCTAAAAATAAGTGGTGCAGCACACCATCTGTGCATTCTTTTTTCCTTAACTTCAGTTAATGTGTAAACACAGCCTTTAATTTATGTGTAAAATCTTTCTGAATGTCAGTGTTCAGGAATGTAAATAGCAGCACAGTGCTGCTGTTTACCAGCGAGCGCATGTAAATGTCAGAAGGACCATCAGTGTACCCAGCTGTACAATGGGTATCCCCGATCTAGAAAAACAAAGCAGAAGAAGAAAAAGCCATCTTTGGTTTTTGATAGGTCAAAAATTCATCAGGCATTGGAGACTGAGTGTATATCAGAAAAATATGTGATAATATACACTAGTTTCTACTTCATTTTTTACAAAACACATAAGAAACCTGAACAAACAGAAGAAAAATGAGCAAATAAAAAATATGCATAATTACAGAGGAAAATGTAAAAAAAAAAAAAGGGATCTCTGATTTTGAGCTGGGAGCCTCCTGTTGGCAGAGAGTCAGTTCTTGGAGACAGCCGGCTTAATGATGCACGTGTGGCACTCCTTGTTCTGGACTACCAAATAGGCAAAGTAGGCACTGGCCTATGGGCCCCACTCCTTTTAGGGGCCCGCAACAACAGATCAAAATAATATTGATATCCTTAAATATTGTTTCTAAAAGATAGAAAAAAATTAATCTATTTAAAGAAACAAAAGCTTTACATTAAAGACTCTCTAGAGAAAACACTGTAATAATGTAATGTACCCATTAACAACTTAAGGTACATAAACCAGAGACATCAGATTCACATTACACTTTGAGGCTGATTACGATGTTGTTCGGACACTGTTCTGAACGAATTATCTCAAAATCTTTTCTGAACGAATTGGGTTGTGCGTGTCCGAATGACCGATCATGATTCTTCCCAACATCGTTTGGTCGGGCTCCCATTGACTTCAATAGGAGCCTGTGTCCTGAACAAGAACGCAGGCTCACATTGAAAAAAGGGATGGTTGGGGAAAACCTTGCACCCTGTGGCGGGCACCCCATGCTGCCTGCCACATTGTGCAAGGCTGGGAAGAGGGGTCCCGTGGGTACTTCCACAGGCCCCAATAGGACACCTCAGGGTGAAGGGTGGGTCTGCAACGGGTCCCCAAAGACAGATTCCAACAGTTGTTTTATGTTGGGCAGACTGAATGGGAATGGCTGACGAATCGGTCATCGTAATTGCTTGTTCGGAAACCGTGTCAATAGGGCTCTACGATTTGGCTTCGAAAGACTCGGGCTGTCTGAATGCCTATCGGAACAGATTTGGACTCCCCACATGGTTTCTGGGCATCATAATCGGTTTTCAGAAAATGTGAACGATTCGTGTGGAAGCAAAGGTACTGAATCACATCCGGAGCCCTTCCGAACGACATCGTAATCGGTCCCTTTTGTCTCGTAATAACTCATCTTCTGCCAGCTGTCAGTTTGTAAAAAAAATCCAGTGCCTTTGGTATTAAGAGATAATATGCGAGGGGGGGGGGGCCTGAAATTTCGACTGACTTGGGGCCTCCAAAGGGTTTAATCCAGCACTGGGCACTCCCTCAATGAGGGAACAGCATTTCATACATCCTTACCTCGCCACTCTTTCCATGTGTCCCTTGGAGGCTGCCATGTTTTGCCCTGGCTTTCTTGTAATTGACTGGACCCTAACTGGCGTTATAACATTATAACATAACCCAATCCTGGGATTTTTGTTGGCAGCCATGTTAAGAGAGAAATAATGGTATCTGCTCACTTTACAAGGACTGCACTCTTCCTGTTCACGCCAACAAACTTAATATCAAAAGAGACAAATTAATTTATTTTCATTGAGAGGGACTGGAATTGCTGAGAAGGGAGACTCATTGCTCTAGGTTCTCTGCATAGTTTACCTTGTTACTAACAACTTAGAAGGTAGGTGATCCTGAGCTGACTTGGCAGTGGCTTTATGGCAGTGGGCGCCCAGGCTAGGGAAGTGGCAGACTTTGAGGGCGGTTTAGTATTTGGCAAAGTGGGAGGAGGGTTGTAATCAGTGGTTCTTCCTCCCAGCTCAATCAGTATACCCCTCACCTCATTTTGAGACCTCATTTTGCAGTTTTAGAGCAATCCTTTGACTTAACAGCCTATCCAATACCAGGTCAAAGTGATGGTTGCCCATGAGTGTGACTGTCACTAGATTTTGCTGACTGAGACCACCACGTTAGGTGGTCCCGGTCAGGGAAATCTATTAACGCATCTGATGAGCAGGGAGAAAACACCCATCCCATCAGGGCCTTTAGTTTTTTTGTTTTCCTGCACCAAACCCCTTCTTATGGCCTTTCTTTGCCTCTGGAAAACAAAACACGTTGCCTAGCAGGCATACCAAACATGGCGCCAACTCTGCAAACTTTACTTCCTTCACTGCAATTGCTGGCCCGGCAGTTGTAATGATGGCTTTAGCAATACCTGCTGACAAGTGGTAGTCTCTAACTATGGGGGGCAGTGCTCTGTGGCAGGCTGTCCTCTAGGGTATGAAGGACCCTGAATGTGACTGTGTGTTCCTCCTAGTCTTCACCTACCATGAACTGTTTTAAAATTGGCAGTGCTTGTCTGAATCTTGCAACTTGAGCCGCACCCCTCATCAAAGCGGAAGGCATCTTTACTAAGAGCTTTTGTAAAATACCTATTCTCATGTAATGCTCTCTAGCATCTTATGGATCTAGTGAGTGCTACATAATACTCAAACTTAAGGGCCAGATTTGCTAGATTTGCACCCCTATGAAGCAAGCAAAGTTGCTCTGCTGTGTTGCCTCACCTGGAGAGAGCACAACGGCATCATGTCAACAAAGAACTGGCTCCATGCGCTGGCGCACTTTGTGCTGCCTAGCACCAATGCAAGCACCATTTTGCCATAGTGCAAGGGTGTCTGTGTTGTGGTTAGGATCATTATTTGTGCAGGAAAGGCTAGGTGCCTGCACACAAAACTATCCTTTGAGGCTATATTGGTGCAAATCTATGTCTAAAAGTCTTTGTAGATATGTGCTGTGTGAAAGTCTGCTTTAAAAAAGTAACACAAATCTGATGCAAAACATTTGTAAATCTGGGCCTACATTAATAAATAATGGGAGATAAAGGCAGGTGTGTTTGCCTGGTTAACCCGGCTATGGGCAATTCTGATGAATGTTTCTGATTGGCCTTGGGTCTAAGAGAGCGAGCACTCAGGTCGCATTAAGAGGATAGATTCATCAAAACATCAGAGCACTGAGGAGCTCCACTTCAGCACTTCCTGGGAAGGTCTCCACTGCAGACTTCCACATGAGGGACAGTTTGCAGGGAGGGTAGTAATGTAATGTAAAATCACACTTATATAGCGCTATCGCTCCAAGGAGCATCTTGGCGCTCAACATCCAACCCCGCTGGAAAAGGTTGGTGGACAGAAGGCAACTTCAACGTATTACAAGCTTTACACTAATGCCTTACAAGCCGCATCTGAGAGTGAGAAGATCCAAGTCTTCAAAGATTTCCTAAATTCACTCTCCTTGGCTGTACGCCGAAGTTGAGCTGGCAATTTATTCCAAGCTCTTGCTCCTAATACAAAAAGAGATTTCCCCCCTTTGGTGGCCAATCTGAATCTAGGAGTTACCAAGAGGTTTTGATTGGCAGACCTTAAACAGCGTGCTGGCAGATAGCGTTTGAAGCCATTAGACAGATATCTTGGTCCTTGGAACTGGAAGGCTCTAAAGGGGATGACAACCACCTTAAATAGGACACGCTTATGGATGGGTAACCAATGTAAGATCTTAAGCGCAGCCGAGGCAGATGATCTTCTCGGCCAGCGAAGTACCAGGCGGGCAGCAGCATGCTGGACTATCTGCAGCCTGTGGAGTACTGCTTTGTTGGTACCTGCATATAGGTTGTTGCCGTGTGAATGGCAGATGGATGGCACACTGGGCAAGCCTGCTTGTCCGGTTACTCTTTTAACCAGGTGTGGCTTCAGCCTCCTTAGCATTGAACTCCTAGAGACCGGGAAGACGAACAGTAGGTGGGCAGCCTCATAAGATCACCAGTCATCGGGTGGGCTGGGGCAGGGCTTTAAGTGGGCTGGGTCTCACCGGTGCTGAGCACCAATAGTATTTTAAAGAGGCCCTCCAAACTGTGATTTGTGCCCTAGCGCAGGCGGTTCATTTTTTCCGGACTGCAGTGACAGCAGGGACATTGATGTGCGCGTGCTCACACTGCTCACTTCTCACTAGTGGAGAAGTTACGCCATGACGTCATGCCAGGTGAGCGTGGTAGGAGAAGGGAAATCCTTTAAAGAGAGTCATTTTCAATCTGGATTCCCCTTTTCTTTTTGAAACTCTGGAGCAGCAACATTGTCGTGGTATCACCAGCTCTTTAAGTGGAAGCTTTTTCAATATTATATACAAGCCACAGATGCTGCTTATTTATCGTACGCAACTAACAACCATTGACAAAGTCAATCGTCCTGACTTGTTGTAGGTATGATATTACTTGTTGTATAATATATCTGGATGCAATGACAGAAACAGCAAAATGCCAGTCGGGTGGGACACTATGCTAAGCACAGATTTTTATCTTACATGTTTTTAAGCCACGTCCTTAACTACATTGGCCACGCCCCTTTGAGCAACCCCCCCAGTTTTTCCATCCCACTTAAAACCCTGGGATGAGGTACCTGAGCCTCTTGTTTCAGTCTGAAGCGGGCGAACTCCTGTTAACCAGCTGAGTATTCAAAGATCCACTCCCAAAGATACAGAACAACCTGCAGATTGAGTTCACCCACAGTGGGAGAGGAGAGGCATGGTTTCCATTTAGGTAACATACAGGCCTAACATGTAGTCACTGATGCCACCTGCTGGCTAAGGTGGGGTGTTGTGTTTTTGACTGTTTAGGAGCAGCCCCTATAGATAGCTGGGTAGCACCCATGGAGTTGTCTTCTAGGTCAGAGTTTGTCTGCCAGACCCAGAACAAATGAAATGCATTCTCAAAGAAAGGTGTGGGAAATGAAATCGAAGTGGGTCCATATTTACTGTGTGTCCTTTTGGTTTCTTTGTTCCTAAACTGAGTGAAGACCTTGTAGGATATACATTGCTGCATCCCTCTTTCGAATCAGAGACGATTTCTCTTACCTCAGCTCAGAACCCTTCCTAAACGTACTAAGTCCGCCTACTCCAACCGAAATTACAACACTACCTCCAATCATTGGAGAACTACTACTCTTCACTGTCATATGCATAGGCCTCGCCGCACCTTGAGCCTTCTCTCACCTTTTGACCTTTCCGACCTATGCAACTCTTATCATACTAGTTCACCATTCACTGATCTGCCTCCCCCTACTCCAACATCTCCGTCATTCCAGGAACTGACAGGACCCCCTCCTCTCCCGTCTCCCCAGACCCCCTCCTCAACTCACTGCTATCAACTCCTGCCCTCCACCCAAGAGCAACACCAAACCCCTCACCTGCATGCTTGTGAACTGTTGATCTGCTGTCCGACATGCCACTGAAATCTCTGAAATGATCCTAAGTGAATCCATTGACATTGCGTTCCTCACAGAAACATGGCTAAAAGACCACTCAACAAGCATTCTTGACTAACTCTCTCCCCCGGATACTCTATCCTTAGGAAAGATAGGCCTGACAGAGTAGGGGGAGGTTTAGCCATAATCTTCAAAAATGAACTTCAGCTAGCCCTTGTCAATAATTCTGGCCACTCCTCCTTTGAATACCTTGAAGCTGAACTAAAAGTACAAGGTTCCCTCCCAATTCGTCTACATAACATCTATCACCCTCCTGGAATCCCACAATCTTTCATAGATGAATTATCTGACCTTCTGACACAATCCTCAATAACCAACTCTAATAATCTCTTCTTTGGTGATCTCAACCTTCACTGGAACACTACCAATGATCCCTCAATCACCCTCCTCACTAATATACTTGAAATTAATGACCTCAAACAATTATGCCGGTCCCCAACCCACACCAAAGGAGCCATCCTGGATGCCATCATTACCAATAAGGATCTGGCCTTTCTGACCAATATCATCCCCATCGACTGGTCTGACCACCACCTCATACTGTTCACCATTGTTACCTCAGCACCACCTACCCCCCAAAAATTATCAAACCAAAAAAACTGAACAGAAATCTTTAACTCATCCCCCCTGGTTTTCTTGAGGCTCAACTCCAAGCTCAACTTATCCTCACCCCGCCCTCACAAAACGCGAACAAACTTATTGAACACTTTAATAAAACTGCTACAGAAGTACTTGACCGATTGGCCCCATCTAAACTTAAAAACAAAAGAATTATTCCCTCCAAATCGTGGTTTAGTTCAGAGCTTAATACCGAAAGACGCTCACTAAGGCTGATGGAAAGAACGTGGAGAAACCATCCTCTCCCTCACATCTGGCACTCCTCAGATTAGCTAGATCTTCATACAAAAAATTGATTTTTAACGAGAAGGCATCATTCTTCTGCACACAACTCGATCGGGCCAAATACAGGCCAAGGGAGTTGTTCAATATCATTCGCAACCAAACATCCTCCGCCCCACCGAATCCAATGGCATTGAACGCTAGATGTGAAGAAATTGCCCAATTCTTCTCCAAAAAATCGCCAAAATAAATCAATCATTCCTCTTTACACAGATCCCAACCAACTCCCAACAAACGCCTGACATGACCATCAGAGCACATACCACATTCCCCACACCCCCTATTTCCTCCTCAATCTTACCCACTTCTGCACCTCACCTTAACTACTCGCCTCACTTACCTATTACACCTCCCCTAGACTACTGCCCACACTCATCCTCATCTACACCACTTGACACCAATCACCTTAACTCACAACGAAAAAACAATGCCTCCTTACTTCACTTCCTCCCTGTAACAGAGCAGCAAGTCTTTAACTTCATTGCTAAACTTAAACCGCCCTCCCATACTAAAGACCCTCTCCCATCTAACCTCGTCCAAGACCTAAAACACATCTTTACCCCATCTTGGACCACAATCATCAACACTTCCTTTACCACAGGATGTGTCCACATCTCCCTTCAACTTGGTCAAATCACCCCCATTGTTAAAAACCCTAATGCTGACCACAATGATCTTAACAAACTTCGCCCCATCTCTAACCTCCCCCCTTCTCTCTATAGCCCTTGAAAAATGTGTCCTGCTCCAATTAGACAAACATATCGAAAATTCCAACTTACTCGTTAGGTACGTGATTTACCCAGAATCACAGGATGTTCAGTGCCCCCGGCGAGACTCAAACCCAGTTCTGCAGCATCCATGCTGTCTCTCTAGCCCTAGCGCCACATTGATTTTGAAGGACTGAAAAAGAGCACAGCCAGCTGATTCAACTTACAGCACTATGTTAATCAGGGCCAGTTCTAGGATTTTTTGGGCCCCGGGCACAGGGGAATGAATGTGCGAGGCCCCTCTACTTTACATAAGTGACACCTTTAGGGCTCCAGAAGCTGCTTTGTTGAGACTTCTCCTGGGCTCCAGCTCCTCCTCTCAGCCTCCTAGAAGCACATTTTTTACATCTCATATCGGGCTGAAGGTGTGAGAATTGCTTGTGGGCTGCGAGTTAAAACTGTGGGGCGCTAAAGTGCTGGACAATGGGCATCCTGCAGTGTCTCTGAATGGGCAGCCGGGTAGGAGGCCTAATTGCAGGACAAACCTGCAAGAAGTGTTTTGTTGCAATTGGGACAAGATGAAGTGTCTCCCTCCCCTAGGCCTCCCGACCCATCCCTGAGAGGCCCAGGGAGGGGGCCCCCTCCCATGGACCCAAGTGTTACGAGACGCCTTTCTTTCAATTGGAACTGCAGGAGTACATGATACCGGTAGTGTGTTGCACTTGTGCGGGCCCCAGGCAGGTAGGCTGAGTGCTAGGCCCTGGGCAGCTGCCCACACTGCCCATACCTTGCGCCGGCCCTGATGTTAATGTGGTACCTCTGCCACTTATGCGCTAACATCACTGCAAAAATAATGAAATTGGAGAAGAACCTAGAGAGGTTTGATAACAAGTCTGCCCGTGAAGCTGGGAAAATTCAAAGAAAACTAAAGGAAAGAAAGTAAGTGGAAGAACTTGAAGCCACTCGAATAGAGATCGAATCAGAAATGGTTTTCAACAGAGACTAATGAGTCATGGGCATTCTAATAAATGTATTTTATGTTACCATTAGAACAAGGGACAGTAATATATGCATTTCTTTATTAAACTTATGTGAGGGAGACAGGAACTGAATCATCGCTTTGCGCTTCGAGCCGAAGCGTACACACATAAGTCCAATAAAAACACAAACTATAATAAAACAATGTGTACTTAAGAAGATAAATGAAGAATAACCAAGCAGAATGTAAAATAGATAGTGTACTTGAGTCCCTGAAAAGCCTTTGACTCTTTTCCACACAGAAGAGCCAGAAGATGTCCTTGGTATGAGTCCCAGATTTTAGGACAGCCTAAGCATTTAGGCTGCTCTAAAATCTTGGACTCAGAAGCTGGTGAATGGAGTTTACTATGTGTGGAGGGGAGTGAAGAGCGTGGTGTCTAAGGACCCATCTCTAGATGGTATGTTCCATAAGGATTCTGTCAGTGATATTGCAAGCAGCTGGGAAGGAAGTCTCACTTCTTTATAAATGGCCCAAGCATTATCAGAGACGTCAGGAACACTATTAAGAAATGTAGTGATCCTTTTTTTTCAAAGTTCTTTTAGGGTTTTTGAGTTACAATTCATCACATATAGTCATATCGTAGGACAATATGATACTGTTGAGAGGATTACAGTGAAACAAAGAAAATTGCAAATTTGTCCCCGATGGATTGGAAATGTCGCAAGACACAACTAATAGAGCATTAATCACTATACTTCTATGTCTAATATTAGTTTCATGGTCTTTAGAGAAGTGATATGTTCCCACTTGAGCTATTTCAAGATGATGAAAGCCCGCCCGTTGCTGAAATTCTTAGAACTGCGAGCATATGTAGCTCATCTCTTCCTCCATCTCTTTTGCCCAAAATTTTAAATGGCAACCATACTTTTTCAAATGTATCAATTTTATCATTCATCAGTGCTGTTAACCTACATTGCGTAAAGCTAGTGGTCCCTTCTACCTGGTAGCTACTGTTGAGTATTAAGGGCCTCCCATAAATATAGCTTGGGAGTGGCACATGGCCTCTTGCCAGAAACTAATCCCTATCAAAGAATCCACCACCCATATCAGAGAGAGATTTCGATTTGATTTGATCTATATATTTGTAAAGCGCAAGCAAATCTCCGGACGCGTCTCGGCGCTAAGTTACAGGATTAGTGTGCAGGTTGAAGATACTATTGGCTAAGTAACCAGGAAATTAAGCTTTACGGAGCAAGATGGAATCCTTTTGGCTGAAGAGCCAGGTTTCTAAAGTTTTTCGAAACAAAAGCAGGGATGGAGCTGTTTTCAGTCCTAAAGAGAGCAAGTTCCAATTCCGTGCAGCGCAAGAGGAGAGCTTGTGGGAGGGAACAGCCACTTTATTGGCTGAGCTTGATCGAAAAGTCCTGCTTGGCACATACCATTTGAAGTTTTCCCTCTGATACGCTGGACCTGAGACTGAAATGCCTTGTATGCTGAGCACAGTGCCTTGAAAATGATATGCTTCCTCACAGGTTACCAGTGTAGCCTGTTGATAGTAAGGCAGAGTAAAATCTGGGGACCTTCAACAACATGCTAGCTGCTTAGTTTTGAAGGATCTGTGATTCTTGCAACGAGCTTTTGTGACAATTTTGATATAATCCATTACAATAAATAACTCTAGATAGCACAAGGGCCAAAGTGACTGCTTTCTGTAGACCCAAAGGAAGACACTGCTCGATTTTCCTAATAATACGCAGGTTGTGAAAGGAGGTAGAGATGACTTTCTCCCTGTATGTGAGTCTGTTGTCAATTATAACAACAAGATTTCTCACTTTTTTTTAACTGGTATCAGAGGAGAGCCTAGTTCATCTGGCCACCAAGAAGGGGACCAGAAAGAGGTGGTGTTGCCAAAGAGAGAAAAGCTTCATTTGGCCATGCCCAATGTGAATTTGATCTACTCTTTCCACTGCTGAATCAGGATCTGATTTGGGATTCCACAGGTGATGTGGGAAGTGCGAACATCGCCTAAAATGAAGTTATTGTTTGAGCACTGTGAGCAGGACACCGCAAAGGACTGGTATGTTGGGGTCCTCAGAGAACTCTTTCACTGTCAAAAGAGCGTCATAACTGCCCACTTCTAGAGAAACAGTACCTACCCCCACCCCTCCACCTGGTAGAGACATTTTTACTTGGCAGTGTAGTGGATTCTGGATGGAAAAGACTTGGTGGGTGGTGATGCATTTCACTGCTTTCACTGCCTGACAGGAGAATGTTTACAATCCTTTCAGCCGGCCTAATATCACCTGGAAGGTTAAAAACCCGACAACCGAGCAATTTTTACCTTGTTGCGAACTCAGAAGTTTCAAGATTCCAATGAAGAGTGATAGTCCTGCTTCTCATGGGCCAGTAAACCCACTGGCTCAAGCCCCATCTAGCGCTTAGATGCCTTGCAACCTATGTGCACTATACATTGTGGCCCTGCTGCACTAAAACATAACAATTCACTTGGTTGTTCATTACTGCTAGGGCTTAATCTGTAAAAGAGTAAGTACCGGTCCAAACGTTTTGCTCAGAAGCCCATGGCTAACGCTAATGAAAGTCGGGTTGCCAAATACCAAGAATACCAAGGCTGGTAGTCTTGATTCCACCACATGCCTCTTTCATCCACCACCAAGCACTTAATCTTCCTTCTGTGTGTTCTTTTTTATCCTTGCTTTCTACCTTTGTCACTGTTTATACATCTTTCTTTTCCACCTATCTCCTTCTGTGTTTTATTCACTCTGTTCCTCTGGGTCAAAGTCTAATGAGTTAATATTAGTGCTAGGCCCCAAAAGTGAGTGCTTGTGGACCCCACCTGCAACCACTAGCTCAAATTAAGCAAACTAAGCACTGATTTGCAATGAGTTGCATGCAATGATGGCTTATTGTAATGACTGCTACTCAGTCTGAGGGTAGAACTGATGCACTTTTAGTACAGACACGCATTGTCGCACTGTACCTTTTCAGTCTAACAGCAGTGTTTTGTCTGCAACGTCTCATGTGGCCACCCACTCATCTTAGCACTGAAAGGCGTCTGATGGAGACTTATGCAAATTGTTGTATATTCTGACACAGAATTCTTACCCTCAACAAGTAAAAGTGACCAGGATTGGACTGGGACCTAGATGGGAAATATGTTGATACCACCCGCCTTTTGCACACCAGAAGCAAAGCCTTACCTTTCCAAGGGGTGTTGGAGGGCTCGCCAATCATTTTTGTTTTAAAACAGCAATATTTTAAATGATATGATTATATAAAATAGGTTCTACAAGCAAGTCTGGAGTGAAACTTGTGAACTATTTCAGTACTTCAGGGTTTAACACTTCCCAGGATTATTATTTTTCTCTCTTGTCCTCATCTGCAACCACTTTTCCTGCTCTTCCATTCAGTACTGGCATTTTTCTGCTTTCCTCATCTTTACTTACATCTCTTACCTAGAGGCTGAGAACATTGTGAAGAGTCTGAAAGTCAAGAAATGTTGGCGCTACGTAACACACTAACAAAAAAAATGAACAAGAGAGCAGCTGAGAGTTCGGAGTGGTTCAAAGGGAGCATCAGGTAACTCAGAGAATTTGCTGTTGTTCCCCTTTACACAAGCCTGCACGAAGGTGGAGGTGGTCACTCCATAACTCAAGAGACTTAGCATATAGCCATGGTCAATGGAACTATGCGATTGGTTGGCCCAGGCACATTTCGCGTAGTTATAGATTTTCTGCATTTGCCACGTAATCCATCATCTGCTATATAATCTGAAGATTTTAACAAAAAACATTGGGGCAGATTTACAAGCCCCTTGCGCCACTTTTCCCATGTTAAAAATGACGCAAAAGTGGCGCAAGGGGCTTGTGAATCTGCTCCATTGTTTCTACCTAAAACGGTTCAAAAGTCACCACAGTGACGCATGTTGCAGCGGAGTGGAAGGCCCTTTGCAAGGGTTCACTGATCACCTTTCTGTTTCTAATTGGTATATTTAGGTGTTAAACTGGTAACCAATGCCCAGATAGTCTTCACTCATGTGAAAATGACAAAATAATTAAGTATTACTGTAACAAAATGTGCGGCATTACGCCACATAAATTGCCTTTTCTTGCCGCATAATTTATTTAACCATGCCACATAAATTGACCATCCCCGGCCGCATAATTCTAGTGGCCCTATTTGAGTACTAGGAAAAAAGCCCAGGACTCACAGGCCAATCTTGTCCTATCACGGACCGATGCTGACTGCTTGGTTTCTCAGGCCCTTCTTCTCTGTTTACTGAGGAAATGGATCACTAATCTACAGGGTTCCTGAGAAGCAGCATTTCTGAGCACCGCGACCTCCGTATTATTAATCAAAGGCCAAACAAGCCCTGCATGCCGGTAGAGAGCGGCCTTTAGGCCGTGGCGCAGTCGCTTATGGGTTTCCCATGAGGACGGAAGCGTTGTTCCCCCGTCTGCCACGAATGGTAAAGGGGACATATATGAGTTCCAGGCTTTGTTTTCTTTGATGTGCTCCTCAGCCCCTTTGTGCCATGAAGTATTGCAGCGCCCCCCCTTTGTGGTGCGTAAACTGCGATTAATTCCTCAATGAACTCTCCCGTGCTAGGCAACGGCGGGACAATGCCTGGAATCCGGAGGGCTCATTGATAAAACCCCGGGCTGAAAGCATGACCGTCCCTTTGTGGAAGAGCATCCAAGCCTCCCTAATGGGCCGCCGGCCAAGCCCTGCCGCGGATACAGCGTGGGCGAGGCAGCACTGCTAGAAGGACAGCTGCGCGCCTCGGTGCAGGCGGCCATCTTACAAAGTGCACTTTATGTGAGGGGTGGGACAAGTTGAGTGGGCCAGAGGTAAGGATCTCATATATGTAAATCGCATAGAGGGGGTGGCTCAAAACAATTTATCGCAGCTAGATTTATCGAGTGACAACCCCAAAACTTACCAGATAGGACACATTTCCATCACATTTTCTTTTTGCAGTTTTATATAGCGCGAACTCAACCAGAAGGTATCGGAGCGCTTTACATAACCACCAGTTCCGTTACAGAAGGACACATCCAATTTAGGCACGGGAGATTAAGGGATCTGTCCAGAATCACAGGACGCTTGAGCCTCCCGCCAGACTCGAGTTTTCTTCTGCCCCTTTGCTTTTCTATGCGCCAAAATGCAGCGCCAAATACATCGCAACCTTTTGGACGCAATTGGGAACAGCAAAATAAATATTGGACAACAAATGTATCCAAAATATAAGAGGAACATCATTGACCACGCTGCCGTTCATTCCAGCAAGACTTGGTTCAAAATAGTTCCTGCAACATACACACTAAGATTTTGGAACAGTCGACCACTGCATGTGGGACATGTTAGTGTTCCATAGAGTGATGACGAGGAAGTCAGGGGTAGTGGGAAATAGAGGCCTATTTGCAAAAGTAGCATCAACAGTACAATTCCGTTGCATATTTAGCGCTGCCATGCTAAGCATGCGTTCAGAAAAATTTAGCACTATATTAATTATGTATACATAAAAATGCAGCTACATATTTAGCACTATGTTAATTATGTATACATTAAAATTCTGCTGCATATTTACCACGGTGTTAAATATGTTTATAGAAAAATTCTGCTACATATGTCGAAGCAGTGGGGCAGTGAGTTACTGTGTGGTAAGTGGTGATGAAGCCCCTCATGCATCTAATATCGGATTAAGAATGTGGATACCTTTTCCTCAAGAGGGCAGCATTCTTGTAAAAAATAACTGTACAGTCAGTAACGGGCTCGTGGCTACCAATGGTGCAGCAGGTTCAGGGGCACCGGGCTCTATGCGGCCCATCGAACCCTGAACCTTGCTCTATTTTACTTCCCCAAGAGGAGTCAAAGGGGTAGTTTTCCTTGCTCGCGCCGTGGCCCATGACATCCTTGTTACGCTTCCGGCCAGTAAGGCGTGGAGATCCCGGAGGAACATGATGGCCATGATTTTCACTGCTCAAGCAAGCCGCCGGAAACTGCGCATCCGTCACCACCAACCGCACACCGCTCGGAAGTAGATGAAAGGCACCTAATTCGAATTCAGAAGCAGCTGACACGTTCACGTCTTGCGCATCATCTGATTTGTTCTCACCTATATGGAATGCTTCCCGAATAATAAGTATTTTCCAAAGCAAAACATGGCTTCATATGCTCCCATTTTACGGCGCCAGGTAGGAAAACCATGGCATATAAAGCTTCCCTCAGTGTGGATTCTGTGCAACGTGAAATCCTTGAGTGCTGCTGACAAGCTGGTTTTCCCAGATATATATCATGAATATGCATTAGACGTATTAGCATGCTGTAGATCTAAATAAGAGCCTCTTTGCATATTCAACAGATATGCTAAAAACGTGACTGTCTGTCAATGCAGGTCGGGGCTGTGCGTCTCTGCTCATGCACTCTACAGACCTGCTGCGCTTTAGGCCCTTCTGCCTTAAAATGTTTGCTCCTATGTCCGCCATTTTGTGGCCAACACTTGGCCATTATCATGAGCTTTCACCACGTGGGTGATTGGCGATATGTGTTTAACATCACTTATAAAACATGATGGCTCTACTTCAGCCTCGGAAGGATGATAGACTAAGCCGGCCTCACCTTGGTTGGAAATGTTTACTCTAATGTTTTGGGCAGCTGTGGCAATTGGCGCGAGTTACTGCAACATAGTGGACTCTCGACGCTCCTGCTAGGTAGTTTTCATCTACACCGGGGTTGGGAGGCCCCTTGTGTGGCATGAGTATAAGCCAATCCTAGCAAAATGTGGCCTTGCTGTTCAGTTTGCTCTTTGTAATTGAGCACCACATTAAAGATGATACTTACTAAGGCCCGCTCTAACAGCAGGCATTTCGAGAGCCAAAGGTGGCGGACGGGTACAAGCAGCTGCTGCAGCGTAAACAGAGGGACAATGACTGTCGCCTGTTCAATGCAGGCAATTGCACCTGGGGGGTGCAATGCAAATTTCGACATGGGTGCTCCCAATGTAGCGGGGACCATCCCGCTTTGGCATGCAAAGCCCTCATTAGAATTGCACCTGGCGCCACGCTCATGGGTCAGCCATAGACTGGGCTGGATAACAAAAGGCCCATCCCCAATAAACTTTGATATGCTAGCAACACTTTTGAATAATTACCCGAAGGAAGAGGAGAGGGAACTACTTTTTTGGGGTTTCGAGGAAAGGTTTAAAATACCTTACTGTGGTCCTTTAGCAGGCAGGTCATCTAGGAACCTTCGCTCAGCGGAGGAACTCCCGGAAATAGTTGCAGAGAAGATACAAAGGGAGTTGCAGCTAGGAAGGATAGCAGGCCCATTTGATAACACCCCTTTAAGCAACTTTATTATTTCTCCGCTAGATATTGTTCCAAAAGAAGGAGGCAGGCAAATACCGAATGATCCACCACCTCTCTTATCCCAGAAGCAACTCAGTGAATGACTGGCTAAGCCAGGATATTTGCACAGTCTCCTATGCAACATTTGATGAAGCCATTGAGTTAGTCAATCAGGCGGGGACAGGAGCCCTCATGGCAAAAACTGATATAGAATCAGCTTTCAGGCTCTTACCAGTGCATCCCGACAGCTTTCATTTGCTGGGGTTCCAGTTCAGAGATAAGCTGTACTATGACAGGTGTATGCCCATGGGTTGTTCCATTTCCTGCGCTTATTTAGAGGCATTTAGTTCCATTTTGGAGTGGGCAACGAACAAGGTCCAGCCAGTGGGTGGCAAGCTTCATTATCTGGATGACTTCTTGTTTGTAGGCGAGGCTAACTCTCCCGAGTGTGCCCAGGCATTGGCAGCCTTCACGGTGGTATCGCAGTGCTTGGGAGCCCCATTGGCAGCAGAAAAAACAGAAGGACCCACAACTAAGTTAACTTTTTTGGGGATAGAGTTGGACTCAGAGGAAGGGGAGTCACGCCTCCCGGTGCAGAAAGTACAGGACTTTGCAGCAGCTATTAAAAAGGTATTGGCGAAAGAGAAGGCAACTTCAAAAGATATCCAGGAGTTAATGGGCAAGCTCAATTTTGCATCCAGGGTCATTCAGGTGGGCAGAGTTTTTTCTAGAAGGCTGGCAGGTGCTACGGCAGGCATGACTCAGAAACATCGCTTTGTCAGGTTGAGGAAGGGGCTGAAGCAAGACTTGCAGATGTGGTTGTCTTTTCTCCAAGGGTTCAACGGGGTTAGAATATGGCCGTCACTATGGACAGCTGATGAGAGGTCGCAACTGTACACAGATGCCTCCAGGCAAGGGGGTTTTGGTGCAATATTGGGTTCTGCGTGGTGTGCCAAAGGGTGGCCACCTGCCTGGCGACAAGGTGGCTTCACCAACAATATCACAGCGATAGAACTCTTTCCTATTCTGGTGGCATTGTCAATATGGTCGGACACCTTGGCTAACAAGTGCTTGGTCGTCCAGTCCGACAAAATGGCAGCCGTCCATGCAATCAATATTCAGGCGGTGGCGTATCCCATAGTATTAGGCTTATTAAGGCATTTGGTGAGCAGGTGTCTCCAGTATAATATTCTGATAACAGCCAAGCATGTGCCAGGGGTTCAGAACAAGGTAGCTGATGCTCTTTCTCGCTTATAGTGGGAAAGATTCCGGGCAGAATGGCCAGAGGCGCAGCAGGAAATGAAGCCCTTCAAAGAGGAATATTGGAGACTGATGCATTAGAAGGTCTACTACGGAATATGGCGGAGGAGGCTCTAGCGGTGGGGACAAGGCACCGGTATCGACGTTGTGTGGACACTTTTCGGAACTTTACAGCGGATGATTCCGAGCTTCCAAACAATGTTCAGCGACTAGGGATGCGGGTCAAACAGTTTGTGGTGTGGGCCAGGGGAGCCGGCAAATCTAGGTCATGGGTTGGAGAGCACCTAGCAGCAATAGCATACCATTCAAAGCTGAAGGATTTTGACGATCCTACTAAAGGTTTTGTTCTTAGGGCAGCCTTGAAAGGGTGGGCAAAAGAGGAAGGTAAAAAGCAGGATCACTTGTCTCTCAAACTAACAAAGACAAATACCCTTCGAAGAACTGTGCCAGGCAAAGCTCCATTCTGCTCCAATGAATATGCTTGAAGTGAATTTATTTTTTCCCTGTACCTTTCCTGTGCTCTCTGCTTTCCTCCAGCAGTGTACTGATGCAATAAAAGATGGTGCATTCAAATGACACACATTTTGTTGGTCTATACACTTTCTTGGTTATACCACTGGAACTCATGTGATTCTGCAGCCGCTGCATGTTTTGCATAATTTTGGATTAGCCCACTTGCCACATAATCCATGTTATGTCTGCTACATAATCTGCAGATTTTCTCAAAACACGTTTTTCTAGCTCAACAGATCCAAACTTACTAAAATTGTAGCAAGATGTGTTGTAGAGTAGTAAACCCTATGCAAAGTTTGACTGATCATTTTTCAGCTGCTTATAACTGTATATGGATATTAAAATAGCGCTAATGAGATGAAACTTTGCCCACACAGTTTTAAAGTGTGAAAACAATAGCAAAATTATGAAATAATACGTTGCATAATTTGTCTTTTTGTGCTGCATAATTTAGTCATAAATAATCAAAGGGAGGGTACAGAATAATGGTTGGGAGCTCCCAACTTCCCTGAATGACCGTATATAAGTCAACGAAGGGGTCCCCAATGGGTCCAGTCCGTCTGTCATTTCTCGAGTTCTGCAAGAAGCTGAAGACCTCGCTCTTCGAGGACCCACCCACTGTGTGGGCACAGCCCACCTATCTGCAAGCACCTTGCTACCCTCTAGGGCAGAGGTCTTCAAACTGTTTGATGCTGAGACCCCTTGTCAAATATTTTTATGCCTAAGGATCTCCTCCTAACAAAATTTCTAGAGCCTGGTACTCCTCATCATCAACAACCATAAACGCCCCTAATTCCCACAGAAAATCATTTTTACGGTTGGGAAATAATACTAAACAGTGTTTAGCAAACCAAAGGTCAGAGCGTGTGAGGGCGTGGTCAGAGATGTAGCTAAAAACAAAGGGGCCTCATTTATGGGGAATTGGCGTAGGGCAGCGCTGCAAGTCTTCTTGCTGCGCTGCCCTGCGCCAATGTGAAAGGCAGGAAATGCACCATATTTATGAATACAATGCATTTCTGTCCTTTCCTCTTGCGTTGGCGCACACATTGCTGCCTAGCCCCAACATAGAAGGATTGTTTTTGTGCAGGAAGGTTCACCTTCCTTCACAAAAACAATCCCACGAGGCGTTTTTCTCTTTCGATGTGAGCTGTAGAATGCAGCACACATAGAAAGAGGGTAAAACAAGGAGAAATTAAAACATTTCTCCTCGTTACGCCTCTGCTGGGGAGGCATACATTTTGTACGTTGCCCCATGTTTACTTGATTTTGTTAATATGGGGCCTCATCAAAATCAATGGCTAATGCGTGAGAACTCCCACGCAACGCCTATGGAACGCCTCCTTGATGCAGAGTAAGGCAATGCAGTGACTTGTGCTGCTTTGTCTTACTTCATATCTATGAGGTCATGCAGGGTGACATTGCGCTGCCTCATATGTATGGTTGAAACAATTGCGCCGCCGGAGCGTCAAAAAAAGTGAAGCCGTGGTGGCGCAAGCCTCTCATAAATAAGTTCCAAAATATTCTGTATGTTTTTTAGGTCTTTCACCATCAAGTACCTACATATAAAATAATGGGCAGCATGAATGAAAAATAAAATTAAAAAAGTTGTTACTCAGTGGGAAATGCACTGTATTACATTATGAAACCTCTTAGTTAATTCACTGCAAATGTCTGTGTGTAACCAGGGAGCCACAAAATTAAATCTTGGTTGATGCAGTGGAGAATAGTGACTTGTGTATTTTAGTGCTATGAGGTCACAGCCTGTGACAGAAAGCGCTGTGAATATATACGTCATTATTTTATACTCGCATTGTATTACACACAGTATAAGATAGACTGATACAAAATGTGTAAATAGCTTTATGATAAAAGGGTGCGTCCAAAATTTAGATCTTAGTAATACCAAGGCGTATGTAATGCAAATTATTTTTTACATAACTGTCCCTTCAACACCTCCTTAAGGGTACTACGGGCTGTGTAACTACAGTTAAGATTAATAGCAAGTATTCCACAGCCCAGTTGTTAACTCTTTGCACCACCACTAAAAAAAAAACAAATCTTTGTCATCACAAAGGTTGGAGTGATTCACTGGGTCCCAAACACCCTTTACACTTGCAGATTAACTATTGGGACACATTTGCATTTCTTTCAGGAGATCAGACACCCTGGCACGCAACTTTTCACAAAACAGGAGACTTAGCTGAAGCATTTTAACAAGTGAAATTAGCCGATAAACGTTTTGGAATCCAGGCACAACAGTGAGTCTGGGGAAATCACGACCCCCTTCTCAGGACTCCACGGCCCCTCTGGGGGTCGCACCCCACACATTGAAGGCCTCTGCTCTAGGGTGATCAGTGCGCTATACAAATTGGAATAACATAGCCTAACATTTGTTGAGAAAAAAGTTCCTATATATTATCCTTCAACCATTACCTCCAGGTACATGACTTCTATTGCAGATAACATGGACCAGCACCTGTCCTTTTGTGAGAGGCTTGCAAATTTGGGCAAACCCTGAGGTTTGCTTTTAGTACAAGTGTGTCCGGCAGGTCCAAGAGGCCCATATCCATTCCAGATTTCCATGAGATCCACAAAAGATAATGCTTTATTCTTAATATAACTCTTTGAATTGTCCAGTGAAATCCCCATCAAAGATGGCATTGTTCCGGCACTCCTTCATCTAGAATGTACATCTCTGTAATAGCACATCTCACAACTTGGGACACTGGGTTTCCAACAACCTAACTCTAAACTGCATCATTTTGAAGGTTTGTTGGGTGAGGAAATGTGCAGTTGTTGAATGTAAAGACTGTTAGGGCAAAAGTGGGTGCTAGTTTTTGTTGGTAAGTATTAATTTACCCCAGTAGGCCTTTGAGACTGTAGAAATGATTATCCTATTGTCTTCAGTTACTTTGTAGACGGCCGTCTGCCAAGAGAGCACAGATCCCCTCGCTGCCGTGTGAACAATCGCATTAGAATTCTTAGCGGAATAACTCTGCTATTAATTCACACTGAGACTTTAGGGATACAAAATCACATTAAAATAGATTTTGTTTAAGGTTGTGAGTACTGGTGTGAAGATGATCTTTGAAATTCTGTCTCTTATGAACATTGTTTGCAAATAAAGATGTGCTTATTCAAATAAATACCTCCTGCCATTTTATCCATAGCATGAATGCTGCAGAAAGGTAAACAAAAGTATCATGGGGACCCAGGTTCATAATTTTTTTTTCTTCAGGAGAACTTAAATATCATTTTTAGGCCTCGCCTACCATAGGGCTTTTAGTTATTAGGTTGCAAAAGACGTTCTGTGGGCTATACCAAGAACTTACAGTGGGCTGAGAGCCCACCCACTGCTTCCATTGGTGGACTTTTTTGATCACTCATTTGTTTGCTTCTTCAATGGCTTTCCTTCTTCCTTCCTCTTCTTGTGTTTGTCCCTCTCTTTGAGCAGATCCTATTTCCTATATTTTGGCTGACTTTCTTGTATCCTTCCACAGCTCACTTTTTAGGGAACTATTTTTTTAATTAAGCCCTCTGCGAAAGTGCATGTGCTTTCAGCCCCTTTCTCCTGTGTGCTTCTTCCTTTCCAAATGTCCAGCTTCAGCGCTGTGTAGTGTTTCCTCCCTCCCTCCCTAACTAACCCCAACCACTGCGTCTGTGTTGTTCTCTCCTTTGTGTGCTACCTTCCCCCTCTGCCCATCACCAAGCTTTATTTTAATTTCACCCCCTCTCTCTGTTGCTTTCCCCACCCTCAACTTCGGGGGTACAAGCGGGTGGACAGCGTCCACCTACCATTTTCACACGATGGACTCTGTTCACCCTTCAAAGACGTTGGTCCCCCCTGAATAATGTGCTGAACTCATCCCGGTGTAATTTTCAAACACCAGGACATATTAAGCAGCGCCTGCACGTTGTCTGCTTTCCATTTGCTACAACGTGCAGGCAGGAACGGGTTTTCTTATTTCAGACTCCTACTGAGCCCATAACAAAGGCCAAAATTGAGGGGTCGACAGGCCTCCTTATGTTCGACTGTCCTGGCTAGGAGCAGTCAGGACCTCACACCTAGATGCAAATGCAGATGCAGCTGAGGGGAAACAAACGCTCACACCTTATTATAACTTCACACATACGTGGAGAAGTGTGGCTCACTGGTTAGAAGCGGCAGACCCTGAAGCAGAAGTCGGCCCGGGACCAGGGTTCAATTTCCGACGCGGCAGGGTCTTGGGTCGATGTCGATAATTCTCGCCTAGGTGCCTACGCTAACCATGGGTCCCACTCTGCAACTCTGGGCAATAGCTTGCTTAATCTCCACAACGGCCCCAGCAGCGCCGGGGATGCCTGGCTTCACCTTGGGGGTGCCCTCTCACAGGGAAAGCCAGGACGGGTTCCCCAGCGGTATAGGATGCCACGTAACGAGGTAACAGTGCGCTTTACAAGTATACATACATTACAAAGAGTGGCCCCTTTTCACTTTATTTAGTCCCTGTTTAGGAGATATGCATGCACTGCAAGAATGTCACGTGTTAGTCTTTTCCAGGATATACTCTTTTATTTTCCTTGTATAGCGCTAGTCATCCCAATGCAGGATGTCAAAGCCCTTTACATCACATGTACAATAAATTATATACGTTTGTAAATTGATGTACAGGAAGTGTTATATAAAACTGGGGGCTTACAAGGAATAGAAGTCACATATCATCTTCCATAGCTCAGTGTGCTATATTAGAAAGATTATAGTGGAACTGCAAGTAACATAAGCATCTCTTTGTTCTGGTGGGTGCGTGGAATGAGAGGCAGTGGTTCAGGTATGCTGGTCCGGCATCGTGGAGGGTTTTGCAGGCGTGTGTGAGGAGCTTTATGGAGAAAATCCAATCACTAAATGTTGAAGATTTGTTTTCGTTCATAGGAAGATAAGTTGCATTTTTGTAACTGGATATTCAAGAGCGCTGGATAAGGCTATGTTAAATTTTGCCAAGTTATTATCCTGCGAGGTATGGGTGGTTTTGTTTTTTTGCACTTCTGACACCTACCTATTGCAGCGATGTTGCAAAGTTTGCAATGCACTGTATTAAAACACAATAACACAGGTTAGCTTTGTTGTTGGGATGGTCTTAGGTCCTCGAGATGGATGTAATTCAGAGTAATGCTATCTATCAAATGAAAAATCATATGTGCTTACTTAGCGCTGGCTTCTTCAGAATGAGGTTACAAGGAATAGGTGAAGCCCAAAGGTCAGTGTTAACCACATGCATGCTGTGCATTTTCCCGCTGTGTGCTAAGGAATGCAGGATGCCATTGTTCATGACGAGCTTAGCTCGTCATGAGCATACGACCAGTGTACTGCATGACGAGCTGAGCTCGTCATGAGCATCGAAGGGTTTAATGTAAACAAGTAGACCATCTCTGGTGCACCAAATGGGCAGTGTAACATGTCTAGAAGATGCAGAAATCTTATTAGCGAGCATAGTCTAGTGTAGATTCTGATTACTGGCGACAGTTTGTGGTGTCTCTCGCTGTTCCTACATCTCCCCACTTGGGTAGTTTTTCTATGCAAACTGGTAATATTTCCTTCAGAAGGCCAATATTTACTTGAAAGCACTAGTTTGGACAGGAATTGCACGTGCCTTTTCTTTTCAGTTACCTTTGTAACCATTTCCGTTTATTCTCTTGCTTACTGTGCGGCTTAAACATATTTTGATGTGGAACTGATACCGCTTACTTTTAAATTTATGGTCCATTCTTTGTGTGCGCATTCTGGTGGCACTGATTCCAGGCTGAGCTGTCTGGTTGTGCTGGTAAATGTGAGGGTGGTTTAGCTATAGTTATGCCATCAATAAGAACATGAAAGATGCCTGCTGCTAAATGTGGAGGTGACATTTTGGGTTGGGGGGCAGGCAGTGTGTGATTTGTTAAAACATAAATGCAGAGCCCCAAACTTTTCCTTAGGGTCCTATAACTGAATGCCAAGGTTGTCATAACATTTTTCTTGGACCAACCCTAAAATTGCTTATTCTCACAGGTTCTTTCTTCTTACCCTTTTCTGCATTCATCATTGTTTTCTTACCACTCATTCTCCTTTCTTCCCTTTCTGTCTTTCTATCTTGCTTTAGGTCATGGTCTGTTTGCGAAAAATGAGCCCCAATCTCCTAAAATGAGTGCAGGTGGGTAAGGCTGAGTAAGAATACTTCACATAGGAGACTGGTCTCACCTCTGGAGAGTGCAGGCAGCTAAAGCAATCACATCTACATGGAAATGGCCTGCATATGGAATATTATGCCTGGTTGAGTAGGCTGGCGGTAGGGTTCGTTTGTTCAGTCCTTGGGTAAAGGAAGCCATACGCTGACTTTTATATGTAGCTTACAAAAGAGTGAATCTTCTGCCTAAATCAGAAGGGTTTGCATGTATCCTCGAAAAGAGCTCAAACGTTCTCATAATAGACCTGCCAAACATATATGTTAGGGCTTACGATCTGATGCCACTTCTTGTGATGCCACTTCCTGTAAAGTTGTGGCTTGTGATGCCACTTCCTGTGATGTCAATTCCTGTGATGCCACGTGTAATGTCATGCGCCATTATGTCAGGTGCCAATGTCAGGTACTGTGATGTCACATGTCATGATGTCACCAGCTGTGATGTCACATGCCGTGATGTCACTTGCATACTGCCTAACTAGGTTATTTCCCCCACTTCTTTTTTTGGACTTGTGCCCTGCTCAACTATATTGCTTTCTCATTTGCGTTGCCCTTGTTAGTTTACCTTGCTAATCCTGAATCAAGGACTGAGGCCCTGCACGACAAGGACCGTTTGGTGTTACCTCTTGGCCACCATCTTTGTCTTTTGTTGCATATGTTGTATTTCTGTCCCTGATTCTTGAGTCAGTCTACCTTTCTTAGTTTGCTGAGCCAGTGGGTGACAGAGCACGGTCTGTGCTCACTTAACGCACTGGTGTCTGGCGCCTCTTGCTAGCTATTAATATCAGCCTTCCTCAGCCGCCTTTCCTATCGACAGGGAGTGGAAAGGTGGCTTTGGAAATCGCGGGAAGCCTTGTTATTGAGTCGCACTCCATCTTACTAATGTATATTCCATTGACCAGCTCAATAGACCCCCATATTGAAAACACATAACTTCAAATGTGGTCCTATGTCAGGTGCTAACTCCTGTTCTTAAAGAAGCAGAAATGTACACCCTGGTATGATTTCTTCATGTTCTGTCTTGTTGCACTCTGAATGTGGGGTGTCCTGAGTTTCAGGCATTTACAGCTCTCTCACAGCACATATATCCCCCAGGACAAGAAAAAGCCATCCTCCTTACCGAGGGTTATTAGGTTATGAACCACTTTTTTTACATTTAGTTTGAAGGAACAATAAATGTGATTGTGCCTTTCTGCTTCCTACCTGAAAAGTATTACTTTGTGCATCACATTTTGGGAGCTTTAGCATTGTGATTGGCTACTCAGAAATCATATTAAATGCAAATATGTAGAAAAAACATAAACACTAGAGTATACCTGTTATCACTCAAGAACAAAATTGGAAAAAATGACGTACCAGCGACTCAAGTGGCTTGTAAATAAGCCCATTTGTTTTTTTTTGTTTTTTTAATTTGCTGTTCCAAGATGATAGATGCCTATGTTAGAGCAGTACTTTAAAAATATATAAACGGTTTGTAAAAGAGTATTTACATGAAAAGAGTGGCCCTGGTGCAAATTACAGCTGCTGGACGCTTCTACATGAAATCAAAAATCAAAATAAAACAAGACAAGGAGGAGGGGGAGCAATATAGGGGTGGGGATGATGGGAGAAATATGAGCGGCAGGCGTGAGCAGGGAGTGATGATGGCGCAATGGATGGGGGGTTAACAAAGCCATAATCCAAGCAGGATGGAAAAGGGTGATGGAAGCAGTAGACGACTTGGGGGTAGGAAAGCAACATGGAGGCCACAGGGGATGGCGATGTGAAGGTGGAGCAGCACACACTGGACTGAGTGAGAAAGCAAAAAGCGAGAAAATACACCCTCTCCCAAAGTACTTAAAATAAAATAAAAATATAGTTAACTGAATGTAAGCAGTGAAAGGATACACGGCATCCAATCAAAAGAGTGGTAAAAAAGCTATGCTCCAGTGACGTTTTACTTCATAGTATGGTGCGGCACAGGAACAGCCCTACTAAACATTGAGGTGAATTCTCATTGCTGAATCTCAGGGGCTCATCAACAAGGATTCAAGGATGAAAATATGATGATGATGCCTCATCGCACGTGCTGCCATGAGAAGGTTGAAGACGGCTGGAATGCCAGAAACCGGTCCTCGGAAGCTTGTTTCCGGTCCAGGGAAGACATGGCTTGGCAGTTCGGGCTGGACTGTTCCCATGAGGCACAGAGTCAGACTGATTTGCATACAGCCATGTCTGAACTGGGGTGGCAGAGTGGGCTAAAGAACAGTGATGGATTAAACCCAGATCTTTTGACTGGGTGTGAGTGTTTGATTGATTCAGATGCTCCGTCCATCACCACCCCCTTTTGTACCGCTTTTGGCCGCCATAAGTGTGGCAGGGTATGCTCAGACGTGAGTCCCTTGCATACTTTGCCACTGGATTCAAGCAAACCGGGCTGAAGACGGCTGGAATGCCAGAAACCAGTCCTCGGAAGCTTGTTTCAAGGTCCAGAGAAGACATGGCTTGGCAGTTTGGGCTGGACTGTTCCCATGAGGCACAGGGTCAGACTGATTTGCATACAGCCATGTCTGAACTGGGGTGGTAGAGTGGGCTAAAGAATGGTGATGGATTAAACCCAGATCTTTTGACTGGGTGTGAGTGTTTGATTGATTCAGATGCTCCGTCCATCACCACCCCCTTTTGTACCGCTTTTGGCCGCCATAAGTGTGGCAGGGTATGCTCAGACGTGAGTCCCTTGCTCACTTTGCCACTGGATTCAAGCAAACCGGGCTGAAGATGGCTGGAATGCCAGAAACCGGTCCTCGGAAGCTTGTTTCCGGTCCAGGGAAGACATGCCTTGGCAGTTCGGGCTGGACTGTTCCCATGAGGCACAGGGTCAGACTGATTTGCATACAGCCATGTCTGAACTGGGGTGGCAGAGTGGGCTAAAGAACGGTGATGGATTAAACCCAGATCTTTTGACTGGGTGTGAGTATTTGATTGATTCAGATGCTCCGTCCATCACCACCCCCTTTTGTACCGCCATGAGAAGGGACACATGTCCTCCTCCAGTTGGGCCCTCAATTGCTTCTTTGTCTGAGCCATTGATGTGAAGGCCTCTCATTGTTCCTTCCATCTGAGCATTGCAGAGAATCATTACAGAATTCACAGTCACTCATTGCGATAGTCTTATATCCCTCACAGGGTGCTCCTCTGTACATTATTTCATTCTTTTGGGCAATCTAGAGCCCCCTTGCCTGTTCTGATTGCCTGCATCTAGACTGCCAAGAGATCACAAAGTCTATGAATGAACAGGAGTGAAATATGACGATTGCTGAGTTACGAGTAACCAGAGGTGGTCAAGCAATTACCTCAATTAGGCTAACACAGAATTAACTGATTGTAGCTAACACAGAACTAGCTGGCTGTATTAAGGGTGATAGGGCTCATCCCCTACTGAGGGTTGCATTCGTGGTGGAGTTCACATATCTTCTTGTTCAAATCTCAAGATCAATCAATCAATCAATCATGGCATTTGTAAAGCGCACTACATACCCGTGAGGGTCTCAAGGCGCTGGGGGGGGGGGGGGGGGGGGGGGGGGAGGGAAGGTTGCTACTGTTCTAAGAGCCAGGTCTTGAGGAGTCTTCTGAAGTACAGAAGGTCTTCGCGATAAACGCTTTACTAAAGCTGTGTTTTGCCCGACACCTACACTGCAGCTCTTCTCTTCCATTCACCTTGTAAACAAATTGTCGACACTCTCAAGTACCTCTCCACAGCTCATGTTCATAGTTTGCAGGAATGCATGAGTGACCTGCTTCCGAGCCATTTGAGGCATCTCATTGAAGTCCCAAGAGCAGTACCTTCTTAACGCATGGGCACACTGGGCAGTTGCCCGGGGGCCCGACGAGCATAGGGACCCCATGCAGACCAGAATTTAACACTAATTTTCCGTTAAACAGTTTCATCTCTGTGAGTGGTTGTGTAGTCAGGGCCCAGTGCTCTGCTTTGCCCAGGGGCCTATAATGCTGTTAAGATGGTCCTGCCAAAGAGACTCCATTAAAGCCCATAGAGGAACCATTGACACCAGCCTATGCCTCAGTGTGACGCTGACACCCAGTAAGTGCAGCTTATTTTGTTGACTTCCTTGAAACCGATAATCAGTTATTTCACCAACTCTCCTCTGTAAATTTCTATTGAGCCTAACCCTTTCAACCACACATCCCTTTCTGCAACCTTAGCCATCTCAAATCACCCACCTGTGTCTTGAGCTACTTAATTTGTAAAGAAATATGTGCAGATCCCAGCAGAGTAGCAAAGGTGAGTTGGGCCGTGTGCAAGCAAAGAAAATACCCACCCCCTGACTGGGTAGTAACATACAGCAATATTTAGGGTTCAGAGGCCTAGTCTGCTGCACCTCCTACACCACCGATAGCTATGTACCTGCAGGAACCTGCCCCCAGCGCTGACAAATGCAGGGGGTGCCAGATGCCAGGACTGCCTAGTCTTGATTCCACCTCCTGCATCTTTTTTCCACCACCCCACACTTCCTGTTTTTGACTGCTGCAGGTTCTTCTTCATCCTGCTTCCTCCCTTTCTCTCTGTTTCCTATCTTTCTCTTCCTTCTTCTTGCTTCCTTTTCCATAATTTTCTATCTTGCTCTGGTTCAAAGTCTGCTAATAAAAAATAATTCCCAGATCCATGCCTTGCAAACATCTTGTTCAGAGCTAGATGGTAAGTCAACTTTTGGATGAGCACTTCCTGGCAGTGCCGTAATGCACTCACACAAGTGGGACGTGTTAATAAAAGGTGCCCATGGAAGCGGTCACAGTCTTATTGAGAAAAAGACACATTTTTAGATTTAAAATTAGTGTTACAGTATATGAGACCACTCTGTCTCGATGTGACACCAACCATTTGTGTGCTTCTGGGTTTCAATGCGGAGCAATTCCCCCTCGCCTTGTGAGTCCACTAACCCACACTTTTTTAGATCAACACCTTCTAAACGCTGCATGTGGTGTCTGTTGTGAGACATATTGTTAGCCTATAATGGGCTTATTTTCTAGTCATTGCTTATCATTGGTTGACTTTATTGTCACTCTCATTTTACTGATTCTTATTCACTACATTGTGTGGGCGTTGCTTCCTTGTACTGTGTTTGTCCCTCCACTGAAGCATGGGCACATTTCTTGTTATCTTCCTCTGCTTGCTTTTCAAGCACTATTTTTTAATTTTGTTTAAGTATTCCACAAGTGTGTGTGTTTCCCAGTATTCTCCCCCGTATACTTCTCCTCCCCGTCGCCGTACGTCGTGTTCCTCTCCGTGTTTCTCTTTTGCCCTGTGTGCGTCTCCTACCACTCTGTGTTGCTCTCTCGTCCACCGGCTTATCATCATCAGCTCTGTATTGCTCTTCCACCTGTTTGTTTTCTCCACCCACACCCTCAGTGTTCCTTCCCCCACCTGCACTCTTTATGTGGCTTCCAACATTACCCCATTTTGTCCACTGTTGCTATTGCCTCCCCATGTTGCTCCCGCCACGAGGTCAAATAAACGCTTTCAGACTTTTTTTCATTTTAGTTACTGATACAACACAGATCGGTAACTAAAGAAAAGTTACTGCATCATTTTGTAGGCATGCACATGTAGAGCGTGTACCTACAAAATGACGCTGTCAGTTGCGTCAAAAGTTTATTTTTGTTTTATTCTTTAAACATGCTGCACCGCACCCGGTAATCTGTGCAGCATGTCTAAAGATCATTGGCTAATTCAATGGACCCAAAGGAGAGACCTACTGGCTTTGCCAATGCTTACTTGGGATCTTTTTCAGTTGCGCCGAGGTAGAGAGACCACTTTACCATAATGTATGCAGTCTGTCTGATATCTGGGACAATTGTCTGATGTCTGTAACTGATGTTTTCAGGGACAATAATTTGTCTGTCATTTCAGCGATGCCTTCTGGTAGCCAATCATTTTGCTGCATGCATCCTTCAATGGTATATGGCGGCAGTGGGACACAGAGGACACATGTGGTGGTGAGCCTCCTTTATCCCGGGCCTATCCTGAAATGCCCACTGTGGCTCACAACATCTGCCGCCTGCACCCTGCACTGATGTTCAAGCTGCTATTTATCTGCAGATGACTACTGGACTCTTGGCAGATGTGCATGTATGGATCCGAGGGCAATGGCATGATGGCATTTCTTGGCTGTATCTGGCTGTGCATATTCAATTGAATCCGCAGCTGAAGGGCAGGGAGGCGGGAGAGGCTTCCCTTCATAAAAATCTATGCATGCTGTCAGCTAATAGCTGATCTGTGTTGCCATTTTATGCAGAAATCAATGCTTAATTTGAGCCAGCGGCGGTAGCCGCGAGGTGGGGAGCACCGGCACTTATTTTTCCACATCAGTTATTTACCAAGTGCAATTGAGGGAAATTACATAGAGCGGAAAGTCAGAGGAAGAGAAAGATGGCAAACCTGTCGCAAAAGAATTGAAACAAGAGTGAGACAAATGGGATATCTGGTAGTGGATTAAAGAGGTATGAGGTGGTTTTAAAACTATCAGACTTGGTATTCCGTGCACGGATGTTGAGTTGCACCGGCCACGTAGCTATGAGTAGAGTTTCAGGCACCAGCACTCTTTCTTTTACAAATTAAGGACTGGCAGGAATCCCAACGTTTGTCTCTGCACTATCGCATTGTGCTTGCCTTATGACTTTCTTTTTCGACCATTTCTCGGTGCATTGTAGTTAAAGCTTGTCAACATTCTTGTCTTGCCTGGTGATGTGTTTCGTCCCTTCATGCACAAAAGTTTGAGTGGAATAAGTACATTATTTAAATTTTACCAGGAGATGTGTGCTGTAATGGAGCTTGGAGGAAGGGCTGAAAGTACTTGGTGTATCGTAACCCAAAACTCTAATTCAATCAAAAAAAAAATGTTTCAATGCATCAAATTGAAATGCTGAAATCATAAAACATTATTGAAAAAAGAAGCAAAATGGATTTCCAGTGAACATGGCTAATTTTTTTAAGTGATCAACATCATACTCCTGACACATTACTATGTGAACTGTATTATATATGTAGGACCTGAATTGTAAGGGCTTCTGTGTGTGGCTGGAGCTTCAACTCTAAATTGTAAGGGCGTCTGTGTGTGGCTATAGCTTCAACTCTGAATTGTAAGGGGTTCTGTGTGCGGCTGGAGCTTCAACTCTGAATTGTAAGTGGTTCTGTGTGTGGCTGGTGCTTCAACTCTGAATTGTAAGAGGTTCTGTGTGTGGCTGGAGCTTCAATTCTGAATTGTAAGGGCTTCTGTGTGTGGCTGGAGCTTCAACTCTGAATTGTAAGAGGTTCTGTGTGTGGCTGGTGCTTCAACTCTGAATTGTAAGATTTTCTGTGTGTGGCTGGTGCTTCAACTTTGAATTGTAAGGTGTTCTATGTGTGGCTGGAGCTTCAACTCTGAATTGTAAAGGGTTCTGTGTGTGGCTGGAGCTTCAACTCTGAATTGTAAGGGGTTCTGTGTGTGGCTGGACCTTCAACTCTGAATTGTAAGGAGTTATGTGTGTGGCTGGTGCTTCAACTCTGAGGCGGATGCAGCTGTAACTAAACCGTGAGGCTTAAATTCAGGGCAGACTGGTGGCTATAGAAGATTGGCAGGGCTAGGCCTGGGCAAAGCAAATCACGCAAGTCGAGCATTTCACATACCAACTGCCCAAATTGCATTTCAGGAAAGATCACTTTAACTCTCATTTTCCCATGTTCCTTATTGAAGAAATTCGAAGCAGAAGTGATTCAAGTCCCAGACAGAGCAATACAAAGGAAAGCCTTGCTGATATGAGGTTCAATGGACTACAATGCTGTTAAAAACTGAAGTGCCTTTTGGCTTTTCCAAGGTGCTCACACTTATGGAGATATTAATTCACATCAGATTTAAATGCCTTTTTCTGAGATTTTCACAAAGAGCATATTCAATCACGGCTTCCCAACTTGACTAAACCGTGTGATCCTAGACAATTACTTCTATTCTTTGTACCTCCTATTTTGTGATCTTTATATTTGAGAGCACCTTGAAGTTATGGGGAACGTTTTATGGCACGAAACGGTCAAAATGGTCTGGAACAATTTGGAGCTGAAGGTAGCAGGAGAGCTAGTTTGAGACAGATAAGCATCCTAGAAATATAGGTTTTGGATGAAAAATCTAGAATGGTGGTTAAAACTGTATGCGATGTTGGTGTGCGCACCATCCCCAGGTTTGAATAGTTGAATTCGCGAATGGTCCCATTTAACGCTTTTCTGGTTTCTTGTCGTTATTCAGTCCTGTTGCTTGGTTGCACTTATTGGCTGCTGCCTTACCTTACCATGGCAAACTGCTGGTCTGTCCACAGCACCTTGTTTCTCAGATTTCATCAATCAATTTAACAAGGGAAATATGATATGGGGTTAAAATTTTGAAAAGCCCCCGATCTTGCTGTCAAATTCTGCTTGGTATGTATATGTTGGCTAGTTCGTTAATCCTTAATAAGTCCACACACTTGAGAATATTTGATCAGTGCAAATATGTATTACAAACCACGCAATATAAACGTATTTTAACTTGTGGGTTATGTCAGATGTTTATTTTTTAATTTTGTGATCCCCTCAAATGTGTCCTAAAATTGACTTTCTATTTTGTCCGGAATTTGGCTCTTTGTCCAGAATTTTTACACTACCCATAATTTGCTTTCTTGCCAGATGGTGACCTTATTCAGAGGATTACATACCTTGTAGGAATAGTTGGATTCCCCCTAACCTTGGGCACAGATTAAAGTTCTGGTGAAATCTCACTTTACTAACGCCAGTAGCCCCCAAGAAATCAGTCAAATGAAGTCTGCGATGCCAACGCCTGCACCTCATTCTCATGCGGAACTGAACAGCCATGGCCTGTGCAGGTAAGAGCGGTGGGGCGGCGTTGGGGGAGGGGGGGATTCGACAGACAACCACAAAGGAAAATTAAATAATTCATTTGCCCTCATCATCGTCTGTCGAAATCTCCCCCACCAGACCCCACTGCCCAACAGGTCTTACCTGCAGGGACCGCAGCCGGGATTTACCAGCATGGGTCATAGTTTAAGCAACGCATTCTGACTCGACAAACTTTTTAAGCAATTCAGTAGTTTAAAATCCTGTGCTCACTTCTTTCAACGACCTGCCCCTCATGTGAAAGTCCCCTGTTTGCAGCTGGGCATGAGACTAGAAGTCCATTTATTAGCACCGTTTTCATAGGTTTCACATTCCCAGGATTTGTTAATCCTAAACCGCATTTGGAGAAATCGGATTCTTGGATTCTCCTCGGTACAAGGGTCTCTTTGAGCTAATGAATTCAAAAAGAAAAGAAGGCAGTCCTTCCTGCACAGGATCATGTATCGGACTCATTGTCTGCGGTGCCAACCAAGTGAGTAGCGGGGATACTGAGATGCTGAAAGTCAGGCGGTGCGGGTTGGGAGCAAGAGCCTGAAAGCCTATCTCTTTTTGAGGTGACCTTTTCATGGCATGCTTTGTTAAAACCACTATCTACCTACCTTTATTTGCGCTGTCCCTTCATCAAGGGTTACTGCAAAAACTGTGGCCACATTAAACCTTAACACAAATGGAGAACATGCCCTTTACCACCACACATCTGAAGACCCAATGTTCTAAACTGAAGCTTTTGTATGAAGTTAGCGATTTTGTGGATGGACGACTCGGCTACCAATTTCATTCGATACTGTTAACATTGTTTTATATGTGTTTGTAAATTGATATGTGGATGTTTGGTGGAATTTTGTGTATATTTCGAGGCAAAATGTGATGATAATGAAGTGAAACTATTTCTCCATGAAAACCAGGAATCACCAGAATAGTCTACAAAAGGCACACGTTAATCTCACCACCATTCTCTAGTCATGCAAGAAACATAAAAAATGGCACCCAAGAAGGTTGGGAAAAAATAACATAGCCTGATTCTTTTTCATGCCTTAGCGAAGGAGCCGCCACGGCAGGCAACAGGTAAAGTTGCCAATTGATTCACGTGCCTCAGGACTGCGTGCAAGGGGCATTTGGGTATTCTCGGGGTCGCTGCATACCTCCCCGCCACGCTTTGACTCACTTTGGTCAATGGTAACGTGAAGAAGTAAAGACAAGTGAAGAGATAAATAAATGCCTTAACAGAGCGCTCAGGGTTCCTAGAAGGTACACTAGGCAAGTCAAGTCAAGTAAAAACAAGCACTGGCGTTGCCAATAGGTCTCGCAGTAGGAAAGTTGGAGCTATTACAATTGCAAATAACAATGCCTTTTATTTTGCATGTTAAAAACATAAAGGGCTTTGTCATTTACAAAACCAATATCTCCAACTTTCCTACTGCGAGACCTATTGTGCACTGCACAGTGCGTGGGTGAGTGGCGTTGCGTGAGTGAGTGGCGTTGCGTGTGTGAGTGGCGTTGCATGTGTGAGTGGCATTGCGTGTGTGAGTGGCGTTGCGTGTGTGAGTGGCGTTGCGTGTGTGAGTGGCGTTGCGTGTGTGAGTGGCGTTGCGTGTGTGAGTGGCGTTGCATGTGTGAGTGGCGTTGCGTGTGTGAGTGGCGTTGCGTGTGTGAGTGGCGCTGCGTGTGTGAGTGGCATTGCGGGTGAGTGTGGCGTTGCGGGTGAGTGTGGCGTTGCGGGTGAGTGTGGCGTTGCATGGGTGAGTGTGGCGTTGCATGTGTGAGAGTGGCGTTGCATGTGTGAGAGTGGCGTTGCGTGTGTGAGAGTGGGCTTGCATGGGTGTGAGTGGCGTTGTGTGTCTGAAAGTGGTGCTGTGTGGGTAAAAGTGGCACTGCGTGGGTGTGAGTGGTGTTGCGTGTGTGAGTGGTGTTGCGTGTGTGAGTGGCATTGCATGTGTGAGTGGCATTGCGTGTGTGAGTGGCGTTGCGTGTGTGAGTGGCGTTGCGTGTGTGAGTGGCGTTGCGTGTGTGAGTGGCGTTGCGTGTGAGAGTGGGCTTGCGTGTGAGAGTGGGCTTGCGTGGGTGTGAGTGGCGTTGTGTGTGTGAAAGTGGTGCTGTGTGGGTAAAAGTGGCACTGCGTGGGTGTGAGTGGTGTTGCGTGTGTGAGTGGCGTTGCGTGTGTGAGTGGCGTTGCGTGCGTGAGTGGCATTGCGTGCGTGAGTGGCGTTGCGTGCGTGAGTGGCGTTGCATGCGTGAGTGGCGTTGCATGCGTGAGTGGCGTTGCGTAGTTGAGTGGCGTTGCGTAGTTGAGTGGCGTTGCGTAGTTGAGTGGCGTTGCGTAGTTGAGTGGCGTTGCGTAGTTGAGTGGCGTTGCGTAGTTGAGTGGCGTTGCATAGTTGAGTGGCGTTGCGTAGTTGAGTGGCATTGCGTAGTTGAGTGGCGTTGCGTAGTTGAGTGGCGTTGCATGTGTGAGTGGCGTTGCATGTGGGAGTGGCGTTGCATGTGTGAGTGGCGTTGCGTGGTTGAGTGGCGTTGCATGTGTGAGTGGCGTTGCATGTGTGAGTTGCGTTGCGTGGTTGAGTGGCGTTGCGTGGTTGAGTGGCGTTGGGTTGTTGAGTGGCGTTGGGTTGTTGAGTGGCGTTGCATGTGTGAGTGGCGTTGCGTAGTTGAGTGGCGTTGCATGTGTGAGTGGCGTTGCATGTGTGAGTGGCGTTGCATGTGTGAGTGGCGTTGCATGTGTGAGTGGCGTTGCGTGGTTAAGTGGCGTTGCATGTGTGAGTGGCGTTGCATGTGTGAGTGGCGTTGCGTGGTTGAGTGGAGTTGCATGTGTGAGTTGCGTTGCGTGGTTGAGTGGCGTTGCGTGGTTGAGTGGCGTTGGGTTGTTGAGTGGTGATGGGTTGTTGAGTGGCGTTGCATGTGTGAGTGGCGTTGCGTAGTTGAGTGGCGTTGCAT
The DNA here is from genome assembly GCF_964263255.1 of Lissotriton vulgaris. Lineage (NCBI taxonomy): Eukaryota > Metazoa > Chordata > Amphibia > Caudata > Salamandridae > Lissotriton > Lissotriton vulgaris. Next base: position 755,485,387 of record NC_141694.1, on the reverse strand, counting down.
GTGTGAGTGGCGTTGCATGTGTGAGTGGCGTTGCATGTGTGAGTGGCGTTGCATGTGTGAGTGGCGTTGCGTAGTTGTGTGGCGTTGCATGTGTGAGTGGCGTTGCGTAGTTGAGTGGCGTTGCATGTGTGAGTGGCATTGCATGTGTGAGTGGCGTTGCATGCGTGAGTGGCGTTCCGTGCGTGAGTGGCGTTGCGTGCGTGAGTGTCGTTGCATGCGTGAGTGGCGTTGCGTAGTTGAGTGGCATTGCGTAGTTGAGTGGCGTTGCGTAGTTGAGTGGCGTTGCATGCGTGAGTGGCGTTGCGTAGTTGAGTGGCGTTGCGTAGTTGAGTGGCATTGTGTAGTTGAGTGGCGTTGCGTAGTTGAGTGGCGTTGCGTAGTTGAGTGGTGTTGCATAGTTGAGTGGCATTGCGTAGTTGAATGGCGTTGCATATGTGAGTGGCGTTGCGTAGTTGAGTGGCGTTGCATGTGTGAGTTGCGTTGCATGTGTGAGTGGCGTTGCATGTGTGAGTGGCGTTGCATGTGTGAGTGGCGTTGCGTAGTTGAGTGGCGTTGCATGTGTGAGTGGCGTTGCGTAGTTGAGTGGCGTTGCATGTGTGAGTGGCGTTGCATGTGTGAGTGGCGTTGCGTAGTTGAGTGGCGTTGCATGTGTGAGTGGCGTTGCATGTGTGAGTGGCGTTGCATGTGTGAGTGGCGTTGCATGTGTGAGTGACGTTGCATGTGTGAGTGGCATTGCATGTGTGAGTGGCGTTGCATGTGTGAGTGGCGTTGCATGTGTGATTGGCGTTGCATGTGTGAGTGGCGTTGCATGTGTGAGTGGCGTTGCGTGGTTGAGTGGCGTTGCGTGGTTGAGTGGCGTTGCTTGGTTGAGTGGCGTTGCGTGGTTGAGTGGCGTTGCGTGGTTGAGGGGCGTTGCATGGTTGAGTGGCGTTGCGTGGTTGAGTGGCGTTGCGTGGTTGAGTGGCGTTGCATGTGTGAGTGGCGTTGCATGTGTGAGTGGCGTTGCATGTGTGAGTGGCGTTGCATGTGTGAGTGGCGTTGCGTTGTTGCGTGGCGTTGCGTGGTTGAGTGGCGTTGCATGTGTCAGAGGCTAAATGTAGCACAGGGAGACCTCCAGCGGTAAGACAATCAAAAACAACTTAGAAAACATTTCACAGTATGAAAAGATCAAACTCATGAACGAGCGTGATACACCTCAGCTAAAAATCATGATAAATAACAACACACATTAGAAGTGAAACTGCAAGTACAGAAGGACCAGCTTTGCTTGTTTAAAACTCAGAGGCAAAAGAAGAGGACATATGTACTTATGACATATGCTCTCCCGCAGCCGAAGCAAATACAAACAAGAGGAATGACTGTGAGGCGCATTGGTGTGAAGCACATCAAAGGGCTTCTCCTCTCCTAATTAGGTGAGGAGAAGCCGTTTCGGGAAACTGAAAGTACGGCCGGCCATGAATAATTAGGGGAGGAGAAGCCCTTTGATGTGCTGGGCTGGCTGGCCCTGAATGCGCGTGCATGTTATCACGTGGTTCACGTGAACAGCATGAAAACCGCGGGGCTGAAAGCCCTTTGGTTTGACGATGTTTTCGCCACTTGAATTCTCGCTCCGCTCGATGCGCTTGCGCACACCGATAGGTCGCGAGACCTAAAAAAATACTTTATTTGACAGCCAAGAGTCATAAAAGCACAATACACCTGGCATTGTGGTATAGCTTCCCACAGACAGGTATAGGAAGGTTTGTGCTCAATTTCGAACGTCCTCTATAGTCTCTAATGCTACGTATTAAAGCTGGCTTAAACTCTGCACACTTGTTTTTCGACCTAGTGCTGAAAGCTTAGCAATAAAGACTGGGACATAACATTTTTTAACAATTTTATGTTTTTTCAAAACAGTGAAAGCCAGATTAATCATCCTAGAATCGATCTCGTTTTCTACTTAACTATCTGTTTAGGAGTGTTTTTAACGCGCACCTTAAACCCAAAGGGCGTGAGAAAGCTGATATAAGAAGCAGCACATAGAAAACACTAGCCGAGCATAAATAACAACACTTATCTTGCCACTCGTAGCAGCAAAATGTAAGATGAAACATTGAATATAAATAAACTATAACAAAAATTAAAAAGTACTTAAACAGTAAAAGGAAGAACGCATTCAGAAAAGATTATATTTATTGTAAGATGAAACATTAAATTTAAATAAACTATAAGAAAAAATTAAAAAGGACTTAAACATAAAAAGAAAGAAAGCATCCAGAAAAGATTCTTTTTATTGTAAGATGAAACATTGAATGTAAATAAATTATAACAAAAATTAAAAAGGACATAAACAGAAAAAGGAAGAGAGCATCCTGAAAAGATGATATCTTTTTTTATAATAGAACAATGACGTTAATTTACTCAGTTACTCCCATTTTAAAATAGTATTAAATAAACCCAGCAGCCAATAGATGAGCATGAAGATATCTTTTCAACATGTCATCTGCTTGTCGACTTCAGAGGTGGGGGCGCTAAAGAAAACCCTCTAAAACCACCCCTGTCGCAGAGAGGGATCTCTTTAAAAGCAGTCTTTGCTGTGCACTGACGAACGGAGGCCTTGCTCCCTGCTGGCCTGATAGCGCCATAAGGCTGTGACTTGGTCATCCAAAGGCGCTTTACACATGAATGAACCTATTCACGCACAGAAAGAGTGACTTGTTTATTGTGCCCGATTTAGAGGAATTTTTATTTCCCTCCTCAGACCACATAAGCAGCAAAAAAGGCTCCCACTGCCTTTCCTCGGTTGTCCCTGTGTCTAGCATTGTATGGCTGATAATGACCTTTGCCCCCTGTGAGTTGGGCAAAAGGGCCTGGTCACGTGCCTCTTTAATTTGTCATGCTCTGATCTTATATTGTCCGAAACCGCAGTGGCACCCGCACTGACCTCTATAATTCACCATAACTTCTGCGTCATGTGCGCCGCGACTTACAAACCTATCGAAAGCGCTGCTTCGCTTACGCACTTTTCTCAAATTCTTGCTTGCGCATGGGTACTCACTTCGGTGCTCTGTCATAACAAAGACCGGGTCCTTTATTTTCCCATGACTCCATTAGCATCTAAGGAACTTTTTTTTTAAATGACTGACAGTCGTGAAACTGAAGAGCCCTCAAGCACGTGGCACCAGATTACGAGTGTTCTGGAGGGGGTTTGCTACAGTTCTTGCACGTATAAAATCTAATATTCAGTTTTTATCAGGTCGGATGATAATACCCTGCTAAGAGCTCAGCACTCGACAAAATGGAGCTTTATATAAGGATAGTTGCTTTTTCTGCAGCAAAATCTGCATGTCCCAGTATTTACATGATCTTTTTCTCTGTTAAATTCTAGCAGAAATGATCTGCTGAACTTTAACAGAGCTGTGGACTTTATTACACCCAGTAATAATGGCGTGCAATAACGTCCTTATAAGTCATAATTCTGATTTGGGGTTGGGCGTAACTTGCGTACTTCCGTATAGTGTAATCACGTGGAATTACATAAGAATTAAGCAAGGTTACATGGTATTACGCGAGAAGAGTAATTCAGTGTTTAGTGCTATTTCTTAGCACAAAAATGCCCCCTTCTTGCGTCCAACATGGGAGGCCTTTTTTTTGCACTAAGAAATAGCGCTAAATGCAGCAGATCATGAGTAGCGAGCGCGAGCTGCTGCTAGCCCTCGCAAAAGGTGTTTTTGGGGTAGGATATTCCACAACTTACTCCCGACATTTAGTGCTGTGTAATTAGTGCAAATTGCATCTCGGTGTTGAAAATGGACGCGAGGATGCATTTTTGCGCTAAGAAATAGCGCTAAATGCAGTGAACACAATTAGCGAGCCTGTGCTCTTGCTGTAGGATTTTCCCGCCCAAATTACACGAGCAGGCATGATTGCGCCATTATTGGCAACTCTGCATCACAGAGTAGCACAGAATTACAGAAATGACTCTGGTGTAATGTAAATTTCGCCCAGGCCTGATCCCTGCGTGAACAGAGGTTTACACAGGCTCATACTTTTCTGTCCTCCTTGTAATAGTGACCTAGAAGGATACTTGCCCCACAGCTGGCCATTTGGAGCTATTTAGTTGAGTGTCAAGTCTTTTCTTTAGAAGATGGTTGTATTGTTTGCAGCTTGAAGAACTGGGGCAGCACAATGAAGGATTTCATAGTGACTTAAGGGTTGTTGTTTTTTAAAGCTTCTTTATGTATGTATGTTTATATAGCGCTAACATAGGGCCTCATTAGGATGACGGTGAATCCGCATCCTCCGGGCCGGCGGAAGCCACCGCCAGCCCGGAGGATGCTGATTCACCGCCGCGGCCACAGGAAACACCCACCGCCAGATTAGGATGGCGGTGGTATGGTCGTGGGAACAGCGGCAGACGGCAGGTCCGTCCGCCGCTGATCGGCAGGTTGTTGGGCGCTATTTGGTGGCGGTGTCTGTAAGACACCGTCAGCCAAATTAGGATGTGTGTTGGAACATGCTTTTCCGCGGAGGCTTTTCCGCCGTGGAAAAGCATGTGGAACTTTGCTCCTGGGGACGCCCTGGGGGCCCCCAGGGTGAAGGGGGGGGGGGGTGGGGGTGCACATGGGGGGAACCTATGGTACCCCCAGCATTTACATGCACAAAGCGGCAGGCACCGCGCGGTGCCTGCCACTTTGTGCATGTAAATGTAAAACATGCATTTTTAACCTTGCGGCGGGTGCTGCTTCAAGCAGCACCTGCACAAGGTTAAAGGTACAGGATGTGACCGCCAGGGTGGCGGTTCACATCCTTATTGCACCGGAGGGACCGCCGCTGCCCCTGTGGATGGTCCCTCCAACTCGGGGATGTCGGACGGACGGAGGTCCGTCCGCCATCCTAATGAGCCCCCTAGTTAGAAAGTATCTGATTGCTGTACATTATTTTGGGTGACAGGTAAGTAGACTATATAAGTATGTGTACATCAAATGGAGGTTAATATATATGAGATAAAGTACCTCTGCTTTACATTTTAAGGATACTGTACGTAACTTTGGAGCCTCTTTATTAGGTCATGGAACTTTGAGATGCCTTGCAATATCCTTAAAATGTACAGCAGGGTATATTTTATTCCTTATAATACATTGTCATGCATCACCCTTTTCACAAACCACCTGAATCCGTTGTGTCTGGCTCTTGACTAGAAAGAGACTGTATGGTTGCAGACATGAAGAATAAAAGCAGAATCTAGTGCAAAATAAATGCATCAAAAGACAGTTAGTAAATTGTTGAAAAATATATATTGGAATCAATGTAATTTAAGTCAGATTAAGGAAGTGCTCAGGCTCACAATGTGAAGAAACAAGCAGAGAGAAAATAAACATGTTGCAATACATACCACTGTTTTGTTTTAGAAAAACAGAGCATAAGAAAACAAAGGCCAGTTTTATTTTTGCAGCATCGATTAAACTGCAGCTGTAATTATGCTCTGTAACTAGCCTTTCATCTTGGGTCTTGGCTCTGGTGGGAGGAATTATCACATTGCAACTCAACTGTCATAATTCATGACCGTTGAGCAGTTACATTATTTCATTACTACGGGCAACTAGAGACTTCAGAAGTCACCTGTGATTAGGAATTTAGTCAGAATTTAAAGGAAAATGCTTGCCAGGGCCTAATTTACTTTTCACAGGAGGCAGATCTGAAACAAATGCTCCAGCCATATGGTCCTCTACAGTAGCACAGGGAGCAGATTTATAGACTTCAGGGGTGAAAGTTCTCTACTTTTCAGTCGTGCTGCCTGCACCTTCTGCCTCACACACAAGTTGAATGCAGCAGCTGGCCCCACCCATAGGGCCATAAAAGACCTGTGCTTTCATCCAATATGTGAATGCAAAAGATAAAATATAAACAACTCTCAAAGTCTGCACTTATGTCATAACTGGCAAAAAGTGCCTAACCCCTATGCTTTTACAGACAAGCTAGGAGGGATCGCAAGCAACACTGTCAGAGTGGGGAGCAGGAATATCAGGCGGTGCAACACACGTGGGCGAAAGCAAGAAAACACATTCAGTCTCATGGAGTGCTGAATGGAAAAGAAAAAAGTAGTTCTGTGAATTTGACCAGTGGAAGAATAAAAGCCATCCAGACAAAAAGATGGTAGAGAAGCTATGTTCCATGGGAGTGACAAACACAGGAAGAGAAAGAAAAGCCATTGAATAAGAAGCAAGTAAATGAGAACTATACCAAAGTCAAACTATAGTAAGCAGTTGCAGGCGCGGTGCGTCCATAGGGGCGTGGGGGCGTAGCCCCCCCGCCCGCAGCTGCCCGCAGTCGCCCGCAGGAGACACCGAGGGAGAACTGACAATGCATGCCAGTCAGCATGACGTCGGAAGGCATCATGTTGATTGACATGATTGTCACCAGGCAGGCAGCAACACGAGTGCGCATGCGTGGGGACGGAGGGTGAATTTTTTACCCGTGCCCACGCATGCGCACTTGTGTTCGTGCTTTTTTGCGCATGCCCATTAGGGGCCCTTTGGTCTCCTAATGGGCGTGCTGTGGGCGTAGAGTAACCTGTGCCCCTGCAGAGCCAGGATTGGCTGCAAGGGGCTGCCAGTGCCATTCGACGACGTGAAGGCGCCAAGGGGTTGAGGAGAAGAGGAGGTGCGGACCCGGACCGGTGGTGATGTAAGTTTTATTATATATTTAATTCCCCTTCCTCCCCCGCGCGACATCACATTACAGGCAAGGTGAGGGAAGTGCCCCAAATACTTGCAAAAGCCTTCGCCTGGTCACTCGCTCCATTAATGACCCTTTCACAGGATGCTCCTCGAAGTATTTCGGATCACCATTCACCGTGTGAGGGAACAATAGTGGATCTTATTAAACCAGACATAGCAAGCTTTCTCTGGAGCCCTGAAAGGGCTGTCTTCTTCTCTGTTTGCTATGTTATGTGCCTCTAAATGACTCATTCACTTAAGGTCCCTGGCAGTTCTAACCCAGATTCACGAGCAGCGGGCCTTAAAAACCACAGAGGTCATTGGGGTTATTCCTTAACTTTGCTGTCGGCCATTATTGCTGTCACTGTGTTTGTCAAGCAGTGCCAACTGTCTCGCAGGTCTTAGATAATGTCAGCAACAATGAGCGTGTGATGCGCACCAGTTGCCGTCCCTCAATCCCCGCACTGAAGCGCCTATGGTCACATAAGTGTTTAAAGTGGGTGTGAGCCCACTACGTCATACTGTTGAATTAATAGCTTTTCCGTGCCATCAGTATGTTTTGCCATTGAATCGATATTGATAATGTAAACTGTGGCTTTTGTTCAGTAGGAAGGTTTTATTACTTGGCAGGGAGCAATTCCTACATTGAAAGCAAATCTTCAGCCACTTAATAGCATAATACCTTTGCTTTGAAATTCACCATTTGCCTATCTTTTTCCAATTTTCTCTTGGGAGGACGATCCAACCTGTACCCACTTTTGTTAGCTTCGCTTGCTCGCTTTGCTTGCGGCTTAAAAGTCATGCCCAACTTTTACGCCCTACTGCTTTCAAATGTCACCAGCCGCCCCTGAGCAGTTCTCTCGTACAAAGCCTCGATATGGTTTTGGTATACTCCTCAAGAGCGCTTTCGGGCGAACCCTAATAAAGGGGGACATAGCTGCAATAGGAACAAAGCCATAGGAAATATCTCAGGATATCGCTGTAAATTGCAGCCTCACCTCACACATGCATAATAATTCTATAGTGTCTCACTATCTTGCTTTCCCAGTGACATGTCTGAACTTTCAAAGCACCTAGAAGTGGTACAAACAACTGTGTGTGTACCATAAATGCACTAATTAGAAATATAGGGTTGTGCATTGATCGATTTTGAAATGCATACATTTCATTTTGGATGCAGTGAGAGGAACACAATTAGAAAAGAACCAATAATCTTGAAATTCCAGCATTTGGGGAGAACAGAGTAATATTTTAAAAGTATACAGGAAACATTCATTTTGTCAGACATTTTAAATAAGTGCCCGTGTTTTCGCCCAAGTTTGCTGTCTCTGGAACAGTCCTCGGATAAATGCGCCCTTTCTTCGGTAAATTGTTGCAGCATCTCCCTTCATTCACCCTGTGAACCAGACCTTCTGCTCTTTAACAGCCTCATTCTTGCTAGAGACTTTTGTGGCACGTACTGTGTGAACGGTCCGTTCATCCGTGCAGAAGCAGGCCCAGAAATAGGTCAGCGGCCTTTCGAAGTTAAGCTGCTCCGTCCTTTCCCTCCGGCCTCCCGCGCCCCCGGGATCCGCACGGAACTCTGAATGGGTCGAGAAAGGAAAGAACTCAGCAGTTATTTCCCTGTTTTCGGAGGGCTCTCAGTGAGGAGTTGTTGGTGACGTCCCCGGTGGCACTCGACATGAATGGCGTCGATTGTGAGAACATGGCCCGCCAGTGTGCCGCGAGACGTGACACCGCCAACAAAGCATGCCTTTCGCCCCGATGGGGTGAGCTCACCGCCGCGCCCCAAAAGCGCAGACACTTCAAATGATTGTCTGAGCTGTAGTCCTGGCAGTGTACGGACAAGCTGTGAGTTGTCAAAAACACACACCGGAGTTTCGTGCTTTAATTTAGATATCCCATGTATTCCTGCATTTACGGTACTTTTTCTGTATGTCCTTTATTGTTGTTATATTCTACTCAGTAAAATATTTTGAACGAGAATACTGCAATTTGGCCTGCTTCTAAGCACCCCCACCTTTGTAGATAAGTGAATGGACACGCGAGGACATGTGTTTAGTTATTTGTAATTATAAGTTGAGCTCCTTATGCAGCGGCGTAGCGTGGGTTTCCAGTGCCCCGAGGCACTTCCGGAGTCCCTTTCACCAGCCCAGTATTGACACCCTTACCACCAAGCACATCTATTAGACTTTAAGACAATGTTAAAATTTAGCACCCCTAAGAATTTTGCACTTGGGGATACCGTCCCTGTGGTCCCGCCCACGCTACGCCACTGTCCTTATGACATGGGGACGTGTTTTGGTTATTTATAATTAATTATATGTTGAAGTTCTGGAACGAAGATTAGCTCTCATGGCTTTTCGTGCTACAAAATTCAGGGTTGGGTATGTACCACTGACTATTGAGGGAAAGACGACACGAAGTGGTACAACTTCTTGTCAAGCCACGGTCTATATAGGCCAGAGAAAGTACATATTCAAAATCATCTCCAAAAAGTTCATTTTCTATTTCTTTGGTGCTGCCAGGAAAGACTTAAAAAGAGAGCTCTCTTTGCTAGTCAGTAATATGGGACTGACCATAAAAATGCCTGTCATGTATCTCTTGGTCTCCCCAACCCTCAAACCAGATGGCCTTATTTTTAGGCCTGTCTTGACAGTGCAGCTCTCTGTATTTTTTAACTGTAACAGACTTTTTAAAATATTTTAGTCAGTAGTCAAAATGCACGCCAGACTTATTGGCTTTACCAATGCTTATTGTCTTTAGCTTCCTTCATTACTGTTCACTAGTCTATACAGGGGAGGTCATGTTATTAGACTTACGTTTCTGGTATGCAGTGTTTTGCCTTTATTATTGTTGCATGATAGAGAGTGCAAATGTCATGCATCACATAGCAGGAAAGGCGGTTCACTTCATTTCATCTGTGCATAATATCAAAAGTAGTTTATGTAGCCATAGCAGCCATATTAGAGTCAGGCACTCGTGTATTTTCTTGACATGAAAAAATACAGAAGCACCTGTCACAGAATTGACCTCTAAGATAAATACTGACTTGAGCATCTCAGGGCGCGTACAAGCACTGACTTTCCGAGAACATTGCCTGCTCTCCTCTACTGTTAGTTTGTTCTTGTCTCATACTCCAGTATAACCATTCTCCTGACATAAGATTCCCACTGCAATCAGCATTATATGAAAGTTAAACTGTGAAAGTCATTTAAAAAAGTCCTCTCACACCCCAGCTTGACTCACTGCTCAGACCCAGGATCATTGCCTGAGAATGTCTGTGCTGTAGTAATTGAAACTACACGGAGCTGTGAACAGTATGAGTCAGTGCTTAATTTGTAAAAAATAAGTGCCAAGGGCTCTCGTCAGGAGGCCACTGTAGCTTGCATCACACATTTCCCCTGCCATGCTGCCGATAATTGTAACAACTCTACTGCTAACCATCACACTCCTACAAGTATGACAATTCGGACTATTCCAGGTCTCCAAAGCTATGAGAATGGCGTGGGCAGCAGGTAATAGCAATTTTTTATGTATATAGATAGCGCCAGCTTGTGGCAGCTGTCACAAGCACTGGTGTTGACATTTAAGTGCCGGTGCCCAGCCCCGTAAATCACCGGCTCACATTAAGCACTGGTATGAGTGCACATCAGACACTAGTAAATCTTAGGAGAGACGGGGTGGGAGAGAGAGGAATGCAAAGTGAATCAAAGGGGAGAGAAACTGCCCATCCACACACATCGACCCAGTTATATAGATTTCGATGCATCTACATCCATTCATGAATCTATTCATCAAGTCCTTACATCAGTGTATGAATGGAGAATGGATCCATTAATCCACACACGCGTATACATTCATTCATACACCATCTCACACTCATGCTTTTACACATACATCAGTTTTACTGTTTTATTCCCACGTTCATTCATCCAAGCAGCCATCCACTCATTCACTAACACTCTTATTCTGCTACTCACACACACACATCCTCTTACATGTATTCATCCATTCTTTGTCTCTCTCTCTCACTCACACCCCCTCAACCTTTCATACAGTCATTCACTCTCGTACTCTTGCTTCCACTGATACCCACACACTCTAGCATCCATCCAGGTATGCAGCCACATTTGCGATTACATCCATTCCTAATGTCTGTCGACCATCCACGCATCCAAGCCTGCACTCACTCATCTCCGTCTATTAATGTTTATATCAACTCACATTCATGCATGCATCAATCAAACCATCCATTCACTCATGCATCCACCTAGTCACCTGACGTCTATGTTTTCCCTATGTGTGCTTTCTTTGCCTGTACGTGAGTTTTGTCATCTTTTGCGCACATCTACGTCAGTTGCTGGTGTACATTGACGCCTGAACGTGAGCGTGGTTACCCATGTGGGTGTTGTCTATGTGTGTGTACACGTGCCTTCTTGAACCTGTGTGTATATGCCTGTTGATCTGCATGCACAGATGTCTGTAGATGGGTGGCTCAGTGGATACACGTGTGCATGGTTGTGTGCGCTTGGCATGTTTTTATGTTATGTTTTTGTGTGTCTGCGTGCACTGTACACCCACCAGACCTATTTGTCTGTGGTTGTTGTCAAAGAAGTCTGCTGAATACTATTAAACCTATGATATAATCACTCCCTTAGCAATACACATTGATTTTCCACTGAAAAATCTTTCCCATGTGATGTAAGAGAGGCAGTTGTCCAATGCACTGCTACAAGACAGGCCTCTGTTGATAAATGCGCGCTCCCCGGCGTCTCATCCATTGCTTACTGCAAGTTTTCAAAACAATTAAGTTGTCATTTTCGAAAAAAGTTTTATTCAGATGAACTGTTTGAAAGAGAGAGTGGGATTTCGAAGAGCCAGACTTTCCCAAGTATTTCCCACTAGAAATGAGAAAAGGTATTTTTTCTTTTTCAAATCGATACAAAATGAAGTAATAAAAAAACACAACTGCAACCTTGAGAGGCATAGAGTTTTTGCATACCACAGCCGTTGGTGCTGTACGTTTTCTAGCAGAAAGAAGAACATGAACAGACATAAAAAAGCAGAAAAGGACACTGGCAAGCCTGTTAAACCAGTAGGCCTGACCAAGCCTGTCCAAAAGAGGTAGTGTTGAGTGCTATGCCTCAGTTAATTTAACATAAGGAAAAAATTAAATAGAGCAGTGTTAACAGAAACAATGGGAGAAATGACAGTAATTTACCCTTATAATTTCTTATTTTTAAACAGTAAACTAATTAAAAGCATTGGGGCTAGATGTAGAAAGCATTTTAGCGTCACAAACACTCCAATACGGTGTCTGTCAATGTTAAAGGTGCTCTTTTGAATGTACAATCCCATTTTAGAAGTCAGTACACATGGGATTCTGACCCCCATGTCCTTCCCGTCACACCTAAGCTCCCATTGTGTGTGGCTGTTCAGAAGGAATCCACAGAGCCCAACTGGTATTGGTAATTAGTATTTGGAAGAGTGTTTTGGAGGCATCCATTTTAAATTCTCAATCGGTATGGCATGCATCAAATCTTTGCAACGGAGATACGATTGCAAAACATTGACAAATTGCTGCGTCAGAGTTGGGCTGGTAATTCATTCACAAAAAAATATTTTAAACAATTTGGGTGCACTGCTAATTCTCAAACAATCTTTTGAAAAAAACTGTAAATTTTTGTTTCTAAATGCAGTTCTGTAAGGAAAATGGGCTGCATTAAAAAAAAGTTTTTAGAAAAAGCAAACACATCCTTGGAGGTCCTCTGATCCTAGCAGACCACCATCCTTGTGGTGGCTTCAATCAAAGTGAGTGACAACTGGAGAGCTATCACATTAATATTCATGAGGTAGGTGATATTATGGCCCACTGAAATGTAAATTGTTTACAAACCGACCTGTAGGTTTGTTTGTAACATTCTGAACTGGTAGCAAACATACTGGTCTCACTTTGCAACCAGTATTTTGCAAACATTTTTTTGAACTTTTGGCCCCTTGCATCTAGCTGCAGATAAAAGCATTCAACCCTTTCAACGTATTGCATTCAGATTTTTTAAGCTTCCCTCAGTGCTTTCGGTACTGAGTACTGCCACCTTTTTATTTTGATAGGGAGAGTACCTGCACTCCTCAAGATCAATGTAATACTTTTTATTGGAGAGTACTGGCACTTCTCCGAAACAGGCAAGCACTCTGGTACAGAGTACCTGCACTTATATTTTTCCATTTCAAGCACTGGCAGCCCTGCTCTGTACAGAAGAGTGGGCTTTCCTATGAATAGAAGCAATGATCAGTGTTCACGGGAATGTCTGCATTGTATTTTATTTCAGCATTTCATATCCCTGATGAGACTTCTAAGGGCTCGGATATGCATTGACTTCCGAGTTGCCCTTACAAAGTGTATGGTTGGAAGGATGTTAGATGGTATTTATGTTAGACCTGGCAGACTAGGCCTGGTTTCTTCCTAACTTTTTGCCGTCAGACCTCCTGTTTTTGCTGACTTTGTGCTGGCCTTAGGACGCTGAGCACTTTACCACTGCTAACCAGTGCTAAAGTGCTTGAGCTCTTTCCCCAAAATATGGTAATATTGGTTTATACCAAATGGGCATATTTAATATACTTGTAAGTCACTAGTAAAGTGTACTTCATGTGCCCCGGGCCTGCAAATTGTATGCTACTTGTGAGCCCAGCACTGATTGTACCACCCTCTTAAGTAGCCCGTTAAACATGTACATGCTAGCCATTGCAGAGCCTGTATGTGCAGATTTAAACTGCCATTTCGACCCGGTCAAGTAAACCTCTTGCCAGACCTAAGCCTTCATTTTTAATACATATAAACAACCCCTAAGGTAGGCTGTGGACAGTCCCAAGGGCAGGGCGCAGCGTATTGAAAAAGATGGATATGTGCTTTTAAGTTTTACATGTGCTGGTAGTGAAAAACTCTTTAATTGGTTTCTCACTACTGCAAGGCCTTTCTCCCCCATAGGATCACATTTGAGTTGCCCTATTACATTTTATAAGTGTCATTTCCAAATAAGAAGAGATGACTCATTCATGTTTGGTGTCTCGGAAATCCTAGTTTAAAAGTTGCCATTTTCTTGCCTTAGCCATTTGGTTCCCCGTCTCAGGTCACATGACTGGGTGTAGTTGGCAGTTTGGCTTTGTGGATTTCTCCTAGACAGCTACACACAATGGGAGCTTAGGTGTGACTGAATGGGGAACCACTTGCAGGATGGGAGAGAGGTGCTTGGCCCATCCTAATTTACACATGAATAGACTGTGTCCTGTCTCCACACAAAGGGCTGCACACCCCCTATAGTTAGTCTAAAGCCAGGACAGGGAAGACGAGGGATCTGTGCACTTCAAAGGCATGCCTCGAGATGCTTCGCCCCTACTTCAAAGGCTCAACTGTATAAAAGAAGGACCTCAGACACCACCATTTTAGTACACCACTGGAATTGTGAATACTCTGCCAGGTAGAAGGACTGCTGTGCTGCTGAAGGACTGTCATTCTGCTGGACTGCTGCTCTTAAGGAACGACTGCCCTGCTGTGCTGCCCTGATGCCCTCTTGCCTGGGTGAAAAGGACTGGACCTGCATCACTTGAACCCAGAACACAAAGTGACTCCAAGGGCTTGTTCGCTGGTCTCCTGATCTGAAGCCTCAGGGACATAATAGGCTTCCAACAACCTTGAATCTGCACCTGAACTCTGCCAATTGTGAGTCTACCCTGCCAATGGTGCCACTCCAGTCTTAGACCCCTGGAAGTGGGCCTCAGGTGCTCTGTCAGCCTCTGTGGATCCAGCAGAACCAATGCATCTCCTCTGCTGCACTGCCCAAACCAAAGCAGACCCGACGCACCACCTTACTGCGTGGATCAGAACCACCGCAGAAGACTCATAACTGATCATAGCCTGATGCGGCATGGGAACTGCCATGGTGCAATGCATCCCTGACACAGGCCCCCACATCTCTCGTTGGCACCATCCTCAACGTCAAGGCTGGATTCCACATCGTAGCCTTGAAGTTCTTTGGAACCGATACATCACTCCTGACTGCTCTCCGCATACCCAACGCCAGATTTCGCATTACAAGCTTCATCGACCGGATCCTCGACATTGACCTCATACCGCAGCTTTGCCACATCTCGAAACCGACACATCTCCTCAGCTGCGTGGCGCATCTTTAATGTGGATCCGCACAGCGCTCGGCATTCCAGGATTTAAGGTATTCAGTTTAGCCGGCGTAATTGGATCCCTGTAGATGGCCAAAGCTCCATTGCAGTCAGTCTGAACTTGAGAGTTGCATTTCTCTGGTTCAACTAATTGTATCTTTGTCATTTTAGTCTTGTTTTAGTTATTAAATTAGGCTCTATTTTTCTAGCCTGGTGTGGGACTTTTTTGTGTGGCGTTTCACTGTTTTACAGTTTGAAGAGTTGCAGAAATACTTTACACATAGCCTCCAAGTTAAGACTGACGCTCCGTGCCAACCTTCCAGGATGTTGAGCATAGGTTCGTTTGGGGTTTTCTTGTACCTTACCCTGACTCGGATTGTGGTTGCTGTTTAACCAGGGCTCACACCCTAGTGAACCAATAATCCAATTTCTAACAATGTGCTATATGGGAGATGTTGAGTGATGTGTGTCAGGTTCAAATAAGTTTCAAACAGGGTGCATCATACATTACTGCACATAATTGTGCGGTATTGTGATAAGAGTGAGAATAAATGCATTCATGCATGCGTACCTTCCAACTTGTGTAGTTTATTATCTGCATCTTGTCTTATGTGGATAGGCAGAGCTAAGTTTTTAGTGCTTGCTAGAATTCCAATTGATTGTCAAATATTTTACTCAGGCAGTGATTGAGTTACTAAGGTTGGCAGTCTATTGGAAGAAGGAATGTCTGCCATTTCTCAACTGTTTGAAGGGTGGAAAGTACAAAAGGGGCCCACTACAAAGCATAATGATCTTGTTTAGTGATATGTGTTTTTTAATGCAATATTTATGTCAGCCTGGTCTATCTGTGTTGTGCTTGTTTCAGGTGCACATGCTTATATCCCCCAACTGTTTCTCTTTATGGGTCAAAGCGTTTTCTGAAGTTTCAAGTTTACAAAGGAAACTTCCTACAACCACCGGCTGGCGGGGACAAGTGGAAATAGAAAAACACTAAATGTGTATCAAACAACAACTTTCCAGAATCCCAATCTTCCTCCCTTACATCATGAATACCATGCTGTATTTAAAAGTTTAGTCTTATGTCTGTATAGAAACACAAGAGAGTTACAGTTGAGAGCTGGTCAAGCAATCCAATTGTCCCAGTTTTTACTGTATTTGCAATACCACTGATGAGATTATTCTTAAGACTGTAAAGTATTTGGGACAGGTAAGTTCTCTAAATTCTACATCTATATCTATATATATGGATAGCCCTAAAAATCAATCAATGAATACACACAAACATACACAAGATCATGTCTGTCAGGAGTATTTGTGGGGGGGCATGAGAGTCCCTTAAAAAGGCCAATCATTGCATAGAAAAAAGCAGGGTTTTCTGTTCACTTTACCCAGTCCTGCATCTCCATCAATTAGCCACAGATGCTCCTTTGTCTGATGAAGCCTGCTTGAAGTTTGAGAAGGCTTGTGTTATCATTTACTGGGTACACCCTTTAATCCTCTTACCCGTGCCCTCCAAACTCCGGTTCTGTTTCGTATCCAAGGGGCATTCGAGGCAGTTAGAAGACAATTATGTTTTATTTTTTAACACAAACAGCCGTTACTAGTAGTGAAAATTGAAACACTATGAAGGGCCTGAGAGATGTACATTCTCCACAAGAAACATGTCACCACTTAATCAACAAATATTAAACAAATATTACCTTGATTTGAGTTTTTTGAGTTTCATGTCAACATGTAAGCTTTGCATGTTCTTGGAGTGCTAAGCATGTAATGAACAGTGAGTGTAGCTATGTATGGTTGGATGGCACTGCGCTAGCGGTCAGGCTGGCATGTTTGTGGTGAGCGTTGGCAGGATATGCTCAGAGAGGTAATAGGTCGATTGTCATTTTGCCAATGAACACATTAAGGGTCATTAAAAATTGGGATGTATGGGATGAACACCTGGGAATAGACAGGCAAGTTGGCATCGAGAGATGCCCATACAAGGCTGAATAGTTCTTCTGTATGACTATCTCACATCTGTAATTCTAACACACAATGGTTTAGTAACATTGGTGAACAACGGAACAATTAAAATAACTGTATAGATGTCCTGTGTGCTTTCTCCTTAAGATATTTTGGCGAAAAGTAGAAACAAAGCGGCATTGTGTTGCTACATTATTTGATTAACGGAAATCTGTACCTAAATACATATGGTGGTCCCTATAACATTTTCGAGGGGAGGAGGGTCGTGTAAAATTGTGACTCTTAAATTGAATCGAGTCATAATAGTCTTGAAAAGTGGATATTGTTCAAACACAACTAACCTCTACTAAATTAATGATTTTTTGGTACAGTGAAGCAGAGGAAGAATTTGAAAAAGTTCCCTGTGCCTGTAACATTCTTTGCACCTAAAAGGATTTACATGCACATATACACTGGGTATTGATAGATTGCATCCAAGTAATTTACCAAAATGTTGCTGAGAAATAGTGCAAATAAATCCACCTTTGGCTAAAAGCACGTATGAAGATTCGATGTAGTCAAATGCAATCATAATAGGAACTTGAGCTTAATAGTCAAGGAAAATAATTAAGTGATCCAATCAGTGGCACCACTCTCATCAGCGGACCGCAGAATCAATTATTTTTCAAGATGGCGACTATGTTAGTCAGATGCTCCATATCACACATTAGTACAAAATAGTCCCTAGGCTGACATATCCTGGGTGATAACACATAAATGACCCATGCTATCAGCGCAATAATTGATTAATTATGAACACATGATCGCCCCTTGTGATCAGTGCATAATGACATCAAAGAGCGCAATACTATCCCAATGACATAATTAACATTTTGCACTGTTAATTGTCATTGTGGTTTAATTTGCTCTAATAAAATGCTGATTCGAATGCACAGGAGGATAGTCCCAGGGCCAGACATCTCCTCCACAGCCCCTAGGCTCTGCAGTTTTGCAGCATGGACATTGCTCTGTGGTCCAGCACTGCTCGTCTTCTAGATCCTAAGGGTGGTATCAAAAAGGCTGTGTCCTTGTGTAACACAACTGGTGCTCATGTAAAGCGCTCTGATACCTTCGGGTCAAGTTCGCGCTATATAAAACTAAAGAAAAAACAAAAAAAAAAACAAGCACTGCAAGGTTGGAAGACTCAAGAAATTAACCTCCCATGATGGAGTTTTTTTAAAGTGAGGAGTGACAGATTCGCCCAGACTTTACTCCAATGCTCACTGGCAAGTGAGCTCAAGCAGTACCTCTCAGATGAGGCCCAAAATGACTAAAACTGTTCACTGGCTGCTTGATTTTCTGAATAGAGGTGGCTTGACACGTGGTTCAGGATGGGGCGTTTCTATTGGAGCATGACTATCTCTGATTTGCATATGACTGGCCTCTATCCAGAGTGAAATGGTGGCCAAAACAATGGACTTAGATTGTGGCTCCCAGAATTCAAGGATTCCACACAGCACTTTTTAAATGTTTTGTTTTTAAGTCAGAGGCCGAACACCTGGCATCCCTAAGCGATACTCACACTCTTTAACTGGTGACTGTCTAGCTTGACCGGGAAGAGCCAAGGCTTATTGGGCACATAAGAAGGGTTTCAGCCCATGTCCACTATCTCACCCTGACACTGATAAGTATGTCCCTTTCCCCAAACCGGACTGGTGCTAATCGCAGGGGCGCAGAGAACAGATTAATAACTTTCCTAGCACCTCAGGGTGGGTTTATAAAAAGAGGAGAGCCCAGGGCAAACACCCTGTCCGCACTGGTCTTACCTAACCTATACTTTTGACGACACTCTGGAAGTCTTGACAACTCTATAGACCATGCAATTTAGAAGTGCACAAAAGAAAAACATAGAGTAAGCTAAAATACTAGTTTCAATAAACGTATATTCGAGTGTTCCTTTTACTCCGTATCAGTTTATTCTTTGTTTGTAAATAATAATTAAAGTACGTCAAAGAAAAATACAATCTTGCAAGGAAATGGATTACGCAGCCTTAAGTAAGAGATGCGCTGTCGGTAGAATCATTTTTCCACCTCGGTGTGTTTGTGTATTCTTTCTGTTTTTTTTTAACACAAGGCATGTTTCCTCATATGGTGAGGTGTAGCTGCAATGTCGTCATTGTGAATGCGCTCTCCCAGTGGGTTGTTGTGGAGGGCGGAAGCGGCTCGTGGCCAGCGTCAGCGCAGGCACTGAATGAAGGGTACATGGAGACAAGTGCTGGATTGTGACATCACCGGGGAGTGCACAGCGGTTCAAGAAAGAGGCAGCTTCGGTTACACGCACAAAAATGTCCAGCCACAGACAATGGTGGGAACGGAAATGAAGAAAAAAACGAACCAAAAGCACCGCATGGAGATGTGTTAACTCGTTGATTGTGATGGGTGCTCGGCATAGAGAGGTGTGTGTCCAGAAGTGTGGGGCCGAGACCCAGGGAGTAGCAAGAAAGCGAAAAACTCCCCCTCCCCACCACCCTCATTTGAAACATCTCTAATCAGACTGATCAGGCGAAGCGAGCTAACCAGACACTCCTTACATTAGTTAATTTTACCCTTTCATTCTCTTTGCATCCATCCATCCATTCATCTTTACATCTATTCATCAATTCAATCATCTGTTACGTTTTTACCTTTCAATTCACCCTCCCGTCCTCCAGCTATTCATCCATCAATATATTCATGTATCATTCTTCTGTCCTTGTACCCATTCATCCATTCAGTCTTCTTCATCTGTGTATTCTTCCGTCCTTCTGTCCATTCACCCTTTCAAGGGAAACATCCTTTACAACGCAACTTTTACTCCGCACTACCATTACGATGCAGCTATTACAACGCAAGTCGTTACAACGACTTGCGCTGGAGCGCGCTGTAGGATAGGGAATAGTTTCATTTTCTATCCAACACCTTCCCTACTATCCATGGGGACTGGAGTTGGAATAGAAATGAAACTATTCCACTATCCAGCACCCCCCAACGCAAGTCGTTGTAACGTCTTGCATTGTAAAAACTGTGTTGTAATGGCATGCGGAGTAAAAGCATGCACTGTGATGACAAACATCCCCCTTTCACCTTGCAATCCTTCATCCTTTCATCTATTCATTCATTCATACACTTTCCTTCTCCCATCCATCCATCCATCCATCCATCCATTCTTTCGTCCTTCTGTCCATCCATCCTTCACCTTACAGTCCTTTCCCTCCTGCATCCAACTTTTCACCATTCCATCTATCTTTCTATCAATTTTTTCCTTCTATTTTTACATTTTCTTCTTTCCTCTCACCAGTTCTTACCCTTTCACCTTGCAATCCTTCATCATTTCATCTATTCATTCTTTCATACACTTTCCTTCTCCCATCCATTCATTTTTCCTTCCTTCTGTCCACTCTGCCTTTCCCTCTTGCATCCAACTTTTCACCCTTCCATCTATCTTTCTATCTTTTTTTCCTTCTTTTTAACATTTTCTTCTTTCCTCTCACCTGTTCTTACCCCTCCTGTACTTTCTTTCCCCTTTATAACTATTAACCTTTGTTCCCTCATCCTTATTGTTCCTTTCTTACCTTTTCCCTTTATGCTCATATTTCGGTATTGCCTGAGACACCGCATGTCCTGCATGCTGTCTCGCTCGCCAGAGATATGGTGAACAACTAAAAGGGGCTTGCAGACCGCCCATTGCTGAACATTCGTTGGCTTCATTGTCACTCTTAACTTTCTGTCTTCTAATTGGCCAGTGCATGCTGACTTTAATTCCTCTTCTGTCGGCTGGCGCAAGGACAACGCAATGATTGCTTCAGCTTGATTGCTATCCTTTCAGTAATTGTACTGCGATTGAGGTACTTCTTTGTTTTTTCACTGTCGTTCTTCTTGAACTCTTGCCATTTGTAGGTAAGTTTTACTATGCCACACACACTTCAAAGAATCCCTTTTCTCCTATAAAAGGGATGTTTATTGTGACAACAGATGTTATCTGCTTCCAAATGTATTTTCACTAAGACATGGACACGAGTGCAATTGTTTCTTTATGTGGTAGGAATTTTTGCCACATTACATATTTTTCTTTTCTTTTTACCAATGAGGAGATTAATTGATTTGCTTAGAATCACAGGGGTGTTGTGCTGAGGCATAACAAGCACTGGCAAACCCAATAGGTCTTGCCTTTGAGACTATTGCTTCTGCCATTGCCTTCTGTTCCAACTGTGCAGCATGGGCATTGCCAACTTTGGCAAGGATTTGTAGCCATGCTGTATAGCAGCATGGTTAAAAGAATAACATAAAAAAGGACTATGATGCATCCAGTGCTCATTCACTTAAAAAAAAGCTCTAGCCCTGGCTGCTTCATAGCACTTAAAAAAATGAGTTTTAGCCATACTGCAAAGCATACGTGCTGCTGTACAGTATGGGTACAAAATATTGCCGAAGCAAATTGCCCTAATAGGTGAGACCTGTTGGCTTTGCCAATGCATGTTTCTGTTACTTGCCCTCTCTGTGTTTTCCCCTCTTTGATTTGTTTCTCTTTGTCTGTTTACTTCGCTGTGCTTGACAGCCCACAGCTCACAATCCTCTTTCATGGTGTTCCATAACAGTGTTATATGTTATCATTTTGTCTGCAAAGTTGCAGACAGCGAAGGCTCAAGAACAACTAATTAACTTTAAGTAGGGCCCAGCTCATCGGGTCCAATGGCAGTCCTCCTTATGCTGCTAGAGTGGTGGATCTTGTACACCACTGGCCAGGACCCACCCGTCTACAACTGTATTAGGAGTAATTTTGAACAAATATGTTCAGTAACTCTCCTATTCTCATTGTTACAGATTTAACCCGAACAGGATCTGATAACTCACATCTGAAAATGTGGTGGTGTATCCTTATCATGCCTTAAATTTTAGTCTCAGCACACAATCATTACTTGTTTTTCATATGCATATCACCCCCCTTAGTGTCTAGACCTGGAAGGCGGAACTCTATGTAGCAGAGTTCCACCCGGCAGTCAAACTTCTGGATATCAAGAAGGTGCCGTAACGACCCACAGACCACGGTAATGTGTGCATTTTGATCGAGATCGACCTGCATTTGGCACGTCCACCACTGCCTCCTATGGTGTCGCCTGTGGTACTCAATAGTATTGATGGGACCACACTGAAATAGTTTGGAATCTCTAGGGTTGATCATTTTCTCTGTTTGCTATGTAGGGGCAAGCTGCAGGAGACACAGCCTGGATTTGCCAACTTTTATTCTGGAATGTGAAAGTTTTGCCATCGTATAATGTCTGCTCAAATGTTTATGAAGGCATTGAGAGTTGTGAAGGTTTGTGATAGTTTTTTCCCCCTGGCCTTTGGTTAGACATTGACCTTTGGCTTGGGCTTTCCAATGTGTTGGATTCTTTACAGGTTCGCCTTAAATACCTGCTATTAAAACATTTATCACTTATGATGTACAACTTCAAAATTTGGCATGAGTGATCCTGGATTTCAGATGATGCAGTAGACAACTAAAGACAATTAGATCACGAAAGCACAACAAGTGACTATGCCCAAGATCTCCAGGCCTGACAACCATAGCCACTGATTTTCATCTTTGGAGAAGTCATGTCCCTCCTTAGATAGATGCCCTTTTAGTAATTATCCCATCTTGGCTTCATGTCTAGTTGACATAGTTCGCTCTTATAGAGTATTTTCATTTTATCAGGTTTTTGCATAGGATGGGGTGTTCCACCATCTGTTCTTTTTCTAACTCTAGCAAGTGAGACTTCAGCAAGACTATCTTTGTCCAACAGTATTTTGGCAATGGGTATGTCGGCTTTTGAAGACAATGGTCGCTACTTATGCTCCACTCGTCTCTTCCTATCAACACTGGAAGCACCAGGGGGTAACTTTTGAGAAGCATAGTGCAATTTTGAGTTGTGTTTTTTTCCTTCTGTGGTCGGTTCTCTGTGTGCAGAGAGGGTCATATTGGGAATTTCCAAGGTGGTCTTGTGGAAAGCTCTTTGCTTTCTGCCTCTACAATGGCAGCCTCAGAGCTGTGCCTTTGATTCCTGGATCCCCCAACTTATTGCTGGTATGTGTGAGTTGGGCCTCTTGGATTTATTTTGACTCCTGCCTATCAGGCAGCTTACTTGATTACTTTTTTTTGCCATGGTCCTTACTTTCCATATTACACCACAGAAGGTCTATGGTGTTTATGCAAGTTGCACTTAAGTAGTCAGGGTAATTCCTAGGCATGGCTTCCCTTGGCGGCACCTGTAGGGAGGGCCAGTTCTCTTTGTTTTGTGCTTTTCTAAAGGACTGCCTGAGGTGGGTACATCTCATGAAGTAAAGAGTGGGTCAAGGAAATTTTAATCAGAGTAATGAAGATTACTGTAATTTTAGAGTTACTTGTGGGTATGAACACATTTTAGAGTTACTTGTGGGTATGAACAAAGAGTGTCTCAAACACATTTGTTAATACTAGCAACTTTATTTCCATATAACACGCCAGAGTACAATTTTTGGGATTGAACACCTTGATACCATTACTGTCTCCCTGCTTGCTCTGCTCCACCTTATATACCAATTTATCAACTGGAGTAACCTTTTAATTACAGGAGTAAAGTGCTTGGTTTGCTGATGCATTTGAAGGAGCAGCCGGCCTAGACTGGCTCACTATTCTCAAAAAGTGGTTTGACTGATTTAAATGTCCAGATTCCTATTTAGAACATATTTGACACCGTAGTATGGGTTCTAGTTTGTCAAAACACAGAACAAAGCTTGTTTTATGTTAAAAGCTAAATATAAAGGGCCACATTTCCAAGCCCATTGTGCCGCTGTTGCGTCCCTTTTCTTAACACACCGGCAGCGCAATGGGCTTGCCCATATTTACAAGGCCACATAAAGTTACCCTGCATGACTTTTCATGGCCTTGTAAATATGGGCCACTATCACACATTACTCTGCGTGAAAGGGGCGTTCCATTGGTGTTGCTGTGGGCGTTACCAAGCAACATCCATGGAACGTGACATGTTCCCAGATTTACAACATTTTGTAAAGCTGTGAATGCGTTAGAATTCAACACCTCTAGGGAATCCTTAGGAGTGGCGCAATGAGGAGAAATTCTTTTAGTTCTCCTCATTTTTTCCTCCTTCTATGCGTGCTGCACTCTGCAGCATGCATTGAAAGTGGAAAATGCCATCAAAATACTATCAATGATTGTTTTTGTGCAGGAAGGTAAACAATGCAGCCACCCTTGCAACATGACGCAAGGGTGCCTGCACTGGCAGCCAATTGTGTGCCAGCGCAGGGGAAAGCACAGGGATGTGTCGTATTGTTGTTAATATGACGCATCCCTGTGCTTTAAAAATGACGCAGCTCGGCGCAGCAAAATGCCTTACGGCGCTGCGTCATTTCATAGTAAATGAGGCCCAAAACCTTAAACCTACAAAATCACATTTTATGGGAACATAGGGGCATATTAGCAAGAACCTTGTTAAAATTATCGCCGATTTAGAGGCAGGAAACTGCCGCTAAAACGGCGATAATGGGCTTGCTAATATGGGTTATAGAATTCCAATAGAAGCCTAGGTTAGATGTCCTGCACATCTAACCTGGGCTTCTATTGGAATTCTATAACACATGTTAACAAACCCATTATCGCCGTTTTAGCGGCAGTTTCCTGCCGCTAAAACGATAATTTTAACGAGGTTCTTGCTAATATTCCCCATAATTATTTTTTGTTTGGCGACCTTACCAACTGAATACCATCTTCTATTGTATGGTAGTTGGTCAAATATAGGTCCTGTTTAAGAAGCGTGAACCAAGATTTGCAATTTAGTGCAAATTAATTGTTTTCAAAATGGCTTCCTTCGGTCTTCATCACCTGTTCTAGTGTTGAGTAACATACTACAAATCACGATAGATACAACTCTGGTATTTCTAAAATTTTCCTGGCTATACCTATTTCAATGGGGGTACACACAAGATAATATTGTATGAGCGGTTATACTGTAAAACGATTGCTAACAAGCACTATTTCTTATGACTAGTAGAAGAACTTCATCTAAAATGCATGCATATTTCTTCAGCATTTTCTCTAGTGTGCCGTCTGCCTCTGTGGGGTGCCCTGCACTCTCTCTGCAGCGTATGTTAATTAATTACAGCCAGATGTGATTACAGTGTTTAGTATAAATGAGTCGCGCTGCATTTATAGGTGAGTTTTACGACTATTGTCTTGTGCTTTAGTCAAGTAGACCATTTGTATCAATTTAAAAAGTAGTCAATTAATTAACTGACATATTCACATTTGGCAAATCTGTAATTAGGTCATTATGCTGGAGTAAAGGTGTAAAGCATCACTTTATTTAGAAACACTGTGAAATCCCAATGGAAAAGAGCCCTGGGTGCAGCCGCTGCCTCTGGTCAACTGCGAAAAACTGGATTATTAGATAGAGTTAATAGAAGTCCTCTCCAAGTAATAATAGAACTATTCCTTGCAGAGTCAAGTTAGCTCTCAATAATTTAAACCTTGGTTGTTGCAGAACAGAGCAGATAGGCGTAATTTAGGAGAAATGTATAAAGCATTTATCGGTACCAAAGCAGTTAAAAAGTAGAAAACTCAACACAATAAAAATCTTACTCCAATTTATAAAAATGAAGTAAAATTTAAAGAGCAAATAGACACCAAAATGATAAAAATTAGACATAGGGAACTATTTCTGGCACCAAAAAATGAAAATTGGTTACCGCAGTAGACCGGGTCAAAGTCAAAAGTTAAGTCCGATTGCAATGGAGTGTGCTTTGAGACCGGGAGCGGGTTTGGTGGAAAGTTTTACCTTCTGACTTAGAAATATTTTTGGAAGTCAAAGATCCTCAGTGGGGCAAGTCAACAGAGTGTGGCTGAGATGGGTTGCACAAGGGTGGATAGTCATCATGCGAAGTCCTGGTGAAAACGTTGACTTTTGGCGGGAAAGCTCCAGGCTGGAGAACTTTAAACTTCATGCCCAGGGAAGGACTATAGTTTGCCCGAAACTTTCCAGTGAAGGTTTCTACCTTCAGACTTAGATACATTTTCGAAGTCAAACTTCTTTCAGTAGGGTAAAACCACCAAATTGAATCTGATCTGTGATGCAAAGTCAGCAGCGGTGGCTCAGTTGCAGTCCGGTGGTAATCTCTTGTTCTTTTTGGAAAATGTTTCTAAGGGCCCAGTTTTGCTTTTCTTGTTGGGGAAAGAGTCCAGTTTTTATCAGCCACGGGTTCAAGACCTTTCAGTCAACATTTGGGGGCTAGGACCCAGTCTCCCAAAACCAACCTGCAGGGTCCAGGTTAAATGCAGTGAGTACTGGTCAGCTGGACCCAACACAGGCTGGGACTTCTTGTAGTTTTTGTGTTCCTGGTGCTTAATAGGAGGTAGCCAACTAGCCCTTCAACACTCTTCAGTCATGGGTACAAGTTTGAGCAGGTATAGCACTTGTGGTCTCTCTCCACAGGTTACAGTAGATGCAATCCTCTTTCTGAAGTCCAGGGTTCAGCAGGTGCACTCGCTCTTCTGTCCTCCATAGGTCCAGGTGTTCTGCAGAAGGTACCCAGAGGTGCCTCTTTTATGCCTAGGTGAGAGTGACTCGAAAACCAATATGGAAAAGGTTCCCGGGGGCAACCCTACCTAGTTTGAATTCATTTCCTGGAGATTTGGCCCAAACAATCCCATAGTGCTCTGCTCTGCCAAAATCCAACATAGCAGAATCTTCCTTCCCTTGGTCAGAGCACTGGGCACACCTGAGGAGTGTTTGGGGAAATGAGGAACTCTCCCTGCAAAACCAGTTCTGAGACATGTTTTTCCCCCACTGGACTGGGACTGATGCCACTCTGGCTACTTGGACATGGCAGGGGCAAGCCTAGGTGTGAGTTACATCGGCCTGTGACAGAGGCTGCCCCTTTGTTGATTGATCAGTGGGTGGCCACGCCCCCTAGGCCATCTGTTCAGGAGGAGGTCACACCTCCTCCCAGCCAAGCCCCTTTTGCTCCCTTTTATGAGAGGATGCACACCTCCTGCCTGCAGGCTGTCAGGTAACAGTTGGGGATTACCTCTCAAATGGGTAATAGAGGCGATAAGCAGGAAAATGACAACTTTCCAAAAGTGGCATTTTGTAAAATAGTAAATTAAAATTTGAGTCTACCATCAGATTGGATTTTAAATTCCTATTCATTTGAGTGCTTGAATCAATCATGGTTCTAGGTATTTCCAAACTGAAGTTATAGATTATATGGTTTTATAATGTAGCCTAGTACTTTTCATTGGGAGAAGCAGCCTTGACACAGTTAAAAACGACCTTGGAGATTTTTCATTGCCACAACACATAAACCATAAGTATACATGTACATGTCCTACTTTTCAGATACCATGCACCCTGCACTATAAGCACTTAGGACCTACCTAGGGGTGAGTTATAGGCATTAAAAAGAAAGGTTTAGGCCTGGCAAAGGTTTATTTTGCTAGGTCGAATTTGCAGTTTAAACACTGCACAGCTAGGCTGCAGTAGCAGGCCTACAGCTAGGTTTTCACTTGACACTTTAGTGGGGGTACAATATTTGCTACAGTCACTGGTGACATTTAAATTATAGGCCCTGTGTGCACAGAGTACAATATACTAGGATCTTGCATTAAATATTCCAGTCAGGGATTAGACAATCATACATGTTTTTCGGGGTCAGAGCACATCAAGTGGGCGCTGGATGGCAGCGCCCCAGAGTTAAAAAAATTCCATACACAAGCAGAATAAGTCCACAAATGGGGGAGGGTAAGGGGGTGAACATGCAAAAAGTAATCTTTACTTTCACCAGCCATCCACAAGGAGCCTGACGTGACCATTGCCCCATCTTCACACACACGCAGCTGAGACAGTGGGATGGATGAGGGAGGTGAGAAGGAAGAAGATCATGGACATCCACACAAGGTAGACACACAGACAACTTTGACACTACAGACTACCCTCCTTACGCATGAACAAAGACAGGACACAAACTAGACAACACAAAACCAATGGTTGTTATAACAACAAAATATTTCCAAGTTCTACACAATAACCCCATAGAACTGAGACTACCTCTAGTTAAAATAATTTAAATGTTATAAGCATTTGCTTCGAGAAAGTCTCATTGGCAAACATTTAAATACATTTTCTTGTATATTAAATACATGTGCAAATTATTCAAGAGTCAATGTGTAGCCATTTGTAGGTTTTCGACAAAAGACGGCTTTAGCTATCTGCTTTTGAACACCTGTTATCTACAATAAAATAATAAACAGAGGGGATTTGGATAAGCTCATTACGCATTATTAGACAGTACTCTAGTCTACCTCAGTTCCCTGGTCCTTGGCTTTCCTCCAGTGGCATAGCAAGTGGGGGGCAGAGGGGATGGAATGCCCCAGGCGATACGAGTTTTGGGGGCTGCGGCCCCCCCCCACGCTCTTATTTGCAACTATCGTGGGGGAATCGCCAGCACTCCCGGCTCTTAATTTCACCCACCTCGGGCTGCAAACGCAGCGACTGCCATGGGTGGCAAAAAGCCTAGGTACGCCACTGCTTTCCTCCCGGCTCTTGTGTTTGTCTCACCCAAAGAGTCTTTTTTCTTTACCATATATCTGACTTGATGAATTATATCCTTCTGTTGCTGACATCAAGGAACTACTATTTATTTGTCTATTTAGCATTCTGTTCGAATACTTGTTTTGCCTGGCTTTCCCTCCCATCTTCTCATGGGATCCCGTGCACTCTATTTCTACAGGATTCTCCCCTCTCTACTGGTCTGTCTGTTACTTCCCTGCCACTCTTCTCTCCCACTGCTTCCCTTGGGATTTTCTTGATTTAAAAAAAAAAATAGTTTGGTGAGGGCTCACATCTACAATCCTGGTATTGGGCAGTGAGCTTCTTAATGTTTTTCACCATCACCAACATATATATAATATTTGAATTTACCCTCATAATAAATTGTGGTAACTTTCCTACTTGTCTTGAAAGTTGGTATGTTAACTTAGTGTGCTTGGCACTTATTTATAACCTGGCAAAGGGAGGCTGTAATGTAGTAGTTCATCAAAAACCAACCACAATTTAACCCTGTGGCAGTATTCAGCATTCAATAGCCTGATGGGGAGGAGTCATAGAGATGGGGAGATGTCAAGCAGATGTGAACCCTACACCGATTCTACCTGCTCACGCTTTTCTCGTCCTGATGATGATCTCACACTAACGAGATCGAAACGCCATCGACCTTTACAACCAAAACTCTATTACTGAGACTAACTAAACTGGAGTTTTGTGCAATACTGTTTTCAATGTGATGTAAAATTTTAAATGTCACGAACACCCCTCACTTCACGCACTTTCACTTCTTGTGTGAGCACCAGAACTATTACAAGAATTATACTACGATACTCCGTTTATGCTGTTAAATAAATGTGATGTCATACCAAACCTTGTGTCCCAGCATATGCTGCATAATTAGTCCCTCCTGGACTACTCTACTTTGTTTTACCTAACTAACGCTTTCTAAAATACTTCAGTAGCCTAGGCTACACGAGGACCCTAGCGGCCTCCTCTTGACCATTGTTTCCTTATGTACTTAACCACCACTGGTCTCAATACTGGAGTTTCCCTTGTTCTTTGAAACATATTCCAACTTCCTTTTGGCATGAAAACCATGGAGGGGGGGGGGGAGATCAGTGGGAGGACTCCTATGAGAGGAGGGAGAGAGTTCTGTCATTTCTACACCCTAAAACTCCTTAGTCATCCTTTGGAATACCTTTCTTGGGTAGTACATGCTGCTGCTGACTAAAGAGGAATCACTCACCAGTACTGTGCCTTCATACAGTACCGCTCAAAGTTAGGAAAACTCCAGTGGGTTAGTCCCATAATCAGTAAGGCTAGGCGTTATATAAACATGAAAAACAACACAAGTGCCAGTACTGATTTCCTTCTACAAAATCATTCACACCCATGATCACACATCACATATTATGACCATCAAATATTTATTCTCATAACTTTGAGGAGAGAAATACTAAGGTGTCTTTGGACCCTTTGGACCCGTGGGGCATCCTGGGACTCTCTGCCAGGTACAGCCTTCATATGTAGGGTCACCATTGAGGACAAGAACATCTGCAAGGTGGTGCCTGGACCACCAAACTGACAGCAATATTCGCTTTTTTTATATTGTAATTCTAAGTGCTGTATTTATTTTTATTTTTATTTGATGAGTTTTATATAGCGCTGCCTAGACCCGAAGGTATCAGAGCACTTTACATGAGGTTCCATATTGTTACAAAGTTACAAGTTACATCTGTTGCTAGAAAACATTTAAAGAGCAGAGAAGATTAGATAAAAGGAGCGTAGAAGGGTAGGGGAGTAAGGTAAAAGGGTAGGAAGGAGATACAGCGGAGATTCGAAGGAAAGTCTGCCCAAAGTCCGGCTGGGTAGGTGACGGCAGAGGGGGAAGTCCACAGCCCATCACCTCTATAGCTATCAAGGTAGCTCCACCGGGCATCGGCTAAATGTTAGGTCTCAACGGACGGTGGCAAGTTCACAGATTCAATGTCCTGATGGGTGAGCCGGATGGGGGATATGCTCGAAGTCTGGTCGATGTCCAATTTTTGTCCAAGAGTAGTAGCACATTGTGGTAAAGGACACTATGGTGGCCATCTTGGGGTCAGGCAAGGGATTCTGCCCCTGATGTTCCATTCAGCCGGTCCCCGTTTTTATCTTTCCCCTATGTATTCTCAGGGGCCCCTAGGGTATTTGCGCCACTTCTTCAGGTGGTCTCCTGGGCTGTCTCAGTAGGAGATTCCTCCTTGATGCCTCTTCACCCGCCATTTAGGGTCCGGGGTGCAGGAAGAGATCGCCAGAGGTGGCAGAGAAGCAGGCTCTCAGGGGGTGAACGCTGCGTGATCCCTGCGCTCAAAGGAGGGTGTTTGTTGTGCAATGGAGCAGCATGAAGCCAGTGCCAGTGTCCCCTTGCCTCCCGAAGAGTAGGGTATTGCTGTGTTATAGCTGCAAAGGGGGAGAGACAGCTGCCATTTTAAGATCAGGCAGGGCGCCACCGGTTTCCCTATCACTAGCTCATAAAACGTCTCACCGTTTCTCCGAGGGGTCAGGGACCCACGGGAGGGGCCCCGACATCGACCACCACCCCCTGTTGCCATTCTAAATAACCCGCATAACTAAGATAAGGCGGGGGGAACACCGCTCACCTCCGCTTTCAGCTAAAGGTGTTCCTGAGCTACTGAAATATGTTGGGTATCTGCGCTGCGGCCACATCTCCTTTTTGTACGCAGCGAACGGACCCCACTAGGGGACTGAGGCTCCCGTACTCCTGGCTCGCGTTGGCTGCAGTTCTGGCGCACAGCTCGTGTGTTCAGGGCTGCACCATCTGTAGCAGTTGCTCCACTTCTGCTGCAGGTGCCCACCGGGGA
Source organism: Lissotriton vulgaris (assembly GCF_964263255.1). Lineage (NCBI taxonomy): Eukaryota > Metazoa > Chordata > Amphibia > Caudata > Salamandridae > Lissotriton > Lissotriton vulgaris. The sequence goes on along the minus strand of NC_141694.1, from coordinate 755,454,091 downwards.
TGCATTGGAGGCAGCACCGGGTCTTGCTGCTCCTCCAATGTAGTCTCCCAGGGGGCCCGCTCCTGATTTCGTGGCCTCCGCTCTGTTATACAAAAATGTAAGCCCTCTCCGCCCCATGCGCCATTTTGAAGCGCGATCGCGTGGCAAGATTTAAGCCGATTTCACAGCAACTAATCAGTTTGGGGGAACGGTGCCCACAGCCGCACAAACTCCCAATGCTCCGATGTCGGGAGTGAGTTTTTCCTGCTGGTTTTGGTGTGTTGAAGCACCGTTCTTGGTTGCTGTGCGCAGGGCTTCCACAGAGCTTCAGCTTTCCTATTTAAAAGTCAAAGGTTCAAATCTTAGTAGTATACACTAGACCCAGGTGAAATTTAAGTTATGCTGGCGTAATTCACATCATTTCGGGTTATGTGTGAATGAGAATTCTTGGAGTTACATTATCACGCCATATTGCACAATTATGCCACTGTTTGAGGCAACATTTTAGCACATGTGTCTGGGAACAACGCAAACAACGAGTTGCAGCTACTGTGTTTTTGTGCAATTGTTTAGCTCAAAATGTGTTCTTGGTTCAAAAATTGACACGGGCACGCATTTTGTGCTAAAATATAAATCCAAATCACAGATTTACATTTCATATAATTAGGAGTAATTTCACGTAATTTTACCGAAATTTCATGTTTTTACGCAAAAGCATATGAGGCAAATTTTGCACACCCCTTATACACACAGCCTTTAATTCATCCAAGGTCATAGGTGCCTACTCCACGATCCTGACCTCTGCAACCACCTTGATGTTTTGGAGGGGGGGGTGACCAGTTTGAGCTGCGGCAGAGACATTAAATGAGGGGCTTAACGTTCATACTGAGGAGAACTGTTGTCAATTTTAAGGTCAAAGGTTGAAATCTCAGCAGCATACCCTCAGGCTTTAATCCTCTTAGGATTGTGGATGCTGCACATTCATATTGTGGGCTGGGAACAAATTGTTTTATCGGTAAGTCTGTGTGCAAGCATAACTTGGGAAAAGTAACTAATCTCTGTAGTATATTGCTGATTGGAACACCAGCATACACCAGCTGGCTATGTCTGTACAGGAAGACTTTTTCTAGCAAGGGCATCGTACATCAGACAACCAACTCTTCTGAGAATGCAGACTCTGAGGTCCTATGCGGAGAAAAGCCATTTCAGTTCCAATTTTGGTTAATATAACAATTACTGAGAGTTTTGTTGTTGAGTGGTTTTCTAAATCTTTGAAGACTTGGCTGCACTTTTTCCTGCTAGCTGTATTGAAGGTGGTATATCCTGAGGCATGGAAATCCATCAATGGCTCCGACTAGCAGTGAGAAAATCCTTGCATGTCTTTAGCACTGCTTGCTTGTTCTTGTAAGACAAACAGAATTGCCAAGCAGGGAAAGAACAACATGGCACCCAGGGGCACAGCTTAGTCAGTATCATAGGGTGGAGGGGGCTTCAAAGATCACGAAGGGACATCTTTTTAAAACACATTATATGAGAAGCAGAACATGAAGGGGGGAGGTGAGGAGGGGCAATGGAAAGAGAGAGGAGGGCAGAATGTTGGGGGTACTTAAAACACAATATTTTTTAAACTGATCAACATTTTCTAAGGCCTTCAAATCACAGGAGAGAGAGAGTGTGGGTTTTCGTCAGTGCGGGCATGTAAAAATTCCAGGTGAAATCAGACAGACACTTTGCATTATCTCCTAGGTGAACGGGTGGCCCTCTGCTACAGGAATGTAGGCCATGCCCACTGCTAACCTGGAGAGTTGGTGGGCCACCCATTAAGGTGGCACTCATAGTCATGAATTTAAGGGACTTTAGCTTGCTTTCTTGTTCTGATAAGTAAGAATGCCTCACTACTGGAAACTTGTCCCAGAGAATCTTTTTTAGAACAGGCCTGCATGTTCAAGTGTAATTCACATAAGTAAGCCAGCTACTCCTAGAAAATCTATCTAAGTTTCCCCATTGTGTGCTGAAGTCCTACAAGAAGACTATTTATAGAAACTGGTAGGGCAGTGATCTAAGAAACATTCTTTGAGAAAAAGTGGATGATAATAAAATTATATGGGTTAATGGTTTATATCATTTAATTTGGGAGGTAAAGAAACTAATTATCAGCAATAGGAACGTTTTCAACTTTATTGGCTTTGGAGTTAAAAGTAACTCTGCTTTTAAGGCGGGTTGGGCAGTGGCAGCCTCAGAAATAAACTTGTTAGAGTGCATTTAGAAGCTCCTCCCACTTAACCAACACATGATGGACACGTGGTCTGGACCGCATAATGGGCCCTCCCAATGTCTCATGTTACCAGTTTACAAATCCTAGTCCACAGGTTGAACATGAACACTAGAGCACTCATTTTGTGTTTGCAGTGCCTAAGCACCATCATGTACTGACAGTGCTGCTGCGCCTCAAACTGATGATTCCTCCACTTCGTTTAGAGATGGGGAAGCTGCTGCGTTTGAAAGGCAGAGCCTCCATTGTCTCTTCCATCAGAAACCCTTGAGCATGTGACCCATCGACCACAGGGCATCAGGTCACAGTGTTAGCCGTCCTGTTCTATTTAGGGTAGGGGACCTGCTGTTGGTTTTTCTTGAACAAGTCCAATTGGGTTTGCATAGCAGACTTGTGCAGGGAAACCCAAGTTTGTTTGTGAAAAACTAATTAAATGGAGATGGGGGGTGGGGGGGGGGGGGTTATTGACATGTTCGGAGTTCACCTAAGACATAAGTCTTGTACATCTGTTGCACCTTTCGATGCACTTAAGGTTCAAAGATCCACACCAGACAGGTGAGGATTTCAAGTAGGGCTAGAAGTCTACTGCCAGGGGACAGGCCGGGCCTCGTCCGGCCTAGCCGGCCTAGTAGTGAAAGTATTATAACAGAGTACCTTAGTCTGGCATAAGCTTGCTCTGTCAAATTGATCAATGACTTCTATTGACTGCAGTACAGTTTGGCCTTATATTTTGTCTTGCATTGGCCACTCAAGAGGTTGACGAGTTTTTAAGGCTTTTGATTTATGTGATCTATACGTTTTAACTGCCACCATTACCCCATATTTCAGCGCTGAAAAAATAGAACTACAATATAAAACACTACATAAAAACAATGACTTATTAGTATTTGCTACTTATTGGACACATCCTGGTGTTTCTTGTCTGCCACTCACCTGGTCATTTTTTTCTCTTCTTTCTTACAATTTCAAATTTTTACTCACTGCTCGATTGGATGCTAACTTCTCTAACATCCAATAATGTAAACTACCCTAAAAGTGACCTACCCAAATTTGCACTATAAATAAATACAAAAAAGAAAGACTTTTTTTTCAAATTTATTTTTGCTTTACTCTTGTGTTATGAACAATAAAAATCATTCTACATTTAATGGGTTGGCTACGGTTTTAGTGTATTGCAGCTCTAATTTATTTTTAGGACAAGAATATTTCAGACTAGTGCTAATTATTTCTTTAAGGTGAGGTTTTAAAACAGCAAGATCTCAGATATAATTTATGTTACTATTATTAGCCCACTGTGCTCAATTCTTTCCCTGCTGGTTAACATTTGCTGTGAGATCTGCACTCCCGACAATGTTATTCACAGAGAATACTGCACAGAGTCCAATATGGATTACTAGGTTGTCTGGCTTGACAGGCAGCTGTGGCCAGACAAATATGTGACAACCACCAGGAGAGGGGCTTTGACTCCACCAACATGATGAGAGCCAGGAGTACATCTTGTGATTGGACAGACGTTGTATGTTCCTACATTAACCCCTTCCGTGCTTCGAATGTCCAACGGTCGTCGCGTGCACTACCTCGCTGGTGCTGCGCACGACCGTTGGACGTCCGAATCCCGTTAGCGCGATCGAACGTCCGCACTGGGGCGGAATGTTCAACGCGCTAAACGGGTTAAAGTCCCTGCCTTCTACACAGCTGTGATCATTTTGTTTATTTATCCAGCCTCCTCAGCATGAACGTTCAGGGGCACACACATGATATTATAATGCTATTAAAGTGTCTTAGATAACTTGACAATTCATGTTGTTTTTCTCTGGCAACAGATGGGAGGAGGCAGCCATTAAAGTACATGATTTTTAGGTCTGGCTTGACAGTGCAGTGATAGGCCAGACCTATTGGCATTTCCTTGATGCAAACTAGCCCCATACCCAGACTCCAGCTGCACTATTCGCCATAAAGCCCAATAACTGGTAAATCTCAAATTCTTCTTCTTCTATAAAACAAGAAAACCTAGGAATCACCACCTTGTTTACTAAGCTTGATTCAAAGTCGATAACTTTGAGCTTTTATTTTACTATAATGGAGGTCCAGAATCTTTGCCAACTCAGCATTGCGCCCAGTGAGGCTGAGACGTGACCTTGTTTGTATAGATTTTCAGTATTGTTTGTCACTTGCCAACGTTCCTCAAGGAATCAGATAAAAGCTCAGTTTCCGAAGGTACAACCTTGACAATATGCTAGAATAAATCTCATGATCTACAAGCACGCTTGACCATCCACACAGTTATTAGGCATTCACCCCATAAAAAACTGAGAACATTTGATCAAAATTCAAGTTTTCTTTTCATTTTTTAGGAGCAAGCAGTGGGCGGTGGGACCACTGCCTGCTCTTATAAAATGTTTTTGCCTTATTCCCAAAAGGAAAAGGGTCCCTTAGGGACCCTTCCCGTTTGCGAATAGGCTACCACCAACTTGAAATTGGTGGTAAAATGCGAATGTTTTGTGACTGCATTCATGGTCACAAAACATTCATATATACCTCTGCGATTCGATATCTGTAAAGGATGCCCTAAACACGACCCTTACAAATACCGAATCGCAAACCCTTTTTTGATTCAGTAACAGGTTACCGAATCGCAAAATAGGGTTTGATACAAGGGAAAAGCCTTTTTTACATTCGCAAAGAAGCCAATTCGGCGAATCAGCCTGTTTGCGAACGCAAGATAGCTACATACATGTGGCCCATAATAACACCATTATGCTGAGTCAGTGTTATGCCAAGAGTGGGTATCATCATGGCATGCCATAATTTGCCACTAAGTACCAGCATTACCAGAGGGACAGTATTATACCAGCGAAAGGCAACATTATGTCTTGAATGCCCACCACATAACAGGAATTACCACCATTAAGTTAAAGGCACCATTATACCAGGGTTTGGCATCATCGAATTATCGATTCTTACAATATGTCAATGATTGTCACCATTGTTGTGGGGGTGGGCCCATAATGCCATAGACAGCCCTTGTATGTATTTGTGGTGGAAACATGAACAGCAGGAGGTTGAGAAGTAAGGTCTTCTGAGGGACATTTTCGTGCAGCGCGACTCCCTCCTAAGGCCCACACACCCTAATACAGACACTTGCAGGCCTGCAAACACTTACAGAGAAAACAACTTACACACACACACACACAAACAAACAGCAGCAATCAAGATTTTTTGTTTTTTGTTTGTGACTTATTTGCTTCTCACACTGGCTTTGACTCCCACACCACTTACAACTTTGCTCTGTTCCCAGTTTATGCTGCCAGAAGCATGGCCAGCCCTGCACCAGCACTCATAGTGTTGCGGGGAATGAGATTTTGATATCAATTTATGACCAATTTAATAACTTATCTCATTCATCTATTTTGGACCGCTAGTATCTGTCATTGAGTAAAAGACAACCCCTGTATAGGTTTAGACAAACCCCATTAACTGACGCCACTCTGAAGAACAACTTACAACTGATAAAGTTTGAAAGTTTTATATGAAAGTCAAAGTTGGATGCAATTACAATCCTCTCAGGATCAAAGTATACAAAAGAATACAAAATCAATTCCAGAATCAACAATTTAAAGCATCAATGTGAAGTGGTTCCTTGGCGTCATCTATAGAAAGAGAAAAGTATCACGTTAAGTCTGTCCCTACTCTATGCTATGTGACATCCCTACTTCGCAAGTTCCTAACCTAAAAAGGTGTCAGCAGTTTGACTCCCAAAGAAGTTCAAACTCTCTTAGCCTCTAAAGGTAACTTAAGTTTTAAGAAGCAGTACCCTCTCTGCCTACCCATCCGCTCTTCTAAGGGTCCTCGGCCTACTGCTCTCTTGCGCTTCTGTTCTCTCTCAGCGCATCTGCTCACGTCATCTACGCTTTGCCTTTCTCTCTGAGCTCCCTCTGAGCAATTCGCTCTTCGCTGTTCCTTTCGCTAATTGCTATCTTCTCCCCGGGGTGCTGTCCCTAAAATACACAATCACAGTGTGGGTGGAACGCCCCTTGACGCCCACCACGGACTTTCCCCGATGATGTCAGCTTCTAGCTTCGTCCATTGCTTCATCTCTTTCGCCGTCCGTTAAGTTGACCTTTCTCTTTAGATGTCATCTTCATCTTCTTGTTGGCGACTTCAACTGACACTTTCAAATCAAGAGTCATATGAACTTAAACAAGACTTTAACTTACGACTGCTATTCTTTGACCTTCTAGGTCCTGTGAATGGACATTCAAAAACAAGTCTCAAATTCTTAGCGCTTCTCATCACGTTCGGCCATAAACCTTTGTCCAGCGTTGTCACCTTAAATCTAACAAGTGCTAGACTTCTTGGCTCTCACGTCCACATCAAGCTATTTACGACTCCTGTAAGTCCGCTAAATTACATACATTGGACTACGTTCCTGCTAACCCTTGGTCAGTCAGGTTAGAATCACAAATGACCTAAACCTTTCTAACATTCCTAAAAACCTTCTACACAGTATAACCTTTAACACACATTTATATATTCGTATCTAGCAAAAGTCAGTTACCTATATGTGAATACATTCTATATTACATACAAACTACATAGAGTATAACTTTATATTCTCATCCGCTATCGTGTTATACATTTTCTACGCATTTCTTCACGTTGCATTTCTCGCCGCTTCTCCGTTTTAGGTTACACACGTACATGAATTCTACTTTGCACGTTCTATATTTCATAAACATTTCTACACATTTCTACATCAGCCCACTACGTATACGGGCCTTCTAAATCTAATACATGTCCTAAAGTGAATACAGTTACATTTCCTATATTTACGTTGATTACATCGGTTATTTATATGCTATAAGTGTCACTTCACATTACGATATACATTTCATTCCTACGTTATACGATGTGCTTGTAAATACGGCCTATACATAATTTTTATTCAAATTTGCGCTCTCTCAGTCCCCCCTTTGATGACTTCTAGGAGTCATCACTAAATGCAATTTGAATAACATCTCTACACAGAACTAGTTACAAGATTCCCTCTTTTCATCGTTTCGAGAGCTCTTAAGCTTTTGTATTGTTGATCTTGTAAAGCAGCTAATCTCCTTTCTTGCTCTCTCATTGTTCGTTGTAACCGGTTCGACCTATACCATTTATATAATTTTACTAAACCTAACAATGTGATTATACAAATTAATACTATCAATACAGGCTTTATTATGTACCATACTATGCTTTTCCCAAGGTTGGCAAACCAACTCCCAACCTTTCCTACTCCATGACCAACTTTTTCCCAAACATTTATTTTTGATAAATCTTCGATTTCTTGGTGAATCTGTGTAATGTTCCGTATGACTTTCTCAAGTGGTTTTGAATTATCCGGAATATAAGTACAACATTCCTGGACCTTCAAAGCCTTACAAACTCCGCCTTCTTTTGCTAGCAGTACATCTAAAGCAAGTCGGTTCTGAAGAACCATTGCTCTAATCGACTGCATCTCGCCTTCTACCAACATTAATGACCTTGCAGTACTGGCAGACAATCTATCCACAACTGTAGCCAGTCTCCTGATTTTAACATCGTTAAGAATCAAACCTAACAATGGAAACATCGCTCCAAAAACATCTCCTACTACCTCTACATCTCCTACTTCCCTTTTCGTTCTCGTCGAAGCCTTTCCTTCTATTATCGCTACATCCTTTGCATGATATATTTTGGGGAAGACAATTGCCAAGTAACACGAACCATACCAATTGTCAGGTAGTTTTACATAGGCATTTCTTCCACATACAAAATATACATTCGGAATAACTTGCATCTCTTTCATAAAGTCTTTCGTATAGTACTCCAATCTAAAAGCATGTTCGCAATTTACTTCACCTACAAATACATTCTCGTAATACGTTTTGCTTCGAGTTAAACATAACTTTCCTTTCTGCGTCCTATCCAATGCTATTGGACCATTGCTACCCTTCTTTTTATGTGCCTTCTCTTCTTCGGTCCAATCCATTTTCCACTGTCCTGACATTTTTAAAATCTTCTGCCTTCTGTATCTATCATCTACTTGTCCTATAAACTTTTTCTCAACCTCTGACACTTTGCAAGTTAGATTATTTCTGCGTGCATATGATGTATCTAGTGTATCCCAAGGAAGAAAGAACTTAGCTAGTCTATCCTCCTTTTTGTAATAGTCCCACTTATTCATTTGTTTATAATTCGGAACTTCAGGCAGTACCGAATCATAATTTGAAAAGTAGTACTCGAATCCTTCCCTACCATAAAATATACTAAGCAGTAAACTACATGTTATCCCATAAGTCAATGGGAGATGATGATATCTAATGCCTTCGTCTACAGAAGCTGGCAATTGCATACAAACATAGCAATCTTTGGCCTCCATGGCATCGATATATTCATATAACAATTTAGCATATGCATTTGACCTAAAGTTTCCCTGTGATTCGTCTACATGTAACCTACGAGCTTCATCTGCCAATAACGCCTTTTCACGTATATCGTTACTCTCCTCCTTTTTCCCCACAAGAGCAGGTCTCAAAGTCGTTATAGGCTGTACATTTGCTGTTTCTTTATCACTTTCATGTCCTATTATGTATGATATTGTCACTACTGTAATTATGAGAAATATCACTACTGCTATAAGTGTACCTACTATACATCTAGCTTTTCGGTTTGGGTTTCCGTTCTCCATGTTATCAAAACAGCTTAGCTCCTTCTTTTGCGAAAAAGTTTTCCCTTCTGCAGTCTTTGTTTGCTTTATTTGCCTTCTCAGTCTTGTAAAGTGCTCTTTTATCACAAAGTCTCTTTTTCGCAACAGTGTCTTTCCTCTTTTAACAACAGACAACCCTAACCCTTCTCCGTCCTCTAAATGTAATCCCTAATTTTATTCTTCTTTCCACTCGGCGCTAGGTTATCTTCTTCTTTATAGCTTATACACAAAAGTCTCTTATGCGTCAACAATTATTCTCGCACCTGCAGCTTTCACAACAATTTCTAATAATTCAAAACGAATAACTTTTTCTTCTTCTTCTGGCATTTGCTGGCCAAAAGTTGGAAATTGTAATCTTTTCAACACTAGATCTTGAATTTGACTCAAATATGGGGGTATTGGAAGTGTGAAAGTCAGTAATCCCTCAGTCTCGAGTCCAGGCGTCAACATCCATATCTCCACTGCCACAAATGGATCGTGATCGATTACTTTCACTTTCTTCACTCTCCCAGATTTCTGTCCCCAAGACATCTGCTAGATAAGTCCACTCTGGAGTGGCGTACCTTCTGCAGGGCACACGTACCCTTCTCGATCTTCGTGGACTCTCAGTTCCTGAATCTGTAGTTTCCTCCTCCTGGTCTGATTCTTCTGCAATCGGAACAAGAGTTCTTTCTTGCTTTTCTTCCGAGCTTGGCCTTTTCCTTCTTTCCGGCCAACTGCCTTCGTCACTCCTTGTCCTTCCGCTCCGTGTTCTGGGACTTGTTTCTTGGTCACTCTCAGTCTGCTCGATATCTGTGTCGGACTCCCAGTTACTTTCTTCTCCTGAGGCGACTTCGGTCTCACTAGTGTCCTGACCCTCGTCGTCCTGTTCCAACACAGTTTCAGTTTCTTTGATCACCTCCACAGCTTGGCTTTCCCCCTCTATGGCTTCTCCGCTTTCCGCTGGATTCTCATCCGAGAGAGGAGCTGTCTCTTCTAGAGGTGTTGGCACTCTTCGGGTGTGTGAGGCATGTATCCAATTTGGCAGACCTCCACACTTTACTGCAGTATTTGTCACTAGTATGACTTGAAACGGTCCTCTCCAGCGCACGTCTAAGCAGTTCTTTCTGACATGCTTCTTCACCAGGACCCAGTCTCCCGGACTCAGGTCATGGCACAAGTCTTGTGCTGATGGAACCTCTGCAGCCTGGACCTGGAGGGACACAGAATTAACGGCATCAGATAGTCCCTTGCAGTAGTCCAAGATCAAATCGTCTGTGATGTTCACTAACGCTGCAGTCGGAACCGATGGCAATCTCATAGCTCTCCCCATTAACACCTCGTGTGGAGAGAGGCCTGTTTTTCTATCTGGTGTGCTACGTATGCTCATAAGAACCACTGGGAGTGCGTCTGGCCAACTCAGGGATGTTGCTGAACAAACTTTGGCCAGTCTGGACTTGATTGTACTGTTAATTTGTTCTACAATCCCTGAAGCTTCTGGTCGATAGCTGCAGTGTAACTTCTGATCGATATTCAAAGCTGAACATAGCATCTTCACCACTTCGCTGTTAAAATGAGTTCCTCTGTCCGATTCCAAAGAGGATGGCACCCCAAACCTCGGTATTATCTCTCTAAGTAATAATTTTGCTACTGTAAGTGTATCGCACCTACGTGTAGGGTAAGCCTCAACCCATCTAGAAAAAATGCAAACAATCACTAAAACGTATCTGAGTCTATTGCATTTAGGCATTTCAATAAAATCAAGCTGCATCCTATTGAAAGGCCCCCCAGACCTCCCAATATGACTCAACGTAACTGGTGTTCTCTTTCCCACGTTTAGTTGCTGACAGATCGTACATCGCTGACACACTGCTTCTGCCGCTACTCTAAACTTGGGATTAAACCACGTTTGTCTGAATACCCTCACCATAGCATCTCTTCCTATGTGTGCTGATCCATGCAATTTCCTTGCCATTGGACTAACAAGTTCATTTGGTAAAACTGCTCTTCCATCTGCGGAGATCCAGAAATTCATTTCGCTTCTGGAACAACCCGCTGTTTCCCAACTCTTTTTCTCATCATCTGGTGCATTTTCCTGAACACTCCTTAATTCATCCCACGTATCTACAGTATCCAATAACATTGTCAATTCAGTTCTTTCTTGAATTCCCCCCACCTTTACATCAGTGTGAGAATAACCCTGTTCTGCGCAGTAACGCGCTACTTCATCAGCATAGCGATTTCCTAGTGACACAAAGTCAACATTTTTTGTATGCGCTGCACATTTGACCACTGCAATAGCTGTTGGGCCTTGCAATGCCTCTAACAAAAGTCTCACGAATTCTCCATTCCTAATAGGAGAACCCGAGGAGGTCATGTAACCTCTTTGAGACCATAACTGCCCGTAATCGTGAACTACCCCGAAACCATACTGGCTATCGGTGTATATGGTGACTCGAAGTTTGTCGCCCGCTAAGCAAGCACGAGTCAAGGCAACAATTTCAGCTACCTGAGCGGAGTGTACTCCTTCCAGGCAAGCGGCTTCTATTACTCTCGTAATTGTGCAAACTGCATAAGCTGCTCTCAGCTGACCGATATTGTCTCTTACACATGAACCATCAACAAAGAAAATTTCATCTGGGTCAGTCAATGGTTCATCTACAATATCGGGTCTCGGTTTGGTGCATAGTTCAGTCACATCAAGGCAGTCATGATCTGTACAGTTTTCATCATCCACCTCATTCGGAAGTGGCATCAACGTTGCAGGATTCAAGACGGAGCATCTTTTTAGGGTCACATTCTCGGCAGCCAGTATGACTTGCTCGTAGCGTGTGAGCCTGCTATTTGTCAGATGCTGAGTCTTAGTCCTGGTCATTAACAATTCTACAGAATGTGGCACGTACACTTCTAACTGATGACCCATAACTACGCTCTCAGATCGTTCAATGCTGACACCCGTTGCAGCTACGGATTTGAGACATCCGGGCAACGCTGCGGCTACTGGATCTAATGTAGCCGAGAAATATGCCACTGGTCTACGCGCATCTCCGTGGATCTGAGCTAAAACTGCTAAAGCGCATCCCTCTCTTTCGCAGCAGTAAAGCAAGAACGGTTTTGTGTAATCAGGCATTCCTAAAGCCGGGGCACGACATAAGTCCTCCCTCAGCTGCAAAAATGCCATCAAACAATCTTTGTCCCATGGTACCGGATCACTTACTCCTTTGTGCGTCAGTTGTAATAACGGTTTTGCCTTCAGTGAGAAGTTGGCTATCCACTGTCGACAGTAACCGACCATACCTAGAAACATCCTGACTTCTCTTTGTGTTGTAGGCGCGTTCATTTTCATGATCGCCTCTATTCTGTCTGGAGACACCTTCCGTTTTCCCTTTTCAATCCTATGGCCCAAGTATTGCACTTCAGTCTTACAATATTGCAATTTACTTGGAGACACCTTGTGCCCATTCTCGGCCAAGTGATTTAACAAGGTTATGGTGTCTTCTCTGCAAGCTTCCTCAGTTTCTGACGCAACTAGGAGGTCGTCTATGTACTGGACTAGAACCGAATTCTTGGGCAGTACTAGACTTTCAAGATTTTGTTTTAATAACTGGTTAAAGATCGATGGGCTTTCTGTATACCCCTGAGGGATACGACACCATGTTAAGACGCGATCTTCCAGCTTAAAAGCGAAAAGATACTGGCTCTCTTCATCTAAAGGTATCGAAAAGAAAGCCTGGCACAAATCTATCACTGTAAACCATTCAGCTTGGAACGGTATCTGAAATAATATCACTGATGGATTCGGTACCACTGGACAACATGAGACAACAATATTATTAATCTTCCGAAGATCCTGCACTATTCTGTATTTTCCACTAGGCTTCTGCAAACCCATAATCGGGGAGTTACATGGACTACCCACGATTTCCTTCAGTATTCCCTGTTTAATCATGGATTCGATCACAGGCTTTATTCCTGCAATCGTCTCTGGAGTCAACTTGTATTGTGGGGTTCTTGGATACTCCGCATTGGGTCTTACCAAGATTTTTACTGGCTCTACTCCTTTAATCAGTCCTATTTCTTCCCCAGTAAAATCCCATACCTCAGTTGACACTTTCTCTCTCAAATCCTGTGGAAGTTCCTCCACTGTTAAGGTAGGATATAGTTCCACGCACTCTTGCGAGTTTACAATTTTAAAATCAGCATCCTCATCATTTGTCTGTACTTCTACTCCTTCAGGTGTACAATGTATTGTGCAATTCAGTTTACACAATAGATCTCTTCCTAGCAAACACACAGGGCTAGAATCACAGATCACAAACTGATGTTCGTCACTGTAATTCCCTATCTTTACTGACACTGGTTCGGTCAGAGGATTAGTCATCCTTTTGTTTGCGACTCCTACCACCTGAATCGTCTCTCCCGAGATTGGCAAACCTGGGACTACCGCTGATCTCAACGTGGATCGAGTGGCCCCCGTATCCACCAAAAAGGTTGTAGGACATCCAGCTACTTCAGCCTCTACGTATGGTCCTCTCTGATCTACTTCCAGGGCTGCTCCTAGAGTACAGTCTTCCTCCCTGTTTACTCGTTGCCCTGTAAGAGGATCAACGTAATAGCATTCTTCTCCTCCTACAAACAATGGCATTTGTCTATAGGTTTTCCCTCCGTTTGTGATGCGAGGCGGTTGAGGAAACGGGGCTCGAGGAGTCTGCGTCCCCCCTTTGATAAACTTTCCCTTCGAGGCTGCGGCTCCCTTAACCACGTTATTCTGTACCTCTTCCTCCTCTTGTTCTAATTCCCCTGTCTCAACATTGTAAGGACACTCGCGTCTCCAATGTCCCACTTCGTTACACTGATGACACCTCGTTGTCTTTTTCAGTGTCGCGATATCCATTCTTGGTCTCGGTCTTTCTTCCTCATCTCTGCTCTGATTATTCTGTTTCTTTGCTTGCGTTCCTGTTCCCTGTTGCCGCTGTCCACCCTTTCCAGCTGCTTGCATTTGTACCAGCATTAACTTTTCCTTGAGTTTCTTCGCTTTCGAATCTATCTCATCGCTACAGTACGTTGCATACCTCAGAATTTCGTCTAAAGGTTTGTTCTGCCAACAGATCAGATGCTGTTGTATCATCAGGCTTATGTCTGGTCTCAATCCTAAAACAAACTTCGACACAAACTGTCCTATGTCCTTAGGATCCATTACATCTAACCCACTGTATTGTTTAAATGCTTTCAGTAACCTCTCATAGAACTCGTGAACTGTCTCTTTAGGCTCTTGAGTTGTTCGATCTATCTTAACCCAATCTATGTCTTGTACTGGCACTTTCTCTTTCAGCCATGTTATTACTCCTTCATATTTCTCCATGACTCTGTCTGATGGACCATTTGTCCGAATATCTCTCGGAGGCTCGCAAGTAGGCCATTCAACACTAAGCTTGCATGCCGTCCACAAATCTCCGGGTACTACGATATCGAACAATGTGTTCAAATCGATCCACAGCACCTTAGAGATCTTCACGAACCTCTCTACCTGCTTGTACCACTCAACGGGATTTTCTCTAAGCTTTGGGAAGGAATTGGTAAATGCCGCCAAATCCCCCCTACTCCAGGGTACATGAACGTAATTTCCGTTCGCGATTTCTCGCAAAGGGAAAGCTTCCATTCTCATTAGGTCTGTATCTTGGGACTTCGCAATCGTACTTCTTCTAACAGATCCCCTCTTAGACCATTTTTCCTCCCATTTATCCAAATTCCTCCATAGCCTAATACTCTGAATCAGTTCCCTTATATGTACCTTCAGCGCGATCGTTCTACGCTCATCCAGATCCTGATCCGAGCAAGTTAGCCTATGATTTCCCTGTAAAGCATTGGTTCGTGACAGGTCTATCATATACCTATTTGCCAAATTAGATAAATTTTCATGAGCTGACCTCGCTCTTCGAGTAATATCCTTGGATAAAAACAATATTTCATCTGGTGTATACAAGTCTAATCTCTCTATTGTCACGGTGCCATCAATTATTTCACCTAAGTCCGACTTCAAGCTCATTACATCGAGCCGTTTTGCTTTTATTTCAGCTCTCAGTATGTCAGTCCTAGGTGGTTCGCTCATACCCCTCTCACCTCCACTATGCGCCCTACGCCTGAACACAGGTGAGTTATGAGGAGTTTTCCTTCCATCTCTTTGTTCCCACCTCTCTAGATCCCAAGCCTTTCCATCTTCCCGTGGGGTGTGGTGGAACATTACTCCATCCCCCCTCCCTACACTGCACTTTTTCGGCTCGGTTTCTCCAGATACGAGATAGGATCCACCGTTCTGTTCAAAATCACTGTAACTCGCTTGCTGTCTGGTGTCGCTCAGTAACCGATAAGGTCCTTCATGGCCCTCCGTGCTCCCGCGATCTCGTTCTTGATCACCAGAAGTATGGTGAGACGTTTCGCGACTCCCTATATTCTCATGACTTCGCTCGCGCTCACCGGATGCATGGCGAGACCCTTCACGACTCTCCATGTTCCCGTGATTCCAATGTTGCACCGTTTCACCCGGGGTATGGTGAGTGCATCTGAAAGTATTACGGTACTCCTGCGTCCTTCGTTCCCCTTCACTAAAGGTGACGCGAGGCACTTCGCCACACCCTGTACTCCTGTCTTCGCACATTTGCCTATTGCCACTGATAGTAGGACAATTATTTCCTCTGCTTTCCTGACTCCCTCTCTCCCACTCTGGGCTGCTTTCGCTAGCTCCACAATGCGAGAGGATCCTGCCATCCTGATCTCTCCACTCTGCTCCTGTTTCTAAACTTTTATTCCGAGCCTCTTCGGCAGTATCCCATTCTTTCAGGTATTCCCTTAATTCCTTATGGGTTTTCGGTTTTGGTCCCCTTAAATCCATTGGCCCTCTTTGACGCCCTTGTTCTACCCTGGGACCTGCTGCTGCATCTAATGGAGTACTCCGATTCCTCGGTGCTAGTATCTGCCTCTGAGGATCCCTGTTCTCCATCTCTGCCCTTTCCCTAACCCATCGTGCCTGTTCCTCCTGCTGGACCCCTTCTGGGTTGTAGATTGACACAATAGGGCCTATAGTAACAGGTACCTGTAAAGCGTCTGGCATTTGGTAGGACCTTGCATGTTGCGTTTCTGGCATTTTCTTGTCCACGAATCTTCCCACTACTCTCTGTTCGGAACTAGATTGAGGTATTTCCTCCTCTTTCCTGGCATCCCAATCTGTTACTGGGATCAATTTATATTCCCCCCATCTAGCTCCGTCCTCTTGTGGTAATATAGGACTTGCGGCCCCTCCGCTGTACGGAGGTGGTCTATCTGTCAATAGCCTCTCTATCAGTTCCTCTTCTGTCTCGCTTTCCTCATCTTCCTCTAGGGGTTTCCTTTCTCCCGTGGCTTCTATCATGGTGAACAGTTTGTCCGCTTCTATCTTTTGTACTCTCCATTTCTTAGCTTCCTCATCCCATTTGGCATCCTGTACTGCCTTTACTGATCGTCTCACTCTTTCCTGGCGCCTCTTTACGCTCTTTTCGTGTGCTGTTCTAAACCATACACTAAGTGCTTCGAATTGTGTTGGCCTCGGTAGAGGTCTTGTTGAAAGCATTGTCGCTTTCAGTTGGTTCAACACGTCTAGTTTAAACGTTCCAAATCTCGGAAACGTCAGTTCCTTACTCCCTTCAGTTAGCTTATTCCACTCGGAGATCCATAATATCGAGTGTAAGCCTACATTCACTGCCATATAATAAGCTGGTGTGCCTTCTGGTGGAGCTTCCTCTCCGGCATATAAGTTTCTTCTATTTCTCTTAAAGATTTTTCCTAAACCCTTGAAACACTTCATTTTCGATACTTTACAATTTTCCTCTTACTCTTCCTTGTTTACGTCCCGATGACAACCAACAACCAATCCCTACGCGACTCTCACTAACCGGCCTATCTCAGCGCGACTCTTCGCTGACCGACCAATCTCAGCGCGATTCTATGCTAACGTCACTCGTTCCCTCTGCAGCAGTTCTCCTTCTTTCTCAACCCGTCTCACGATTTCGCGTGCGTTTTCATTCATACACCGAAAAATGACTACTTCCGTCCAAGCGATCACTTTTCTCTGACTGTACGGCCACAGTCTAACTGTAATTGCTACCTCAACTGACGAAACGTCTTCCCTCTTACGGTCAGACGATCGCCTCAACTGATAGGTTACTTACACACAGTAAACGTACGACCAGCGTCCGTTACTCATACACTCACTCTTACGCTCCCCCTATCATCGGTCTGTCGGGAAATCAATGGTACCTCATGACCCCCCTTTCAATGGTAGACAAATTACTCTGGGTGTTCGATACACCCGAACCACTTAAGTCCTTCCCTGGAACTTAAGATTTCATCCGGTTGCGCGCGCTCACAACCTTCCCTCAATCACACTACAGGCATTCAACTCCGCTTGACATTACAACACAGAAACAACATAAAATACCGCAATCTTACAACGCATGACCCTTATACTCACTCTCGACCGACTCTGCTGCTTTTCTCTCGTCGCACCGTCAGCACCGTCTTCGGCTGAAATTCTTCTTCTGGTCGTCGATGACTAGGGACCTTGGGGTAAACTAAACCTGGCCTAGGTCGTCTTCCTCAAGAAGATAACCATCATTTCTCTGCTACCAACTGCGGGGAATGAGATTTTGATATCAATTTATGACCAATTTAATAACTTATCTCATTCATCTATTTTGGACCGCTAGTATCTGTCATTGAGTAAAAGACAACCCCTGTATAGGTTTAGACAAACCCCATTAACTGACGCCACTCTGAAGAACAACTTACAACTGATAAAGTTTGAAAGTTTTATATGAAAGTCAAAGTTGGATGCAATTACAATCCTCTCAGGATCAAAGTATACAAAAGAATACAAAATCAATTCCAGAATCAACAATTTAAAGCATCAATGTGAAGTGGTTCCTTGGCGTCATCTATAGAAAGAGAAAAGTATCACGTTAAGTCTGTCCCTACTCTATGCTATGTGACATCCCTACTTCGCAAGTTCCTAACCTAAAAAGGTGTCAGCAGTTTGACTCCCAAAGAAGTTCAAACTCTCTTAGCCTCTAAAGGTAACTTAAGTTTTAAGAAGCAGTACCCTCTCTGCCTACCCATCCGCTCTTCTAAGGGTCCTCGGCCTACTGCTCTCTTGCGCTTCTGTTCTCTCTCAGCGCATCTGCTCACGTCATCTACGCTTTGCCTTTCTCTCTGAGCTCCCTCTGAGCAATTCGCTCTTCGCTGTTCCTTTCGCTAATTGCTATCTTCTCCCCGGGGTGCTGTCCCTAAAATACACAATCACAGTGTGGGTGGAACGCCCCTTGACGCCCACCACGGACTTTCCCCGATGATGTCAGCTTCTAGCTTCGTCCATTGCTTCATCTCTTTCGCCGTCCGTTAAGTTGACCTTTCTCTTTAGATGTCATCTTCATCTTCTTGTTGGCGACTTCAACTGACACTTTCAAATCAAGAGTCATATGAACTTAAACAAGACTTTAACTTACGACTGCTATTCTTTGACCTTCTAGGTCCTGTGAATGGACATTCAAAAACAAGTCTCAAATTCTTAGCGCTTCTCATCACGTTCGGCCATAAACCTTTGTCCAGCGTTGTCACCTTAAATCTAACAAGTGCTAGACTTCTTGGCTCTCACGTCCACATCAAGCTATTTACGACTCCTGTAAGTCCGCTAAATTACATACATTGGACTACGTTCCTGCTAACCCTTGGTCAGTCAGGTTAGAATCACAAATGACCTAAACCTTTCTAACATTCCTAAAAACCTTCTACACAGTATAACCTTTAACACACATTTATATATTCGTATCTAGCAAAAGTCAGTTACCTATATGTGAATACATTCTATATTACATACAAACTACATAGAGTATAACTTTATATTCTCATCCGCTATCGTGTTATACATTTTCTACGCATTTCTTCACGTTGCATTTCTCGCCGCTTCTCCGTTTTAGGTTACACACGTACATGAATTCTACTTTGCACGTTCTATATTTCATAAACATTTCTACACATTTCTACATCAGCCCACTACGTATACGGGCCTTCTAAATCTAATACATGTCCTAAAGTGAATACAGTTACATTTCCTATATTTACGTTGATTACATCGGTTATTTATATGCTATAAGTGTCACTTCACATTACGATATACATTTCATTCCTACGTTATACGATGTGCTTGTAAATACGGCCTATACATAATTTTTATTCAAATTTGCGCTCTCTCAGTGTAATTGGCAGAGCAGGGCCAGAAACAGAGCAGATCATGCACTTAAGCCGCATTAATATCAGCTGCGTTTCAGACCCTGCGCTATCGCAATTACTATACGACTTATGGCATATATCTAATGCCCATGCATTTGCTTTGGAATGTTGCTGCATAGAGCTCTGCTAGAGAGATGAGGGTCACAGTTACTCCTGCACATGGACAAATGGAAAAACAACTTGTGTTATTGGCTCCTCAGAACATCCCACATTTACATTTTCAATTGGATTCCGCGTCAGTGCAGGAGAATGGTGCTGACTCTACAAAGTGTCATTTCTGTACTCAGAACACGGTGGGGCATATTCACAAAACAGGGAAGGCTTACTCCGAATTGTGACGGTATTAGAAAGGGGAAAGGAGCGGTTTAGGAAGGGTCATGCAAACACTAGCACCCACCTGCAAAAGTGTAATTCTATTGCTATTCACAAACTGCACTTCTAAAATTAATACAGCGCACAAAAATCAAAAATTGTGATAAATGTACTCCATCTCAACCTTTGAGTAAATCCTCCCATTCGAAACAGTGGAGACAATGTAACACCCAAAATGAAATAATGTTAGATAAAATTAAATATTTCAAATTTTAAAGTACATGCATATATTTTTTAAGTAATAAACGTTATATTAAATTCGAATCCGATTATTAAATAAATAATTTTACTTTATGTGTAAAAATAATAAAATCAAATGTTTAAATTGTAATAACATTTACAATTAATAAAAATTAATTAAACAAATCATTTTAGTAACATTTTCTCAATTATAAACAAATATAATAATGATAGCAGGGATTTTATGCAATTAATTTAAATGAGACTTGTAAATTGAATGTATATAGGTTTTTATATACTCTTTTAAAAACATTTAATTTGCTGAGTTAATGTGCTGTGATATTTTATGTTTTTTTAGTTATAGCTTACTAACAATTAGTTGAAGTTAATTTACATTCTTATTTTACATTAAAATATTTTAAATATTTTCTTTTCATAGTTATTTAACTTTGTTATTTTTCCCATATACTTTACCACAGGTAGACCCCCACCCTGCTGACGGAGACCTCTGCCTATGTGTCCAAAGTTCTCGATAGTACTTTGCACTCATTAAATCTGTTTTAGCAGGCTTCACTCCAGTTTTGACGGAGTGGACATCCAAGTGTACACCCATACTAATTTAACACTCGAAAATAGTAAATAGCAACAAAGCATCAAGTTACTACAAGCTATAGTAGTAATTTTTCACATCGAAGCATGTAAATTTACCATTTTGACTAGGACCCCTCAGAGTGAAAGCAAACGGGTGTGATGTTAATTCATGCATGCCAACATGTTAAACCAGGCAAGTTGGAGATTTTGAAAAAATAGTCAGGAGAAAATATTATCCCCATTGATATAGAACAAACCAGAGGCAATCTGCCTGAATTGCGTCTTTTGGCATGTGTGGTGACAGACAATCAGCATTTCACTTTTGGCTGTTTAATAACATAGCACCAACAAAAAACAGAGTTATAAACTCTGTTTTTTTATGCCTTAAATAAAACCGCCAAAGAGTTAATGTCCAAGCCTGTCCCACCCTCTGATCTCCCTCTCAAAGAATTATGGACATAGCGATCAGGTCAGGATATATATTTTTGACCTCAAGTTGCCTTATTTTCCAGCAGATCATGATTCGGCAATCTGGTTTCTGCTTGCAGGAATCAGGAGGCAGACTAGCCTTGAACTCGATAGTGTCCCACCTGAAATGAATCGGTAGGGTTGGCATGTATGTTAATTATACATGGAAGATTTTCGAGCGCAATCTATGCTCTTCTTCGTTCTTCCTCTGCTTCCCCTTGTGCTTAGGTTCAGTGGCGGCCGACAAGATCTAGAGTGGGGAGGTGGCGGGTGGGGACCCGCAGGGGTGGAATTTAATAATAATTAAAAAAAAAATAATAGACTTTCCTTGGTGAAGCCAGCCGCCTCGTGATACTCTGCTTCTAGTTCCTGGCATAAAGGACTCCCCATCCAATCCCTGCGCTGCTCTCATGCATTAGTGCCACATTGAGATTGGGCTGAGCGGGCTGGATAAATGCTCACTCAGGCACAGGGAGTCTGTGCTATTTCAAAGCTGGGTTGGAGAAACCAAACTACGCATGTCAGTTTGGCTGGCCTCAGATGTCCAGGCAAACTGACATGCGCACTTAAAGTTAGAAGTGCAAATACCACTCCTCCTCCCCCTCCCTTGGCCCCGCCCCTCCCTTCACACGCTGGCTCAGCCAGCAGCTTAAAAATAAAACTAATGATAAATTATTGTTTTGTCAGCTGCTGGCTCTGAACCAGTGGGGCGACGCTCCTTCACCATTGCGTAAGAGCCGCCGCTGCTTAGGTTGCTCTCAGGGCCTAGGGCCAACATTTCTTTTGGTAATTGCATGCAGTGCTCCTTAGAATCTCCCAGTCACTCCATTATAATCCTTTGTTATATTGGCCTTTATGGAAGAGGCCATTCCTGACACTGTTACATTCCTGAGGCAGTCTGCACAACAGGCCAGCTCAGCAGTCTGCTTTAAGCCACCCCGCCATATGTCAAGGAAGGTAAATATCAGCAATAGATCTCGTTTTTTGCATGACTAGAAAATGAGTCACTTGTGACTAGCAGTCGAGATTACAAAAATGCGAATTCTGCTGTTCTACACAGGGTCGTCTGTGGAAGACAGTGATGCGTCATGTTCTAATCCAAAATCAATTTTAGGTGTAAAGAGGGAACATGTGCACGAGGCCTACTGCAGAGTATCCATATCCATATCTAAGCCAACGACTGAAAAGCTGGGCTCCCACAGACATTACTAACTGTTGAGCTTTCTGCCATATGCCATCAGAGTCATTGAAAAAATGCCCACCAGGTCACAGATAAAGCAATGGGTCATTAAAATGGACGTTAAGGATGCAATCGTTATATCAGATTTGCACAAAGTAAATGCTTTCCATATCAGTTCTGTTCAGATTACATGGTTTAACACATAGGGGCCAATTACAATGCGGCGCGTAAAGACTCCGACATCCGGTCGGAGCCTTTACAGCTGTATCGTAATAGGCCAGTTGGTTTCCTTTACAACCGCTTCATTACGATGGAGGCGATGGAGGCGGTCAGAAAGGAATCTGGCCGGTCATTCCAACTCGCCAGTCCGAATGCAGCCTGTAATCTCAAGGGCGGCTCTTTCCACCCTTGAGATTACGATGCACGCTTTCCGACATGGTTTCCACGGCGGTCTGTCTAACAAAGTGTGTTAGGGGGCCCCCAGCAAGGGTTCCATTGATGCATGGTCCCCGGTTGGAGGTGTACCCCCCTGTTGATCCCTGCACCTTGTGGCATGCACCTTAAAATGCCTGCCACGGGTCCAGGGATAAACTGCACCTCCCATTTTACTATAGGAGCATGATTTACTGCCGGTTTACGGCCAGATTGCATGCTCCCATAGTAAAATATATGAATACAACCAAACAGTGTTCGGTCGCATCCCAATTGGGCGATCACTACCGCCGACCCGGTTTTGGTTGGTCCCATGACCAATGCAGTGTCGGGCGGAAGTGATTCCGCCAAACATCGTAATGACACTCCTAATATTGAATTGTTCAATTAATGTAATTCAATATTCCTATATTAATATCATTTTAATATTTGTTATTCACAAGCTATTTGCATTATGGGTAGAATGTTGTTTATCAGGAAATGCTTACTCTGCAAAACACCCCAAAAATGACATTTTCAAATTACTGTTGATTCAAAACAAAAAGCTACTGTCACATTGATCGCCGCTCAATAACATCTTCCATTCTCTTTCTTAACACTTCATTAGTTCATACATTCATACGGTACAATCTAAGTGCTAATTTGAAGCATCCCGTCACCATTACCTTCTGAATCAAAGGTAACCATTGTTAGGAACATTTACTTCCATTAACATGATGTCATTTAGTATTACTTTATTCGCTTTTGTAGCATGCAAACGGTTCATGTCTCACTATTAAATATAGCACACATACTTTATACATTCTTTCTAACAACTTGGATGTTCTTGATCAATTTTTTTTAATCCCTACAGTTCGCTCCATAACAATGGTTTCTCATGGTCTCCTCTCCTGTCCAGTGCTTTCACTTGATCTATAAAATGGAACTTGATTTGGTTTATGTTAGGTCTAAATTGTTAAAGGTGTATTACAATGAGGCTTTCTTTCATCTAACCTGTTCATAGATCACTCTTATGTTGTATTCAGCAATTTGTTTGTTTCTGTTCAGTTTTGCAGATGTTACCTGTAGGAAGGGGGAGGCTCTAGTTGGCGCAGTTGTAACACTAGCGACAAGCAGGGACTCTCTCTTCCTTGTCAGGGCTGAGGGTTACCTTCCAGACAACCTCTGCTTACCCTCTAGGTAGTGTGGCTTAAGCAGTCGTAGGCTAATCTTTGGGGCACATAGGGTTAAACACTTGCAATATTACACCGTCACAACCAACCCACCACACAGGGAGACCAGACTGTATTCTTTAAAAATATATATATCTTTATATAGAATTCAAGCAGGCTTATGAATACAGTTATCAGACTTTCAAGTAGCGGTTCCAAGTTATTTAGTTCAAGTTGCCACAGTTCTCTCGAGCAATAAGAGTTCTTTGAGGGCCTTCGGCCCAGTTCAACAAAGTTCTTGTGGAGCAGGCGGCTCCCAGGGGATCTGTCCCACGTCGCGTTGCCTTCCCGGGGTCGCTGTTCGTTGCGGCTCTCAGCCGAGCAGTTCACGGGTCATCCGGGGCAGCGGTGTTCTGTGGCGGCAGGGTCCTCTCCTCGTCGTCCGCTCCGACCCTGGAGGCGGCGGTTGCGTGGTGGCGGCAAGTGGCAGTACGGTCCTCAAGTGCAGGACGTACCCAGCCAAGTGCCGGTGCAGCTGTGCGCTCACAGCTGAGCTGTCGGGCAAGGTACCGACCTAGGGGACTCTCACAGGGCGACTGTCCGTCTTTGCAAGTGGATTGGCTGCTCGTTGCGCAGTCAACTCGAGAGCTCGGACCGGACGGGTCCTCCTTCGCTTTGCTCTCGGGCTCCCGGTGCAGTTGCGGTCACGGTGTTCGGGCCAGCGGCGGCTGGTCCTCACTTTGCTCTCGCTGTTGCTCTGGGCCCCGGTCACGGTGGTCAGGTGGATGTCGTTGCCTTGGAGGAGATTCCTCCGTCGGTACTGCCACGAGGAGCAGCACACGCAGTTGCTTTCTTCAGGGTGTAGCGCCCACTGGTCCTGGGGCGCTGGTCAGGGGGCAAGTTCAGTTTCAAGCCCTTGGAGATCTTTTAGCAGAGTTTGGCACAAAGTCTTGTAAAGCAAAAGTCTTTACGTAGTCTTTCCTTTTTCCTCTCCTTCGGCAGCAAGGCACCAGACACAGGCAAGAGACAGCACTCTTCCTTGTCCTTCCCGGTCCTTCTCGTCGGGCAGAGTTTCTTCTGTAGCCCAAACAGGATCTAATTTTCAAGGAGCAGGGCTCCTGCTTTTATATGGCATTTCTTTTGTTCTCGCAGGCCAGGGGGGCCTTTGCATAGCCACTCTCAGTCCTTGAGTACCCTGGCGGGTGTACTCCGGCTTCTGCTTTCAGTGTGAGGGGCAGGCGCATCAGACGCCCCACAGGAGGTGGAGCCAGCATTGTGCGGACAGGGGCAGCCAGAGTACCTTGTTGATGGGGCTCCGCCCGTCCTGGGCCAGGTGTCGGCTGAATCATCCGACGCTCCCCAGGAGGGTGGAGCCAGCATTGTGGTGGTAGAGCACAGCAAGATCCAGAGTCAAGAGCCACTCCTACCTCCCACTAAGGTGTAATCTGCGCAGTCACCACCTGTCATCCTCCCAGCCCTGTCACTCACACGTCCCAGACAGTCAGATACACATACCAGCAGAGGCGGGCTGAAATGGTTAGGCAAGCAAATGCTAACTTTCTAAAAGTAGCATTTGCAAACCCAGGATACTAAAATAAACTTTACTAAAAGAAATATTTTATCATCCTGAGTTCAGGCATACTAAACATGACGCGCTACCATGCTCCTTGAGCCTGCTGGGATTATAGGGTGTAATAACTCCAGCAGCTCAGTCTGTCCTAATGGAGCAGGTAGCCTTCAATAGTGAAATACGGTTTTGGGTGTAAGTCACTACTAGGACGGCCACACACTTCAGGGCTTGTCCTACCTTGCACCTACAACGCACCCTGCCCGCAGGCCTACCATAGGGGTGACTAATATGTAGTCAAGGGAAGGTTCGGGGGCTGGCAAGTGGGTGCACTTGCCCAGCTAGCGTGACGGTACGAGACCGCACGCGGGTTCTGCGGTCGCAGTTCCCGGACACATCTTTACGGCTGCTTCGGTGGGTGGCGCAACCAGCGCTGCAGGCCCACCAGCAGTATTGGCATCTACAAGCCCCGGCACTCCTAGTGCACTTTACTAGGGACTAACAGTAAATCCAATGAACCAATCATGGATACCAATCGCATGTACAATTTACAGTAGGGAGCACTTGCACTGCGGCACGGGTCAGCAGTGGCGCAGTGCCCTGAGTATCGGAAAACCAGCAAAACATCGGAGGCACATCAGCAAAAAGTGGAAGGGAGACTCACGCCAAGGTGCCAGGTCTAACATGTGTCCCCTCCAGCTGAAATGTGGGGGGAACTACCCTTCCCCAGGGAGTTCCACATCACTAAGGCGGAAAAATCTGGACAGACCGTCAGCGTTGGCGTGATCGGTGCCAGGGCGGTGTTCCACCGTAAAGTCCATACTCTGTAGAGAAATGGACCACCTCAACAGTTTCGGGTTCTCACCCCTCATTTGCATCAACCATCTGAGGGGCCTGTGGTCCGTCCGAACTTGGAAGTGAGACCCAAACAGGTAGGGTCTTAGCTTCTTCAGCGCCCAGACCACAGCAAATGCTTCACGCTCTATTGCACTCCACCTACTTTCCCGTGGAAGTAACCTCCTACTTATGAAGGCTACGGGTTGGTCAAAGCCCTCCTCAGTCATCTGTGAAAGAACAGCCCCTACACCATGCTCTGAAGCGTCTGTTTGCACTATGAATTCCTTGGAGAAATCAGGGGCCAGGAGCACGGGCGCCGTGCACATGGCAGTCTTCAGGGTGTCAAAAGCCTTCTGACAGGTGTCAGTCCAGATCACATTCCTGGGCTGCTTCTTCGAAGTCAGCTCTGTCAAGGGGGTCACGATGGTGCCATAGCCCTTGACAAACCTCCTGTAATACCCAGTGAGCCCCAGGAAGGCTCTCACTGCAGTCTGGGTCTTGGGGGGTTCCCAAGCCAGGATGGTCTCAATTTTGGGTTGCAAGGGTGCTACCTTGCCACTCCCAACTTGGTGTCCCAAGTACACCACTGAACCCTGCCCAATCTGGCACTTGCTTGCCTTGATTGTGAGGCCTGCTCTGCTCAGAGCCATCAACACTTCCCAGAGGTGTCGCAGGTGTTCTGGCCAGGTGCCACTGAACACCGCGATGTCATCCAGGTAGGCGGCACTGAACTCGTCCAGTCCAGCCAACACCTGGTTGACCAATCTCTGAAAGGTGGCAGGGGCATTCTTCATCCCAAATGGCATAACCCGGAACTGGAAATGCCCATCTGGTGTAGAGAATGCCGACCTCTCCTTTGCCCCATCGGTCAAGGCGATCTGCCAGTACCCAGACGTCAAATCAAACGTACTGAGGAACCGAGCAGCCCCTAGCCGATCAATGAGCTCATCAGCTCTGGGGATGGGGTGCGCGTCAGTCTTCGTGACTGAATTGAGTCCTCTGTAGTCCACACAGAACCGGAGTTCGGGTGTGGCTCCCGGCGCAGCAGCCTTCGGAACCAAGACCACGGGGCTGGACCAAGGACTGCTGGAAGACTCAATCACCCCCAGGGCAAGCATCTTGGAGACCTCCTCCTTGATGCAGGCCCGGACCCTGTCAGTTACCCTGTAAGCCTTATGCTTCACAGGTAAGCTGTCTCCGGTGTCCACGTCATGGACGCACCAATCTGTGACACTCGGAACCAGGGAGAACAGATCTGGAAACTGCCCCAGCAACCGGCGGCAGTCTTCCTGTTGTTCGGGGGTCAGGGTGGGTGAGAGGTTAACTCCATCCACTGACCCGTCTTTCTCACAGGCCACTAAGAGGTCAGGGAGAGGCTCCGACTCCTCCTCCATTCCGTCATCAGTTGCCAACAACATGCCCACTTCGGACCTTCGCAAGTGGGGCTTGAGGCGGTTGACATGTAGGACCCGCAAAGGGTTCCTGGGCGTCTTCATGTCCACCAAGTATGTCACGGGGCTCTTGCGCTCCACAACCTCGAATGGGCCTGTCCACTTATCCTGAAGGGCACAGGGCTCCACTGGGGCCAGGACATACACCTCTTGTCCAGGCTGAAGCTCGACCAGAGTGGCATTCTGGTCGTACCACCGCTTCATCTCTTCCTGGCTGGCTTCCAGATTTGCCTCGGCAATTTGTCTGAAGCGCCTGGTCTGGTTTCTGAAGGCCAGCATGTAGCTATATACATTCTGGGGAGGTTTCCTGGGAGATTGCTCCCAGCCTTCCTTTACCAAACTCAGTGGTCCTCTCACGGGGTGACCATACAGTAGCTCAAAGGGGCTGAACCCTAGGGACTTCTGGGGTACCTCGCGATATGCAAAGAGTAGGCATGGTAAGAGGACGTCCCACTTACGCCTCATCGGACCTTCTAGGCCCATGATCATGCCTTTCAGGGTTCGGTTGAATCTTTCAACCAACCCGTTACCTTGGGGATGGTAAGGCGTGGTGAACTTATACGTTACGCCACACTCTTGCCAAAGGGACTTCATATACTTGGATATGAAGTTGGTCCCCCTGTCGCTCACCACCTCTAGAGGGAATCCTACTCGTGAGAAAATTCCCATCAGTGCACGTCCCACCACGGGGGCCGTCACTGTCCTCAGAGGGATGGCTTCAGGGTACCGGGTGGCATGGTCCACCAAGACCAGGATGAACCTGTTGCCCATGGCTGTCTTGGGGTCCAGAGGCCCAACAATGTCAATACCCACTCGCTGGAATGGCGTACCGACCACAGGGAAGGGTTGGAGGGGAGCCTTGTTCTTCCCTCCTGTCTTCCCACTTGCCTGGCAAGTCGGACAGGTTCTGCAATGAGCGTCTGAACTCTTATGCATTTGGGGCCAGTAAAAGTGGGTGACAAGCCTGTCATAGGTCTTGTCCATCCCCAAATGTCCTGCTAAAGGCACATCATGAGCCAGACCCAGTAGGAAGGCTCTGAACTTCTGGGGTACCACCAGCACACGGGCTGACCCAGGTTCAGCAGCCTTAGGCTCTGAATACAGGAGGTCGTTCTCCCAGTACACGTAATGTGTTTTGGCCTGAACACCATTGGCCTGGTCTGCAGCCTGCTGCCGCATACCCACGAGAGAGGGGCATTCTTTCTGCTCCTTGCAGAATTCTTCCCTGGAGGGTCCTCCTTCTTGCTGCCAATGGGTCAGCTCAGGCAGGTCCCCCAGTTCGGCGATCTGTTCCCCTGTAGGCTCCAGGGCATCCCCCTCAAGGTCTGCTTCCTCCTGGACCGTGGGAACCTCAGGGGCCGGTTTCCCGCGCCCCCTGCGCCCTCTCCCTAAGGCCGGTTCCTGGGCCTCTCCTTCAGGCCCCAGGACCTCTTGATCACCCCTACTAGTTGTCATTGACCGGGTGGTCACGCACGCCCAGTCAGGCAGACCCACCATCCGCAGGTGAGTCGTTTTCTCCACCTTTTCCCAAGGGGAGTGCTCCAAGTCATTCCCTAGCAGACAGTCAACAGGCATGGTTTTTCTTACACAGACCTGCAGAGTACCAGAGACCCCCCCACACTCGAAGGGAACTTGAGCCATCGGACACTGACTCTCAGAATTATCAGCGTTGATAACCCTACAGTAGGCATGGGGTACCACCTGCTCTTGCGACACCAGGTGCTGCCTCACTGCAGTCACACTGGCTCCTGTGTCTCGAAGAGCCTCAGCTTCCTTGCCATTGATGATCACCATCTGCCCATATTTCTTAGTGTTAGAGGGCAGGTAGTTCGTAGGGATCATCTCACTGTCTCCTAGCGAGACTAGGGTCATCTGAACGGGATCTCCACCCCCCGGGACCATCACTTCTTCTCCTAAGTGAACACTAGTCACTTGACGGGGCGGAGCACCAGTGGGTGCGGGTTTTCCAAACAGGCGACACTTGGGGTCACTGGATATGTGCCCAGGCTCGCCACATTTGTAACAATTGAAGGGCCCCTTTGGAACAGGTTTACCTGTCGGGGCCCCATTCTGCTTTGGGGGTGGGGGAGGCTGAGAACCTTGCTGCTGGTTCCCCTGGGAACTACTTTGGGGGCCTTTTTGGAACCCTTTCTGTTTTCCCCCCTTGTCCCCCCCACTCTTCTGCTGGGGACCCTGCCCACTCTTGGCGGAGTCTCCCACGGGACCCTTGTGGACCCTGGTGCTGAGCCAGCGGTCCGCCTCCTCAGCAAGCTTCCTCGGGTTGGACAGCTTGCTATCGATCAGGTGTTGGCGTAACTCAGGAAAACAGTGATCAGACAAGTGCTCCCATGCAATTAAATCAAAGAGACCTTGAAAATCATTCACTTTGCTACCCTTCACCCAACCATCCAGTGCTCTGCAAAAATAAGTCACATACTCCACATACGTATTCCCAGGCCGCTTAGTACATCCCCTAAACTTCTGTCTATACATTTCAGGGGTAAGCCTGTACCTGCGCATTAAAGCTTCTTTCATGTGGGAATAGGATCTCTGTTTCTCAACGGGCAAATCTAGCAAGGTATCTCTCCCTTCGCTAAGGAACCTTCCCCACAACCCCGCTCCCCAATCCTTGTCAGGGACCCGGTGGGAGGACATGGCTACCTCGTATGCCCTAAACCACTGTCCTATGTCATCCCCCTTAAAGAACTCCTTAACTACGTCCTTCGGGATGTGCACTCTTGACTCTACCTGCACTGGCGATGTGCTGCCACCAGAGGGAGGACGATCCAAGTCTCTCTCCTTGAGACTTATCTCCCTCATTTTCACTTCATAATCCATTTGGTGCTTTCGCTCTTCCAGCGCCATTCTTTTTGTTTCAAGCTCCAGTTGGATTTTCAATTCTGCCAGCTTTCTTTCGTGATTCCTTGTTTCCTTCCTGTCTGCCAGCTCCTCTGGCGACAGGCCTTTACCAAAGCTGTGCACGCTGTCTTGCCTTTCGAGATCCACCAGATCCATAGGTGCATTCTGCTCTTCAGTCGCATCTTGCTCCGCGAGGGCATCTTGATCCTCCGGGGCCTTTCTGGACTCTATCCAGGCTTTCAGGGCCTTGTAGAATTCTGGCTTATTCTTGCAACCAGCGTGCGGAACTTTGAGTTTCTTACAGAAAAACTTCAGCTCCGTCTTTGAGTATTTGTCCAGCTTTGCGGGGTCCCACTCCACCTCCAACACCTCAGAGGTCGTGGACTCCGCTCCATCCAGGCTCTTCGTGCCCGGCATGGTTCTCACACTCGGAATCTTCTTTCAGCAAAAAGCAAAGTCTGTGGCTAAGTAACTGGACTGAAATCACTGTGCAATGGTCGGAAGCTAAGGTATAGATACCGCAAGTGTAAATTCGAAAAATCCTCACCGCTGCGTCCAATGTAGGAAGGGGGAGGCTCTAGTTGGCGCAGTTGTAACACTAGTGACAAGCAGGGACTCTCTCTTCCTCGTCAGGGCTGAGGGTTACCTTCCAGACAACCTCTGCTTACCCTCTAGGTAGTGTGGCTTAAGCAGTCGTAGGCTAATCTTTGGGGCACATAGGGTTAAACACTTGCAATATTACACCGTCACAACCAACCCACCACACAGGGAGACCAGACTGTATTCTTTAAAAATATATATATCTTTATATAGAATTCAAGCAGGCTTATGAATACAGTTATCAGACTTTCAAGTAGCGGTTCCAAGTTACTTAGTTCAAGTTGCCACAGTTCTCTCGAGCAATAAGAGTTCTTTGAGGGCCTTCGGCCCAGTTCAACAAAGTTCTTGTGGAGCAGGCGGCTCCCAGGGGATCTGTCCCACGTCGCGTTGCCTTCCCGGGGTCGCTGTTCGTTGCGGCTCTCAGCCGAGCAGTTCACGGGTCATCCGGGGCAGCGGTGTTCTGTGGCGGCAGGGTCCTCTCCTCGTCGTCCGCTCCGACCCTGGAGGCGGCGGTTGCATGGTGGCGGCAAGTGGCAGTACGGTCCTCAAGTGCAGGATGTACCCAGCCAAGTGCCGGTGCAGCTGTGCGCTCACAGCTGAGCTGTCGGGCAAGGTACCGACCTAGGGGACTCTCACAGGGCGACTGTCCGTCTTTGCAAGTGGATTGGCTGCTCGTTGCGCAGTCAACTCGAGAGCTCGGACCGGACGGGTCCTCCTTCGCTTTGCTCTCGGGCTCCCGGTGCAGTTGCGGTCACGGTGTTCGGGCCAGCGGCGGCTGGTCCTCACTTTGCTCTCGCTGTTGCTCTGGGCCCCGGTCACGGTGGTCAGGTGGATGTCGTTGCCTTGGAGGAGATTCCTCCGTCGGTACTGCCACGAGGAGCAGCACACGCAGTTGCTTTCTTCAGGGTGTAGCGCCCACTGGTCCTGGGGCGCTGGTCAGGGGGCAAGTTCAGTTTCAAGCCCTTGGAGATCTTTTAGCAGAGTTTGGCACAAAGTCTTGTAAAGCAAAAGTCTTTTCGTAGTCTTTCCTTTTTCCTCTCCTTCGGCAGCAAGGCACCAGACACAGGCAAGAGACAGCACTCTTCCTTGTCCTTCCCGGTCCTTCTCGTCGGGCAGAGTTCCTTCTGTAGCCCAAACAGGATCTAATTTTCAAGGAGCAGGGCTCCTTCTTTTATATGGCATTTCTTTTGTTCTCGCAGGCCAGGGGGGCCTTTGCATAGCCACTCTCAGTCCTTGAGTACCCTGGCGGGTGTACTCCGGCTTCTGCTTTCAGTGTGAGGGGCAGGCGCATCAGATGCCCCACAGGAGGTGGAGCCAGCATTGTGCGGACAGGGGCAGCCAGAGTACCTTGTTGATGGGGCTCCACCCGTCCAGGGCCAGGTGTCGGCTGAATCATCCGACGCTCCCCAGGAGGGTGGAGCCAGCATTGTGGTGGTAGAGCACAGCAAGATCCAGAGTCAAGAGCCACTCCTACCTCCCACTAAGGTGTAATCTGCGCAGTCACCACCTGTCATCCTCCCAGCCCTGTCACTCACACGTCCCAGACAGTCAGATACACATACCAGCAGAGGCGGGCTGAAATGGTTAGGCAAGCAAATGCTAACTTTCTAAAAGTAGCATTTGCAAACCCAGGATACTAAAATAAACTTTACTAAAAGAAATATTTTATCATCCTGAGTTCAGGCATACTAAACATGACGCGCTACCATGCTCCTTGAGCCTGCTGGGATTATAGGGTGTAATAACTCCAGCAGCTCAGTCTGTCCTAATGGAGCAGGTAGCCTTCAATAGTGAAATACGGTTTTGGGTGTAAGTCACTACTAGGACGGCCACACACTTCAGGGCTTGTCCTACCTTGCACCTACAACGCACCCTGCCCGCAGGCCTACCATAGGGGTGACTAATATGTAGTCAAGGGAAGGTTCGGGGGCTGGCAAGTGGGTGCACTTGCCCAGCTAGCGTGACGGTACGAGACCGCATGCGGGTTCTGCGGTCGCAGTTCCCGGACACATCTTTACGGCTGCTTCGGTGGGTGGCGCAACCAGCGCTGCAGGCCCACCAGCAGTATTGGCATCTACAAGCCCCGGCACTCCTAGTGCACTTTACTAGGGACTAACAGTAAATCCAATGAACCAATCATGGATACCAATCGCATGTACAATTTACAGTAGGGAGCACTTGCACTGCGGCACGGGTCAGCCGTGGCGCAGTGCCCTGAGTATCGGAAAACCAGCAAAACATCGGAGGCACATCAGCAAAAAGTGGAAGGGAGACTCACGCCAAGGTGCCAGGTCTAACATTACCCAACTACCATGGACATTTAATTAGATGTACACAGTATTACATATGGTTAAACTTGAAGGCACATTTTTGTAACAGTTTCTGATGCTTTTTGAAGTTCTTCATGATCACATGGTTAGTTACAATGTGCACTTGCAAAAAAGGGAAATGCCTCCTTACTCTTTGCGGTAATGGTGGTCTGTGTGTATTTTTTAAAACTCATATTTGCTAAAGGAGAATATCCTTCAAATATTCACTTATTTCAAAAGCAACATTTAGTTTTACTTTAAATAGTTATTTTAACTTCTGATCAATTGCAAACATCTGTTAATGGTTTAATATCACTTTCTTTATTTAGTGGCTTTAAATGAAAAACATATCCACATAAATAGTTTTTTTTCCGATGTGTCAGTTTTCTTACTTTTTAACGTTTGATCTCTGGTGAATGGCTTTTTCAGATACTTTGCTTCTTGCGGTCTGCGATTATGGATGTTGTTGTTTTAGAGCTGTTGGTTTAACGTAAACTATGGTGCTTCATTGTTATTTTAAATATGAAATTCGTGCATCTGAAAATTGTACTACATTATTTTGAAATATTGCTAATTGTGTGAGAACATGACTCTGTTGTGTAATTCTTTAGCTCCTTAAAGTTATTCTTGAGAACCTTCATTGATCGTTAGATGGTATCAATATACCAAAAGGTATTCATTTCACTTAGAATTGTTCAGTAAATGATCAGTTTCGAATTTAAGCATAAAAAGCATGAAGCAACTTAAACAGGAGGAGATACCATAAGAGAATTTGTGCAAATGACAGTGAAGTTTTAGAATGGGATAATGTTTTAAACCTGACAACTAGTGGATTTAAATGTAGCGAGATAGCTGCACCAATGATCTTTTAACGGTCAAGTAGAGTGCAGTAAAGAGTGTATTGCGAAAGGGACACATTAGATGAGCCCTGAGGTTCTTTGGGACAGAATGGGCTTTCCATGTTGAGAACCATCACTCGATGCTCACTAATACGAACAAAGGGCCAGATGTACGACCGTTTGTAAGCGATTGCATATAGAGAATCGGGTTGTCTGCGACCGCTAACATGGCCTTTGACCAATGTACTAACCCAATTGTGCGAGTCAGTATCCTCTTACCCACTCGCAAAATAGGGTTTGCAAATGGGTATTGGGAAGCGGCGTTTCGAGGGCGTCTTTTCCTAATAGCGAGCCGCAATGGCATGTATGAATATTTTGCGACCAGTATGGACCACTGCCTACTCTTAAAAATGTAATGGAAACTTTTTCTTTTTTCTTTTTGAATGCATCCCTTTTTTTTTTTGCGAAAACGGGCTGCTTTTCAGAAACAAAAGTGCTTTATTTAAAAAGCAATCACAGACATGGTAATCTGCTGACTCCCGCAGGTCACCATCCTGTGATTATGGGCCATTCCTAATGGGTCGCAAATCTCAACCTACCTCATGAATAATAATGAGGTAGGTAATTTGAGACCCCAGTAGGAATCGCTAAATGTGTCTGCAACACATTAGTACTTTTCACTTTATGACTCGCTAATTGCAAGCCGCTAAAAATCACAATTTCAGAGTCGCAAAATGAAATGGTCGTACATCTGGTCCAAAGTGAGCATGTGTGCCATAAACAGAAACAGAACTCTCTCTCTTACTTAAGATAGTCTTCTTTATGGTGGTTCTGAAAATAGTGAACTACAGCTCAGGGCATGAAAGTGAGCATTAGAGTCATAAACATAAATATAAATTCTCTCTTCTATTTAAGATACTCTTCTTTGTGGCCATGCTAAAACTTGAGAACTACAGCAAACCGCCTCATGTCTACCTTTCCTATTTCATGTTAGGTTTATCTCATATTAGAACATTGGAATGTTGAGTGCTCCATTGAAACCAATGGAGTGCTGTCGGCTTCTAATGTCTGGTAAAAGCCCGGAGCATCAACATTCCAATGTTTGTTGCCAGCTGTTGCTGGAAACAAAGGCCTCACGGAGCCCAAGGGGATTTCTTGGGCTCCATGAGACCTTTGTTATACAAATTTGAACATGCTGCTCTCTAGGCGCAGAATGTTCTTATAGCCTTAGAGACCAACGTAGCGGGCTCCAGCAGCAATTAAGGGCCTGCTCCCTTGTTAATGGCCCGAGCCGAAGGGCCGGTAGAGCCCGCTACTGAGGGCCCTAAGGCTGTTCTCAACATCATAGAAAGACCTAAGACCCCTGTGCAATCAGCATAGATTCTATTTTTCCAATCACTTCTGTTATGTGTTGAACCTTAAGGTGCCATTACTGTCTCCTTATTAATTGTCTAACTAATTAGGTACATGGGGAACAATACTCTGGTGTTTAAAACTTGCTGTGTATGGGGTGGGATTCTTTGACTGTTTGTGGCTATCCAAGACTATGAACCTCTCGTGAGAATGACTGGGATTATGCCCAATGCATAAATTTAAATAACATTTGGTTCACTTACAACCATCTAAGAATATAATAGAATGATGCATTTGGCATTACTGTTTTTGGATTTCTCTATCTATAGATCAATTACATACACCAAAATATCTGAGGACAGTTCTTTCCTCCATCATATGATAAATGTAGATTCTAGATTTGAAAAAAATATATAACATATTTATAAATGAACTGTAAAATATCAAGCGTTAGAAAATGAGTGAAACATATGCAGATGAGCAAACCCACAAAGCAAAACTTGATGCTAAAGTTTTCCTCCACAAGAATTCATTAAAATTCCACATTGCCAGCGAGCATGATGGAAAAACTCTCTAATACAGTGTTTGTTGCCCGTGGGAAGATACAGGCTGCTACATGGCGGCCATTTTAAAGAGAGTGACTTTTTTTCATTCTTGCTGTTTCTTGAACTGAGGTCCAGCAACTCCACATGAAATACGTGAAATGTTGAAGACGCCAACCTGTATAAGGTATGAAAATGTAAATGAAAAGCAACCTTGGAAAATGACAGCGACGCACACAGCTCTGACACCCATATTTTCCATGATATATCACACAAGCCTGTGGAAGTCTGGGAGGGAGAAGTGGAGGGGGTGGTGCAAGAAACAGATTACTTAGCTGCCGCCTATTTTGTGCTGGTTTGAAACGACAGCTGAAACCCATAAATCAGAATTACAAATTCCTTAATGAGTACCTGGACAAGCAATTAATAGGACATTTAAAGTGAATGTGGAGTCCCATAAATAATGGATTGAGGCCTTCACTGAGACACCAGCATCTCCAGCAGAATGCTAATGGAGCTTGGGACTAACAGTATTTGTTACTTTAGACATGTGTTGGCATCATCCTACAATTCAATTAGCTCTGAATATTAACACAGAAAATTAACAACTGGGTTGCTCTGCTTTTCATTGTAATTCTCCTTCTTGGGAAACAGAGGTCAAAGCAATCTAATAAACATAATTGCATTGATTTCAGGGCCACTTATATTTACTACATCAAAGCCTACTCAGAATAGGGGGATTTATGTTGTTTTTTTGTGTTTCCGGTTTCATGGGGCTTTTGAACGTGCTTGTAGCATAACTCCTTATTTATAATATTTTGTATTTAGTTCCAGAAATAATTTTAATAGCATGAGAAGGGAGCTATGAACAGCACACCTAATTCATATTTATGGAAAGTGTTTTGATTGTGCCACATTACAGCTCAGCATTAGGGTGTTACACTTTTCATCCCTCCCCCCAATAAATGTTTTTTCTTCAAAATAGTTGAGAACAGGTGGTGAGGTGTCTGTTGGATTTCACAAGAATCTTTTAATAGACACAGACAAAAAGCACACACACTCTCTGTTTTGAAAGTCTTAAAAAATGGTCTTGAACACCTTGGGGCCGATTCGCAAAGACTTTGTTCTGAGTGGATGTGACTTATGCGTAGAGTACGTCTGAATTCTAGGAGTAAGCCAGCAATGCTCATTGGTCAGCCCAGCGCTTCATTTATAAGTCAGTGGTAGTCCAAGGGTAAGTCACAGCTTTGTGTTTTTTGAATCAAGGTCATAGATTTTGGGTGGTGGGTTGTCTTTGAGGTCAAGATGAAAGCCAAAATTAAATCATTATCCTGTATATAAAGCCAAACCATTATTGAGAACTCATTGTTTACGGGACTGCTACATTCTAGCCCTAGACTTCAGTCTCCCTGTCTACCCCCCACGTCCCCTCACACCAGAATTTGGTCTAATCTACCGAGATTGTTTAGAACCAGTTCCTTAATAGGCAAATTCCATAGTACTTGGAACAGCTTTCTTATCTATTGGCACTGAAAGCGTTCCTCACATAAACAGAGTTGTTTTATTCAATTGATTATTCTTTTTGTTATCAAAGTACTTGAATTTATATAACTTGATAATGTGAAACATTTTGATAGAAATCATTTAGACCATTTAGAACTTTTTCTTGTCCTAGCATGTTAATATAGCTATTTAAAATAAGGAAGTGAGGAGCATGGGCTGAAAAACTCAGCATGAACAATTATTTTGGAGGTTTGAAGCACAGTACAAAGAATTTCAAAAACGTGAATGAGAGGACTGCAGGGCTCTTGATTTAACAAGGCCTCTAGAAAGCAGTTTTACAGGCATCTATTTAAAAAAATATATATATATGCAGTTTTACAGGCATCTATTTTAAAAAAATATATATATATATATGATCTCAAATAAAATACATTTCATCAATAGCCAAATTGTTGCCACCGATGGATTGGGGCACTGCTGACATCATTAGCCTGGTAATCTTTGCAGCAGTTTCCACAACAAGTATATCTGTAAGCTTCTGTAGTATGCAGTAGGGGAGAGGATGTGGGCTAATGGCTGAGTGGTCAACCTCGAAGTTGGGGGGAACCGGGTTCGAGTCTCAGAAGGGACGCTCAACACCCTGTGATTCTGGGCAAATCATGTAATCTCCCTGTGCCTAACAAAAGGAATGTGTCCGTTTGAAATGCAACTGGTGCTCATGTAAAGTGCTCTATTACCTCCAGTAGACAGCAAATCTGTGACTTTTCAAAAGTACTGATAAAATTACCTTGGTACAAGCTACTTTTGTTATTTGTGAAGAAAAAGCATCGTTCATTATTTCTCTTTTAATTTAATTATTTTGTTAATTCATTCTTGTTTGAGGATTTCTACGCCACTTCATATTGCTTGAGAGTTGAGCACAAACTGGGGGCATGTTGTTCATGTGCAACAGCACCAGGGACTGACAGGCCCGGCCCGTGCAGGGCGTTATACCGGGCGGTGACGTCAGGCGGGGGAGGGGCAGGGTGGGGCGTTTTAAAATGCGGAATATGGACCATTACAGGTAAGTAACGGGGAAAAATACGAATTTCATTGCCTACGCTGCATCACATTTGGCGATGCAGCGCGGGCAACGAAATTCGTTTTATTCATTTTTTTCGTTACTTACCTGTAATGGTCCATATCCCGCATTTTATACCCCCCCCACCCTGCCCCTCCCCCGCCTGACGTCACCGCCCCGGTATAACGCCCTGCACGGGCCGGGCCTGGGGGCTGATGTACTGGCTTAGCACACAACAGCAGACTGCATGATGTGACTACATGTAAAGTGAGTATGCCAACTATGAGTTGCCAGGGGCAGCAGGTGGTACCTCTTTGACCATCTGGCACTGCCCTTGATAATCATGCTCTCAACACTTATGAAGAGAGATCTTGGTTACAGTGCTTAATTTGTAAAAGAATAAGTGCCAGTGGCCAAAGACCTGCTCCAACAGTGCTATTGTAGTGCTGAGCTCACCTCAAGCTTATTTAATCCACTACCGGACAATGCTGCCCCTTTATCCCTCTCATGCTAGTACCTGCTTTCTCCTTTTGTACCTGTTTTACTGTCTTTCTCCTTTCCCCTTTGTGTGTTTTTCTATTTCTTGTTCGCTGTCAATATCCGATGAAGAAAAATAAGTGCCAGTCACACCCAAAAATATGCTAGTGAGCCTCACCAGCTCAAATTAAGCACTGCCTGGTTACTTTCTGAAGTTACCCTAACTGCCAAGCAGAAAATAGAGAACTTTTAAGATGCTTAAAATGGGACAAAGATTCAATCATGTGAATTCATCCTGGGCCAAAGGGACCAAGACGTGCTTCTGCTATCAAAAGGTTATGTAGAATTGACGTTCATAATGCGAAGCATGCCACAGATACAGGTACATTAGCCCTAATTTCGATGCCGGTCAAATGAGTGTCCAACCGGCATCATTGCGGTAAATGGACTGGCCGACAGGAGGTCAGCAGTCCCGAGCACCTAATTAGGAGCCAGCTCCTGTGGAGGCGGTCGGAAACATGCCTTTTGGCATTGAGACTTGTGCTGCAGCCCAGAAAAGAACCTCAGCACAAGCCCCAATGCCAAAAGGCATGTTTTTAAACATGCCTGCACCCTATGGCAGGCACCTCATGGTGCCTGCCACATGGGACATGGATGTTTGTCCTCCCTGGCCTCATAGCGGAGGCTGAGGAGGGACGGGGGTCTTGCTGGGTGCCCACAAAGTCTGTTTCCGACAGACCACCATTAAAAGGCAGTCGGAAAGGGCCATTGTAATCCCTACGGTGGTGCTTGCAGAGGCACCGCCCCCATTGTAGGGATTACATTCCGACGGTAGGGCCGAGCCTGTCGGAACCGCAGCAGTCAGTCCCTCACACATGTGGTCGAACCGACAGCATTGTAAGGCGGCGGTCTGACCGCTGCTTCAGATGTCGGTCAGACCGACGTGCTGTCGGTGTCAGTTTCACCGACATCTTAATGAGCAACATTAGTTAACATCGCAGTGATATAGTTTTAGGGGCTGGGTTTCGCAGTTTGTCAAAGGCCTGTATCAAAGCCTTTTTTTTGTAGTTATTGAAGAATCCCTTTTTACTATTCTTTGAATAGTATTCAAAGGATACCTTGGTGCTCATAGATCAGGAGAGAGGGAGTCCATACTTGTGGTCTTCATGGATGAGCGCTGCACACCGAATCAGTGTAAGGTGTGATAACCTGTCTCTGTCCGATGCGGGCTTTCCTCTAGTGCTCGGTTAAATGGATAGTGCTCATCGAACTCTGAGAGCGGCACTCCACTTTAAGAGTCCCTAGAGCATGCCGTTGGACACCGCCAAGCTGCTTGCATGGAGGGGGATAAATGGAAGTGGCTTGCTGCAGAACAGGTGGGTGATAGATGGTCCACTCTGGAATCAAATTATAGATACACAGAGCCCTGCTGCAGCTACTGCCAACCATGTGTGAAAAATAAAATGTGATGGAAGTGCAGAATGTGATGGAAGTGCTTTAATAACCCCCGAAAGAAAAAGAAGAAAGTGCATGAAGCTTTCTGTAAGTGGTACCCAAGGGGGCACCTCGCCGTCTTCAAGCGAAACAACGAGACAATAAATAATTCACCCACAGGAAGAGTGGGATTTTGATAGGCTGGGACTGGTACATATATTCTAAAATACTTCTCTTCCGCTTTCCTTTCAGGCAGAGCTGTCTTAACAGCATTATAGGCCCCCGGGCAAAGCAGTGCACTTGGCCCTGCCTACAAAAACCACTCTCAGAAATAAAAAAGTTTAACAGAAAACTAGTGTTAAATTATGGTCTGCATGGGGCCCCTATTTTCGTGGGGCCCCCGGACAACTGCCCAGTGTGCCCATGCATTAAAACAGCACTGCTTTCGGGTGTTGTATGGAATTGAAACAGTTGAACACTAGTTCTAATGGAATGCTCCAAGATGTGCCTTCTCTTTCATACTGTATCTTCCAGGTACATGCATCAAAGGATTTTGCGATCGCAAACGGTGCGAATCGCAAAAATCGGCCGTTTGCGATCGCAAAATCTGCATTTGGAATGCATGAAGGGTGAAGGCCCTCGCAATTTGAGAATTCGCAAATATTTGTGAATTCTCAAATTGCAATTGCATTTAAGGAATCGCATTTTGCGATTCCTTAAATGCAATGCATGAAACTTTGAAAAATGCACTTTTGTGCATTTTTCAAAGTTTCATGTTGTGCACACACATGCCCTTAGGGCATGTGTGTGCACAACATATGTGCACAGATTGATTTCAGGGGTGCAACAGGGTGTCCTTTGGACACCCCTGCACCCTTGAAATCGCATCCTCAATTTGCGATTCGCTAATTGCTAATCGTAAATTGAGAATGTCTTCCCATTCATTCCTATGGGCCTCTAGGCCCATAGGAATGAATGGGGAGGTATTCCTTAATTGCGACTCGCAATTTGCGAGTCGCAATTAAGGAATATTAAGAAATCGCAATTTATTTAGCGATTTCTTGATGCATTGCATTTTGCAATTCCTTAATTGCGATTCCTTACTTTTCGCAATTAAGGAATCGCAAAAAGCAATATTGATGCATGTACCTGTTTATTACAGAACAGTTTTGTGAAGTTGAAGCCATGGAACATGGTGCATTGTGTGTTGCATAGTAACTCTAGTTCCACAGCAACATGCTATGTCAGAATGTATTTTGCTACTACTCTCCATTTCTGGAGCGCAGTCACATCATTGGCATTGCTTGCTAAAATATTGAAAAAGGAAACAAATGTTGTGCTGTTAAAACGTGCCCTTTTTTCTGCCTGGTTGTAGTTACGCTGCAGCCTATCCTTGAAAAGAATAAAAATGGAGGAAGGTATTCGCTTACCTATTGGACATCCATCTTTCTAAGTACACTCCTTTTGAAAATATACACTCTGCGGGCTATTGGGGTTCTCTCAATCCAAATTAAAGGGTACAGACTAAGGACTGACTTTAGATTGAAAGACTGCTACCCCAAGGCACCACTTCCTGTCTGTCAGGAAGTGATGTCAAGCATCCTTTGTTATGGTCCAGAAAGTTCCAGTTTCAGCATACTACTACACATCATGCGCCCCAGCCGGAACACCACTGAACTGGAGAGTGGAGATGAAGAAGTGCAAAAAACAAGGCAACATGCTTTCTCCATATATAGACCCATGACCTGGAACTGCATCGCAGTATCCATCTGGACCACCCCAAGACTGCTCTAACATTGGAAGAGCTAAAGGCCTCCCTTCTTTAAAGACCACTGCATGAAGATGAAGTAACAGTTCATCCCTACTCTCAGAACCCAGCTATCTCTCCAATCACCTATTTGCTGTATCTTTGCCTTTGATTCGGTATAGTGCTTCGCTGCCTTTAGGCTAGTTTTAACTAGCCAATACTACAAACATCAAGAAAATCATTGTAGCAAAGTGCTTATTTCCCAGACTATTTATATGTTAACAGTTGCCATTTACTGTTGTTCTGTGCAATTTCCTGGATAATATCTATTGAGCTTCTGATCTGCTAGGATATAACAGCGTGTCAGCATTTTCTCCTTTACTGGCAGTGAAGGTGGGTCCAGGCAGGCGATTTCTTATTGTAGAATAGGTGATGGGTACCCAGTGACCTCCCCTCCTCCCCCCGCCCCCCCCCCCCCTTTCACAGTTTCTGGGCGAGATCCCTGAAGCAGGTCCAATAAAGATAAAGCAGAGATGGTATCTTTCTTAGATTTATTGTAGTAAGAATCTCATCCAACCACCAGCAGGACAACTGGAACAACTGACAAGGTTTACTTTCAAAGTTATCAAGTATTCATGACATCATGCTATGACACCAAGTATTTCTAATATGACATAGCTATCATTCCACATTAACATTTACAAGCCTAAGTACATTACCACAATCCCGCACCGGAAAGCAACAGGAATGAATCCTATAGACATTCACTCCTGTTTGGGGACACTCACTCTCCAGGATGTAGTCCAGCTGTCTACAGCACCTCTGGCTAGACAGACAAGGATGACACACGCCAAGCAGAAGGGCAGTCTAAATGCACCACTCTTGCAGCGGCTAGCCCTGGTAAGCTACCCCAAAGCAGTACAACATGAGCCCACTCCTCGTTCATCCTGGAATCAATAAATTCAAGCCGAAAAACAAAAGTTCATAAAGCTATTTGCAGGGATAGAACATACGAGTGTGAAAAGAAGAAAGGCTGTTCATTTCTACTGAAAAGCAAGCATTGAGAAAGCTGGTTGCTCTGACTAAAATGCAACAATACATGTAAACAGAGGCATTCACAAATGCTATTTACCTGTATTACAAGCACATATGGTGTTTATCAAACCCACGCCTCCAAATTGTATGTGTTTCCTTTGTGGAAATTAAAGGAAAATACCCCAAATGTTACCCGAATTTATGTGTTAGCATGGAAATGCCCTGCTTCGGCAGTTTGCGCAATATTTTTTTAGAGCAAACTGTGCCCTTGTGTGCATTTTTGCACACCAAGGCATTTTGTGCTAAAAAGTAGTACAAAACCATGCGATGCACAAACAACAGGTACTCGTGTTCGGGACAGCCATTACCATTTGGTTTGTGTGCGTTCTTCCCGTGCTTCAGCGATAGGACATTTACCTGAATCAAGTGTCGATTACGGGATGTGGCATTACGACATATTCAAAGGCATCGTATCTGCCATTTACTGCCCCCAAGTTAATAACTTCTTGTGGGGTCCCACAGGGATCCTTGCTCTCGCCACATCTTTTCAATATCTATTTACACCCTCTGATAAGATCCTTAAAAGACAGGAAGGTGACCACATTCAATTATGAGGACGACCTTCAACTCACGTTCTCAAACGACAACTCCCCCGACTCTATAACTGACTTCCAATCTACCATGACGTTCATCCTGCAATGGATGAACCTCAATCATCTAAAACTCAACCCCAGCAAAACAGACTGGTAATCAGAGCGACCTGGGACCACCCCGCATCCTCCACCTCAGTTAAAAGCCTAGGATCACCATTGGCACCGACTTATCCCTAAAATCACACGTAGGCACAGTGGTGTCCACCTGCTTTTTCCAGATACGCAAAATTAGAAAAATCGCAGGCTACTGTCCCAAGCAGCGCTGTTCCAGGTGATGATAGTGCTGGTCCTGTCTCGGCTTGACTATGCTAACGCCACATGCTCGAGACTCCCACTCGGCCTCACCAAGCGACTACAGCTGGTACAAAACCAAGCGGCAAAACTAATACACAGTCTAAATGGCAACACGTCTCCCCCCTCCTCAAACGACTGCACTGGCTTCCTATCCTCCAACGCTGCACCTTCAAAGTCGGCTGCTTAGTGTTCAAGTCCCTAAATGGGCGCAGCCACAAATTCATTAATAATTGTATCTCCCGCTATACCCCCACTTGGAACCTTCGCTCAGCTCAACTCCACCTCCTGACGGTACCCACCTACAAACTGAAAGTCAAGGGGGTTGCAGGTTCGCGACTCTAGCTCCACGACTGTGGAACTCCATCCCCCTGGAAATTAGACTCAGCACCAACTTGCTCAATTTCATAAATACCCCCAAAACCGGGTTATTCACACAGGCCTATTAATAATCTGTTCCGGACTGGTAACCTCTAGTTCCTCTCAGCGCCATGAAACCAACCGGTGCACGAGCGCTCTAAAAAACTCCGATAAGATAAGATTTCAAATAAAATTAGCAATTTGAAATATCCGAAATTAATCAAAATTATGCCAGTGCAAATAAAATTCCCTCCAGTCATAAACTGCCCTCATTTTCAGATCTATCAGCAGCCTGGGCCCCACGCACCAACTGCTGAAAAGTTTCTCAACTTAAATAGTACCAACCTCAAAGGCCATTGGTTGAAGTTAGCTTGTGTTTATAAGTCGCCATTGTGTGTATGCCT
Source organism: Lissotriton vulgaris (assembly GCF_964263255.1). Classification (NCBI taxonomy): domain Eukaryota; kingdom Metazoa; phylum Chordata; class Amphibia; order Caudata; family Salamandridae; genus Lissotriton; species Lissotriton vulgaris. The sequence goes on along the minus strand of NC_141694.1, from coordinate 755,409,116 downwards.
GGAATGGCCGTAGCGGGCATCAGGCGTTTTACCGGGACGCTGGAAGGGTGGGGACTGGATTTGGAGCGGTGGGGGCTAGTTTTGTTACTGGGAGTTGGTGTTGCAGCAGTACTGGTTTTGGAGCGGTGGGGGCAAGTTTAGTTACTGGGGGTAGATTTTGCAGCAGTACTGCAATATCTGCCTCAAGTGACAAAAGCAGCAGTGCTGGGAGTCAGTTTAGTTAAGCGGCAGTGCTTCACACTTGTACCATCCACCAACCCCGGCCACCACCCCTCCCCATGGCCGGTCTGATAAAATTGCCATGGCTGCTTTGTGTTGTCCGTCCGGCCCGGATTGTGTTAGCCGCGGCTCACTTCTCAACTCAGCGAGAAATTTTTAACAATTTACAAAATGGATTTATGCTTTCAATAAAAGGAAAGCCTGGTGTGAAACATTTCCCCGGGCTCTTGTAAGAATATTTAAATCATTTCTTGCCTGAATGTAGGATAAAAGAAGAGGATTTAATATGTTTCGAGGCATACTTGATATTCAGAGGCTCGGAAATCATTTAAACAATGAACCCTCATCTTTACAGGGCTGTGAAAGGAACTGAATATATCATTTCTGTAAGAATCCTCTGAAGAAATGTATCCCGTTTATGTGTGAGGTAAAACTGGTGTATCTCTGTCACTGCCCATAGTGTGTAGACCATTCATTGGTTTGCTAGTTTCAACTACTGTTAAGTGTGGTGGCACCAACAGATCTGGTAGTTACGCTGTAATATATGTGGATTAAGAGGAACCATTCTATTCAAATGCAATAATGCCATGTTAGCCATTACGAGAATAAATATAGCCTTTTAGAACATTGGAATGTTCGTCGCTCCATTGAAAACAATGGGGTACTCTGGACTTCTAATGGCTGGTAGAAGCCCCGAGCATCAACATTTAAACTTTTTACAAAGCCCTCACGGAGCCCGAGGGGATTTCCACCCCCTCAGACTCCATGAGGCCTTTGTTATACAAATTAGTACATTTTGCGTTCTAGGGGCAGAATGTTTTAATCGTCTTAGAGCCCTCCGAAGTGGGCTCTGCCGGCCAATAAAGGCCCGTTCCCTTGGAGCGGGCATTTAATGGCTGGGAGAGCCCACTAGGAAGGGCTCTAAGGCTATAACAGCCCTCTGCTGAGGGCTATACCGGATGTTAAAGTCCCTGAATGAGTTATAGGCAGCCAGGTCCAATAACAAGAGAGAGGACCTATAACAACTGGAATAGCCTGAGGCCCAAGGGCTCTTAGGCTATTAGATTGTTCCACCCACTGAGGGTAGAATGTTCTAAATTGAAAGGGAAGAAACAGAAAGGCAAGCATAAGAATGTTGCAGCAGAAGCACTATACCAGCCATTATTAGCCCGGAGCCACTCCATTCTCTTCGATTGAGCTCCCAGCATTCAAATGGTCTAATATTTGTTAGAGTAGCTAAAGTAAAATAAAAATAATTATGAAAATCTGGCCAAAACACCAAGGTTAAATATTTCACTTCATTCATGAATTCTCAACTGTATCCTCAATCAGCCTATGTGGATTTCTTCTTTATAGTAGAGGCAAACTTTCACACACAAAACTCTACAAAACTCTTTACCACTGCATAATTCTTTGAGAGGGAGGTGTTCTGTGTAGGCCAGTGGACAATATGTGCTTTACTCCTAGCCCTTGTAGCACCGCCCTTCCTTTATTTTAGAGCAAGTGGACATTTCTCGCTGAATTATCTTTTACTCAAACAATACGATGTATTTAGAGTATCAGGGTTCAGTCTCAGATTAATGTATTCGAAACTGTTGAGAAATATGAGTGTTTCCTCTATGGGTATATTAAGGTGTCTATCCAGTTACGAAGGTGGCAGATACTGTCACTTATTTCATTGATATTTCCTTTCAAATCTGGCCACAAAGTAAATAGCAGAATAAACGTGCATTTTTGTGTCTTGGGTGATAAGAGAAACTCCATATTTTATAACCATGTACAGGAAGTGAAAATGAGAGAGAGTGATCAGGAGGAACTTTCGAACAATGTATCCCTCCTCTACCTTTTTAGGTACACATTAAAGAGAGACGTGAGCCATAAATGTGTATTACACTGTCTCAGGGAGGCATTTTACAAACAGACTTTGCAAATGATAAATCTGAATTTGATTGAACGACGGGTCATTTGAAAGGGCGGATAACAAAGGTGACCGATAGAAAGACCGAGTGAACCTCGATTACAGAGCTACACACTCACCCCCAGAGTATACGCCAAGGTCTAATTCAAGACACTGCTCAATATAAGAGCAAGGCCCACATTTATACCTGGACAGAGGCATTACTTCTGAGGCAAGGGTAACCCACTGTACTACTCACCACTGTTTGCTTCACATCCTAGGGCATCGGTGAACGGGAAACAACCTTTACAACGCAGTCATTACATCGCAAAATCCCCTACAATGCATGTCACTACAACGCAAGCATTTCAACACATATCATCACAATGCATGACACTACATCGCATGTCACTACAATGCATACCATTACAATGCATAGTACCCCTACACCATCCAACACTTACCCTACTGTTGCACCCCCTGGAGTTAGAATAGTAATTTAAATCCCTACACTATCCAACACTTACCCTACTGTTGCCCCCCCTGGAGTTAGAATAGTAATTTTTACCCCTAAACTATCCAATACTTACCTTAAATGCAATGTAATGGTATGCGTTGTAATGGTATGCATTGTAAAGGTAGTATGCGATGTAATGGAACGCGTTGTAAAGGCAGTTTTTTAATATGTGATGTGTCATGCGATGTAATGTATTGCGTTGCAGTGGATGTAAAAACTGTGTTGTAAGAGCATGCATTGTAAATGTATGCATTGTAACGTCATACATTCTCGGTGAACACCATGATTCCTGCACAGTAGGCCTGGGATAACCCAGTGGGTTCCTGGTGAGCCTGAAGTGTCCATGCATACTGTAGTGATGATTACCTCTGTCCTCCCCCACAAGCCTCAGAGAGTCCCAGGGAGCTTCCCTACCGCATGCCAGGCATGCACAGGACATGCAGGTCGTGGGGGGGGAAGCATTCTGGAGATGTAGAGGACAGAGTGGGTGTACATGGTCAGCCAATGGGAGGGGCAGCAGTCCCAACCCTCATGGCACCTCCGAGGCTTCTCTACCCGAGAGCTGCAGCAGGTAAGTGCTGTTTTTATTTGACTGTTGGGTGCAGGCGTATATGTATGAATGTATGTGTATTTGTGAGTGAATGTTGTGAATGGGTGTGTGTGTGTCTGTGTGCATGTCTTCATGTGAATGCACGGGTGTGAGTGTGGATGTGTGTGTTCACGCCCTACTGCCCCTCCTCAGTTGTACTTACCGTCCGCCACTGATTGAATGTGTCCTGTATATACTAGAAATAACAATAACCTTGGTGACCCCTGCTCACCATCATAGTTGAATTATTCCCAATAACCTGAGAGAGATATACAAATGTAGAGCAATCAAAATAACTAATCTGAAAAAAAGTGGTGCAATCACGTCACACCATCTCACCGTTAGTGCTTGGCCAAGTGAACAGCTCCACCAGTTACCCGGGACGGACTGGGAACCCGAAGCAGCCCTGGCAATTGTGACGGACCAGCCCCCAGCTGCTTTTGTTAATGGGGAATGATATAGCAGCACCGCTGCAAAACCGGGCCCCAGTAACAAAAACAGCCCCCCACTGCAAAATCGGCCCCACTTTCCAGCCTCCCGGGAAAACTCCTGAGGCCTGCCACAGCCAGTCCGGCCCTGGCATTTACATGTGCTGTCAACCAGTATCTTGAACTTCCAACTTTCATGGATTAAATCTTTTTATTTGAGATTTGTAAATATAACAATAGCCACCACCTACATCCACTGGCCGGTGGGGAGATGATATAGAGATGTCAGTTATTCATGGGTGGTGTGAAAGAAGATAGAACTAAAGGGAAGAAGGAGATAGAGTAGAGGGAGATTGGTTAACCAATAGTAGTCTTTGTTCCAGTGATGGAGATCTATGCTCTTGGGAGAGTCGGATTATCTCGGGTGAGTAGGGCGTGCTTTGGTGAGTCGGAGGACCCGTAGTTATTTTGGTTAGGTAAGTTCTGTGAACTCTGTGGACAAAAATTGCATGGTAGTGCTCCAGGTGTCATCGGAGCGAGGTAGTGTGCGTGAGAGACCCGCCGTGATTTTCTCCAAGCCTATCACCTCCCATAGCCTATGTAGCCACTCCAATCTGGTTGGGACTCCATCCTTTCCCGGATTAGAAAGAACTTACAACTTTTAAAAACATAGGGGCATATTATCAAGGACCGGTGTTAAACTTATCGCCGTTTTATCGGCAGGAAACTGCAGATAAAACGGCGATAATGGGCTTGATAAGATGCTCTTGTTAATTCCCATAGAAGCCCATGTTCTGGTGTTAACGTGGGCTTCTATGGGAATTAACAAGGGCATATTATCAAGTCCATTATCGCCGCTTTATAGGCAGTTTCCTGCCGATAAAACAGCGATAATTTTAACAGCGGTCCTTGATAATATGACCCACAATTTGCAGAAATTTGAAAAACAGGAGACCAATGCACTGTATTCTTTTTAAGAGCAAACAAATATATAGCAAGTTATGCAATTTTATAGGACTTGAAAGGAGGCCTACACCTATGCAAACCTACCATATGAAAAATCTCTTAACTAACTCTAGCATATAAAGGCTTTGTCTTTCTAATGGAAAGCTGGATGTCACAATAAATAATACACAGAAATAGACCTGCAGCAATATTCACTGTAAGATATCGACTTGCACAATTTCGACGAGGCAAGCAGACATAGGGAAGTGTAGATGTGCTATCCTAACTTTACATCTGCTTACCTTGGCACAATTGTGTCAGTCAGTATCTTGCCGGTTAATATATCAGAGCTGAAACTGTGGTAACACGCCCAATCTTGTTATGTCGGTTAAATATTACACACATTCGTGTATCTTTGATGTCAGCCTTTTATATTTCAGATATTTTTTCAAATAAACCTATTTATTATTAAGTTGGCTTCTAGCTATCACCCAATGCCGCAATCCCCCACCCTATCGTCTGTGCCAATTTCTTCCTCTCCTTAGTTCACTTCTCAACATCTCTGTCTTTCAGTTGGATTTAATTTAAGTGTTTCTTTTACAGTAAAGACACTTGGCAGAGATTCTAGTCCGCTCTTGTCTAAGGCACGAGCAGCCACTCTTGGCTCAGCATCTGTCTGCGAATATCTAAAAACACTTTGATATCTCACCATGACGTGATGACGAAGAAGTGAACCAATAATAACTTTATTGTTCACCTCTTATGCGACTTTCTGTTTCTTTAGAGAGCCATAACACACCATAGGAGCATTATTCAATTATTTTATTCGCTTGAGGGATTCTCAGTGAGTATTGCTTGATCAACAGCCTGTGTATAGTATTCTGCAATTGATTGTATCATAGGTATTTTATCTTGAAATTCACGATCTCTAATTGGTCCGTAACATCACACCACACGCTCCTTTAGATGGGCTTGAGTCTCTCCCGGCAGATGGTGACCGCGGCAGATGTTTGCTCGCTTGATGAAGCGTGTTCCTCATACTCCAACGTAATGTTATGTTACGCTTGTTACCTGGTACTTGTGAAGCACACATCTGCCACTAATGTGGTATTGTGTCAACTGTCATTCTGTCAGAATCAATTACTGACAGACCTCTGAACTTAGTTGGGAAGGTGTGTGGTTGCAGGAGGACCTAAGCATGATGACATGGGTTCAGTGGTGAAGTCCTGACACGAGGTTGCAACGCATCCCAGTGAGCTTGATGCTACTGGTGTGCACAGAATGTTTAATAGACCAGGCAAGAGGAAGAAGTGGGAGCTTCATGTAGAAATTTTTCTATCTACATGATCGCGGGGCAGTAGCATGGTATGAGTAATTTTTCATTCTCGTTAGGGTAGTTATGTTAGTGTGCAGGACTACTGAAATACAACGCTATATTTGTCATAGGATTTACCCAGCAACTCTGTAGCACAACCCAGGGAAACCACAGATGCCTTAGTAAAGGGTCTAGGGACACTACCGACCAGAGCTGCAGGCACAGGTCTATGAACATTTACAGACATCTCAGTAAATGTCTATGTGGGCTACCCAAAAGTACTGAAGGCAGATGGCAAGGACAGATATATGTGTGTATATATATATATAAATATATATATATATATATATATATATATATATATATATATATATATATATATATATATATATATATATATATATATATATATATATATATATATATATATATATATATTGCAATATGGGTGCTCTTCTTCAGGGCACATGTGCTTTGAAAGTTAACATATTATTCAAGTGTACTTAATTAGCTGGTCAAATACAATTTTATATATTGAAATATAAAGAATTTTCACTTAGACTAGCGTGACAGAAACAAATTCTGTACAATTTATGGCACGCCACAAAAATATGACAAGTTGGCAGCAGAGTGAGAATGGTTGTTATTCCAGCGCTGCAACACTTTTGTCTTGTTTGTCAGAGATATTTTAACACCACTAGTTCCAGTGAAGCTATAATGGGCAGTATTGTTTGAGTCACATTGTTTCGTTCTGGCACTGCAGGAAACTAACATATACCATACGAACATCAACGTGGAATTTTTGCCAGAGTTCATAGTTGTATGTTTTTGTATGAGGATTAAGAAGTTCTCACCTTCCCTGGTGGGAGGGTGGATGTACGGGGGAATGTCTGAAGGGCAGAGGAATCCAAAGATAGTATATCGAGGTGACTGGACTATTGGATTTAATTGGGTCTTGCTGTGAGGAAAGGTCGGTTACAGTGCTTAATTTGTGGAGGTGGTTGTAGCTGGTGGGCACCAACAATAATTTGTGGAGACAAGGACTTATTTTTCATTCTCGGACTTCGACCCAGGACAATAAATAGAACCATAGAAAAAGTAGAAGGAAGGTGGCAGACAAGAATAAAGTGTCAATGAGTCAAAGCATGGAGCAGTGTTGGACTGGCCTTTTGGGCAGAGTGGCAGGCTGGCAATGCCAAATGGGCCAACTTGAAAGTGCAAGTTCGAGGACTAGTTTATTTGGTCCCGTCATGGCTCACACGACCAAAAAAACAGCTTACACACTAGATCCTTCAAGCTGTCCCAGAACAGTGGGCTTAACCCTGGAAGAGAGGAAAAGGAACCTAAGAAAACAAAATAAAGAGAGTGGAAGATTAGAATGGTGGGGGAAAAGGACATGAGGTGGTCTCAAAGCTAGGTAGCCTTGGTATTTGGCAACCCTGCCAGTCAGCGGTACTCAGACAAATAGGGGGTCCGTGCATTTTTTTCACCTCATCTGGACCCTGGGTTATTCCTCATTCCCGTCTGGAGTTTCACTAGGGATTTGTTTTTAGTTGCTTTGAGCAGTTGGCATCCTTAGGGAAACTGTGTGGGCTCTTGGCACTTCTAGGTTACTCCAAATCCCTAAGAACCCAGTACCTCCAGTTATTGGCCCTGTCAGAGATTTTGGCCAACACATAATAATGGCCTAACATGACATCTACAAACCACAAAGCACATTTACTAATATATAACGGAACGCAGTACAGCAAGGGAACTTTGTGCCCTGTGTTGTGTAAAAGGGCGTGAGCAGACATGCTCTACATTTGCAAAGATGCACAGCATTTCTGCTCTCTTCTTGCACTGCTGCACTTTGGTGCTGCCTATCGCCAATGCAGGTACCCTTGCACCAAAAAGGATTGATTTTGTTCCGGAAAGGATACCTTCCTGCTTAAAAACAATACAAAGAGCTACTTTCCTCTTTCTATGTGGGATGCATTGTGCAGAGGAAATAGGAGAAAAAAGATTTTTATCCTCGTTATGCCATCCTCTGGAGGCATACAGATTTGAGACAATCTCAGGTTTACAAAAATTTGCAAATCTGGAATCTCATCAAATCCATGGGTGGCTGCACAGCAGTGCCCACGTTCCGCCCATGGAACGCTCCCACCTCGAAATGTAACATACCACAGGGCAAACTGCTGCGTTGCGTAAAATTTCTTTATAAAGCTTTATAAATCTGAACTAAGGAGCTGTTGTGCCTTTCATCACCTTACATGATGCAAGGACAACTCATCTGCTTAATAAATTTCCCCCCAAATCTTTCTACAGAAATTAAGCTGCTAAAGGAGAAATATACTGAATCAGATCACGCAGCACTGTTGCTCTGCTGGCACTGTTCCCTGCTTAATATTATTCAAAAATATTTCTGTGAGCCACTGTGACCTGTACTTGTCTAGCTGAACGACAGTGCCCATGGGCCCAATGCCGTGCCCTGCTGCTGCAAAACGCGCTATCTAAAAGATCCTTCAGGTACTTTGCAAATGGGAAGGAAAAGCCTTTCTTTCTACAGCTGTCAGTATAATGACACACACCTGTTTTTAGTCGAATTCCCACTGAAAGTATATATTTAAATGTTTATTAATAAGTCGTTTTGTAGAGCCCGGTTGCTGTTCATTTGCTCCAGGCGTTTGTAGTTTTGCTGGAATTTGTTCAATGGATATGGCGTATTCGAGGTCAATCCTTCAAGGTTCGACTCAATCTGATATTCTTAACTCATAGATTCTGTTTGCGTGGCTTTTATGCTTTTCCTGAAGTGCATGTAGTTTGGTTCTGCCCTCAGGCTTTGATTCTGATCATTCTATAGCATAAGGACCTGGACTCACAGAGTCTTGCTTCAGTACTTGATCAATTTCAAAGCTCATTATGAGGCCGCGTTCGCTGTTGCAGAGTGTAGGATTCAGTGAGCAGTGCCATTGAAGAATTTTTGGGGATCCAGACTAGATATATTGTTTGCAACAACTTTAAATGTATTACTTACTTACTACTAATTTAAACTGGAATTCTGCAAAGAACTTTACTTAACTCTCACACAAAACTACTGCAATGTCGTGCTCAAATTTCCTTACGATAACACTTTTTTACAAAGTTGTTTTTTTTTGCGTAGTTTTATTTAGAGCGAACTTGACCCGAATCGGGTATCAAAGCGCTTTACATAGCATCAGTTATGTTACATGAGGCCACACATTCATTTTGGTTAGGCACGGGGAGATTAAGTGATTTGCCCAGAATCACAGGATGTCCAGCGTCATTGCCGAGACTCAAACCCAGCTCCCCAGATGCGAGGTCGACCACCCTAGCCATTAGGCCAACTCCCCTCCCCAAAGTTGAGATGGAGTGAGCAAAAAGTCACTTTACCAGCAGTCCCTAGGAAGGTGGTGGCTCTGAGCAATTGCCCATTTTGCCAATGCCTTAAAAGGTGTCTTCCTGTTAGGCATGTAGTGGAGTATCTAGATCCGCCAGGTATCCTTGCTTTCTGCTCCAATAGACATTGTGTGTGATGCAAGGACCTTGAAAGCGACCCTTGCACCCACCAGGTATAAGTGACTCTTTGACCATGATTCTTGCATCCAAAAGTGACAAGTGAATCTTGGAATGTGATGCTTGCATCAACTAAATAAAATTAATCTTTCTCTGTGTTTCTTGCTTCGATCAGGTGCAAGGGAATCATTAGACACGATACATGTATCCACCAGGATCTAATGAATCTTTGAATGTGAAGCTTGCATCCATTAGATAAAAGGGAATCTTTGACTGTGATCTTTGCATCCACCAGGTGCAAGCCAATCTTTGAACATGATCTCTCCATGCACCAGGTACAAGGGACATTGTTAACATGATCCTTGTATCCACCAGAATCTAATAAATCTTTGAGCATGGTCCGTGCATAAATAAGCTACAAGCGAATCTTTGAACGTGATCCTTGCATCGACTAGATGCAAGGGAAACTTTGAGCATGATCCCTGTATCCACCAGGTACAAGTGAATCTTTGAGCATGATCCATGCCTCCTACAGGTACAAGCGAATTTTTGAATGTGATCTTTGCATCCACTAGACACAAGTGAAGTTCTTTCAGAGTTTGTTTTACATGGTCACTCTTCCACCTGTACGAGCACATTGTGGCTACCTGGTTGTGAAGCTTTAACAGACTACCGATGACTTCTCGCAGATTAAGGATAATGTATTTCACAGTAGCCTGAACGTGTTTTAGTGCAGCTCTTATTGGCATCCCAGAAGTCAGTTTTATAAATAAGAAGAATTTTTTGGACCCGGTGAAACTGAACGTTAAGGTCCTTGATCAAAGCATTCTCTTGAGGAACAAAGATGGGCTTAGAGTTGAATAGGGTTCTGAAGTTCCTTATTTTAAGTGTAGTGCAAGGAAATGCATGCAGACGCTTCTAGGCTGGGAAGCCACTCGAATGGTAATGGGTCAGATTCTGATGCCACTAGTCACATGCAAAACAGTTCTCTTCGAATTTAAAGAAGAATGGATGCATCATGTACTGAATCCTTTTACAACTATTTCTTTTGATCAATGCTTTTCCTTGGAAGGGATTCTCTTTGAAAATATAGATTGCAAGCATGTGCTGCCTAGTGACTTTTGGAACATTTTTCTTTGCACATTTTTGTAATGAAATATTCCATGAGCTGGTGTCTCACTGTTATACTGGTCTCTACTTGTGAATGAGTGAATATAAAAGTAAAGGGCAAAAGCCGCCCAAAAGAATCTTGTTTGCAAATCTCACTGTCAAGACCCATAACAAATTAAGAACTGACTCTTTTCTTTTTTTTAGACATTCATTTATTTAGCAATTCAGGATGTGGCTAGAGCCTAGATCTCAAAGGTAGGGAACTGGGTTCGAGTCTCGGCTTGGACGCTCAACATCCTATGGTTCTGAGCAAATCACTCAATCTACCCTTGCCTAATAAAATGAATGTGTCCGACTGTAACGCAACTGGTGCTCATGTAAAGTGCTCTGATACCTTTGGGTTGAGTTTGCGCTATATAATACTCCCCCCCAAAAATCATACATAAGACATTGAACATAGTATGCTACATGCCTTCCTAAGAACCTTCTCAATACAGTTTGCCTTCATCATCATCCATGTTTAACGCTATCAATGATATTCAGTATTAAAGCAGAGCAAATTAATACTCACACTGCATTCTACACATAGGCTTTGGACCCAAATTCTAAAAACAGTAGGTCAAAACCCTGCATTAGACTAATATTGTAATGGAGTAAAAGGAGAAATATATAATGAGAAAGGAAGGATCGAAAGATAAGAGAGGACCTTAAGAGGAAATCACAAGGTCATGGGTGGAAGGGCAAACAAATGGACAAGAAGGACTCTTTTCTTCCCTGTAGCTCTAAGTGATTGAAGGGTTTTAGGTATTACAGGAACTTCAAGAGTTTCCCCTGGAGGCCAGTCATACCCTGAATGATCCAGGCCTGATGCAGAGGAAACATGGGCTAAGAAATATTTCTTAATGAATAATTGTGATTTAAGAGCTTTGTGAAAGCTCCCATGATTAAAGTTCTGTTAAAAAGTCACAGAAGCTGAGGAGCAACCAGTGGCAGCTGGCACAGGTAAGAGCGGTGAGGTGCTGGGTAGCGGGCGGGCGGGGAGGGAGTTGGGAGGTGGTGGAAGTTGACAGATGACGGGATTGGTAATATTAAATAAAATAAAAAACACTTACCTTGTGCTCGCCAATTCACTGACTTGGCAATATGACGAGCGCAAGGTAAGTGTTTTTTAAAAGTTTTATTTAATATTACCTATCCCGTCGTCTGTTGATTCCACGATCCCACACCACACCCCACTGCTCTTACCTTTGCCGGCCACAAGTGGCTTAGAGTGCTGGACAGAAAATAGAATAGAAAGAATAGAAACAAATCCAAGGGAGTGAAGAGGGACATGTTGCAAAGGTCTGCCTCAAATACATGTAGGGCTAAGATCTTAAAAGGCTCAGTAGGGCACACAGAAAGTCTTTAGCTCAGGAATACACTACCAGAGAAGTTCATAACAATTTCCAAACAATTTCATTTTCACATCAAATAGAGACGCTGAATAAGGATAGAGAAAGTATAGGGAGGTCTATGTGAATTCAAAAGCACTCCCTCCACAAAAATACATGTTTAAAATGCATTATTTTAATGAATTGATTATTTGCCATTCAATCGAACTCTTGGTATGCATGTAATATTACTTATGCCAAATTTATGAAAGTTAACACAATTTTGCTTAATTTTTTTAGCATGAGACTGGACACGTTTTCTGCACGAAGCAGGCTTTTCTTTGTATCTTGTGTGCATTATGAATGTTATGTATACCATTGCATTCCATTTTCACTCAAATACAGCTAAATGATTTTCTTCAAGTTTCATGCCATTTTGCAGTAAAACTGAGTGTACTATTACTCATTGTTATATAACAGAGGATTCAGCAATTCCAGAATTAAAAGCCCGTCTCTAATGTCTTTATAATCAGTGACTTGTGAGACACTAAAATTATAAAGAAATCACATCAGAAGTCAACTGTAATAACTCATTACAATCGAATTCTGACGTCACAATGACTGCTGCCAGAGCCAGCAGCTGTGGAGAAAAGTAGGGCACGTCACATAGCATAATTAAAGCAGTTGTTTATGTTGCTTTTCTTTCTCCTACTCTGTTTTTAGGTCTTGCCTAGAGTTGCAGAGCGAATGTGCTACCATCGCTTGCAGTATACACTATAGTGTGGAAGCTTTGTGGAAGCTCTGCCCACTCTCCAGCCCATCTTCTTTATTGGCTTAGGTTATAAATGCTGCCTTTAGACTGGTTTTAAGCTTGCTAGTCCCTCCCCATGACAGCCATGTCAGTCATTTGTATGCTTCCATGGCTACTGGCCACATTACAGCACAGACTACTTTCTTCCCATGCCTCCCTCCTGCAATCCGATTCCTTCTCGCCCACCCATCTCGTCACCAGCACGCATTGCCATTGGCAATACAATAAGTCTAGCATAAATGTGAGTCCTATTGCATTGCCGATGCTTGTTTTATTTATTTACACCTTTGCGAACAGATCTGTGGGTGTATATGCTCTCATGCTCAGCACAGTACATAGTTCTATACCGCATCCCTGTGATCTAAAGGTTCACATTTGCCAGCCGTGATGGTCTGCATGCTAAGCCTCTCGCTCAGTTTCAGTTTCATTTACGTTGCTACACCACAATCGAGCAGAACATAGACCCGTGTCAGAAGAAGAAAACACAGCTAAAGGTAAAATAAAAACTTGAATTCTTTGTGTTTGATATTTAGAACTACAGCTGCTTTTATGTTGTGTATGGTTGCGTTCCCATCAATAAAAACTGCACATTTCTAATGATCGCCCTACCCGTTCCAAGAGGAGCAAGGGCGTTTTTTTCTGCTTTTTTTTTGCGCTTACTCGACCGGAAGCTATAGAAGTTCTTTACATGAGCATCAGTTACATTAAAAAGGGAAACATACATTTTGGGATAGGCACAGGTCGATTAAGGGATTTCTCGAGAATCACAAGATGTTGAGCCAAAGCTGAAACTCAAAACTCGTTCCTTCGCTCTCACCGTTAGGCCACATTCTCTCCCCATTAACTGTGATAATATTGTTAGTGATTGAAGTGCCGATTGGATTAAGAGAGGTCTGGTAGGATTGGGACGGAGGGAAATTGTATTGCCGGTGTATACGGCTGTCCCCGAGTGTTGCAAGTAATCACGTTTTTTACTCAATTTTGGACGAGCCGGCGCAGTCGCCGGTCTAACGTGTTCTTCAGCGGCTCAATGGCGGGGTCAATCACTTTCCCAGGAAGCCCATCCGGCAATTGAGGCTTTTTAACAACAGGCATAATAACTATGTCCAGACGATGATCCGCGAATTATAAGTCGGATCGAAACGCTGTCGACAATTGAAACACCTTATACATTTCAACCTTATATGTGCTTACCTGTAAAGGTGTATAATGCGATTTGTTGCCTTTTGACATTGTTCACTAACATAGTACAACAAACCGTGAAGCTTTGCCTATAGCCCTTTGTATGTCGTTTTCCTTGTCTGTAATTGTTTTTCATGTGCTAAGTAGGTCACAGGACTGTGTCCCACTTTGTGTATTGCTCTGTAAAACGTTTCTGTTTATTATCAAAAGTAAATATTAGACCTCTGTCTGGCTGGACATGTCATTCCAATATAGTCACGATTGAGTCTATATTCATTTGCTTTTAATTTCCTCCCTTCTCCCGGGACCACTGTTGCTTAAAAAAAAAATATTATAAATTTTTTTAAAAATGGAAGGAGGTACAGCAAACCTCTGACATGGTTGGGCATGCGCTGAAGAAAGTTGCTCCTTTTTCTGTAATGAACATAATACTTAACTAAAACTATAGGAATATTTTTGAGGGTTGTTCATTTACAGGTTCTTTGGTTTGTTTAGCTGAGTAACAGCCTGCCTGTGACTCTTCAAAGATCTTTTATCATGGAAGCATTCACAAGTCTCCTAAATCACAATTACATTTCCCTTGCCCCAAGCCATGATTCATGCGACGAGACTGGGCTGAATAAAATGTCTATGGTTCCAGTACATTGCACCATGTGTCATTAGGTTAATTGCTTTTCCAAGTGTCTTAATTTACTTTGACATTTCAAAAATACAAGTAAAAAAAAAATTACTTGGTTCTTGTTCGGGCCCTTTGTAGACATTGGCGCATGAGAATAACTACAGTTGTACACAGCATCAAATTAGTTGCTAGGTCAAAGAGGAATTCCACAAGAAAGAAAACTGGAAACACCTCCCACCTGATTCAGAAAAATACTGCTGACAATAAAGTTTCCTCTTGAAATGTGTTTATAGGACATGGCAGACAGCAGGGGGTATGAATACCCTCAGCCTTATTAAGAGAATGAAGGTAGCAACACTGACGCCAATCATGGATAATGGGTGCAGTTTTTTTTTACCTTCTTCTTTCTGTGCTGAAAAAATTGAGAGCTGTATGTGCCAGTTACTGTTCCAATTACTTGCTATTAATCTTCATTACTGTGAGTCCAAGTCTTCCTTGTCACAGGCCTTGCATTTTTTAGGCATATTCTCATGTTGAAGCAGACAATCACTTTCCCTCACAATAGAATTTTTTTTTTCCCCAGACCCCCTGGATTTCAGGTTTCATTTTCTCCCTTTCTTTAAAGTAAGCTTCCCTATATGTCTTTCTACAAGAGCATTCAGGACGAATCAGAAACCCTGTCTTTACATGAGGCAGATTTCACATACCCTTTTCTAAAGAACAGACTTCAAAGAGGTGCATTGTGTTTAAAACATCCAAAACAGGGTGTTTCTGTTTTTCAGCTTTGAGAATGTGTAATATCCTATGGCCTGCTTCAGTGGACTGGAAGGCTCTGCATTTTTAAGGATATTGCAAGTCGCTGAGACGTTCTGTGACTATATAGAGGAATAAGGTCAGAGGCCAACGTCCTTTATAAGGTCAAGTAACACCGAGGTGTGCAGTATCATTTTAATGTACAGCAAATGGTATTTTATTCCTTATCACAGAACATCACACAATCACCCATCCTGTAAACTGCTTAAATCTTTGGTGTTTCCCTCTTTCATATGAAAGAGATAGTATGTTTGCAGGTATGTAAAATAAAAAATGAATCTGTATTACAAAATAAAATATACCAAAATTCAGTTAGTAATTTGATGCAAAAAGATATTAGAGCCTTTTATCAGATTAAAGAAATACTGTAGTTCAGAATGTGTAGATGGATTGGATGCAGAGATTCTACCTTTCCGATAATGACCTATACCATGTAAAAATAACATGCAACCATAAATATGTCAAATCTGCTGATCACTGTTCATTTTAGAAAAACAGATCAGAAGCATGAACAACGATTCCTTGTTTTCATTGTTTGTAATAATGCTCTGTGTTCTGCATTTCGTCTGGCTGTTGCAACAGGGATTATGTAATCACATCACAACTCAACAATATTAAGTCATTGCAGTTAAGCATCTGATCATTTAATTTGCCACAACTCGACTGTAAGAAGGAAATTAAGGTTTACTGGTATACAGAGATTGTAGGTTCCAATGTATTATTGAGTGTAGTCACGACATACATGCTGAGATTTCAACCAAATAGTCCATAACAAGGGGGTGTCTTTATTTGTTTCTGTAAGATACAACTTGAGAAGGAACCTGTGGAATGAACTTTAAAGTGGTGTTGCAACACAACTGCATTTTTAAGAATGAGCATCAGCTACACTGGAAAAACGTCCAGAGATGTGAAGTGTTTCATAACAAGCCTGTTGATGAACTTGTGTTGTATGTAAATACACAAAGATAACAGTTTTCTACACAAACAGCCACTGCCTACCTCCCACACAGTCCCAAACACAAAGCTATGCAGCACCTTGGCTGCAAACTCTGACCTTTGTCAATGATGTGCACATAGCAGAGAAAGATAATGATGCCAACATACTGATGGCAACTTTTAAATGGAGATCACCTAATTGATGCAAGTGGCATGTAAATGGTATAGGAAAGGTGATCATTCTGAAGCAAAGATTTGAAAATGCTGATTAAATGGTGAGCCCATGAAACAAACTTGGGTTATTTAAAATTTGTATAGTTTCCTCTTGTGTAACTTTGCAAAAATGTGGTCAAATTACGCAAAAGTATTTGAGAGGTGAAATCCTTCTTTTGAGATATATTTTAGGGTAAAATGTCCCATTGTGACAATGTTGCACTAAGTTACATATGACACAAACAACAGTTGCTCCTGCTTTGTTGTCCCTGTATTTCCCTGAATGGTGGTCTAGTTAAAAGATCTGGTACAATGGTGTGATGTTAGGCATTTTGTGTTACAAACAAAATATGAAACACAGTTAAAATTAAGGGATTGATTTACATAGGTGTTAACAACAAAATGTTCCTTTCACAAAAGACATACGGGCACATGCATCATTGTCATTTGCATTCGCAAATGGTGCGAATCGCAAATTTCGGCCGTTTGCGAATGTAATTGACAGAATTGGGATGCATCATGTTTTTCGCAATTTTAGAAATCGCAATCATGTTGCGATTTCTAAAATTGCGATTGCATTTAAGAAATCGCAATTTGCGATTTCTTAAATGCAGTGCAAGAACATTTTAAATTTGCAAATTCGCAAATAGGGAGAGGTAAATTACCATGAAGTTGAACTTCATGGTAATTTGCGAAAACTTTCAAAAATGCACAAAAGTGCATTTTTGAAAGTTTCTTTTTAAACACATACATGCCCTTGGGGCATGTGTGTGTGAAAAATGCACTTAAAGTTATATTTCAGGGGTGCAGGGGGGGTCCTTTGGACGCCCCCCTGCACCCTTGAAATTGCATTCTCAATTTGCGATTCGCAAATTGCGAATCGCAAATTGAAAATGACTTCCCATTCATTCCTATGGGCCTCTAGGCCCGTAGGAATCAATGGGAAGGGATTCCTTAATTGCGATTCGCAAATTGTGAATCGCAATTAAGGAATTTTAAGAAATCGCAAAAAAAATTGCGATTTCTTGGTGCATAACCGTTTGCGATTTCTTCATTGCGATTACTTAATTTTCGCGATTAAGAAATCGCAAACGGCAACAATGATGCATGTGGCCGATAGTCACAAGTGACTAATATTAGATCTTGGTTGTGGAATACTGGCATACGCCATCTTCATTCTGCTATTGCCTCTTTATCGCGTTACTTTGACCCTCTCTATTCAGAAAGTATGGAAGTGCCGGCATCAAAAGCATAGCACGCAAAGTGCTTGTCGCTGCTCCTGGAGTGGCCTCCTATTTTCTTCAAGCTTGCCTGGCTGTGTAACACATTTATTTATTTTTATTTATTTGACGAGTTTTATATAGCGCTGGCTAGCCCCGGAGGTATCAGAGCGCTTTACATGAGTTTCCACAATGTTACAAAGTTACATCAGTTACAAGTTACATTTGTTGCAAAAAACATTTAAAGAGCATAGAAGACGAGATAAAAGGAGCGTAGAAGGGTAGGACGTCAAGAAGAGACGGTGACATATGTCTGAATACTGCAGTCTATTATACACAGCTGCTTCGGATGCTGACAACCAAACCAGTGTAACTGCAGCATAGAGGAGAGATCATGAAAGCCAATAAGGGAGGGTGGCAGCAAAATGGTGCAGAGCAGTCAAAATGGCGGAGGCTTGTATTCTGCTAATGAGCGTACAGATACCAGTCGTGACTGCTGGTAACCAAGAGAATGATTTAGGATAAAAAGCCAATTTGTAAAGTCATTAGAAGATGACACCATTAGGCGCCCTCGCCAGCAACGTGCATTAGATGCTGTGTGCACCACGGTCGGCCACTGTATCTGGTTGGCTGTTTATTTACGATCCTCGCTGCAGCAGGGCTGTGTGGGAGAAATGGCAACTAAAGCGATATACTTAATGTGAAGTGCACACAGAGAGGAAACAAATCTCTTTACTATCCTGCTACCATGTCACATTCCCAAAATGGTGACAGGGATTATAAAATGGCTAAATATCTATTGGACTGAACGCCCAACCTAGTATATCCCAAATGTAGCCCATACATATCTGGGCTGATCCATTAGCCCAATATCCTTGGGGCACACCTCCCAGTGGTTGGCTGCCCCACAAAGCCCCAGTGGCCCTGTTACTTTTTCAGTGCATCAGCAACCTTGATTATACCTCCCCCACATGCCGTACAAAGGGTGGGATTGGAATCACAATTCGGCTCGGGCACCCACAACGGCGTTTGTAACATACCTGTATTGCCCTCATGTATCGGTACTGTACTGTATATAAAATAACCTTCTAATAAAATACTTTGAAATAAAAAAAAAAAATGTGGCCCTCATCCCGGATCATGCCTTTCTCGAATCGCCATTTTAGTCTTCTTTGGCTAATTGTTTAGAGATATGTTTGGTAAATTAAGCATTTTAAAGCTTATTGACCCAGTAACATTGATGAAAACGAGAAGCAATGTAGTTCGGCAGGACTGGTGAGGATAAGATAAAATAGCACAAGGGCCACAACCACTGTTCTGGATAGGGTTGCCATCTGGCCGTGTTTTCTACAAGCGTAACTTGTATATTAATGTCCTGGCTAGTATGAAAATGAAGAAAATCATCAAAAGCCGGTATTTTTACATCAGATCAGTATCTACTTCAAAAGCAAACATAACGGAAAAGCACATAAGGATATGTTTCTAAGGTGGCTGAGAGTTAAACCTAGACAAAGGCAGAAAAGCCATGTTAAAAAGGAACATGGATGTGTTTTTTACATAAAAAGTCCTCTTTATTTATCATGGCTCAGGCCTTTGCGGATTCTGTCTGGTTATCTTATGTTTATGTAATATTATATAGCGTGAACTCAGCTCAAAGGCACTTAAACGATTTCCATGAACACTAAATAATTACACAAGATCAAATTCATTTTTATTTTAGGCTTTGGGAGATTAAGTGCTATTCCCTAAATCGCAGGATGCTGATCCAATGCTGGAACTCCAATGTGGCTTACAGCCTCTCTATTTTCCTCTCTGATAAAGATAGCCTCAAAGGGAGGCCTATGCAAACACACATCCCCTCCACCATGGCCTAAAAGACACTGGGACTGAGGTTACAATACTTGCCCCCCGCCAAGGCCTCTGCATACTCCCTCCTCCCCCTTTCTACCATGGCCACAATGTGGTGGACCAGTGGGGAGGGATCTGGGGGGAAAAACTGCTGCTGGGGCAGATCAAACAAATGGGGGGCTAAATTGACAATAGCCCAGGGCTCAGAGTAGCACCTGGCCCCAGCTTGGCACTGGTGATAGGAGGGTGCAACTGAGATGAAGACACATTACAGTGGCCTGAGGGACTGTAAGGCTCTGTGGGCTGGTTGACTGAAGTCCTAAATAAAACAGCTCACAGGTGGCCCTGATCCACCAGCTCATCGACCGATGCCCGACTGCCGACCCTGACCAAAGGAAATGTCATCTTGCAAATATGCTAAGGTGTAACTGTGAGCTGTGTATGAGAAATGTCCTAACAAATGATGCATTGATGCTCCTCGAGGTAGCAGAAACATTCATGGCTCGCACCCCAATCACCATCCCATTAGTGAACTAAGAAGAAAGCCAGTAGTAATGTAAATCTTAAAACGTGCCCTACATTGTTATTATAGATGGAGCACAATTGCAATTGTGAAATAAGGTGCCTTGGATCTGTCAATGTGAACAAGCAGGGAAGCCGGTATTGATTCCAGGTTATCTGGTTTCACATTTTGAATTTCAGCACCAGAAAGGCACATCTGTCTCTCTTTCTTTCCCATGTCTACATCAAAGGTCACTGTTTTGTCTTCCATTCTTTGCTCACAAGGAGAAAAAACAACACAGAGATAGCAAACCCTACTCAGTGCCCCAGACCCAACTACCAAGCCAACAAGGCATTTATTTTGGGGGTGTCAAACCCCCAAACACCACAGTGAAGTTTCACCCCTGTAAGTAGCTTCTCTTTTAAACACTTTTTTCCCTTACAGTGTACGTTCCTACCCAGTATATTTCTCATGAAACATTGCCGCCTTTGGTGTACAAACCCTTAGAGCAAGGAAGAAGTTGTAGTGTACAAATGGAGGGGCAAGCTAAGGAAGGTGACAGGCACATGGGTTTGGCCATCACCAACTAGCAAACTCTTGGGTCGATTCACAAAGGGTCTCCGCACTCGTTACGGATGCCCTGCAGTTGTGGCGGTTGCCCGCAATGGGTAACTGCAGTGCGGGACCAACTAATTGGAATTAGGAGATCCACAGTCACTCCACTGATCTAATGCCTTTCCACTTGTGTAAAGCAGGTGAAGTCTCGAGGGGAAATACCAGTGACAGGTGCGTGGGATGAATAACCAGGGTAATTTGAACTGAAATCCCTGATTCTGCCACTAATTCCTCATTTCTCAAGGTACCCACTAAGTCTATCGCAATTAATGCCCAGAAACTTCAATACACCTACTGTTGGTAACTCCGGGGAAGGACTTTCCAGGTACATTTTGGGGAACTTGCAATGAGCCCCTAAATGTGTGGCATCATGAATATTTTGAGTTGTGTTTCTTTTAAGAATGAACAATCCAGTTTAACTATTGAATGGGAGAGCTCAATTAAAGATAACAGTGTGAGTTAGTGTGAACACTGGCACATATTGTCCATCAGTGACAACATTCCAATGTTTTTATTGCTGTTTCTTCCAAGTTAATTCATGACAGTGTGCCCCAATCGGTTGAATGGTCAAATCGCATTTTATGCATCCTACAACTAAATGTCCACTGTCTTTCTTTTAATAAAGGTCCACGGCAATTCCAAGGAAAATATATTTAAGTACTAGGTAGCTCCCTGCACTATCATATTGAAGAGTTATTAAAAATCCTTCATTGTTTTCCTTTAGTTACAAACATATTTTTATTGACAGATTATTGAGATTAGGGATTTAATCACTGGTAACTACGTAGAAGCTGAAAGCTCTAACATTGTAAAAGCATAGAAGGGAGAAAGCCTTGGAAGGCTGAATATTCGCTAAACCTCCCACAGTGATCTCTGTTCAGGCAACTTTCGCCACAACATGGATGTTCAGAGTAATATTGTTTAATAATAAGCAAATTGAGATTGTGGAAGCAGGTGGATGGAACCACATTGGCATGGTTGAACATGGAAATTCAGCTGTCGATTACGATGCACAGGGTCCTGTGGGCATTAGAGAGGCTGGGAACTGGTCCCAGCTCAGTGGGCCACCAACCCAGTCCAGAAGTGCCTTTGCTGAATAGAACCACTTTGGTTTTGTAGTTGTTGAGTTTGAGTCAGTTCCTGTTCATCCAGTCTGCCACTGAGTGCATGCATTCAACGAAGTTGGCTTGGGTGGTGGGTGTATCTCTTGACTGCGAGAAGATGAACTGGGAGCTATCTGCATCGGCGATGATGTTCAATCCGTGGAGGTGATTTGTGCTGGTGAGGTAGGCCAAGTAGATGTTAAACAAGGTTGGGCTCAGGGAGAAGCCCTGCGGGATACCACAGATGAGCTTGGTGGCCTCAGACCAGTAAGGGCTTAGGCTGACTGATGTGGTGTGTCCAGAGATGAAGGAGTCGAGTTATCATAGTGCCTGGCAGCATATTCCGGTCTCATCTACCAATGGTTTCTTGGACAGTAGTGCAGGGCAGCAGATTCCGGTCTCATTTACCAATGTATTCTTGGACAGTAGTGTTTTTTCGGAAGTCCGGTTAGGTGGCAGCGGAGAGTGATATGTTGAGTATGAGGTCTGTGCAAATGTGGTGAAGACCTTTGGAGAAGATCTTGCAAAATAGTGCAAGCATGGCTGCCAGGGGGCTCTGTAGTGGATGTAGTGTAGGGTGTTAGTCACTTCCATTGTGGATATAACCAGCCATTAAGTCAGGGCGCTGTTTTCCAGGGATGTGCTGCCACTGTAGAGAAGGGCATAGAGTAAAGAGGGGTCCAGTTAGGAGGGCAAAGGTGTTGTAGAAGGTTTGGAATTTATTTGAGAAGTAGTTAGATAGTTGTGTGCAGAGTTCCTGTGAGAGGGTGATGGTCATGTAACTGGTGAGGGTGTGAGTGAGTTCTTTCAAATGGCAAAGATTTATTTGATGGAGTTGGAACTGTTGTGCATACACTCAGTGAGAGCTAAGTGCTAGGTGGTTTTGAGGCACTGGTGGTGAATCTGAAGGGCTGATTTGTAGGAGACTTTGGCAGTGTTGGGGTGGATTCCAAACACCAAAACGTTTACAGTTGGTCACCTCAACATTTAAAAAACATAAAAAAGCACAATTGTAACAACGCTTACCTCAAATTAAACCGAGCTTGATGGCACACCCACTATTCATGGAATGGGTTGCCGTGGGCGAGTCCAGAGGACAGTGTTCAGGGACGGAATGCCGAACCAAAATCAGCCCTGGCAAAGAATGCTCAAACCCCACTTCCTTCACCTCCTTGTCCTATCTCTCACTTTCCATCCATCCTTCTCTCTCCACCCTCTCTGATTTCCTTCTGTCTACCTTTGCCTCCTTTCTCTCTTTCTCTCCCTAGATGTCTCACTGAGCATGCAGCAATTAACCTTAGGGATCTGGGGGAAATGACAAAGGCACCAGGAGTGGCCCTTTGATTACAAAACTGGCCTCTAAGGGCTCCAGCACTTTGTGGAAATGCCCAGTAGAATAAAAGACCTATCCAGCCCTACCACGGTTTACTTTGTCCTTTTCTTAATGCAATCTTCTATAGCTATTAAAATTCCAGCATTTAATTTACTCCACATGACCTTATCCATTTAATCTAAAAGGTGCCTGCTCTGTGAGCTGGCTTGGAGCACTCGGTAGCTCTTGGATCCCTCTTTACATAAATTACAATTTAGCAATATTATCATTCCAATTTGTCTTGATTAGCTTTGCATCATCCTCACCGCCTGACGGCCCCTCAGTATCCAGGAGCAGCGGCTCTAATAACCCTGTCATGTGGCCCATTAGCGGCAGCAGAGCAGGCCAAGTCATGCTGGGTCTTCCATGATTGGCCTTTAGAGCAACTTCGATGACACTTGTGCGCGAGGGGCGCATCTCATTGCCCCGCGTGACGCTGCCCCGACTCCTAAGGTGGCGCATGCTAATAAAAAGGATGGATTCATTAGCAACCTGCAAAGTAGATGGAACACCCTGTCAGCCTGACAGAACCAAAGTGCATTAAAAGCATGAAACAAGCAGTCCTACATGTTACAGGCATGCCGTCTACTCCTCCTCCTCCGTACTCACTTGTAAAATGTAATTCATTTATACAATATACTAAATCTGTCTGCGCTTCTTCAAAATGGGGAGATCTATGCCAGTTGCGCAATATCTTGCCGATGAAGGAACATATGTGGTCCAGAATGCAAGCACACAGAAACATGCCATTGCACTTCACTCTTCTATGGTCAAGGCTTTCTCTATGAGTTTTGAAAAAGTATGGCGCAAAGAACGTGGATGTTTCTATAGCAGTCTTTATGGTTTGTACTCCTGGTAGTCCAGCCCTGAAAGCAGACATCTCAATATGTTGCACTGCCATCACTCTTATGCAACTATTGACAAAGCTAGTAGGCCTGGGTTTGCTATGTTGCCACGTTCAGCATTAGCACATTAGAGAAACTCAATCAAGAGGGGGCCAGAAACAGCATAAAGAGAGGGCTCTAGTAGTCCCTCTGCTAAATAAATGCCATCACCGGAGTAGAAGTCGAAAGATTTATTTATTTTGTTTATTTAATTTTTTTAGTAAAGTTTTATATAGCGCGAACAAGATCCCAAGGGATATCAGAGCGCTTTACAATATGAATGGAAGGAAGGATATAAATGCAAAATCCACAACAAGTAAGGGAAAAATTCGAAGATTACAGGACAAATGTACCCCAGAGGTAGCTCAATCAGCAAGTGTAAGCGGACAACAAGAATGGTCATGCGTATGTAGTAAAGAAAAGCCGTAACAAAAGGTGGTACAATAGTGATACATCCAAACAACCAATATCATCAGGTGATAGATTAATACTTTACAGGGCTGAGCCAAAACATGATTAACAAAGTCTTTAGCCACTGTCTAAAAAAGGGCTGATTGAAGTAAACCAATAGTTGAAAGGAGAATAGCCAAAGACCAATCTATGCATATTGTTAGTAATATGTCGCTTTGACAGCTGTGCCGGCAAAACCCCTACACCAAAAAAGGTGGATCAAAGCCAAATCCATAAAACAGGTTGCCCAAATTGTACGCATGCCAAAATTCTCAAGATGGAGTTTCTGTATAACTTAAGTAGTGCCTCTTCCTACTATGGGCAACTCTTAGTTGAAAGTTAGGTTTAATATTTTGGAGGTTAGAAAAGTCTTTGGCAGGTGGGCACTTGTTAAACTTTAGCTCCGATTTGGTCAATTCTGCAGTTTGGACGTAAAAGCCTAATTTTATATTGCTATGACATATACAAAGTGAGAAACTGTATAAACTACAAGGGTCCTGCCTTGTTTGTATGGCTTGGCTGCGGTTATCTTTGACACTTTAATTCCCTACATTCTAAGGGACACAAATCTTGCATTTGTAGAACAAGTAGCCATCTATATAAGTGTCATGCAAGATAAATGTGTTTGGGGGGTCAATTCACAAAGACATGTAAATGTACTCCTGTAGTACTACTTTTCGTACTCATTTATGCTTTTTGTGAATTGGCATCTTTTTTTGGTAATTTCTTAGTGTTGCCGATCTTTCCCATTTCTTTCTCAGTGTACTCTTTCATTGCCATGTTGAGTTCATTTTCTTCTTTCCCTCTCTTTAAAATCTAATTGTTTTCCTTTTGGATGTTATAAGTGAATTGATCACTGAACCTGCTTTCTTAGCATATTTTATCACCAGATAGAAACACTGCTCTTATAAGTAACAATGTATTTATGACAGCATTTCAGATTGATGTTCTATCACTTTCATATGGTTTATTATAATTCTCTCAGTCCTATCCAGCTAATTGCACACCGATCCACTTTAATCCACTTTAATCCACACCAATACACTGAGTATTCTCTTGTCCAATCTGTTCTAATCCAATTGAATGCAATCAAGTTGTTTCAGATGAATCCATTTCAACCCAATACAATGAAATCCAATCCAATGAAATCTAATCCAGTCCAATTGACTGCCGTCCAATCCAACTCAATCATGTGCAGTCTAATCTTGTGTAGTTTATTCTAATCTAGTCCAGTCACATCCACTTCTTTCCAAACCAATGGAAGTATCTTGACATGAAATGTACAATCTTGCCTGGTAACAATGTGCATTTATCCCTGCCTTTCTGGCTCATGGCTGCCTCTTGGTCTAGGGTCAATATACAGAAGATAATGACTTGGCCTGGGTATTTATTTAATTCCTTTCTGTTTGCACGTGCAGGAGATGTAGGTATGTCACACGCGCCCTGTTTCATCTGAACTAGGATCATATGCTTGCAGAACTTTCCTCCATGGAAAATTCATTGATATCTTCCAGGAACCATATTAGGTTTTCAGCAGATCCTCACTGCAGGTTTCACAGAATAGATTAATCAGCCCCTGCTTAAGGTTGCTGAACATATAGATGTTCAGGCCGCCATCTGCGCTGCCAAACAAGTGCTGCAGGGATGTAGCTGCCAGCCTGTTTAGTAAGAACAGGAGTCAATAAATTAATTCAAAACAAGCTTGCTTGCATTACCACTATGTTTAACAGAGAGTTTAGCTCTACCTCAATATTGAAAACAGGAACTCATTTTCGATTGGGTTGACCATACAAAAATTTAAAAAAAGTGATAGATTGAAACTGAGCTACACAATTGGTACCCCATGACTTTGGAGTCCTAATGAAGGAAGTATATAAAAAAAATTGTTGGCTGGCTGCAAAAAGCTGGTAACTTATATTTATGACATTTGATTGAGATGAAGATCAATCGTTTAATATAAAAGCATTGGTGTCTCTACTGTGCTTCATTAGACGTAGACAAAATATGTGACAATTAGATCCACTGAACTGCCCTCTTAGCAGTCACTAGGTATGCATCACAAAATCCCTCCACCATGAAGTTCAATGGATGCGTGCAATTTTTGGCCGGCAAATTGGCGTTCGTGCCCAGCTCTTTCGATGTTGCAAAGCAGAAGCCGAACAGATGATAAAGGAGCAAATCAGTCACCATAGCCAGAAAAGCTCGGGGCTCCCATCATCTGCATGAAATTGCTTCTTTTTGTGCACATGAATGGAAATTGCTAATGCGCTGCAATTATACATAATGAAGAAAAGCTGTTGATTGCAAAGGCACAGCAACAGCATGTCGGCAGATCCTTTACAAGGGAGCACAACCTGCAATATCTGTTTTCTGCAAATCATATTTTGTTTGCTTTTCGTATTTTGTTTGCTCTCATTCTTTTTCGTAAACACCAGCCTTTGGCATCATACCCTATTGATTATTTGTCACGGTCAATGAAGGCAGGCAGCATAAGCAAAACTAGGTTATCCTCTGGAATTCCTTGTGTGGTGTTTTATGTTGAGACCTTTGTATTTCAGGATAGAAACAATGATTGAAATCTGGAGACTCTTCACAAACTGTGGTAGGTTGTTATTTGATTGGCTTGTAATTGCATTTACTTACTACCCCTGACGAGGCATGGAGCACTCTAAGTTGGGCAGGATGCTGCTCTGGAAATCAAGGTTAGTGGTTAACCCGGTGGTCATTGTTGGTTATTGGGGTTAGTCTTGCGCTCTGAAGGAAACCATTCCATGCTTTAATCCAATTTCTTTGTGGTAGATTAAATTAATAGGAGTTGGGTGAGATCATTTCTGGGGTTATGAGAGCTGATGAAGATGGCTAATGGGATAAATAGATGAGATATAGGAGATCAGGTATTGTTAGGGTGCAGGGATATGACTTTCAAAAGGAAGAGGTTGTCAACTTTGAAATGAGGTGTGGGCAATTTGATTAAATACGATAGAAGAGATGAAGGCATTCATGAATGTGACTTATAAGCCGTGCTCCAAGAGAGGAGACATACGAAGGATGGAAAGAGGAGGGTCATTTGAAAGGAAAAAGGATAGGCACTCATATGAGGCCTTAAGTCAAGGTACATTTTTCTTGTCGGACTTTAGGGGTACAGGGAAGGCTTTTTGAGATAGCCTGCAACATGATGATGTAAAACTAGAAAAATAACTATATTGGTATATGAGGTAGGGATGTGCCAGGTGATGGGCACTAGAAGCAATCAAACAGTCTGCCTGCTCCCAGACTCGTGCTGGACCACCAGTTTAGCAAGGACCACCCAGCTCACCCGTGCCTTAAAAAAATCAACCACCTTCCTCCAGCGACACAGCGTTGGTTGCCAGCGCCTGGGCCAAAATTTGAAAATAAAGTATTGCGCCCCTAACCATGGACCATTAGCTCAGTAAGTGCTAACAGTCCACGAGTTGGGGGGCTATACTTTCTTTTAACATTTTACACCCCTAAGAATTCTGCCCCTGTGGACCCCCATGCTACACCGCAGCCTCCCTCGTTTTTTAGAATTACAATTAACAAATAAAATCAACATAAATCAGTAGTTTTTCTGTTAATCTCTTTCATTCCGTCAAAATGAGCACGACATTTTAAATTATCAATTGTAACTCTTTAAAACGGATCTTTAAACCCTTTTATGTTTTTTAATTCACCTTCCACTTTGGAATATTTTCAAAAACTCCGTCTGCTTTATGTCGGCCCACTCAGCGACGTGCCCAGGGATGATTCAGTTCACCTCAATGAGCAAAACCAGCTTTCAGAAACACATTACAACCTGTAACTAAAAAGTCACGCAAACCCTTTCTATTTGCTAAAGAATTAACTGCAAATGAATGTAAACTGCAACTGTTTACCTCATTCTCTCTGTGAGTTAAGTCTTTGTGTGCCTTCTCCCCCCCCCCCCCCCCACCCCTGGAAACAAGTTTCCCGCCCTCCCCATTCCCAGTGTGAAGTTATTTCTTACCGCAAAGCAGCACTAGATTTATTTATAGCAAAACAATATTGTTAAAGGACATCCACACGGTGTGAATATGCCAGCCAATAAAGTATGAAGGCAAAATAAAATCACGAAATTGCCATATTTTGTCAAATCTGCTAAATTTCTCTAATTATGCATTATTTGATTTTTGTCGTTTTGAGCGACAAAAAAAGTGGTAAAATAGAATACATCTTGCCAAGGCCCATTACCCACACAAACCAGTCTGCTGCTCGTATAACACGCGTCTTTTTTGTGCGAAATATGCCCTCAAGCAAAAAAAAAATCATGCAGGATACTGGCAAACTAGATATCACATTAAAAGTATGATTGTGCAATATTTTTACAAAAAAAGTTTCCAGAAAAAGTGACGTGATTTCACAAATCCTTAGTTGTCAATATCTTTTCAAAAGGCTCCCCCAGGAGCATGAGAAGAACTGCTCTTTTATTTTCATTTCTGTGTTAACAAGCCTAAGGTTCCAGAGTGCCAAAGCTAACTGGCTTGTTGGGCTGAGATGAGTGCTCCTGATGGTGAACGCAGTCAACAGCAAGGGCTGTTCTTGGTCAAGGCAATACCAAGGGACTGCAAGTATGGCCATTGGTAATGGGGCTAACTGGATTTCACACAAAGGGGCAAATATGTTTCACTGGGTGTCAAAATATCACTTATCCCATTGGCCATCTAAAGGCCACTCACAGATGGGAAAAACAACAACGTTTTCTACAATGTCCCCGCATGTGAAAGCGGTGGTACATCCATGGACCTAATATGGGAACGAATAAGGCAGAAGTCTATGGCATGCATTACTAGCTACCGTGTCATGGATACATTTACCTGAAAAGAAATCATGGGAAACCAATACATTCCTCAAAATTGGTTTTCCATCATATGGCATCCTCCAATGCGGTTTCTGAGTTTTCATTTTTCCATTTATTCACATTCATCAGAGGTTTACATCAACAGGGTCAATTTTCTTTTGGGATATCAGTGCCAGTGCACAGACGTTGTGTTAGATGAGTAGCGCCACTTATTAACAGCACAATATTGAAAAACATGCCTGAATTCTTCATCAGCAACAAAAAGTGCCTTTACACTTAGCAGTGGGGTTTATGGCTAAGAAGGAGAGGGTTTGGGCTCAGGTTATTCACTGCGTTGCTGTTCATATGCAAGCTCGTTCACTGCATTAGCTTTGAGCACGTTGAGGTGTCCTATGTGAAATGTTGGGTTCGACTTTGCGGACCTAAAAGTAACATTAGTGCCTGGCAGGAGCTCTAGTCACTACCTGGGTCACCTTTTCATTGTCTGTGAGTCCTGTGTGAGAGGGCTCATTGGTGGCTTCCATCTTCATATTCAATGGATTGGGACAGCGGAAGGATAAGTGTAAGCGGTGGTTTGCCAACTTTATGACATGACCCAACTTGCATTTACAAACATTTTGGTGACTCAGTATACTCAGAGGGAGAGGCGGCAGCAAACATACCCAGGTTACCAGGTGAACCTGGAAATCATTGGCCATTGCTTCCCTTAAATGGAGATAGCTAGCATTGTGTGGAAACTCTGTTGCTAAATGTATTTCCTTACATGTTAACCTTCTGGCTGCCTGAATTTACTGGAGCATTTTTTTTGCCCCAGTCAGGACAGGATTTCTGGTGCAAAAGTTCTCATCAAGGAACTTTTCACCCCCATGCTCATTAAGGCGTAACTTCCTCTGAAGATGTTGAATGTAGCCGCACTAGACTGCCAGGAGCCTTTTCGACAGAGTGACTTGACTGTGGGCAAGAGCAGGCTGATGGTGTGTTGGGACATCTCAATAATTGACTCCCTGCACCTATATGTCAACACATTATCTGCCACTTAGTGAAAAAAACTGCACTGAAAAAATCCTCTCCATGGCCTGGTATTTCCTGCACTACATAAAAATTACTCCATGGAATTAGATTTTCCTCATCCGCTATGGGAAACCAGCGAGTGCTTCCGTATACCATAACTGCGTTGGGATCCGATGAGCAATGTGAAAGTAATGAAGTAGAGTGCTCTTCTGTGGAGTGCACATTTTTCTCCAGATTCCCTGATAAATAGAGAAGTGGCAATATAGGTAGGGTTGGAGCCTGCTCTTATATTGGAGATAAATGGAAGCATTTGACAGTGGATTGGTTATCAAAATCTGAACTCTTCACACTTGCTTTCTAAGATATCTCCTTGAATAATGGTTAAAAAGTGGCCGTTCCCAACCTAACCCTCATAGGCGCGCTGATTTGCTGTCTTAGTAATAATAACAATTTTAAAAACAGGCATACAACAATGATAATCCCTGTGCTGCCCACAGACAGAAGCCCTAGCCAACTTATCAACCACCTTATGTGACACCAAGATTCGAAATTAATTTTAATTGTATGCAGATCTCCCTTCTCATAGTCCCTGTGTAAGCAGAGGAATAAATAAAAATACTAACTCGACACTTTTCCTATGACTACAATCCATGAAAAAATAAAACAAAATATCTGTGAGTGATGCTCACATAATACCCACAATCCTTTGCGGAACCCACTTCTCATATTTGACTCCTTCAATTTACATGTTCTTACTCAACTCCTACACAAACGCCAAAGCAAGTAACCCCTACATTACCCATGGGCCCTGGAGTAATGATCTATTCATTATAAAGTGCTTCAGGGCCTCGTCATGGGTGTTAAATGCTTTATAAAATTCAACTACATTACAATTAGGGCTCCCTGTTTTCCGTTTTTACAGATTTTTACAGATAAATACAGACAGAAAACAGTAATTTTCTTGTCTGTACTTATTTTTAAGTGTGGATAAAAACGGAAATTGGGTTGCTTTTTGAGTAATTCTAAATACTGTCTGCCATGACTGCCAGGCCAATAGATGTGTGGATAGATAGAGGAGGTGGTTAAAAAAGAAAGGGATTTTATGAAAAGAGGCTTAAACAGCAGCAGATATGCACAAGGTTAATTCTGAAATGTGCATGATTTCATATACGTGCACTGGTTGCTCTTCTGCGGTTGTTCACAGCACTAAAACCTGCCAGGCATTCAAGCATGAGTGCATATTTATTGGTTAAATAAATGTGGAAATATACTAATCTCAGCTTACTTTTTACACAAAGCCCAAATAAATATGGATAAATACAGATAAAATTAGCAAAAAAGAAATATGGATAAATACAGGTGGAAATGGCAATAAAATAAATACCATAAAACAGGGGCCCTATTTATTTACAATATAGATATAGAGCAACAAAGATCATATGACATGTGCCACGCCCATCTGACCGGACTCCATTCTTGCTGGTCTCCTGCTTAGCCTTTTGAATTGTATATTACCTGCTATTATAGAGCTGTAAAGTAACTGAAATGCACTACTCAAAAGTCCCTTCAAATAGCAAACCATTGCTACATTTAACCCCTTCGATGCTCATGACGGAACGGTTCCGTCATGAGCGTCGGTTGGCCTGTGCTCATGACGGAACTGTTCCGTCATGAGCCCGTTGGCTCATTAGAACCTTCAGCACAGCGCGAGAATTTGCGCCGCGCTGAAGGTGTTAATATGGCTTTCCTACACACTCATCAGTGAGCATCACTTCCCCTTCTTAACTTGTGTAACATAACATTATGCACCCATTTCATTTACAAACGAGCAGTTTCTTGTCAACTGTGAATGCATTGCCTTCCATTGTTTTTGTGTGCAAATTTCTATTTAAAGCAAAACTTGGTATTGTTATGCTTTTTTTAATCACAGTGCAGCATTCACTAGTTTCTTTTCCCATGTAAGCTCACAACATAAACATCCTTACTTACACAGACGACACACAAAACATACTGGCCCTCTCGGACAAAACACCCAACACCATGAACAACTTCACCACAGAAGTGGCTACGTGGATGAAATCCATCAGGCTCAAATTGAACTCGAACAAGACTGAGATGGTAGTCTTTGGAAAGAGTGCCCCACCATGAGTTTTCACCTGGCGGCCCAACATCCATGGACCTACCCCACACCTTGCTCCCAAGCAAAAAACCTCAGAATCATCATAGACAGCAAATTGGACATGACTGTCACATCAACCAAGTGGACTCAGCCTGTTTCATCAAGCTATGGAAGCTGAAGAAAATCTTCAAGTGGTTACCAGACAACACCAGAAAAATGGTCACCCATGCCCTCACCACCAGCAGACTATACTATGGAGACACGCGTTATGCAGTGATTACCAACCAGCTCACAAGAATACTACAGACTGTCCAAATCACAGCAGTCAGACTAGTTACCAACATCCTAAGCCAAGCCCACATCACACCACACTTAATTGAACTCAACTGACTCCTGATATACAAGCACTCACACTTTAAAATTCTAACCCACACATACAAAGCTCTCCACAACACTGGCACTCCCTACCTAAACAGCTGCATTAACTTCTGCCAACTTTACAGATATCCCTGCTCTGCTGGTCTCTCACTAGCACACACCCCTCACATACACAAAAGCAGAGCTAGGGGGATCTGCTCCTTCGGATACCAGGACCCAAAGTCTGAACCAACTTCCCACAACACATAAGAGACTCCTCTGTTCTTCTTGATTTACGCATGAAGCTGAAGATCTGGCTTTTTGAGTAAACCCTCAGGGCTGTCCTCACACACCTGCTACAGAGCACCTGGATGCCCTCATGGGTGATAAGCACGCTGCATAGACACTGATATCCTAACATAACATAACAGTTGGGGATGTTTGGACTGCAGTCTGCAATCTGTGCATGGAGATCCATTGGGCATAGGGGTTGTCTTTCGGTCTCTTGCCCATCATGTGAACGAGAAGTTTTATAGGAACTTTCTGCGGACAGCTCCCTTGAGTTTCTGGCTGCCTCCATCCAGTTCCCATTAGTGGGAATCAGAGTTCTCCTTATTTGTGTCTCCCTGCTTTCCTGTGCAGACCTGCCAACTAAGAGGATATTTTTAGGATGTGGGTGGAGGGTTTGGGGTTTGGTGAGTTGGTGTGGCCTCCATCCCCTTACTGTTTACAATTGTAAAAGGAATTCCAAGGGGCAAGGCCAAAAGGAGGGGTAGTGCTTTGTGCAGAACCCCCACGGCTACCCCCTCCCAAAAAAGCAAAGATTGTGAG
Organism: Lissotriton vulgaris; assembly: GCF_964263255.1. Taxonomy (NCBI): domain Eukaryota; kingdom Metazoa; phylum Chordata; class Amphibia; order Caudata; family Salamandridae; genus Lissotriton; species Lissotriton vulgaris. The sequence goes on along the minus strand of NC_141694.1, from coordinate 755,375,487 downwards.
ACTGCTCACGATGTCTTGGTGAGGTTGCAAAAACTCCAAGAAGCTTTAGGGGTGCTGAATCTCCTCAGTTGAGCTGTAAACCATTCTGTGGAGGGGCTTTAAACTCATTTTGTCTTCCACTGTGTGATATCGGCTCTTCAACAGGAGACCAGATGAAGGAATTCGATATCGTGTGACACACGGTAGGAGATTGTGAATTGGCAGGTTTGTGTATCCTATTGTTAGTATGACGAATTTGCTGAGACAGACCCATTTTTTCAGCACCCGTCCCTGCAAATTTAAATAAACTCAGTACGTGTCCATGTTTTGCTAGAGGGTCGACTAAACAAAATGGGAGGTATGTTTTCCTGTGCTACTGTGAAGGATTAGGTTGCAGCTCAGAACAGAAAGCAATTTCGTTAAGACAGACAATGCTGTGTGCAAAAGTTGCATTACTTTCCGTAAGTAACTCATTGTCTACGTTTTCTATGTTGACAAGCAGTTTCAATTCTGTTATTCTGTGCACCTCGGTGGGTGCGCTATTGTAGTCCTATTTCTGTATGTGGAATGTCCTGGCTTCTGGTTTTCAAAATATGGTCACACTACCTTGATGTTGTGATGCACACTATATTGATGACCGCTCAATTGCTTGAAAAACCTTTTTCTTCACTGTGGCTGCCCAGTGTTCCTATTTTATTTCTCCATTACATTCAATTACAAATAAACCAATTATTAATCGTATTTAGGTTTCTATGGTGTATTAGGTGGGTGTTTCACTTGCTTCCATTAGAAGATTCTTTCTGCAAAAGCAGTTCCTATTTAGACAGATAGACATGCCACGCTGCCATACTGCATTTGATGTCTTCAATGCTGAATACATTTCTCAGACATGGTTGTATTTTCCATTGCCATATCTATCCATATTATGTTACTGATGCCTTGCTTCTCTTGTCCAGCATGTCTGGGTCAAACAAGGCCACACCAGCTCTCACTGGCCGTCTGGGAGATCTGTCGAGCACATATGTGCAGAGAATACAGAATCACCTTGTCAGGCCGCAGCAAAAACAGCAATACATTTGAGACATAAACTGCACACATTGAATACCATATACATTTGTCTTTCTGTCGAGAACTTTGTCCTTCCCATCTGCTAGTGAATATTTTTCGAATAATTTCATTTTTGTTCCCTGTTTTATTTAATCAAATTTTGTATATCCTTTTTTGTTTGTATATACAAAAGGAAGGGGTATGGTGCAAACTGGGACAGCCGAATGCAGAGGCACCCTCGACCCAGATCAATGCACACGTCCTCAGTATAATAAAAACACACCCGACAACAGCCGCTTCACGGCACGTAGCTGGTGGTCTGTGATTCCAGCTGTGATGCAACCGAAGAAGTTCTAGAGAATATAGGGCTGGTGCAGACAGGGGCTAGTCAAGCTAGTCACCCACTTCCAGACCTTGCCTCCTAGCAGTTGGCCTCCCTCATCCCAGAGGTGGTACCCATCATCCAGGTGTATGTGGCGCAGTGCCAGGCACATCCCCGTTCCAGTGGTTGCATCGACTTCCGCTTCAACAACTAAATTTGGAGTTGCTTCCATGATGGATGACCCATGGGTAGAGACCTCATCAGCTCTGCCTTTGGGTCCGCCATGATGCGGTGGCAATTCAAACTCAACATTTTGGAGGAACAGCAGTCCAACCGGAGGTGACTTGTCTGCCACCAAGTCTATTAGAATCTACTACACAAATGGTGGTGGGATTTCACCACAGGTAAGTATTCCTCCCAAACATGTTAAGAGACCACCTCCTGAGCATGTGAGGGAGTCTAGACGTGTGGACATCAGCGGTTTATGCCAACCTTAGGGAACATTCTCACTGCCTCTAGTTGCCTGAGGAACTTCAACTGTCAGGGGAGCCACAGGGTAAACAACGGCTTCTCGGCCTGACCCATGGTGGTTGATGATGTTTGTTACTGGTGTTGTAAGCCTCATCATACATTGCCCCTGCACAGCGGGCAAAGTACACTCTTTCACAACTGACTTTGGGTGGAGAGGGCGAGCACTCCAAGGCCTCTCCAGGAGGTAGTGTGGAGGACTAGAGCTCAGAGCTCACCAACCAGCCTACAGACACAAAAACATATTATACAACCCAGTGCTTATCTTTTGAAAAAAAAGAAGGTACTTTAATCTCATAACTTATAATAATATTGCACAGAGCAATTAGGGTAATGCAGTTGGGGCTGATCCTAAGACACTAGAGCCTTTCTACCCACCCACGGCTATGGGAGTTCCCCAGCATCTGTAATCAATGGACATCAGCATCACCTGTGTCTCAGTCATGGAAGTCTTCTGAACGCACTCAAAATTTGAATTGTATAGAATGCCTGATATGGTTTGAATCCAAAGCTGTTTTGGGAGACCATGGAACCTCTTCCACACATTGGTTGTTCCTTGCTTTGCTCATTGTCAGTCCCTCATGCTCTCTGTCTACCTATGTTGAAAACATACTGGGATTTTCTTTCAGATAGTCTCTCCTTCTGCATGACCAAGCACATGCCTTCCATCAGCAGACCCTTATCTCCTTCAGCAAAAATTGCATATTTCAATTGGTGCCTCTCAATGACACTGCCATGCAGACACCAGCCTGGTCACATAGCGGACCTTCCAGTATCTGCAGAGCACTCCCTTTCTGGGACATAAAGAACTTGGAACTGTGGCAAAGTGAAATGGGTTGGATCTCTCACATTTTCTATGTAAGGGATGTGGATATATTGTAGAAGATTTCAGAACTGGTTTTGTTTGGTTCTTTTCCAAATGCAATTTCTGGCTGCATCTCAGACACAGCCTTTGTGCAAGGTGATAGCTCACACACAATGTACCGATGCTTGCTCCTGGCATGAGTATCCAAAACAAGGACACAAAGATGTGTGAGATTTCTGCGCCTGGCCGCCATTAGCCTTCCTGAAGCAGTAATTAGGTAGAGACAAAAGGACAGTCCATGCCTAGAAACTTGCTCAGCCTGAACCCCTGAATCTTCAATCCCACTCCTCGCTCCTACCATCTTCTGAACAGCAGTGCTCAGGAAGAACTAATCAGCAGCCTGTTGTTACAAAGTCCTCACTGAATTTTTAAGATGATCCCTGCCACCATCTCAATATCTGGTTCTCCACACTCTAGCTACAGGAATACAGTCAATACAATTTGATCGTCTGGGGAAACTGGATCATCCCTCCATCTTGTGCGATGCAATACCCGGGGCATCCAAAATGGAATCCACTGGTCCCAGTGCTCAGACTATATCGATACACAGAGCCCTACTACCATACATGTGCCACACACTTAATCATACACATACTCGACATGCTCACTGAATATCAGCATAGGGTTTTGAGTTTCACATAACAGTGGAACTTTACAGGAGGTGGTCATTTGACCACATTCTCTGTGACACGGTTAAAAAGGTCTGGTAAGAAAAGCTTGGCACGCTGCTACTGCTACTTTATGTTATTCACCCAAGGTATAGGCAGTAGTCCTGTACCAGGTATAAGGGCATGCTTTATGCTTGCTCCCTCCAAGTCACAGAACAGGTTCTGAAACTTACATTACCAGGGACAGGCATATGCATCTATGCACATGCTAGACTAGTGTGGCACTAGTGCCACACAAAAGATCAGGATACCCATTTCACAGGCACTTGGGTACTCGAGTCAGGGAAACACACCAATTAACCATGCACCACCAAACCTGTGTACTTGGATCTGGCAGGCTTTTTTAAGCTCTGTTAATGGGCACCACAATGGGAATGCCAAAAACTGTTCCTTCATGGCATGGACTATGAAGTCCATGCCGTGCTGGAACTTGGGTGCATGCATATAGGGGAACACATTTGTGCCCCCCCTGTCTGCATCCTCGTGCACATGGGCAACATGGGACACTGTAGAGCCCCCTTTGTTTCAGGACCGCCAGCCTTTTTATGGAGTAAAGACTTCCATAACACCGCTGGTGGTCCAGAAACTTGCAAAATGCATGGCGGTGCTACAGCGGCACCACCAGCATATTAATGAGCCCCAGACTACTGCGCCACCGCCAGGGTACCACGGTTCCCCGGTGGTTGCGGCAGTGCAATGACAGTACGACTGCCAGAGTCCCAATATGGCGGTCGGACCGCTGGTGCAGCAGTGGCTGGACCGCCAGGCACCCGCGAGTCTGGCGGTCTTCAGACTACCAGACTCATAATCAGGCCCCAAGTACCTGACAGACAACAGGAGGTGCTGACCTCTCACACACCACATGCTCATCTCATTGAGTGTTTGGCTTTATCAAATTGCCTCATCTATGATAGTAAATCTGAGTGTAACAGAGCAAGCACGTTTCTGCATGTTACTCTTTACAAACGTCAAGAAAAAGAAAATTAAGGGGCATATTATCAAGGACCGGTGTTAAAATTATCGCAGTTTTATCGGCAGGACACTGCTGATAAAACGGCGAGGATGGGCTTGATAATATGCCCTTGTTAATTCCCATAGAAGCCCATGTTAACACCAGAACATGGGCTTCTATGGGAATTAACAAGGGCGTATTATCAAGCCCATTATCGCTGTTTTATCGTCAGTTTCCTGCCGATAAAACAGCGATAATTTTAACACCGATCCTTGATAATATGCCCCTAAGTTATTTAAAAAATATTGCAAACATTATTGTCCACAGTATATTGATTGGTTTCACCATACACATGCATTGTTAAAAATATTATCCATTTAGGACTTTTGGGAGGCGTTTGAGTTCATGCGGACTTACAAGTTAGTCAAGTTAGTCAGAAATGTTCATACAGATCACCATCACCTGCACGTTTATTGTAAATCATGAGCTGTGGCTGCTGATCATAATGGATGTAGTAAGATCTTGTACTTGCCACTTTAAAAAACATTCGGAAAGGCAGTAGATCTGGCATGGCAAGCTGGTGCAATGGTTAACTTTTTTTTTTAACTCAAGCATAAGCCACAAAAAGAAAGAGAAAGGATGCTGCTACCAAATGTGACAGTCACGTGTTTGTAATTAAAATGTAAAACTTAAAAATAAGTTAACCTTTGCATATATTTTTATAGAATCATATTGTGCTTCTTTGCCAGCTAATGCACTTAAAGAAGGTGCAAACACCCTTGTTAGTCTTAAAGCAAATCTCAGGCGAATATGATTCCTATTGGCACAGATAAACAATACTATTGGTTTTAAAGTACTGTAACCTAAACGCTTAGTTTAAGCACGAAAGGATAACTAAACTAATGAAAAGGATAAAAAATGGAAGAAAAAAAAAACTTTGGTAAATTAAAGTATTAGACCACTATGTCCTGGAACTGAAGTGCCCTTGTTTTTGAGTGGACATGCATATATGATCAGGAAACATGCCGCCACTCACTCACCGTAGAAGAGAGTCAACGGCTTAGTGGACTAATCCATTGCTCATTCAGTATTCTGTGGCGGGTGGAAGTCTATTGTGAATGACAGATGAACTGACCAATAGATGAAAATTGGCCGACCCAAAGCCCCTCTCTGTTTGTATCCATGTACTCGTTTCTTATGTTTTTTGTTACATTACCTAAAAGAGTCTTGGGCGGATAAGGGCAGCATTACAGGATAAATATGTACTCCGTGCCACAGGTATTGGAATAAACATATTTTCCTCCGAGGAAAGAATGAAAACTGTTATAATTAGAAACATGCCTGATCTGGTACTAACCACATTCTTTGCTTTGTTTCACTGGCGATTCTAAAGGGGGGCCTGTGCCCCAGCTCTATGTGCCCTGGCCCATTCTTGGGTCCTACAATCACTGCTGTTGAATGTCCCAGGAGGTGCCCCAGAACTTCACAATGCCACATACATTAATTTGTGCAAATACCTTTCACTATAAAGCAGAGATATTTTCCTTAAGATATATAAATCTGAATTTATATATATATATATATATATATATATATATATATATATATATATATATATATATATATATATATATATATATATATATATGTGTGTGTGTGTATGCACATGTTTTTCCATGTACATATATAGATATATATTATATACATACAGTCATATTTAAACATTTTGAGGAAACCTGCATGTATAATCCACAACAGACACTCTCTGTCCCCTCAATCTCACTCTAAAAGGCTTCCACTTTCTCCCTTCGTGATGTTTATTTCCATCTTTCTCTTCTTTCTTCTTTGTTTGTTTTTCCATCTCCTGCAGAAAAATGAGCACAGCCCCCAAAAATAAGTGGCGATGTGCCCCACCAGCAACCAGCGGCTCAAATTAAGCACTGATTGCTCCTACCATTAAGCTAAAGCTCATGAATTATGTAAAGCATTCTAATGATAATTTTAAGTTGATTGCAGAAGCTTATCCTACAGGAATGCAGATTCAGGGTGACTGTCATCCAGAGCAGCACTGTACCTCCCTGAACACCTCAGAAGCCAATCTAATTTCTCATTTTCAGGAAACATCTTAAAACTTGTTATTTTCCGGTGAAAATAGGTAAACTCTCACCAACTTGAACTTTTATTGATCTCTCCATATCTGGCCACCCGGTCTATTGGGATAGAGTGTAGGCCTCTAGCGGCAATCTTAGCTATGTTACCCTTTTTCTCTAGTGCAATAGGTTCAGCACCAAGGCACCTTGGCATTCGTGCACTATATAAAACTGCTTAATAACAAAACCTGAGGTTGTAAAAAATGTCAATAAGGGAGCAAATTAAACCACTACAGCCTGATATGTCCTCAGTGCTGCAGTGAAAAGCAGATAGATAAACACCATGGTGGAATTTGAGTTTTTTTGAATTGTGATTAAAAAATACTGTGCCGCTGTTGACAAAGTTAAATATAGGTGCAACAGTGCTTAATTAGTGCCAGGGGTTGCAAGTGGTGGATACCACTACTCATGTTTGCAGATCTGGACTTATTTTTCGTCATCAGTCTATGGCACAGAGCAGGCGGGTACAAACAATGTCAATGTCAATATATCCGGCTTATTACTTAAAAATGTTGCTTCAGTTACTAGTAAATTAAGGCACTTACTAGTTCATTGTTCATGCACTTTGTAAGTCATCCTTATGTTCATGCATCCATTCATCCACCAACTGATTCATTCTTGCATTCACCCACTCAACCATCTACAATAAAATACACAAACTCAACAAGCGTATGCAAAATAAATAAAAAAAAAAAGAGAAAATTAAAAAATGTGCCGGCGATGTATATAAAAGCATATGCTTGCAATAAGAAATAACATATTAAACATAAGGGAGGACAGCCATTTAGGAAACCAAACAAACATAACAAAACAACCATTGGCAAAACCAACAGGTCTGCCAACAGCAAGCTATGCATTTTTGAAATAATTTTTGTGTTGCAAGCATATGACACAAAATCAAAAAGAAAAAAATATAAATCCTACACCTCGCTGCCACATGCTTGCATTAAACACTTTTAATTTGAAAAAAACATTCAATGATGTAGCATTTTAATAATGATGTTTTTAAAATAAAGTGCCTTTAGGTTGAGCCATGCATTGTAATATTATTGATGTACTGAAGGAGGCAATAATAAATGACCACATAACCAAACACTCAAATCGCAGGCAGCTACAGTTAAAACTGAAAACCTTTAGAAAGGAGATAAAAAAACAAATAGAGATCTAACTGGGCACCTAACGTGCAGACAAAATAAATAGGAGGTTTTTAAAGTTAATATACAAAATAGATTAAATATCATGTTTTAACTCATCTTTCACAGTGAATTCAAGGGGAGTATTTTAAGTGGAAGTAAACAATGTGCACAGGCATTGTGCAGTCAAAGGACTGGCCCAACTGCCCACTCAGTTTCAGGCAGAAGCACACAAGTGATTAGATTAAATACCTAATCAGAAGTACCAATGGCTCAAACGTGCTGACCCTTTTCCCCATGCCAAGCATAGTCTTTGATGTCCAAGATTTATCAGTAGCCTCAACCATCACCAATACGCTTGCCCACTCCAGTAATCTGTGGACTACCATGTAAAAATACCAATCTCGTGGTTTTAACACAGTGTGATAACAGTCTGTTCTTAAATGCCATTGGCTTTAACATATGCTTTTCACAATAAATAAGTCAGGAATACTGCCTTCAATATAACTTTTAATAATAAACAGATCACATCTATGGGATCTGATTCAAGTTTTCCAAATAAACTGATAGCCTTCATGTTGGCTGAGTGCTGAGGGACCAGAGCTCCTTCGCCCGTTGCTAACGCCCTACAATCCCCAACGCAACCTCCGCTCCAAAGGGCAACACCTAGTACTGGTCCCCCACACGAAGTACTGTCGCATAGGAGGACGCTCCTTCAGATTGCTAGGGGCCAAATTATGGAACTCCCTCCCCCTCCACATCCGCTGTATTGACAACCTACTGGCTTTCTGCAAAGCTATCAAAACTCTTCTCTTCCCCCCCATGTAGGTTCTCTCCCTTCTTTTTTTCTCCCAGTTGGTTATGATGGTTCTAGCGCCGGGACGCCCCGTTGCCAGGGCAGCTGTTGCGCTTTACAAAACTGCTAACATAACATAACATAACATAACATATCATAGCCAATTCAGGCCTTAACTTTTCCACAAGGCAACTACGAGGGATGTAAAACTACAAAGAGGTACAAAATGGCATTTGAGAAAATAATATACAACTTCTTGTATGAGGACATAGCATGGGTTATCACAGTGCATGTCTTCTACTCCCAGAGCTTATCAGGAGGGTAATCAGCACCAACATCTTTGCCTACTATGGTAATTTGTGAGATTCCATGTAACAAATGCCTCCCTAGATAAACAATCCACCCTTAAGTGCCTGCTGGCACTAACTCCTTGACCACAGCGCGAATTCTGCTGCGGTGTGGGAGTTCTAATCAGTGGGCGGGGCTGCATCAGCCAACGGACGTGCGCAGCACCAGCTAGGTAGTGCTCGAGACTGCCGTTGGCCGACGCGAGCACGGATCGGGTTAACATATGATTACACAATAAATAAACCATAACTTTTAACAATAAACTGATTGGGCGCTAGGCATCTTGCATAACCTTCCTCAGTGAACCAACAAGAACTATACCCCTTATCATAGGCTTTTCACTATAACAAACTCAGGGCTTACTGTATTGTGCATAAGCTTTCCCGGAAGGCAGCTTAAGGCATTCAGTCATAACACTACAATAATATGCAAAAAATTCAAGTTGGCAACATGATGTACAAATCCTCCTAAATTGGAGCAACAAGTATTCTCATTGTGTAAATCTTCTTCCCCAGAGTTTGCCTGAGGAGGGTTACCAACACCAAAGCCCTTGGCTACTTTAGCGATGTGTGAGAGTCCAAGTAAAAAAAAAATTGCCTTCAGCCTTTAACAAGGGGAGAAGAGTTGGCCCAATGGCTAGGGCCTCTGACCTCGAATCTGGTGAACAGGGTTTGAGTCTCGGCAATGACGCTGAATATCCTGTGATTCTGGGCAAATCACTTAATCTTCCAGTGCCCAACAAAAATGAATGTGTCCTCATGTAATGAATGCTACTGGTGCTATTTAAAGCACTCTGATACCCGATTTGGGTCAAGTTCGCGCTATATAAAACTCTGTAAAAAAAAAACAGAGCATAAAAATAATACACCCTTGAAAGCTTATTGGCGGTATATACTTTTTTCATAACAAAACAGTTAGGGCGACTACCTTTCCTTTAACTTTTCAAAATAAACAGATAAGACGAATGGCATCCGACATGTTTTTCCAATGAACCAGTTAGATCAATATCCTTTATCATGGCCTTGTCACCAGAATCAACTGAGGGCTACTCCGGTAGGCATAAGCTTTCCAAACAAGTGCCCTTATTCAGTGGAAGAACACATGAGGAAGGGTATATGGGCAGAGCATAAACCCCTCCCTCAGGATCTTTTTCTGGTGATTACATAAGGTCTGGCGACAGTTGCACTATCAAAGCAGACCGAAAAAGGCAGAAAAGGAAGAATCAAGAGAGAATATAGGAAAGAAGTGCCAAAGGAAGAAAGCAGGGAGGAGAAAGGACACATGGAGTGGGATGAAGAGATGGACAGTGTTTTGTGGTGGAAGAAAGGCATCATGTGTCCAATAGCAAGGCTGCCCACATCTTAATTTTACTGTATGACTGTTTCTTCCACCTCCATACGCTTCCTGCCTCTTTGTCTCACTCTTGCAGGTTCTTTTCCATCACAGTTTTCTCACGTTGTCACTATTTTTCAGTGTTTCTCTTCATGTTTATTATTCCAATTTCTCCCTTTCTCATGCTCTGAGCCTGTTTCAACCAGGGCCACTTCAATTATATGATTCTGCAGCTTCGGTGTTTTCTGCATAATTATGGATTTGCTGCATTTGCCATATTATCGTTCATCTGCCGCATAAACTGCAGATTGTAGCAAGAAAAATGTGTTTCTAGCTCAAAAGGTTCAAAAGTTACTACAAATGTGGTGACACATGCCCCTTCGCATTGTTCATCCATTCACATAGGTTGGCTAATCATCTTTCGATTGCTTATTGCTGTATTTGGGTGTTAAACTGGTACTAATATGGTGACATTTCTACTCAAACAGTGTTACCATGTGCAAAAAAATGACATAATACTATCATATAATATGCTGCATTATGAAACATAATTTGCTTTTTCTGGCCATATAATTACTCAAAGATAATTTGGTCCTCCTCTGCCGCATAATTCCAGTGGCCGTGGTTATAAATCAAACGTATAGGTAATGGTAATTTTCTCTTACTCTTGATCGAAGTCTGAAAATAGAAAAACAGAAGTCCGGCCCCAAGAAATGTTTGCTGGTTCCCACCACGTCCAATCACCAGCACAAATTAAGCACTGGGCCACCAGTCCTCCACCAGCAGCTGCAGAATGTAATATGATGGGGCCTGTCTGAATGCATGCTAAGAAAAGCCCGTCATCAGGGACTAAGGGCATTTCCCTCCTTGCCCCTGGCTCAGGGGCTCTCCTTAGACAGATCTCGGCAGTGCTTCCCCCTCCTGGGTGAGTGCGCATGTCCTTGTGAAGGTAAACTAGACTCTATTTCCCTCAGGAGATCCTTCCGCGGCTCGCAGGTCATTAATTCATTCTGCGCCGGTGATTAGTGCCTCGGAAGGAGATTCTATTTTTACGCGCGCGGTTTTTTTTTTAGCCTCTCTTGGAATAAAAATCGAGAGATGCAACGAGAAGCTATTAAAAGAAGCTGATGATTCTGGAATATCCATACGTCGCGTGGACTCCGCTTCCCACGCACACGTCTCTCCTACCTCTAAGATCTGTTAGGCTGTTAAGAGAAGATGCGCTGCTGTGGCCGCAGGCTGGATGGAGGACGGTGTCGGGGAAGGGCCAGTATTCAAGAGTCATAGGGCAGGAGGGAACTGGTGCTCCTGGGAGGGAAATGTTTTTCTTTACTCGATGCTCCCAAGAGACTGCCCAGGCTCTTGCACGATGCTATCATTTAATAGCATTCACAGCTTTTGATTTTGCAGCAAAGGGAGCTGTCAATCACTAACATAAGGGATTTGGCCAAGATCACATGTTGCAAGCTAATCTTTGTAGGCCTTTGCTGCTAATGCTAAAAGCAAAACTACAAGTACCAGAATGCAAGGTTCAGAAAAGAACCATGGCTGGCTGGAGGTATCTGACAATAACCAGGGGGCAACTTGGCAGATATATGTATGTTTTGGATCGCTTTATTTAATTATTTTACTAAACGCATAATATTGGTTTCAGATGAATAATTTAACCGAATAGTAAAACAGACGAAACGTGTGTAATGCACAATTCTTCATATAACTTTACCATCTTCCTACGTTATGTTCAGTTTTCGCCTCACCACATATAACTTGCTCAAAGCATTTCCAAAACTCACAATCAACCTTATTTATAAACATGCAGCTGAAATCAAACAACATTCTAGGAACTAAGTTGTTGTCAATCAAAGTTAGAAAGTCAAAATATGTATATATTTCTGATAAATGAAGATTTTCTAAAAACGAATGCACATTGACTTAAAACACAGCTCATTAACTCAACTAAGCAACTAAGACAACATCTGCAATCTGCAGTGACCATTTTGCCTTGGTATTCCCACTCCATCACCCATCCCTTGATATGCCCATGTGCGCTCCATCACCCATCCCTTGATATGCCCATGTGTGCTCCATCACCCGTCCCTTGATATACCCATGTGTGCTCCATCACCCATCACTTGGCAGGCCTATCCCCGCTCCATCACCCTTCCCTTGATATGCCCATCCACGCTGCATCACCCAATCCTTGATATACCTAAGTGTGCTCCATCACCCAGCCCTTGATATACCCATGCGTGCTCCATCACCCAGCCCTTGATATACCCATATGTGCTCCATCATCCATCCCTTGGCATGCCCATCCACGCTCCATCACCCTTCCCTTGATATGCCCATGTGCGCTCCATCACCCATCCCTTGACATGCCCATCCATGCTCCATCACCCATCCCTTGATATGCCCATGTGCGCTCCATCACCCATCCCTTGATATGCCCATGTGCGCTCCATCACCCATCCCTTGATATGCCCATGTGCACTCCATCACCCATCCCTTGATATGCCCATGTGCACTCCATCACCCATCCCTTGATATGCCCATGTGCGCTCCATCACCCAGCCCTTGATATACCCATATGTGCTCCAACACCCATCCCTTGGCATGCCCATCCACGCTCCATCACCCTTCCCTTGATATGCCCATGTGCGCTCCATCACCCATCCCTTGACATGCCCATGTGCACTCCATCACCCATCCCTTGATATGCCCATGTGCACTCCATCACCCATCCCTTGATATGCCCATGTGCACTCCATCACCCATCCCTTGATATACCCATGCGTGCTCCATCACCCAGCCCTTGATATACCCATATGTGCTCCATCACCCATCCCTTGGCATGCCCATCCACGCTCCATCACCCTTCCCTTGATATGCCCATGTGCGCTCCATCACCCATCCCTTGACATGCCCATCCATGCTCCATCACCCATCCCTTGATATGCCCATGTGCGCTCCATCACGCATCCCTTGATATGCCCATGTGCGCTCCATCACCCATCCCTTGATATGCCCATGTGCGCTCCATCACCCATCCCTTGATATACCCATGTGCGCTCCATCACCCATCCCTTGATTTGCCCATGTGTGCTCCATCACCCATCCCTTGATATACCCATGTGTGCTTCATCACCCATCACTTGGCAGGCCCATCCCCGCTCCATCACCCTTCCCTTGATATGCCCATCCACGCTCCATCACCCTTCCCTTGATATGCCCATGTGCGCTCCATCACCCATCCCTTGACATGCCCATCCATGCTCCATCACCCATCCCTTGATATACCCATGTGTGCTCCATCACCCATCCCTTGATATACCCATGTGTGCTCCATCACCCTTCCCTTGATATGCCCATCCACGCTCCATCACCCTTCCCTTGATATGCCCATGTGCGCTCCATCACCCATCCCTTGACATGCCCATCCATGCTCCATCACCCATCCCTTGATATACCCATGTGTGCTCCATCACCCATCCCTTGATATACCCATGTGTGCTCCATCACCCATCCCTTGATATACCCATGTGTGCTTCATCACCCATCACTTGGCAGGCCCATCCCCGCTCCATCACCCTTCCCTTGATATGCCCATCCACGCTCCATCACCCTTCCCTTGATATGCCCATGTGCGCTCCATCACCCATCCCTTGATATGCCCATGTGCGCTCCATCACCCATCCCTTGATATGCCCATGTGCACTCCATCACCCATCCCTTGACATGCCCATCCACGCTCCAGCACCCATCCCTTGATATGCCCATGTACGCTCCATTACCCTTCCCTTGACATGCCCATGCTTGCTCCAGCACCCAACCCTTGATATGCCCATCCACGCTGCATCACCCATCCCTTGATATGCCCATGTGCGCTCCATCACCCATCCCTTGATATGCCCATGTGCACTCCATCACCCATCCCTTGATATGCCCATGTGCACTCCATCACCCATCCCTTGATATGCCCATGTGCGCTCCATCACCCAGCCCTTGATATACCCATATGTGCTCCATCACCCATCCCTTGGCATGCCCATCCACGCTCCATCACCCTTCCCTTGATATGCCCATGTGCGCTCCATCACCCATCCCTTGACATGCCCATGTGCACTCCATCACCCATCCCTTGATATGCCCATGTGCACTCCATCACCCATCCCTTGATATGCCCATGTGCACTCCATCACCCATCCCTTGATATACCCATGCGTGCTCCATCACCCAGCCCTTGATATACCCATATGTGCTCCATCACCCATCCCTTGGCATGCCCATCCACGCTCCATCACCCTTCCCTTGATATGCCCATGTGCGCTCCATCACCCATCCCTTGACATGCCCATCCATGCTCCATCACCCATCCCTTGATATGCCCATGTGCGCTCCATCACGCATCCCTTGATATGCCCATGTGCGCTCCATCACCCATCCCTTGATATGCCCATGTGCGCTCCATCACCCATCCCTTGATATACCCATGTGCGCTCCATCACCCATCCCTTGATTTGCCCATGTGTGCTCCATCACCCATCCCTTGATATACCCATGTGTGCTTCATCACCCATCACTTGGCAGGCCCATCCCCGCTCCATCACCCTTCCCTTGATATGCCCATCCACGCTCCATCACCCTTCCCTTGATATGCCCATGTGCGCTCCATCACCCATCCCTTGATATGCCCATGTGCGCTCCATCACCCATCCCTTGATATGCCCATGTGCACTCCATCACCCATCCCTTGACATGCCCATCCACGCTCCAGCACCCATCCCTTGATATGCCCATGTACGCTCCATTACCCTTCCCTTGACATGCCCATGCTTGCTCCAGCACCCAACCCTTGATATGCCCATCCACGCTGCATCACCCATCCCTTTATATACCATGTGTGCTCCATCACCCATCCCTTGGCATGGCCATCGGAGCTCCAGCACTCACACATGGTCTAAGCAAATCTCAAGATAATGCAGATGGGGCTGGTCAATGGCACGAATTGCTGAAATTAGAGTGTATCATTGTCAGGTTTGGTTTATGTGGGCCCAAAGGGCAGTCAGAAGATACTGGACCACAAAAGTGGGGTTGGGGTATTTTGCTTCTGGTGTCCTAGGATCCGTTCTACTTTGGAACTGCAAGCTTGGCCAACTAAACCTCTGCTGCACTTGACGTGACGCAGAGCAGTTCAAGGAACCTGTGAGAGGTAATGTGGGGGTCGATATCACAACAGCAGTCAAAAAATAGACAAAATAAGAAAATGTATAGCCCATAACTTGACTTTCAAGGAAAAGAGTCATCCTTTAATCATATCACAGCTCAATTATATATATAAGGAATATACTGCACTACAGGGTAGGTATTCTATAGGTACAATGGGGTTTATGATGTAGACGAATAGAAGCTTTAGATTTAACCATATGTGCACTTTGGTGAAATGGAACAGCTTTCCTGGCTTACCTGAACCCATAGGTCAGTTTGTATGATTGACTAGGCAGTTCCTTTAGGGGTTTGCAGTAATCTCAACATCGTCCGACTAAAATCTGTTAGTTAATTTCTCAGTCAATTTTCAGGCATTAGCATTAGTTACTTCAGATGGAGTGACCTCGGGATCTCATGTGCAAGTGTGCAACAACAGCATGGTGCTATTAATCACACTTGCAGCCAGAGAGGCTGGGCCGGGGGGATTTCATTTGACTCTTTTCTGGGTCGTACCAATGGAAGCTGCAACAGCACAGGTGAAGGCACAATGCTGGGCGGGTCTGGCGCGCAAGTCTGGGGGATCCCTTTATCCAGTATGGAATGCAGAGCTGCTATCTTTGGGTGAACCAAAGACAAGGTCAGCACATGTCCTGTGGTCATCCTCTGTGGTGGTTGCTGGAAATGGAACACTGGTGAATTGAGGACACATGTTGAATTATCTTGGGTATGCGGGGTGGACGAAGACCCTTTGGCACACTCGGCACTGCAGCAGTTCACTTGTCCTGGGCAACTCCTCTCTCCAGACACATCAGTTGAGTTTTTGCTCTTCATGCACACAGCTCCTGTGGGACTCGCAGCAGGCAGGCAGCCAGACCAAGAGGTTACTAGCGGAAAACAGCTCTCTAGTATGATGTGCAGACATGATGTCCCCTCATCTCTGGGAGACTGCCTCTCAGTGATATCCGCCCTGGTGACCGCAGATTTCCAAGTACTCTTCGTAGTACCCCATCCCTTGTCAGTGAAGAAGCTCGGAACTGGGTTAAAGAGACATTTTTTGGGTCCCACTTTAATGCATGAGTTCAAGACAGGAAATGAGGATCCATTATCTAAAGTGCAGGGACCGGTTTGTGGGGTTCCCTTGAAGCTTTAATTTTCAGGCTGCAGTGCAGACACTCTTTATCTATGGGTGACACCTCTCCAAGCAAGTAGTGATGAGTCTGGCTCAAAGTAGAAGTACCCACAATAAGTGTGAAGCTATGCAATTGGCGGTCATCAGCCTTTCTCAATGGGGCGATTACGTAAAGACGAAAGCACCAGCCTATGCCAAGTATCTTCTCTCCCTCTAAAAACTTGATCTGCTGACCCACTGCCATTCTCCCACTATCAACTAAATGGCAGAGCTCAGGAAGGACTAATCAGCAATCTCCTACAAAAAAGGATTTCAATGGAATTTCTAAAGGCAGCCCTATCTCTACATCTACTGAGGAGCGTGTATCATACCCTCTGTTATTTTTCGTGTCAACCCGGGGCAATCCAAAATGGATCCCAGTGGCTTCAGGTTTCACATGCTTACAACCCACATGGAATCTCGCTACCATTCACTATGTGAAAACAGCGAGGGGTCCGAGCATGAAATGTGAGTGGAACCTTAAAAGAGCTGACTTTGAAGAGGTAAAAGTCCTGTCATACATTATGGATTCCAAAACAGTATGCTGCTACCCACCACCGCTCACAGTACATGTCCCAATGACACTGATCGTTTAAATTTTTTTTCCGTGGCTGTTTTTTGTTCCCAGTCTGGAACTGGTCATTGCCACTAGTCCTATTCAGAGTGCAATTAGACTCTAGCCTCTTGTTAGTGCATTTGCTACTCAGAGTACTCTCTGAAATGAGACCGCTCGTCTAGTGGAGAAGTGTGGCTCAATGGTTTGAGCGGCAGACCCTGATGCAGAGGTCTGGCCCGGAACCAGGGTTCAATTCCCTGCCTCGGTGGGTCTTGGGCTCAAAATTCCACGGACCTGATAATTCTCGCCTCGGTGCCTATTCCAATCATGGAGTCCCACTCTGCAACTCTGGGCAATAGCTTGCTTAATCTCCACAACGGCCCCCACAACGCTAAGGATGCCTGGCCTCCACCTTAGGGGTGCCCAGGAGTGGACGCCTCACAGGGAAAGCCAGGATGGGTTCCACAGGGGTATTCGTACAAGCGCCTTGAGACCCTTGCGGGTGAGTAGTGCGCTATACAAGTATCAATTTACATTTATTGTTCTCCTGGTGTTTGCGGTAGTCCTGCCGTGGGCAACTGTATGGTTCCAGACCATAGTAGTATCAGTCTCTCACTCTAGCACATTTATTTAGAAGCTTATAAAGCGCACTATTGCCCAAGGGCGTCCGGGCGCTACCTACTGACTCCTGAACGGGAGGGGGGTCTACATTGGAAACTAATTGACCTGTGCTGTACGCCTGAATGGAGAGCGTCGTGATGAGGTGCATGAGCTAACTGCAACCTCCATTCATTGTGTGGGGGTCATCTCCTGGTTTGCCTATCATGAGTACGTACCACAAACAGCGGTTATTTTCTCCAGTTGGTTCCAGATGATGGGCACCAATAGTCATTTTTTGGAACAAGGACTTATTTTTCATCATCAGGGTTTGACCCAGAACGTGAGAGGGAGAATCAGAAAAGGTAGAAAGAAAGAAGAAGAGAAAGAAAGGAAAACTGTGAACAAATGGAGAAAGCAGATATTAAAAAGAACCTGCAAGAGCGATTGAAAGAGAAGGGACGTGCATGGTGGTGGAAGAAAGAGACATGAGGTGGAATGTAGACTGAGCAGAATTAAAATTCAGCAAACCTGGCACTCTGGAGCACTGGCAAGCACTATTCACCTGCAAGTGCAATGAAAAGTACGTCTCGATTCTTTATCATTGTTTGGCTCCTTTCAAGGGGCATTACCAACATTCGAAGTAGAAACCTACTTTTTATATAGCCTTATTGTTAATAATCTTAAATTGAACCCCTGAGCTGAGTCCAATGTTCTTCTATCCATTGTTCCTCATAGGGTTACACTGTACAAATGCCTACACATACATACCTAAAATTCCACCAGTTCCTAAAAAGTGGGAAAATATCTTCAAGGACCTAATAAACAAGCATTTACAATGCAACGGTTTCGCCTTTGGAAAAGTTAGAGCTATTGGCATTGTAAATGAAAAAATTTGTATTTATGTGTTGGTTTTGAAAACGGATAAATAAATGGCATTGTCATTTACATTGCCAATAGCTTAATCTCTTGCAAATGTGAGACCTATTGAACCCTACGGACGAGCTCAGCTGACAGCAATTACTACCACACACACACACCTAGAGCCAGCCACACACACCCAGAGCCAGCCACACACACCCAGAGCCAGCCACACACACCCAGAGCCAGCCACACACACCCAGAGCCACACACACACACACATCCAGAGCCACACACACACACACATCCAGAACCACACACACACCCAGAGCCACACACACACACACCCAGAGCCACACACACACACACACAGACACCCAGAGCCACACACACACACACACACACCCAGAGCCACACACACACACCCACTCTCCCCGCGCCTAACAAAACAAGCCCCCACCGCTTCGTGGCAGTGAGAACAGTATTTACAGTATGGAAGGGCGCACACCAGGCGCCCCCAACTAAAGGTGTGCTGTGGCGCAGACCAGGGCAGTGAACCCTATTAATAATAAGCGCCATTAAAAGCGACACCCTCAACGCTACAGTCTGGAGGAATTACCATGTAATCGTCTATAACATCATGAGCCAGCATCTTTGCCATCAGGCCCTTCTACATGTATGTTAATTACGCCATGGAAGAAACTAGACTTGAAAATACTGCAGGCATAATTATCTCCTACCTAACAGAGCCCTTCAAAGTCTGTATAGCAATTTTGCCTATGACAGACAAAGGCCTTTGACGCAATGGCTCAAACTAACACAAAACGCAATCTACATCATCTCTAGAAAAATAGAATGGTTAAATCAAGACAAAAGTAAATAAAAGGGAAACTGGACCCTTTGAAAGAAGCCATACCGTCAAAATGAATTTTTTTGGCTCCAAAGACAATAGAGAAAAATCAGAACTTTCATCAAAGAAGCAAAGAGATACCATTCCTCCCATTGCGTTTCAGAGGTCTCATGGCTAAGCAAATAACTTTCTCTTGTCACTAAATTCCGTAAATCAGCATGCATCTCATCAGTGGTGTGACACACCCAGGAACTCTGCAAAGCCCTAGCAGACCACTTCAAAAAAGCTGCAGCCTCAAAGCACATTTCCTCCAAAAAACGGGCAGTAAAAGTTCCCAGCATCAGATGCCTACTAAGCAGGTTACATCCAAATAACAACCTACATTCTGTCTTTCAACTGGCGATCAATAAAAGGAGCCAATGATCTAATTAAAGCTATAAACCTATCAGGATCTTCTGCAAACCCTTGTCCTCAAAAATATATAAAACCTTTCTTCAACAAATCATTACTGTCATCCCGATTCGAGTATTCATTAACATATCCCTAAGTAACTGGAGTGTTTCAGAGCAACTTGAAAACATCCTACAATAAACGTTTTTTATAGAAGCATGAACTTGAATACTCTCACCCTGCAAATTACAGACCAATAGAAAGTGGTCTGTCCCTGTGCCAACTCATGTAGGAGCATTGTTGTAACATACCAACCTTCACTGAACAAAACTCCTCTCTGACAAAGGGACAAGATTACGAACGGTGGAAGCATAGCATCAGTGCTGATCTCCATCTGTAACAACCTCAAGAACGCCACAGTCCAAAGTATGGGCAAGGGGCGTGTGGTCCTGGTTTGTAGTTAGGCAATCATTCCCACTATTTTATGTCCAGTGAATAGCGAGGAATACAAAAACAGCTATCGAGCTTAACTTACTTATAGTCATGCCGGATTTTTAGCCATATGCGTGTCTCAAACAAAGTTTATGTGGGTAAAAAGGCAAAGGGTAATAAAAAGCATACTCTAGCTTCAACTCGCACTTTCTTGTCGTGGACTAGACTGTCTCATCAAAACAGAGTTCTCGAAGGTGGCAGGCCTTGGGTGTAAAGCAATTACATTTTAGCTGGAAGCGTACAATTAAAAAGTTCAATTGGGTGATGTGATTAGGCTAGAAATACGTAACATGGCAGCCAGGCAATGGGCGAACATCGAGAAGTGTGTGGCAGACACACCCGTCAAACTACAATGACCTGCCAGCTGTGACATGCAGAGTAGGAGGCTAACGCCTTAAAAGTCCAACAACATTTAAAGAAACAATATGGGAGCTCCGAGTTAGATAGAGGACTGGGTCGTTCCTTGGGAGGCTACAAGAATATATGCACTAACAGAAATTGTAAACAATCGGACTCGAAAAAGGAAAGTAACTTATATTTCGAGCAGGAAGCATATGACTTGACTACATAAACTGTCAGCAATAGCGGACGAGACACATGGTACATGCTCACCTCAAAGCTGTGTTTCACGAATGACTTTGAGTAAAAGAAGCGGTGAAACTCATGGAAACTCTTTTGATAGTATGAGCTGTTGACGTTTTAAAATATATATATATGTTTGTTCTCAGTGGCGTAGATTCATGGGGGTGTTAGAGGTGTTACGCCGCCCTAATAAATGTATTTTCAGGTAAATTATTGGGTACAGGTGCTTTCGGTTGGGGTATGGGGAGGTATCTGTCGGACTTCACAAGAAAGTCTTCAAAAATTAGATTAGTGTACAAAATATTATGATTTTCCTCACTTAATACCCCAACCAAATGTGCATTCCTCTCCCTTTCCACTGCCCTTTAAAGCCCCTGTCATGGCCCTGCTTGTCGTCTATGTTAACATTATATGCCAGCGTACCTGTTGGAAAGCTCGCACCTCCCCGCCGAATCTTACTGCCACGCCCGCCCCGTTTGTTCTCCAAAACAAACACACTCTAATCCTAAAGATGCTAAAAGGCAGGCTCGAGCCTAGGGTTGCCACCTCACACCAAGTTCCCAGTCCCGTGGATTAAATGTAACAATCTGATGCATCGTGGGAGTTGTCCTCCTGGCTTGTTTGCACTGAATCAATAGGATTAACACACCTGACACCACTTGCAAAGGGAAAGCCCTGGGCTGGAAATAGGTGTCCTGCAGACATGTCGCAGGCTGGGCTCACGGGTACACTTGCATGTCTTGTTAGGGGCTGCGTCTTGTTTTGCGCTTCCATATTTCATACACGACTTGCATATCAAACAGCTGTGGGGCTACCCCCGTGGTCCAGCTTTCAAGAAGTACTGCAGTTCTGTGGACTGTCGTGCCAGAAAGGCTGGGGCTCCTGGGGGATAGCCCTCTCTTATCAGCAGAGAAGCAGGCAGCTCAGCCAAGCACTGTAAGACGCAGCTGCACTGCAGAGCGGCGCGCGAGGCAGGGGGTGCCCCGGAGGGGGCTGCAGCCGAGGAGGCTTGATGGAAATGCAACATTTAGCAGGCTCTCGGGCTGAGAGCCGGTCCCTGCCCCCGCCTGCTCCTGCCCCCTTTTCCTTAAAGTTCACCACCACGCTGGATTCGTGAAGTGATTGGCACGCTGGCACTGCCCGCTTAGACATTGGTTTCCTGGGGCAGCTTCTGTGCTGGTGGATAAGCTGACCTCGCGCAGACAGCTCGGAGGGGGTGAGGGGTGCGCTCCAGCCCCGAGACCTCTCTGGAGGAAGGAGGAGGAGGAGGGGATGGGAATCCTGCAGAAGGCGCCTCGAGCTTTGGGGGCCAGCAGCCTGCAGTGTCGAGGAGCCCCCTCGGATACGAGCGCCCTGGCCCCGGGAAGGAAGTTTGCAGCGGTGCGCTCCAGTGTGATACCCAGGATGTCTCCGGAGGTGGAAACCCAGGCAGCCGCCGAGACCTCTGCAGACAGCCCAGATGGGGAGGCGAGCGCCTCGGCAGACGCGAGGGAAGAGGTGAGCGGCGAGCGCCGAAGGGCACGCGCTGCCCGCGCCGGTGCGTGTGGTGGCTGGATGCACAGAACATTTACATCTCTGAGGCTTTGCCTCTGAGGAAACTGTCCGGGCGTGCTGCAAATGTTGTGTCTGCATTGCCCGTGAGATCATGCAGTAATCTGTGTCTGCAGGCGTCTGTGTGCGCCGGGAAAGGGAGCCGCAAACACAAGGAGCTATAGACATAAACAACAAGTCAGGTCCCGGGCCGGCCAGCCAATCACAGCGCGGCCCGGGGAATGACGTCACGGGGGTGTCCCGGGCCGGCAGCCAATCACAGCGCGACCCGGGACAAAGGGGCGGGGCTTAAAAAAAGCCCGAGAAACGCCCCCGAATCGCGTTTTGACTCGGAAAGACTGATTGACAATGCTGTCTTCCAATGGCTAGCCTCCATTTATGGAGCTAGCCAATGAAAGAAGGGGCGGATTCAAGTCCCCCATATAGTAAACAATAGCTTTCGACTGGGAGGGGCACTGCTTCGCAGTGCCCCCGCCAAGGTCGAAACCTAAAAAGGGTGTGATCAGAGAGAGATCCAGGTGTCCCAGTAAAAAAAATGCTGGTAGCAGTTTAGCCCATATTGTTGTTCTTACCTCTTAATACGCCAGGACGCCCCTTTGCTGGGGCTTTTGTGCGCTCTACAAATCCGGATAACATAACATAACAATACTGTGGTGAATTGCTTCTCAGCATTCACCATTTTTGAAGATGAGTGAACAGAGTAACTTGGGGGACAATGGTGCTTTTATCATGGGCTTTGGGGCACAGCTCTGCCACATGGGAGGTGCCACTCACTCCTTGCCATAATTGCTAGTAACTTAACTGAATAGTGTTCACGAAAAGACAACTTTTGTGTTTTAATGAACACTGCCAGTGCTCAGGTCAGTGCTCTTGGCCACGTCTCCAGGCTCCTGATGACATGAGGAGGAGGGTGTTAAGTGGGCTGAGCAATGACCCATCTACAGAGTGATGTTTAAAAAGACAGCACTGTGTAGGAGGATGTATGGATTGCACATGTGGATGTGAATGGTGTGATTCCACTACAACCCCCGTACAGAAGCACAATCGATTTTATTTAGCAGACATACTGCACATGCCTCGGGCAGCACATTGTATCTTCTAAAATGCGACAGTGAGGGGCACACATCAGTGCATCCCAAAGACCAGTGAGAAGCCTCGGGGTAGCAGGGCAGGATCCTCAGCATTCTCCCATTTTCTTATAGGGCTGTGCTTCGAGTCCTATCAAGAAGTTGGGCGAGGGATTGAGGTGGGTATTCCCCCTTTTAAACCTTGTCTTGCTGCTCTGTGGGGCTACTCTTTAGGAATGATGGCTTGCTGGTTCCTATGCCTAGCACCATATTGTTGCTGTGCTGCTGCCATGGAGCTTGAGAGCTTCCAGCAAAGGGCGTAAGATAAGTAAAAAAATAATTATATATATATATATATATATATATATATATATATATATATATATATATATATATTGAAAATAAGATTTCCAACACCAGTTCCGTTTCACATAGAAAATCATCCGACACTCACGAATATCGTTTCTTAGGCTTCTTTATTTAAGTTACGGCAATATCATCAACGCATTTCGGGAGTCAGGCTCCCTTGATCACAATGTTTTTGCGTTGTCGTGGGACCCTCCTATAATGCATGTGAAAGGTAGTAAAAACTGTAAAAGGACTCGCATCACCAACTTCAGTTGTTTGTAAATTCAGCGGCCATTTTAACACTTTTAAATACATCGGAAACAGATATTTCACAGGTAAAAACATTTGTTATACTGCTTAAAAGCCAATATACAAGTAGACAAATGTTAAAATCCCTAAATACGAGTGATCATAACTCGGTAATGACACTCGATATACACAAAGATTTGATAATTAAAGTGCAAGTGCATATTTTCATGTTGTAAACACAAACATAAGGTTCCACAATTATATATATATATATATATATATTGTTTCTCTGTGCATGTATGTGTTTGTGAGTGGTTGAGAGGGAGTGAGATGGAGTGTATGTGTGTGTGAGTGTGTTTGAGAGTGTCATTTAGAGTGAAAGTGAGCGAGAATCTGCATTTGAGAGATTATAAATAAGTGAAATTGAGTATGAGGGAGTGAGTAAAGGAGGTTGAGTGTGTTAGAAGGAGTGAGTGATTGGAGATTGTGAAAGGGAGTTGGAGCGAGTCAGAGTAGTAGCCATCAATTGTGCAGCAGGTGCAGTTGCACCAGGGCCCAGAGTCATTGACTGTGAAAGGGTGATTGTATGTGTGTGTGTGTGTGTGTGCGCGCGCAAGTGAGAGTGAAAACCAGTGCGTATGAGTATGCTTGCTTATGAGTCACAGTGAGTGGTACTGAGCATGAGTGAGAATCAGCACTGCAGGATGGTCTGGAGTCTCAGAGGTCTAAGGTATCCACTGTGTAGATCTTTGTTTTACCTCATGGTCACAGGTTTGAATCCTCGAGGGTCCACTCAGTTTTTTTTATCCTTTTAAGGTAGAAAAATGACCACCATTGAGTTAGTCAATGATAAACATCTGTTTATATGTGTCTTGAGACCCTTGCGGTGAGTAGCCATGCTATACAAACCCCTGATTGATTGATTATTTGTCAATAGCGCCAAGAAACTCTTCAAGGGAAAAGGAGCACTCTCCAAATATGTCTGTAATGGTATTACTGCCAGGTTAAGCCATATTCGGATTGTAACCAATGAAGCATTGCTAAACCCCTCTCCAGGAGTTGTAAGACACAGTAGAAAATAACAACAAACGAAACACAAGTTAGGAATTGCCAGCTGAGAGTCTGACTATCTTAAAATAGTGTGATTCTTGTGAACACTACAGTGACCATTAGTAATTGGTAGAACAAATGAGGATTAGTTGAGCTAAGGCTCACTACAGACACACATTTGCATGAAGATTAATGAAGTTATTTATTGAGAAATGCAAAACTATGATTACAATATACTAATGGAGAAAAGAAAAAAGCCCACTAAAATGCTGCCTCCTAGAGGCACACAGGTGTGGGAATGTGGAAGATTGTGAGTTAGAGTGAATGAGGGGGAGAGAATGAATGGGAGAGAGAGAAATTGTGTGGAGTGGTGTGGCTCACTGGTTAGAGGCAGCAGACCCGGAAGCAGAGAACGGCCTGGGACCAGGGTTCAATCCCTGACGCGGCAGGGTCGTGGATCAGGGTCAACGGACTTGATAATTCTTGCCTTGGTGCCTACTCTAACCAGGGATCACACTCGGCAACTCTGGGCATTAAGCTTTCCTCAGCTCTACAATGGCCCCCCACAGACGCCGGGGATGCCTGGTTTCACCTTGGAGATACCCAGAAGGGACCATCTCACAGGGAAAGCCAGGATGGGTTCCCCAGCGGTCTTCAGCGCCAGGACGCTCACGGTCAACAGTGGGCTTCACAAGTCCCACACATTTACATCACATTTACAGAGGGAGAGAGTGGGAGTGAGTTAGAGTGTGTTTGCTTTCATGTCTTATGATTTTGAGTCTACCCCTGGCCATGGCCATGAGTGGACATAATCACTCAAAAACTTTGCATGGGTGCTGAAAGTAAAGTTAGATCAGGAAGCTCAGCCAGCTTTGGGAAAAAGTGGAAACTTTAAAGAATATGCTGCACTCTATCGGAGGGAAATTTTGTTATTGAAAAATTGTGGCTAGTGCTGATGTCCTCATTGTGCTCCCCCCCTGAATAAATAAATATTTTCGCAGAGCGATCTGGGGGTCATCAAGCTCATGTAAATTCATTAACATTTTGGTCCTCAGAGATAGAATATTACCATTGCTTAATCATTCAGGCTAATAAGAATGAGGGCTGGAAGAGTAAAAGGCTGGATCTTGTGTTTGTTTTGGAACATCTTTGGCTATTATTTGGGCAAATCTGAGCACAGAGACGCGCAAAGCGGAGACAAAGCTCCTGATTCTTGGTCAACTGAATGGGCTAACGTTATCATCCCACGTCTCTGCAGAGGTAGCCCAGGTTGTAACTCCTTCAACGGGGCATTCTGGACTTCATAGTATTAACGCTCCATTGCAAGCACATTAAACAATTAGGGAGAGATGTGGCGCAGCGGCCAGAGTGTCTGATTCTGGAGCGCGTGGCTTGTGGTTCGATCCTCAGCGCTGGTCAGCAGCTCAGCTCAGCACCATGTGACTCTGGGCAATAGCTGACTTAATCTCACCGACAGCCCCCAGCGCCTTGAAACCCTTAAGGGGGTGATATGTCCGCGCTTTACAAATAGGAATAATCATTATTATTTATTATAGGGTACATTTGCCCTGAATAGCAGGTGTTTATTGCTATATAATGGAATAGTACTCATGTTTGTCATACTTGGAAGGATGAACAGACCTTTGAGATTTTAACCTGTCACTATGAGGTCAAACAAAGTTTCCATGAGTGGGTGAATGTGTTTAGTGAACCACCAGAGGCAGTAGTAGCTTTAGACATTCTTCACTATGTTCATCAAAACAGTGGAGGATTGTCATCGGGGTTATGTGAAGGTGGGAGGCTGGGGGATTGGTTTTGTGGTGATTTAATTTTGGTAGAAGAAACATTGGTCATGGTCTCTATTTGGGAGAGAAGGGAGTGGTACGGTTCTGGCTGGTTTGTCTCTTAACAACAGATTGGAAATGGATCAGCAGCGTGCAAACTTAGCGTGGATTCTAAGCAAGTGAAAAAAATGGGCATCAGGTTGGACTGTAAAAGACAAACACATTTTCAATCAATTACCAGTAGTATCTGAAATCAGCGGGTATAGTGTGCCCATCCCATCTTTTGGGCCCGGTGGCACTGCATCTCCTAGACCACTAGTAGCTACATCTATGAAGGGATGGGAGTGTGGATACATTAATGCTGTAAGTAGATAGGAGGAAAGGAGCATGCGTGAACTAGGGTGACATTTTAGGAAGAGGTAAAATATTGGCCACTTTTACTAACGTTGGCCCAGACGCCCAAGCAACACAATCCAAGGATAGCCCCCATTTTTTTGTTTCACCAATGGAATGGTCATCATGTGCAGCGCTAAATTTCACTGAGTCACGCAAACTTTAATACATATGGACCCTTGTGTCTGTTGGGAAGAAACCGGTTGAGGGAGTGTCTTGCAGAATGCTGGTATAAAACACACTACTGAGGAATGGTTGATTTTCTCTTCAGAAGCCAACACCCCGCAGCGTACAAGTCAACACTGTCACAGCATCCTGCTTCCACATACTGATGATGGTCAAGGAGGTCTTCAAATGGCTCCCAAGCAACACCAGTAAAACCGTCACTCATGCCCTCGTCACCAGCAAGATGGAGTATGGGAACACCGTCTATGCTGGAATCACCAAAGAACTCACCAGAAAACTACGAAGCATCCAAAACTTGGCAGCTAGAATCATCCTTAACCTCCCATGCAGATCTCACGTTACATCACACCTCTGCGAACTCCACTGGCTCCCGCCACACAAACGCACTCAGTTCGAACTCCTCGCTCACACATTCAAGGCACTGCACAATTTGCGCCCCAGCTACCTGAACACTTGCATCTCTTTCCACCAATCACCACGACACCTCTGCTCCACTGGACTCCTACTCGCACACATTCTAGGCATCCCACCCAGAACCCGGTCCAGAGGCTAGGTCTTCTCATACACCGCTCCCGGAGCGTGGAATGACATCTCACCTCGCGTCAGAGCCTCCTCTTCTCGTATTGAATTTCGCAGCAGCTGAAGACCTGGATTTTTGATTATCTCCTGCCTTGCCCAGACGTGGGTCTCGTGCTCTCCATGCCACTGGAGTCAAGCTATCCTTGCTGATGAGTGCTGAATGCCCAAAACCGGTCATAGGATGCTTGTTTCCAGTCCAGGGAGGACATGGCCTGGCAGTTCGGGCTGGACTGTTCCCATTGGGCGCAGGGTTAAGACTGATTGCATATGGCTGGCTCCAAACTGGAATGGCACGGTGAGCAAAAAAACTATGGATTTAGGCCCAGATCTCTGTACTGGGGTGAATATATGACATTGTTCTATATTCTGTCCATCAATTGTTCTTTTTGCATTTATCTCCTGCCTTTGGCAAGGCTCGGCAACACACGCCTGCTCAGCGCCAGGATACTTCTGGGGGTGAAAGTGCCCTTTAC
Organism: Lissotriton vulgaris; assembly: GCF_964263255.1. Classification (NCBI taxonomy): domain Eukaryota; kingdom Metazoa; phylum Chordata; class Amphibia; order Caudata; family Salamandridae; genus Lissotriton; species Lissotriton vulgaris. The sequence goes on along the minus strand of NC_141694.1, from coordinate 755,346,986 downwards.
AAATACACTTAACATTAGGCCTAAATTTCCTTTCGGCGTCCACAAGTTCACGTCAACTGCGCTGCGAACAATACCACGTTCTTGATGTTCACTACTCCTGCATCTTAGAGGTCACCAGTGACGTAGAAAAGCTGTGGTGGGCCATAGTGCAAACAAGTGCTGCTTTGAAAAATCCTATATAGCCGTAATCAAAGATCATTGGGTCCTTGGGACTCTAGGTCCCGGTTCCTCTGCACCCTTTGCACTATTGACAGTTATGCCCCTGAATGCTTCTAGTTTGTTCGAATATTGTGATGTTTAACATTTTGAACAGTATGGATTCAGAAGGCGCCGGTAAGAAAATGGAACAGATGGAAGACGCTGAATGTCATCAGTTATGAATGTTCCACCGTTTTTTTTTTTAAGAAACATCTGCCTTTAAATCAGTCAGAGCAAGAAAATTGACAGAGAACACAGCTACAGAAAGGAACAGATTGAGAGACGTTCACTGCTCAGCCGCCTGAAATGGCCGCGCCCGCCATAATTATGCAGAAAATCTAGCGTCGCTTCAGAGATGGCTAATGTGTTTTTAAGTAATGACAAAGGGGGGCTTATGAAACTACGGGAGCTGAAATCAGCAACGTCCCCCTGTACTTTAGACATGAAGAATAGCTTAATTGCAGAAAAATATAAGCTTCTGTCTAGATAACATATTTTTTTTTTCTGAAACCGAGGTTGTCACGTCAGCGGAACGCACGAGCTCGCCGCGGCTCGTTCCATTATTTGCCTTTCCCTTTGCTAATTACAGCTCTGTTCCGGAAGATTTTCTCGAGTTGGTGGGTGTGGAAAGAAATCAGCTCTGAATCCCCACTAATGGCGCAGGACAAAGAAAGGGCCTATCTCCCAAAGAGACTGATTATAGCTAAATCCCCCGGATTATAGCGTCACGTGCCCTTCTACTTTGAGCTATTTTACCCTTTCAAGTTTGCGACTGGCAATTGTTTGCTCATCTCCATTCCAAATGCATTCTTCATTTCAACAAGGCATGTAAGTGTGAGGCTGTAGGCCTACACTGGAGCTCTGGTAGACCATTCACACACTGGAATGTGGTTCTCATTCCAGAGGGCCATGTCTTCAAAACAAGGGGTTTGTTATTTTAAGGGATAAAAAACTAATGGAGTTTTACGTGATATGACCCCTGACAAACCAGTAATCACATTCAGGCGTGCATACAGTATGCGCAGTAAGCTAGTACAATCCAGCCCTGAATTGCCCATGATTACCCAATGGTTTGGGGGTAAAGGCTTTCACAAATGTTCCTCGTGTCGGGCATGCAAGTTTGGACGGAACACCACCCATTACCCACTCCTTTTTCTGAAACTGAATTTCCGATTCACGGCAATTACAACTGCCGCACGGAGTTTGCGGTTTACGTCCTAACTTGCACTTGCGGTCTACGTTATGTAGGCAGTACCGGCGCACAGGTGCATGTTAGAATACTGCAGCACCTTCGTGCTACAGTCAATCACGACGGGGCATACCCGGTGGCACGCCACTTCAACAGCAGGCATAACAGGGATCTGTCATGTCTTACTTATTACGTTATTGATGCTGTTGCTCCCCTAAGACGTGGCGGTGACCGTGACAAACTATTACGTCGATTAGAAACGCAGTACATCATCAAACTCGACAGTAAACAACCCAACGGGTTAAATGCGACAGAGGACATGCATAACTTTCTGTAGGAGCATTAATCCACTGTATATACTCTGTATATATTATACAATCCTAGTTCCAACGTGAAATTATTCAAGAAAATACAAAGAATTACTTATAATTTGTACATACATGAAATCTTGAATTCAAGCACCTGTTTTAGGTATTCTGTAGTCCTGTTTCTTAAATCAGAGTTAGCTGCTCAGATTTCTGAGCAGTGCAGTCTTTTAACAATACTTTGGGAAATGTTTTCTTTTGGTGTTTTTTTTACACTATAAATTCACTTAAGCACTTTTTTCATAAACACAACTGTTTTGTAAATAGTCCTTAAATATTTATGATATATAAAATTTAAAAATGTATACATTTTAAAACAAATATATAGGACTGAATCTTGACACTGTGTTTTTTACACTAAGGTGCTGTTTTTTGGTGTTACATATTTTTTGTCTTTACATAAGGTTACACCTAGCTATGTAGCAATTTATAATTGTACAGCTATGAGTTGCATCTTTACAATATTTTCTTCATGCTTTTGTTTATTGAATGATCCAGAATTGTTTTTCTGATTTACTATGAGGTGTATCATGCATTCATGCATATCACTTTTTTCTTAATCATTGATGTATAATAACATCAGCGCATTCATGCAGTTATTTTGACATCCGCATATTTTTGTTTTTCATTATGTAAACAGAAATCATTTTGGATTGCTAGCAACAATTATCAAGCATGCAGCATTGATTCTGTTTTGTTTCTTGATGCAACAAAGTTACATTGACATGGCGATTATATGTACTGTATCTTTAAATTGCTTGTATCCAGCATTAGGTATAACCATGTGACTCACGTTGGGTAGGTGTGGCCCAATAGGGTGGGTCTGCACTGCATAGATAAAAGAAGTTTCAGTTTTTGAAATGTGGTGTGTGAACAAGAGTACGCCAGTACTCGAAACGTTGCATTTTGGAAGGCACTCGGAATAAATAACATCTTGCCTGGATAACGTGGGGTCTGCTTGTGGAGGTTTGAAGATTTTGCAAATATATATATATATATATATATATATATATATATATATATATATATATATATATATATATATATATATATATATATATATATATATATATATATATATATATATATATATATATATATATATATATATATATATATATATATATATACATATACACATATATATATATATATATATATATATATATATATAAATATATATATAAATATGTATATATATGTATATATATGTGTATATATATATATACATATTACTCAAATATTATACATTGTAAAAATATATGGATTATTTTGTATGTATTTACAATACAATACATTGTTTGACATTTTCTGCATACAGATCCCTATATTGCTCAAATATGTAAAGTTGCCTAGACTCTGTATGGACAATGTATCTGCCAAGTATAGGCTTAAATGTCTTTACACTACTTGTCCTTCCGAGTCTATATTTCGAGTTTTTGCAAAGGTTTTAGAGTGTATGTACTTAAATGTAATAAACAAGTGTAGTGATGCCCTATAGAAAAAAGTGCAAAGTGAAAAGTGAAAAAGTGCTATGTGCTCTATTATTGTCGTACATCTCCTCCAAAATAATTTCTGAGATGACAATAAACTTTACATTAAGGTTAAAGTGTATGAATACACAAATCTATGTAATCAGATAAATCTTAAGCATATCCATACACTCCCATATAAATGTGCAATCTATCCTGCCTTCGATTCTCACCATTGCCTCTTTACTCACCTTCCGATGGAAACTTAAACACCTTCTCCCTTCTCCTTGATCAGTCCTTTACCTCACCCACCAGAACTTCAGCAAGAATCTCACTATGTCACTCCTTCCCATTCAGCTTTGAATCTTGGCGGTGTACAGTTTCTGGTTGAAATGGTGTTGCTGCACCTGATTTCACGTCCCAGAAATTAACAATCGGCTACTCTTTGATTTTCTGTGGCACACTGCCCAACCTTTGTTAGGCCTTACATTCCCTTCGCTCAATCCTTTATATTTATAACTCCTACCGATGTATAGTCTCCTTATACTGAATTGTTTTTGGCATTACCATCTTTTCCTCTAATTACTACTACTGTCTTTTATCATACTATATACACCCCTTTACAAAGTATGGCGGTCTGATGCTCTAAAACATTTGAGAAATAAATGGATACAAAAAATATAATACTGTGGATTGGCATGAATGGGGCTCCTTTATCTTTATAAATATAAATATAAGATAAAGGAGCCCCATTCAGGAGACTGGCTCAGAGTGCGTGTTTTTTGTTTAAAACTGGGGTTTCGTAGAGGCGAGTACTTGAGATTCATAGTTGGTGGGAGCCCCTAAAAATCTTCAATCTACTGGTCAAATAGCGGGAGTTGTCAGACTCTAAGGCCCGATTCACAAACTTAAACTTAGACCAGAGGGCTAAGTTTAGACCTGATGTCTAAGTTTAGACCTGAAGCCTAAACTAGGGGCCTGATTCACAAAGAGCCTCCTCACTCACGGTGGAGGCCCCTCAGTCGTGGAGTGCAGACACCCCCCGTGACTGCAGGGCCTCCGCCATGAGTAGGGGAGTCATTTGTGAATAGGCCTTTAGACTTCAGGTCTAAAGTTAGACTTCAAGTCCAAGTTTACCTTTGTGAATCAGGCCCTTAGACTTCGATTCTAAAGTTAGACTTCGGGTCTAAAGTTTGACGTCAGGTCTAAGTTTACCTTTGCGAATCAGGCCCTTAGAATTCAGGTCTAAAGTTAGACTTCAGGTCTAAAGTTTGACGTCAGGTCTAAGTTTACCTTTGTGAATCAGGCCCTTAGACTTCGAGTCTAAAGTTAGACTTCAGGTCTAAAGTTTGACTTCCGGTATAAGTTTACCTTTGTGACTCAGACCCTTAGAGTTTGTGCACTGGACTTCATGTCTATAAGTGACTCTACCATCATCAGGGAGACAGCATATTGAGCGCAGTACAGGGGTCAAGTAATAAAAGTGGCAAGTCTTGGAGATCAAGCTTGCTTCAACATACTGAGAAGCTTTAAGCAGAGAAAGTGAAATATGGTATACCAATAGGATATTCTTACCATATTTGAAATGCAATAGTATCTTCTTCATAGTTCATCAGAGTTACATGAATAAAAAGTTAGCACTTTATGAGTCACTTGATAATGTTACAAAAGTTAAAAGTGACTTTCCACATTGAGATAATGGACAATATGGGATCCTTTATTCCTTATAATGTAAGGTGCTTTTAATCCTAAACACAGCTGTTTATTATTTTATGGGAGCACGTGTTCGCTTTATCTTTTAGAGAAGGTCAATATTACAACTAATTGCAGTACAGAGTAAAAGTTCTGTTAAATGATGTTATTGAAAGTTTCTTAAAAAGATATTGGATCACTTCCTACATTCTAGAGCAGATCTAGCCATGCCTAAAGAAAATAGATGGAAACAATAAGAAAACACAGAAGAAATAAAGAGTTCTGTCTCATTTTAGTAGTAGATATTACTCAATAAATGTGCCGCAGGTGATAACTGGCCCCTATAGTCAGACTGCTTTCCTTTTACTATAAGCGTGTTAAAACAAACTATTATGAAAAACTTAGCAGAATACCATGTAATTGGAAAAGTGTGATACCCCTTTACACCGTAAAAAGACAAGGAAAATGACCGTAAACTAATGATATGAAAAAAATGTGGTGGTGTTCACCACATAGATGTCACAGCTACCATATCCACCATGGACTCTTCAAAAGATGTATTGTCAGGCAAGTCTGAAATTGTCTCACACATTTAAACTTTTGACATCTGACTTTGTCGGACTGTTTGTTCCTCTTCCAAGGACAGGCGCGTATGCGAGGCAAGGTAGTGCCATCAAGCAAGGGGCAGCAAAGAGTGTGCTGCAGCTAGGAGCTGCAAAAATGGAATTTGTTTTGTTTTTGTAAGTGGTATTAATAACAAGTGGTAGATATAATAATACTCACATTAATACTGCCTCCATGCTAACTAGAATGTCAGTGGAGACATAAGGTAATGTCAGTGCTTAATTTGAGCCGTTAGTTTCCAGTACTTGGCACCAGCACCTAAACGTCATCACCAGCACTTGTGACAGTCTGACACAAGGTGGTGCTGTCTGACTTATTTAGAGATGACCACACCAACAATTCAATTTACGTGAGAAATTACTATTACCTTCTGCCAAAGGAATTCTTTTGGCTTTGGAGGCCTGAAATACTCAGAATTGTCACATTTGTAGGAGTATAATAGTAGTTGTGTTGTTACAATCATTAGCAGCGCTGGCAGGAGAAATGGGTGATGTAAGCTGCAGTGGCCTCCTGACGAGAACCCTGGCATTTTTTTGTTTCAAAAATTAAGCAGTGGCTCACGGACAGCCAACTGCACTAGTACCGACTCTTGAGGGACACTCTCTCTCAATATACGTTAGGGGTTATTTATCGCAACAACTTTCTGCATGCACACTAGACACCGACAGACCTTCCACAGTCCTTTCACCAAGCCAGGTGTGGAAATGACAACTGATTCCACTGCCTGAATACCTCAGCATCAAATAAACTACTCCCTCAGGCTGACTAGGCAAGCAGTGCAAAAGCAGAGAAACTGATGTTCTCAAAATTCTGGCACGTGGCCACTTTTTACGACTCAATGTGGGGTTTCTGTGAGAAAGCATTCAACAGTTTTACACTTATCCCCTTCCCATCCGACTGCTGGGAATGATCTCAGATCACACTAACAATGAACAAGGAAATTGTTTTGCCATCCAAGAGAATTTGGACGGCCAGTTCTCTCCCACATTGCTTCTGCCAAAACTCATCATAACATTTCATCCTTTTCCCAAGATTAAAATGTCAGAAGGTTCCTTGCAATGCAGATTAATTAAATACAAATTGAATAGCTAAAGCAAATGGTATATTTGTACCCACAAAACCACCGCTCTCTCAGTTCTGTAGTTAGCCTTTTTGAGATGCGACTACACCCAATCAATGCTTCAAACCCTCAATGTTCACTCTTGGCCCACTGATGTTGCAAACAAGGGAGAACTGTTTTAAGATCTCATCCATAGGCCAGGAAGCCTTGGGAAACTGTATATATGTCATTTTTACTTCCACTTCCATTGCGTAGTCCTCTGGACTCTCTTAATCAAGAATTTCCTAGCTCCTAACTTAAACAAGCGTAGCAAAGACAATAGGTCTGGGTGTAATGTGCTAATGCATGTGATTTCACCACATCAGAGCAAGCCACATGGAAAAACTAGCAGATAGAGAAGTCTTTAGTTGTAAATTAGTCCCTGATGCATTTCAATGAAAGCACTCAAGTGGAGAAGGAAGCATACACTCAATCAGCCAATAGCGTTAGATGAGATAAGATACAAACTCTCCACAGGTCCAAGCGAAGATATATATATATTTTTTCCAGAGTTTTATATAGCACAAACTTGACCCAAACGTATCAGAGCGCTTTACATGAGCACCAGTTGCGTTACACAAGGACACATTCATTTTTGTTAGGCACGCGGAAATTAAGTGATTTGGCCAGAATCACAGGATGTTGAGTCTCCCTGCCAAGACTCGAACCCGGTTCCCCAGCTTTGAGGTTGACCACTCTATCCGTGAGCAACATCCTCTCCCCTAACTTACAAGACTCAAGCAAATAGCTAAAAAAGACAGGTTGAAGAAAACCCGTGATTGAAAGAGACACATCCAAAGCCCAATCTATGTTGTTAGCAATAGGTCGTGTTGACAGCTGTACTGTCAAAGCCCAGACCTAAAAAAATAAGCCCCAAGCACCTCTGCATTATTGAAAAAAACATGCTGCCACATGACAAGCCCTCTTCAGTCGAAATTAAAATCCGAGTAAACTATTGACTTTCACGGATAAGTTATCTTCCAAAATGTCTTCAGCTATCTAAATGGACTGCTAAATGCACTAACTCCAAATTGGATAAAACCACTCATAAGATAGTTGGTACTGCCATAACTTACAGCAGGTTGGCTCAGTAGGCCTGCTGCCCCTTATACACCTCCATTCTGCATTGGTAGCTAATTGCAGAGGGACGAAAAGAGTGATCTGCCTCATTAATATTCATTAGGCAAGTGGTGCAGTGATCTCTTGGGAATGGCCTTTTTTGACATACATGTCATATTTGTACATAAGTGTATCACAGAATATTATGATAAACATATTAATATTTGCAACATGCCTGTTTGCACATCAGTCCCCTGATTTAAACACCACCTTATCCCTAGGGGTTTCAAGACAGCGGTCATCGCAATCCTACACTAGCACCAACCACCTGTGAGGAAATCCTAATACAGCAAAAAGAAAAAATCAATAAAAGGAAAATGGGGAGGTAAATGGCCGAGGAAACCAGTGAAAATAAAATAATAGTGGTGCTTTGTGTTTTTTTTAAATAATAATATTTCCAGGAACTGAGAGAATGTACACTCCTTGATGCGTTCTAAACCTTAACTGCAAGGAGAAAGAATGGGTGTTTTCCTTTTGAGATAAATCTGTAACAAGCTCGCAATTTTAGAAAAAATAATTCCATTTTAGCCTGTCTGCTCATGTCTGTATTTAACTTAAGCAGATGTTCCTATCCTGAAGAAGCACTTTTTTGTTTTGAAATCCAAACATTGTCAGCCACCGCAACATTTTAAGATTTAGGGACTTTAGATTGCAGAATCATGCATAAGTCAAAAATGCATTACCAACATCAGTTAATATATCACAGTCCCAAAGGAAGTGCTACATACCTCTATGCACACATGTCAATGTGCCCTTCTGTGTTTATCCGAGGTCTGTGCATAGGAGAAATTGCCTGAGGCAGTCATTGAAACTCTCCAGTTAAGGTTAGTTCTAACTAACCATATCTTGTGCCCCCATCATGCACTACATATGACCTCACTTATGAAATCACTGATAACATGTTATATGACTCAATTGATGAGATTTCAAATGACAACAATGGTGAAATCGTCATATTATACCACTACTCTATTTACTTCCCATTAACCCCAATGGTGTGCATGGCGGCCCCCGCTGGGCGTGTTCGGAGGACGGCCAGGGGCCGTCCGAATCCCGCCCACTATTTACATGAAAATGTGCGCAGCCCCAAAGCGGTTAAGAACAGTATTATTAAGTATATTATTACTTACCAACTGTGCCAAAGACCCGGGCCTTTGGCCAACCCCTGCTGTGCATAACTAAGTGACATGTGCATTAGGGCCGCCTGTCCATGATGAGTTGGTCGCTAGGTCAGGCCGTAATCCAGGCCCTTCGAGCCGGCTGTAATACAGGCTCTCTGGCCCAAAGGCTTTGTGCAACAGTGTTTGGCCCCCTGCGACAGTTTAGGCACTGGGCCTGGCCCTAAGTCAACCCCTGTGGCCAACACCCGTGGCAATGAGCAGTGGGTTTGGCTGCCCGTAGGAGGTTGGGCACTGGGCTTAGTCGAAGGTCAGGTCAAGTGGCCAATCCCCACTGCACATACCCTTTGTTCCTGCTGAGTGGATTTCGGATTCCTATGGCATGTTGGGCATACAGCTTTGCCAAAGGCCAGGCCATGCTGCACACAGCTGAGATGCCATCAGTGAGGTCATTAATCATGTCATGTAACATGTCATCAGTGACATCATATGTGGGGTCAGAAGCAGTGCATGATGACTGGTGCTTGCTGGTCAGGCCCTGCTCTGCATCCCTCTCATGGGTGACTACCCCCCGCCCCCCCTGCACACATCCTTGTCCCTAGCTCACCATGGGCTGCAAACGCCTGTTGTGTAGAGCCTTTGTCCAGCCAATGTGCCCAAGTGACCAGTGGTAGCCAACCTCCACTGCTCACAGCCTTTGGCCATGCATTCCACGCATTGGCTGGAAACCCTGCATCCAATCCGCTGCATTTGGCAACCCCCTGCTGTGCAAAGGCACAGTAAGATTTGGCTGCAGTGCCTGGCTTTGGCCCGGCTCTGCACCTAAGCTGTCGGCTGCAACTGACCCTCACTGAGCATGTGCGTTGGCCATGTCTAGCAGTAGTTGGCGTAGAGGCTGAGTTCTTACTCCAAACTACTGCTTGTGACCAACTTGCCCTACACTTAGGTCCCAACACCTAAACCAGGGGGTTAGGGGAAATTTCCCCTCCCAGCTTAGGGTTCTCTCTTTTTATTCTTGAGGATGAATGTATTCTGTCCTCGGTTCCTATAATGGCAGCCCTAATATTTTTCTACAGGCTGAGGCAACCCATTACAGGTCTTCATGTCCACACATGCAGCTTTGTATCTGTGGATCTGAAACTGATTACAGTTTTGAGTATTTTAAAAAATGTGGGTCTGCGAATGGTTTGTAGACTATCATTGTACAATTGGTCCAGAGATCTTTCACGTGATTGACAGGTGACATAAACTTCAGGCGCTCTCGAGTCAATTTTAAAATGTGAATTTCTCAAAAACTACTGAACAGACATGCATCAAATCAGGCGCGTGCACTTCCTTCAGTGCATTTCTACTTTCAAGCCACTTCTGTTGTAATTTGATTCCGCTTTTTTTCTGTAGCTGAGAGCAAAGATTTCTGTGGGAGTTAAAATAGGAAGTATCACTTTTTGGCCAACCTTTTTTATACCCTTCACTTGACAGATCGTCATAGCCTATATGGTGGATAATGATGAGAAAAAAACCAAGGTATTATCAGATAAAATATGAACTCTGTCCTCCATATCTTCATGTCTAGCATCTGCCATCTTCTTTTACAGACTAGCTGAAAAGAACAGAATTAGGGCTATGCATAAGACACAGGGCCAGGACACCGATCAGTAAGGAGGAGTGGGCATAAAACTTCATAGGGTGGGTACAATGACTGCATGCAGTGGCGGCCGGCACACGCAAGCGTGGTGAGGCGGGGTAGGGCGCGGCAGTGGGGTGGGGGAGTCGACAGATGATGGAACAGGTATTTATTTATTTATTTAATTGTACCTATTCCGTTGTCTGTCAACTTCGTCCCCCTCCCCTCCCACCCTGCCCCCACCCAGCCTCACCACCCCACTGCGTTTACCTGTGCTGGCCGCCACTGACTGCATGCCACTTCATGCTTTACCAAAGTGGAAGGGGTAGAACGATCCCCAGCAATGGCTGCTTGCTGCATTGTAGTCCCTAGCAAGTCCTGCTTCCCTTTGCAACAGGCCGCATCAAACCCTGAACTGTGTCATGACACTTGGGAGATTATTATCTTCCACAGGCATGGAAAAAGGATTTCAGGAAAAAGAACTGTTTTCCTCGTGCTCTGCAGTGCAAATAGTACACTTCCCGGCTAGTGAAGCACCATTTGCATAAAAAGGATTGATTAGTATGTCGAACTTATATTGAATTGAGACTTCACCATTCATGTGCAGCAATGTAAACTCTTTTAAGAGAGGAGCAAGGATATGTGACGCTTCCTCTTTTCTTGTGATACCATTGCAAATATAAAGCAATGACAAGGAGGAATTCTGCTGTTAGACCCACGTGCCTTCCCATGAAAAAGCACGTTCCTTTTCATGCAATGCTGTACAGTATTTCTACCTCCCAGCTCCATGTTGCAGTGGTACCGTCTAGTACTTTGCTATTGTTACTAAGGGCCCGATTCACAAAGGTAAACTTAGCCCTGAAGTCTAAATCTAGACATGAAGTCTAAGGGTCAATTTACTAAAGTAAACTCAGGTCTAAGTTTAGACATGAAGTAAAAGGGCCCAATTCACAAAGGTAAACTTAGACCCGAAGTCTAACTTTAGACCCAAAGTCTAAGTTTGCGTTTGTGAATTGGGCCCTTAGACGTCAGGTCCAAACATAGACTTCGGGTTTAAGTTTACCTTTGTGAATCGGGCCCTAAGTGTTTTGAGTAGATGGTGACCTGTTGCTCTGCTTGTCTTGCAGAGCAAGGCAAACCATGTCAGTACAGCGATATTAAAGTCTGAATCACAGCAACAGAATATGGTCTAAATCATCTGAAACAAAGAGCCATGGTTGTAAATAGGATTGTTACACCAGTCGGCCTCCCCGAACAGCGCAGACGCCTGACTGGGGTATCGACGGATAGAGCGGTGCCCCTATTTCCTGAGCTGTGGCCAGGCGAGGAGCGGCACCGGTCTCTCAAACTCTAGCTTCTATTAAACAGGAGCATTGAGAAGGCCTATTCAGGTGATATCCTAACATTTGTATTATTTCTATTATGCACGCACGCACTTTTATGAAGCAGTAGCAAAATATAACCTTGGTCCTGAAGAAGCAGGTGATACACTTAGTATCTGTTAACTGCAGAAACATGTCGACCTTTCTATACATGCAGTAGATATTTGTTTAAAACTACTGTTATTTTGCACTTCACGTTTTTTAATCTTGGAAGTGGATTGCTTTTCATTAAAGTCATTTTTGCACCCACTATCCATTTTTAACCACTCACTTTCACTCATTTTTTGTGCACTGCTTTTCAGTTACCAACGTCTGAGTGTACTGATTGTACGTTGTGGACATACCACTTGGTGAGACTGGCCCAAATGATGACAAATAGGGCGGTCCAGAGAGTGTAACTGATGGGTATCCATATCACGTAGTGATGGGTCCAAGCGTATCGTGTAGTGGACTAGACATATTTTGAACACAGAGCTCTGAGTTTTTTTAGACCCACAGTTATTATTGTTGTATACATTGTTACACCAGTCACCAGTGCCCTGTACAAAAGAAACATTATTAGGGGTGCATCGTCAGAGAGACTAGGGAACAACCAGACATGAACCTTGAAAGGGTTAAAGTACAAGAAATCCCACACCCTTCCCAACATTGACTTTGAGCATAGAAATAGAACAACCGCCTAAGCATTAATTCTGCTATGTCAGTAACCATCAACCCCCAAACCTAACTAGTGAACAAGACAAACTCATGGGTAGAAGGACAGTATTGCCAACCCGCACAAACAGATATGCAAGCCGGAGACCACATGTAATTCGTGATGTTAATAAAGGAAAAAATTACATTTCTTCAACCACCTAGCAGACCATTGAAACTGAAGAATAAACTTGCATGCTAGATCCATGCCTAATTGCAATAAAAGACAGACTAGCATGGTGGCACTAAGCAGCTGCAACTGTAATTATACTAATCAAGCACTTGAAAAAAATGACCATAGAAATCTATTGGTGTAGCAGGGCATGCAGAATACAAAGTCACTATCAAACTCCCTGTAGAACAATGACTTCTGCTGCACAAAAAGTATAACTAGCATGGTAAGCTTCCATTTTCCTGTCTATTGTCACAAAATGAAAACACAACGAAGAACAAAAAATTAACTGGGCTTGTTAGAATTACTGGTGAACACTCTAAATTATAAACTGTACAGTTCAATCTAAATTCTGGCAAGACAAAGCATGTGCTAAATCCGAATGTTGGGAGCTTCATTGAAGACAATGGAGTAGCTCCGGGCTTATAATGGCTGGTATAAGCCCAGAGTGGCAACATTCCAATGTTTGTCTTCATGGCTCTCCCTTTTTTAATTTAGAACATTCTACCCTTAGTGCATGGAATTCTGTTATAGCCTTATAGCCCTTCTTCCTCAGGGTATACCGGTTGTTTGAGGCCCTGGCCGCAGGTTCAGGGCCTTTAACAACCGTTTTATCTCTCGATAGCGGGCTATAAGGCTATAGTATAGGTGCCTGATAAACATATTTAGAAGAAACTAGCAGCCCGCCCCAGCGTTGCCTGGGGCAGAAAGGTGCTGGGGGCAGTACACCCGCTCCCGCCCCGACCCCCTCCCGCACCGACTCCCTCCCGCCCGACTCACTCGCGCCCCCCTCCTGCCCGACTCACTCCCGCCCCCCTCCCGCCCCCTCCCGCCCGACTCACTCACGCCCCCCTCCCGCCCCGACTCACTCGCGCTCCGACATTTTCATTTACTGCTGCCTCCTTCTTGCCTCCCCCTGCATCACACAGTCTCACTTTCGCTTTCCGTACCTGTGCCGCCGCTCCTCACTGCACAGCCGCTCGTCACTGCACCGCTTTCCTCTTTCGTCATCACGCACGTCGCGTTGCGGCCAGCGCTAGGTCCTGGCCAGCGCTACTTTCAGGGGACTACTTTGTTTACAAACGCAATTTTTTAAATTAACTTTTTTTTAAAATTTATATAGCCTATGTCCATCTACACACCCTTGACATTTTCATAGATGTATCGGGTGTGTAGATTGGCGCTGTGGTTCCCGAGTTTACCTGGCCAGAAGGTGCAAGTTCTCTCTTTATAATAGTAGTATAGATAAGATTAGATCAGACATTGAATCATAAAATTGAGATTTCTTGCTGAACTATTAATATAAGGCCAGTTGAAAATGGTGTACTATCTTATGGTGAGGGAGGGTAATGCATATTGAGGGGGCATTGTAAACACCAACACAAAGACTCATCAGGGCAGTTGTTGAGCTGTAGAAGCCTGAAATGGTATTTTCCCTTCTAATTATTGATCTCTAATGGGCCTGCTGGCGCCTAATTGGTGTTTTTGCAGCTGAGCCAGGCCCGAAATATAAGCGAAGTGCTTTCAGCATATGCTGGCCCACGCCGGGAGTGATTAAGATAGCGACTGCGAAGCTTGCAAAAGCCTGTTCTGATATGCACCGCTGCCTTGGCAATGCAGATCAAAAAATCCTTAGAGTGGGCTGAAAAGGACAGTTAACCTCAGCAACTGGATACCAATTTCAATTCAAGCACAGAGAGTACAATTAAGAATGTAGTCAAAATAAGGAAGTGGTTGATCCTTGGCTAAATGATAAAGCTCTTTTGTTAAAGTTAATATTTCCTTTTTTAGTTCACAAAGAGAGTAAATGGCGGTCCCAACAAAGGAGATATTCATATGCTTTTCTTCACTTGGAAATGGAACAGTCACTGCTTGTGTTAAGAAACCCCAGAGTGATGCTGCGGTCTATTGTTAATGCACAAAAAACTAAGTGACATTGGATAACACACTCTCAAACATTCATAGTCGACATATTGTAAGCCAGCAAAACGTTTTTTTCACTATTTAAAGATGAACCCACTGGCTGGGAATCCTTATACAGCTATGAAGGGATTTTCTTTTTCCTAGTTATATGTAGGGTTACAGATGATAAAGTCTTACAATATTGTATGGTTTGTGTTTTATTTCAGGATACTTAATGGTTTCAAAACACTTACCATAGAGGAAATATGTCATACCTGTGAATTAAGCTCTAATTCGGGGATCTGATATCATTTGCTTGAACTAAAGCAACATTTTGTGCAATGGCGTGATGCACAGTTCGTAAGTGTATCAACGAATGAAAGAGACATAGCGTGATAGCTGGTAGCTGCTTCAGTCCAGTGACCATCAATCTCCTGGATTCTGAAAATGGAGGCGGGAGCCTAGCACCCAGTGTTTGTTGCTCAAACACTGGTAATTGTTACTTTGTGAGACAAAATCAGTGTTACTTATGACGAGTCTAGAGCAGTAGCGGCCTGTCACTGCCAAAGTGGGGGGGGAGGCGGACCAAGCCAGTGTTGGGAGGTGGGGAGCATGGAGGTGGGGAGGATTGTGGTACGAAATAAAAATAAATAGAAGTAAACTTACCTTAACGCTGCCACCGTCTCCCACGCATCGGCTCTTCCTGCTTCTGGCTCTGAGGCTGGGCACACTGGCAGCCTCCCCTGCGGCCAATCCTGAAGCTGCTCTCACATGAAAGCAGCTTCAGGATTGGCCTGAGCATCGGCAACTTGCGCTCCCAGGCAGACTGGGAGCCTGTGCCTGCTCTCTCCAGCCCCAGCAATGCAGCTGAGGCTGGAGGGTGCTTCACTGCATATGAGGAGTTTGACTGGCCTGAGACAGCCATCCAAACCCCTCTTGGGCAGTGAAGGGAGTGCCCGCCACTCACCGACCAGCAGTGTCCTGGGTGCGGGTCCCAGGAATGAAAATAAAAACGATAATAAAATGGGGTTAAAGCTCATTTTATTATCATTTTATGTACTGGTGGTGGCTGGGGCGGTGCTCCTTTGCTCTAAGTGAGCGCCCCCTGCTGGTCTAGAGTCCAGACTAATGAGATTGGGGAAATTAAATAATTGAGTTTTTGTTGAATGATATCATGAGGAGGGCATTCCATTGGCAACCAACTGGCAAAAAAAAAATACCTCAATGTAACACTAAATGGTGAGCCATTTAAAGATCCTTGCCCCGTGCTTACTACTGTTCAAGAATTGATTCTACAGAGTTCATTCCCCATTACCTCATGTTTGAGTGAAATGCCTAACTACTTGTGGACAACTGTTCAGTGTCACATGTGATGTCACCAAAACTGAAGCATATCTATGATATGTGAAGGACTTCAAGAATTAACTGGAGAAGACTTATGAGTTTTTCTAGGATGTCACATCCAAATATGTCAAATAGATTAAGACCTCTATTAGAGACAGTGCCTGAAGGAGTAGGAGCTCCTAGTAGTAGACTGACTCCTGTCCTGCAACATTAGCTGTTAGAGAAAGTACAAAATAGAAGAATAATGTGGTTGTGATCAAAAGATTGCACTTCCAATTTTCTAAGAAGTCCATATGCCCAAAATTCACAGAGAAAAGTGAGCCAACCACTTTCAAGCTCTTCCATAATTTAATCTGTTATTACGAATCAGTTTAGGTGTGATTCAGACATATCCTTAGGATTATTATTAGTGGTAATAAAAGTGGTAGTGACAGTAGAAGTGGCAGTAGAAGTAGTTTTGGTAGTGGTATTTAAATAAACACTTTCTGCCAAATTGATTACTGTCAGTCGCAAGGAGTCAAGTACAGCTACCTCTTCATGAGACATCTGAACCCACATGGGTTACATCTTTCACACCTTTCAACACGAGTGGACGTCATAATAAAAAGCCTGGCATGTGTTCCAGGCTGACACAGTATTCTCCCAGAATATTGTGTTTTAAATATCATCCTACAAGAATTATTTAGCTAGAATATCTTCTTGCTCCATATTGCAAAGGTAGGTATGAATATATAAGTACAGTAGCGGCTGGTGTCAGGTACGATGCGAAAATACAAAACAAAAGCAAACAAACAAAAGGAACTTCCCTGCCTCCCTCTTCTGCTTCCCTCTGGCTCCACACATGCTCCCAGACTCCCTTGTGGCAATCCAGATGCTGCTCTCATTCTGCTGGCAGCATGAGAGCAGCATCAGGCTAGGCCTGAGCGCCAGACTGGAAGCCTGTGCTTGCCGTCTCCAACCCAGCAACGCACCTCGGGTTGGAGACATCTCAGTGCGCATGTTGATTTGGCCGTCCTAAGACAGCCAGCCAAACACACAACCACTCCCCCCCATGACTGCCCCTGCGATGGCACTGCCCCCAAGACTTGACTCATAGAACTTGAAAAGTAAAACGATAATAAACCCGTTTTAATATTGTTTTATTTTTCAATATTTTGCGGCTGCTGGCAGGGGGAGCGAAGCTCCTCTGCCACAGCAGAGGAGCCGTCACTTGTTAAGTATAGATTTGCTATTCTTAGCTGCACATCTACATAACTTGATGATGCATAGGTATAATCAAGGTATGTAGATATGGATTTAAGAATACCAAATCCTTATTTACCTTATGTACAGTTACCTTTACAAAATTGTGATAGTCAATTTTGTGGTAAGAGTTTTTTTGTAGGAGGATATTTTTGTACTCAGTATTCTAACATACAGCTGGCAAAATTTTAGCACCACCAGCCATTCCAGCTCTGCTTGTCTGTAATGCAAAGTAAAATCAGGACTTTGAAAAAAACGGATTATGCAGCTGAATGGTCATACTAGATGGAGTAATTTCTTGCCACCCGACCCAGAGATGCCAGAGCTTGGAAGATTCCATACTATTCCCGAGACCAGGAGATCAGCGCACACTGTGCTTGGTACTGGCTTCTTGCACCTCTGGGAGCTGTAGGAACCCTGATTGTGGGATACAAGAATATCTAAGTAAATAATGTGGAATAATTCACTTATCTACCTGATGAGGAAGAGTGGGAATTGCTGTTTTAGTGGAAAAGTATCTGCACCAATATCTAAAACTGTTACTTCTAGGCTATAATGATATGCATTAATATGTGTGTTCATACTGGTACAGAAGCTGTTGCCGCTGTTATGGCACCCTGTCAAACTCAAGGATAGGGATACATTTTGAGAGGTGAGGGTGTAGGGATCTATGTCTTAAAAGTGACCTTTGAGAGTCATGTGGGACTACATATATTCCAATCAAGAGCCTCTTGTAGCCCTTGATCAAATTGCCCCTATCAAATACAAACAAGAAAAAAACATCCCTCCAAAATCCTGGTTCAACTCGGACCTTAACAAGGAAAGACGGGCACTCAGGCAATCAGAACGTACCTGGAGGAATCATCCCACCACTGACAATTTGGTGCTTCTGAGAAATGCTAGGGCCAAATACAAAAAACACATCTTCAATGAAAAAGCCTCCTATCTTCGAGCGCAGCTAGATCATGCCAGAAACCGCCCCAGAGAATTCTTTAACATTGTTAAAAAGCAAACTTCCCCTGGCCCTCCCAAAATACTAGCTACTATTGAAAGATGTGAAGAAATAGCCAGCTTCTTCTCCAACAAAGTCAACACGATCGAACTTTCCTTCGCCTCCAACCCCTCTCACCTCAACCTCCCCTCAAACATCACCCCCTCCCTAACATTCGTAGCACTAGCTCGCCCTCCTCTCCACCGTTTCAAGACAACTCCCAACCACTCTCAGTTCCCCCCCTCCCAGTCTCCACTCTCATACACCACCAAACTAAAAATAATGCCTCCTGGAACGAATTCTCCCTCTGTCTCTGAAACAACTATCATCAACATCATCTCAAAACCCAAACCATCCTCTCACACTAAGAACACTCTTCCCTCTCACCTGGTCCAAGAACTCAAGCACATCATTGCCCTACTTTGGACCAATATCATCAACTCCTCTCTTTCCACGGGCTCTGTTCCCGCCTCCCTTCAGATAGGTCAAATCTCCCCATCCTCAAAAACTCCTCCGCCGACCCCAATGACCTCAACGACCTACGCCCCATCTCTAACCTTCCCCTCCTCTCAAAAGCCCTGGAAAAATGTGTCCTTTCCCAACTAGATAACCATATCATCTCTTTCAATCTCCTTGACATGTTCCAGTCGGGCTTCAGAAAAAGATGCAGTACTGAAACGGCCATGCTCAATATTAGACATTCACTGCTCTCTAGACAGAGGTGAATCCTGTCTATTAATCCTCCTTGACCTTTCGGCGGCATTCGATACTGTCCACCATCCCACCCTTCTTAACACCCTTAAAGTTCGCTTAGGTCTTGAGGGCACCGTACTCAAATGGTTCTCCTCATTCCTTCAAAACAGATCCCAACAAATTAAGCTCAGTCAATGCCTCTCCAAACCCCAACCGGTCTCACTTGGCGTTCCACAAGGCTCTATCCTCTCCCCCACCCTATTCAATCTATTCATGGAACCACTCACCTTCATTCTCAAACAAGCCAAAATATGCTACCACCTCTATGCCGATGACACCCAACCTTACTACAAGATCAAATCCCACAATGACATCCTTCACCTCAACGACACATTGAATAAAGTTCAAGCCTGGTTCCACCTCAATCATCTCAAACTGAACCCTAAAAAAAATGAAATCATCCTATTTAGTCCCAAGAGCAACTCTCTCCCTATTCAACTCTGGGTCAACGATATCACAGCTCTCAACTGCCCCCTCTCCACCTCGAACTCTGTCAAATCCCTAGGCATCAGCATTGATCTAAACCTGAATCTCATCCCACACATTAAAAATGCTGCCAAAAGTGCCCTTTTCACCCTTCATCACCTCAAAAAACTGAAACCTTTTATTCCAGCCGATGACTTTAGAATCGTTGTCCAATCACTTGTCCTGTCTAAAATTGAATATGGTAACGCAACACTCGCTGGCACCCCTAAAATCCAGTTGGCACCGATTAAATGTGTTCTCAACCTCGCCGCCAGACTTATCTCCGATTGTAAAAAATTCGACCACATCTCTCCTGTCCTTAAAAACCTCAACTGGCTCCCAATCGAAGGAAGATCCACATGCAAGATTGCATGTATCATGAACAAAGCCCTCCACCTAAACACCCCCTCTTATCTTGCTGACAAATTACAAAAAGCTGGGTGCTCTAGGTCCCTTAGGAGCACTAACTCCCTTGTCCTAATCCCGCCTAAACTCAAATGCAAAAAAGCACAATCCTGTGCATTCTCTGGTAATGCCCCTACGATTTGGAACTCTCTCCCCAAAGATCTCTGTTGCAAGCCCTCCTACCCTCTCTTCAAAAAAAGGCTTAAATCACTTCTTCTCAACAAATATTGGGGCACCTAATGCCACTGATTCGAGTACTGCCCTCTCCTGCTCCCCTGCTAGCCCCTCACCCCACCCCCTTTCCCACCTCTCTTACCTCCTCTCCTCCTGTTTTACACCCCCTATTTCTCCGATTCTCTATACTCTCCATCCTCTTTTTGATCTCCTTGTCTCTCCTCCACACTCACTCATCTAAAAGCTATGTTTTTTATCCTCCATGATTATTTGCACGCGGCTTATGTCATCTTATATGGCTACTTCCTATCCATGTGAATGTAATGTTTTGTATTTTTCATGATTAATGGACACAGTGAACTATTTCTTGTATGTATACCGACTTTGTAGAGCGCTCTGATACCCTCGGGTCCAGTAGCTCTATATAAAACTCTCTAAATAAATAAATGCTTTTCCTATGCATTCACATAGTATTGTCTTACGTGGGTTCGTTTTTGCATTTTGTTTGCTGGTGCGTTTCTTGCTTAGCTTTTTCTCTCAAGAACTCTGAAATCGGTTGTGCTGTTTAATTCACAAGTTTTCAGTACTCAAGTGAATAGCTTGTTTATATTTTCCTTAAGTGAGGAACCACACAAATAACTATGGATACTTTATGTGCAACAAGCAATGGGACTTTGTGCATATATGTATATTTCTATTACACAGTGTCAGTAGCCACTGTTTAGTTACATGTGAGTCAGAGTTTCCATAGGAAGAGCCTTTTTGGTTTTGCTAAAAATGTTGGCACCATTTGAAGATTCTTCACAAAACGTCCATAAAAAGTTCATTATCCTCAGCGCCTTCCTCAGATGTTTTGGGGTGATCCATCAAGCAGGGGCTGAGAAAACACTTTTTTCTACATGCAATTTCTATAGGGAATTTTAGACAATAGTACAGAAAGAAATGGCTGAACATAATTGGCAGAAAGATACATTTCTACTCTTGAAGTGTGATTTTTGTGATTTGATATAATGGTCATTTTTGAGAACTTAAGCTCAAAAAATGTAAACAATCTAGTGCTGTGGTACTCCCACAGGAGTTTTGTGGTACAAGAATTCAAAATAAAGCATTCTGAGTGTCTGGTCCCACTGGGCCTCAGGAGCCAAGAGCTCTAACCGGCTGCTGAAATATGAAGAGAAATGTTGTGGCTGTCATCACAGGATTCAGAAATTTGGTCCCCATGCCCTAAAAAATATTGGAAAACAATATAAGTGGGCAGGGTAAGGATACCCTGATTCCTAGCTCTTGCAGGCCCATATTTAAAAAAAACAAATTGGATCACCACAGTCTTGCGGTATTCCAGCCGTAGCAAGTGCAGCCCTGTCCCCCTTGTGGTCCAGCAGGAGTTTCACTTGGACTGGTGAAACCTTTTTTTAAAACAAGCCTTTGCAATGCAATAGGTCTCGCATTAGGAAAGTTTGAGCTATTGGTATTGTAAATGACAAACTTTTATTTATGTGTTGGTTTTGAAAATAGCAAAATTAATGGCTTTGTCATTTACGATGCCAATAGTTATAACTTATATGACACCGATAGCATTTGTAATGCAATATGTGTGATATTTACGTGTCTTAGATGTATTGATATTACAGATAACAATGAGCGTACAAGGTGTTAATACTTACATACAAGGTATTGTAATTTATAATGGCAATAGCTTAAACTTTTGTAAATAACTTTTGTGAAGATTATGTTCAGTGTATTTTATTGTGACGAAAATCCAAGAACAGAATTTAAATATTAACATCTTTTTGTGAAATTTGTAATATAGCTTGAAAGATTGATAGAACAAATTTGAACCAGTTGTTGTTGAATGGTTGCACAGATTGGTGCTGTGGTGGCACTGAGTGATGTTGTGGTGGCGACGAGTGACGCTGTGGCGTTCAGTGATGCTGTGGTACCGCATAGTGATGTTGTGGTGCCCCTGAGTGATGCTGTGGTGGTGCTGAGTGATGCTGTGGTGATGCGATAGATAAATAGAGTGAGTGCGATAGATAGATAGAGTGAGGGCGATAGATAGATAGAGGGAGGGCAATAGATAGATAGCATGAGGGTGATAGATAGATAGAGTGAGGAGATAGATAGATAGATAGATAGATAGATAGATAGATAGATAGATAGATAGATAGATAGATAGATAGATAGATAGATAGATAGATAGATAGGGTGAGAGTGATAGATAGAGTGAGGTTAATAGATAGATAGAGTGAGGGTGATAGATAGATAGAGTGAGGGTGATAGATAGATAGAGTTAGGGCGATAGATAGATAGCATGAGGCCAATAGATAGAGTGTGTGCGATAGATAGACAGATAGAGTGAGGGTGATAGATAGATAGACAGATAGATAGAGTGAGGGCGATAGATAGATAGAGTGAGGGCGATAGATAGATAGAGTGAGGGGGACAGATAGATAGATAGATAGAGTGAGGGTGATAGATAGATAGAGGGACTTAGATAGATAGATAGAGTGAGGGAGATAGATAGATAGATAGATAGATAGATAGATAGATAGATAGATAGATAGATAGATAGATAGATAGATAGATAGATAGATAGATAAAGTGAGGGCGATAGATAAAGTGAGGACGATAGATAAAGTGAGGGCAATTGATAGATAGATTTATAGAGTGAGGGGCGACAGATAGATAGATTGATAGCGTGAGGGCGATAGAGTAAGGGCAATAGATAGAGTGAGGGCGATAGATAGATAGAGGGCGATAGATAGATAGATAGATAGATAGATAGATAGATAGATAGATAGATAGATAAATAGAGAGATAATTATGTGGCGTGTAATTATGTGGCACTGAGTGGTATTTGGAGTGTATGTTGAATTGAGTGCAGTGTAAGTATGTGGCTTGTAATTTGTGGCACTGAGTGGTATTTGGAGTGTATGTTGCATTCAGTAGAGTGCAATTATGTGGTGTGTAATTATGTGACACTGAGTGGTATTTGGAGTGTATGTTGCATTGAGCGCAGTGTAATTATGTAGCATGTAATTATGAGGCACTGAGTGGTATTGTGTGGAGTTTATATTGTATTCAGTAGAGTGTAATTGTGTGGTGTGTAATTACGTGGCACTGAATGGTATTGTTTGGAGTGTATGTTGCATTGAGTGCAGTGTAATTATGTAGCATACTATTATGTGGCACTGAGTGGTATTGTGTGAAGTGTGTGTTGGATTCAGTAGAGTGTAATTATGTGGCATGTAATTATGTGGCACTGAGTGGTATTTGGAGTGTATGTTGCATTGAGTGCAGTGTAATTATGTTGGGTGTAAGTATGTGTCACTGAGTGGTATTTGGAGTGTATGTTGCATTGAGTAGACTGTAATTATGTTGCGTGTAATTATGTGGTACTGAGTGGTATTATGAGGAGTGTATGTTGTATTCAGTAGAGTGTAATTGTGTGGCGTGTAATTATGTGGCACTGAGTGGTATTGTTTGAAGTGTATGTTGCATTGAGTGCAGTGTAATTATGTAGCATATAATTATGTGGCACTGAGTGGTATTGTGTGGAGTGTGTGTTGCATTCAGGTCTCGCACTTATGAAAGATAGAGCTATTTGCATTGTAAATTATACAGTTTTTTACTTATGTTTTTTGTTTGCAGTGGAGTGGATGTATGTTGCTTGTAGTGGAATTATGTGGTTGGAATTGTTAGTGGTGGAATTGTGAGGTATGTAGTCTATTTATGTATTGGAAATATGTGGTATGGTGAATAGATGGGGTGAAAGCTGTATAAAATAGTTAGAATGTAAGATTGAGAGTGATAGGTAGTTTGTGTATGAAGAGGTGAATGAAGTCGAGATAGCGAGATAGAGTAGTAGAAAGAGTGTGTGAGAAAGAGAGAATAAAGGGGAGAGAAGTTTATAGACGCATAAAGAGGCTGCACTTGTGTATGCAGAAGACACTGAAAGAAGAGGAGAGTGTGTGTTTGCGGTTTGGATTTTTTGTAAAGCTTTTGTAAACTGTGCTGAAAGACCTGAATTGAACAATATGAGAAATGCTGTTTCAGTTGTGCGTGTGCAATGGAATTATGTGGATAGTAATTATGTGGTATTAAGTGTAGTGGACTTATGTGGAGTGGTATTGTGCGTCGTGGAGTGGCATGCATGGAGTGGAATTATGTGGCATTGTGTTGAATTATGTGGCATGTTGTGGAATTATGTTGTTTGGATTGGATGTATGTGGTGTGTAGTGGAATTATGTCTTGTAGAGTGGAATTTTGTGCTGTAGAATGGAACTGTGTAGAGTTGAATTGTGTTGTGTGCACTTGTGTGGCATTGAGTGAAAATATGTTGAACAGAATTATGTGGCTTGGTGTGGAGTGTATTTATGTGGAGTGTTGCTTTGTAGCATGGAGTAGATTTATGCGGAGTGTAATTATGTGGTATGGAGTGGAGTGTAATTATGTTGTGAGGTATGGAACTGTGTGGCATTGAATTGTGTGGTGTGGCATGGTGTGGAATTGTGTGGAGTGTAAATATGGGGCACGTTGCAGGTTTGAATTTTGTTGAGTGGAATCATGTGTTTTGGAGCTAAGTGGATATATGTGGAGTGTTCATTAAGTGGTGTGAAGTGTAATTATGTAGGTTAGAATATAATGATGTGTCGTAGAATTATCTGGAATTGAATTGTGTTCTATGGAGTGTAATGGAATTATGTCGGATAGAGTGGTATTAGGTGAAGTGGAATTATGTTGTGTGGAGTGGAAATTTCTGGAGTTGAATTTGATGGAATGTCAGTATGTGGCATGTAGTGGAATGATGTGGGGTTTAATTGTGTGATGTGGAATTATGAGATGTTGAACATTGTTTTGTAGTGGACTTATGCGGTGTGCAGCTGTGTGTTGTGAAATTGCGTATTACTTACATTTTTTGCATTTTGTTGAATTAGGGGGAGTTGAATGCTTGTTGTCTTCATGAGGCAGCTGAGTGTGGCACGCAGTCTGCATCAGTTATCTGTATTGTCCAGTGATCTCTTTGTGCCTTAGATTGCAGTGGACTTGGAATGCGTTATGGCCAGAGTTACCAATTTAGGAACTGGGTAAGCAGGTTTGAGTCTCAGTGTCAGCTCAACATCCTATGAAATTCACTGTGTAAAAGAAACTAATATGACCTTGTGTAATGTAGCTGGTACTCATGTAAAGCACTACAACCCCTATGGGTTGAGTTTGTGCTGTGTGAAACTGGAAAAAAATAATGATTTGACACTGAGTGCTGATTTGGCCCGTAGACTATGAGAGGAACTGGGATAATCTTGATTGGCGAGATGAGCAAACAATGACATCCTATAGGGAAGGCTATTTCAGTTTGGGGCTTATGTTTTGGGTTTGAAAAATCGTTTTTCTTTCAAGTGATTCATCAGGGGAGAGTAATGTGTATTTTGTTTTTTGGGGGGTGAGCAGCTGGGAAAGACTGCTGGGGTTTGTGAAAATACAATGTTGACATTTTTCGAAGCAGGACTTTGATAAGACCTGTACCGTGTGGAGGACCAGAATGGATTTTGGGGAAGACGTTGAAAGCACTGTTT
Source organism: Lissotriton vulgaris (assembly GCF_964263255.1). NCBI lineage: Eukaryota > Metazoa > Chordata > Amphibia > Caudata > Salamandridae > Lissotriton > Lissotriton vulgaris. The sequence continues at coordinate 755,321,390 of NC_141694.1, read as the reverse complement.
GTGGGAATTTGCAGCAGTGGCTAGCACTTTCAACGGGATAGATTAGGTGAAGGGCTGGGCTTGCATTGTTTACATTATGAAGAGGTGGAAGGGACTATACTGTGCACTTCTGCCCAATGTAGGCTTAAAGAGGTGTCAACATTTTGTGGAACATTTGTGATTTATGGTTAAAACAGAAACCAAATAATAAGCTTTGTTTATGCTGTGTGTCGCATGGGGATTTCATGGTCTTTCAATATACAGTATCTGTATGAAGAAGTCAATTTGTCTCGGTGGCACGGAATGTGCACTCATCGACTTGCAGGATGTTCACCATGCATGAGTATGCTTCGGTTGAAAAGCAATCCGCCCCCACTGGTGAATCCCTCATGCATCATCATTACGTGCAGATAAATTCGTAAAGTATGCTTTTGGTAAATATCCAAGCGTAGATGCACAAAACGTCATAAGGAGCTGCATTTTGCGTCGCTCATTTAAAAGCGCCTCAAGTCATTACTTTTTTTTAGTTCAAAAACGAGCCCTTTGGGGACCAGGTGAAAGTCATTTATGGAGCTATGGAAAACCTCACAGAGCATCTCTGATAACATGGTCAATTAAGCTGAGCAAGTAAACATTTCTTAAAGGAGAACAGAAATGTACTTGCTCTGTTAGTAGCAGCCTGCTGTTTAAAATACTACATTCCACAAAATGCAAGAGCCCACTCGTTCCAGTGAATTAAATATATCTTACTTTTTTCCTTCAAAATTTGTTTAATATAAAACATGTCAATTAATGTAGTGTTGCGATCTTGTGATGCTCTCCTGAGGGGGCGCCATTCATCAAGTTCCTGCGCAGGCCTCCACACTGTTGAATGGCGTACAGAAGATTCGGTCTGCAGTAATAGTATCTGTGGGGGCTGTGGTCACAGATCATACTCGCCGACTATGGCCTCCAGAGACCCGGAGCAGTAGTGGTCATGGAGGAGCAGGGGCGCTATCAGAGGGTCAAATAATAAGCTGCTGGGAGAGGAAAAGGGAATGGGAGTAGGACGGGCAGGGAGGGCGCAACAGGCAGTATGTCTGCAATCTGCAGGGAGAGAGCTCTGCGACGTAACAGAGCTCTTCACAAAAACAGTGGCAACCTTCAGAAAATGTACAGAAACAAAGCTGAGCAAAAAACATTGAGCATACGCTTCACGAAAATAGAGGCAAGCTTCCCAGAATGTATTAAAACAAAGTCGTACAAAACATCATGCACAAGGTTCACTGTATCTCCGAACAAGCTCTCGGCATTGCGTGCCGGGGGGCGGATTCCTTTTAAGTCTGATGCGAGGGCGGGGGAGCGGATTCCTTTAAAGTCTGATGCTGAGGCTCACAAGCTGAACAAATGGTGTGCTATGTGCACGCGTCCGGCTCACATGCACTGTAGGCAATCCGCCTTTGGGTGCATTTTTCATAGCCCTTACTTTAATCTCGCCAAGCATCGCTAACGGGATGGCTTAGGCGAGACCTAAACAGATAATGGGGTGGTAGGGTTCTGTGAGGTGTTGGGAGGTCAGGCCGACCCCGCCATGCACAGGCAACACTGGTGAAATCTCAAATCTATGCAATGCACATTATGCTAATCTCAGTTGCATAAAATTGGTGATTTTCCATCGTTTTTATTTTTAAACAGTAGTTGGTATTTACGTAGAAGACCTACGTATAACTCCACTTTAACCTTTATTTCTTTCAGCTAATTTCTATTTTTTTACCATAAGTTAAAATCCAACTACCTTACTTAAATATAACTACACTTTAACCTTTTTGTTTCCAGTGAACATATATATATATGTGTGTCTGTGTGTGTGTGTGAGCATGTATACCCAACGCTGCGAGGACCAGATCGGTCCTCATAGCATGTGTAAACTCTAAAAGAACCAAACAAACACTATCTATATGAGCACTGGTGCCTTAAGAGTCCCGGTCTCGTAGTATGTTTAGGTACATTCGACGGAGTGTATCAAAAACTAAAAGTACAATTATATTTTCCTTGGTGCGCTTTATAACCGATCCCACTATCGAGGCATGCATGGAGTTAGAATAGTAAATACATACTTCATTACGGTTTTTGTGTTTTTATATGTGTGCACATATTTTTACACACGCACACCCCACACACAAATACACACACAAAAACACATCCAATATCTGATTTTGGATTGAAGTAATCCAACCTAAAGGCAATCAAACTGATGGTAATTCCGAAGTTACTGAGCCAAAGTAATTTTATGGCAAATTAAAGAGTCTGACCATAAGAGGGCTCACCAGGTTGGTTACACTGTTCATGTGCATAAATGTGCCATGTGCAGGTAAGTTGTTTAGTTTACTGTATAGTATTACATTTCTTTTTGTTTATTTGTGCTCTTGAAGCAGTTTCACTATTTTGCGAGATTTCAGATGTTCTAAGCACACAGGGGCATATTATCAAGGGATTTATCTCCGCTTTTTTGGCTTTAAAAGCCAAGAAAGCGGAGATAAAATTATCTTCCTATCAGCAACAGGGTGCTAACACGCAAATTCGCATGTTAGCACCCTTTTTCTCTACGCTTCCCCTTGCATCTCTAATGAGATGCAAAGGGGGCGTTCCATAGAAAAATAATAGGAGAAATGTTGTTAAGCGACATTTCTCCTATTATCAAGGATTTCGCTAACCCTGTTAGTGATAAAAAAAGCAGCACTAACTGCGGATAGCACTGCTTTTTTTACACTTGGTATTTTCCTGACTTAGCCATGATATCCTATGGAAGGTGGATATCATGGCTAAGTTTGTGAGCTCCTATCATCAAGCTAACGCCAAACTTTGAGAGATTATCGTTGACTTTCCAGCGATAATCTCTCAATTGGCAGTTAGCGTTAGGATTTTTATCACTTCTGAGATAAACCTTGCTAATAGCAAGTTATCTCTGCGATATTTTCCGGCGATGCTTAGCGTTAAAAAATTTGTTGCTAAGCATTGTTAGCGATAAATATCGCCTAACGTTGGTAATATGCCCCACAATGTTTTTAAATTGCATTTATTTAGTTCTTACTACCAAGAGGCGTTGAAGTCACAATGTAGCAGGCTGTCTGGGTAAGGGGCTATAATTAGTCTGACTTTCATAGTTTATTTTTGATCATTTTCGTATATTTACCTAAGACTATTTGTTAGATGAATGTGTATTCAGATCACGGATCTCTTTAAGATGATCAGCGCTTTGGCAGCACCATTAAAGGTCAGTACAACAGTGTAATTCTTTATAGAAATTAGAGGAACATTTATAAATAGTACAACAAACTAAACACATTCTTTGAGGTCTCACCAGTTCATCACAATAATTAAGCACAACTTGCTGTCTGCTTCAGAGTCTATATTTATATTCGGCTATCCAACCTTTTGGCAGTGTGGAGTAGCATATAAAGTTTAATAACACTTACAGAATAATTTATCAGACTGAGAAATGTAGGCTATTTTTTTATTGATGCCGTCCTATCAGAGTAACCAAAACGTTCCTTTCCAAACCTATGTCTAAACTTTGAAGCACTGTAAACATTCCAGATTTGGTCACTTATAATGGTTTAATGTCCATGTGCAAGTCGGTACGCAAATTAATCAGATTTACCCATAATATTTACTTCCTTAAACTCTCATTTCAGTGGATACTGGTTAAGGTGTGCATTTTGGGACACTACCTTGGTTAGTGAATGGTGTCTTGAGAAGACTTCATCTGGGATAAGTTATTATCAGTTTTATCACTGAAATGTGGAAGGGTACGGGAGTCCTCAGCCTCATAAACCTCACATAAGTGTCTGTGGTGAACTAGGGAGAAGGTCGGCATGTCCCACTAATTCCTGCAAAGCTTTCTAATATATAGATTTATAGATGGGTAGCTATCAATAACCTATTATTTTCCTCCACTGGGTTTCAAGTCACGTCAAATTGGCGACACGAGTGACGTTTACGTTCATGGAATGCACTTAGTGCGCCATTGAGATCCCAACTTATGTTTGTGGTGTTGAAACCAGGACCAGTGCCTGGACATTGAGTAATTGCTCAGCTCATGATCTACCGATGAGGCCTGTAGACCGCTCTCTTGAACAATTGGGTTCCTCCAATCAATAGGAACTGTTGTTATGATGCAAACAAGTCCCAATACAACCACAGACCTAATATCAGCAGGTTTGTCATCCATGCCCTCCTCTTTAAAATGCAACCTATCCCAGCTATGAGACTGGGGAACAATTCTTTCTGAAGTAATAATTGCCACTGATTTCTGGTGAACCTCAGCATTTGGAAGTTTCATTGAGGTGATCTGCTAGTGCTCTGCAAAACTCTTAAATAATTCAACAACAAATACATCTCTTAGAAATAATTGTTCTCCCTACTACATACAGAAAGTAAATTACTCGTTTTTGCCCCATATTTGGTTGCTTCGTCTCATGTGAAAACTACAGCATTGCATACATAGTAGTCAGTCCGCGTTCTACATGTTTTGGCCAGTACAAAAAGTGCATAGAATGTGCGATGGCTTCCCTGTTCGATATTTGCAAAGAGCCTGGACAATCCCCAAAGAAAGAAAGTCCAATTTCACACAATCAACCCTACCTTGAAAGGACTATATTTACTCTCTCTCCATGACAAAATTCACTTGAAAGTTTGTTGTGGGTTTTATAAGGCACTCCACTTGAGCAAACCTGACTATCTTGTCACAAACTCTGTGAGTCTCGTGGTGCTTGTACTACTAACTGAACATTCCTGGCTTGAATGGAAATCCAGAAAAACACAAAAAGCAGGCACATTAGAAGGCTTTCTCTGCAAATGAACCAGGCCTCTGTAAATGACATCCCTTTGGGGGCGTGGCTGCATTCTTAGCAAATGGCTCAAAAAGTACTTATTAATTAAGATGGCCAGGCAGTCTTCATTTACATGCAGTACTTGAAGTGGTAAAAAAAAAACATGGGGAATCTCATAATGTTAAATAATATATTGCCATCAGATTAGCTAAACTTGCATTTATTTTTGTTTAAGGTTTCATTATTATTTTATACGCACGTAACTGAAAGTGGAACAACAAGACACTTAGGGGCCTATTCGAATGACTTGCGGACTTTGTCCGCCCGTCATCCTAGCGGGGAATGGGACCGCCCGCCATAAGGGTGGGGGTCCTGTGGGGGGTATTAGGATGTGCCCGCCACAGTGGCGGGCACATCCTGCATTTTTAGCATTGTGGCGGGCGGTGCTCTCAGCCCGCCAGCCACAATGCTAAAAATGCATTACAGCATTTGCCTGCCGCTTTGTTTATGCAAATGAAACGGGGTACCACAGGTACCCCCCGTGTGCACCCCCACCTCTCCTTCACTTTGTGGGCCAGCAGGGGGCCCCCAGAGTGAAGACCGCATGCCTTTCCGTGGCGGCGAAGGCATCCGAATTGGGCCATCCTAATATGGCTGGCTGTGCATATTAATCTTTTTCCGCCCCAGCCACAAGGCGACCGGGGCGGAAAAGCGGCGGATGGTCTTTCTGTCCGCCGCGGTCCCCCCGCCATTCTAATATGGCGGGGGGAATTCAGGAGAGGATGTCGGGCGGATTGCCCCCGCCAGGCCGGCGGTGGCTACCGCCAGCCTGGCGGGGGCAATCCGCCCGACATCCTAATGGGCCCCATAGAGAATATTTTGTTCATTTTAGCCATGCGTTGGCAGGGTCGCATACGTGGCTAAAAAGAACAAAATATTCTTCAATTGTTATGTTTTTCACTTTCAGTTAACTGCATATAAAAAAAAGCAGAAACCTTATACAAAAAATAAATGAATGTAAACCTACTCAGATAGAAATATATTATTTTACGTTATGAAATTTCACTTGGGTAATGTGACCACTGCAGATGTGAGGAATAGTGACTTGCGTATTTATAGTGCTACAAGGTCCCAGCCTGGAGCAGAGAGCACTGTGAAAATGCAAGTCATTATTTAAAATTTTTATTATACACAGTGTAATGTAGACTGCCGCAGATTGATTTGGTGTTTTAAAATAAAACAAGTGCTTGCGACAGAGACATTTCAGTAATAGGTAAAGTATACCTAGTGCACGCATTTGTACACTTTCTAGAACTCAGCTTAGAACACCCACACTTCAAGTATCAAAAACAATAGCTCCTTCCCACCCCAACCACGCCCTCCCTTCACTTCTATGCAGAGGAACTTCAAGGGCTAAAATAACTGTTCAGGGATGGTTGTTTTTTAACGAAAAGTATGGGAACTGCTTTTGTAAAATTAAAAAAGCATTGAGCATGTTGTTCCCCATAGATCCCGCCCACTTCTACCACTGTATACATGCAGATGCCTTTCAAGGTGATTCGAGTTGGTGACAGGGAGGAGGCCAGGACCCAGGCTTACAAGACAGCAATTATTGGGCCTAGTGTTGTTGGTCAATTTCACTTGTGGTTTGATATATTTGTACCTTTATAAGTCTCACATATAGCGTGGATTATGAATTACAGAAAAATACCCCTGAAATGATCTCTTAAACGCCGTCATGGAGCTCGCCCATGCTCCTCCCACTCTCCCTTTTCTTGCCATATCTTTTTAGAGGGGGGGTCTGACTTCAAAACATTTTGCTTGAGGGTGACTCAAAGCAAAAAGATTTGAAGACCTCTACCCTAGAACACAGCATTCCTATTCCTGCCTCACCTCATGAGTCTGCTGCTTTGCATCTGTATTTTCTCACCTTTATTTTCTTTATCCTTTTACTCTTATTGTAAACATATCTGCATGCTGCTCTATCCTTGGATGTATGACGTTACAACGCATACATTCACAACGCATACCATTACAACAAAACATTTACAACGCAGTATCCATTACAACGCATGCCATTACAACGCATGCCATTGCAACGCAGTTGCTATTACAACGCATGCCATTACAACGTAAGTATGGGTAAGTATTTTTTAATTAATGGGAATGTAATAGTAGTGTAAGTGTTGGATAGTGTAGGGGTTAAAATTACTATTCTAACTCCAGGGGGGTGTATTAGTAGGGTAAGTGTTGGATAGTGTAGGGGTTAAAATTACTATTCTAACTCCAAGGGGGCGTAATAGTAGGGTAAGTGTTGGATGGTGTAGGAGTTAAAATTTAATTAAATACTTACCCATACTTACGTTGTAATGGCTAGCATTGTAATAGCAGCTGCGTTGTAATGGCATGTGTTGTAACGGCATGCGTTGTAATAGATCCTGCGTTGTAAAAGTTTTGTTGTAATGGTAGTGCATTGTTTTAGTTGCGTTGTAATGGCTGTTTCCCCTATCCTTGCCATTTTCCCCTCAGTAAAAAAAAATCTTTTTTTCACAAAACTTAAGGTTGCATGCTCATTTCAGAATCACTATGTGCATTTTCCCAGTGCTGGTGCAAGAATTTGTGGCACTCTACAAGACATGATGTCTTACCTTTTATTCTCCTGAAGCTGTGCCATATTTAATGGTTTCAGTGGCAATCTGGCACCACTTTCTAGCGGTGCTGAAGAAGCTCTCTGGAATTGCTTTGCTGTTGTCGCAGCTATGTAGCGGCATTCTGGTGTTCAAAGGACAACGCTGTGCTCTTAAGCAATTCTTACCACGTTTAGTCCAAGCCAAAGTCTTCAACTATTTCATTATTCTGTAATTCTCTGGGTAGCGAAGCTGACAAGGTATTCAGAGGTATGATTTGGATCTTAATGCACTGAGACATATTTTCCATATTTCATCAATTGTTAATGATAAGACCTCAAACTTATGAATCTGACATTGATAGACCCTTTCATCCAAAGACTATCTACAGCTTTCAAAGGAAGGGATGCATTGATTCAGCTCAGGGCTGTAGAGAATTATTATAGTTTTTATGTGCCTGGCTAAGAGATTATGTTTTCAATTATTGAGGTCTACTGTGATCCAATTTGACAGAAGAGATGATTATGAAAAAACTGCATCCATGTCCTCCAAGGGCTGCATGTGCCTCTGCGTCTTTTAAATACATTGCTTTTGAGAGCCATATTTGCAGAATGTGGATGCATTGAGTAAACTAAATAGAAACTATTAATTTGCCAATGCAATAGCACGGTGAGTGAAATGACCGGTGCTCTGATCTGCAGTGCATGGGTTCACATCCGTGTAAGATCACCTCACGCATAAATCTATTCAGAGCCAGTAAATTGCAAACCTTTCAATTGTAACACCTGTTATTTCCAGGGCTTAGAAAAGAGTGGGGGTGTGGTTTGAAGTGATCTATAAAAATTGGTTATTAATGGATTCCCAGCTCCACCAGGCCAGGAGTCCTTCTTGGAAACGTAGCAGCCCCTTTCCCAACCACATTCCCCGATACAACACCCGAGTATGGCAATTGAAACAGGAATAAAAAGCAGAATGGTACAGAAGTAAGTGTATTTTGAGCAGATGTTTCAGAAAACATAAAAAAATACTTTTAATATGCCACATGCACACAGTCTTTGAGAGGCACGTGAGACCCAAGGTCCCAGGGGACAGCAGCACGTGGATGTTGAATCAAAATGGCAGTGATAACATAAGTGACATTATACACCCTTTGACCATTGAAGACTTCACAGGGTTGATCCTTTAGCTCACCCCAGGCCCCGAACCCTCCTACTGCTCATTGCAGAGGGCTAAGGGAGTTGGCCGACTGGGGACACCACACTGCTATCAGCCATATTTACTTTCTGTTCCTACCACTGACCCTTGAAACGAGTCGTACCGAAAGAGAAGCCTTGGGTATCAGTTACTATACCCTGCTAGTGGTAATTAATTACTTATTTTAGAAGTTTTATATAGCGCTGACCTGACCCGAGGGTATCGGAGCGCTTTACAACAGTGAGACTTAAGAAATTACAATAGAAGTAGAGTCTTGAACATAGAGATTTCGGATTCGGCGAGTGTTGAGGGTTCCCGAGGTAGTAGATGGGTCGTGAGGTAGCTTTGTTGAGTGCATTCTTGAGGTAGTGCGAGAGATTAGCTGCAGCATCGCCTTCCAGACCTATTTGTGTGGTGGTGTGGATCCTTATGATGCAGAGACTTAAATCTACAGGATCATGGTTGGCGCGGAGGTGGCAGCTATCCATTTGGAAGGGAGCTGTTGAGGAGGAGGGCTTTTAGGAGTTTTTGGAATTTTGTGAAGGACCAGGTGGTTCTGATATCTACTGGGATGGAGTTCCAGATTTTGGGCACATTTCCGGCGAAGAGCCAAGAGCTCACAGGTCACATGACCTGTGTAGGTTATCTATAATGTCTCATTTTATCCTCACCAGGATCCATACATTCAGAAACAAGGGCACTAAGTTAAAGGCATCACCAGTTTTCGTTCCAATCGGGCATGTCACTTTCAAGTAATGTGTATTGTCTCCACTATTACCTCTGTATATCAGTGTCAAATCTCTTCTGCAAGCCTCTTGAAAAGGGGAATCTGTGGCCTTTCGATCCATGCAAACCATCCAAACTTTAACACATTCCTCCACCCCACCCATCAGGAACTCCACTGAAAACCCCCAGAACTAAGCCCTGAAGCCTACAGTGAAAGGCTGACCTACTCTACAACCCAGGAAACGGCTGCAAAGACAACATAAAACTACTACCAGACACAATACTCCCAGACCCAGTGCTGCACATCTTGCTCCATCCCAGCACATGTCTAATGCACATTCGCAGCAACTGATACAAAGTGTACTAAAAGCGTGTTATTCCAATGGATGCCATAAAAGGGCCAGTCCTAACCCATCATTCTTGCCCTCTGTTTGCCAACCATGAGTCCCATGATCATCATTTACTGCCCACCCCTGTGCTTACATGATGCCCTGAAAGCAGCAAAGTATTTAAAATCACCCAATCCTTTATTTGACCTCCTGCCCTGCATTGTGTCTAAAATAATTTTCTCTGTCTTTAGCCATAAGCATACTAACTAATTGGGTGTCTTGCAAGATGCATTTTCATTTAGCCAATCATTCATCCTGAATTACAGTCAACATATTAGGAAAAGCCAGATCCATCCTCCGAAGGGATATTGAGCCGTGTGGCATCCCTGGGAAACCCCTCACCACCAAGGCTGGTCAATAGTTGCCGTTACTTCTGATGACCTCTCAGAGAGTGCTGATTCCGGTGGTGCAACAAGTCCTGATCACTGGAACAACGTTTGTCAATCCCTGTGTATCAAAACACTGTTGGATGTAGAACATCTGTTTGCTCCTGTAGGACATTTCAACAGAAATGTTATGGCTAGGGGCCTGAGAAGAAATTGTCTATGTTTCTCATGGCCATTATCAAATTTAAATTGTGTTGTTTGACTTATCCACTCTCTCCCCAGATAAATATGGTACTCCAAGAGACGTTTTAAGGCATGGGCAAAGCGGGCTCCGGCCCAGGGTCCCAGAATTTCAGGGGGGCCGATGATACCGGCAACTCTGTTTTACAGAGTCTTGCCCTGATGACCTTGAATAATTCTTAAACATATGTTTCCCTTTAATTGTTTTTATATGGCTGGTGTGTGAGAGTCTATTACAGACATTTTGCAGAGAAGTTTGTATTTATGTTTCATGCAACAACCATAAAAAAGTTTCTTTTGGGTCCAAAAAAGTGCCTCATGAGAAATTGGAGTGAGCCACAGAAATTATTTCCAGTAACATTAATGAGCTGCTGCTGTATTACAATATTGAAAACACAAATCACTATCCCTGAATATTAGATGTAAACACATTTAAAATTTGGATAAGTGGGCCCGTACACTTTCAGTGACCCGTTCAACAAGGGCGCAGAAGAGCTGACACTGGATCATAAATTCAAAACTGTTCCGAACAGGGGCCAACAAAATACATTTGGCCCAGGGCTCCCAACATTCTTAGGATGTCCTTAGGTAGTCCATGAAAAAATGTGCAGTGGAACAATGTTTCCATCTTCCTTCTTAGCAAAACTATGTGGAAGTGGGTGCATCACTAGCAGCTTTCTTATGTTTGGCAGTTTTTATAGCAGAAACCTGGCCTAAAGGCACTGGAGCGCTTTACAACAGAACAAAAAAACATTACCTATTTTTTATTTCCCCTTTTGGTACTCGCGATTAAATGATATGTTCTGAATCATAGAATGCCGAGCCGAGGCCGGGATTCGAACCTGATTCCCTATGTCCCCAGGTGGGCAGCTCTAGCAACTAGACTACATCTGCTGGCTCTCTTCGTTTTGTCCTTTCGTGTAAAATAGGTGACTGTCCCTTGTAGCCAGTCTGTGTGCACACCGACCCACTCAAACAGCCCTTAAGAATAATTACAAGTTCTAAAAAACAATTCGCTTTCAAAAGAATTTTTCATAGACTTCTTTTTATTAGAGCTTGTGTCTTGATCATTTTCCATATTCTTTTTCTTTTGATATGCTGACAATTAATATATTAATCCTCTCAGCAGAGCTACATGCTACTGAGGCCATGATTTAATTAACCAGGACAAAACACGTTTTGCGAATAATGCAACTCTTGATTCTCAGTCACACAATTTTAAGAAAAATGTCTAGTTTTCACAATGGCTACAAATTCTTCGCAAGAGATGCGTATGTATTGTACAGCACAGAGGAAAACGCTTTCTAGTTGTTTTGTGCTGGACCAACAGCATCTCAATAGTTACTAATTCAAATTTTCTCTATAAAGCAACACGTAATCAGAACCCAAACGAGCACTTTGGTTGACTTAAAATATTTTGAAAATGCCCCTTTCCAAGAAAGCTTTGGTACCCAACAGTGCAGCTACCAGGCCTGGCCGAGACAGGTAACCGTGATGGGGTGGGGCGGGGCAGTGGGGGGCAAGTGCACAGATGACCTGATAGGGAAAGTAAAATAAAAAATAAGTAAACCCACCTACCTTGCGCTCTCCGTATCGCTGAGTCGGTGAGGCGGCGAGTGCAAGGTAAGTGGTTTTATTTCTTTCCCTATCCCATCGTCTGTCCACTTCCATCCCCATCTTCCACTCTTGGCCCCATTGCCCCAATTCTCCACTGCTGTTACATTGGTCGGCCGCGCCTGGTTACCATCTGCAATTCATCCAATAGTCTTGTGGTGCATACAGAAAGCCCTGGCAAAGCATGTGCAAGGATTTTTGTTGCTTCAGGTAAAGTGATATTTTGCCACCCCTGTCACTAATTATAATATCACATTGGGTGCTCGACGGATCAAACTGATACCTGCTCTGTGGGCGATTCCCTTGTAGCTACTTAGTGTTTTCCTACTTAGAATTGTCTCTTATTTCAGTGTCCCAGAAGGTTGTATGTTGGATCTACGAGTTCCCCAACCACCACTTCCCTAACAACGAGGTTGTAACCACGACCTCATCTAAACCACAATTTTTTTTCCACGCATTCCTTTACCACGATTTTTCGTGGTAAAGGAATGCATGTTAAAGAAAATGGTTCCCAACTAGTACCCCGAACCCCCACCCCTTAAATACAAATTACCCCACCCTAAAAATAAACACGATCACCGACACACACTAAACTAAATCACCCCCACCCTAAAAATAAACACGATCACCAACACACCCTAAAAGCAAACACGATCACCCACACCCCCTAAAAACTAACCCCAAACCCCTACCCCTAAAAACGAACCCCAAACCCCGCCCTCTAAATACTAATTCCCTCACTCTAAAAATAAATACGATCACCCACAAACCCTAATAACTAATTCCCCCACGCTAATATTAAACATGATCACCCACACCCCCTAAAAAACGAACTCAACCCCCTTAACACTAATTCCTCCCTCCCTAAAAATAATCACGAACACTTCCACCTCCTAAAAATGTACTCAACACCTTATACACTAATTCCCCCACCTTATAAATAACTACGAACACCCATACCCCTAAAACGAAACCCCAACCCCTAAAATCTAACCCTAAAACCCCCCACCCCCTGAAAATTAACCCCGCTTACCTGTTCCTCTGCGGCGCTCCTCCGAACTCCGCCCTGCCCGAACACTAGACCGAATCAGCCTCAACCATGCACATGCTTGGTTAAGACTGAGTCGTTGTTCGGGGCAAGTCGTTGTTCGGCTTGCGTGACTCCGGAACTCGTTGTTCCGGAGTCATTGTTCAAGATGTTTCCCGTCCCAGAACTGTCTAACCGTAGAATTGGCCTCAATCCCGGTGTTCTGCCTCCTCTTGTAATGCACAATGTTATCTTTGAATGTATTTAGTATTTATGTAGGGCTACAGTGCTATATTTTCAAGGCGAAAGCGCCACCAGAACGTCCCTTTTAGCGATGTTCTGGTGGTGCTATGCCCTTCTCCATATTTACAAAGCTTTGTTAAGCCACTTTTTTGTGGCATAAGGCCGCCTTGTAAATATGGACCCTTTATACGCATCAATTTGCGTGAAAGTGGCGTGCAATGGATGTTGCTGTGGGCGTTCCACTACAACATCTGAGGCAGCGCCAAACACTAACGCCATGCAATAACAGGTGTTAGATTTGCGCAAAGAGGAGAAGTACTTTTATTTCTCCACATTTTTGCTTTGTTTTTGCAGCACACATAGAAAGAGCAAAACACCAATAATGACGGTTTATGTGCAGGAAGGTGTCCCTTTCTGCGCCTAAACAATCATTAAATAATGACGATTTGCTACTTCTATATGTGCTGCATTGTGCAGCACACAAAAAAGTAACCAATCGCCATTAAGGATTGTTTATGTGCAGGAAGGCAAACCTTCCTGCACATAAACAATCATTCCCTGCAACGCAAGCACCCTTGCACTATGGTGCAAGGGTGGCTGCGTTGGCGCTATGCAGCTAATTTTAGCGCCGTATTTTTGCAACTACTGCGCATACCTGCATTTTGGAAATGTCGGAGCGCGGTGCTGACAAATTTGGTGCAGCTCCATGCGCCAGCATTTCTTTGTAAATATGCCCCATAGTGTCTCAAAAGGCCGTACAGTGCCACAAAGTCAACTTTTTGGCACTATACAACCACATAGAATGATGCATGCATACATTATTTATAATCTTTTCATTAATTTGGTGCATGCCTCATCTTGCAGGGCACACCCTTTTATATGTGATTGCTAACTGGGCTGAGTACTTAAAAAAACTCAGCCAACTTGATTATTTGAAATGAAACAAAAGCATTTCATTTTTCATCCTCTCATTAGGGGATGCTAGAAGCTCTGTGGGTTTTCCCTTTAGGAAGATTTCATTAGCGATAATTGGAGATGATGAATCTTTCTTGATGCAGGAAGCAAAATGGAGGTGCGTCTCAAGACATCTGCAAGTCTCTCTGATGTCTCTATGCGTTGATTGCATGTACTGTCGGCCGAGACACTATTCAATTAATTTCTGGATCCTGATATCTAGCATGAAATTCAATTGCTTAGAAAAATCATCTCACACACGTGCTCTGATTCTCTTTTTAATATTGGGGTTCATTTAAGGAGCAATAGCATTCTGCTATTTCTGCCTGATTTAGTGCATCTTGTGCATTATTTTTGCAGGTGTATGTAAATATCAAGATTGCCTGTAGGGTAGGCAGGTCTGTTCCTGTCTGCCTGAGCGCCATCCCAGTCCTGTTGCAGGGGTGGCTCTAGTCTCATGGCGGCCCTGGGCAGGGAGCGTAGGTAGGGGGCCCCGGAAGAGGGGGTCTGGACGGGGCGGAGCGCGGAGGCCAGTGAAGAGGGGGGGGGGGGGGGGGGGTCAGGGTGTTTGGAAGTGGAGCAGTGCCGGATGCAGCCAAATCCCTGCCAGGGTCCGCCACGCAAATATGTATCCATCCTCAGAGGATTATTATATTAAGGATATATATTGGCGTGGTGGCCCCTGGGGTTTGGTGGCCCTCTGCAGGTGCACAGCTTGCACATGCCTAAGGCCGCCCCTGCCTGTTGCAAACACAGACCTCCCCTTTTCTGTTTCCTGGTACGGCTACGCTGATTGACCCAGCGCATATATTGCTCAACATGATATTTTTGACATAAAACTTGATTGTTTTAAATTGTATGACATTTTTTATTATGTAATCTTTTAAGGTTGATTTGCAGCCGAATAAAAATTCTTTGATGATGATGACCCAGCGCATAGTGAAATCCATGCAGGTCTTCAAAATGACCAGCAAATACACAATAATATATGAAATTTGTGATATGCAACCGATCCTCATATATGTTCTGTGCTTAATTTGTAAAATAGTAAGTGCAGGGGTTTTTCTTTGGACCATGTCACTATTGTTTCCGAACTCCCAGATTTGCTGAATACTATGGTTGCGTAATCTCTTTTGCACCGCATACCTCTTTCTTCCTCCACCCTTACTTGTCTTTTTATCTCATGCTTTCAGGTTCTTTTTCCTCTCGGTTTACTTCTTTTGTCCCTGTTTTCCTACCTTTCTCTTTCTTCTTTCTTCCGTTTCTTCCGTTTCCTCCTTTCTGTCTCTTGGTCAGAGTCAAAGTCTGATATGAAAAAAAGTCTCAATCCTCATAAAATGGTGCTTATCACATTCTACCACCTACACAAATTAGGCATGGATTGCGGATGGTCTGAAAAGCCAACTAGATTACAATATACAAAGGGCCAATCGTTGTGGCATGTAAATTGGCAATGAGGGAAGCCTTGTGGCCCCTGTTGGACTCCGTAAAACTGTGACTAAGCATTAGAGCGTTGCTTTGGGTGAGTCACAAGCTTCACTGGTTTCCTGTGACACTTTTTTATGGTCCTCTGTTTTGCTCATCCAGTTTGCTATCAAACCAGATCTTTTCTTCTATCCAGGAAAGTGGGGAAGTAGATGCCCAAACCTCAGCTTTCCTCAGAAAGTCAAGTACTAACGTTGGTTCCCAAGATCATCACTACTATTTAATTACCAATTTTCTTGTGCCTTTCCTCAGATCACTCAGCCTTCTGCAAATCCTTTAAAGCCTTTTATCTGTTAAGTTCCCTTAGGGGCTGGCCTGCCTGCCTGCCTCCTTCCTTCCCTCCCCCTCCCTCCCTCCCTCCCTCCCTCCCTCCCTCCCTCCCTCCCTTCCTTCCTTCCTTCCTTCCTTCCTTCCTTCCTTCCTTCCTTCCTTCCTTCCTTCCTTCCTTCCTTCCTTCCTTCCTTCCTTCCTTCCTTCCTTCCTTCCTTCCTTCCTTCCTTCCTTCCTTCCTTCCTTCCTTCCTTCCTTCCTTCCTTCCTTCCTTCCTTCCTTCCTTCCTTCCTTCCTTCCTTCCTTTCCTGATACTGGGTTTTGCTGTGGGCGTTCTACTATAACATCTGAGGCAGCGCCAAACACTAACGCCATGTAATAGCAGGTGTTAGATTTGCGAAAAGAGGAGAAATACTTTTATTTCTCCACATTTTTGCTTTGTTTTTGCAGCACACATAGAAAGAGCAAAACACCATTAATGATGGTTTATGTGCAGGAAGGTGTCCCTACCTGCGCATATACAATCATTAAATAATGACGATTTGCTACTTCTATATGTGCTGCATTGTGCAGCACACATAAAAGTAACCAATCGCCATTAAGGATTGTTTATGTGCAGGAAGGCAAACCTTCCTGCACATAAACAATCATTCCCTGCAACGCAAGCACCCTTGCACTATGGTGCAAGGGAGCCTGCGTTGGCGCTATGCAGCTAATTTTAGCTCCGTATTTTTGCAACTACTGCGCATACCTGCATTTTGGAAATGTTGGAGCGCGGCGCTGACAAATTTGGTGCAGCTCCGTGCTCCAACATTTCTTTGTAAATATGCCCCATAGTGTCTCAAAAGGCCGTACAGTGCCACAAAGTCAAATTTTTGGCACTATACAAGCACATAGAATGATGCATGCATACATTATTCATAATCTTTTCATTAATTTGGCGCAAGCCGCATCTTGCAGGGCACACCCTTTTATATGTGATTGCTAACTGGTCTGAGTACCTAAAGCCTTTTATCTGTTAAGTTCCCTTAGGGGCTGGCCTGCCCTCCCTCCCTCCCTCCCTCCCTCCCTCCCTCCAATTTTATTTAGATGTCTGCCGTTCCTCCGTTGTCTTCCATATACACCAGTCTATTTTTACTGAAGGGAAGATTCTGCGCTCACATGGAAATATCAAAAGCTATGCTGCCACTATCACACCCCTTAGTGCAAAAAGCACCGCAAACCCATTTCAGCTGTTTTTGTTTCGTGTTCGAAGCAGAAAGGAGCAAACAGTGCTTACTCCAAAGTAAAATACTGTACTAGAGCAAAATGTGTTACAAATAGATTTCAGGCTACGTTTTGCAATTATGTATAATAAAATATAGGAATAAGGAGTTTGATATTTTTTTAAATGTAAGTAGGTAGCAAAAACAGGCACACCAAATGACTGCATTTATTGTTATGGGGCAGCGAAAAAGTACAGATATGTTTACCCTTTCATTTGTAACTGCAACGTTTCAATGCTTTTTTATTCTATAATTGTTTGATATTCTATTCAATAACCAATGTATTTTACAAACATATTCTATTTTTTATTTTACATCGTAGCCTCCTTTTTAATAACTTTTTTCAGCAAATCTCAAAGCCAGTCAGAATGGTACCACATATTATTTTCACTGTATCTTAGTTGAATATTTTTCTGCAATGTATCTATGTCCGTATTTTACATTTTACCCTCCGAGAGACGGTTAGGCATATTATATGATTTTCGTTACAAGCCCTAATGAGACTGCAAAATGTCACTTTGCAGTACCTTGATAAGATTCTCAAGTGCTGCCTTTTCCATAATTTGTCTCAAAATGATGAAGTCTAATCCATTTAAGACCTTCCACATGTTGAAAATCTCTCTCCTTCTATTTGTAGAAATTTTGGGCCCGATTCACAAAGGTAAACTTACACTTTTGTATATGTTTACTACTTTTCGGTATTCACAAAGGTAAACTTAGACCCAAATCTAAACGTAATACTTTTCGGTATTCACAAAGGTAAGCTGAGATCAAAAGTCTAGCTTTACTGCTTTTCGGTATTCACAAAGGTAAGTTACTACTAGTAAAGTTAGACTTTTGCTCTAAGTTTACCTTTGTGAATAGGGCCCATTGAGTCTGTGTGATATATCTGTAAAATCTTCATTGATGAAGAAGTTTGCACCTTTCTCAGTAATTTTGTTAGCACAGCAACCTTCTGACATGATTTTGCTAGCTCCCTCTACTCAGTATGTCCAGCGGGAGAAAGATCAGCAAAATGATTCTCCAAAGTCAGTTTTTATAGAGGCCAAGGATGAACACCTACAACACAATAACCTATCTAAAAAACGATGTAGAATACAAAAGCAGTGAATCTAGTGATTAAATTGATGAAGCAGCTGTGCGCCAGGACTTTTTGTGAATTATACTTCAGGAATTTCCAACACTAGCTCACACTTATTTTATTAAAATAGTCAAAATAACCACTCTCTTCTTGTAGTCAAGCGTGCCACTCCTACTTGCCCAAGAATGTTCTCTTGCACTGGAGTCACTTCTGTTTTGCCATATTTGAACACTACTGTAGGGGTTTCAGTCTCTTGACACTATACCAAGTAAAGGAGCGAGTTAATAGGAACAAGTCCTCTGACTTGTCACTAGATTACCGTTCTTCTCTTCTTTAAAAACACATTTTAAGGGTGCAAATGATGACAACTTTATTGCTTAACGCCCTGAGTCAAGATTAGGTCACCTCTGAAATGAAGCATGCAGTATTAGCCCCTTAGCAAAATAAATACCTAGACTCGTCCCAGCATAGCTATCCAACTTCCAAGCCATCTCTGATATCTCAGTACCTGCTAAGTTATTAGACCATACAGCACTGAATCTAATCCAATATTTTGTTGAATCCAATAGCTTTCTAAGTCCATTTGCACGTAAGAGAGTCAGTGCTCATGGAAATCCCAGATGAGTCTGACTTTACCTTCTTGTTGGAGAGCAAATAGCAATGGCTGAATCACTGTGGAGATTCAGGGATCCCCTCAGGTCAGTCACAAACTCTAATATGGACTATTGGCCTATGCCAGCACTAGTGACAATCTTTTCAATGCGTTTTAGTTGTGATGTTGCCAAATGACATCTTAAAATCAATGTAAATGTGGTTGATAGTGGTTTCCTAATAACCAAGACTCTTGACTTTTTATCCTTATTTTTGTGGGGCTGGGTGTGATAGAAGGGGAGGAAAACTACATCAGCCTATGAACATACTTTAAGCACAGGAATTTGCGAGTTCAGTGAGGGGAGAAATGGCTGACTGTGACACTACTCAATTGATACAGGAAGCTGGCCAAGAACTGAAATTTGCTTCTACAAAAACTGAACCCATTAGGCAAAAAGCTGCCACATGTGGCAAATGTACGAAAAGATGTCAGAGGCTCATCCAAGAGTTATTACTGATAGACAATGTTTATTTATTGTTTTTTTTTGTAAGCCGCTGAAACAACAAGGCAAAGATGCAGTGTTTACTGTGAAACAGTATAAGAGCTGGCACTGGGGGTCGTATGATAAAGGCACGCATTGCTCAGTTACGCAGCCCAAACAACGGATGGGTCTTAACTACGCATTCCTTTACCATGCATGCCTTTGCCACGCTATTTCGTTGTAATGGCATGCATGGTTAGGGGGCATGCGTGGTTCACTTTACCACTACTCCTTCCCCCTCCCCCAGCCCTAAACCCTAAATTATAAAACCCCTACCTGCCACCACCCCCGTTCTGCGGCCTAAAACCTGCCCTGAAAACTACCCCTTTCCCTCCCCTTGCCCTGATACCTAAAACCCTGCTCCTTAACATACACTACTCGGCCCCTGCTCCTGTGCTGTCCCTAAAACTACCCCAACCCCTTACACTGCCCTGAGGCCTAAACCCTGCCCCCATTTAAAAAAATACCCTCATTCCCCCCGCCCTGAGCCCTAAAATCACTGCATTCCTAAAAGAAATCCCCCCAAACCTAGTCCTTAAAACGACCCCAACCCCCTCACCCTCCTTGAGCCCTAAAAGCTTGCCCCTTTCTTAAATGTACCCCTCCCTAAGCCCTAAAAACCTGCCCCCTTCCCAAAAGAACCCCAATGCCCCCCAGAAAGTGACCCTGCTTCCAAAAGCGACCCCCGAGCCTGGGCCCAGCGCACTTCTGTCAGCATCTGGAGCTTCCTGTTTCGACGCTTCTCCCCAAGTGCCCGCCCATCCTGAACACTAGAGCGCATCTGCCTTAACCATGCATATGTGTGGTTAAGGCAGATGCGTTGTTCGGGCAAGCATGATTACTCTTGCCGTGTCCCGGAACCCGTGGCTCTGGTGGCATTATTCCGGGAGTTCCCAGACACTGGGAGGCAATCTATGTGCTATCACTGGGAGCCAATCCAAGAGCAGAAAAGAGAATCCTGACAAAAGGGCTGATATTCTAAGTGAATCTAAAAGTAGATTTCGAAACCCAATCTCAAAGCTAAAACCTTGAGAAACTCTAATTGCTAATACCTTAGACAGTCTAAGTGCTGATACTGGAAAGAGATGACCTAAGAGTAGATGTGGAAAACCATTCTTTGACCTGGTGCTGGGAGCAAGAGTGGCCACTGTGAGCCAATTTATGTGCAGCTATTGGTTGCCAATTTGAAACAAACTTATAGTCATTCCAATACTGAAATGAGTATCTAACCTAAAGCTGACCAAGCTAGCCAATGTAGGCACTAGTTAAAGACTAATCTGGTTATCGTCTTAGACTGATTATAATATTTCACAATTATCAATTGGGTTTGAGCTTTTCCTTCCTGAGGATACATCCTACCTCTGTTATACTGAGTAAATTTCTTCTGAAAAATAGATCATTGATGATCAACCACTCCATTGATGCTCTTGTTTCCTATACATTTTCACCTATATGCGAAAAAAATGCTTTTTAGCCCAGTATGGAAACAGCATTAATATTATCTGTCTTACAAAAGCGTACAACCTGGAAATCTCTGGGAAATTATCTGCCGCGCGACACATACACGATGAAATCCACACATTTCGTCGCGGGTGGAGTTAATCTTAACGGCCTCCTCAAGTTCATCCGTCACTCAGGAAAGGAGTGCGGCTGGACCCTGCAGCGCCGGCTGCTTCGCAGGATTTAATTTGATTTCAGTGCTTCGCCTCGGTCTCACCTGACACTTTATCCTTTTGTTCTGAAGCTAAGCCATTTGGATTTGTGATATGCCACCGGCTCTTGGTATCTTTAAAGCCACAATAATGCTGAGTTCCCCAGCCGCTACACTGGTGCTTTTGGAATGAGAGTGGATGTGGCACTTTTTATCAGTTTTTTTAGGTGCTTCTGTAAATGCACAAGCCAGGGGCGGGAAAGAGAGAGTTTAGTAATTGGTGAGAGAGGGCTGTGGTACCGCAAATAGATGCTGGAAGAAGCTGCCGCGTGGAACTTCAGAAATATCCCCACTCCTCAAATGTCACCGTTTTAGTCTCTTTCAAAATGTTGAAAAACAGGGCGATCAGAAACATCGTGATTGAGATGGAAAATTTTAAAGATCTGTGGGCATACATAATTTATATGTGCTGCCACAGGTTCAGCCAAACACAAACATGCCTAACTGCTTCAATAGAAAGGAAATAGAGCAATAAACTAGAAGGAAATTTGGCTGCATGTCAGAATATCAAGTACAAAAACACTGTAGGCAGAATGTCAACTACCACTGAATCGTGAAGGTTAGTATATGCAGTTAAGCATAGATTTCTTAATTCCATATTTTCTTTGTACCTTGAGAATATATATATATATATATATATATATATATATATATATATATATATATATATATATATATATATATATTCACAGAAAAAACCATAGGTTATACTCCATATATAGTTAGGAATTTGCATTTACAAAACCTTGAAAATTCAATGAAAAAACCATTGGTTTTAGGCCATATATAGTTAGGGATTTGCATTTAGAAAACCTTATTTTACTCGCATAAAACCATTGAAATTCCATATATAGTTATAAGCGCTAACTATATATCGCGCACCCGCAATCCACTGCTGATGATGTCACATATTACATCATTCATGACATGGTTAGTGACATCACTGATGACATCACTGATGACATCTCAAATGACATCACTGATGACATCACTGATTACAACATCCAGTGACTGTATGTTTCTGTAAAGTTAAAATATGTTTTACATATTGAAGAATGAGTAGATATATAAGTGTCTGGATGAAGGATTTAGTAGGTGCATGACTGACTGTATGAGTGAATGATTAAATGTGTCTCACTGAGGGCATGAGTTAGTGACTAAACTGTCTTAATTTGTACATCATTATATCTGTTGTTCTACAAACTGCTGCATATGTTGATCAGTAGCTATATGAGTAACTGTATGGGTTGTTGATTGGTTGTCCAAGTATTTGTATGGGAAACTGAGTGTGTGTGTATGGGTGGCTGGGAGGTGTGTGACTCTGTACATAGATGTGTGAGTAGTTGATTCACTATATGTATAGATTCAAAACTGCATGTGGAAACAGCTGTATGGGCGGTTGACTGTGCATGAGTGTATTAGTGAGTGAATGGATATCTCAGTGCTACATGTCAAATTAAGTACATATGTAAAACACAGTACATGTGAGAGTTGACATCTATAAATAAATGTGCATAAGAGCTAGTGAATGTGTGAGTGGCTGTATGGATCATTGTGAACATGTATCAGAGATTGTATAAGAGAGTAAAGTAAATATGTGTTAGTATATGTTTGAATAAGTAAGGTGTGTATAACTGTATAGTTGAGAAAATGGAGGTGTGATTGATTTTTGGCATAACTGACTAGGTGTGTGAGTAACTCCATGGATGAGTGACTGTCTGTTTACACTGATTGTATCTAAGGTTATATTAGAGTCTGAAGAGGTTCATGGTATTATCACATGAATGATATCATCAGTGATGTGATCAGTCATGTCAAATGAGATGTTATCAGTGATGTCATCAGTGATGTCATTTGAGATGTCATCAGTGATGTCATCAGTGATGTCACTAACCATGTCATGAATGATGTAATATGTGACATCATCAGCAGTGGATTGCGGGTGCGCGATATATAGTTAGCGCTTATAACTATATATGGAATTTCAATGGTTTTATGCGAGTAAAATAAGGTTTTCTAAATGCAAATCCCTAACTATATATGGCCTAAAACCAATGGTTTTTTCATTGAATTTTCAAGGTTTTGTAAATGCAAATTCCTAACTATATATGGAGTATAACCTATGGTTTTTTCTGTGAATTTCAATGGTTTTTTAATAGCAAACATCAAAAGCTGTCAAATGTCAAGTACGTGATAGGTAAAAACGTTTTCGTGTTTATGCACGCTGATGTGCTTTGAACGCTGCCCCCCCTCCCCACTCCCCTCTTTTCTCTTAGTAGTACTCTCTCTTTGCAGATAGTGAACTGTAGTTAACGCAGACCTTTACCCCTGTTGTAATCCGTCGTACCTGCTTGTCTCTCCATTTGATTGATTATTATCCAAGCATTTACTGTTTTACAATTGGTTCTCTTTGGATCATTCTCTATTTACAAACAAGCACAAAGTCGCAATACTCTGTTTAGTCTTTGCAGATAGTGAAAAATCGTGTAAAAAAATAAAAGTAATCGAGCAAAATCAGTAGACCACTAATTCGATCTCTTTTTAACCTCGGTAAAATACAAACATTAGGAATAACCCTTCATGAGAAATACGAAAATAGTGAAATGAATTGAGCTCCACACCATGAGGGCTGCAAAACAGCTCGACTCCGCCACCCACACCGCCCAAAATAACGGCAAACCCTATGCAAATATTATAAATATACACAACACACCACCAAAGAAACAGAATAAAACATTTTATTAAATAACTATTTACATAACTATTTTATACTTTTTATTGCCCAATCCGGCTAGCTCAATCGATCGAGCATGAAACTCATGCACTGATAACAAGCGTTGAGAGTTTGTAGAATGATGGCTTCAGATTTTCCACATACGGTGTAGTGGCGCGAACTGGCAGGGGGCGTTTGGATTCTACCCCTTCTCCAAATAAGATTTTCATACGTGAATGTTCGTTCATGCTTTTTGTCCCTGAGTTGCTTCCATGTCACTGCCTTACATAAATGGCATAAGTCTTGGTTATTGAGTGCCATACTTCAGAATTCTAAGCAGTTCTTGTAACACTGTTTAAACCTTATTTGCACCTGCTGCAGCTTCACTATTCAAAGTAAGTGGGATCCATTTGTGGACCTGACTGCATTGGAAAACAATGTGATACGGTGCCTCCCTAAACCGCTTGACGGAGGCCCCCGAGGGGCGGTGAGATGGCGCGGACTGAGAGGGGGCGCTTGGCTCCTGCCCCCTCCCCAAGTCGTGTTGCCCTGGTGAGGCCTGAGATCGCCCCCGGCATAGGCGGCCGGCTCCCGGGGTCCGGCGGAATTTTTTCCCTTTTGAAGAATCTTTCATTCTGGACCTTGTCCCACAATCCGTTTCACCTGAAGACACGCTGTCGTAGGGCGCCCCTTTACCGTTTTAGTTGCCATTCCGCCCGCTTTTGGTACTCTGTGCCTCTTCCGCCATTCAGCTGTTTACCGCTCGCTCTTGCGACTACAACGTCTCGCTCACCATGTAGTTGAGTTGCTCCCGCTCTTAAGATTTGACCGAACTTTTTGGACTGCTAAAAGCGGTGGAATTCCGACCGCTGGTTGGTGGAGACATTTTGACTATATTCTGCACCTGCATTGTCGCGTAATGCGTCATATGACGCGACGCGTTAGCGCACCCGGAAGTGCTCCGGTGCGCAAGGCGCAGCTTCCCGGAAACGATCCAGAGCGCGCCGCGCAGCGCGTGACGTAAGCATAACAGGTCATGTGACTTGTTAATAAAACTTTTCATTGGTTCATTTTACTTTTCTTTTCCTAATTATGTAAGACTAGGTCATGTGACCTAAAAATAACACTTTTCATTGGATTAAAACATTTTTTTTCCCAAACGATGAAAGCCCCACCTTGTTTCTGGATGTTTCACACTGAAGCTGGCGTCACCATGAGAGCACCACCATCTCGTAGCTCCGTTGTGGCCATTCCGCAAGCAATCATGGCAGCCGCTCCCCACCGGAAGCCTGCGGGAGTCGAGGGCCCCCAAGACTTTTGTACAATCTTCAAGGCTGAGGGGACGCTTTCGAGAATGGAACCCAAGCCCTGGCAGACAAGCGTCCGAGTTCCAAGGTGTCCCAGGGTCATTTTACTGGACCAGGCCCAAATCCGAAGAGCCGGCCGCCATTTTAAGAGTCCTGTGGCAGCCGCCTACCGCTGCACCGCAAGAGTGGGAACAACTCAACTACATGGTGAGCGAGACGCTGTAGCCGTAAGAGCGGGCGGTAAACAGCTGAATGGCGGATGAGGCACAGTGTAGCAAAAGCGGGCGGAATGGCGACTGAAACGATAAAGGGGCGCCCCACTACAGCAGACAAGCCTCCGCCATGTGCTTCAAAACTGCATATGTATCTCGTGATATCAAGGTTGGGCAACCAGTACAGAACAAGCAGTTACGAGTCCCGTTTACACCGGCGCCATTTTGGGCGCGGCCGGGCAGGTCCAGGATCTACTGAAACACAAAAAATGAGGCTGACGTCTCTGAAGCAGTTCACGAACAGCAGGACATAGCAAATAAACATGAACTCTCTAAAGCTGTTAACTCACTGCAGAACAAAACAAGTGAACCTGAAACCTCTGGAATAATTGTCGCTCAAAAGAACAACACACAAAACTCTGTAGAGCCTGAAGAAAAAAAAACAGAAGGGCACTGTAGTTTCAGACACACTTAACACTAATGACGAAACAAAGATATCGTCTGTTTATAAAGCAGTTATCATCTTGACAGAATTGACAAAGAAGTGTACAGACACCAATGCATCAGCATTCTCGGAGATAACATCTTAAGGAACAAAGAAAGACCTGTTCACTCTTGACACCCCAGGTGCTGTGTATATTGCACTATAGTGCTGCATCGAGAAAACGGGCAACCCTATTGATGTGGATTTTTCATTATTGATTATTGTAAAGAAATGGCGACTCCCCCCTTTAGCAGATTAGCTAAATGTTTGCGTAATTTAGGCATAAAAGTTATATTATTGTTGTTGTTGTTGTTATCGTTATAGTTCTGGTTAATTTCAAAAAATGGTTAAATATATTTACAGTTTTTGTTGCGTTCGTTATATTTAAATATTAATAAAGTTTTAAAATGTAACTGTCTTGGAGTACTATATTTTTTTTAAAAATCGGGTGAATGGGGCCTTGAATCGGGTTATTGTCATGTGTGGGCTTTGCAAGTGTACTGCTACAAGATCGGACATTTCAAACTCAAATGCACGTTCTTTTTCTTACCTTTCCGAAGCATGGAGCGCAATAGCAGGCAGAGAAAAGGTGATGCACGTGTTGAACACTGCCTGGCCTGCAAATTGCTGCCAGTGCCCCCCCGCCCGCTCCTGAAAGAGGACACACACACACCGCCGCCCCGAGTACTTCACAAATCTTTAAAAGACCATGCGCTTGTTCAATGGGAAGTGGATAACATGGCTAAGAGCATTTACTGACTAATGCATGAATATCGCTGACTTTTCAGCGATATTCATGCATTGCGGCCGTTTTTTATCGCATTTGCGATAAACCTTGCTAATAGCAAGGTTTATGTGCGATAAAATTCGCCGAAGTGCGGCGATAATTATTGTCTCTAAACAAATTAGAGACAAAAATTACCGCTAGTTGTTGGAAATATGCCCCCGGGTTTTTCCTTGCAGGAATCGGGAAGCGAAAGACTAGCACTGAAATCAGTAGTCTCACACCTGAATCGGGAGGGTTGGCATGTCTGGATACTCTACAGCTGGAGCCATAAACTACATCCGCAGGGCTAGGTGATAGCCTAGGTCCGGCCTGGACAATCGGACACAGAGGAAGAGAAGTGTCAGAGGGTGCGGTAGTGAATAGGGTGAAAGGGAGGTGTCGAACGGGCACAGGGTGTGATTCTCAGAGAAGAGCAGCGCAGATGGGGGAAGTATATGGCCCATGCATGAGAGAGAGAGCGGGGGTGACCAGTGCGTGGGGGAGATGCTTGCGAGGGTGGGGAGCCATGCTGAGAATCGACGGCGTGCAGAGAGTGGCCCTGGTCAAGGCATCTAAAATGGCTGCCGTGCACGACAAAATTGTGGCATTGGACAAAAACGCAAGATGGCGCAGACAATGTTTATCAATAAGGATTCATTTATAACAAAATATTTACTCGCAGTGACAAAATGGTGTTCAACACTTCCTGATTTCAATCGAATCGAACGTTAACAAACGTCACGCAGCAAAAAAAAAAAAAAAAAAAAGCTCACGCACAGAGCGGTTTTTAGCCATGTTATCCAATGGAAGGTGGATAACATGGCTAAGAGCATTTGCTGGATAATGCATGAATATCGCTGACTTTTCAGCGATATTCATGCATTGTGGCCGATGTGCGGCGATAATTTTTGTCTCTAAACAATTAAAACGAAGCACAAAATGGCGAATTCCCGTTTCGCTACCAGTTTGCGGCCCAGTTCGCGGCCCGTGAAGCGCTTCTACCGTGAAAAATCAATTTTTTTTTATTTTCCCCACGGGACCCTTTAATAACCCCAACAACATTCCTAGGGGGTCAAGAGGGGTATACCTTGCCCCCTTTCAATAAATTCCCCCTTCGTTTTTCACCTCTTCTTCTCTCTCGATCCTACCGAGAGATAAGATGGCGGCCGCTCCGGACTATTTAGAATGTTGACAGACACCGGAGAGCCAATCAGCTTTCTGTTATCCAATGGAAGGTGGATAACATGGCTAAGAGCATTTGCTGGATAATGCATGAATATCGCTGACTTTTCAACGATATTCATGCATTGTGGCCGATGTGCGGCGATAATTTTTGTCTCTAAACAATTAAAACGAAGCACAAAATGGCGAATTCCCGTTTCGCTACCAGTTTGCGGCCCAGTTCGCGGCCCGGGAAACGCTTCTACCGTGAAAAATATTTTTTTTTTTATTTTCCCCACGGGACCCTTTAATAACCCCAACAACAATCCTAGGGGGTCAAGAGGGGTATACCTTGCCCCCTTTCAATAAATTCCCCCTTCGTTTTTCACCTCTTCTTCTCTCTCGATCCTACCGAGAGATAAGATGGCGGCCGCTCCGGACTATTTAGAATGTTGACAGACAACGGAGAGCCAATCAGCTTTCTGTTATCCAATGGAAGGTGGATAACATGGCTAAGAGCATTTGCTGGATAATGCATGAATATCGCTGACTTTTCAACGATATTCATGCATTGTGGCCGATGTGCGGCGATAATTTTTGTCTCTAAACAATTAAAACGAAGCACAAAATGGCGAATTCCCGTTTCGCTACCAGTTTGCGGCCCAGTTCGCGGCCCGGGAAACGCTTCTACCGTGAAAAATATTTTTTTTTTTATTTTCCCCACGGGACCCTTTAATAACCCCAACAACAATCCTAGGGGGTCAAGAGGGGTATACCTTGCACCCTTTCAATAAATTCCCCCTTCGTTTTTCACCTCTTCTCTCTCGATCCTACCGAGAGATAAGATGGCGGCCGCTCCGGACTGTTTAGAATGTTGACAGACACCGGAGAGCCAATCAGCTTTCTGCGCGCAAAGTTCCGTTTCGCGAAAAGTAAGCGGACCGGATCGCTGCCCGGAGCGCTGTTACAGATATATATCTTGTTTTGAACGTTAATTTCTCAAAAACTACTGGAGCACATATATTGAGACCTAGCAAAGGCACATCGGGCTAACAGTCCCTACAATTTTGCCAAGTTTCGTGCAAATCCATTCAGCCATTCGAGCTAAAAGTGAGTCCAACCGCCCTATGGAAAAATGAATGGGAAAAACGCATTTTGGGACCCCCCTTTTTTCTCAGGCCCCCCTTGACGAAACCCCCCCAAATTTTTAGGGGCTGCTCAGAAACAAAATGTGCCATTTTCCTGAAAATTTCAGCCGATTCCGTCCACAAACGTCAAAGTTATTAGGCATAGAATTTTCAGAAATCCCATAGGGAAAAAATCCTAACTATATATACCTACTGGCGATAGCCAGTAGGTAATATATATATATATATATATATATATATATATATATATATATATATATATATATATATATATATATATATATATATATATATATATATATATATATATATATATATATATATATATATATATATATATATATATATATATATATATATATATATATATGTATATATATATATATATATATATATATAAAACACCAAAATCCTGGCGTCATCCAAATGCTGCAACACAGTACTAGCGACGTTTAAAACAGGAACGGACCACAACTCGGGGTCAGTTAAATATAATGTGCAATTTTATTCCTCCATTTCTCCCAACATATATATACATAATATATAATATATATATATATAATGCATTATGCCCGGCTGTAAGGAACTTCAATAAAGAACCCCACCTGTATTTCCCTGCCTGGGATTCTTTCCTTTCATTTTGTTGGAGGGTGTTCGTGGATATTCGTGTGTCAGCCAGAGACACACCAAAGAATCCCGCTTCATGAAGAGGTTGCCTGCTTTACTGGTGTGTTTGCGCTTGCAATCGAAATTCTTGTCAAGGTATTGACTTCAGGCGGACCCACCTTTAGCGCGCTGCAACGCGAGGAACACCGCAAGAGCGGACCGTGACTGCACGGTGGTGATGGTGCATTGTCGTCATCCCAAGTTTCAGCAAAACCAGCGCCCGACAGGTTGAAGCTATGCGGGGACTCGAGGGGTTGTGATGCCTGAATACTCACCTCACCATGCGTGCCCAAATTCACCTATGCCTGCAGACACTAAGATTTAACTTTTTGTTTCCCCCATCACGCTACACCAGGCACACAGGATTCTGGGAGTTGGAGTTCCATACTGAACCCAACCCAGCGGATGATCACATGAGCGGGGGCGGAGCCAGAAGTGAACTTTATTAAGATTGACGACTCTCAATCGGGGCACAACGGACATGAGGCACAGCGGCTAGGGGCGTCTGAGGAAGGATTTCAATCCGAAATGCATTATGCCCGGCTGTAAGGAACTTCACTAAAGAACCCCACCTGTATTTCCCTGCCTGGGATTCTTTCCTTTCATTTTGTTGGAGGGTGTTCGTGGATATTCGTGTGTCAGCCAGAGACACACCAAAGAATCCCGCTTCATGAAGAGGTTGCCTGCTTTACTGGTGTGTTTGCGCTTGCAATCGAAATTCTTGTCAAGGTATTGACTTCAGGCGGACCCACCTTTAGCGCGCTGCAACGCGAGGAACACCGCAAGAGCGGACCGTGACTGCACGGTGGTGATGGTGCATTGTCGTCATCCCAAGTTTCAGCAAAACCAGCGCCCGACAGGTTGAAGCTATGCGGGGACTCGAGGGGTTGTGATGCCTGAATACTCACCTCACCATGCGTGCCCAAATTCACCTATGCCTGCAGACACTAAGATTTAACTTTTTGTTTCCCCCATCACGCTACACCAGGCACACAGGATTCTGGGAGTTGGAGTTCCATACTGAACCCAACCCAGCGGATGATCACATGAGCGGGGGCGGAGCCAGAAGTGAACTTTATTAAGATTGACGACTCTCAATCGGGGCACAACGGACATGAGGCACAGCGGCTAGGGGCGTCTGAGGAAGGATTTCAATCCGAAATGCATTATGCCCGGCTGTAAGGAACTTCAATAAAGAACCCCACCTGTATTTCCCTGCCTGGGATTCTTTCCTTTCATTTTGTTGGAGGGTGTTCGTGGATATATATATATATATATATATATATATATATATATATATATATATATATATATATATATATATATATATATATATATATATATATATATATATATATATATATATATATATATAAAGAACCTCCTTCACCTTGAAAAGAGTAGAAGCCACAACAGGGGACAGTGTGGAAACCTTTATTCACACCAGCAAGGCGAATGCATTTCGGCAATATTTAACCTTCTTCAGCGCCACAAGAGTCCCGGGGAAACTTCCATTCACGCCCCAATGGTGTCCTGCTGCCTATAGTAGCCGTGTGACTTTGGCCCCGCCTCCGATGTTAAAGGCCCACCTGTTGCAGTTCCGAGCATCTTCAGGAACTGCAACTCCCAGAATGCACCAGTTAGCCTCCAGGTAGGTACACACACACACACATATATATATATATATATATATATATATATATGTATGCATATATGTAGTAAAGGTACATGTAAGTGGCCTTAAGAATAGCAAGTCTATGGAATATATTTGCAGGATGATATTTAAATCTCGATATTCCTAGAATACTATAAATTCTGACCAAAGGGACGACAAATAACCTTTATAATTGTTTTAATGAACAGTAGTTAATTTCACAGAATGACTCCTTTAGTTTCCATTTCATCATGGGATTGTAGCCCTTGAGTCGTCGCAGACAGTGGCTTCATATCTTAGGGAGCGTAGTAGATGCTGGTTATAAGATGTCCTCTTGTTGCCAGAAAGGAATGTACATGTTCCACGAACTGATTGCCGAATAGATAGAGACAAAACTCCATCACCCTCTCGGATAAACATTTCTATTCTCCCTACCCAGTATTTTTTTGACTTAATACTGGGTGCTCCCTTGTGTCTGGACAAAGCTATACCTCTCTGAAGAGCTCTAATTAGAGTGAAACAGTGTGTCAGGGGTTGCTTTTACTCATTTCAGGTTGGCTTGATTGGTATTCTACCAATTCAAAGCTGTAATACTGTGCCCGGAGTGGTAAATGGCTTTTGTCATTTTACAGCTCGGCAAGGACAGCACTGTGCTAGTACTATGCTTAAAGACTTTGCTGTAGAAATGGCAAAAGACTTTGTCCATTTCTATCCCGGCGTGGATAGCACTGTGCTAATCCTATGATTAAAGACTTTGATAGAAAAGCAGACATTTGAGGTGAGCAGATCTAGAGTG
Organism: Lissotriton vulgaris; assembly: GCF_964263255.1. NCBI lineage: Eukaryota > Metazoa > Chordata > Amphibia > Caudata > Salamandridae > Lissotriton > Lissotriton vulgaris. The sequence continues at coordinate 755,289,408 of NC_141694.1, read as the reverse complement.
TCGCTGGTGTTGAGAGTGCTCTATAGAGGAGCTGCATTCCACCTAAACTTGAGAACTACCCAGAGCATATATATATATATGTATATATATATATATATATATATATATATATATATATATATATATATATATATATATATAAGTTTTGTTCCTCAATGTTGTATTCAAAATGTTTATTATTATTCATCTTAAATCACTGATAAGGATTTCAATCAACTTATATGGAACTGATATTTGAAAAACAAATCATCACATAGATCAATACAAGTACACATATATGCTCCCCCGTTATTTAGGAAACACAGTACTGAAGACTTAATGCCCCAGTAGCCTATTTGAATAACAATCATTATTGATCACTGATTTGTCACTAAAACCCAACAATCTTCATAATGCATTTCATAGTGACACCTGGTGAAAGCCACCTTTCAGCCAGAATAATTCACTCCTCTCCAGGCTCCCTCAGGGCTAAATGTTTCCAGAGTTCATCACTCTCCCATCTCAATAAATAAAATAAGGAAGATAACCGTAAATGTGTATGGCAAAGATTCATTTTCAAATTCTTTTTTTGAGAATCGTGAGAAATGTACAATATCTATATATTTACAATGTGCTTATGTGCACCAAAAATCTATTGCCAATAATTCCATAAAGGCAAATGTTTCTCTGATAGTGGAGGAACAGTTGCACTCCTTTTTTAGGCAATTATTTAATGAATTGTCTCTGAAAGTTTTCATGAAATCTACTGTTAAATGCAGAAACGTAGGTTCCAATATAGGACATACTGAAGATCAGAAACATGTTAATCAAGGTGAATTCTATGATATATGTTTGTGACTGCCTTATAATAATGGTCTTCACATGGATAATTAGAAATATTTGTTTCATTATGTAGGAAAGTGGAGTATTATCTGGATAGGGGGTTTGTCCTCACCATGAAACACTGTCACAATACCCCCAAGATGGTCCTTGGATTCACACTAATAAAACCTGAGCTCAGTACTGGCACAGTGGCAAAAAGCAGACAGGCTATATTAGAGGAACTTGTGTTAAGCATTTCGAAGTACCAACATGGACGATAAGTAATTGACACGACTTGAGAGCGATCCAACACCAATTTATAAAAATAGAGTGTATTTGTATCTTAATTTAGACACCAAAAATGAACGAGATTGCATACATACAACCAGAGGTATAGATTTTGGAAGTAATAGAAAAGAAATGCAAAATAATGCAATGAAAATTTAACTTTGTGGTCAATGGGAAAATCCACTAGGAACAATCGGTCACTTGCAGGTTGAGTTGCGTTATACCCTTGCAGGGTAAATGTGATGCGTGTCCCAGGACCAAGCCAAAATAGTCAGTTCCACTTTACCTGGCCCATGAAGCCCGAGTGCAGAGTTGTCCTGGCTGTCCCTGGTACTGAACGGGAGCTGCAGGAGAGCTGCTTTTACCACTGAAACGGTGCTGCGGGGCAAAAGATGCACAAAGACAACAATGGAGTGGTTACTGATGTCGGTCGAAGGTCAAATGGAATTCCCTCTTAATATAGTGTTGAGTGAAGGGGTTGGTTGTCAGACTGGTGACCAACAAGCCTTGGAAGAGGTAAATGAAGCAGAAAGTAACTTTGATGGCCGGTAGTCCAGGGGACGCAATAGCTTTCTCTAACTTTGTGGAAGGCCGGACCACAGTTCCTGCAAAGTACTAGAGATCATCTGGATTTGGGAAATCCCTCAGAGGGCCCGTTGGCCTACGATTCTTCAGATCAAGAGCGTTGTTTTACCTGAAGTTTGAAGGGGACTATTGCCACTAGTCCAGGTGAGTCTGAGAGTTCTATAGGCTTCCAAAGGGCTCCCCTGCCAGGGAGTGCAGAGTTGTAGCCAATGAATTCCTAGTCAGTTGCCACAGGAACGAGGTATCTCCCGTTTGATTTGGTGCTGTGGGCAAAGCCATGTTGTCCCTGACACGTATCAATTCTGGGTCCTTCCTTGTTGCAAATTGTTCAGATCTGAGATTCTGGTGTCAGGGGATCCCTTAAATCTTAGATTTAGGGGAGCTAGTGGTGAGGGAGCTAGTAGCCAATGGGCAGCTAGTCCCTGCATCTAATTCACCCCAGAGGTGGCCCACCTTTACTACCCAGAACCCTCTCTTTTGCCACTTCTGAAGATGACCTCCTTCACTAACTAATTTCCCACCTGTCTAGGTGCAAATGTACCTGGGGCAGGGGGAAGGCTGTTTTGTCCACTGGGAGTCAGCCCATGATGAATATCAGACGTAATGCAGCATTTGAAGCTCTCTACCTTGATGAGCTACTTCACTATCCTGCTTGGGAGGAGGGGGTGTGACCTCCTTCCTGCCCAAGCCTTTGTTCCTGACTCCTGAGAGTGATTACACTGAAGGTCAGAATCCTAACTTGGCAGCAGCAGATGCCGGAAATGAGGGCTGGCCAGCCAGACCACATAGAAGCTGGTGCAACCAGGGGCCATATTATGGATGTGCTTTGGGGGCACAACAGTTGTTAGCTCCTGCTTTGCACCCCCGTTATTACAGAAGGGGCTGCAGATGCTTGTGCATTCCCTTCAGTAATACTGCTAACGCTGGTGCACATGAAAACACCAGTGCTATCTTCAGAGGGCGTTCCCTCATTCGCCTGGGGGCATGACCCAAATCAAATGAGGGAATCCCTTTGCCTCTGTTACTGCTCTGTATTATAGATGTGGGCGCCGAGGCAAGGAAGCTGTCAGAAGGTGCACTGGTAGTGTGCCACACAAAAAAGTGGCGCACTGTCAGTGTGCCCCCTGATGGCAGCCCTCTGGAGAGGGTGAAGGGGTCGCATGGACCCCCATACATCCTCTTGCAGGAGGATGCACTCACTCACTGCACCGACCTGCAAGGGGATCTCTAATCCCCCTTAAAAGTGCAGGTGTGTTTCTGCCTGCACTTTGAACCACAAAGCAGCTTCAAATCAGCCGCTCAGTTTTTCACATGAATGCTCTGCTCCCAGGGCAGAGCAAATTTGTGGCTGCCCTGGGGGGGCTAGGCATTCTATGTAATAGAGCGCACTTTCCCTGTTTACGCTGGCTACACCTGTTGTAAGGTGCACCGAGCACAAACAAGGAATGTGTGCCTTTTACATGTTAGGGCCCCTGGTGGGCAACCTTTAAGGTAGCCACCTGGGTGCATGCCACATCACCCAGGACACAAAAGTTGTGCCAGGGGTGAGAAAGCATGTTGCTTCATACCAAGAATTGCATATTTTGGTAGTACCATGATGGAGCTACCAGCCTTGAGAATGCCCGGTGGCAGCCCATGTTATCGAAAGGACCACAGACCCATATAGTAGTTTGCAATGGGGAACACCACTATAGCAACATATAGACTTGCACTTATATATCCTCACCCTTAAAATAATGCATCCTACCCCCTGGGCTGAGGAGGCCTTCATTAGGTGTGCCTGGCATATATCAAAGATAGTGTGCTGACTGTGCTGCTCATAGTGATGGCACAGTGGAGTTCAAGAAGTTTGCACTGCTCCTCCAGTCTGCAATGGCAGGTCTGCTGTCAGCAGTTTACTTAGGTCACTCAGGGTGGCACAAAATGCTGCAGCCCTGGGGACCTATCCGGCCTTTGCCCTGAGTACCCCTGGTGCTAATACTAGGGATTTACAATTTGGAATTACCAAATAGAACATAACAGTTGTAGGAGAGAGCACAGACACTGGGGTCCTAGCAGCAGACTCCAGTGCATCAAAGTCATAGCCTTCAACATTTGGAGCAAAAAGTGGGAGGTGACCATAAGAAAAGGGGCACTTTCCTACACATTATTTCTGTGTTCTTTATCATTTGTCTAATTAAAATGCGATAATACTTTTTCTCACTTTCATCTATCTAAAAGAAATAACACTATATTGTTTGCTAGCAAGATAACACCCTGATTATAACTTAAAAGAACTGCCTGTAATTCAATATTCTTAGCCTTGTCATTGGGGTAAAAACTCTTATTAGGACTCAGAACTCTTCTGAATTTGTTATTAATCAGGATTCAGTGGAAGATTGATGGACCTCCCTCAAGTATGTTGCAGTAGTATACATTAGATAAAAAAAACAATAACATAGCAAAAACTTCCTTTGGAATAGAACCATTAAAAACTGTATGTAGCAAGGCAAGGCAGTACAGAAGTGTCATCATCTCACTGGCAACTGAAGGCATAGTCCCAATTAGTGCTTAGAATGTTATCAAATGTAAGAGGGGGCAAACTATTTTTGTAGTATCTGTAAAACATTTATTTTTTTTATAATGTGTGTGTTAGATTTTATTCGAATGACAAGAGAGCTGCTATAAACAGGGCAGCAATCAAAGTTCTGCCGCAACAGACAGCGCATGCATAGGGTAAATATCAAATGACATAATCAGCAACTATGGCTGTTATCAATGCAATAATAAGTGACACCAACAGTGTAGTCAGAACTCATAACAATAAAAGATAGAGAATGTGCTCTTGAGACTATGTGGAGGCAATGGAAGGTTCAGCCTTAAAGAGGGGAAGAAAGAGGATGAGCGGGCGGCCCAGGCAACCAAAAATTGAGACACGAGGCACATGTAGTGTGAGTGTATATGGCATCCAGTGAGGGTGAGGGATAGAGGAGCCCACCTCCGATTAGCGTGAGGGGTAGCACAATGCCACCATGGAAGTTCAATCATGAACCCTAGACACTTTCAGGAGGAGACCTAGTTGTCACCTGTTGGTTGGGTCGGTGAATTGTGGGTTCAGGTTGGGCGTGTATCGTTCTTAGCTTCCACATTAAGTAGAAAGGTCTCCCAACATTCACTGCCTGCGCAGGAAGTCCTGCGTCCCCGGATTTCCTGAAGAGTGTGAGCCTCTGCATGTTTCCATGTCAGGAGGTTGCGCATCCACCGTTGCTGGTCCGGCAGTGCGGAGGACTTTCAGGCCATGGCCACCTGACATTTAAATAGGGAAAAGCAAGATCAACGACCCTGTTTAAATGTTTGCCTCCCTTTCTATGGGGGTGCAGACCCAGCAGGCTGGAGGAAGGAGTAAGAGGAAGGGTGTGTGTTGTCAGATCCATCACCGTCGCAACTGTCATGTGCCATGCCGGTTGCAATACTGGGCAGTTCCATACCATATGATAAACTCTCTCTTACGATAGGCCACAGTGAGGGCAGACAGGGGCAAGTGCTGTAAACATACGTTTGATGCGGTGAAGGTCTTAATAGGTTTGGGGCACGTAATTAAACTGTGTGAATCTAAACATGGGATTGTGAGACACACCGTTGACTCACAGTAAAACCTGGGACCAGGCCTCATCCATCAAAGGCTGCTGCAGCACCACATGCCATCTGGCGTGTTCTTTAATTGTGTGGTTCGGCAGAGCCACATGCAACAATGTGTAGAGGGTAGTAATGGCATGTTGGGTGCCGCCGGAAGATAATAGTGCATGGAGCACAACGGAGGTCCAGACATCCTCCGGGGTGGTGAAAATATAGGAAGAGGCACCATTGATGACCTTAAGGTTTGCCGGGAATAAAAGCCCATAACGAATTTGCAGGTCGGGCAGGTGCTGTTTGACATTCACGTAGGAGCCGTGGTTGCGTTGAACCTCCAAAGTGTAGTCACGGTAGGCTGTAATTTTTGCGTTCTCAAAGTGCCATGGGCCTTTGGTGCAGATGAGCTGAAGGATAAGATCACGGCCCCTGAAGTTGACAAATCGGGCAATGACAGGGGAGGATTTTGCCCCAGCATGAGTTGGGCATCCTGGAATGAGGTGTGCTCCTCCAAATGACAGACGGAAACTAAAGTCTGTCTTTTATCTGTACATTTCCACACCTCATATCTGTATGGCAACATTGATCCAAATCAAAGAAAATTTTAAACAAGTAAGGCACCCATGTAACTGGATTGAAAACTGCCAACCCTTCACTTCTTTCATTAAAATTAAAGATGTAAATGTACAGGAATTTCTATAGCGCAAATCACCGAGCGGTTTCTAAGCGCTTGCTTAGGGAACCCGTCTTGGTATTCCCATGTGAGATAACCCCAGCAGGGTATCCGCAAGGTGAAAGCCAGGCATCCCGCCGCGAGGGGCCGTTGTGGAGATTAAGCAAGCTATTGCCCAGAGTCGCAGAGTGTGAACCCGTGAATTGAGTAGGCACTGGAGTGAGAATTATCGAGTCCATGGACATTTTAGGACTCAAGACCCCGCCGAGCCGGGAATTGAACCCTCGTCCCGGGCTGACCTCATCTTCCAGGTCTGCCTCCTCTAACCAGTGAGCCACACTTCTCCATGTGTCTGCTAAAGCTCACAAACAGTGATTCAAATGTGTACAGATTCCTACAACAAATACCTCTTTTTGTATATACAAAGGCTGGATGATGGCCAGCACATTTTGATATACAAATCATCTGAAACGTATTATATAGTAACCTAACTATAATGGATGATAGTGCATGCAGTTGACCATCAATCCAAACTCCTAATGACAAAGATAAAATATACACTATTAGACAATGATAAGTGTGTTACTGAAACCCAATCGTTTTTCTCATTGAAAGCTGTTTGCATGCAATCCAAGCAAAATACCCATTGTTGTTCTTCAGCATAGAATGTTTTAATTGTCCCAACGCTAATATTAGGGGTGATCTTCTCTGCAAACCTCTACTAGAAATCAGAAGATAAGGTAAAGGCGGGGATAAGGCGTCGGCTAAGGGTCAAGGTAATGGTTAAGGATAAAGCTTGAGCTATATTCAAGGTCATTAAAATGGTAAACATTGGAGTTTGCATGGGGGACAGGTTAGAGGCAGGGTTAACTTTAGGCTTGGAGGTGGGTTAAGATCATGTTAGGCTTTGAGCTCAAGAATATTATGTTAACCACTGAGGCCAATAATATTCCTTAGTTCAGGTCAGGTTTTAGGAATGGGTTGGTATCAGGTTAATGTTAGGGCAAGGTTTAGTGTCCAGTTTAGGGACAGGGCAGCCTAGGATTAGAGTAACGGTTAGCGTCAGGGCCTGAGTTGATTCATTGCCTCGTGGTATTCTTATACTTGGTCTAGTCTGTTGTTTCTATCAATACAGAGAAGCCTAATCAATATGAGAGGGTGCCGAGCAGGGCAAGATGGTAGAATGTGTCAAATGTTGCACTGAGGTTGAGCAGGATGAGATAACAGGGTTTGCTGTTGTTGGTGATGAGGTGAGCATCATCAGTTACCTGAATAGATGCTGTCTCTATGCAACACTGTGCCATGAGTCCTGATTGATAGTCAGTAGAAAGTCATTGGACTTGATTAATGGCGAAACAACTACTTTCTTGATGATCTTTCCTAGGAACGGGAGAGGGGTATTCAGTGTGTCAATGGTGTGGTTGAAGAGGTTGAGGCTATCCTTCTTCAATACTAGGATGATCTTCTTGGGCTTTATAGAGTCAGGGAATAGATTTTAGGTGCCGGAGGAGCTGACGTTCAGCTCTAGCTTGGGTAGTTCACTGGTGATGCACATCCTTATTAAGGATGAGATTTGTGTAATGTTTCTTTGATGTAGAATGTGGCCTTAAGGGAGCCCAGTATTCCTGACCGGCCATTGCTAGTAGCTGTGTTGAATAGTGGACATGTGGGTGCATTGCGGAATGGTGTTTGAGGGAAGATGTTTGCTTCATTGATGTCAACTGCATGTTTCCTAATCTGCTCCTTATCCGCTATGTCATGCCCTTGAGCAATACAGTGATCAAGATGCATTGTTGCAGGGATTCTGCCCAAAAACAAAACTATACGTAGGATTATGGGGCCTTAGTGCAAAGCGACTGAGTCATCCTACCACCTTAGTACCCATGAGCCCAGGACCGACTAGCTACAGGGTCTCACTTGCTCATCTACTTACTCACAGAGAAACAAGTGATTAGACACCCCACACCACAATGCTCCCAGATCTCTCAGGAATCGCAGTAGCAAGGCACACCCTTTCGCTTGCACTCTTGTACTTGTCCACAATAAGATCTGACAGAGACACGAACAAGTTTAAAATATTTATCTTAAATACTGTGCTCTAAGATGCAGTATACGTGCCACAACAAGCAGAAAAATGCACAATACAAATACTGTCAGCATAGCAGTTAGTCCATAATTCATGAAAGGAGATGTCTTTGAGAAAAGACAGTATAGCCTAACCTACCTCCCCTTGCATAGAAATAGCATTATTATATACTAGCAGCCCGCCCCGACGTTGTCGGGGGCAGAAGGGGGCTGGGGGCAGCACCGCTGCAGGAGACGCGCAGCAGAGCGGCCAGCAGCGGGAGCAGCAGAGCGTACTTACCAGCATCACGTGCGCAGGGTGTTTCCTTGCCCCCGTTTCCTTGCACCTGGCCGCTTCTGCCCACGCTCCTGTCCGGACTCCGGAGGCTGTCGGTTTGGCGCTCCTGCCCGCTTCTGCCCACACTCCTGTCCGCTCTTGGCATGTCGGACTCCGGAGTCTGTCGGTTCGGCGCTCCTGTACTTTTTTAAACTGTTGCATTGCTCCTCAGGTACTATCTCTCACTTGTTGACTATGTTTTTGAATGTGCTGTAGATTTAGGATATGTGGAATGTTTATCATTCCATGCTCTTTGTTTTGTTATGTGTTGGAGTTCCAGACTGTCAGTCGCAACCATATTCCTAGCCTCTATGGTTCAACATGGCGTTGTCTCTCTTCAGTAAAGCTACTTACTTTACCTGACTGCCCGTAGAGATTTTACTACATAAAGCTTGAAGACGACCACACGTATGTTGAGATAGAGTTATTAAATGCTCAGTCGAAAAGGTTGCTTGGATTTCCAACTCAAGGTCCATAATACCTACAATGTTGGCGTGCTCAGCCTGCCACTCCAACTGGAGCCACAGGGGGACTGGAGAGTGGCAGATGTTGCGCTTACTGCATCATAAGAGCCAATCCACAGAACAATCTCGCTGATATGTGAAAATACCAGGCTTTTTCTATTATCAGGATGGATGCAAGACGCGAGACGCTACTGACAAGGGAGTCTGATCTTTTTTGCTTGTACGTTTGTTTGCTTTCTTGGTTTAGATTTGTTTACTGTCTTCCCTTCGAAAGGGTAAGGCGAGGATCCAGATTTCGGTGCTTTGTAGCAAATGTAGCAGTGGAACTGTTATTTTCAACTATGAAAAAGATGCAAAAAAGGACAGCCATAATAAAGTGTGAAGTACTAAAGAAATTAACCTCCTGATTAATAAATAACTTAAAGGTTGAATTGAAATAGCTAAAGTTGCATTGAAATTTGCAGTTGTGCAGCAGAAATATAACATAATACGACCCACAAAATGCAAACTGATGAGGATGCATTGATCAGTGAAGGAAACTCAGGCATCTTGCCACACCAATTATTTCAAACCCCTCTTAGTTATTTCTCTATTTCCAACAAAATCCAGACTTAATTGTGGCCAAATTGCAATCAATATGAGAGTTTATTTTTCTAATATTATGGTAGTATCTCATGATAGATACATTTACACGGCATATTGACAGCAAAAGAAGGAGGAATCTTGACATTAGGATTTCTTGAAGCACTACTGGGAGTGTTGGAGGATGGGTTGGAAAGCCCCTTAAAATGGCATTGGGGCAATTTACTGTTGGTATAGCTGATCATTTACAGTTTTCATGGCAGCTAAAGCAAGGCACTGCCTCCACCAGCAATTTTGATCTGGTCTGCAGAATTGACAGCATGCCACCACCAGCCTGACAGCCAGTCTCTCTTTTGTCCAGACTCTGCTCCGCCTCCTTGACCGCTCCCATCCCCGTGATGGAAGCCATTTTGGGTGAAAACAAACAAACAGGGCATGTCCACCATGTCCTTACCGCTTTGAGGACTTACAGTAACCTCTGTCACTATTGCAGAAACACCCTCCAAAGTGATGAGTAGGGCTATGTTTGTAAATTACATAAATGATATCCGCCCCACATAGAGAGCTTTCTTTTTGAGTGGTGGGAATGTGTATACTTTTTCTGCCTGAACCTGTCACCTTTGACGTGGTAGAGCCACACAGACTAGAGGTAACACAAATTGTACTTTTTCTGCCTGAAACTGTCACCTTTGACATGATAGACCAACACAGACAAGAGGGAACTCATTAGGATGATCCCTAAACCACTATTCCCACCAGCGTTGAGTCCAGGCTTTTGTTTTGCCTGACCTCTAAATGAGATGGGGGAAGTCCTCCTATTTTGGGTGAATGCCCCATTACTGCTCTCCACTAAATGGAGGCCTATCTGGTGAAAGGGATGTTGGAGATATCGAGGAGGAAAATAGCTAAAAGTGAATGTAAAAAGACATTCCATAGTAATGGAATTGTTTAATGGAGAAAAGAGCAGTTTGTACTTTTGACGCTATTAAATGGGGCCTACATATATTCTGGCAATTTTGAGAAAGCTAGGTGGGTGAAAAATTAAATGAAGAAGGGGTGTGAAAGAACAGAGGCCAAGGGTAGGTGATATCACATGCATATCTGCAACCTATGAAAATCTGAAAAAATAATTCACTCGATAAAGGTACTTTTTTAATAAGACAAAATAACAATTTCCTCCCAAATGCAACTTTTGTATGTATACTAAAAACCTGCTCACCCTGCTTCTTCCAGACTAGTGTATCAATATGCGTGCACTAACATGACCTAGTGTCTTTTCAATCTCTTCTTTGCCTTTAGGAGAAGTGCGTTTTGTAAGTAGGAGGCTGTGCCACATATGCATTGTCATTGTTCATGTTATGTAAGCACAAAAGGGCAACTGGTAAGTTTTCCGACGATGTAGCGGAGAAGCAAAAGTTACTGTTGGGTGATTGTTGGAAGAGTAATATGGAGCAGAGACAGACACTGAGTGTATTATGTTTTCTTCTATTGGAATTGCTTTGCCATTTACAAATCACTTTTGGAGGTTGCAGAGATTAAGGGCCCGATTTAGGTAATCTCGATTTACCTACTCTTAAATACCGAATCATAACGATTCGGTATTTAAGAGTAGGTAAATGGGATGTAGGTGATTTCTATTTTTAAATTACCGAATCAGTAAGATTCTGTAATTACCGAATCGGTATTTACCGATTCGGTAATTGCCATTCATTCCTATGGGCCTGTAGACCCATAGGAATGAATGTCAATTACCGAATCAGTAAATACCGATTCGGTAACTGGGGGAAACATTGAAGGGTGGCAGGGTGTCACTTTGACACCCTGTTGCACCCCTCAATCGTGTATTGGTACACATGTTGCAGACATACATGCCTAAGGGCATGTATGTCTGCAACATGGCAGCGTTTGAAAAGCAAAAAAAATGCTTTTTCAAGGCTTTTCATTATTTACCACCAACTTCTAGTTGGTGGTAAATAACGAATTCTGAAAGCCCTGTAGCACTGATTACAGTGCTACCTACATTGCAAAATACAGATTCCGTAATTTTACTGATTCGGTAATTTTACCGAACCGGTAAAATTACCGATTTGGTAAATTACCGAATCTGTATTTTAGATGGCCCTACATCTCATTTTCCAAATGGCGGTCGGTAACGGCCGAAATTACCGAATTTCGGCCGTTACTGACCGGTATTTGGAAAATGAGATGTAGGGCCAGCTAAAATACAGATTCGGTAATTTTACCGAATCGGTAATTTTACAGATTCGGTAAAATTACCGAATCTGTATTTTAGGTGGCCCTACATCTCATTTTCCAAATACCGGTCGGTGACGGCCGAAATGACCGAATTTCGGGCGTTACCGACCGGTATTTGCCTACCTACATCTGGCCCGAGTGTGTTATTAAAGAATGGTAAGTAGCTATAGATGTTGAGAGGGATTCTGGCACAAATTGATTTTGGAATGTTTATTTACTGACAGCATTACTCAAGTAACACATGGCAGATAAGGATTCAGGTAGGTTGATGGAATTATGTTTTTCCAGTTGAGCAAAAAAGGGTCTTAAACTTTGTTCAAGAGTGACATCCATCCTTTAGATAAGCCTAGAAAAGCGAAGGGCAATATTTTACCAAAGGAAGATAGACAGTGTTATAAGCATGAAGAATCCATCAGCTACTTAATAGCATAAAACCAACATCAAGCTGACGCTTTACCAGAGCAGCGTTCTGTCCACACTCTTGTATGGATCAGAATGCCGGTGGATGTCGAAGAACAACATCACCAAACTATCAGTCTTCTACACCAGCAACCTGAGAAGAATCTTGCACATTTTCTGGCTGTGAACCATCGGTTCTATCAACAAAGGTATGCAGTTCATTAGAGCAAAGAGTGGGAGAATATACGGGCGGTCAGTGTCTCTCTAAGCCAAGGAAACGGACGGGGGGATCCGTTCCTCTAGGAACAGGAGCCCACACACACACCCACAGATGGGTGTCTTGCTTCATCATAGGGTGTGCTCCTCATCCGGCTGGCATTGTAATGCCTGACGATCACCTGAGGAAGGGTTCTTTATCAGAAATCTTTTGGTTCAAAGCCATATGAAGTGGGGGTGTAGGGCCACTGGTGTAGCTAGGTATGGTGAAATGTATGTGCATAAAAGGTGTTTTAAAATGGACTAAGTACTTCTCTAAAACAAGTTTTTTTCAGGCAGTCTACTTGTCTAATTAAAACGTGGTGGCTAACAGTAGAGGCAATGATCTCTGATAGGTCAAAAAAATCTAAGGGTCAACATGTTTCTTGCCATAGTTGTCAATAATAATCAGATTGTAATTTGTCGAGACCGAAAGATTCTAATCTACACAGTGGTTGGAATCTGGGTTGGTGTCACCGATAGTCCAATCACAAATAAACTTAAATGTGGTGTACCTTTATACAGTGATTTCTAAAAAGCTGATTCAAATAGGGTAGCACTTATAGCCTCCTTGAATAGGAGCACAATCACTAAGCCTGAGAGTCATAGTGACGGTTGCACATGATGACCAACCCTAACTCTGCAGCCTCGGGAGAACCATCTCCAAGTAGGTACTGCTCACCAGATGCAAACAAGAGAGCATTATCACCATGATTATGTGAAAATGATGGGGATGAAAAGGCTATGTATATATATACCATCAAAAGGGAAAACCACTCACAAAAGCTGCTCTCCACTGGACCCCAGAAGGCAAGTGAAAGAGAGGCAGGCCAAAGAACACCTGGAGGCAAATGGTGGAAACAGAAATAAAGTATCGAATCACAACTGGGGCACCGTACACAGTGCTTAATTTGAACGGGTGCTTTCTAGTGCTCTGCACCGGCACCTTATTGCCAGTACTGGGCCTATGACAGTCTGCCACATGGTGGCACTGTCATTCTAATTTAAGTATGAACACAACAACAGCGGTTTATTTGTTCAATTTACAATAACAATGACTAATACCTGCCTCCCAAGCCATTCTTCTGGCTTTGGGGGCCTGGAATAGTCTGACCTCTCTCCCTTGTAGGAGTGTGAAGGTTAGTAGCTGTGTATGTACTGTCATTGGCAGCTGGTATGGGTTATGTGAGGTGCAAGCTGCAATGGCCTCCTGACGAGAGCCCCAGCACTTATCCTTTTACAAATTAAGCACTGACCGTACCGAAACTTTCCCAAGACACTCAAACGTGGAGGTCCTTTGTTGGTGTCCGACATGCCAGTCTGCATACTGGGCAGTAAGTAAGTATAGTTTGCAACAGCAAATGAATGAATGACTCTAGTGCATTGCAGTTACCTCAAAAATCTTCCTGAGGCTTGTGAGGACCTGACGAGGAACGCGGACTGAACCAAATCAAATTCAAGAAAAGATAAACGAGGTAAAATGCTGGATTGTGTCTTTAAACAGGAAGTTCTCAAGGGATAGTTTTGTTTTTTTTAATTTACAAAACTTTAAGTTACCTTAAACTTGGAACCCAGTCTTTCTCTGCCAAACGGCTGCTTTATGGGACATGTCGAAATGAACATCAACCCTGAAACAGCACTGTGAAACAAAACACCCCTTTACTGGACAAACACAACCACTGGGATGTTGTTACCCTTTCCATGGGCTCAACATTGTTCTAAGGAATAACCCCGCGAGCGTTCGTGGCAGCTGGTTAAGAATAACCTAAAAATGTCAAGCACGTTTCAGACAATTAAAATAGGCACTAGCATGTTTAAAGTGTTTAAATGTATACAAGGGCTTTGTGGGCGCGCATAAAGAACCACGCAGAGCACACTTTGATGCAAACGACTTTGACATTCAGAAAAAATAAACGTTTTTTGCGCATTAATAACACTTCAGCAGCTCCCTGGGTGAACGCTGAAGTCGCGCGGCTGCCACACACACTTAATAATAAACTTCTTTCCAACAGCAGCGTGCGTTGTGATATAATAGGTTAATCTCTCTTATTGCTGCTGAAAAAGGTTCTGTGTTGGAATCCAAATGCTCCGCAGTCGGTTCCACTTCCAACCGTTTTTTTTTTTTTAATTATGACCTGCCAAGTAATCAAATTAACGAAATATATATCAAGCTATTCCAAAATGCAGTGAAATGACACCGAGAATGTAGTAATTCTCGCAACTTTAATTGGTCAACTTAAAAACAAAAAAGGCTAGTCTTATCATAAAGAAACTACTGGTTATGGCCCTGAATTATGTCAATTAAGCACAAGAAAACATTTTTCTGCCTGTGTAATTGGGCAAAAATCATCGTTTTTTGCACTTGATGTGTCTTTTCAGAAAGTTACAACAAGTTTTTTTTTTAATTCTCTTGCAAAAATGTGGCCATCTGTGCTTCCTCCAGACAATCTCAATGTTGCTGTTTTTTTTACCTTCATCTTTCTTTTTTTTTTTAATATTTTTTTTTTCAAAAGTTAGTCACACTTTATACATTATTCATCATTCAATGAATTTCCATTACTAAATGTAAACCAAAGATATACCGAAATACATAGATATACAAATCATTACATTTCATCATTTTAACACAAAGTTAATCAAAACAAGACAAAGCAAAATATTCGGTCAACCTAATCCCTCCTTCCATCTTGTGATAGGATCCCATATCCTCAGCCCCATCAATCTCCCTCTCTTCCCTTTACGAGCATATATATTCTTCTCTATATTATAAGATGCTAGTAGGTTAGCCAGCCAACACTGTACTGTCGGTGGATTCTTGTCTAGCGAGGCCCTAGCTATCATTAACCTATATACCGCCATCGCCACAAATATAAATTCCTGCTGTATCCCATCATTAGCCCTACCTACCCCTAATAGAATCCAAGACGGGGTGAGCTTTATTCGAATCCCTAAAGTGCTATCCATAAACCTTTCAATATCTCTAAGGAGCGTATGGAGTTGCGGACATGTGGCAAATATATGTATATTGTCAGCCTCAGCGGCATTACATCTCGAGCAGGAAGTTCCCTCAGTGCCTCCCCATTGTGCTATCCTGGCAGGAGTAATATATAACGAATATATCCTTTTATAATGTTGGGATTGAAGAGAGGATGCACACAATATCGATCGGCCTAGATCTAATGACTCCTGAAACCAGCCTGTTTCTCCCTGTATTTTCACCTCCCATTTATTGCTATATTTTTCTAGATCATCGATTTTCTCTTTTGCCAAACTCGCATATATTGAACAAATCGAACGGTCTCCTGCTATTCTTATTTTCTCTAAAATTTCATTCTTATTGAATCCTCCTGGTCCTCCTTGCTTGCTACCTAAGTAGCTCCTGATCTGGAGGTACTTAAAAAAGTCTCTGTTGCTCAAATCATATTTCTTTCTTAGGTCCACAAACTGTACCACTCCCTCCGGTTTCAATATATCACCAATTTGTACAATCCCTCTTTCCGCCCAGTTCAACATAGTTTGATCTCCAAATATTTCCAAGGGGAATGACTTATTTTTGTACAGCCTTACATATCGATTATATCTTCCCAATTTACACTTTTTCAGAAATGCATTCCATATTTTTACAGCGGCCAGTAGTGTCTTAAATCTCGTTCTTTTGAAATATCCATAATTTATACAATTTAATAAACAGTTTCCCGCTTCCACCCCTGCTACCGCTGTATATATTTTTGTTGAAAAACAATCGACCCTCGGATCACCATCAGTACCACCTATTAATCCCTGAATATATTGCAACGCCGCAGCCATATATTACAATCTGAAGTCCGGAGCGCCCCATCCTCCCCTCTCTCTGGGTAAAGCCATAAATCTGTAGGCTCTACGTGTTTTACAGAGTGCCCAAATGAACCTATTACAAATTGCCTCCAATGTGTTAAACCAGCTGACCTAAAAAAATAAAGGGATTGATCTAAAAAAATAAAGAAACTTAGGTAAAATTAACTTCTTTATAACATTAGTGCACCCCACCAGTGACAGATGTAAATTATTCATTCTTTCCAAATCCCCTTTTACTTGTGTAATTAATGGAGTCATATTGTTACCCACCACCAGATCAAGATTTGCCGCTATTGCAACCCCCAGGTATATTGCTGAGTTAACTACTCTATTATCGTTACAAGTAACACAACTATTCTCGACGATCTGAGTTTTACTTCTATTCAGACTATATACGGAGACCTGTCCAAAATGTAGAGCCTCCTCCTCCACCTCCCTAATAGCATCTCCGGGGTCAGTTGTTAATATGGCTACGTCGTCCGCGTACGCCAGTGTTTTAACTCTACATCCATTTATATTCATTGCCGGTATATCTGGATTTCGCTCTAATCTGCGCAGATAGGGATCCAGATATAGCGCAAAGAGCAGGGGAGATGAGGGGCAGCCTCAAAAGAGTAAATTCATAGGAAGGTACCACAAGCCCATAATTAATATCCAATTAATATGTAGGTTTCTTCATCCCTTTCCCTAATCCACTTTCTGATCCTTCAGCTGTTCTAGGAAGTGTTGGGCTTTAAGCTCTGAAGGAAACATCCAGGTTTTCCCTTTTACCACCACCTTAAGTCTAGAGGGATAAAGAAGATATGCTTCTACCCCTAGAGCCTGAAAGGGAGCTATCATCTGCCTCAATTTCCATCTCCGCTAGACCGTCATGTGGCAAAAATCAGGTCTAAAAAAAAATGTAACATCTTTGAATGAGCGTCTTCTGTCGGGCCTTGCTTTGTCTATAAGCTCCTGTCTTAACAAGTAGTTCCCTATATTGACTAGGATTGCCCTAGGTAGCACCCCTCTTCCTTCATTAGCCTGCCCTTTCCTTAAGACAAAAGGGAACCGATGCGCCCTCTGGACCTCCCTTTCCCACTGCCACTGGGATTCTGGAAAGGCCCCCTTTAATAGATCTACAACAAATTGTCTTATATCCTGCCCTTCTGACCCATCTGCCACACCCAAAATTCTGACATTATTCCGTCTCTGTCTATTCTCGAAGTCTTCCATCTTCCAACGTAAGTCTTCTGCCATTTTCTCATGTTCAGTTTTAAAAGATTGCCATCTCCAACATCATCCTCCAGCTTCCCAGTGCGTTCTTCTACCTCAGTTACTCTATCCACTACTTCTTTATACTGTTTGTGGATTTTCCTAAGGGACCCTTGAATTTTCTTTGTGTCTTGTCTTGCTCTGTGGCTGTCTGCCCTTGCTTCAGCCTGCATTTGTTTTAGAGTAGTGAATAGGATCTCAAAAGAATCACTGTGGTCGGACCCCCCGCTGCACCCGCTCCACCAATATCCTGGTATTCCTGCGAAGTAGCTGAGTAGTCCCATTCTAAACATCTTTCAGTCTGCGAAGGGGACCCTGTACCTCGTCTCCTTGATCTAGGGACTTTTTTCCTTTGAGTAGAGTCTTTTCCCGAGGTATCTGACCCAGAGTCTGAGCCCTCTTCCTCCTCCTCCTCCTCTGGGCTCTCTGAGACTATCGACTCTGACTCTGTTCCTTCATTCACAGAGAAGAAACACTCTCCCTCCAAAGAAGCACCTTCACACCATTCTTTTACATTTTTATCTCGGGCCCTTTCCAGGTCATTTTTACCAATGAGGCTGTCTCTGCTCTATTCAACTGTTGTGTATGTTTATCTGAATTCATCTCAGCTTCCATTAATAGTAAGGCCTCCAGCATGTCAGTATTGCCTTGGTCCTTGCAACCTAACGTCTTGGTGCTAGCGTCTTCCCTCATATCACTCACTTTAATTGTTGGCTCTTCTGTGTGCACCCCTGGTATTTCTGGTGGTGCTTCTGGCAGCTCCTCTGATACTAAGTCTTTCCGTTGTCCATTCCCTTCGTTGAGAGGCTGCCTGGGCTTCTGGTTGTTCTCAGCGCCTTGCTCAGACTGCTTGCCTTGCTCGGGACTCGAGCGTTGCCTAGCAACCTGGCTCCCGGCGTTCGGTGTAGCGTCCTCGAGGACGTTCACGCTGTTTTCCTGTTGTGCCTGCTGTGCCTGCGTGTCTTCGGTTTGCCCAGGGACCTTCCCGGAGAAAACCTCGTTCAAGGTAGGTTGCCGCATTGCTAAATCTTTCCCCTTCTGGGGATCTGCTCCCTTGTTGGATTTGTCCGCTCTGCCCCCTTTCTGAGCTTGCATTTCCGCGGTGTTTGCAGCCGCACTCCCAGCCGCGCTGCCTGCTGTCACTCCCAGCTTATCCCGCAGCTCCGTCTTTCTTTTGACAACGGGAGCTGTGACAGCCGTATTCTTCCGTATCGCACCTGTAGACTTCCCAGGCTTACCCATGCCTGGATCCGAACTTGGCGTACACACGACAGCCGTTTTCTTCGTCACTGTAACATCCGGCGTTTCCTTTCTCTTGTCTGGTTTGGCGCTCCACAAGGGCATCTTGAAGATCTAGCTTAAACCTCCTCTGGTATCCGCACCGCTAGCCCAACGTGACCACTTCACTTTCAGCCAATGCCAGGTCCAGGTTGGTTCGTCTCCAGTTAGCCACTTTATCAGCTGAATATACTCTTTCAGGCTTTTCTTCCACCAGCGGTCACCGGCCATCTAGCGATCAAAGCCCACAGCATTCAAATCTTCATATATTGGCATATGCAGGAGAGGGAGAGAAGTGCGACTTCTCAGCACAACCCTTCAGCGGCCATCTTGCCTCTTGCCTTCATCTTTCTTAATGTGAGGTTTCAGGTCTCTCCTGTTCTTTCCTCTACCCATATGTACAATATTTCGAAGGATCAAACTTTTCACTTTTTCGGATTTTTGTGCAGAAAGACAAATGGAAAATAATATGTTTCCCTGAAAGTAGTTATTTAAAAAAAAATATGTACAGGAATAGTTGAGTGTCTCTGCATGCTGCTAACTATGACCGGTAATAGTTGTTCTTATTGATAGCATAAAGAGTTTAAAGAAGAAATATGATTCCCTAAGGAAGGTTAAATAGCAGCATATGTCCACATGTGCTGCCTAAGCAATGATTGTGGTTTCAGGGGAGAGTATTGCTTTATTGCATATGGCCACTCAGCTTACTAAAATACTACACGCTTCGAAGTGTGTGTACACTTATCAGTTAAATAAATGGGAGCATAGGAAGTTGCATCTTTATTTTATCATGAACTAAACAGGAGAAAATGGTGTACAGTTAGCAGATTCCCTAGGGTCCCTCTTGTAAGTAGATACAGCTGATCCAGGGACAGCTAGTCATCACCCCACCAGCCGGTGTCATCAAACTCTGCACCCATCTATGGGATTATCCTTATACCATCCCCTTTATAATTTACGATCAATTTTCCTCCTGCGGAAGAAAGGCTGTATGTTCCTTGTTTACTTCTGTGCTATCGCCAGAGCAGACACAAGTTCAAATCTGCACTGGAGAGCGCTTTTTCTTGCGTAATATAGCATTCACTCCTGCTCTGCTCTGGGCACACCCATTCATGATGGCCGGTCACAGGCAGGAACCATATGCCCTTAAACACAATTGGGTGAGTGGTATGCGCACTCTTACTAAATCTGCGGTGGTGGCAGAAAAAGATAAATCACAACAAGAAAGGAAGTAAAGAGGAATAAAAAAAGACAGTGCAACCTCCAAACAAAACCAATGGAAACACCAGAGTTCTGTTTGCCAGAAGGAGGAAAGGCCCTTCTCAGGTGGCATGCTTCAACATTGGGCCCCTCATGGCACACGTCTGGTGTGAGCTGCCACCCATATGCCGGAGCGCTCTTAAGTTTATTTGATTGGATAGTAGGATGGTCAACCAAACAATCAGGATTGATAAGGAGGGGCTAATCACCCAATAGGGAATCCAAGCGCTTGCAGGTCTCGGAGGCTTATTCGAACAGTCAGGTCTTGAGGGCCATTCGGAATTCTGGAAGTGAGGTGATAGCCCGGTGGTGCGTGGCGAGAATGCCGACAGGCAATGAATCATCCCAGACCCTCACCCTTGTCATATGGATACTTTGTTACATATATTGCGTTAAGTTAGCATGAGTGTATTACATGTTTAAACAGCTGTTTTTCCTTCGGCTTCAGTTTTGCACACGACACCTACTTGTTGTTGTCGCTTTCAACCTAGAAGCGGTGATGTGATTTATTTGAGAATAATATGTTATCACTATGCTATCAGCTTTGCCTGGTACACTTGGTACAACTGTCTGCACACTGAGAGCTGCACACTCTAAGAATAACCTAACACAAGGTTGTTGGGAAGCCTGATCCTCGCACCACATTAGACATAACACTAATAATGTTGATGCCAACATTTTGGGCTCTACGCGGGTTTAAGATAGAGTTACACGGAATGAACGTAGACACTTGGTGCTGCGCATGAAGAGAGCTGGTAGCTGTTGATGTGATCTACTCCTACTGACATTTAGAGGTATGGGTCCGCCCTGCTAAAGCCCGAATGAGACCTTCTTAGATATAAAATAATATGCTAAATAGGGTGCGCGAAATATAGGTGATATAGATTTCTATAGATTTTGCATTGTAACATGCTATCACCTTTTGCTTACTATGGATTAGTGACTATGCTGCTAACTCTGATTTTTATAATCTGCATTTTGGTATTATACAAGATACTGCGTTTGAGAACCTTGCATTGAATAATAAATATTTCAAACTTGCACGTGTGTTCTTTGACTCTCAGTTTTGGTTTGAAATGATTATATAACGAAAGAGTGTTCATGTGTTCCACGATTCCTGAGGTATTCTAAAGTTCATGTTCTGGTTTGTCTAAGACATGGATCATTCCATAATGAGCCATGAGACACTGTAGCTAGCTAGATAAGGGGATTTCTGACACTGAGATGAGTTTTGGATCATCCTAACTCACTGAGGTTCTAGATCTCTATGCACAGTTCTGTGGGAGAACGGAAACCCTGCTACATGGCGCCCAACGTTGTTGGCCTTATATCATGACACTCGAGTAGTATATCATTCAAACCTTGACACCTTCATTCCCGTTTCCGGTAAACGGTGGTGTCGGAAAAACCTACCTATTTTTTAAATGGGTCTTTTCAAGCTTGAATTCTTCTAAAAACGGTTTCTTTGAATTACTACCCAGTTGTGCTACAAAGTGTTCTTTGTCTTTTTTCTCTTCCTGTGCTACCATGGCCGTGGACATACCGCAGCATAGCCGCGTCGCGGTTCGCGACCACTTGCGGGCATATAATGTCCCTGTGGAAGGCTTGGCTGTGGTTCTAGTGGTGAGTGCGGAACATGCGTACCCGTATAAATTGTTTTATTCCTGGGTGACATTTCCGGAAGTGGACGCTAATTCGGGTGTCTTCCATTCATACACTGCCTCGGCTGTACCGACGGCTTATGCTCCGTACAGGGCACTGGAAGTACCTATCGATGCTTGGCAGCATGGAGTTTGGTTTTTGTGGCGCCCTACCCCATTCTTTAACGGCTCCGAGGTTAGGTCCATTGTCCATTCCGGGCACAAATTGGCCCGCTTTGGGTGGATTTACTCCTCACCCTAATTGCACTACTTGTAGTGTGGCTGACCTGCGGCGTCTTCATGAAGTCGCGGTTGGAGTGATTAGGGCGCTTGTTCATTACATTGGTCGTAATGTTCATGGCGCAGCATCCGCAGGTGCGCAGCTTCGAGCAGAACAGGCTGGTTTGAAAATCAGTCCTGTCTTGGTGAATTCCGTTATGGGCAAGAAGCCCCAGGATAAGGATGATTTTCCTTACTGGCTTGCCGAGAAATTTGACTAGCTGGAGGCTGTTTTTCCTAATACGACTCCGGGTGAAAAACACCGGATTCTTACGCTTAGTTTACCGAAAGATTTAGCCCCTGAACTTGCTGACTGTGAAACATGGGGTAAGACTTTTGCAGCGGTTTACTCGAGGTGCTATGGCACCCCGTCTGTGTCAAACCTTTCTGCGGTCCTTAAACGTGTTCAGGATGATCATGGACCGGAGTCGGCGGTTGAATTAGGTATGCGCCTGAGCGGCTCGTTTGAGACAGTTTGCGGTCTTATCCTTGCGAATGTCAAGGGGGATGCAGTGAACTTTCAGGTGGCCAATGCTCTGGCGTTAATTCCCGATGCCGAGAAACCCCGTCAGCTAGCAAGAATTATTGTGGCGGCTTATAAAATGGTTGGCCGCACTTCTAAGGGTTTAAAGGCTTTTTCTGAAAAAGAGAAGAAGCAGCCCCAGGGACAGTCTTCGGAAACGGGTGGACAACCCAAGTCCAAAAAACAAAATTGGCCTAAAAAGCAGAATCAGGGTAAGCAACAACAACAGCAGACACAGGTTTCTAGTCCGGCGCCTTCACAACCTGCGCAGTCAGATCGAGTTTATGATTTGCGCGATCGCGCGACGATTAAATCGCCTGAAAGATTTCAGGCTTCTGACCAACGCTCTCCTCGTTCCTTTCAGGACTCATCGGCTCCGTCAACCGGTGGTGGAGGGGGCGGCAGGGGCAGGGGTGGCCAGCAAGGACGTGGCCAGCCCCGCACTCGAAGTGAAGGGGATCAGCGGGACGACTCTACGCCAAAGAGACCGCAGTTTGCCAAGAAGAAGGTCGCAGCCTTAACGGCGCATCGATATGCCCCAGATAGTGAGAACGCGGCTTCGGAATCTGACGTGGGCTCTGACCTTGCTGGACAGCGCGGCGGAGATTACCATAGTGAGAGAGGCCCTCCGTCCACTGTTGAAGGTGACAGCGACTGACACTTATGTTGTGATTGAAACGGCTGATACACATGTTGCTCCCCCTGAACGACTTTTTGAAATTGTCCTGTTAATTGAAGGTGACATGCAGCGAACTGTAAAAGGGGTATTTTGGGAAAATCTTTCGTCTACGTACGACATTTTGCTTTCGGAGGCTGACTGGCCCCCACCTTTTGTTCTCGCAGCTCCGCGAGGGGAGGAGGTGATCCTCCCCAGTTTCGCGCACACTGTATCGAGAGTGGAAGCGCTGCATTTTGCAGAAGAGTGGGCTCTGGCGCTTGCGCCGGCTGTGTACCGAAATCAGTGTGGCTGGGATAAATTGTCCCCTAGCCATGAGATTCCTTTACGGTCACAGCCGCAGCCACAACCTCAGTATCCCATACGGCGTGAAGCTAAAGCTTCAGTCGCGGCTATCCTTGAACAATTGGAATATCAAGGTGTAATTGAAACGTGTGTGTCACCTATGAATAATCCCCTTTTTACTGTTAACAAGCCGGACGGCTCATATCGTCTGGTTTTGGATTACCGGCATTTGAACTCGCATTGCCGTAACTGTGCAGTACAGAATACTCACGGCTCTGCCCTAGTGAATAGTCTTGAGCGTAAACGGTTCAAAACCACGCTTGACATTTCCAATGGTTTTTATGCACACAGATTAGATGGTCTAAGTTCCCAATGGACCAGTTTTACGTGCGGCGGCGTACAAAAAATGTTTAAACGACTCCCAATGGGCTATAAAAATAGTCCTGGAGTGTTTTCCGCCCGCATAGTCTCTCTTTTGGAGAGCTTCGATCCAGTTGCTTGTTCTTATGTGGATGACATTTATCTCACAGACGACGAACTTTGGGAGCATCTGTGTCGAGTAAACAGCATAATTTGTAACTTTGCAGACATGGGTTACAAGTTTAACTTTGCAAAATCACACATTGCGGAGTACACAGTGTTGTTTCTGGGTTATGAACTTAACCACGAAGGAAAGGGGTTGGCTCCTCACTTCCTGGAGAAATGCGCGCAGTTGCGCTCTCCGACAACGCTGAAAAAATTACAGTCTTTACTGGGTTTTTTGAATTTCGGTAGAACATACATTCCGGAATATGCCCAGCGTATCAAGCCTTTGTATGCGCTGATATAACCATCTTTTTCCAAATCATGCTGGCTGCCTGAGCATTCAGCCATTCTGCAGTCTTTGCAGGCTGATTTGCTCGCTTCTGACTACTTACAGACTCGTGATAACCAGACCAACCTGGTGATAAGAATTATCCCTGGGACGGTGGGTTTCACGTACCTGACTTTTAATGAAGGGGATACTGTACCTATTGCTTACAAGTCACACTTGTACACTTCGGCTGAACTGCGTTTTTCCACTGTGGAGAAAGTTTTAACGGCTGTGCAGATGGCAATTCTTAAGGAACGTGCCCTGTCGCAGGGAAAGCGCATGTTGGTTGTTACCCCGTGTCCTGCCTTGGAGGCGGTCACGAAAGCCAGTGTACCGAATTCTAAAGCTTTGCACCCTCGGTGGATTCAGTGGGCTACATCCTTGACATCCCAGGATGTCACGTTTATTTTTGACGCCGCTTTACGGTCGCAGGAGTATTTACAGTATGAATTTGTTCATCCTGCTCCTTTAGCGATGCGGCCGTTGGAGGATTTCCATTGTATCATTTACACTGATGGTTCGGCGCAGGTTGCGCATGGCTCTAAACATGCCTACGTTTCCGCTTGCGCCATTGTAGTCGGTGCCATGGTGAACGATGAGTTCAAGTCCAGTGTTGTGCACACGCAAACACTAGGGGACTGCACTGCACAATTAGCAGAGCTTCGTGCTCTTATGCTCGCATTGGAGTACGCTGATCCTTGTGTGACGACTTTAATCGTAAGTGATTCTTACTACTGTGTCCAGTCTTACAATGAGAACTTGTTCTTTTGGATTCAGAATGATTTTCGTGATTCCAAAGGTAGCACAATAAAACATAAAATGATCTGGGTCCGAGTGGCGGAACTTAAAGAGAAACTGCCGCTCGTGTGTGTGATTCATACTCTCGGCCATCAGCGCGCGGGGGTCCACGCTGTTGGTAATTCGCTTGCTGATGAGGCAGCGAAGTCTGCGGTATCGAAATACTTAGTTGCAGCAGTCACGAGGTCCAAAAGCAAAATAGATGATGACATCTTGGCGGCTGTTGCTGCCACGGAGAAGGGAGGTAAATATCCTGCGGGGTTCCCTTCGAAGTACACATACCACTTAAGTCCCGATAAGGTTCCTTATGTGAAAATTCCTGAAGTTGGCGAACGTCTAGTTCCCAACTCGGATCGCAGAGCTTCTCTGATTACAGCGGCTCATGAAGGTGTGGCGTCTGCGCATGCGGGCGTCTCAGCCACTGTAACTCAGCTACAACAAAGGTTCTGGTGGCGGGGACTGTACAAACAGACGCGCGATTATGTCCTTATGTGTGACATTTGTCAGCAGATTAAGCCTTCTACTGCTGCGCGTCCGCCTCAGACACAGTTGTACGTCTCTAATAAACCGCTTGGTTGCGTTTATTTGGATCACTGCGGTCCTTTTTCCTCTGCTACTGCGTATAAATACATCTTAGTAGCAGTTGACTCATGCACACGCTTTGTGTGGGTATGGCCGCATCGAAGCGCTGATTCGCGGACTGTCATTAAGGATTTGCGTGTTTTTGTGGGAATCTTTGCCTGTGGTACTTTCCATTCGGACCAGGGTCCGGCTTTCGCCTCTAAGGCGTATAAGGATGCTATGGTTTCGTTGGGAGTCCAAGTCAAGTTTTCAACTCCCTACAGGCCTGAGGGCAATAGTGTAGTAGAACGAATGAACCGCGACTTAAAGCAATCTTTGACAGCCCGAGTTATAGGCACTGGTAGAAACTGGCTGACCCACCTCTATGGCGTGCAGCGTGCGCTTAATAATCTCCCTAGAAGGTCTCTGGGTGGGCGGACCCCATACGAAATGCTCTTTGGTATCAAGATGTACGTCCCTGACCTCGATGGTGCAGACTGCCAGGCCCAGGCCGCGGCCTTTGACGTAGATGAACATTGCAATGTTTTACAGAATCTACAAAAGACCAGAGACAGTCTTGCTAAGGAACACTTGCCCTCCACGTCGGATGATGCGTTGCAGATCCCGGTAGTTGGCTGGCTACCCCAAGTTGGAGAACTGGTTCGAGAGAAGATCGATAACAAGAAAGAGTTTGGTCCCTCATATCGAGCACCGGTTCGAGTTCTTGGAGTGAAGGGCACAAGAACAGTCATTTTACCACCACTTCCAGGTTGTAAAGAAAACAGATTTATTTCTATTGACAATGTCAAGACACACAGGGTGGCCGATTCTTCATAGCATGACACCGGCTGTATCCTGTCCTTCCATGGTGAGGCACTCTGTGCTGGCTATTACATCTGGTGCAGAACAGGAGGTGTCCCTCGAGATGCCTGCTATATCCAGTCCTTTATTAAATACTATTCCTGTTACTAACATTGATGAATTGACCTATGCAGATCCTGCTGATTTATCTATGTCCGATTTACAAGCCCGTTTGGCTAACCAGTCCAGATTCTCTTTTGACTCTGATTCGGAACTTTCAAATAAACCATCGACTATTGCAAAATATGCCACGTTGTTTAAAAAACATTTTCTAATTCCACCTTGGACATACGTTTGGCTGATACTATTTTCATTTTATCTTTTTATGTCAATTGGTTTTGTGTTTTATTTTTTCCGCCTGATCGATGGCCATTATGTGAAAGAAAGAACAGGAATTCGGTACCTTAATGGAACATTGGCCCCTCTTTCCTCCTCACATTCAGCACACAGACTAAAAAGAGATTTAAATACAGTAGAGATTACTGCTTGGCCTGTCCTTGATGGGATTGTGTGGGATGCGGTTAGGTTTCAGATACATGGCCCCACAGAAGTTATTAATGTTCCTAATGTGCTTAGAGTAAACATGGGAGATGTGATTAAGCAAGATATTCGTTCTGATGATTGGGATCTTCAGGCCGTAGAAGAATTGTTCTCTGATTTGAAATATTATGCGGCCTTTGATGCTGAGGAGTTGTACTTAGATTCTGTCAATTATGGTGATTTGTTTTGTTATCAACATTATGGGAATCACTTCTTACACAAAACAAGTTCCAGGAGGGTTCCTGTGAACTACACACAGTGGGAACATTGTCCTGCTCCTTTACAGGGGAGCTCAAGTACATTTCTGAGGAAATTCTCTTATTTTACAGATTTTAATCAATCAAATCCTGAGTCGTTTTATTTTAAAGTGGAACAGAAATTCATGTCCAAAGTTAGACTTACCGATACAAAATTGCTGTATTCGAAGTCCTTTCTAGACAAGTTAGCTATAGATGGCTATGAGTTATGGAAGGAGGCTATTGACCTTAAATCGGTTTGGGGTACCAAAGATTGGCAGGTACAAGGCACTGAGGCTTTGCATCGTGCATGTCTCATCCCGAATCACATGTTGTTTTTAAATTCTACTATTTCCCAAACAACATGCTTTGGATTGGCTACAGCTAAAAAATTAAATACACCTACTATCCCTGATTTGGAAGAATATTCGGGTTGGAGTAATTTCACTACATTGTCCATCAGTGGGATACGAGCACTTTTGCACAATTCCTCCTTTAATATTTCCAGTTTTGATCCAGAGGGGTGGCTTTTGTGGCAAAGAAGCTCTGATTCTTGCCAACGTCGTTTTTTGGATTTGTCTGAAGGTTTTACACACATCAGGCCAGATCCCAGGTTTGAGACAGATCACACTGTTACTACTTATTCAGTAGGCAAATTGTGTCAGAACTGGTTACAACATTCCACTTTGGCTGCAGTTAAACTGCATCTGTCCCAGTTGAATGAGAACATAGAGCTAAATGATTTTATAAAAGGCCCGGCTAGGGGTAGATCTAAACGCTGGCTTTATGCTGTGTACAATGAAATTTGGAAATTTTCACAGATTGAGGCTGCTAAACGCCTGAGAGCTATTGATCAAGCAAATTTGGAAAAAGTGCTTGCAGTGGTCGATAACAGTATTAACATGCTTTCTTCCAGGATTTACACGTTGGATAATATTGTTTCTTCTGTTGTTGATATTGTACATGATGAAGTGTCCACGTTATACCATGGTCAAAATCAGTTAAGTTCTGTAATGCAGTTTGCATGGACCCTACAGACACTTAAGGCTGGTCGAGTTCCCTGGAACTCGTTGAACGTTTCGTCCCTTTTCGCCCCTTTTAATCTGACTGAAAAGCAACGCATGCTTTCTATGCGTGATGCGTCATTTTCTATGTTACATATTGAAAAGCTAGAATCCTTACCTTTCTCTGTTGCTGAAACCACTACTGCCACATGGCTTATTCATGGATTAATTACATTACCATTTCCCTTATACAAATTTACTAATTGTATGCGGTATATTGCTATAGGACGATATGAACCACTAGGCAATGCATTCCTACATGAGGCATGGTCATTACCATACACATACAGATGTCTGAAGGATGGAAAAGAAGTGAATCTTAATGGTGAGGAATGTACACAGTCACCTGACCATTCATTAATATGCAGACACATTCAGTTACACGGTTCTTGTAATCAGGACCGCCCAAATTTAGCATGTGTTTTAAAAGGCACGCCAGTTCCAGCAGTAGTTCCCACATTTACATTATTGACTAATGGTAGTTATTTGCTTTTAAACAACGAGTTATGTTGTGGGTTATTAATTGGTGTGGCTTATGTGGTAACTGTATCAGAGCGTGTGGTGTGTTGCAAGAATGTTCTATACCCACCCACGCATGGGTCTTCAGATGTCTCCATCTGGCCACGGATTCCAACCTTGGAAGCGAAGTTCAATGGTTTAAGCAGAATAAGGGCCCTTTTGTCTCAAAAACAAGTGACCCTGAGTTCGGCCCGGGAAAATTATGTCCTTCACATAGCTAACACACGCACAGAGGTGCAGGCGCTTTTAAATACTGATTTGCCGTTTCATTTCTGTGAGCTGGTGCATCAGATCTTTAATGCATCTTCCACGACTGGGCTTGCACATTTTTTTAAATTGGTTAGCAGTGGCCTCGTGACTACATTTGAAAAAGTTTTTGGTATCATTCCCACGTTTTTCCACTCTATTTTTTCGAGTTTGTTTGGTGGACTACCTGTGTTACTGGCTGTAGCCGCTGGCATTTTGTTGGTGTTTTTCTTCATAAAACATGGATGCCCATCCTGCGCAAGAAGCCGTTCAACGCCTCCTGACACTGTGCCGTAATCGGATGCTCAATTACTATGGAACATTGCCGCTTGCAGCATTAAGCACGGCTTATAGATTGTCATTTCGGTTCACCGACTTCACGTGTGTCCAACCTGTGTTTCACTGCCTGAGCTGC
Organism: Lissotriton vulgaris; assembly: GCF_964263255.1. Taxonomy (NCBI): domain Eukaryota; kingdom Metazoa; phylum Chordata; class Amphibia; order Caudata; family Salamandridae; genus Lissotriton; species Lissotriton vulgaris. The sequence goes on along the minus strand of NC_141694.1, from coordinate 755,259,973 downwards.
GAGTTCGATTGGGCCATTGATTTGTGCCTATGCTTGAGGACTGCTCCTGACGTCGATTTTGATCAGCTAATGCGTCCCGTGGTGGCTCACGAGCTGATTTGTTCTGGCGAAAGAGTTATGGCCTTGGCAGCGATAAATGGAGTACTGGGCCAATGGGAGATCTCTGCAGCGGCGCATGCCTTTCTGACACACAGCGTTCTGGTGAACCCACCGAGTTGTCCTCTGACGTTACAGGAGGATCCGATGCTGGAGGAGCACGTATGTTCTTTCCCATTGCTGAATTGGATTGCTGAACTATTTTCGGAGGATGGCAGTGATTTCATACTGGAGGCTGTTGCAACTTACTTTGCATATACTGTCCAATCGTGAGATGCCTGGGAGGATTGCTTTGTTATGGAATATGACTTTCCCCTTGCTGGATTGGAGGGATGAACTGTACTCAAATGATGGAGAGTTCAATCATGTGATGTCGCTGAAAATAACGTCAATGTGGCACATGACTTTGGATATCGGATAAGTGCCTTGTTTTTTCTCTTACAGACATTTGAATTAATGCGACCTGGTCCTACATTTTATAATTTTGAGACCTGGCGGATAACTTTTGGTTCGAAAGTTTTATTTTTTAATTTTAGATTTGAGGCCACTGTAGGCATTCATACATATTCATTCATACATATTTTTTAGCTTATTTTAGCTCAAGATTATTGAACTTTGCTTTCATTTTATGTATCTGATTTAGTATTGCCTTTTCCCTTATGTTTGACGGTGCTCGGATCAATGTGGGGGTGTCATATGGATACTTTGTTACATATATTGCGTTAAGTTAGCATGAGTGTATTACATGTTTAAACAGCCGTTTTTCCTTCGGCTTCAGTTTTGCACACGACACCTACTTGTTGTTGTCGCTTTCAACCTAGAAGCGGTGATGTGATTTATTTGAGAATAATATGTTATCACTATGCTATCAGCTTTGCCTGGTACACTTGGTACAACTGTCTGCACACTGAGAGCTGCACACTCTAAGAATAACCTAACACAAGGTTGTTGGGAAGCCTGATCCTCGCACCACATTAGACATAACACTAATAATGTTGATGCCAACATTTTGGGCTCTACGCGGGTTTAAGATAGAGTTACACGGAATGAACGTAGACACTTGGTGCTGCGCATGAAGAGAGCTGGTAGCTGTTGATGTGATCTACTCCTACTGACATTTAGAGGTATGGGTCCGCCCTGCTAAAGCCCGAATGAGACCTTCTTAGATATAAAATAATATGCTAAATAGGGTGCGCGAAATATAGGTGATATAGATTTCGATAGATTTTGCATTGTAACATGCTATCACCTTTTGCTTACTATGGATTAGTGACTATGCTGCTAACTCTGATTTTTATAATCTGCATTTTGGTATTATACAAGATACTGCGTTTGAGAACCTTGCATTGAATAATAAATATTTCAAACTTGCACGTGTGTTCTTTGACTCTCAGTTTTGGTTTGAAATGATTATATAACGAAAGAGTGTTCATGTGTTCCACGATTCCTGAGGTATTCTAAAGTTCATGTTCTGGTTTGTCTAAGACATGGATCATTCCATAATGAGCCATGAGACACTGTAGCTAGCTAGGTAAGGGGATTTCTGACACTGAGATGAGTTTTGGATCATCCTAACTCACTGAGGTTCTAGATCTCTATGCACAGTTCTGTGGGAGAACGGAAACCCTGCTACACCCTATTACTCTAACTTAATTACCTGTAAAGAGTTCTGACTAATTGGCGTTCCAAGTGAGGTTTGAGTTCCTAGTGAAAAGCTTCAAAGCGACAAGAGAAATTGTGATCTCCCTACTTCTTTGTGAAAGATGGATTATATGAAGAGGAAGCTGGCTTTATATCATTCAAAATAAAATTTCTTAGACGGTATACACATAAAGGGTATTTGTAGGACCTCACCTCCGGTCCATGAATTGACAATAAGTAGCCAGTCGATCTGAGTCCTGAGGAGAACTCCGAACTACATTAGGTTCAAAATGTGTCAACATTGTTTTGCACCAGAGAGCGTGTTGTAAAGATATCACTGCCACACAGGAAATATGTATAGAATAAAATGGTTGGAAAAAAATGTCCCTGTCAATAGCCAGGGTTCACAAGTTTTGTGAGCACTTCTCGGTAGATTTGGATTGCCCTTTTTGCTTTGAGGTGCTATATTGCAGTTTATTCTTACAAAATGTATAACTCCTGGTCTACCGATTGAATTTTTGTAATTTTGGTCTTGTATAATTTATTAAACTAACCTCTATTTTTCTAACCTGGTGTGGGATCTTTTGGTGTTCACTTTCCAATGTTTTATTGTTGAAAGTGTTGCACACAAACCTTACACATTGCCTTTAAGTTCAGCCTGACTGCACTGTGCCACTCACCATGGGGTTGAGCACCGGTTAAGTTAAGGTTTGCTTGTGTCTTACCCTGACAGGGATTGGGGTTGCTGGTTAACCAAGACTTACACCCCAGTCAACCAGTAACCTAATTTCTTACACAGATGCATAGCTGATCTAGCCGTGCGTTCTGGCCATAATTCATCACACAGAAGATGGGGCCCATGAGACCAAACAAGCTGTTACATAAAAAAGTTCAGAGCATGAAACTGGTCCAAGAGACCAGGGGGACCCTCTACAGCACAGGTCACTCCTAGCTCGTTCTCAGCAGTATGCTTCCCCTGGATGTCTGCCATACATTGACATGCTTTGGGCATCTCATTTTAGACAGTCTCTCCCGCAGCAGGCCAGCCAGGCTCCTTCCATCTCTGAGTAGGCAGGCATGCTTCTAGGCATTCAGGCACGGAACAGACTTCTGAGTACTATATGCAGCATTCCCTTTATTATCCTTAAAAGACTTGAAAATGGAACCAAATTGTATTGTTTGGGTCCCACTTTTATACACAACTTCTAGACAGTGCTTTCAATCAACCATCTCAAACTTCAGAACTGGTGTGGGATGAATCTTCTTTCATGTGTCCTACTCAGGCACACTCTCTGTGTAGCATGATGCTTCTCACAATTGGAGAGCACTGGGGCTGAATCCAGACTGGAGTACCAACAACAAGCACAATGAAGAGTTGATTCTCTGTACATCGTAGTAGCCTCGATGAAGCAGTAAACAGAGACGGAAAAAAGTGAAGGCATGACCTAGAAACACCCTCACCTAACATAGCAGAAGCTGCAGCCCCACTCTTCGTTCCTACCATGAACCAAATGGATGTGCCCAGGAAGTGCTAATAAGCACCCTCCTTGCTAACAAAGTCCTCATGGAATTTCTAAAGGTAGCTCTGTCTCCATCCTCCTCACTTCAATGTCGGAATCTCCATCCTCCAACCACAGGAATGCAAGCAGTAGACTTACACAGTCTGGGAAAGAAGTCCTCATACCTCCATCTTGTGCTATGCCAAGCCAGGGACATCCAAAATGGATCCAACTGGCTTCAGTACTCTGGCTCACTCATACAGAAAGTTTGCACAAGTGCTAAACACACACAACATGCACTCATCATACTCACACATAAAATACACACATAAGGGCAGAACTGTACACAACATGGGTTTGCAGACCACACTCTCAGTAAAACAGATAAATAGATCTAGTCACACTATCAATCTCAAAATACTACAAGCAGCCACCACTGATGAATGGCTATATGAAGAAATTAACATTAGTGCTCTGTCCAGCATGAGGGCACATTTATTGCGTCCCTCTAGGTCACAGGACAGTCCAGGACCTCACATAGTCAGCGACACACCTAGCCCTCTGCGCGCACACTAGATTAAAGTGATGCTATGGTGAAAAAAGTCAGGTTGCCAGATACATGTGCAGTTTGGCAATGAAGGCAGGAGAACGAGTCCACAAACCATGTGAGGGACATTCCCATCCAAACATCTCCCTTGTACATTTGTTAATACTTATATTCTCTGCTGGATTTGATCCCAACCCAAATAAGAGTCAAGTTACTCTACTTTGGCAGATCTTACTTACAGATACGGTTTAGGATCCAGATGCAGGGTCCGGATTGTAATCAGGCTGCTAGTCAATTGATTATCACTTCCTGTTTAGTGACAGGAAGTGAAGGAGAGCAAAGGGGGAAGTGCTGAGTAGGCTAGGGGGTGGGTAAGAATGGTGTGAAACTAGCTCCCAGAAAAAACAGCATTTAACAGAGTGATCCTCTTAAATAAAGAATAAAGTCTGTCCTCTCCCTTCCTACAGATGAGGACGCAAAACTTCGAAAAATTGTTTCCAAGGAGCTCTGATAGAATTTGTGTGCTTTTGGAGTTACTGCTATTGTGATATGCTCTTACAGTGGGTAAAATGTAAAACATTTAGACCTTCTTGCAGGTGTAAATTCTTCTTAATTTATTTCACAGTGTATGGTAACTGATGATTTGAGTTTTCAGAATTGTAGACAGTGACTGACAAACATTTAAAATGTTTTCGAGCTTTTGTCAGTCCTCTAACATCAGTCACCCTTTCCTCGCGCCATCATTTGTGGTGGGCAATCTTCCTCCCCAGTGCAGTCAATTTTTCATTGATGTGCTCTGATACAAGCAATTTCGCCTGTCAAGTACTTCAGCTGCACCACACCACGATTCAGCATGCTCCTTCCCCGGCCCGGCGTTACCAAGTGGAGTTTTGAATGATTGCTCCTGAAAGCCAACACATTCATACAGACAGCTATATTTCATCTCATTGATGGCCATTTTCCCTGTCACGATGTTGAGTTTTTAAAAACTGGCCAGAGTTGCCTGCCTTAAGGAACTCCTCAGCAAATCTGCGGGTGTCTTGTTCACGGACATTCTTTGGAAATCAAGTGTTAATGTTCAGTGGAGGCAGATATGCACTAAAGTTGAAGGATATCTAATTTAACACTTATGAGAATGAGAACGTGGGGTAGGGGCCTCTTGAAGGTACTTTTCTGTTTCACTCGAATCGCTATATACTTATCCCTTCTTTTACTTGAATTGTTATTTAAATTGAGATCCGGCATAACAGTAATGAAGAGAAAATAGTGGTAATTGCAACCATTTCCCCTTGGAAAATGCTCCGATTATTTACTAGTAATCTTCATTACTCTTAGTTCTACTAGTCCTCGACCAAGTCATTAACCATGAGGATTGTCACCGAATCAAAGGCCAGGAAACAAAACAGGAAAGGATTTACTAACCACACACACCCTCTGTTGAGTGCTTTAATAGAATAGCATTCCCTCAGCACTTCCTCTAATCCAAACCATTTGTCGAAAGTCCGGACATCAGGGAGGGTTCCCGGTATGTGATGACTGGGCCAAGGATAAAGAGGGCTAAGAGTAATGAAGGTGATAAGTAATTGAGGCATTACCTTGACCCAGTCATTGTTCAAGAGGTATACTGTTGGAAATTGGGTTACTGGTTGAGGGTGGAGAAACCCTACTCAAGCAGCAGCGACAATTTCTGTCAGGGTATAGTCACAAGCAAATCCCAAATTAATCTTTGCCCAATCCTGTGGTAGCTTGGCACAAAGCAAGATAGGCTTAATTTAGTGGAAATGTGTAAAGTGAAAACACAACACAACAAAAATCCCAAACTTATTTTCGAAAAATAGAGTAAAAAGTATTAAATTATTTGAGACCAGAATGACAAACATCCAATCAGCAGAACAGAGATATACAATTGTAAAGATTTTAAGTGAAAACAAGTCTTTGAAGCACAAAGCACCACCTATGTTTATCTGGTCAGTTCCAATGAGCTGCGAGGCAGTGATGTGAAGTTCTGCATTGTCATTGCGGAGGTTATCAATGAGGGGATTGCGATGCACAATCCTGCTACATCGTTGAGGATGCTGTTAATGAGGCTTGCAATGAGAAGGCCTGCTTCAAGGATGCGGCACGCAGGGGAGGCTCTGAGAAGACTGCGGGCTACTATGCGAGGTCCAGCATCAGGGATGCGTCAAGTGGAGTAGGGAGAAGATGTGTCACGCTGTGTCTGTTCTGAACACAGGACTACAGCTGGGTTTCAGGCACACTTCCAAGGGTCCAGGACTGGGGTAGCACCACTTGGGGTCAACAAGACTCACAACAGACCAAGTCTAGGTGCTTTATCATGGGGGTTGGAGTCTTTTCAGTCTCTGAGGCTCTGATCAAGAGACCAGCCAAATAGCTCTTGAAGAAACTCAGGTGGCCCTGGGATCAAGATGCACATCCAGCCCTTTCACTCAGGCAGCAGGGCAACAGAGCAGCAGCCATTCTTGTAGAGCATCACAGCAGTACTCCTGAGTCTTTCACAGGTCCAGAGGTGTATTGAAGAGAGGGGCCTGGAGATCCATAGCTTATACCTTGCGCCCACTTTGAAGTAGGAGAAGGTTCTGGAGGCTTCCACTCCAGAGGGGTTTGTAATTTCCTGGCTCCCTGCCCTTGCCCCAGCTTGTCTTGGTGTCACAAAATATAGTGAGAACCGCTTTGTGAGTGAGCTCAGGCAGAGCTTTTTATGATATGCAAGTATGGTAAATGACAGCTCCTCTACATCATCAAGTCATAGACGGGCCACCTAGGCAACACTTATTCTCCTTTGTCTCACTGTCTGAGAGTTATAAACAAAGACCAACTGCCAGATGCACCAAGTCATGTGACCCAGGATACAGGCACCAAATGGTTGGGACAAAAAAGACCACCTTTCTAAATGAGGCGTTTTCAGAATTGTGATGGAAAGTCTGACTTTACCATTGAATATGATTTAATATTACAATTCTTTAAACACCAAACTCAACATTCCTACCTACTCCCAATTGAAAGTTATCACTTAGTAAATGGAATAGGTTAACCCAATGTTAGCCTATGGGAAAGGCTGACCTTGGACTAATGAAAAACAAATGTATGAATTTTTCGCAACCAGGACATGTAAAAGTACATGTTCAACTCTATAAATAGTCTGCAGCCTGCTCAATTAGCTATTTATGACCTACCCAAAGGGTCACATGTATGCATTAAAAGGGAAGGTTTAGACCTGGCAAAAGGTTTATTTTGCCATGGACGAAATGGCAGGTAAAACTACACACACAGACTTCAATGGCAGGCCTCGGACATACTTAAAAGGTTTTATAAGTGCTGCAGTCCCACTAGTAGTAGTTCATTTACATGCCCTGGGTACATGTAGAACCAATTTACTAAGGACTTACAAGTCAATTGAAAGCGCCAACTTCACCATGTTTAAAGACAGCATATGCACCTCAACACTGGTTAGCAGTGGTAAAGTGCACAGAGTCCTAACACCAAAAAAAACAAGGTCCACAAAAATAGAGGAGTAAGGTAAAAGTTTGGGGGGAAGACCACCCTAACACTGACAGATCTTGCATATACCAAAGCAACCAAGAACGGCCATTAACAAGTAAAAATAACATAAGCATCATTCTTCTTCCTTTTAGGGGAGGTCAATGTTTCTAAGATCAGGTCCTTAATTCCTTCTTTCTCCTGTGGACATTCCGCTTCTTTCAGGGGTGGAGAAGGAGACACCAATCTGCTGCTGGATGAAGAATATGGCAAAATGTGCCTTTTCTTGTGAGTATATTTGCCCGTAATCACAGGTAAATAGAGCTTAATAATGCCAGTACTGCTAAATAATTAAGATGGTCATAAGCAGCAGGAGCAGCGCTATCGGGCGTATTCAATTGCCAGGCATTCAAGTCAACAGACCCTCACTTTAACACCATCGGTGCGGCGCATTTTCCCGCTGTGCGCTGAAGATTTGAAAATCCCGCGGTTCATGACAAGCTCAGCTCGTCATGAGCCTACGAGAGGTGTACTTCATGACGAGCTGAGCTCGTCATCAGCATCGAAGGGGTTAAGAATATGCTCAGTGATCCATTCCTATACTCCCCATATCGTGCTCCCTCATCAGTAGGACAGGTTTCTCCAAGCCCATCAGGAAGTGCAGCTCTAATACATGTACCTCAGCAATCCTGGTCCTTGTTCACAAGACTGGAAGCAAAACAGGCAGTGCTGACGGAATGCGGTTTTATATAGCACCCGACTCAGGATGCGTGGGGTTAGTAAAGCATTTCCTGTTTTGTTTCCTGTCCTCTGATTGTGCAACGATAATCATGGTTAATGACTGGGTCAAGGATGAGGGATGTAGAGGCAATAATTATTGCTATGTACCCGTATGACTGTCATTCGGGCTCTACCTCTGTATAGTGAATCACAGCCTAATCTGAGATTATTTTATTCAAAGGGCTCTGAGGCATGAACAGGACTCACATGAGGGAAAATAATGCTGATAATGTTGAATCTCCTAAACATTTCCCTATCACTTGAAACATTAGTTCCTTTTGCATGTTTGATTTAAAGTTGAAATATTCATTTAATAAACACTTCTGCACAGAATGGTAATTTTTATTTTAGTAGTTTGACATCACTTCAGCGATCACATATATCACAGGATATCTTACCTTCTACATTTACAGACACTGGTAAAAAATTACCAATGTAAGCACAGCACAACCCTGTATGCTAATTTCTAGCATAGTTGCAAAAATGGAAAAAAAAGAAAAGAGATGTACTTATTTCACCTCAATTGCTGATGCCCTCAGCATAAGTGCAAACAATGATGACGTAGAACACCTCTAAGAACAATTTAGCATTAAAGAAATGCGTAAAAACGAGTGACCATTCTTCACATGGGGAAAATGAGTGAAAAATTACTTGGTTACTCATGAGAACACCACACTATTTTACTTTTACCCACTATTGGAACCTGTGTTTATTTGTCATTACAGTTCTATACAAGACCAGGTTGCTCAGCTTCGTTCTGATTTTAGTTGGTCTGGCTATGGGTAGGGGTGGGCGGAACTCGTAGAGTTTCACTCTGTGGAATTCTGCTGAGTTACATAAAAACTCCATGAGATTCCATGGAATTCCGCTATTGGGCGGAACTCAGCATGTTGTGGTGGTCGCTCAGAATTTTGTGCGGGATGCTTGTTCCATGTTGTGAAATCAACACGAATGGCGGCACGCGGGGCGCCAGAGGGTGCTGCATCTTTTTGCTGCTCAAGTAGATTTTCGACTCGAGTGGCTGCTTTCTCACCACTAACGGTCATGACCTGTCGCAACTGACCGCGTTGATAAAATCTCGCCGGGTGCTGTGCGCTACGGGATGCAAATTCTTGCTCACACAATAAAGTGGTCTTTAACCTCCTTCATGGAACATTGTACCCTGTGGTTGGAGTGCTGCCGTGCTATTACTTAGCAGAGGTCTGGCGCAAGCCCATGAGGGTTGCTTATGTCTTCTAAAAATAAATGGGGACGGATATTCTTTGAGCACCATGTTTTCCATTGCATTAGAAGAAAGCTGGATCATTTTATCATTAAAGTACAACGATGGTGCTCTTCTGCTTTAAATAATAAATCTCATGTGAAACCACAGACTGGGATATTTATATCTTCACATCACTCAGTAAAATGTAGCAAGGATACAGGATATTATTCAATACTGTAAACATAAAAGCTGACTCATTATTTTTCAAATATTAATTTCTCACCCCAATTCATATATAAATAAATCCATGCATGTAGCTGCCAGCAATCATGTTCTGGCACCGGTCCCCTCTCTAATCAAGACATCTCACTGCCATTAGAACAACACACGTGTACATAGTCTGACACGGGTAATACTGCTAGCAGTAGCGGCCCGTGGAGGGAGTTCTGTGGGGTGGTGAGGCGGGGTGGGGGGTAGTAAACACTGGAATATGGATGAACGGAGGTAAGTAAACAATTAAATAAATAAAATGAATTTTGTTGCTCGCGCTGCTTTGCGATTGCTACCTCCCACCCTGTCCCTCCCCCGCCCCGCCTCAGGGCCCCACGGAACTCCCTCCACGATGGCCGCTACTGACTGCTAGACAGACTATGGGGCTGTGTCATGAATAATGTGCGCCTGTGGAGACACTGGTTTGCACATGCGCAATTGTCATTTAGAGATTTAGCTGACTAATCATTATTTTGTTGCCTATTGTTGTGAACAGTGCACGCAGATGCATGGTTTGCCAAATTATTGAACTTTTACTATGGTAAAACAGTGCAAAGTTAAGTATAGCAAATATATACTTCCCTAAAGTGTTTACTGTGATGATATGTTTGTAGATTATTTATTTTGGAGTTGATAAATGTGCAGTCAGTATTCCTGGCTTCGATTTTGTGACATTCTAGGGCACATATGTGTATATTACACTTTTCCATCAGTTAGTGTACATTTTATGAATTTCTGCCCAACTGGAAAGAGAGAATATTGCAACATTTGTTTGCCATATTCTCAATTCAGCCCAAATGCATAAAATGTGCGCAACCTGTGAAAAGCTAATATGTGCACCTTCCCTTATCTGACCAGATGTCATGTACAAACTGATGATTGCACATTTCATTTAGAGGAACCTGTTCGCACATGAGCTGTTCAGGAATTGGTCTCTGATTAGTAGATTGTAAAGACAGGCATGATCAAAACAATAGGCCTGATTTAGAGTCACAAACATGGCAGATATCCTATCCTCCTTATTACAAGTACATTAGAACATAATTGTTCGACCTGGCATCACTAACATGATGTATATCTTGTCTGCCTAATTACAGGTTCATTATTGTTAGAAATGGGGTCTCTAGTTGGCAGGGGTATGCACCCTGTCCATGTAGGGACCCACATTATTCACTACCAGGACATGTTTAATTCAATATGTGTTCTTACAACGAATTCCGTTGCAACGCATGCCTTTACCACGCATGCGTTACAACAGAATGTTTTTTCTTCGCATAGGCTTTTCCTCTAATACTTCCGTGGTGACGTTGTACGTCGTTAAGAGGAAGCGGAAGTTCCTTTCCGTTTCCTCTTAAAGGACGCCGTTTGCCTTAACATCTCGACGTTTTTGAGGTGAGTTTCATTTTTTGGGGGGGAGACCGCCCCAAGCCCCCCTTTTTTTTGTTACCCTTTACCACACATGCCTTTACTACGTACCTCGTAGTAATGGTATGCGTGGTAAAGGCTTTCGTGGTAACCACGCATGCGTTGTAATGCATGCGTGGTTAATGTTTCCGTGGAAACGGCCGCGTTGGAGTGGCCGTTTCCCGTTTAATTAAATGCATTTGTCCTACCGTTTAAATATACTGCACCCTGCCCCTTGGGCTAACTAGGGTCTACATTAGGGGTGCCTTACATGGAATAAAAGGGAAGGTTTCGGCCTGGCAAGTAGGTGACCTTGCCAGGGTTGATGTGGCAGTTTTAAACTGCACACACAGGCTCTGCAGTGGCAGGTCTGAGACATATTTAAAGAGCTACTCATGTGGGTGGCACAGTCAGTGCAGCAGGACCACTAGTGGCATTTGATTTGCAGGCCCTGGGCACACACAGTGCACTGTACTAGGGACTTGTCAGTAAATCAGATATGCCAAGCATGGAAAAACTAAATGCCAATACATTTCAGACACAGAGCACATGTATTTTAGCACTGGTCAGCTGTGGTAAAGTGCCCAGAGTCAGCACACATCAAAAACAGGAGGTCAGAAGCAAAAAGACAGGGGAGGTCATGATAAAAGATACCAGGTCTAACACACCCAAAATATGCTTGTTCACAGCAGGACTGACTCAAGGTTTAATATACAGATACGTCTACTGGCTGTTAAGCATACCTTGTGGTACCCGGTAAGTGATGCAAATATTTAGGTAAAGTGAAAGTCCCAGCATATAGGAACCTTGTCTCCCATGCATGTGCAGTGTTTGTTCAGGTAAAGTGTTTCGAAAATGAAAACTCACAATTGAATTTCGAATACAAACAATGCATTTAGTCAAAATATATTTCCTCTGTTAGTGTATCCTTTTTGTTGAGTTGCCCTAGTAATCATATCAATCAATCAATCAGGAGTTTGTTAAAGCGCGACTCCTCACCCGTGAGGGTCTCAAGGCGCTAGGGGTGGGGGGGGGGGGGTAGGGAGGGGGTGCAGGTTCCATTCCATCAAGGAGGGGGTCTGTCGAAGAGCCAGGTTTTGAGGTTTCTTGCGAAGATTGGGAGCGATGTTGTCTGTCTGAGGTGGAGCGGAAGGGCGTTCCATGCTTTGGCCGCGAGGAAGAAGAAGGAACGGCCTCCCGATCTGGTCTTTCTGGTGCGAGGGACCACGGCGTAGGAAAGCTGGGCTGATCGTAGGGTCCTTTGGGGTGCGTGGAATTTGAGTCGGCTGTTCAGGTATGCTGGTCCGGTGCCGTGGAGGGCCTTGTGTGCGTGGGTGAGCATCTTAAAGGTGATTCTCGCTTCAACGGGAATCATAGAAACGGATTCCAATATTCAGTGGTTCAGAATGGTGCCAAGGTGACAAGATAATACAAGCTTACAAAAATAAACATTATATAGGTGTTTCAAAAAGTATAGTACGGTGTTATGACTATCTCATCAAACACCCAGAGCAATCATATATCTATCGAGGCATGCCAGAGTTTACATTGCCAGGGGATGGTGTATATTTTTCGGTTTCCCTTGTAACCCAAATTTCCATATCTGGAAAACAATTTAACACCCCATGTTTCAACTGCTGTATGTAAATGAATTAAGCAAGCGAAAAAATGAGAAAGACATGAAAAACAGAGAGAACAAACACAGATCAAGAATCCCAGGGGAGGAAGAGAAAATAACAGGGACAATGAATGACAGTCACAGCTGCTCCCGCCGCCTCTCCTCTGTCCTCTTCCTGGCTTCTGTGCAGACAGTAGGCAGGAAGCACCCAGGCTCCCTTAAGCTAATCACAAAGCTGCAATGCATTGTTGTGATTGGTCTAAGCACTGTGGTTCGGCGCTGAGCCAGGGCATGTTCTCGAGACAGCCTAGGTGTAGAAAATGCAAAGTACGTATGAATATTTAGCTGGCCCAAGACGGCCGACCAAACATTCATGTTCACTTGCAAAGTGCCCTCCACTCCCCCCCTCCTGCGTTGCCCGGCCCAGCCCTGCTCCGCTGCCTCAGCACAGAAAAATAAAATGATAATAACCTCCCATTAATAGCATTTTGGTTTTCCTTTATTGGAGGGCTGGTAGCCAGTGGGGCGACACGCGTCTGCCTTAGCAGAGGAGCCGTCCCTGATAAATGGGTTTGATATTTAACAGAAAGACAAGAACGAAAATGAGCATTCACCTCCATCTTTGCTTAGCTGGGCAATACCAGAGTGGGAGTAGGAAAAGTGCAAAACTCCTCTCATGTTGACAATGAACATTGTATTAAAGTTATTCAATGGAAGATGCTTTCATTCTTTTTTTTTTTTTTTTTTTTTTTTTTAAAACCTTTATTTACAAATGCACAGTACACAGCGTCTGCCTACAACCCCGCAGGGCCGGCCGCTATGACAAAAAACAGGCTGAGCGAAAAGTGCAATATGAGGCAGCACGTTGCTGGAGCAATCTCTCACATCAACATTATCGGCAAGAGCGTAACACCATACAAATAGGATAAGAAAGGTTTAATTTTATGTTTTTGTCGAAGTGAACACTAACAAACAAACACATGGTATCATAGTGGCATGGGTTGCTGGAGGTGGGGGGGGGGAATGAATGTAGGAGAAACGACGATGGCAAGGGGGGGGTGGCGCGCGCAAGAGAATCATGTGGTGAGAATAGGAAAGGAACGTAAATCACGGAGAGGAGGGAAGGGGGACCTCGTAGTCAAGTGGGGGAGAACAGATATCCCCACGATAAGCATTCCAAGGAGCCCAAACTCTGGACCACTTCCCCGGACGCCCCCGGGCCTCATATACCGTCTTCTCTCGGAACATGGACCAGTCCATGTTCTCCTTCCAGGCACTTAACACTGGCGGTCTAGGGGAGCCCCAAAGCTGCGCAATATCCCTCTTCGCGATCATAGTGCCAAGGGTGACGCAAAGTGTCTGGGCAGCAGTGCAGTCAGACGGTTCCCACACATTCAAGAGACAACGACGCGCCTCAGGAATCAATGGGACCCCCGTGACACGGCTCATCACATCATGCACCCTAGACCAGTACGCTACAATCACCGGACATTCCCAGAGAACGTGAAGAAAGGTACCATCCATCCCACACCCACGCTTGCATCGACCATCCGAAACCAAACCCATTCGCACCAGACGCATTCCCGTAAGATACACGCGATGAAGGATTTTCAATTGGACAAAGCGAAGTCGTGCAGGAATAGCCACCTCCTTAGGGGAGGACACGGCGGACTGCCAGTCCTCGTCGTCCAATTCAAGTCCGTCGGCCGTCCAGGCAGCCCGGAGCTTCTCGAGCTGGTCAGTTCTATTATTAATGAGCTTCTTGTAGATTAAGGAGATGGTACTGTCTGGGACGTGGCCATCTAGTACCCGATCCTCCAAAGGGGAGGACTGCGGAACGTCCGTACCGGGGGGGAAGACAGAAGACAAGGCATGCCTCACCTGCATGTACCGGAAGTGCTCCCTATCATCGAGCCGGTATTCTAGCTTCAGCGATTCAAAGGACTTAACCGCGCCACGTGCCCACAGGTCCCCCACAGTGCTAATCCCAATAATGTCCCATTTCTCAAATCCTTTCGTCTTCCACAGGTTGCCCAGACGTTCCGAATCATACAGTGGCGTCATACGTGTCAGTCTACCGCCCCAGCCCGTGGCCACCGTAGCGTCTCGCCATGCCCGCACCGCACATTTCGTTGGGCCCGTAAGAAGTCGGAAGGGGGCCTTAGAGTACAGCGCCCTATTAAAGTTGCCACCGGGCAACAGCAATCTATCCAAAGCAAAGGCAGGAGCGGGCTCCGGAGCGTATGTCGCATGATTGATGGCACTCAGGTGTGAGGCCCAGTAGTATCGTCTAATGTCCGGCAGCGCAATACCTCCGTCGTACCAGGAGAGCGTTAGCTTGGACAAGGCAATGCGGGCACGGCCGTCCCAGATAAGTTGCCGCTGTAAACTCTCGACTTCATGGAAGTAACGAGCTGGAACAGGGTCGAAGAAATTTTGCAGGGCGTAGAGGAATCGAGGGAGCGACATCATTTTAAAGAGCGCCGCCCGGCCCAATGGAGATAAGGGCAGATCGCGCCAACGCCGAACATCCTGCTTCAGTCTGCGGAGTGGGGCATACAAGTTCCGCTCATAGCGGACCGAAGAAATCATGGATACATGGATCCCAAGATACTTAAAACCGTCCGTCGCTACCAGGATGGGAAATCTGCGGGGGAGAGGCGGTAGAGTACCAGCTATGGCGTAGACACAGGACTTGGTCCAGTTAATGACAAGTCCCGAGTTTTTACCGAAGGACGTGAGGACGTCGAAGAGAACATTGAGCGACTTCTGTGGGGAAGTGAGATAGAGGAGGATGTCGTCCGCGTACAAGGAGACACGATCCTCAAGGTCGGGGGACCATCGGATCCCTTTGATCGAGGGTTCCCACCGGAGCCACGCGGCCAGAGGTTCGAGTGCCAAAGCGAACAAAAGCGGAGAAAGAGGACAGCCTTGACGTGTGCCACGGCCCAAGGGGAAGGGGTCCGAGCACCGACCATTCACCGCAACCTGGGCTAGCGGCTGCTCATAGAGAAGCTTGACCCAAGCGATAAAATTGGGGCCAAAGCCAAATTTAGCGAGGGCTGCCCATAGGTAGGGCCATTCAATAGTGTCAAATGCCATCGTGGCATCAAGGGAAGCGACTACTGCTGGCTCGTCGAGAATAGAAGCTCTCGCGAGGACACTATGGAGCCTACGCAAATTAAGAGCAGTGTTTCTGTGGGGGATGAAGCCGGATTGATCCGGGTGGATCAGGTCACAAATCACAGCAAGCATCCGATTGGCCAGCACCTTAGCGAGGATTTTGGGTTCCGCATTAAGGAGGGAGATGGGGCGGTACGAGGCACACCGGTCACGAGGTTTGCCATCCTTATAAATGACCACTATAGTAGCGAGGCGCTGCTCAAGGGGGAGGCATCCAGCCTCAACCGCCTCGAGGAACATGCGACGCAGGTGGGCGGCCATCTTGTCGGGGCAAAGCTTGTAGAGTTCAATGGGGAGACCATTAGGACCCATTGCCTTACCCGAGCGAAGGGAACGGATTGCAAGGGCAATCTCATCGACAGTAAAGGGGGCCTCTAGAGCAAGGCAGTCCGCATCAGACACAGTAGGCAGAGCAATGTCACGTAGGAGTAGCCTGGAGTCGGCCTCATCTCGGTCACTAACAGGCGTATAAACCGTACGGAAGTGGTCAACAAAACACTCAACAATCTCACCCGGATCGGAGACAGTCACACCAGAATCACGAACAATGGAGGGAACAACACGACTCGCACGCTCAGTCTTATCCAACCACGCAAGAAGCTTGCTAGCTTTGTCACCCACATCATACAGTCGACCAAGTTGATTAGACCGCATCAATTTAGCAGCATCCGTGACACAGGCTTTATAGTCTGCTTGCTTCAATTCCAAGTCATGCAACAGTGCAGGCGTATCATTCCCACCCAACTCGCTTTCAAGCGCAGTGATTTCAGTTTCAAGAGCCACAACAGCCTCTCTCTTGACCCTACGCTCAGTGGCAATGAGTGACAGGGCGGAACCCCGAATAACCATCTTAAAGGCCTCCCAGAGAACGGTGGGGGAAGTGACTGAGCCCATATTCTCAGAAAAATAGCAATCTATTGCCTTAATCAGGTCTGAGCGGAGCCGGGGGTTTCGAAAGTGCCAAGGAGGAATCGGGGGAACTCTGTTACCAGAAAGACCACCAACAGAAATCGTAATTAGCAGGGGGGAGTGGTCCGAGATACCCCGGGGGAGATGTCGAATCTCACGAACATTGGACAAAGTGGAGGCTAGCATGAGAAAATAGTCAATGCGGGAGAGGCTGCCGTGCGCACCAGAGTGAAAGGTGTATTGGTGGAGTGTGGGATGTAGTGAGCGCCAGACATCAACCAAACCAAAAGTGTCAGCCATTTCACTGAGCCACATCTGGGACTGCGGCAGCACTCTAGGGGGTAGCCTGTCGCAGTCGCCGGACATGACAGAATTGAAGTCCCCGCCCAGGACCAGCAAGCCGTCTGGCAGCCCAAGGAGAGTCCTGCCTAAATCAGCATAAGTGGTAGCCTGCAGTCCCGGGGGGATATAGACAACAACAAACACGACCTGCTTACCCTCCCACCTCCCCGAAACAGCAGCATACCGCCCACGTTCATCAAGGATAACATCGTCGATAGCAAGAGCAAGGGAAGACCTTACCATAATACCCACACCCCGGGAACCCGAGGTGAAACCCGCATGTGCAACCAGTCGATAACCCCGGCGGTCTAAGGCCTTGCAAGCATTGCCAATCAAGTGGGTCTCCTGAAGAAACACAACATCAGGGGCGTGGCGCCTCAAGAATTGCAGTACAATGCCCCGCTTAATCCTGTCACCCAAACCATTTACGTTCCAAGAAAGAATCCGCATTTCACCCCCCCCCCCATTGCGACGAAAACATTCCACACCCACCCCCCAGCAGAACCCACTATGAAAAGTCATTGCAAGATGTGAAGTACCATGGAACAAAGAACAAAACAGATTAAACAAAACAGAACCAAGTCCCCAAACACCAACCCCAAGACCCAAACCCGTTACAACACCCCCCTCCCTGCACCCCTGCTGACTAAAAAGCCACCCCCAACTGCAGTGTGCCTGTCGCCCCATACTTCTACACAAAGAACCCCCCGAGGAGGAAGGGAGAAATCGCCCGTTACCGCACCGCCACGGGCAGAGTCATGGGGGAATAAGTCAATGTAAACAGAACGTTTCATAGTCTCAATCGGAACCTCCGGGGCATCTGTTACTCCTGGGCCGCTGCACCACCTTCCGCACCACCAGGGCCTCCGCTCCCAAAGTCATCTGCCGGCAACGAGTCCAGCCAGTCGGCTACACGTTCAGGTTGATCAAAGAAATAGGCACGCTCCCGATATTCGATCCGGAGCCGGGCCGGAAACAGCATGGCATATTTCAGTCCCCGGTCCCTTAGACGACGCTTCACTCCAAGGAAACCTGATCTTTGTCGCTGCACTTGAGGAGTGAAATCGGGATAGATGGAGACAGAGTTATTGTCATACTTCAGGGGACCATGTTTACGGGCGGCCTGGAGGATAGCATCCCTGTCCCGGTAGTGAAAAAGCCTGGCGATGATAGGCCTCGGTGGGTTCCCCGGCTTCACTCGACCTCCAGGAAAACGATAGGCGCGCTCTACGGCAAAGAACTTACTAAGTCCCGCCGGAGCCAATTGGGCGACTATGAGTTCCTCGACCAAGAGATCGGTCGCTACAGCACCATCACCTTCCGGCACTCCGACAAGGCGTATGTTGTTCCGCCTGGCCCTGTTATCATAGTCCTCCATCCGCTTAAGCAGTAGGTCGTGCGATGCACGCAGATTGCCAATTTCGGACTGCGCCTCAGCCATGTCGGTCACCAGGCTCGACGTCTTGAGATCTAGTGCCTTCACCCGCTCATTTGTTTTGGCCAAATCGGCCCGAATCAGAGTCACATCCACCGCCACCGTGTCTATTTTGGTCACCACGGCTTCAAATTGTTGACTCATGTCGGACTTGAGTCCAGTAATGGCAGCCATTAGGTCTTGGAGCGACACTTCCGAAGTAGACGATGTGTCTGTTGGGAGTCCTTCAGCACCCATACATACGGTCCCGGGGGAGCCCCTCGGCTGGGTGTAGCGCTCGATCATGTTTGACTGGATCGATCCCCCCCGGGTTGCCGCCTTCCGACGTTTTTCGGCCTCCACTTTCGTCGCCATCTCGCATTCAGTGTCGGTCAGATAGCCAGGGGAGGTGACGAGAAGGTAAAAAAGTCTCGAAACTCCGATGCGCCACTGAGACAGAGGTGTCGCAGCCTCCTTGCCAGTCCAACGGAGGATAGTGCAGGCTGAGAGGGCCGCAGGCAAGGCAGAGTAGGAGGAGACAGGAACAAAGAAAAGGAAACCGAAAGTGAAGGCAATACACCTCCGGCGGGCCAGATGCCAGGCAGCCGTTGTTGTTCAATTACAGGTCGGCCAAAGTGGGCAGCCGAGTCCCCGGTCGCGCCCGCGGGCAAGCCAGGAAGTTGCAAAGTTCAGAAAAATGGTCCCCAGGGTCCGATTTTGACCAGAGAAGGATCAGTAGCATCAGCGATGATGGCGCTGCAAAAGCCCGTCAAAATGACCAGGATAGGTAAAGGATAGATAAAGAAGGACGGTGCGGGTCTCGGGAGCTCTCTGCTCACGCGACCATCTTGGATGCCCGCGTAGCTCCTCCTCCGATGCTTTCATTCTTGAAAAACAGCAAAAAGTTAATCCCAGCAACCACAGTTTTTTCATTAGTTAAAAGAGGTAATGCAAAGCCCAATTTCATACTCATTCGTATTCCATAAGGTCGACAAGTACCTCAGATGAACGCAATTTTATTTTTTGTTGTTGATATTTTTTGTAATTTGATTTCATGCAGCACCTCTTCGTCTGAGCGTTAGCATTTTGCTTTACCTTTACGAATGAAATAAGTTGCTAACAATGTAAATACATATATGTAGGTGGCCAAACTTCTTCAAGCATTCCTTGAGGTTGACTTCCAAACGTTGCATCCTACCAGGTGTGCATTACCATCTGCGGAAGTCATGGAATGATTTTTGGAAAAATATTATCATAAGTTATCCTCAAGACTGGCTGAGGTTGAAGAGTGGCCAAATACTTTGAAACATGCTATTGCAAAAACTTCTGAAAACCCTAATTAAGAGATTATCACAGGATCAAGCCAAAGTCACCAAAATATATCTCCTGGCTCACCCCTTTTTTAGTGGAGGTTGAAATCAGGATGTAGGGATTTTCTAGAGTTTGGTGTATAGGGAAGCTCTGCCAACATTTTCATGATCTCCCTGTTCGCCCTATTTAGAGTGTATTCCTGTGTATAATATGCTGATGTACTTTAGGTAATTCTATGTTACTCTTTGTCACAGAATTACCGATAATAGCACAATTATGCCTATTCGCATAATTAAGAGTAATATGGGGGGAAAACAATCCTACTGCGAGAGCACATTTAGTGATCGTAATCGCAGGACCACACTCGCTATTTGCGTTCTGCTGCATTTAGTGCTATTTCTTAAAGCAAAATGCATCCTTGTGTCCATTTTGAGCACTAGGGTGCATTTTGCACTCAGAAAATAGTGCTAGATGCCGGGAATTAGTTGAGGAAACATTCTACCTCAACAACATATTTAGCGCTATTTCTTAAAGTAAAATGCCTTCTCGTGACAAATGTGGACACAAGGAGGTCATTTTGTGATAAGAAAATAACTAAATGCCAGGGGTAAATTGGTTGAAAACCCTACCCAGAGTAGATGTAGCAAGCGTGAGTGGCTGCTCGTGCTTGCTATGCACTTTATGTTGCATTTAGCACAATTTCTTAATGCAAAATGCATTCTTGCTCCCATTCTGGATGCGAGGGGACATTTTTGTGTTAAGCAATGTTGCTGGATCAGGAATGACCCTTCTTGTGTAATTATGCATAATCTCACATTGTTAGGTAATTCCATAGGATTAAGCTACAATGAATTCCGCAAGTGACGCCCACCCCTACTGTATACACTTAAAAAAGGGTGAACCGAATACCCATCAATTTTTGGAGGATATATATATCCTCCAGATGCTAAATAACTCATTTGTTCTTTCAGACTGTCTGATCAGCATGCTGACACTTCAGTCAAAGGACTGAATTTTTAAAAAGAGGCTTAGTACTGGCTTTAGTTGTTTCTGGATGCCACAGTGAAGCTGGCACAGTGGATGTCTAGCTGAAGATTAGCTGAAAATGCTTGGGGTGAGCTGGATGCCAGAGACACTCAAGGGCTTGGTAAAGCTGGAAGGTTCTGCACTTAACAAGTTCAGACTTCTTCAGATTTTGACCAAGCCCAGCAACATCAGAAGTCTGGAGGGTTTCACAGACCTCTCTTTTAAACAACTATGTACAAACCACAAACTGCAAGTAATGGCTGCAAGTTTCTGTACTTGACAACTACCAGAGCATACACACTCCTAAGCAATTAATTTTTCCACAACATGCCAGGGCACCTCAATCTTCAGGGTTGTGTCCGGGAGATGCATCCTCCAACCCTGGAAGTCATGTTCAGTCCAGCAGGATCTCCTGTGCAAGAGAAAACAAATCTGCAAACTTTGCTTCTGTATGACTCGGGGTAGCTACATGACAGGAGCAGCAAAACAACTCATCGCTCATTTCTGGCGGAAAAAAGAGCCCTTCGCAATGTTGAGGCTCCATAGGCTCCGGCATGCCCTAGCGATGGAGCAAATGTCCCACACATAGGCACTCACTGAGAAGAAGTTTGTGGTGACATGGCGCCCTCTTGTAGACTACTTCTCCAGATTAAAATGTATTTACTTCTGTCAGCCACACCCCTGCGCCTTCAAGCTCTTTGACTAGCAGCAAGATTGTAAGAAAAGGAAACTAATGAAACTGATAAAGTATATGGATATATCAATTTTATTTGCACACTCCTTGGTAGCTATTCTATAAAAACTAAGTAGGTTGATGTGAGAGGCTAACCTTATTTATGTGATGCCATAGAATGATAATGCATAGCAACATTTTATAATGGCCTTTATAGCTCATAAAATATGTAAATATTCAACCATGGTTGTAAAATCAAGTGGGTTGGCAGGAGTGGCTTACTAATTTACATATGTGATATTTTAATTTAAAATGCACAGTGCTCTTTATATATGCCAGATTGTGTTTTTTAGATGTATTTTAGCAGGTTAGTATTTTTAGAATTATTGGAATGATTTATACACGTTTTATATAGAAGATGATGTCCATTGATAATGTGTCTGTGATTTCTCGTATGTTGTTTGCCTGAGCCTTTGGATAAGAAATACCGTTTGTGAATTTTTGTATGTTAAAATTGAATACTTTTATGATTCTTTTCGAATCAAATAAAGTTATTTATGATGATGATGATGATGATGATGACTAACAGCAAGACATTGAGCATTGGACATCAATCTCTTTTACAGGCCTAGCCACAAAATACGAGATGACTACAACTCTATCCAGACTCCATCGGTTAAGTGACCTCTTTCCTTACCTTCCCCCACTATCTCACCCAGGCAACTCTTTCATCCTTTTCTTTTCTTTCTTGAAGCGCCTACGGTAGAGACAGGTAGGCTAGGGTTAATTCATGGTCTTCCCTGGATTGTTATTGTCGTTTAGGTCTATACCATTTTTTGATGAATATGTTACACCTCCTCACTATGCAAGGGAAGTACTGCCTATGATCTATATATACTTGGTCACGCTCTTCTTATACATATGTAACCTATCAGCGACCTTCCGCACTACCATGTACACCTATGTTACCAACTGATGCTTCTTGTAACAATGTTTAACCCCCTCGTAAAATTTAATAAACAAAACTGAGTGAAAACAAAATTAAGTAAGAAGACTGGATTCCGAATTGACTTTTTAAAGGGCAAAAACCAAGTCTCTCTTTCTGCTTTCATTATAGTTAATAGTGTCTGATCTCCTTGTGTTAATACACAATCTTTCTGAGTCTTTTTTTGGTGACAATGTTCCAATGGATTTTATTTGAGTGTGCTTTTCTCCTAGGCAAATTAATACTGTATCCTGTATTGCTAGTCAAGCACTAGACCAGGCTGAACTTAATATTTTGTAGAAAATTCCAAAAGTAACATTTAGAAACAATAATTCACCAAACCACTTATAGATTCATGAGCTTCAGCTAAAATGTGTGCCTTAAAATTGGTGTGTGATTGTGCAGATACCAGAGAAAGGTTAATGGTATTAAATGCACGTTGCTTTGTAGAGGCTATAAGAACCACTTTCATGTCTGCATATGTATTTGAGCTTATATAGCGCACAGCTACCCACAAAGGGTTTCCCGGCGCTTGCTTAGGGAACCCGTCCTGGTATTCCCCTGTGAGATAACCCCGGCAGGGTATCCACAAGGTGAAAGCCAGGCATCCCGCCACGAGGGGCCGTTGTGGAGATTAAGCAAGCTATTGCCCAGAGTCGCAGAGTGTGAACCCGTGAGTCGAGAAGGCACCGGAGCGAGAATTATCGAGTCCGTGGAATTTTTGAGCCCAAGACCCACCGAGTTGTGGAATTGAACCCTGGTCCAGGGCCGATCTCAGCTTCTGGGTCTGCCGCCTCTAACCCCTGAGCCACACTTCTCCATAAACAGCCATGTGATTGCAAGTCTGGTCTCGAGGAAACTACGTTCCAGGCCTACTAGGTTCTAATTTTAAGGAAGTGACTGGGTGTGCACAGCATCGCTCCTCTGACGCCGGTACTGGCCACGTTTGTTCACATATTACATTGTCTATTGTCAGTTTCAACTATTTCACTACTGAGCTGCAAACGAGGCCAGATTCCCAACATTACAAATATTTGAGCACTTAAGTTCCACTTAGCACCACGAAATGTGCCTTCTGTAGGCAAATGACATCTTCTGATTCATACTATCAAGATGTTTTGATATTTACATCTGCTGATGCAGCATACCCCCTCTGAAAATCTGCAAGTGTGGCAGATCTGTCCCAGTCACAGGTTTAAGTTCAGGGTGAGAATATGAGCTTTCCCAGGAGAGGAGCAGGTGTTGGTCATCGGTAATGTTAGAAGAACCAGTATGGTCATTACTTTGTGATATTCATCAACATTCTCCACAAGAGATGAAGACCTGACTATTCAACTAGTCTTGCTGGACCATCGAGACTATCTGTTTTCAGGCCCAGTCTAACCACACGACTACACTCACCTACCGAGTGCCTGGATACCACACGGGTGACAAGCAGCGCTCGACAATTCTACCTTACAATACATTACAATATTCTCAATGGCTTTTGCACACCACTTCTGCACCCAAATTAGGTGCCTAAAAGGAGTGAATTAACTTAGCAAATTTGATATTGAAAACATATCCACACAAACACATATTTTCTGGGGGGCTTTCGCAATCTGGAAAAGGGTGTAGGGAAAAAAACTGTTAATGTGCACTCTAATTCTACACAAAAGCTCTCTACCTGTCAGAAACATTGTTCTTTTCTTTACACAAACATCACTCACACTTTGGGATTTTGTTTTTGAAAGGCAAAACAGAGTAAGTCTGCTGTAATAACAGGGCATCCATCTCAGTATTTTAGCTTTATCAACAGTATATCTGCTACAATGGGGATACACTTTGGTCAAGCAGATCCCTTCTAGGCTGGCAGGGATCTCTCAGTGTGGCTGACGGTTCTCGGTTTGGTGGACTCGGCCAAGGGCGTGAGCCAATGTAGCAAGTTGGTATGCTGCCCACCATCCTCTAGATGAAATAAAGTATCCTCTTGATACTCTTGTTTGCTTCAAATAGTGTCAGCTGTAACAAGGTGAGAATGGTCAACCAGACCTTGGTGGTGCCCAAGGGGCAGCAAGAATGGCTGCCCAAAGTATAGCAAGCTCAATGGTAGTGATTACTGTGCAGATTTAAGACCAATTGAAAAAGGTTGATTAGGTTCCACACTTCTTAGCCCTCTGAAGACATAGGTGCATAGTGTTTATTTGGGGTAAAATTAAGCAAGAAGTAAAAGGGAGTCTTTTATATGATGGAAGGAGACACATCTGGAAGTTAGTAGCTCATTCAGGGGCCATTGTGGTGTCTAAGAAAGACTGCTTTACCTTTCAGAGCAAAAAACAGATCCAAGTAGAGACTTCTAGCTGTGAAAGGAACTTGATTAGTTAATTAAAGCTTAAAGGCTGAATCACTGTAATGAAACTCTGCAGCGTGGTAATTAATCTCAGACTCAAGCAAAACGTTACAATCAACAATTATAGTAATGGTGCCTGACAACTGTGTTCAAACCATCATCAGCTCAGGCACTGTTGTCAAATTCAGCATCTTGAGGCCTAGAGGATTTCTTTACAAGTGGAAAAACTATTAAAAACTCAGAATTAGAAGGATAGCTCTTCAGGGGGTTGCGAAGGTTTGCAAAATAGCATCATTTTTTTCATGTGAAATTTAACGAAATAAAAACTGTGCAACGTCTCTTTTAGCATGAAATGCGTTTTCTAAGTATATGTTTGACGTTTTTCACGAGAGGACATAGCTTGTGTAAAAATTCGCATGAAGGTACCAGTAGAGGACAAGTCCAAGCAGGAAAAGTCTCTCAATGCTCGATGAGACATTTGCTGTACAGCAAGGTATCTCTCAGGCAGCAATTATGCAAAATCAAATGCACAATTTTGAGAATTTTGTGCATTGTGAAATTTGGGAATTTTTTACATTTTGCAGATGTACTTAAAATTTCTCCCAGGACAGGTCATGAGAAGATTTCAATGTATTTTTACACACTCAGATCACCCAGCAGCCTTCCTCACATACATTGAGGTTTTGGGGCATAACCAAACGGAAAACAGGAGAATAACAAAGTTATTGTATTATAATGGTCTGTGTTGGGAACAGCTGCAATTACGATTGAGTGAAAGACACCTATTACCACCTGTATCTGGAATCATGATTTGAAAATCATGTTTTATGGTATACATTTTCACTCTGGAGCACTGCATATAAAAGGCTCTACTATCCCCCAATATATGGGTACTCCATTCATCAAACTTCGAAGGAGGGCTAGCTTTGCTGGGATTGAGACTCCTGGCCTGCCAATTTCTGCATATTTCAGCAGTTATCATTTATCTCACTGAACCATTTTACTGTCCACTTTAAAAGCTTGGACACTGCGGAGTGTTACTGCCAATTGACAAGCGGAGCATGGAATAGGCTCCGCAGTCATTCTTAAAGCACACAAGGGAAAGTCATTGCTAGCAACATCAATTAAAATATCTACAAATTTAATTTAGTTCATAAGGTTCCAGTGGCGGCTGCCACATACACAAAGCAGAGAGGTGGAGGGCGGAGCGCAGGACGGAGCGCGGGACAGAGTGCGGGATGAGGCGCGGGGGAGGGGGGAACATTCTAAGAATAAAACATTAAAAAAACAAACTTACCTGCTGCCGGCCGCCTCCCTTGGTCTGGGACTTCCTTGTCCCAGCAGACACTGCAGACTCGTCACAGACTCCTTGTCCAATTCCCGCGATGCTCAGTGGGGATTGGTCTGAGCAGTCTAGAAAGATGCCTTGCTCAGACCAGGGAGTCTATAGGGTTCCTCTAATTTTGCTGTTCAATACAGCCGGGTTAGAGATACCTAAGTGCGCATGTGAGTTTTGGTCAGCCTGAGACGGCCGGCCATACACACATGAGCCCTTAGGGAGTGCACTAAAACTCCTCCACCCCACTCTCATGCCTCAGTCCTGCCCCTCCCAGCACACGCCTGCTGAGCCAGCAGCCTAAATATACAACAAATCTGAAATATTGTTTTATTTTTTGGCTGCAGGCTATGAGCCAGTGGGGTGATGCTACTCCACCATTGGGGAGAAGCCGCCCCTGGGTTCTCAGTCTACAAACTATATGCAGCCCTGGTGGGATTTTCAAGGCAAGAGGGCAAACGCCTCTGTCCTTATCCAGATTGGGAATCACACACCCTTTGGGCTTCAAAAAGGGGAACTTCCATTAAGTCAATTGAATTAAGATTGATATCAACGTGTTGGAGTGCAAGTCGAAGGTCACAAGACACTGTTTAGCCTATAATTTGGCCAGGATCAAGTAAGAGGCGAGTTTGTTTAAGCTGTTTTTTGAATGACCAGTGGCAGGGTCTAACAGAAATTTTGGTAGGTGCATGAGACTTCAGTTGCTATGGAGTTTTTAGCAAATATAATAACTGCTAGCTTTGTAAAGTACCAACTGGGGGTAAATATATTGGGGAAAAGTAAGGGAGAGCCACTGTTGCCCATCCAATTATTTACTCCCCCTTTCCGTTACCCTATGTCTGCTTAGTGCCCTACTTTTGCTAGGTACAAGAGCTTGTGGAGCCTATCTCAGGTTAATGTGTTGAAAAACAAATTTACTAATATGGGAATAGCTAAAAATTGAACACTGAGCCCCTTAGGGGATTGCCTGCAGTAATTACCTCTCAACGTGTGGCAGTCTGGTAACACTACATGGTCCCAAATTAAGAATTGTGGGGAAAGGCTGGAGTCTTCTCTCATTTTCCACACACATCTTTTGAGGGATCCTGAATTAGGGCCTGATTTAGATCTCGGCGGAGGGGAATACTCCATCACAAACGTGATGTATATCCCGTCTGCTGCATTACAATCCCATTAAATCCAATGGGGATCTTAATACAGGGTGGTATATCCCAGAGCATTCCCTCCATCGAGATCTAAATCAGCCCCTTATATACTCTTGCCTTCCATGGAAAGTGACCTCTTGTTTTGTCAGTGATAGATGGACAGCATAACATTAGGAGGCACATACATTTGTGGTTTGAGACACACATTATTGCCTTATTCCCAGGAATAGTGTCCTTATTGCTATTATTAAAAGTATGACCCAAAATTGCTAACATGGTTTCCTCTAATTATTATTATTAGGGTAAACCACCCTGAGAGGTGTTCACTTACAAACGTCTGGGCATAGAAAAGGGAACTTTAAGATGTTTGTATTTGAGACAGGATTGTCATGGTTGAGGTGCTGTGTCACCTTCTATCTGTTGGAGTGCATACAGCCTCTTACTAGTATGCAGAGAAACCCATTGAACTTTTCAATAAAGTTACGGAGTCGTGTGTGTGTATTTGTACGGGCGCATGCTTGTGCATGCGTGAGTGAGCTCCACACATTTCCCTGCTGGGTCAAAAACCAGCCACATGCCTTTCCTGATGGTTGCTTGTAGTACAGTCCACACCTACACTTGATATTGCAGATACTGACCACATCTTACTAAAGACCACTCTCATGACGAGATACAGTGACAGAGGGGGCAGCCCCTGTTGGAGGACCACTTGCTAGCCTTTTTCTATGCCCTAGTGTTGTATTTTGACGTATGCAATACTGTTTAACCTGCTACAGTGCTTCTAATTTACAAATGGGTGCTGTTGACAGATTGATAAGTAAAGAGGACCTTCTGGGGACAGGGATAAAGGCTTGATTTCTGTTCAGAATACATCATGAGCTACAAGATTCGGCTGGTGGCGGCGGGTCTTGCAGTAAAAATTTGCAGAGAGACTGGCTTTATTTTAATAACATTAAGTCAACATGGTTTTAAAGGTATCTTCTACCCCAAACCTGCATATTCATGATTTTTCCTGTTATTAGATGTTAGTATAGAAAACAGTTGGTCCTCGACATAATTATAACATATAAAGCAATTATAACATTTGGTTAAGTTAATTTTCTTTAAACCAAGACTGAATCTGTATTGTTAATTCAATAGGTAATACTAGCCCACATTGACAGGATATCATACAGTAAGCACCAACAAACCATCAGAACTGAGAAAAATCCAATCCATAACGCGAGGTGGAGCTGGAAAGCCGTGCGGCACACTGAGCTAGAGGATTTATCGCTCAGTGTTGGACACAGCGAAACTGGCACTTGATGTCAAATTCTTTGAAAATATCCCCGAACTAACGCGGTGGTAATAATTTGTGAACTACCTAACTTTGGGTGCGGACCAAACGTCGCACCGATGTTGATGCACCACCTCGCGTTATGGATTGGATTTTTCTCAGTTCTGATGGTTTGTTGGTGCTAACTGTATGATATCCTGTCAATGTGGGCTAGTATTACCTATTGAATTAACAATACAGATTCAGTCTTGGTTTAAAGAAAATTAACTTAACCGATTGTTATAATTGCTTTATATGTTATAATTATGTCGAGGACCAACTGTTTTCTATACTATTGAATACCCAGGTCCTTTGACTGCACTGGGTCAACCCCTGTTTGATAACAATGATATTAGATGTTGGCAAGCCGCTGAAGGCTTGAGCCAGGCTAGAGCCTCATTGCTGGCTCTAGTTCAGCTCGACTTCCTTTTGTAACCAGGAGTAAAAAATGAGCTGACCCCACATATGGCTACATTTGCCCATCCTCTTATCTCAATCATCAGCGTCCCCCTCCCCCACCCAGGGCCGGACTGGGAACCCAGCCACGGTGGGGGGTGGAGGTGGTGGTGTAAAGAAACTTGAGGTGCCACACAGCAATCTACATATAGGGGCCCCTTCCAGCCTTACTCAGGAGCTCTCAGGGCAGGGTTCTGCACTGAAGGTACCCCCTGAAGCTCGGGCCCACCCTCCGCACTGCGGGGGCCTTTGCTAGGCCACGGGGTGGCGGGGGAGCAAGTGTGAACCACTGCTGCAAAATTGGCCCCACCCTTTGAGCCTCCTGGGAAAATGCCCAATGCCCACTACGGCCAGTCTGGCCCTGCCCCCACCCCTTACAGCTCCCTAATCACAGGAGATGATGCCCAGTTCTGTGTTGTGTTCACTTCCCTGATGGCTTGATGGGGAAGACTCTGTAGAGTGCTGTGAAAGTGTTCTGAGATGGATGCTATGCTAATGCCCTTTCTCCAAGCACTTTCACAGCACTCTGCAGAGTCTTGATGAAGAGCTCATCTTAAATGCCCCTCCCCTACGGCAGGAGTTAAAGAAAACTGCTAAAAGACTGCAAGGTGTGGACTCTTTGTGAGTCTACCGGCAGTTGAGCTTTGCACTTCACTTGTGCCATGTGAACACCCTAGGTAAAATAAAATAATAATAGAATAAATAGGTACTCCCAGTCCTAAGTTTTGTTATTAAGCTTAATCAATTTTTCTGAAGGAGTTTGAGCAGCTTCTGAAAATTATTCTTTTTAGGTTAGGGAAAGTAGGTCATATCAACATTAAAATAGAGTAGCCTACCTTACTTCAACCTTGCCATTTCTTTCTAGAAAGTCTTCTTGTTTCAACTTCATTTAAAATGTAAACAGTTTTACTCATGATGTAGCTCCTTAAAGAATTAAGTAAAAAGCATTATCATTGGAAGTAGAACAGGAAAGAGAGAGGGGAAACCATCTAGTGGCTGAATTTCGTGATGTGAATTTAGGAAACCTAAGATGTATCCCAGCTTTTTGGTTTACTGAACTGTGCGCTCCAGGGCAATGACATTTTTTCATTGTTCCCCATGTTCTATTGTCATTATATTTGAGACTGAGCATCTTAAAATACATCAGTTTATGTTCTGTGGTGTGCAAAAACCTCTCTTGCTGATGTTTCAATAGACATTAATGTTACTCCATCCATAATAACAGCCACATATGTAATGTAAAATGTAATGATGATACATGTAAAGTGCACTGTTACCCCATCTCAGGGTGTCCTGGCGCTGAAGACCGCTGGGGAACCCGTCCTGGCTTTTCCTGTGAGATGGTCCCTTTTGGGTATCTCCAAGGTGAAACCAGGCATCCCCGGCATCTGTGGGGGGCCGTTGTAGAGATGAGGCAAGCTTAATGCCCAGAGTTGCCGAGTGTTATCCCTGGTTAGGGTAGGCACTGAGGCGAGAATTATCGAGTCCGTTGACCCTGGTCCACGACCCTGCCGCGTCGGGAATTGAACCCTGGTCCCGGGCCGTTCTCTGCTTCCGGGTCTGCCGCCTTTAACCAGTGAGCCACATCACTCCATATAGGGTACATGTGGCAACTGACTTGCCTCTTGGTTCATGAGGGCATTGGTGTCTGATTAGTGGAGAGAGGAGCATGAATATTTTGTAGTTCCTGTTGTGAGACTATTACTTCTCATGAGTACCACTTTATGCAGTGATACAATCTAATGCTTCTCTGTGTTAAAGAAATACACCTTTTTGAATGTGTTAATTATATTTTTTCATGACGTGTTTATAGAAGTGAAACTGCTTGGTAAGTGGTTCTATAGGGTTTTGGTGCTCTTGGACAATACGCAGGTAAGTATACTCTAGTACTGAGTGAGGATTGCGGTGCATAGGGGTAGGGAGAGCCACCCTCCTCTCCAACGTGTGGATATCCACTGGTAAAACAGAACAACAGTCCCCTGCACACGCTAACAGTATATCAATTATATCAATAACAGTGTGACAAAAGCTTGAGTCTTTACTGGAACATGCACTTCAGTTTATTCACAACAGCCTTAGCCAACACATGTTTCGTTGTCACGTTTTTGTACAAGCCAAATATGTTGATGGATCGAGTCGTAGATTGGATGTGAGGAGCAAGGCAGACCCTTGGCTCGGCTACGGCTCACTTTGCCATATTTATTTTGCTGGCTTTTCTACCTCTGTCTACAATATGTGATTGTGTACCCCTGAAGCAGCAGACAGCATTCCGTTTTATTTGAAATACTCTTCCAGCCTGGCAGTCCTCTGCTTATGAAGAGAATGCGAGGTTGCGAACAACTTACACATGTGTCTCGAGTGAATATTAGAAAATCCTCTGGCCGTGTGAACTAACTAAAAAAATAAAATGGCGATTGCTCGACAACAGACAGAATATGAGAACTGACAGAGATGGGTAACTGCCTCACTGGCTTGCACGATTTCGCTGCCCTCCTTTCTGTTCAGTGAGTGTGTACTTTATTTAAGGAGTCCATAAAATTCTAAGGGGCATAGTATCAAGAGACGTATTGCCGCTTCTTGGGCACATAGCGCAAAAAAGCGGCGATTTTTTTAACTCACTATTTACAAGGACTCGCTAACAAGCTTTAGCGTGAGTTTCCTTGAGATAGCTACCTTTTTTCTTTCTACTTTGCTTGTCAGCGATATTTATTGCTAATGACATGCAAAGTAGGCGTCCCTCACCTAACCCTCATGGAATCCGTCGCCAACACATCATTGCCCTATTATCAATGCGGGTCAAGCGATAAAAAAAGCTGTGCTAACTGCCGTTATCACCGGAATTTAACACCTGCTTCAAACTTGACTAAGCTATATTCACAATGGGAGGAGGATTGACATGTTAAGTCCACACTTCCCTTTCAGCAAGGTTTTCAATAGCGCACTAACATCATCGCTGCTTTTCTCATGCAAATGCAGATTATCGCCGTCTATGGCTGGAGTGTACATCGCCATTGTGCAAAGCATTGCTATTCTGCCGCTAACACTGCGATGTACTCCAGCGATAGACGGCGATAATCGGCATTTGCGTGAGAAAAGCAGCGATAATGTTAGTGCGCTATTTTTTTTACTTATTCAAACATTTGGATGTTGGAGACTGTCTCAAGTGCGCATTCTGCATGAAAGGGCGTTATTCGTAGTTCCAAGCACTGCTGCTCTCACTGGCCACAGGAGCTTGTGCATTTCAACAACACAACAGTGTATTTGGTTGAGCAAAGGATGAAAAGATGCCCTAATCAGGACTTAGGACAAAATGGCGGAGCTCATGGTAGGAGGTCAGAAATTAAACTTTAATTTCTAAAGTGTTACAGTTTGGAGACACACACAGTAAAGCCATCCCTTCTCGTTGGTATTTAAAAATAAGATACACTGTGCAAAATATCATTCAGCCTTGCACTAGCGCAGTTTTTGTCATTTACATATCGAAAATACAAATACATTTTAAAATATTTGACATCATTTTATTTTACTGCCAATGTGCATCTTTCTCGAACTTTCATATTCACTGCAGTATATCAGGAACATCAGGAAACTGATTGGCTCGCCAGACCATTTGCCACAATCTAATCCTCCCATGAAATCCTGTGGTAAGCGTGCGCAAGACAACTTGAGGTTAGAAGGCATGGTGGCCCAGCGGAAGCCTGGAGGGTTGCAATCAGGGATTGAAGGTTTTTCAAGATGATAAACTAGGAGGCGTGCTGTGCAAGCCATCCAGCCAGGCCGTGAATCAGTGTACATTATCCATGGCAGTGGGGAAGCTACATCTCCTCTGCTCTCATATGCAAGCCTCACGCCTGTGCTCAGAAAGTAAGAAGATTGCATTTTTTCAAGGATGGTCTGCCGGCTGCCACCGAATAGATGCAGCAGTAGAGCTGAAGGCAAATTATAGGATTAGCATGCAATTTCTTCAATTTTATGTCACTGAAATGACCACCCAAAATCAATGGCATTTAGAGGTGCTTAGCTCCACCACCTTCTATTTAAAGATGGATCAGACGGTGATAAGCATATCTACTGATTCAGACTTTGTGCCGCACAGTTCCGGTTTACCAAATAGGCAAAGTAGGTATCGGCCTATGGGCGCCACTCCTTTTAGGGGCCAAGTGACTACGAATCAAAATAATATTGATGTGATCTTGAAAGAAAATTGCAATCAAGCTTTCTTAAAACATTTAAATAATTTAAGAAAGCTTGATTGTAGTTATCGTTCAAGATCAAATAAATATTACTTTGATTTGTTGTCGCGGGGCCCCTAGAAGAAGTGTTAGGTTTTGTGTTATAAAATTGTTTCATTTAAATTGTTGGTTGGTAAAATTAAGAATGTATTAGGAGATAATTTGCGAGGGGGCCAGCGAAAGTTCGACTGCCTAGGGGTCTTCACAGGGTTACATACGGCACTGGTGCTGCATCATAGTAGCCCATGAGAAAGCATATACTACGCGCTGAATCTTGACGTTCACATGCAAGTCTATGAGTAAGCCTTTGAGGTGTAGCTTTTTTGGAGTGAATTCTAAGGTACTCTGGAATGAATCAAAGCCACGATGGATCCAGCTCAGAAGCATGTCTGATAGCAGAGGTGCATGGAAGCCATTTTGTAAACCATGACCATGTCTGCAGCTGCAAATGACACCATGTGAGGTTGCATGTATACGGAGCCCAATCTAGATTAGGTTATAGCCAGCCCGAAGACAACTGAAACTTTATTTGCTCATGGGTGTTGAATTTTCATTGATGGACCAAGTTGTTAAGATTTTTTTCTGCTGATGTATCCTACACGTCCCGATCTTGAGACTGACTCGTACATGGTTGGTATTGCTAACAGAAGCTAGAAAGACCACCATGATCAACGCACCTATATACTTTTAAGGCATTGACTGGATTTCTTCCTCTTTTGTAGTCTTTGT
This sequence comes from Lissotriton vulgaris, assembly GCF_964263255.1. Taxonomy (NCBI): domain Eukaryota; kingdom Metazoa; phylum Chordata; class Amphibia; order Caudata; family Salamandridae; genus Lissotriton; species Lissotriton vulgaris. The sequence continues at coordinate 755,226,031 of NC_141694.1, read as the reverse complement.
GGCACTAGCTTCAGTTTTTGATCCATACTTGCCATGGGTATCTTTCTGTTGTTCATAATAAGTGAAATGATTGTGGTTACTGAGACTGTTTTTTGATTCCTTTCTTCATTTGCTGATTCTATGAACTAATGTCCCACAAGTAGCATGGTTGGATGACCCTTTGGGGCTCTCTATCACCGTCGAAGTTATAAGGAGGTTTCACATTTAACATAGTTTCCGGTGCCCTTTCCTAGAAAATGATGTAGTAAAAAAGTCCCTTCTTGTTGATAGAAGAGTCAAGTCACAGCCCTCTCTCCACTCCATTATGTAGCTTCTTGAAAGAATGAATAAGCAATATTCTGCATGATGGAGAGCTGCTGAGACATAGTCTGAACATAAACACAATGCAAAATATATGTTTCTTTGCTATGTAAAAGGGGCTTGCAATTTAAACTATATGCTGAACAAGAAAGTGAAAATAAGTCTATCAGACAAGATGACTGTTTTGATGGCTCAGCTTGTTCTTTGGCTCATAAGGCCAAACCAGACCCATGGCTTGTCTGTGGCTCAGCCACCCTATTAATTTAACGGCTTGATCTCCTCTAGTTTCAGATCAATTTGCATGGTGAGAAGAGAGTTGGAGAGGATGTTTCATGGAAACAATTCCTTGCTCCTACTCTGAAAAAGAGCAATGCACCTGAATCTGTTCCCAGAGGATGTCAAAGACATAGGTTCTCTTTAGTTCTACTGCTTGGATTCAGCTGGCTACAGAAGTAGTAGACATTGGGGCATATCAGCAACAAGTAGCGATTGACATCGCTAAGCGCGCTTAGCGCGTTTCAACTTAACACCGGCTATCGCTGAATTCTATCGCAGAGATAGAGCACTATCAGTAACGCCTATCTCCAATGCGATAGGAAATCCAGCGATAGTGGCAAAAGAGTGCGATTATCGCTGGAAACCCAGCGATAACAGCACAGCGATAATCAGAACCTTGTTGAAAGGGCAGGGTCGACTCATCACTACAATCCACCTCCCATTGGATGTAATGGGAAAGTCAGTTCTGAAGCAGGTGTAAACAAAGCTGCGATAAGCGCGGTTAGCGATATTATTACTGAGTTTGCGCCCTGCTTTGCTGATAGGAGTAGCTCGTGTTAGCGACATTTCACTGATTATTTAATGCGGAACACCTACTATGCATCTCATTAGAAGTGAGATTCTGGGCGTTAGGGAAACAGGTGCTGAGGCCGGGATTCACGCAATAGCGTGACCTTGCTGATCATGCAATATCATTATCGCTGCTTTTCGCCGAAAACGGACGCTAAAGCGTCGATACTTTTATTGCAGCACCTTGTTGATATGCCCCTTGGTAGTTCTAGAGGAGGTGGGCTTGGAGTTATAAGCCAGGGCCTGGGCAACAACCCAAGAGTCAGTCCAGAGTAAGTACCTTATCGGTTGTGAGTGCACATGTTGACCGCTGATTCAGATATTGTTTTCTTTCTAATGGCTGTTTAGGTGTATCCATTCACCTCACTGAAGTGCATGTGAGACTATTTTGTATCTGAAAAGCACATGAGCAGCAGAGATTTCAATTGCTTTATTCAGGACTGAAGGATGATCATCATACTTAATGGCAATGCTTACTTTCATTGCTTGTTCCTCTTTCAACACATGAGGCCCTTTTCACCCTTTTCACCCCTTTACACTCGTCCCACCTTGTGTTTATATTTTTCTACTCATTGTTTTCATTTTCATTTATTTTTCCATATGTTTGCTCTTCTTTCCAAGCTGTATAGTATACTCTGCCTTTTTGTATTTCCTTTCTTCTTTCTCTCAATTTTTTTGAGTTTCTTCCTCTCTTTGTCCTTTTTATGTGTGTTTTCCTTTTTTGCCTCATTTTTTAGCTTAGACTTTTTGTGCACTTAACTTCATCCCATTTCTGCAATAACAATAAAAGAGCATTCTTTTAACTAAAAAAGTATGCTGTGTTAAAAACAATCTTTAAAAGCATGTCATAAATTAAGGCTGTTTGTAAAAGCATATCCAGTAATCCTCTTATAGCGACAATTTCACATGAAACAATCTGGGTAAATGATCTATTATTTTTCGACCAGCTAGTTCATCATACGGTGTCCATAACAGGAAAAGCTGGTTGCGCGGATTTAATAAAGTGCAAGTCCGTCATTTCAATGTATTTACCTATGAAAGGAAAGCTGTTGATATTATTTCCTCCTGCTGCTCCCTGTCAAATACACTGGCTATATTTAGGATAATAAAGTGCATGAACAATATTAAGAATGATTACCAATAAAACGTCTAATAATAAAACACAGCATGCTACCTGAATCATTAAATCACTCATATTCAACTTGAGTAATAGTAATGCAGAACCTGTATGCAGAATTCTGTTAGAATTGCAATAGATGCATCTATAGACTTACAAAATGGAGTTTGATGTAGAACGAACTCCTATGCCTACTATAGTAGTGATTACTTTGCCAGTTCCTCTTTTCACACATTGGACCCGCTCCTCCTGCATTTACCCCTTTACATTTTAGTACGAGCCTAGGCAGCGCATGTGCTGTCTCTTCGAGACATGTTGTATTCACTCTGTGGGCTTACAACACACCCATTGCCTTTTAATTCGGGCCTTGGATTGTCGTTCAAAAATGCTTGTTTGCTAGTGGTTAAATCTTCCTCTTAGTCCCACCTTTTTGTGTTTGGTTTCCTCCCACAGAGCACCATCCAATTACTACTGACATTACAGTTCTGTGTTTATGTGTTCATTAGGGGGACTATTTGGTTTCTGTGATTCCTGTTCATGTCAATGCTTGCACGTATTCGGTGGTTCAGCTTCGGCGCCCATCACTTAATCTCCCCTTCTCTTTCAGATACTGAGATGAAATGGCAGGTTCTTCATACTCGTTTTTTGAAATCAACTCTTTAATTTTCTCTGACTTCAAAGTGTGAGGATTTCCCCCAAACCCCTCCTGCTTCGTTGCTTGTTGCTTTACCAAGCCTTGATCACAGGACCTTCAGCAGCCCAACCATACAGCACAGTTAAGGGCAAGACTTGAACAACTCCTTTTGCATTTTTTCTGATTCTTGTTTGAATAATATTAACTCGAGTGACTCATAGGTGTTGGAGGCTTTACATGAGCTCTAGTTACGTTACACATGGTCAGAATTATTTTTGGGGGATTTTTATAGAGTGCAAACTCAACTGACTCAAAGGTATTTTAGAGCTTTACAAAAGCGGCAGTTACCTTACACAAGGTCAGGTTAATTTGTTTATTTTTAGGTGCACAGTGATTAAGTGATGCTGACTGTTTATTCATTATTTCCACTCTACCGACAAATGGGAGCATTTTGTTGTTCCTATGTCCAGTGCTCCTATACCCAAGGAGCTGGAACAGAGGGCGATGTCGGGGCCTTGCTAATGAATGGATGGTGTGAGCAATGTTTTGAAAGGAAAACTCTGGAGAAGGGTGCCAGGTGAATAGAGGCCTGGGGAGGAGGGATGGGACTTCTCCACCATAGGAAAGTACTTCATTGCTTATTTTCTTAGGCTGCACAATACCCTAGTGATGCAGTCTTACACAGAATGTTATAGTGCTGTTGATTTGCATCAAGGCACTTGTCCTTCAATCTGCACATTAAGAAGCCTTGACATGTGGCCAGAAAATTTTCTATGACAAACATGTATTCCTGAATCACACTGTATGACCCAGTGTGTAGTAATCGTATAGATCTTCAATCCTTGGCAGCACAGCACCCAGGATAACTTGGTGCATGGCTATACACTTTAAAGGTCTCAAAGCGGGGCTTTTTGGCTATGCCAATACTTGTTCCCACCTTGTTTTAATACATATTTACTCATTGCTTTCTTTTTTATCTCTTTTTTTATATATTGTATCCCCTCTTTCCCAGCTCTGTGGTGTACTCTTTTTTTCTGCACCTCCTTTCATCTTTCTCTCAATGTTTTTGTGTGTCTTGCTGTTTTTTTCACTTTTTATGTGCTTTCCTTTTCTGCCACTTTTCCAGCTTGGCTTTTGTGCACTTAAGTTCATCCCCTTTCCTGCACATTTTTATAACTATGCTGTATCTTTTTCATCATTCCACTGCTTCTCCACTTCTATACCCCTCTTCCTTGCTCTGCCATCTTGGGAATATAGATATCTACTTTCCTATCTTTCCCAACAGTTTTCTTTGTGCCTTTTCCACTGCTGCTGGTGACAGTGACATGACAATGTGAGTTTCTCATCACAATCGGTTTCACCTGCCTCTATAAATCTGCATAGAAAGACAACTACAGTTGAATAACTGATTTTGCCCTCAGAGTAGTCAAATGGTCTTGTCTGCTTCTGTCAACCTTGACTATACTCTATATTGAATCTACCTCTTCTTTTTGCTTTTCAGGCTGTTATGAGCTCTTTCTCAACAGGAGTACGGGTAAAATGTCTATCCTTTCAAGCTAAGATTGTATTCCATCTATTTTCCCTTACAAAAGAAATTGAAGGCCGTCATTTAATATTCTTGAAAAGAGTGAAAAGAGTGAACATGCTTATAAAAATATTAAATTGTGAGAATTCTCCTTCTCTCAGGTTGTTCTCAACTTTCCATTATGAAATTCTACTGGGTTAGAGAAACGTACCAACAATGAATCAGCTCAGGCTACATGTTCGCAAAGCTCCTTGAAGAGCCGGCAGGAGATGGTCAGCAGAGTGAGCTTTCTGTGTCTTACACTGAATGTGTTCATTAATTTGAGTTTCTTTGTCACATGAGAGAAAAAAAGAGCTAATTTGGTATATTTTTATAGATTCTGGACACATGGCGAGCTTGGGCCCCAGAAGGCTTTGACACATGTGTCCTCCAAAGTACTGGCAGATATAAAGCCTTCTTTGAATGGCGTCCCTCCAGCCAGTGCCAGTCTTCCAGTTGTGATACTTTTTGTGACTTACCAGTGGTATAAAATATGCGCCCGATTTACAAAGTTAAATTATATAAAAGAAAGTACCTCTCAGACCATGGATCAATATGTGTTTTCCACACCAGAGACCCCCTAATGTCATCTCCGTGGATGTTCAGTTAATGGCCCTTACTTATTTTTATGATTCTCATATCATCTTATATAGCGTTTGTCCCTTTTTCTTGAATTTTGGATAGCCAACTTGTATTGCTTGTGCCAAAACTTTACTTATATGCCATATAACTTGGCTATTACAAGCATTATGTCATTAAAAAGGAACAATACAGTAACACATTGACATATTTACATGAAGAAACATAAACACTTGATGAATTGTTAAAGACAAACTAGAATGTAAATCAAAAGATTGATCTAGTACATTCAAGAAACAACACACATAAAAAAATAACTACTGCATTCTAGACATAACACTCACTAGACATTACATGCTTATCTTGAACATTGCATATATTAGATATTTTAATTGTCCTATTACTGGGCCAATTGTTCCGTATGTTAGATCTTATATGCCCTACTCTACTTATTTAAAAACCAGGACCTATCTACTCCATCTCTCCGATATTCGTTTAGTGTATGGTCCCACAGAGGTCAGAGTGAGGGTGCATTGGTTCTACTCTAGGCCGTCTCAATTGCACTTAGACTATCTGTCTTTTAACACAGTTTTTTAAGGTGGTCACTCTTGGCCTCTGGAAAGTATGTGCTGACGTGTTTTGACCTTCGTTGTGGGACCAGGAGGTATTCGATTGAAGGTCTTCCTCAGGGCTGGGGAAACTTGGTAGGACACGAACCTATACCTCAATCTTTTTTGGGAATATGGGGAGGAGGAGATCTGTCCTTAAAGAGGTTGTGGTGTCTTTGACCTCCTTTATACATGGCTCCTTTTTTTCAGCTTTCTTGGCGTCAATATTTATTTCTACTCGCGGGAGAGCTCTTCAGTAATTCAGGCAGCTCCGATGCATCTGCTGTCAGCTTCGGTTCATCAGATGGTTCACTTTGTAAAGCCTTGCACCACATTATACCTATGTCAGGTATAATTAAGCCCCGTAAAAGTGGCACATTGAAATCTATGAGATTGCGTCAATATTTTACGCCTGCCTCACAGCAGGCGTAAGACTGACGCAGTGCTAAAATCATAGCCCTCCCCCTGTTTTGTTGGAGTTGCATCAAGCTTCCGACACAACTCAAGGAATGCGTCAGTTTTGCACTGTACAAGGGCAGCGTACTTAGATGGCAACGCCAAACTTAAGACCAGGTAGAACCTGGTCTTAAGTAGGCGAAACGAGGAAAAATGCATGATTTATCTTCGTTTTTGCTTTTTTTTATGTGTGCTTCCTTGTGCAAAATGCCATGGATTGTTTATGTACAGGAAAGTGATAAAATTGCATTTCAGGATTGTTTATGTGCAGGAATGGACACCTTCCTACACATAAACAGTTGTCCCCTGCACGCAAACACCTTTGCACTATGGTGCAAGGGTGCCTGCATTGACACTACACTGCTAAGTGTAGCGCCATCACATGGGGAAACGCAAGGCTGCATCATATCATTGTAAATATGGTACAGCCTTGCGTTTCAGAAGTGGCGGAGTGAGGCGTCAAGCCATGACAGCGAAAACTTACTCCGCCGCTTCTATTGTACATATCCTCCCGAGTGTCTCTGACAGTAAACATGGTAAACAGGCAACCTTCTCCTGCGCTTCTGTGTAGCCTGGGCAGTGTGGATAAAAGATGCTTCAAAGACTGTCTGCAGGCTGCAGTCAGCACCAGATTAAGTGAGTGGCCTTTGAACTGTAGGTAAACAGAAAATGAACATTACCCCGCTCGAACCACGGAAATAATGGAAATCTAGCTCCATGGGGAGAACCACTCATGGGAAGAACTTGAATTAATGGATAAGTAACTTGTGCTTTTATCTGCGCAGAAAGCCCAAAATAGAAATCATCGTGTTCACTGGGGCGCAGGGGTGCATTCTTACTCGCCTTCCATGTCTTTAAGATTCATGCTGCTGGGAAGAAAATGGCGGCTCAGCACAAACGTCTGTGCTCATGGAAATGACTTGTCCTCTTAACCTGAGAATGTAGGATATCACTCACGTCCAATTAATATGCCACTGCAAGGCTGTTTGACTAGGAGACACATTTAGTTCAGCATTTGCGAATTGCATCTTAACAACCCAGCCTGCTCTCCAAGTCGGTTGATACTGCTGAGTCAAGGAAAGACCAGGGCCAGGCTGGGGAACACAAAAGCAGCCTCAGTAAAAATGCTCTCTTCCTCACCTTGCACAGCTTCTCTCTTTCAGTCCATCCATTCTTGCTTTCTCCACTCTTCTCACTCTCTGTCACTTTCTCTCTACCTTCCCCAGTGCTTTAAATGTAAAACAATAAATACAAGTACTCACCAAAAGGAGCAGTGGACTGGGGGTGGAGTTTGGGGCAGGCTTAAGGGCGGTGCTAAAGAATGAACAAGGGGCGGGGATAGGTTTTTGACCTTGCCAAGCTTTGTATGCAAGAAATCTGCATGAATTGTTAGAATGTCTGATGTTTCTGTCCAATAGTTTTCACACTAATAGCCATTTTTTATATAGCACTTACTAATAAGTGTTTATTCCTAACTAAGTAAACTTTTTTACCACCGTCAAAATAAGAAATGATTGAGGAGAAAACAGTAAGGTTCTAAATATATGCCTTACTGTTTGCCTGCCAGTCCCTGGTGCAGGGTCATAACTCACTAAGCTATGTTACAAGGATTTTAACCAATGACCTGCAGGTAACACAAGGGTTTATGCAACACAAACAGTAGTCAACTGAGCAATCTATATCAAAAATGCAAATCTGTGATATATGTGTTGCATGCTGTGCTTTCCAGCAGGCACAATGATCCTTTTTGTAATATTATGGTGTGTTGAACCTTCAATTAGAATGTACACAGATCTTTCTAACAAGTGCATTAACCACCAGAGTTAGAATCTCTGACATATTATCGAACACAGCAATATAGTAATACAGAAATATTGTGGCAAAAATATAAATTACAAAGATATTGTTTCCCTATACTTACAAAGGTAAGTACAGAAATATCAAACCAAAATATATCGTTTGAAACTACTATTGTTAAAAAACATACAAAAATATAATATATATATATATATATATATATATATATATATATATATATATATATGTATTCACTGAAAAAACCATAGGTTATAGACCATATATAGTTAGGAACTAGCATTTACAAAACCTTATTTTACTCACACAAAACCATTGAAATTCGCATATATAGTTAGTTGCACTAACTATATATCGCGCACCCGCAATCCACTGCTGATGATGTTACATTTTACATCATTCATGACATGGTCATATATATATATATAGCGAAAACTGTTTGTTTTAATAAGCTAATTCAAGCAGCAGATCAAAACAAGGAGTAGAGGTAATGTAAGTCTGCAATGCTGTCCACATTATTTATAGAAACTTATCGGTGAAATGTCATTTTACAATTCCAACTATATATATATATATATATATATATACATCTTATAATGGTAAATCTTAAATATTTTAATATATAACATTAATATAATGGAAATTAAATACATTTAGGTAACATTTAATACTATTTATAAATATATACTCATGTAATATATGTGCGTATGTATATATATATATATATATATATATATATATATATATATATATATATATTCAGCTCCAACTCTCGATTCCAATCCTTTAAAAAAATAGTTCAGCAATCGCTGGGGGGGATGTATTTCAAATCTTTATTCCTCACAAAACAGACGCGTTTCGGATTGCCTCGACTGACGAAGGCAATCCGAAAAGCGTCTGTTTTGTGAGGAATAAAGATTTGAAATACACCCCCCCGCGAGTGCTGAACTCTTTTTCTAAAGGACTGGAATAGAGAGTTGGAACTGAATATATTGTGGTGCACCACCACAAGAAGCACCCGCCCGAGAGTGACCCCACATAAATATATATATATATATATATATATATATATATATATATATATATATATATATATATATATATATATATATATATATATATATATATATATATATATATATATATATATATATACATATATATATATATATATATATATATATATATAGTAAAGTGAAGGGGCAAGTGGAAATGTAAATGAAAGCCTGCATTTTCTCACAGGTTTCTAATGCAGTGAGCACGGAGCTTTAAACAAGATAATAAACAGTGATTTCGTTATATATCTTAGTAAAAAAGACCACATGAGTTTGAATGAACGTAATCTTTATTGCGAGACATTGGAAACATGTAACAAAATTGAAAGAAAGAGGAGCACGAAAGTAACTCTTTTATGTTTTTGCCATGAGTAACACCTGTGGGGATTGTATAAAGGAAATGGCGTTTACGAGGCATTTTATAGTTGACAAAGGCTGACAGATCAGCGTTCTATGTCCTCACGAATGCTGTATTTGAATTAAATTCAATAAATCCAGAGACTCGAGTGCAGGTCCATTCTTCATATGAGAAGTGGAAGTTATATATATATATATATATATATATATATATATTACCTACTGGTCGCCAGTAGGTAGTTATAGTTAGGATTGTTTTCTATAGGAAATTCGCAACATTCTATTGGGAATAACTTTGCCGCCGGTTGAGGAATCTGCCTGTAATTTTCCTTAAATTTGCCTCGCTGCGCTCCGCTCCATCCCTGAAAGGTTAGGGGGGATTCGTCAAGCGGGGGCCAAGATAAAAGGGGGTCCCAAAACGTGTTTTCCCCATGTTAATTTCCATAGGGCGGTTGGACTCACTTTTAGCCCGAATGGCTGAATGGATTTCCACAAAACTTGGCAAAATTGTAGGGGCTGGTAGCCCGATGTGCCTTTGCTATGTCTCAAGATATGTGCTCCAGTGGATTTTGAGTAATTTAGATTCAAATAAATATATATCTGGGCGGAGCCTAACCACACATCTGATCTGATTGGCTGTCAGCACTTCATCCAAAAAGTGTTGGCAGCCATCTTGGGACCAATATACATGATAGCACCTCATTAAAAAGCATTGTAGTTAATAGAGCGTTTGAGGACTTTAGTTACATTATAAATCATTTGTTGATGGTACCATTCTCATTTTAGGAATTGTGGTGTGTTCTAAGGTGATTTTGCCATGTGAAAAAGCCTTCTGCTGTGATATCATGAATCATGTTTGAAAGAAATCTAATATCTCATGATTTTACCACAGTGGTTTGGAAGGAGATCTATAAGCTAAACTGAAAGCATATTTTCTGTAAATTCACATTATCTTTCTCAGTCATGTGAGAATGAAGTCTGACATTCTCAGTAAAACACGTACATCCCACAAGGACAGAGACTGTCAGTTGATTCCTTTGTGTTCTACTGCAGCCTCCTAGAGTGTTCTAAAGAACAACTAGAGCGCTAACAGTCCTACTTATTACAAAGGTATAGCACACATGAAGTCATCGTGATGGGAATAAAGTGGTACCTCTTAAAACATTTAATTTAAAAAGGAACAAAATGAGGGGGTATATTATGCCATAGAAAGTATTATTAGTGCTGCAGAAAGAAAAATTAGGGCACATTTTGAGTGACTTCTCAAATCCTCTTCTATTTCATTAAAAAATTCTGACATCCAGACTGAAACATGCACTTTGAATACCAGCAGCAGACTTCCCTGGTGAGCAGTAGCTTTACTACAGTGATCTAACGAGCAACTAGAGTGCTAACATTCAGAATTTATGGCAAATGTGTGACACATCTGAATGCCTTCTTGATGGAACCAAAGTAAACAAGCATTGAAAATGCAATAGATCTCCCCTCGTTTAAGTTAAAGCCATTCTGTTTGTAATGAGGTGGCTTTTTAGCTATGCTTTTATTAGGGTTTTTTAAAATTTCATGTAAATAACATGCATCTGTATGCATATATGTATATGTATGCATGCATTTATATTTGTATTTATATAGATATACAGATTATATATGTTTATATATGTATGTATATATATATATACATACACATACATATATATAAATTCATATGCATATATATATGCATATATATATGTGTATATGTGTGCGTGTAGAGAGAGGTAGAGAGATAGAGGTGTAGAGGTAGAGAGGTAGCGGTAGAGAGGTAGCGGTAGAGAGGTAGAGACTAGTCGAGAGAGAAGTAGAGAGAGGTAGAGAGGTAGAGAGTAGAGAGTGAGTAATAGAGAGTAGAGAGTGAGTAGTAGAGAGCAGTAGAGAGAGTAGCAGAGAGTGAGTAGTAGAGAGTAGTAGAGTGAATAGTAGAGTGAGTAGTAGAGAGTAGTAGAGAGTGAGTAGTAGAGAGTAGTAGAGAGTAAGTAGTAGAGTGAGTAGTAGAGAGCAGTAGAGAGTGAGTAGTAGAGAGTAGTAAAGAGTGAGTAGTAGAGAGTAGTTGAGAGTGAGTAGTAGAGAGTGAGTAGCAGAGAGAGAGAATAGTAGAGAGTAGTAGAGAGTGAGTAGTAGAGTGAGTAGTAGAAACTAGTAGAGAGAGAGTAGTAGAGAGTGAGTAGTAGAGAGTGAGTAGTAGAGTGAGTAGTAGAGAGTGAGTAGTAGATAGAGTAGTAGAGAGTGAGTAGTAGAGAGTAGTAGAGAGTGAGAAGTAGAGAGTGAGTAGTAGAGAGTGAGTAGTAAAGAGTGAGTTGTAGAGAGAGAGTAGTAGAGAGTGAGTAGTAGAGAGGAGTAGATAGTGAGTAGTAGGGAGTGAGTAGTAGAGAGAGAGTAGTAGAGAGTAGTAGAGTAGTAGAGAATGAGTAGTAGAGAGTGAGTATTTGAGAGTAGTGGAGTAGGAGAGAGTAAGTAGTAGAGAGTAGTGGAGAATATTCCAAAGTTTGGCACAGCACCACTTGCACAATAAGTCCAATCAAATCATATCACTTAGAGTCCTTATTGAAGTGTTGAATCTTGGTGTATATTCAAATGCTTTTATTTTCCTTAAGTTTATTTACCACAGCCAGCCGAACGTTTCGTTCTGTACAACAGAACTTCTTCAGGGCTTTCTTAGTTCCTTCAAGTTATGTCGGTATCCTGTTGTCATATAACTAGATATTTCTTCCAAATGTTAGACGAGACGTAAGTACATTCTTATTCAAAGTGACTAGGTATCAATTTTACCCACACAATTCGGGCAGACTTGAGTAATTTATAGCATCCTCAAAGTCAGTCTTTCAAAAATTCCAAAGTATAGGACATGATAATCCAAATTCAAATGTTTCTCAAGAAAAGTCATTTTCAATCGTTCGGAATATCGGTGTTTGGGCAGATATGACCCAGGGACCCCCCAGTATGCAAGGGGAATTAGTCCCCCCTCTGCAAACGCGCCAGTGGCCTGCGTTGCAGAGAGGTGTAAAAAGGGGCATAGCCTCATTACACCTCTGTGCAATGCAGCCCCCTGGCGCATACTGGAGGTTCCAGGTGGGCTAGTTGGCCCCAGGGACCCCTAGTATGCAAGGGGAATTAGTTCCCCCTCTTCAAACATGCACGGGGCTGCATTGCAGAGAGGTGTAAAAAGGGTGTGGCCTCATTACACCTCTCTGCAATGCAGCCCCCTGGCGCATACTGGAGGCTCCTGGTGGGCTAGTTGGCCCCCAGGGACCCCCAGTATGCAAGGGGAATTAGTTCCCCCTCTGCAAATGCGGCAGGGGGCTGCATTGCAGAGAGGTGTAAAAAGGGGCATAGTCTCATTACACCTCTGCAATGCAGCCCCCTGGCGCATACTGGAGGTTCCAGGTGGGCTAGTTGGCCCCCAGGGGCCCCCAGTATGCAAGGGGAATCAGTTCCCCCTCTTCAAACATGCACGGGGGCTGCATTGCAGGGAGGTGTAAAAAGGGGCGTGGCTTCATTACACCTATCTGCAATGCAGTCCCCTGGCGCATACTGGAGATTCCTGGTGGGCTTTCAGGTCTTATATAGTTAGGAATTAGCATTAAAAAAACCTTTGAAATTCACTGAAAAAAACATAGGTTTCAGGCCTTATATAGTTAGGAATTAGCATTTAAAAAACCTATGAAATTCACTGAAAAAACCATAGGTTTCACACCAATTATAGTTAGGAATTAGCATTTAAGAAACCTATTAAATTCACTGAAAAAAACATAGGTGTGACACCAGTTATAGTTAGCTGGAAATTTTACTGACATAAAACCATTGAAATTCCCACGTTATAGTTAGTTGGACTCACTATAACTTGCGCGCCTGCAATGCACTGCTGATGACGTCACATATTACATCACTCATGACATGGTCAGTGACATCACTCATGACATCACTGATGACACCATCCTTGTGACAGAGTGACAGACCTCCTTTCAGTGTAATGTAACCCTTGAAACACATATTCAAAAATAGAAACTAACATTTTCAAAAAAATAGAGATACCCATACCAGTTACAACAACAAATTCAGTAATACCACCATCTATATACACATCCACTCATTCACCAACAGTTCTATATAGTCACTCATACATATATTCCCTCATCATATGTAGTAAAACACCTATACATCCTGTTACACACCGACAGTCATCCAAAAGTTACTCACACACATAATCACACATGCAAATAAACTATTGAACATCCATTTATTTGCATATACAGCTATACACACACTACCACCTTACTTCTAAGGAAACTTACACATACTTACTCTCTTAAACAATCACTTATAGAAACACATACTTATTTAAACAAGAACTCTTTCAATCTCTCACTCTCACATATACTCACTTATATACATCAATACTCACATATACTAGATTAAAACATATGTAGTTACTGATAAAGACACTAGTGAGACAGTCATTCACTCACTAACACACACATATACACACTCATCCACCCATACAGTCCTGCACATATGCTGTCTTCAAAACACATACACACAGTGAGTCAGTCATTGATGCATCTATGTGCTAAGTAACACCCCCACCAAACCATACAGACACTCATACTGATACTAAAAAAAACATCTAATAACCCATATACACACACATGTAGCTACTCACCAACCCATGCAGCCACTTATACACAAAGTGAAACACTGTTACAAACATTTAAATATTTAAACAATACTCGCTAATATATGTATTCACTAAGATACACTTAATAAGCCAGTTAACCAATCAATTTTTTTTTAAAAACATCCATTAAGACACTTATTTAAACATTTATTCTTCCATCGACCTTTACATATACATATATAAAACATATTTATTTTTCAGAAAGACACACATTCACTGGATGGTGTCATCAGTGATGTCATGAGTGATGTCACTGACCATGTCATGAGCGATGTAATATGTGACGTCATCAGCAGTGCATTGCAGGCGCGCAAGTTATAGTGAGTCCAACTAACTATAACGTGGGAATTTCAATGGTTTTATGTCAGTAAAATTTCCGGCTAACTATAACTGGTGTCAAACCTATGTTTTTTTCAGTGAATATATATATATATATATATATATATATATATATATATACATACATACATACATACATATATATATATATATATATATATATATATATATATATATATATATATATATACACAATCCCTGTTTGTATATATATATACATACATATATATATATATATATATATATATATATATATATATATATATATATATATATATATATATATATATATATATATATATATATATATATATATATATATATACAATCCCTGTTCAGGCATAGAGTGACGCACAAATTATGCAAAAAAAAGCCGACAACTCTGGGTAGTTCTCAAGTTTAGGTGGAAAGCAGCTCCTGTATAGAGCAATCTCAACACCAGCGACACTCTAGATGTGCTCACCTCAAAAGTCTGCTTTTCTATCAAAGTCTTTAATTATAGGATTAGCACAGTGCCATCCACGCCGAGATAGTATGGGACAAAGTATTTTGCAATTTCTACAGCAAAGTCTTTAGACATAGGACTAGCACAGTCCATGCTGAGGCTGTAAAATGACAAAACCCACTCCAGGCACAGTATTACAGATTTCAATTGGTTAAATTCCAACCAAGCCAACCTGAAATGAGTAAAAGCAACCCCTGACACAGTGTTTCACTCTACATAGAGCTCTTCAGAGAGGTATAGCTTTGTCCAGACACAGGGGAGCACCCAGTATAAGTCAAAACAACACCCTATCAGGCATAGAGTGACGCATAAATTATGCAAAAAAGAAGCAGATAACTCTGCGTAGTTATCAAGTTTAGGTGGAAAGCAGCTTTCTTTAGATCTCCTCACCTCAAATGTCTGCTTTTCTATCCAAGTCTTTAAGCATAGGATTAGCACAGTGCCATCCATGCCGGGATAGAACGAGACAAAGCTTTTGCCATTTCTACAGCAAAGTTTTTTGCACATAAATAAATAAATATATATATATATATATATATATATATATGTTTTTTTATATATATATATATATAGATGCATATATATTAGAAACGTACTATCATAAATCTGTATTTTACATTATATTACATTTGTTTGTGTTACTACTATAAATAGCATATATATATATATATATATATATATATATATATATATATATATATATATATATATAATAGAAAATATTAACAAATCCAAATGCAAAATACTAAATAAATTACCTAATTAAATGAATATTTAAAAAAAAATTCACCAAAAATATGAAAACAAATTATACAAAAAATCCATATATATATAAATCATATATAATTAAAAAAATTATGATATTACATATATGTGAACAATATTCATAAAAAGTATTAAAGCATTCTTCTCTGGAGGGATACAATTTACTGTTGCCACTTCAGTCTATGCAACAGTAGGGGAAGAGTTGAACTTCAGAGGATTTAAATTGTCTATTTCCACTCCAGTCTGTGCAACAGTAGGGAAATCGTTGGACTTAGGAGGGGCAAAATATATTATTCTCACTTCAGTCTGTGCAACAGTAGGGAAAACGTAGGATACTGGATGGGTAAAATGTACTATTCCCAATCCAGGCTGTGCAACAGTAGGGAAAGCACTGGTCTTTGAAGCGGTAAAATTTACTATTCCCACTCCAATCTGTGCAACACTAGGGAAAGTGTTGGACTCCGGATTGGTAACATTTATTATTTTCAATCCAGTCTGTGCAACAGTAGGGAAAGAGTTAGACTTCTGAGTGGTTAAGTGTATTATTTCCCCTCCAGCCTGCTCGACAGTATGGAAAGCATTTTACTTCAGTGAGGTTAAATTTACTATTCTTACTCCAGTCTGTGCAACAGTAGGGAAAGTGATGGTTTTCAGAGGGGTAACAATTACTATTCCCACTCCAGTCTGTGCAACAGTAGGGAAAGAACTTCACTTCAAACACATACCATACATGAAACATAACCCAATTAATTCATAACATATATAAAACTCTTATTATTAACCCAAAAAAACTATATAAAAATAAAAAACAATCAAATAATTACCATGATTAGTAAACAAACTAATATTTAGTTATCAATTTTTAAAAATTGTCATTTATTTATTACTTAATTAACTTACCACACTAAACCCCCATGAACCTACCAGCCCACACCTAAAATACATAAATGTAATAATCAGCTTAATAATAGTCAATTAAATAATAATTTACAATGTAATAATTAATTATTAATTAGCTTCCCACCCTATACCCCTACAAACCCAGCAGTCCACACCTACTATATAACTTATATAATACAATTATTACTCAATTTTCAAAATTAATAGTCAATTAAATTATGAATATTAAAATTGTAAATTAATTGTTAATTATACTATTTAATTAATTTCCCAATCTGTACCCCTACAATCCCAACAGCCCACTCTTAACATATAACTTAAAATATATAATTATAACGCTAGTTAGATATTTATTAAATAATGAATAATACATGAATAATTAAATATTACATATTTATAATTCATTAACTTCCCTCTGTACACCAATAGAAACCTACCAACCTGCTACTACAATATAAATTACTATTAGCAATTACATTAAAACTTATAAATCACTTAAAATTACAAACTATACTTCAAAACATTAACAACTATACAAACAATATTAACACATACATTTAAGATATGAATTAAGACCTATAAAGATAATTTAAAAAACTATATTTTTTACAACTATATAATTGAAAACGATATTAACACAACAATATTATTGAAAACAATATAACTTACCTGAAAAATTGATATTCTTGACGACGATATTCCTGTATCATGATATTTTTGTATCCCAATATTTTTTTCGACTATTTCTGCAACTCGATATTCCTAATCCAATATTTTGTCCAACTACCCAGTGTTTTCCACTATATTGCTACTATTAGCAATAGTTCGATCAAACCTGGAAACCAGAGTTGGTTTCCAAGGGACATAATTTGTGTACCTTTAGTGAGCAGCATATTCTCTGTCTCTCACTGCCACTGGATGAGAAAGTACAGGTCTGAATAACTGTCTCAAGGAACAACATCCCTTGCTGTTAAGGCGGTTACTATTTGGTCTGTGATGAACTTGTTGGAAATGGACATTTCTGCAGGGTCAACCACAACTATTTCACCTTCCTCCTTCCCTTTGTTTGCTGAAATTGTTTTTGTTGGCATTAGGACTCTGGGCACGTTACCTCTGACAACTAATTAATAAAGTGCATGTGTTCACTACCTACAATATGGTAACATTGGCTTATCCCCAATTGGCATATTTAATCTACTTACAAGTCTCTAGTAAAGTGCACTATGTGTGCCCCGGGCATGTAAATTAAATGCTACTAGCGGATCCAGGGCAGGAAAGGCAGTGACCTTGTGTACTTCAAAGGCCTCTTTGAGGTCTCCCCCGCATCAAAGGCACAACTGGGCATAAGTACTGGACCCCTGATACTCCCAACTCAGTACACTTCTGGATCTGAGGACATTCTACCAGTAAGAAGGACTGGTGGGCTGTCTTGAGGGACTTCCACTCTGCAGAACTTCTTTGATGTATTGGCCTGCTGGCTGCTGCCTCTTGCCTGTGTGGGAGAAGGACTGGACTTGCATCTCTAAATCCTCCAAGAACTTAAGTGACTCCAAGGGCTTGCCTCCTATTTTGAAGTCTCAGGGCCATAAAAGACTTTCCTCAACTCTGCTTCAGCTGCCGGACTCTGCCAACTGTGAGTCCTGCCCCACCAAGAGATGCCAATCCAGACCTGCACCTAGTAAATGAGTTCTGCAGCTGTTTTTTGACATAAGTCGATGCAGTGACAACTTTGTGCCTATCGGAACTTATGCAGTGCCTTTCGATGCTGACACAGCACCGCATCGAGGACATCCCTGCATGGCTCGGCGACGACATGGGACCCAACTGCAAGGCTCAAGTACAATGCAGCACCTGTATCGTAAGGGGTTCAGCAATGATGCAGGACCTGACCAGGCTCAATGATGATGTAGTGTCTGCATCGTGAGGGCCCAACAATGGCATAGGGCCCGACTGCGAGGTTCAATGATGACACAGTGTCACCATCATAAGGGGTTCGACGACGTGGGACCCGACTGCAAGGCTTGCCGACCACGCATCGAACCCAATGCGTGGATCGAAACCGACGGATCAAGTCTTTGACATCGACGCTTGCTCCATCCAAGGTACTTTTTCAGCCAGACCTGCATGGGTCCTGTAGCCGGCCTGCCCTCCATCACAGGTGGCCTAAACTTTGGATTTACCTTGGTCCAGCATAACCTCAAGTAACCCTTAAGCACTATTTACTTTTAAACACTCTATTGCAGTTTGTTCTTTAAAACATCATATCTCAAGTTCTACTTATAGACATTTTTGTCATTTTGGTCTTGTATACTAAATATTCTTTAGTTTCTGAACTGGTGTGGAGTTTTTCTGTGGTGTTTTCACTGTGTTACTATAATTTAAGTATTGCACAAATGCTTTACTCTTTGCCTCTTAAGTTCAGCCTGACTGCTCTGTGCCAAGCTACCAGATGGTGAGCACAGGTTAATTTTGGTTGTGTATCTGAATTACCCTGACTAGGATTGTGGTCCCTACTTGGGTACAAACCTTTACCAATGAGAAACACAATTTCTATCATAACTCTTCCCACCGACAGGCTATATTCTGCTTGTGAGTTCCACGGACACCTATGATACATGCCAGCCTTGTTTGGGAGTTGTGGTTGGTCTATATTTCACACAGCATTCATGTATGTTAGGTTCAGGTCATAATCAGTAGATTACCTCATCTAATAGTGAACCAAGTAAACCTTCTTTGAATGTTCTGTCTTTATTTCTTAATTTGTTTACATGGTCACAAGGTAATGAGACCAGTGACATAACAAAACCTGAAGAGGCCCCTCCCCCCTGCATAGTACATTGAGGGGCTCCCCTCGCTCTGTACCCAGTCAGGAGCTCTCAGGTCAGGGGCCTGCTGCCATTGCACTGTGCCGGAGGGGGCCTCCTCGAGCTCGCCCCCTCCACCCAGCAGGAACTGTGAGGGCTGTTGTTATGCCACTGAAGGAGATCAAGGGTCTCATTTACAACTTTTTGGTGCAGGGCAGCCCCGCAAGGTTTCTGCCCTGCATCAAAAGGAAAGAGCAGGAATATGCTGCATTAATGAAATAAACACAAGGAGATGATGGAGGGAGCAATGAAACTTTTCAGACGCTCACGCCCAGTCACAGATCTGGGTTGAATCCATCATCGTTCTTTGGCTCACTTCACCACCCCAGTTCAGACCCAGTGATATGCAAATCAGTCTTGACCCTGTTCCTTATGGGAACAGTCGAGCCTGAACTGCCAAGCAAGGTCTTCCTTAGACCGGAAACAAGCATCGTGGGACTGGTTTCAGGGTAACACCCCTCATCAGCCATGGTAGCTGGAATCCATTGGCAAAGTGAGCAAGGGACCCACATCTGGACATACCTGCGAACTTAGAGTGAACAAAGCAAACACAAGGCGATGATGGAAGGAGCACTGAAACTTTTCAGACACTCATCCCTAATCCAGTTCAGAACCAGCCTTATGCCATTGGCCCTGTTCCTTTAGGGAACAGTTCAGCCGAACTGTCAAACAAGGTCTTCCCTGGATTGGAAACAAGCATCCTGGGACTGGTTTCGGGGTAAAAACCGGCCGTAGCACAAGCTCCCCTAGAGAAAATGATGTTTTTGTAAATGCCTGCACAGTGTCGCAGGCATGTGACCGTGCCTGCCATGGGGTGCAAGGCTTAACAGGGGGAGTATCAGAGGTGGAGGATGCTGTGGCAAGGGGGTCCTGCTAGGGGCCCACAAAGTCGCTTACCGACAGGCTTTTCATGTGGAAAAGCCTGGCATGAAAACCTGTCGGAAACCGATATCATAATCACCATGGTGTACACGGCATATATAGGGGATTATGAGTGACTCCTGACTGGCCGATGGACTCCTTAAGCCCGTCTGAAGCCAGTCAGTCCGACCGGACAGTTTTAAATCCGACAGCGTTCACTGTAATAAGGCTGTCGGATTTGAAACCAACTATGTAAGTCGGAAAGCCTTTCCGTTTACATCGTAATAAGACGCTTAGTGTTTTGGGGGAAAGCACTGAGGAGCTAATCCATCTGGTTAGTTGCAAGGCTATGACTTGGTTTCTGTTTGCACCTTGATACAGTAAGGTTTGTGGAGAGTGTGAAATAAATATGTAAACACATAAATACATAATTTAAACACCATTCGCACAATGACTCCATCTATAAGTAGAATACATTCTCTGTGTGCATGAGCTGGTAAAAAACATTGAGAAGGTACATTGTGAATACAGACAGGATCTGATATTACTCCTGAAGTTTACTTTTTATGTGCACGGAAGTGTCACTAAAACATAAACAAGAAGTTTAAAAAAGAAGTCCATTATAAAGTGAAAAGCCTCATTAAGCATTAATGACTGTATGTTCACTTCAGGATATATGCTAATGATTCATGCAGCTCTTTCATGAAAAGCAGAACGCAGCAGGACATGCTCTGTTAAGAGTATTAATGCTGATAAGCAAAGTGAAGAGAAAAAACTTAAATGCAAATTATCTGCAGCAGATATATAATAGTTTTATAATTTCAGTGCTATTTAATTTCTCACAACTTTGAATGTGTTTAACGGAGAATATAGTTGAAGTGAAACTGCATAGCATTATATCATTTAGGTTTCTTTAGGAGGTGAATCCATGCTGTGTGCAAATAAGATAGGCAATCGAGTCATTGCGAGGGCTCACAGGTGTCAGGCCAGAGTTGCTGTTTTTTTGTCTTCAAGAGCATTGAGGATGCAGTGCAGATAAAAGGGCTATGGTCCCTTTCAAATACTCGATGATTAGCCATCATGGTGTACTGGTTTTAGATAGGTGAGGAAGTTATGCTGGGTTATTCACCATTGAGAATGAGTGCTGTGGGATCTGGAAGATTTATCCAGGAGCCTCCAATTGTATTGCAAAGTGGTGGGGCGTGGGAGGGAAATTAATCGGTTGGTCTTTCTCCCCAAACCCGAATTAGTCGGAAACTATTTCGACAAGGAGACGGTCTGAATAATTTCCGACCAACATCGTAATGAGGCCCTCAATGTTCAAAAGAGCATTTTAAAATGTATTGTAAATGTGAAGGAATTTGAAACTGGAGGCAAAAAAAATATTTAGTATCCTCAGATTGATTTGAGGGAGCAGTGCAGGTGCATCAAACGGAATATAGTATGGGCAATGAGGTGTCTCAATTCAATTTAGAAAGACTCAAACCTTTCAATTAAAATAAAATTTAGATTTTTTTTATTTATATGTGTTTGCAAATTAAATAACGTATCATCATTTGTGTACTTGTTTGATGAATACTTTTTCTCTATTTTTTGTGTATTGTTTTGTGGTTCAAATCATCAACAGTGCTTAGGCTGGAGCCCCCGGCTTCCAGTATTGACTCGTGGGGTTCACAGATTCCAATAATGATTCAGGGTGGGTCCCCGGGTTCCAGTAATGATTACCTGGGGGGTCCACAGAAGCCAAAAGGTTAGAAATCACTGCCTTAGAAAGAGAGTCATTGACCCCCGGTCTACAAAACAATTTGGTACCTTGACAAGAGGTAGTAAAGTGCTATTGAAATGCTGCTATTCAATACAGTAGCAAAATTGATGTCACCTTGTAGCCTCTTGCATCCTCAATCGGCTGAGTGGGTGTGACTATATAGGAATTGTTGTGTGCCTGCGTGTGTTTGGTACACAAATGTTTCTTGCGTGTGTTTGGTACACAAATGTTTCTGGGCATCGAATGCTTGTGATTCTGCTGGTGCAAGTCCTACAGACAGGAGTTGGAAAAGCAGTCACCCAAGGCTACTGTGCTGCCTCTGCAAATACAAGATATCCATTTCAAGTGTGTTTGTCCCATCTCCTGTCAAATGAGCAATGCATTCGTTACAGGTCCCTGCCTAAAATGGCTGCCTCTAGATGTAGTGCATGAGCTGCCTTCTACGCTCAAGATATGGAAGTCTTTCAAGGGTGAAAGTGGATATCAGTCAGCCGCGCGAAGAGCGTGCACGCTTTGTTGAGGTGGTTGGTTATGTGGAACCATCTCACCGCACTAGCTGCTACACCTCCTTTTCAGACCTGGTATAAAAGAGTTCTTTTGAACTCGCTGAGAAAAAGGAAGGTTTGCAAGGAATTGCGTTTTTAATTACTTCGGAGCACAGACCCATGCGATTTGGCCCTGTGTCGTATTTCCACCCTCCCACAGGGAACTATGTGACTGCTTGCCTCATAAACCCAAGTAACTTGTTAATAATGATGTCTGCCATGCACTATACACAATGGACATAGACTGGCAACAAAACAGCTTTTGTCAGCCATGTCCCGAAGCGACTAGAATAAAACCTGCTGTGGTTGCTTACATTCCCGCCTCCCTGTGAATTGGAATCTGGGAGATGAAACTCATGAGCACAGACAGCGAACACGTCTTGTTTATCAGAACAGCATTGACACCAGAATGAACAAATGCATTGGGGCGTTGGCGGTAAAGTATCGCAGCTGGTGATTTGGTTTACCCCCATTACCTTTCCCAGGGTGCTTTGCCATTTGGAAATATTGTTGGCCAAAATTGGAAACTTGCCCACCCTTTGGTGGGAAGTCCTATCCTAGCCATGACTTCATCAGATCTGCTAGCATTTTTCAGCCTCCAGGATTCTTGTTAGTTGCACATGAGCATACATTACACTAGTACTTAATTTGAGCCTGTAGTTTTGGGTGCTCGGCACTGGTACCTTATTCTCAACACCGGCTCTTATAATGTTATTTATATTTCTAAAGCGCAACGGTTACCCGGAGGTGTCCTGGCACTGCGTACTGCCTTCCGGTTGTCAGGGTGTGAAATAACCTAGGAGGTAAAAAGCCAGGTTTTAACTCCCTTCCTAAAAGTTAGTAGTTCTGTGGTGCTCCTAAGGTGGAACGGAAGCTCATTCCAGGTCCTAGCAGCACAAGTAGTGAAACTTCCTCCCCCCCATTTTACTTTTTAAAGGAGGGTACTACCACTAGTCTTGCTCCAGTCGATCTTAGTGCTCTCCTAGGTGTGTTCCGTTTAAAGCATTGTTTTTGGGGTTCCGGGCCTCTTCCATGTAGGGCTTTAAAAACTGTGCACAAGGATTTGGAGGCAGTGTTTGCTTAATTTTGCGAGAGGCACAACAACAGTTGTTGAATATTTAAATATACATTAAAATCAGTAATACCTGACACCCAGAGTTATAAGAATAGATTGGGTGGCATGTATTAGTCAATTTTAATGTATATGTAAAGTCTGAATTGTCACACTTGTATGAGTGTGATGGTTAGTTGTGATGGTACTATCATCAGCAGCGCTAGTGGGAGCAATGGATGGTGCAAACTGCAATGGTCTTCTGACAAGGGCCCTGGTACTTTTTTTTTTTTTTTTTTTACAAATTAAGTTCTTCATTACACCGTAACATAAACCGTTTTAAGCTGCATTCCGGTGAAAAAATGATGAGATGACACGAACTTGGGCCTGATTCCAATAATTCCAATCTTTTTTTTAACTGTATGTAACTGTATATAACTATATATAACGGTATAACTACTGTACTATATAACTGTATAACTATATAACTGTATATAACCATATACAACTGAGGGCTGCCAAATACTTATTTTGCAAGGGAAACATTCACTTCTTTAATGTTTTTAAGTTCAAGAAAATGTTATTTGATATTGAGAAGAGAAAAGCAAGGTGTCAATACAAAGTACAATGGAAATATAAAACATTGAAAACTATGATAAATAAAACAAGCATAAGGTTGTAAATAGTATCAAAAGGAAAATCCGGGCAATGGAATGAAAGAAGGAAAAGGCATATAAAACATTAATCATAAAAGCAAGAAAATACCTGAAAGAAATGTAAAAATGATACAATGAAGAAAAGAAAAATGGAATGCAGTGAGCATTTAAGGAAGTTTAAGGACCTCTTGTTGCGAGGGCAGTGGACGAAACGAATGAGTAGCACAAGTATCCAAGTAAAGCGTGACAGGAAGCCACAAGTCCATATGCTTTGCGGCCATGTGAGCCAGAAAAACAAAAGCAGTGTCAAGTCTGTGGTTATGGCAAACATTGAACCACCACGCCTTAAAGGAGATATTGGAGGAGTCCTTCCAGTTTACCGTTATCTGCTGGAATGCAGAGGCCAGTAGCAAATCAATAATCTGAGGCTTTAGTTCAACATTATCCCAACAAAGGGAAGGCTGCCTAAGAATATGTTTATTTGAGAGAAAGGGATACATGTGTGAAAAATCAAATTAATTTGAGCCCAAACCTGTAACCAAAAATCATGAACAGAGGTACATAAGAACAACATGTGAAACAAAGTTGCTTGTGGGGATGAGCAGGACCAGCATGTATGAGAAGTGTTTGGTACGCGTTTATGGAGGTTAAAGGGTGTATAGAGAAGTCTGTTATAAATGAAGAACAAGGACTGTGTCAAGGTTGCCGCTCTTGAGGATTTACGGATCTTGATCCAAACCTTGTCCCATAGTGAAATTGGCCAGGACGTGGAGAGGTCATGTTCCCAACATTCCTCTACTTTGGATTTAGGCCTAGGAAAGTCAGTAATGTGAAGGTATTTATAAATGGAGGAAGCCTTTGGGGTCTTGCGTAAAAATGAGTGAAGTAAGGAGATGGGAGTGGGAGAAGTAGGAGATGGACATAGCTGAGAGAGCCGATTATAAGTTGTCAGTGCAGCCTCCCTAAGTAAATGATAGTTACGAGTGAAAGAGGTGGGTAAGTCATAAAGGGAACGGAGAGTGGTGAAAGATAAGAAAGAGGATTGAGAAAAGAGTTGAGAAATCCATATCAACCCCCTGTGATGCCATGCTTTCCAAAAGAAGGGTTTGTTACGAATAAGTAGGGCGGTGTTATGCCAGATGGTGGAGGAAAGGTAATCAGCAATGGTCGAGGGAGGGGAATGGGAAGAAGATAGGAGCAGTTTAGTAGTTTATTTTTGAATGGGAGTGGAAATGGAAGAGGGTTTACAGGAGAAAGAAAGATATTCAGCGAAGGAAAAAGGAGAAAGAAGAAGGCGCTCAAATTTAGCCCATAAGGGACAAAGGGTGCTGGGATCTTGAAGCCAGAAGGAGGCTTGTCGTAATAAAAACGCTTTATGGTAAGCAGGGAAGTCTGGGAAATTAACTCCACTCTCTGTCTTAGGACGAGTCAGTCGGGCGAGAGACATTCTAGGCTTTTTCTTATTCCAAAGAAAGGACATCAGAATGGAGTTAATTTTTTTTTAAACTTGGAAGGAATGGATACAGGAATGTTAGAAATAGTATAGAGGACTATGGGAGACAACATCATTTTAATAGTGTCAAGGCGGCCCCACCAGGACAGGTAAAGAGGATGCCACTTGGACGCTTAACTTGAGAATCTGATATTTGAAAACCCTGAATGGTAGGATTCTGACGAAGTTTAGACAGAAAGGGTTCTAAGGCCAAATTAAAAAGGAAAGGAGATAAGGGGCACCCTTGACGGACACCTCTTCCCAAATCAAAAAAGGAGGATATTTGACCATTAGCACAAACAGCTGCACGTGGATTGGAGTAAAGTAAGGAGACCAGAGAAATAAATTTGGGACCAAAACCAAACCAATGAAGGGTGTGAAAAAGATAGGTCCATTCAACTCTATCGATCGCCTTTTCAGCATCAAGGGTAATGGCCGCAAGGAAATGGGGTAAATGACGGGACTTAGATAAGACATTGAATAGCAGTCTAGTGTTGTCAGTGATAAAGCGACCCTTGACAAAGCCTGACTGTTCCTCACCCAGAAGATCCAGGAGAAGAAGATCAAGACGTGCTGCAAGAGACTTCGCAAATATTTTATAATCAATGTTAACCAAGGACATTGGCCTATAATTCTTACAGTGTTGAGCATCTTTCCCCTCCTTGGGTATGAGGCAGATGTGTGCATCAGAGAAAGAACCTGAGGAAGATCCTAAGGTGAGGAAAGCGTCAATGAGGGAGTGTAGTTTAGGGATGAGAAGTTTTGAAAAGTGAAGGAAAAATTCAACAGTAAAGCCATCCGGCCCAGGAGCTTTATCTTTTTGGAGATTCTGAAGTGCTGTGAGTAACTCTTGTTGAGAGATATTAAGCTCTAAATGAGAGAGGTCAAGCGGGAAGTGAGCTGGCTTTTGGATGTTGGAGAAAAAGCGGTCTAAAGATTGAGAGGAGGGTTGGGTTTCGGAAGAGTATAAGGTTTTGTAAAAGGCAGAAAATTCAGCAAGAATATCTGTATCTTTATGTTTGAGAACAGAGTGTGTGTCATAGATTGATTCAATATTTAATTTGTTATGCTTTACTTTCAAATAATTAGCAAGAATCTTCCCAGCCTTATTTTTACCCCCATAAAACTTTGCACTCGATAAGTATAAAGACGCATCATCCGTGGACTTTTTGTTAAATTTCATTTTGGCATTAATCAGGGCTGTTAAACTGTCTTGCGAGCGGGAAGTAAAATAAGAATGCTCCAATTTCTTAATGTCAAGAAGGAGAGCAGCTGTAAAGCTACGAGCGGCTCTCCGTTTTTTCGCCACGAAGCCAATTATAAAATCTCTTGCTGCGTCCTTGAAGGCGTCCCAGATGGTGTGCTTAGGAATGGAGGGAGTGTCATTAAGTTAAAAAAATTCATCTGAAAATTCAGTAAAAGATGCAGTGAACTTGGGATCCAAGAGAAGGGAATTATTAAAGCGCCATTGCTTGGGTCCAACTGATTTAGGGAGAATATCAAGTTGAACTATAGTGAGGGCATGGTCTGAAAGTAGAATCGGGCCAATCTCTGCATGAGTAAGGGTTTGGGCAATGTCGTGAGTAACAAAAATGTAGTCAATCTGGGATTGAGAATGATGACAAGGAGAGTAAAAAGTGAATTCCTGCAGCTCTGGATTACATAAACGCCAGGCATCAGTGAGCTTATGTTAAGAGATAGCTTGAGAAAAGAGTTTATGTGACTTATTAGGAACAAAGTGAGCCTTGGAATATCTATCCAAAAAGGGGTCAAGGGGCTGGTTACAATCTCCCGCTAAAATAAAGTTGCTATCAATAAATCTGGTAATATGATGCCAAAAGGTATACCAAAAAGTAGGATCGCCAGCAGTGGGGGCATAGACATTTAGAAGAGAAATTGGAACATTCCTAATAGAAAGCTTAACAAATGTCCAGCGACCACCATCGTCTGATTCCTGATTAAGCAAAGAGTGAGAAAGATTCTTGTGGCATAAAATGGCTACTCCATTACGCTTGCCATCCCCTGGAGAATAATAAACATCACCCACCCAACTTCTCTTCAGCTTAACAGATTCTTCAGCAGACAAATGAGTTTCTTGCAAAAAAGCAATATCAACATTTAAACGTGCGACAAAATTCTCTGTCGCTTGATGGGAGAATTGACGCCCTTAACATTCCATGTAACTATTTTTAACGACATAGCATGAAAATGAAAAAGAAAATATCAATAAAAAAAGGAGTATAATAAGTGCCCAGAATAATAAAATGAGCAAAAAGGATATGAGAGTCAAAAAGAGGTCAAGTAATGTGAAATCGAAAAATAGTAAGGAGGAAGTACAAGTGAATAAGCAGGAAAAATGCTAGAAGAATGAGAAAAAAACGAAGAAAGAATATTCAGAGAGGGAATAAGAAAAGATGAAGAAAGAAGATTCAGGAGAAAAAGGAACAAGGTCGAGAGCAAATGATAAGCAACAAGGAAAGGATCAGAAAAAAGAAGGAAAAAGAAAAAAGAGAGGAAAGAATGTGAATAGAGAGCAAATATGTGAACTGAAAAAGTGGTAGTGAGAGTCAGATGAATGAAGAAATAAAGTAAAGGACTATAAATAAGAGGAAAAGAAACATGAAGAGAGTAAAGACATAGAAGTGGATGAGAGAGAGGAATAGAAGACACCTTTGAACAGAGAAGAACTAGAGATAAAAACAGGATCAAGGACAAAAAGGGAATAGCGAAGAACAAGGGAAGGAAGGAAAACATACTTACGAAGGGTGAAACTGAGGAAGGGTGATCACGGGGGAGGGGAGACGAGAAGAGAAAACTGAGGGGGGAGCGCCCACTGGAGGAGGCGGTACAAACGATGTAAACGAACCATCAAGCCAAGGGAAAGACATACTGTAAACTGTGAAACCTGTGAGAGAAAAAAGAAAACAAAAGAATTGAGGAGAAGAAAACATCAAGAGATTTACTGATAGAAACGAAATGCCAGAATAAGTGGGAAAGAAATGAACATATTATGGAACTAGAAGGGAACAAATATAAAGGGAGGAGAGTCACATAGGAGAGGGGTAGAAACAACATGATAAATACGAACATATATAAAATCAACATAAACTGTGCGAACTAGTGAATGAACCACAATAGTAGGTCATGAAAGTCATCGAGTGAAAGCTGACGAGGAACTGGAGAGGTCCATATCAAATGTTTGGCAGGAATTAAGGAAGCTCCGAAGGCAAACAGGATCCTCGTAGGTCGTCGTTTTGTTGTTATGAGTGACTCTAAAAAGGCAAGAGTGGAAAAGGCCATATCTGGCGCCAATGGATCGAAGCTCCGGTCGCATATCCAGGAAAGCTTTCGGGCGGCTGGCTGTGGCTCTAGCATAATCCTGCGCAAAGAAGAGGGTAGATCCTGACCACGTGAGGCGAGGAGATGCGCGGGCCGTTGATAGGACTTTGCGAAGATCAGTATATTCCAGAAAGTACATGATGACACCTCGTGGTCTGGAAGAGGCAGAGGAAGATGAAGAGATGCGGCCGAGCCTATGTGCTCGTTGGATGTTAAGCGCGGTTCCCTCAGGTAAGTGGAGGAGCTTAGGCAGGAAAGATTTGAAAAAAGCAATGGGGTCATTTCCCTCGCAATTCTCTGCCAGGCCGTAAATACGAAGGTTGTTGCGTCGATTACGATTCTCAAGCTCTTCGACCTGCTTCTGGAGAGATGACATCTGCGACTGCATGTGCGTCACCTTGGAGGATGATTCCTGAAGAGAAGATATGGAGTGTTCCACAGTCGTCACTCTCGCATCCATCTGTGACCAATTGTCGGTTAAGACCTGCAGCTTAGAATTGGTTTCCTCCATGAAAGGTCGGAGAGCACGTATCTCCTCCAACATCAGCTCCATAGATACGGCTGAAGTAGAGCCTGACGGGGATGGAGGGTCTTTTTTGAGGCGTTTCGACGTGGCTTTCCCTGGGGCCTGAACAGGACGTTCTGCGTTGGACTGCGACATTTGGACGGCAAGTGCTTGAGAGGCTTCCAGATGCGCCAATGCCGAAAAGACTTTGGAATTTTTGATAAAAACACGTCGTGGAGTTTTGGAAACACGACCAATTGTGCCTCTCTCCATATGACGAAAGCCGCCACCAAAAAGAAAACAATAGAGAGACTAGAACCTGAAATGTTCCATGCCTGCGAGAGTCAATAGATGAATGGAGGAGGGCTTAATCAACAAAAGCGTGTGAGAGCAAAGAGGTCCGAAGGAAACCCCCTCATAACCACTTAGGAGCTGCAGAGGTTCACATGAAGACACATAGCAGTATCCACTTGCGTAAGTCAGGAAGCCTTTATGCTAGGAAGCAGAGCGCAAAATGTCCATAACATGAGAAACAAAATGATAGCGTGTGTTTAAAGAAGAAAGAAGGAATCCAGCAGGAAAGTTCCAGCTTCGTGGTGAATGAGGACAGCCTGGAACAAGTGCGCAGTCAAAAGGAGGCGCTGGTATCATGGAGAAAGGGGAGCCGTGTGAAGAAAACAGTCAGGGAAGACAAAATGGCCGCCAAAGTCGCGATATTCGCGAATATTGCTCACCAAAGTTAAGGCAGGCAGGGTAGAAGCATCAACAGCTTGAAGAATGAAGAAATAAGCTCACCATGAGCAGTTGCAGGAGTCTGGATCAGCAGATGGAGGCAGCATTGTCCGAGGCAAGCAGCGTGTAGGAAACGTGAAGGAAAAACAAAATGGCGGTCGCGGCTGACAGAGAGCCGCGGCCGCTCGATATTGCGATAAACAAAGCATGCGAGGGGTCGAAAAATGCCTCAGCTGGTGTCAAAACGCTCCTTCCATGCTCCGACTGGGAAAGCTTCTTCTTGGAGGTGGTCAGCACAGGCAAAAGAGGGTGAATCCCTCGGCCGATATGGAGCGCTCACATCGGAGCCGCCATCCGCGTTGGGCGCTAAGCCACGCCCCCCAAACATTCACTTCTTAATTCGCACAATAGGGAAAGGTATGACTTAATCTCTCAAATCCAGTGATAGTAGCTATCCATGGCCTATCCATGTTGCTCTAACAGCACAAGTTTGTGAGTATTCTAGAAAAATCTGCAGATAATTTCTCACGCTGAAAATTCGTATGCGTGAACTTTTCTCACAGCAGGTGTAGAATAGTTAAGCAGTAAAAGCAACGAGGAATTACATGTTTTCATAGTGAAATTATAAGCAACTACCACACAATTGCAGGGGAAATTGTTTTTCTACGTGGAAACTATTTTTAAAATGTTTATGGTGCAAAAGCATCGCATTACTTTATGCCTAACTGCACACCTGCTAAGTTTTATTTTCAGACCAATCAATATGTGTGAATGCTTCAGCAAATCTTCAAAAGAACCCATGAATACTTGTGTACTTCTTTATAAATTCCTAAAAAGTTCATATTGTATTCAAACTTCGAAAGTCGCCCTATGGAAGCAAATCTCAGGGTTTAGGTTATAATTGATGAACCTGTGGTCGTAAACAAGATTATTGGGCAAATCTCTGCCAAACCAATGGCCTAAGCTT
This sequence comes from Lissotriton vulgaris, assembly GCF_964263255.1. Classification (NCBI taxonomy): domain Eukaryota; kingdom Metazoa; phylum Chordata; class Amphibia; order Caudata; family Salamandridae; genus Lissotriton; species Lissotriton vulgaris. Next base: position 755,194,703 of record NC_141694.1, on the reverse strand, counting down.
GCTAAAGCAGTTCACTGAGCTTGTTTTGATAGAATCCCTTCTCTTACCTGAATCATATAGGCCTCTCCTTGGTATACTTCTTTCAGTAAAGGTATTTTAAGGTAAGGAACCGAAAGGCTGTGCTGTTATGGAAAACAATCTAATTTTTTCTTTGTGGAAATGAGTGGACTCTACTCCTACGAAGTGTTAATATGGAAATTGATGCATAAATTGATGGAAATGAAATCTCTTGTGTATTAAAAGATTCGCCTGTTGTAAACTCCACATCAACCTCGACTCCTAAATATTTAGACAAGCAGACCCTGAGACCTGTGCCGGGATTGCTGATTGATAGGTCACAGGTGGGAGGGTGTATACCTGGCAGTCAAACACTTCGGTAGGAACTATTGATGAATCCCACGGATAGGCGCAGCAACATCACAATAGCCAAGAAAGATTGTCGCAATAAAGCACACATAGCCGAAGGGACATTCATGCTCTAAAAGCACCTCAACACCTTGCGTGCTAGCGGTTTTCCCGCTGTGCACTGGGTTTTTGAAAAACCCGCGTTACATGACGAGCTCAGCTCGTCATGAGTGTACGAGAGGCCTAACTCATGACGAGCTGAGCTCGTCATGAGCATAGAAGGGGTTAAAGAGTCAGATGCCACATGACTTAGGAACACATAGCCAATCAGGACCTAGCACAATAGCGCGCTCGCCATGCCAGACATCTGGACACGTTATCCACTGACCACACAAGGTTGAGAGTGAGACCCAACTACAGTAACCATTAGACAGTTAATTTATGACTCCAAAGGCAGCAACCAACATTCCTCACCATATATGGTACACCGGAAACTTTTATAACCCATCGTGTTTTGCATAAAAGTAACACACAAAGACTGATTGTAAATTGAGACAGTCCTCAGACCTCATGCCTGCGACTGTTCTCCCGGCCGTAATGTTTAATTAAAGAAACTGTTTGTGTTTGCCGAACGCCCCTTGTCTTCTGTTTTTTAAGGCATTTCGAACTCAAACAACACAAGTGTTATTTTCCTAAGAGTGGAAATCCCCGGGATGGGCACTTGTCACAGTCACTGTATGCGAAAGTCAGAAGGATTAGTATCTGTACAGCAGTAAACGCAGCACATGTACAAGTACATGTAAAGTTGGTAGATACTTAAAATCAGAGTCCCTAGCTGGATCAGTTATCTCTCATGGGATAAACTATGACATCATAACCGGCCATATTTATGGAATAAAGATGTTTGTCACACATGCTGGTGATCTGATGGTCAGTGAAATTTGCTGATAAAGTATTGTCATACAGATGTATTGAACAGGTATGGTATTTTTACAGAAGAATTAAATCTTAGGTGCTCTTTATTTGGGAGCATAAGAACTCTTTGGGACCTGTTCGACGATTGCCTACTTTTAAGGTATTGTTTAGGAGCATCATGAAACATAATATCGGTGCGCTTCTGTCATAAAGCCTTGATGACTTGTACCTCAAAGTAATAGTTTTGAAATTCTAGTTAGATATCAGTCTCATATTCATTGACAGACTGAGCATCAAGCAAAAAGTAGTAGCTAAAACATTATCAAGGAAAGCTTCGAAAGAAAAGCAGTGAGGAAGAGGAGAACACTATTCAATGTCCCCGTCATTCTCCAGGAGCTATCCACAGCTCTTTAAAAACGCCAAAGAACCTAAAAGAGACACTGGCTAATCATTTAGGGGCATATTATCAAGGGGGTTTATCTCCGCTTTTTTGGCTTTAAAAGCCAAGAAAGCGGAGATAAAATTATCTCCCTATTACCTAGCTGTCGCTAACACCAGTTAGCGACAGCTAGTAGGAGATAGCGACCATCTTGGGCCCCACTTTGCATGTCAGTGATATTTATCACTAATGATATGCAAAGTGGGCGTGCCAAGATGTTAGCGACTGAAAACAGTCGCTAACATCGCCATCTCCTATTACCAACTTTTGGAGATATTCGCGCTAAGCGCGAATATCTCCAAAAGCTAACACCTGCCCTGAGCAGTTCTTAGCCATGTTATCCAATGGTAGGTGGATAACATGGCTAAGAGCATTAGCTCGGTAATGCATGAATATCGCTGACTTTTCAGCGATATTTATGCATTGCGGCGATTTTTATCGCATTTACGATAAACCTTGGTAATGCCAAGGTTTATTTGCGATAAAAATCGCCGCAGCACAGCGGTAAATTTTTGTTTCTAACCAAGCAATAGCGATAATTATCGCTATTGCTTGGTAATATGCCCCTTAGACCTTTTGGCTTTCATTTTTAAACAGTTGGCCAGCTCAGTGCTTCTTCAAAATCTGCATCACGGCATTTTATGAACGATAAAACCTTTTGTGGAGCTATATCAACAAAGGGTTACCCATGATGATGTCAGCAGCCGAGCTCATGCTGGATTCATGGCGCAAAGACCAGAAAATGGGTCTTGCATGACATTTGTACCTGACAAACTCCCTCCAGTACAAATTTCGAGTGAATGACAACCGTCTAAGGAAAATCTGCATTAAATGTTAAATTTTACAAAAATTACAAATCATATGTGGGAATATCATGGGATATTCCACTTGCCCATTATTTGTACCTGGCACTAGGACTTCATGCAAAGCTGTGTTGGGCTCCCTTTTATAAATTTGACTGTGCTTGAATTCAACCTCCCCATTCCACCCCTAAGCATCATTTGGATGCATTTGGCAGAATGCAAAATAGCACTGCCTGACTTTGCACTGGTGACAATTTGGAGGCATAAATGATATTTTGTGTGGGGAGTTTTATCGATTCTGCTTTTTGCATCACTTTGCATCATGTGAGTGTCTATTAAAATACTACCTAATCTAGGCGTCGGTCTGGGTTTTAGACATGCCTACAATTTTCTCTAATGCTCTGGCATGCTTCCCTTCTAGCAACCACAGAACATAGTAAAATACACAAAGCATTGTAACAACACGGTTAAAGCATAACAAGGTACAATATTCAGAACAATCAAAACAGACTACAACAAATTCAGTAATACATAACATGACATTCCAATAATGTAACACAAAAACGCAGCACAAAAAAGCAACAGCTCACCATCACATCAGAATTCCACACAACAAATATGTTCAAACGCTCTTGTCATGCATTACAACCTAGAGAACTCTGCTTTCGGGAATGGTGATTGCATTAAGCACTGCCTTACTTGCCACAAAGAAGAATATAATGTAATAATGGATGGAATGCTCAAATTAATCTGAGCCATTAGTAATTACTCAGGGCCACATCTCTATCCATCATTTTTTTGCCCACTCTGCAATCTCAGATTAGATCCAGCCATATGTAAATCAACATAGCCCTGAACCAATAAGAACAGTCTATCCCTAACTGATAAACCAGGTCCTCTCTGAATCAGAAGACAAGCAAAACAGAACCGGTTTCAGCCTATTTGGACATCTTCCGTTGGGTGCAGCTTGTTTCCAGGGGATCGGTGAGCTCAGGTCCTATGATTGGCCATACTCAGCAATTTTAGGGTGTCACAATACAAAAATGAATGGATAGAATGCTTGAATTATAATCAGTCACTGATAATTACATGGGGTGGGCAGAACTCTCAGAGTTTTCCTCCGCGTAATTCCGCTCAGTTGCATAAAAACTCTGCAACATTCTGCAGAGTTCCATAAGAGGACAGAATTCAGCACGTCGTGCTGCGTGCGCTGATTTTTAGCACCGGGAGCTTGTTCAGCACTGTAAAATCAGCACAAATGGCACCATGCTACTTCTTTCTGCCACCCAAGTAGATTTTCTTCTCTTGCAAGAGCTTTCTCAATGCGAATGGTCACAACCTGCAGCAACTGCCGTATTTGAGAAATCTCATCGGAAGGCAATCTAACGCCTGAAAGTCACGCTAGGCGACTCAAGTTCTCACTTGCGCTCACCAGCTTCATTGACAAGCCATGTGTGTGAAAAAGCTCCACCATGCAGCAGTTGGTAGAGTTTTACCAGAACTCTTTACTCCAAGCGGAACGCAGAGAGGGCAACACTCCAAAAACTCTGCCGGTAGAGCGGAATTTTTTGCCCACCCTTGGTAATTACTTGGAGCTGTATCCTAATTTATTGCTTTTTTCCCCACACTGCTACCTTAAATTAGACTCCGTCTTACACAGCTCAGTCTTGATCCTGCTACAATAGGAACGCACCAGCTTGAACTCACCAACATGGACATGAAATTAGGGCAGCTAAAAATGTTTTGCAATGGAGTCCTCATGTTTCCAAATCTGTGGAACATGTGTCTGGATTTTGCATCAGAAAAATGTAAGAATTCCATAGCAGATTAAAAATGTTTTAACTCTTGAAATGTGGTGCATGTTTTATATGGAAATAGCTACCACAGTTGAGCAGTTCTGTAAACAACAGGTGTTTCTAGTACACTCTTTAAGGTACCCAATATACCAATCGAAGAAAGAAGAAAGCCTCAATTGGTCAAGCCAAGATTTGATCCTTTGAACTGCAGGTCATGCAGGTATCACAGTAAAGAGCATCACTTGATGCCCAGTTATATTGACGTCTGATCTTAAGGTGATTCTTAAAACTCCCCAAAAGCTGTTATCAGTAAACTTACTCTTGCGGATTCTCCTCATTTCGTCCATTTAACGGTAGTGCATTTAAAAAAACTTGCATTTGCCCTTTCCACTATTTTGTATTCACCAAGGAAAAGATTTTGCTGGTGAAAAACACCTTTTCCCTATAGCCCCAGCATTTTTCTGGAGTAGGTTGACAATTGGTTGGAAGATGGGAATGGCCAAGAAAAAGGATTGCCAAGGCCAACAAAGTTCAGTCCATATGTCTTTTCCAATGGAAAAGACAGATATCACCCTTCCTCTTCCTTTTTAACATCCTTTTTCCATTTACCTCTGACTGAAAACTCTTCTGTGCCAATGGTTCTGTTGGCATATGCCAAATGCTGATCGGGTAAATATCGGCCTTATGATGGTGGTTGGATGAGCATCCAACCGCCATCATTGCGGGATCGGTACTGGCCGGCAGGTGGTTGTCGGTTCCGCCTTCCGAATTATGATACGACCACTGTTTAGGTGGGCAGAAACATGCCTTTTGCCATTTTCGGCTTGTGTTGTGTCCGGAAAGGGCCACAGGACAAGCCCCAAATGCAAAAGGCATGTTTACAAACATCCCTGCAACGTATGCCAGGCACCATGTATTTTCCTGCCGTTTCTCTCACCTTCCCCAAGCCCCCTGTCATTTCTCTCACTTTCTCCAAGCTCCCTGCCGTCTATCTCACTTTCTCCAAGCTCCCTGCCATTTACCTCACTTTCTCGAAGCACCCTTCTGTCTCTCTCACTTTCTCCAAGCTCCTTGTTATTCCCCACACTTTCAGCAAGCTCCCCTGCCGTTTCCCTCACATTCTCCAACCTCCCTGCCATTTTTCTCACTTTCTCCAAGCCCCCTGCTACTGCCCTCACTTTCCTCAAGTTCCCTGCTGTCTCTCTCACTTTCTCCAAGCTCTCTACCGTTTCCCTCACTTTCTCCAAGCTCTCTGCCATTTCCCTCACTTTCTCCAAGCTCTCTTCTTTCTCCAAGCACCCTGTCATTTCCCTCCTATTCTGCAAGCTCCCCTGCAGTTTCCCTCACTTTCTACAAGCTCCCTGCCGTTTACCTCACTTTCTCCAGGCTCCCTGTCGTTTTTCTCACTTTCTTCAAGCCCCAGCCATTTTCCTCACTTTCTCCAAGCTCCCTGCCATTTTCCTTATATTCTTCAAGCTCCCTGCCGTTTACCTCACTTTCTCCAGGCTCCCTGACGTTTTTCTCACTTTCTTCAAGCTCCCTGCCGTTTCCCTCACTTTCTCCAAGCTCCCTGCAGTTTCTCTCACTTTCTCTACTCCCCTGCCGCTTCCGTCACTTTCTCCAAGCTCCCTGCCATTTCTCTCACTTTCTCCAAGCTCCCTGCCATTTCTCTCACTTTCTCCAAGCTCCCTGCCGTTTCTCTCACTTTCTCCAAGCTCCCTGCCATTTTCCTCACTTTCTCCAAGCCCCCTGACCTTTCCCTAACTTTCTCCAAGCTCCCTGCAGTTTCTCTCACTTTCTCTAAGATCCCCTGCCGTTTCTCTCACTTTCTCCAAGCTCCCTGCCATTTTCCTCACTTTCTCCAAGCTATCTGTCATTTCTCCCACTTTCTCTACCCCCTGCCGCTTCCCCCACTGTCTCGAGGCTCCCTGCCATCTCTTTCACTTTTTCCAAGCTCCCTTCTGTCTCTCTCACTTTCTCCAAGCTCCCTGCTGTTTCCCGCACTTTTTCTAAGCTCCCTGCCGTTTCCCTCACTTTCTCCAAGCTCCCTGTCTTTGTGCTGAGAAAAACAAGAGAAAACACATTGCCCTGAGTTGTGATGTTTTGGCTGACGACCAGCTGCTCTGCCACTCAGAGGAATTGAGGCATGGACTATCTGAATTGTTCCTTTGAAAGCCTCTTTGCTTTTAGTGCTAGGAGGGGACTAAGCGAATCACACAGCCAGCAGAACAGTTTTTATGTGCGGCTACAGGGTTACATCAAGGAATCCACCAACCTTAACCTCTTAGTAGAAAATATTGCCTTCCAGTAATAATATGGTCCTAAGCGTATATGTCTCTCCCTCTCTCTCTCTCTGTCTCTCTCTCTCTCTTTCTCTCTCTCTGTCTGTCTCTCGCACACTCTCTCTCCTTCACTCATTGTTTGTGATCCAGGCTGCTGACAGCTATGTTATCCTACCAATATCATCAGAGGGCTACTGGTCCTCCAAATCCTTAGGAATTCTGTACGCCGCTTGATGGAATTTGGAGGCAAGAGTAGCTGCCAGCTGCCCTGACCTACCAAATTCTGCAGAGGACCTTCCTTCACCTGCAGTCAAAAATAAAATGGAGATCAAATAAGCTTTCCACCACGGATGATATGCAGCAGCAAAAGACATGTGCAGATTGTGATCTAAATCAAAATCGGAAACCTAAGCATTTCTCATTTATTATTAAATACACCATCACATGTACTGCTGCACACAACCTCACCCATGACATCTCATATTGAATAATCAATACGTTCACAAATGACATCCCGTATGACATCACTAATGACAAAATTGGGTACTTCACTTTCATGCACAGACACAGTGGCCTGTCTCAATGCCCGTAAATAATACACACTGGGTATATGGCCGGTTGTCACGCATTGTACCAGTTACATTCATGAATGTAGGGCAATTAGAGTTGGACTTGGTCACGACCAATATGCAACATGCATAGAGACGTATGCCTCCCATGTATGATGTATGAAAAAGGCCCCACCTTGGGTCATGCCCTCTACCTGCTATATTTAGGACTTAGACACAATTTGTATCTTGAACAGCTGTTGCACAATGAACCTGAATACTTATAAAATACAATGGAAGACCACTATCCCAATATGAGCCTTGGGTAATTGTAAAGCATAGGGAAAAAAAGTTTCAAAATAATTTTGGGGCATATTACCAAGCAATAGCGATAATTATCGCTATTGCTTGGTTAGAGACAAAAATTTACCGCTGAGCTGCGACGATTTTTACTGCAAATAAACCTTGGTATTACCAAGGTTTATCGCAAATGCGATAAAAATCGCCGCAATGCATGAATATCGCTGATAAGTCCGCGATATTCATGCATTACCAAGCTAATGCTCTTAGCCATGTTATCCGCCTCCCATTGGATAACATGGCTAAGAACTGCTCAGGGCAGGTGTCAGCTTTTGGAGATATTCGCGCTTAGCGCGAATATCTCCAAAAGTTGGTAATAGGAGATAGCGATGTTAGCGACTGTTTCCAGTCGCTAACATCTTGGCACGCCCACTTTGCATGTCATTAGTGATAAATATCACGACCATGCAAAGTGCGGCCCAAGATGGTCGCTATCTCCTACTAGCTGTCGCTAACTGGTGTTAGCGACAGCTAGGTAATAGGGAGATAATTTTATCTCCGCTTTCTTGGCTTTTAAAGCCAAAAAAGCGGAGATAAACCCCCTTGATAATATGCCCCGTAAATCCTTATGTGGGATTCTTAATTGTCTTCTTGTCACCTAGTTACACAACACATTATAAGGCCTTAATGAGTAGCCAAAATAGTTTTATCCACAACAGTCATACATTTGATCGACTTAAATCTATACTCAAAAGTTATCCCACAGTGAGAAAATGTGTGCATAAAAAACATCCAATTTATCAAGTTGCAACAGTAAAGACAGATCACTAATAATTAGAATGCGCAGTCTTGTAATTGATACAAACTTAACCTCCTCTGATCTGGTTGTATGTATGTCAGCAGCGTTTCGGCTTGAAAATTTAATTTGAATGGTCATCATCAGGACTCTTCAATTTGACTGCACAGTTATTGTGTACTGCAATGTTCATGAATCGCAAAGAAGAAGTAAGAGCTCAGTGTCTAAGTGCCACTGGTGTGTGGACGTCAGGGGTAATGATTAGGCAACAAACATTAGAAACATTTATTTGCAAATACAGTTCAAGAATCCAAATAATGGGCTGTCAAAACCTGTTCTTTATAGTGGGAGGCATTTTAGCTAGCAGTGTCCAACGGATGACAAAAATTTATTACATTTGTGCATTTTACCTATGCTATGAAGTACCCTAATCCTAAATCCTAACACTGTCATTAACCCGTTCCCGTTTTCCAATGCATACTTTAGTGATAACTGAAACAGTAAACTTTATCCATATCTTTACCTTGACATTCTCGCTATGCCCAACCCTGATCAAAATCCTACCACTAGCCGTATCCATAATCTTCGGAACTCTAACATTTTCTAATGCCAAGTAAATGAGTTTATCTTACCCTACCTTAACCCTAAATCTATTAGTAAACAGTTTCTGTCACCTTTGCCCCTGGCCTCTGTATGTACTCTTTTTAAATATTTTTTTTTGTATTGAACACTTTCAAACTTATTTTCTCAAACTTGTAGTCCTCTTTTTTTTGTTTGTCAATCTGTGTTTAAACCTTTGCACCTAAAAAGATTCAGTCAGTCACTTAGCTTTATTCGATTTTGATTTAAAAATCATAAAAGCATACAAATAAAAAAGACAATTTTAGAATAAAAACAGAGGAACATACATACAGTTATATATCTACAAGTTAAAAAAGGACGTGTGCCCAGCCTGTTGAAACATTTCCTTAGTAATATCGCGCTGTACATAAAATTAGCATTTATCGCCTGAGTTAATACGTAAGCTTGTCCCTCTATAATGGGGTCTTCATAAATTACAATTTTTATACTGTAAATCAAATCTATTGAGGGCAGGAGAGCTTCTACCAGTAAAAGCACGAGGTCCCCTTCCCATCAGATATTTGTGTACTGCCGTTGATCTTAATAGGGGGATATGTGGGGTACTTGGGTAAAAATCGTGCAAGTCCCAGATGGAAATGGGGCCATCTCCTTCTTGGGGCTGGGAGGAACGTAGATGGGGGACAATGTTCCGATTTCTAAATTTAACTAGAATTAAGTCCCCAGGGATGTCTTTAGGTAGTGACCCTAACCAGCCCACACTTCTAACGCTCAGGATTCCACCATCTTGATTGGGTAACAGGGGTCTGTTTTTATTTAACCAAAATATGACCTTATTCAATAGGTCCTGATGTCTTTCGGGTTTCCCATAAGTGGGTGCAGGTATTCCTGAGAGAACAAGCACAAAGGGGGCTGCTTCCGGAGGTAAATGTATACATGCTACTCTGTTTCGCTCCGCTCTGGCAACAGTGCAGTTAGTTAACACAGATTTGGGGGCAATTTTAGTAACAGTAGGGGGTGGTATGTTAGGACTTTGACTTTCAGCTGGGACAATTTTTCTGGTATTAATTGGCATAGGCACTTCGGGTGCAGTGGGTGGGTTGGAGCAATTGGATATTACCGTCTTTATAAGAGGTGAAGAGTTGACTTTAATGATTCTCTCTATGCTTGTCAGCCTATCCCCCAGGATATAAATTTGTTCTACCAAGGGAGCTATTATAATTCTTAACATTTGCTCAAACTGAAACAGTAGTGGCGATTGGGACGATGATACTTGGTCTTCCAAACTTTCAGCGTCCCCCTTAGATGAGACAGAGTTAATTGCGGGCGATGAGGGACCAACACGTAGTTTTTGTATTTTAGGTTGATTTCCATAGTCATTAACCCCGTCATGCTTCCTTTCAGCGCTTGGCCTCTGGGGCAGTGCAGCAGCTTGGATGTTGACCCCCTTAGATGATAGGGATGGTTCAGACAGTCTGTCAACGGGGTTGTCGATACTGGAGCTTTTTTACAAGGGAAGGGGTTACTACTGGAATGAACTTCGTACCACACAAAGCATTAAGTTCCTCCCAGTAAGACAGGATTTGCGGACTATCCGGGGTTAATGGGGGGGATTGCGGAGGTTGCGTAGTATCTAGGGGTTGGCGAGATTCATTAGTATCAACTTCACTTAGAGTGGGCAGTATCCTCCTACTCGGGATTAGCTTTTCCATCCCCTGCCCCAGGCCCCGCTGTGGGATAGATTTGTTGTAAACCCCCGTTGCGTGTCAAGTTTGATGAAATTTAATCAATATTAATGTCTTTGACTGGGAGAAAGGGTGTCCATGGAAAGTCAAAGTGTAGTGTAGAGTAGATCACAGTACCATCTCTTGTCAGGATGCCAAGGGAGGTGGCCCGTCCCATCCTCCTCAGGCCTTGGAGGGCCCGCCCTTTGCCCGGGCTTAGCCCGGCGTCCCGCTCGCGTCCCGCGAGGGAGGTCCGTCGGAAGTTTAATGCGCCTCCTGGCGCTGCTATATGCCCACGTGGTTCTCTGGGCTGCTGGGGATTGTAGTTCCCTGCCCTACACTCCACGCAGCGTCCAGCGCTTCCCTAGGTGGTAGTGGGAGCGGGCAGCGGGAGGCAGGCAGGCGACAACCCCAGCAAGTAAGAATGGGTCAGCAGTCCTCCCGGGCACCCCAGCGGCAATAACAGGCAAGACCCTAGATGCTCCCCCCGCTCTGCAGGTCCGTCAGAAGTTTATTGCGCCTCCTGGCGATTCGAGCATTCAAAAGTTTGCCCATAATCTGATCAACAGTGGTGAAGTTTACTATAAATTCGGTAAGCCTCTGAACAAAAACAATAGGAGGAGCAGAGGATTCTGGATATTGAAGCCCTAAACACCAAAGAAGCTAGAAGCTTGCTGTTTCCATCCGACAAAGGTGGAGAGATAAAGACCATATATCCCAATGTATAACAATACAGACGAAATTTTAACTGGAAAGTTCTTTCCCCTTCCGCGCTTGTGCCAAGGCCCTGAAACTGCAGCTGCCGCTGCGCGCGTTTGATCTGTGCGTTAATGAATAGTCTTGAAAGGGACTCACCCGCCGCCACCAACAACACTGAGGTTGAAGTCGTTTTGGGGGGGAGCGGGTGTCGCAGGTCACAGGTCTGCAGGTCCGAATCTCCGCACCCGTTAGTCCGTTGGTCCGTTGGTCTGTAGGGTCTGTAAGGCTCAGGGCAGGCACAGAGTCGAAATCCTAAAAATGAAGCTTTCACTGCCCTTTACTGATTCAATGGAAGTATCGCCGCCTCTGCTTGAAAAACGCCTCTAAAAACGCCGTTCAGAAATGACAGGAAGCACAGTTAATTACGAAGAGCAAGAGCTGCCGAGACGCCAGCTACCTGCCGCCAAGATTCTTCTGGTCCATTGCTTTAGCAAGGGACCAACGTGTAAAACTATAATATAGAAAACACTTGAAAAAACTGTTAAAATGGAACAAACTATTATTTTCTCAGAAGATAAAATAAAGTTCATTACAAAAATCCAACTGCTATTCTCATAAACATTTTGAGTTTAATCGGACGTTATGGTTGCAATCAAAAACAAAAAGCCAATTAAATTCACCAGTTATGGCAAGCAATGAAACCACAACTCTCCCCAGTGAAGTGGCACACACACACACACACACATGATGTCACATGTGACATCACATCTTATACAGCTGATACAGACAATGAAACTGTTATATGGTCTGAGGCGCAACGTGCAGAGTTGGTTGTAGGCCATTCTCTGTCCATAGAATGTAATAGTTACAGCCAAAGGGCAAGTTATCCATGGTAGAAAGGGTACTGGGCTGCTTGAGTTTTATTTCATAAGTCACCTGTGAGAATGCACTTTCCAATTTTATATGGAAAGTACGCAGGCACGTATGTATGTGGTATTTGTATGGCGCAACCCTAAGAGTGTATCCTTTACTCTAATAATACAATGGGCCCGCCCCCATATGCTAATGTATTTAAAGCAAACTTGTTGCGTTATCTTCTCAGCCTCTCACAAATTGTCTTTCCCCAGATGCTTACATGCACTTTACTGAAGTTGGATAACCAGCCATTCATTTGTGGTGTGGTAGGTTTTTTATGCCAGTCTGTTGGTGTAACAAGCTCTACCTCATTAGCCGATGTCTATGAAGTACCTGTCCATCACAGAAACTGAAGAAAGCCTACCTGACACAATTAAATGTTGCTCCCTATTTCACAACTCTGTTTTTCCGGGCGCTCTTCAGGCCTAATTGTAGAGGCTCAGCCACCACAATCTCACTTCAGGGGGATTGTCTTTGACATTCATACCCCATGGTTAGAAGCAAAACAAGGCCGCCGCGGCTTTGAAGCGCATTGTACAGCAGCACTTAGAATCTCGGGCCCAGCGAGAGCCTGCCTAAGTGCCACTTACAGTGCTCGATTAAATGCTTTGATTGCTAGCTGCACACTTTCGCAGGTTCTGGAAACCTCATATTCCTCCCCGGGAAATTATAGGAAGTCACACGGGGTTGACAATTCTCCAACTGTGCTATAGGGTAGCTAAATGAATGGGAACGTCAGACACAGAATGGAATACACATTTTTAATTGAAATCCGATGCTGCTGAGGAGCATTATTGAATATAAGAGATGTGCACACATTTATGTCTTGACAATGGTACTACTTCCACAGGAAAGGGATTCTGGGGACAGTGACACTCTACGGCTTTGCCACACACTCAAGCCAGGAGAGCCGATGTCGTGTCTACCATTAGTGGTTTGAGCCGGGGTGAGTAAAGCCAAAGCTATGCTTGTCTCCCCTTGAATCTTTGAGTAAGATATTACTAGCTGACTGATCCACCATTGGCAAGGTAAGATTTAGACTTGGAACCCAAGCGAATATAAATAGGCACACTCAATCAAGTTAAGGCAAAGAACCTCTCCAGTTATGCATTGTCCATTGAATTCTGGGACTTATACTTAATTTGCCATGAGAAATCCTGGGCTACAAAATACAGAATACAAAGGAAAAACAGCATTGGACAAGTTCCTGACACTAGACATGGAACATGGACATGGAACAGCCCTGTATCACTGCGTATCTGCATAAACATGGAGTGCTGCTTGTTTGGAATAGGTGTCAAAATGCAATGTATGCAGTGGTATTTCTGCACTGCCTTGCAAAAGCTGATTGGGTATTACTCAGTGCTTTAAATGGGAATATGGAAAGAAGTGGTACTCATTATCTAGAGTACATTCTTGCTCATGAAAACATATTGTAGCAGTGTTGAGAAGTGCAGGCACTCTCCCTTTCAAACTCTTTGGTACTGAGCACCTGCCCATTTAGGATACTGGTATCAATGGCGTGTTGTCAATAGACATCCATCCTACAATTTAACATGAATGTGATCATGGCTAGGTACGATTTCAATTCACATCAACAATATTTATTATTTATTTTCTAAATTGCGTTGATACATTTATATTTATATATATTTATATTGCATGGCGAAGTAATCATTTTTTTTATCATATCGAATTTATTTACTTTTTTCTACAAGAAACGTTTTTCTTCTTTATGCGAAAAAGACTTGCTTGAAAAACATTTGAAACACATACATTATCTCACTCATTTACACATGCGTACCTCAATCTCATACATTCCTCACACAAATGGCTTCATGAATCACAAAATCCTGGTTTAATCAACATTTCTGTTTTGGGTCTGGTTTGCAATATCCTTCTAAATCAAATCGTGAATACTGTTCACTGTTAAACTTAGCTTCTGTATATATATAAATAAAACAAATCATGCCTAAAACACAATATAGGGTCACTTTAGTCATGCTATCTGTTCCTTTCAATGTTCTTGATATTGTTATAATTTCCTAATGTAGATTTCCCAGTCCTCCACAATGTGCGTCTCGGCACAAACACCTTCCTTAGGAGTGCCACATAAAATGACCCATCAAACTTTCAAAGTCTGTAATAACAAAAAGTATCACTGAGCCACACATTCAAGTATGAGCACTACAGATAAAGGGCTGCTTAATTTTATTGCAATAAAATCCGCATCCACAAACCGAGTCACCATGTGCCACAAGAAAGTCCATCACCAAAAAGAAGAACAGAAAAAAAGGACCTTCGCTCGAATTTAACTCCTCGTAGGACCCATGGGCAAAAAAGTCCTAATGATAGTGGGGTGCTTAGAGAAGACATTCATCATGTGATTGAGTTCCCAAACACCACTTCAACACAAGTCACTGGAGGTGCACAATCAAAGGACACTCACTCTGTTAAAATGAGGGAAAGAGCGTAGTTCTGATAGAGTAGTATGGAGGCTGTAAATGTCAATGTGAAATCACTTACAGGTAGATTCATGAAGCCGAAATCGGCTCGCAAAGGGCCAGATTCTGAGAATCTGGCCCTTTGCGAGCGCAAATTTTGCATTTGGGATTCATCATCCCAAATGCAAAATTCGCTATTATAGAATTTGCAAATCTGCGAGGAATTGCATTTAAGGAATCTCTATTTGAGATTCCTTAAATGCAATTCATGAAACATTTAAAAATTGCGAAATCGCAATATCGGGCCGCTATTTACCGCAAAGTCAAACCTCGTGGTAAATAGCGGAAACTTAGAAAAATGCACTTAAGTGCATTTTTTCTAAGTTGTATGTTACACACACACATGTCCTTGGGAGAAGCGCATTAGATAATAAAAGGTCATCACGCTACCTTAATGTGCATAGGTACAACCAAACAGTCCCAGCAGTTTCTTTGGGTAAACTAATTCACAAAGCGTGGTATGCCTTTTTCTCATTTTATGCACTTTACCGCCCTGTAAGCTCAAATAATTATTAGCCCAGTGATATGGGCTGTACATGGAAAAACCTTGCTTATCTTTTTTGTATCGCCTGATGTTACAGAAACTGATCAGGGCTATCGTGCTTTCATTCCTGTGGAGCCATACTGTAGTCCCCTGATTGCGCCGCAACTGCTGCAATCTGCATGATTATGATAAATTGGCGGCCATCATGCGAGAAAAATTCATAAGGGGAGGATATCCCAGAAGGCTCATCTGAGAATCATACAAAAGAGCAAGATTTTATGATCGAGACCACCTATTATGACAGGAGCAAAGGAAAAACTGTCCACAATTGGTATGCATCACAAGACATTCAACTTTGAATGAAAAAGTACGCCAGGCGATCAATTCAAACTGGCACATTTTCAATACAAATGCAGATAGAGCTACCAGGATGCCCAAACCATTAATTGCCCACTACATACATAGGAACCGCAAAGACTCTCACAAAAAGAAGTGGCACATTTGTAAAAAAAACTATTTGTGGTCAAAATCCAGTCAAGAGACACTTCTACTGTGGGCAGTGTATGACATGCGACAGCGCCATAGAAAGAGACACATGGACACATAATATAACATACATCTACAGAGAATGATAAACTGTAAATCCCAAAATGCCGTATATTTACTTCTTTGCCGATGTGGACAATGATAAGAGGGGAAGAAAGGTCAGAGTTTCCGCATACACTTGGCAGAACATATAACAGCCATCAAAACTCAAAAACTCCAGCACCTATAGTTCCACATTGTGTGGAAAATGGACACCCACCAGAAACCCTTAAATGGATCCTTTTTGAGAAAATCACTGCCCCAGAAGATAAAGACACCACTGAAGTAAGGAAGAGAAGAGAGGGTTTTTTAGATTTTCACTCTTCAAACTCACTCAAAAGGACTAAATAATTAAATCACTTGAGAAAATGCTATTCAGTATGGTCAGAGGACTGTCCCTTTCCATGTTGGGTTTTTGGGTTTTGTTAGATAACAGGAGGACCTTCATCATACTATCCTTTCCTGGTATAAAGAGTCCATTATTGATAGGAGCCCTTAGCAGGTGAGTATTTTCATATATAGCCATTAGGTGTTGTCTAATAAAGAATAGCCTATGACGAACATTAATCATCATGGCTATTTAATTCCTTGACTTTCTGGGCACTATAGGGGCTAATTTTATTTAATCCACTTAATCTCGGTCCTTTGCCCAAACAGTGGAATTATGTTACCGGTCTGAATTTTTTGGTACCAAACCCAATAGGAAGCTAGATGTCAAGTTTAATTCTGCGACTTGGTTTACATTTCCGTGTATTGCTGTTCAAATTAGAGGGTGTCTCTTGGCTCCTCCTCTCGGCAATCTTAGTTTTTGTGAGTTTCCCCGATTTGCTTTATCCATTTAAACATGGCTGCCATGGTATCAATCTGTGATGCAGCACAGAGAGGGGCGGAGCTGATCCAGCATGCACATTGGTTATTTTGAAGCGGGTACTTAAGGAGCAGAAGTGTTGGGAAAGTGTGCTGTAACATCAGGCCATTCAAAAAAGAATGTCGTGTTTTTCCTGTATGCCCCCCGTAGCACTTGGCCGATAATTACATTGACACGTGTTAATTGCGCATACATGGTGGTGAGGTGCATAAAAGGAGGAAAAGGCGTATACCGCTTTGTGAATGAATTTAACTAATGAAACCCACCATGACATTTCTGTTATACACATGCACATTACGGTAGCATGATGACCTACTATTACACTATGTGCACCCCTATGCTCATGTAGATCTGTCATATAATGGTACCTTTCTAGCTTTTTTTAAGGAACCCAGCTCCATGAGACAATTAAGTGATTTCACATTGACATTTAGAGCCTCCATACTTCTCTGTGAGAACTACACTCCTTCGATCATTTTAACAGAAGTGCGTGTCCTTTGATTACACAACTCTAGTGAGGTGTGTTGAAGTGGGGTTTGGGAACTTAGTCACATGATGAATGGTTCCTCTAAGCACCCCACTATCATTAGGACTTTTTTCCCATGGTACCTACGAGGAGTTAAATTCGAGCAAAAGTGCTTATTTTTCTGTTCTTCTTTTTGGTGATGGACTTTCTTGTGGCACACAAGGTGACTCGGTTTGTGGATGTGGATTTCCATGCAATTAAATTAAGCAACCCTTTATCTGTAGAGCTCATACTTGAATGTGTAGCTCAGTGATATTTTATGTTATTACATGCTTTGAAAGGTTCATGGGGTCGTTAAATCTGGCACTCCTGAGGAAGGCGTTTGTGTTGAAACCCACTCTGAGGAAGACTAACTAAGCCACATTACAAAATTACAACATTATTAAGAATGTTAAAAGGAACAGATAACATGACTAAATTGACCCTATAATGTGTTTAATCTACGATTTGCTTAATTTATAAATACAGAGGCTAAGTTTAACTGTGAACAGTATTCATGATTTCATTTGGAAAGGTTATTGCAAACTTATCCTAAAAAAGAAACGTTTATTCAACCACGTTTTTGTGAGTCACGAAGCCATTTGTGTGAGAAATGTATGAGACTGAGGTACGCATGTGTAAATGAGTGAGAGAATGTATGTTTTAAATGTTTTTCAAGCAAATCTTTTTTGTATTAAAAAGAAAAAAGTGGCTGTAGAAAAAAAAAATATATATATATGATGGAAAGAAAATGATTACCTCCCAATAAATAAAAAATAAATATAATGTAAGTTATGAAATTGTACTGAGCCTTTATCACAGTCATGTTAAATTAGGAGATGGATGTCTATTGATAAAGTACGGTCGAACAAGAGTTTTTGTAAATTTTGGAATCTGTTGTTCCCTATCCTGTTGACTTATTTTCATGAAGAGGTCCTTAGTTTTGACTATATCAATGGTGCGTTGTACATAGCTTCAGGACAGAAGAAGGAGTGATGTTAGAGAAACAGAATGAATGAATACGCTCTTTTATAGCGCATGGCTACCCTAAGGCATCCCAGCGCTGTTAGACCGTAGGGCTAGATGGAGACACTCAATGGAACAAAAATGTCTTCAGTCGCTTCCTAAAGGCTAGGTGGTTGTTTTCCCGCCTGAAACAGACAGAACAATATGGTCGGCTGTGGCAAACATAGTGAGCAGGGCCTTTCAATGCTAGCGCCTTCCTACCACCTATGTTTTAACCAAACTGAGGAAAACATAAACACATTGAATCAATTATGCAAACAATGCAAAACTGTATGTTTTAAAATGTGCTGTACTCTGATCGCACACACCTAGCCCTTGAGTTTGCTCGTAGACCAGCTCAAAGCCCACCACGACCTCTGGTACATGGAATGACGTCGTCCCTTTCAGCAGTGCAGGGGTCGAGTTTGCACTAAAGAAAGAAGGCAGATGTGACCATTGTGAAATTCAAATGGGTGCATGGCCTACGGCCTCCTTTTCATTCTTGATATCATGGAAAAAAAGTGTCTGCAATAAGGTTTTCACATTTATTTTTAGTAGTTCCTTTCACTTTGAGACCTGACACTTCTTTCCTTTTTTTTTACCTGCCACTGCAGCCCATTTTTATTTTGTTCACATCCAGATCTCCATGGTCTTACTGTGCCATGGACAGGCAGCCTCCCAAATAAGACTGCAAGTGATTGCTAATAATTGCTCCCCCAAACAATGCACAATAGGGATAAATATAGCTTTAAGTGATTTTTTTAACATATGGGTAGAACAGAATGCCCACTGGATTTTGTTTCAAATCTCTGAAAGCATTGATGTAATCTCTCCACCATTAAGCATCATTCGTTTCGGTTATGGTTCGGTTATATTGGGTTTGGTTAGTTTGGGTTAAAATAGGTTAGAATAGGATAGGATAGGTTAGGGTAGGTTAGATTTGGATAGGCTAAATTAGGTTAGATTAGGCATGGTTACATTTGAATGTGTAACATTAGGTTAGGCTTTTTTGAAATATGGCTATAGAAAGCAACTAAAGTCAGATGAAATTATAATACAGCAATGAGCACATTTGTTATCCAGCAATCATAATTTGCAATCTTGTAATGGTTGAATGTCAGAATAATAATGTCATAACTACTGGCCGAAAGAATATTGACTGCAGAATATCAGCTACTAATATACTTTCAAGATATTTCTTTATAGATAAGTGTAGATATATCGAGGTACATAGATGTGAAGTTAAGAATAGTAAATCTACACTCAACTGTATATATTGAACTTGGGGGTATAATGGTAGTCATTGTATCAGCTCAGTATTAAAAACTCTATATTGTGGACGAACAGCCATTTGAATGCAAATAATTCATATTTATATTGATCTGAGATATAAATATTTGCATTAATTAAATTTTATGATATCTTTGTAAAAGTTCTCAGTGGTTTGTTTTGCAGAATTCAGTTCGGTCAACCTGAACTCAAGAAGTATAAATGTGGCCATATTATGTATGAGCTTTACGTCTCTGGCCTGCACAACGGCACACCTTTAACTACGTGCATCATGGTCAGACCTGGAGAGTGCACCCTATTACCATTAATGAACTGCCCCCCAGGGCAGCTGTTAGGTTTGCACCTAACCTGGGGGGAGCACATTAGTGAAAAAGGCAGACAGTCTGTTTGAAGTAGATGATCCGTCTTTCAATTTGCAGGATGCACTTAGCCCTACCTTTCAAAGTGGGACAGAGATCTCCATGCAGGAGAGTGCAATGATTGACTGTACCTGACTGCAGAGGGATATCATTAGTCTATAAGACCATCTTTCCCCCTTTCTGGGTCAGACTCAAGGGTGCACTGACTATTCACCACCTCTTTGTGATGCACAGTCAGTGCGCATCCTGACAGCGACTATACCGCTGTGCCCACATCTACAATAAAGCATAGATGCAGAGGCAAAGTGTTTGTTCATTTGCATGCCCCCATCCAAATTAGAAAATGCTCCATTGAGACCACACCCATGCATATTATAGTCATAGTGTGATCTGCATTACAGAAGTGACAAGGCAAGCATCCATGCCCCTTCTGTAATACCAAAGAGCTCCATAGGTTCAGAAAGAAAGCACAGGTGCCCATCCATTGCACACCAGGAGCACTCAGTGTAAGACAGCCCCTGGTCAACATGGGCACCCCTCGGCATGCACAAATTGCTCACATTTCTAAAGAGATTCTCAGTACCCTTGACATGAAATTTGAGCCAGCGCTTGTTTGAGGAGGTTCACTGACTGTAATATTTGCCCTGGGTATCAACCCTGATGCCACATAGGTAGTGGCCAAAGGTGCCTAAGGCTGAGAAACTCATTTATTAACCCTTTATTTTCACTCTTGATATTATAATAATTAATAATAATCTTTATTGCGTGATTTAAAAATAAACCATTGCAAGTACAACACATTTAAAAGGTTTTAAGATTGCATTTAGAATGTTGAATTCATTAAAAGTCAGTATGTATAGATGACAACAAATGAAACTTCCAATTATAAAGTCATATTCATAAAAAGCCAGCAACAGCAAGTAAAACTTGGCAGCATTATTCCAATGGGGGGTCGCAAACTCTGGGCAGCTCAATACGTTTTTTTGCAGGGCGCTCCATGAATCTTACTAGGGCACAATTTAGTTTAGTGTTCCTAGGGTCGAAACATGCCAAAACTGCTGCTCTACAGCTTCTAATCATGTTTCTATTCCAATGATGCTTGAGTAGGGCCCGTCTCTCTGTCAATAGTAGTGGGCACAGGCATATGATGTGTATGATATCTTCTTTGTGGGTCCCACAAAGTCGGCATTGAACTTTTCCATGTTCTCTTTTCCATTTTGGCCAATGAGTCAACAGGTTAATAACTCCCAGTCTCAGTTTTAAAAAACTTAATTTCGTCAGAGCACTGAACGATATAGTAAGGTACGGCTGTGGAATTAGCAAGGCATAGGATTGAAGGGTCATCCACCCATGACTTCTTTTTGCAAGGCTGGCTTTGTCTTCCACTATTGATAATTGTTTGGTGCTGATTTTCGCTAGCCTTTTAAATTCCATCTGACTAGCGTGCAAGTTCCAGAGGTCATTTAGACACAGGGTTTTTAAGCCTTTTGACCTGTATTCATGTCCTGATCGCCATGAGTTGTTATCAATGCTGGCCCACAAATGGTATCCGAAACTTCCCTCCTTTGATAACCTCAATTTGTGACAGCACACGAGGAAAGACATGACTCTGGCCAATCGTTGTTTGCAGATGCCAAGTTCTAACCTAATTTGTGCCGGTGATGTATGGTTTGGTAATTTGAACACTGACCTGTAGATCTTAGTAATTATTTTATCCAGATGCTCACTGTCCAATCCTTTTAAAGCTTCGCTGCCGTAAGTTAAGGTAAGAATGATTTTTGCCTGAGCCACCTGTAGTGTGGGTGCAAAAGTAGGGCCTTGTAGTTTCTTTTGGATTAGTTCGATTGCAAAAGCGAGTGCCGTACCCTTCCTTTTTTGCTCTTCTAGGTGGGATTTGTATTTTCCATTGTTGTTGAAAGTGACTCCAAGGTACCTTTGGCAATTTGATTCGACAATGCTTTCATTGTTCAAAGCCCAAGACAGTTTCTTAACTTTCCTTGAGCGCACTGCTAAAATTTTCCTCTTCCTGTTGTTGATGCGAAGCTCATTGTCGTTTGAATAATCGGAAGTAGCGTCCAGAAGTCTTTGCATTCCAATCTTTGTTTTACTTAACAGTACCACGTCATCAGCGTATAATAGATTTGTCAGCAGCAAGCCAGATATTAACCCATTGAACGGGGTGTAGCAACTGATGCCTAAAAGAGACTGGGAGCATAAGACCCAACTCTTGCTTAGGGCACCAAAATAATTTGAGTAGGCACTGGTGGGTGGGCTGAGAATACTTATATGGCTATCGTTCCCTACTGTGATTGTTCCAGAATGGGTAGGTGGCCTCTGTTCTCTCTTCTGTGTATATGATGTCAGAAGAGTTATTTTTTATGTCAAAGGATCTTCCTAGGATAAGTTTTGTTGAGACTGTGAATGACTCTGAAGGTGCTGTCTAAGAAGGATTGACCGAATAAAGATGGAACGTTTCCAATTGTTCTAGCTAAATTTTCTAAAGAAATTAGATTTTCTATGTCAAGTTTGTTCATGGAAGGATTAATACCAAATCAGTTGTTTTTTGAATGAAACCCAAAACTGAAATTGGCGTTGATTTTTGAGACTGGTTGATGTTGCCTAGATCTTCAATTAAAAAGGCTATCATTTAAATGTTTCCTCCTAGTAGACAAATATTTTGCGTTATGGTGAGGATATTATCTTGATAATTAATCTACACATTCCCTGCTTCTGACAGCTACACATTTCCTGGTTCTGAGAGTTAATACAACTAGTTTATTTTTTCCCTCATCTATCCCTCCACTATCCTTCTCAATCCAAAAAACTCACTAACATATCCATCACTCAAATTACTTTCATATTTCACTATACTAATTCACCCCTAATCCACTCGCCGAAAAAGCGCGTCAACACCTCATCAGAGGTAGAAAGCATTATATAAATGCAAACCTTTTCCCTCTTCTATCTCCCCACTATCCTCCTCAATCCAAAGAACTGACTAACTTATCCACCACTCAAATTAATTTTATATTTCCCTATGCTAATTCACCACTAAGCCTTTATGGGTTCCAGAGCAGCATGCTACTCGCCATAAAAGCGCTTCAACGCCTTGTCAGGGGTAGTAAGTGCTATATAAATGTAATTACAATATAATGGCATGAACAGGAGCCAATTGCAATGTGCTCGTTCATGTTGTTCCTATGCTTCAAAAATAGGATTTCCCCCCCCAAATGCTGCAATATGGCCGAATTGTGATATTTTGTATCAAGTAATCTGGAAATCCTAGAGAAACACAAGATTATGCCAGCGCAGTGACGAACATTTCATCCATGTATAAGCAGCACACAGGTAGTTGTACTTAATTATGGGACTGTGCAGTAGTCTACCCATTCACTCAAGGAACAGCCTGTATGGGCCAAGGTTACACAAATGATGAAAACCAAAGAACATATTTTAGTATTTATGAAATAATATAAACACAACCTGATTTGAAATGTTCAAAGAACTTGTCTTCATCAATTTTCGGCCACAGGATAGCTCATCAAAAATGTGGACACAACTCCAATGTCTTTGCCAACTGAAAGCTAAACCTCTATCCCTCCTGATGTGTGAGGTACATTTGCCACTTGGTTCCATCATTTGTTTCCTGGAGAGAATTGATCTGCAAGCCACATAAAATTCACTTGGTGTTGTCTTCAGCAGGACAATACTTGAGGAATACGTAACAGTTATTAAATCAGTCCAAAAGTAGTTAAATCAAATATATTAACTAATTTCTTTCAGTTATGTATTTATTTATTTATTTATTTTAACTACATATCTATTGCTTCAAGGTACCTCATGACGATGGAAGGGTAGAGGAGGGCTCAGAGTATATGGGAGTGATGGAATAACAGAGTCATTGAATGTAAGGCAATCAAATTGATAAAAATATTTTTTTAAAGGTCAGGTCTTATCTTCTCCTTAACAGTAATAATAGGTTGAAAATGCACTTTAGGGGTTGGTGTTTTATAGGGTAAGATATTTAACTGAAAAACCTGTGCTTCTGACATATAAGGTTGTGAAAGTGAGTTCTACCATATTATCGAAAATGAAATGTTGACTTCAACTAATATCCACTACAAATCTATGTTGTGGTATGTTAATACATTGCTAAAGCGTACCCTTAGACAAAATTGTCCTGGCACTAAATAGTTGAATTCAGGCTTGGCAGCACAAGAAAGGAGCTTCAACATTTTGGGATAAGCCATGTCTTCAACTCTTTCCTGAAGGCCAAATGATCACCAAGTCCAATCCGCAGCGAATTTCTTAGCAAAAGAACGACCTCCTACTCTGGCTTTTTTAAGAGGAGTGTGATAGCCGTCGGAGCCACAGATTAGCTCAGAAATCTAGCTAGACTATAGCAATTGACGTTTGCTTGAAGATATACAGGGCCCCTCAATTAAAACCACGAAGGACATAACTGAGGGTAGAGTCTGTCAAACATTTCCTATATTGACAGCAACCACCATGTAGAGTGATGTCTGTGGGGCCTGACAATATCTCTAAATTTGGTGAATGTGATATCTGTTGGGGATATAAAGTAAAGCACGCTGTTGCCCAGACTGACATTAATCCATCCACCAAATTATAGATTAGGCCCCTATATTGGTGTACTGAGGCAGAGTGAGTGGCAAACATGAGTAGGGGATTGAGAATATATGGAGTGCATGGAAACGTTTTTTTGCCACATTTTAGTAGGGAATACGTTGAGGGATGTAACTAAGGTAGTGAGGTGTAATTAAATATTTAGGGCCTCATTAGGATGTCGCTCTGATGCTTTCGGACTGACATCCTAGGTTTGACTTCTGACCATCGTATTAGGATTACGGCAGTTGGAATTCAAACCGGCCTGTCATTCCAGCTGGCTTCCGATAGGCTCATAGAGCCCATCGGCCAGTCGGAAACCCACCATAATTCTGTGCAAATGGCGGTTTCGCCATCAGGATTATGATGTCAGTTTCCAACAGGCTTACCATATCGGGCTTTCCACATGAAAAGCCTGTCGGAAAGCGTCTTTGGGGACCCCCGGCAGGGCCCCCTTCTCCCTGCAGCCTCTGGTTGCGGGCCGAGGTGGACCTATGGTGGCCCCCTGTAAAACTCTGCACTTTGTTGCAGGAACCTCATGATGCCTGCCACAGGGTGAAGGGATTTACACAACCTCCCATTTCTCTATGGGAGCTTGTGCTGCGGGCCGAACCGGCCCACACCGCATGCTCCCATAGAGAAATGGGAGTTTGCGACTGCACAATGTGTGGTCACATCATAAAATGGTGTTTGGAACCGTCGACCTATGGTCGGTCAGTTCCCACAACAAAATGGTGTTGGGAGCCCAAAATGGTAATTATGGTCTTAATATGTATAATATATACTCTTTCCTGTATTATTTAAATCAAGGTTGCAGTCTGTACACCAGTTGCTCAAAGCAAGAGATGCAATATAGTTTATATCTATTTTACTATTATGCCTTAACACTGTAAGCCAACACATTTTTTTTTAAATTGCGATACTTCATGAATCATAAATACACACATACATTAATTCAATAATATAGCTACATTAGGGTATTCTAAAATGCAGCATATTTGTATGATTAAGATCTCAGGGGCATATTTACAAGGGCTAATTGCCACAATAACATCACTTTTTGTGACGTTCCAGCACACATAGAAACAGCAAATTGCCAGGATTGATTGTTTATCTGCAGGAAGGTGTCCCTTCCTGCACATAAACAATCATTAAACACATGACAATTTGCAACTTCTATGTGTGCTGCCCAATACAGCACATAGGAGTTACAAATGACCATTTGTGATTGTTTATGTGCAGGAAGAGACACCATTCTGCACATAAACAATCATTCCATCAAAGCAGGCACCCTTGCACTATGGTGCAAGGGTGCCTGCCTTGGCACTAGGCAGCTGAATTTAGAACCAGCGCTAGGGAAAATGCAGGGGTGCACCATATCATTGTAAATACGGTGCATCCTTACGTTTCAAGAGTGGCGGAGAGCAGCGTTAGCAATTTTAGCTTAATGATGCACTCTGCTATTCTATTATAAATATTGTTTTAGGCAGGTGCAGTATCAACACTGTCATCATGGCTGCTACAGGAGTTGGTTTCTAAATCAGCCTCATAGATCAGTATACAGGCATCCCAAGGACCACACAGAGTGTCTTTGTGCTCTTCACATTCAAGCAAATCTCCCTGTGGAGCACAGCTGAATTAGGACAGTAGGTGTCCCTACAGCTCCAAGTAACAGCATGGACGCTTGAGCAGGCCCGCCGTACACATCACACATATCAAGGTGGTGGGAATGGTGATTCAACGTCTGCATGCACCTGGATGTTCTTAGCAAGACAAAGCAGATTCTACGCCCTACGGGAGCATGCAGAACCAATAATAAATAGCCTATTATTAGAAAATCTGCGGAAGCATTAGACAGCTCCCTGCTGTGGAATCCGGTCAACCCTGCAACAGAATTTGATCCTTGGCTGTCACAGAATCCCAGGTGTCCTGCTCTTGATGTATTGACAAGCAATGTTCCACGGAAGTAGATGCACTGTACCATTAGAATGAACATAATTGTTCTCTTACCTGAATGGAGAAATGTGTTTGTTGAAGGTCATGGTATCTTTTTCTGGAATAATACAAAAACAACAAACAGGAAACTGAACACAGGTCACTTTTACAGTAACAAACTGAATTTTTTAAAGGGCAGGTGCGGCTATCAGTAACCTATTCAACAAACTTAGGCAAAAAATCAGACCTATGGTCACGATTAATTCATTATGACTCTTTTATCAAAATATCAGATCACTTTTGTGAATGATTACAGGTCAGATATGCATGGCGGAGTCATTGGGTGTTAAGTGATGCGTGATGGATGGCACTAGTTCTGGCATTTTGGTGGTTTGTTGTGAATGTAGGTCTTAGTAGAGGAAATTGTGTGGAGATCCACAGAGGAATTTGTTTGCAATGGCATTGACATATCATCAGCGTATAAAAGTGACCCCCAAATTTTGACATTTTACGTGGGGCACAAGTGGAGTGTGCGTGCATGCGAGCCGGTTGACTAAGGAGGTTGAAAATTCCACTCAATTTAGGAGAAGGACCCTCATTTGTAAAAGTTTTAAGGCACAACTAGTTCAACAACATCCATGCTTATTCTTCTTCAAGGGAGTCAAGGAATTAATGGTGTTCTCCATCGTCCCCCTATAATATAAATGGAAGATGTATGTTATCCACATACATCTGATAAGCAAACTGGTATCTGCCAAGAGGCATCCCAAAATATTGATCTGTGAGTCCATGGCTGTTTGTACACCGTGACAGAAAATAGATAATAATACATGTTGGTGGTGCATTAAGACCCTTGCGATGGTGCACGGTGTGCAAAGTATTGGGTTAATGGGCCCACAGAGGACATACTGCTGGGTGTTGTGCCTGAAACTGCTGTATTAGGCAACATTAATGGTTCCTGCAACATAAGAGGAAGTGGTGGATCTAAGATGGTTGAGGATTAGGAGGAGATCCTGGAGTTGGCAGCTGTCCATGTCCATAATTAGGGTCCCATAATTAGGGCCCCATGGAAAGGGTAGGATGAAGCAGCAGTGACCAGGGTGAGCTGGGATAAAGTGTGATAGATTATCTCAAGTATGTTGTAAGTAGTGTAGACTGGATGTTTTATTTGCTGTGTAGGTTTAACTCTCTATTGCCAGTAAATGGGAGATTGATGGGGCTTATAAAAATAGCATTTTCGGATAGATGTGTGAGAAAAGGTTTACTGGCCCTTACAGGAAAGGTGTGGAATAATCTTTGTGACTGCATTATGAAGATTTCTGAGACTGAGGATGACAGATTCTTAAACCCACTATTCAGTAGTCCCAGTAATAGCTGACTTCCATCCGAAGTTAGTGAATAGATAACCCTTGTGCTAACTCTGGAAAAGATTAAGCTGATTCTTTGCCAGTGATGGCTGCTGAGATTTGTCTTGGACTTATAGCTCTCTGGAAGATACTACAAGGGAGAAAGTCAGAAGGATACACGTGGTTAAGAGCTAGGTCCTGACGTCCTCCGATGGTTCAGCGTAAACTGGTAGCATGGTAATGGGCCAGAAATAACCTCAGCACATGTGGGGAAGTAGAGTAAGCTGGCTGCATGTCGGAACAATGAGTTCATCTACCCCGCATACCTTAACAACGTAGTCTCTATAACGAGTGCGTCTTAACCACAAATTGCTTTACCAGGCATGCCTTTATCACAAATGTTCATGGTAACAGCATGCATGCTAAACAGCTATGCGTGGCTAAGGTTACCACCCCCTCCCGCTCCCCCTCCCTCTGAGCCCTAAATACAACCCGCCCTCCCCAATCCCTATAAATTACCCCAATCCCCTCCTGTGCCCTAAAAACAACCCCTTCAAAAAATACCCCGAACCCCTCTCTGAAAATGTTCACGAACCCCCCTCCACCCCCTAAAAACTACCCCGAACACCTCCCACCCCATAAAAAACTACCCTAAACCTCTGCACTCCTTAAAAACTACCCCGAACCCCCACCCCTAAAAACTACCCGAAACACCATCCCTAAAATACTACCTCAAACCCCCATCCACCAAAAAACGACCCGAACCTCCCCACCCCCTAAAAACTACAACAAACCCCCACCCTCTAAAAACTACCCCAAACCCCGACCCCTGAAAACTACCCCGAGTCCCCAACCTTCTAAAAATTACCCTAAACCCCCCCACCCCCGAAAAATTACCTGAACACCCCACCCCCTAAAACGACCCCAATCCCCCAAACCCTAAAAACTACCCCAGAATTACCCTGAATCCCCCTCCACCCTTAAAAAACGACCACAAACCCCCACCCCCTAAAAACTACCCAGAACCCACACCACTGAAAACTACTACGAACTCCTACACCCACTGATAACAACCCTGAAACTCCACTTACATGTCCGTGTTCCGATGCTCCTCGCTCAGCCCTTTCCAAACACTTGACCGACTTTGCCTTAACCACGCACATACATGGTTACGGCAAAGTTGTTGTTTGGGCAAGTCGCTGTTCGACTTGCGGGCTTCCAGAACTCGTGGCTCTGGCCTCGTTGTTCCAGATGTTTCCAGAGTAAGCTCAGCAGGACACTTTCCGGAGCTGTCATTCCATCAGATGGATACATTTCTCTTGCCACGAAGGAAGTGCCCCTTGAAGGAGAAATGGTCGTCTTAGTAAGGGATGTGATGATGAATGAAGGCATTCTAGAATTGTGGCCAGGTAACCCACTTGTTCATTAGAGATGCAGGCAAAGAACCTTGACATGTAACATGCAGAGTGCTGGCTGCATGCTAATAATGGGATAGGTGTGTGGAGGGGAACTGGGCACGAGGACATAGCTGGGAATGTTGCTGAAGATGACAAGGGATATAGCAATCAGTCAAATCACAGGTAAATTGGAAGAGTGGTTTTGTACGACATGTAATGACCTGAGAAGAAACAAGGGCAAGAGGGCACCATCCCTGTGGTAATGAGTGCTACGTAACAACAAGTTAATCTTACATTATAAAATCTCACTGATTAGGTTTAAAGTTCAGACCTTAGAGCAGAGTCTCATACTTAGATCCCTCAATCTAAACCCTTCAAATTCTGTGCCTGGTGGCTCTTCGACCTTGAGATCTCTCTGCTTACGTGTGTGTAACGTCCATCTATCAATCGAATCTGCAAGTTCCCAATCAGGCTGGTCCTCAAGGTAGGTTTGATATAAGCATATATATTCAGACTCTATTAAAGAGCCACCTCCGCCGTTGAAGGCATCATGATCTGTGCCTTCTCAGTCTGCTGCGCACATTCTATTGCACATCAATCATGCTAATGTTGACTTCACTCTTAATATATTCATGATAGATTATGTTCCTTCTGCCAGTCCTGACACTTTATTAAAATAAAAACAAAAAATTCCAGCGTTCAGGTGCTCATACTAGTGAGCCTGTCCTGCAGAAAAGGAAATGCTAACAAGCAGCCAGTTCTGCAGAAGGAGATCAGTGAATGCAATAAAATGGGAACAAGGACATACAGTGGACACCTAAAAACAGAGGTTATGTTTGTAACTTTTCGCCATCCATTAGATTAAAATTTATTTTTGTTATTTTCTAGCAAAATTGAACATTGTTTGCATTTTTTTTATTCTGATATTAGGATCAAGGGGCAGAATTTGCTCCATTATCTTGTGTTAAAGGGAGAGACAGAAACATTTGCCATATCTACTAAGATGTGGCTAGCGTGCTTTTGGCTGCTATTCACCAACACATACATCCAAGTGCCACAGTGGGAGGAAGTATGCATCCACTAAGCATAGGTTTTATACTGGAAGGTAACTTTTCCCGTACAAAAACATTCCCTCAAGACATTCTCCACCTTGTTTGTGTGCTGTAAAATGTGACACTCATGCATAGTTGGAAAAATAAGGAGAAATTAAAACATTTCTCCTTGTTAGGTTTTTCTTTAGAAGGTGTATGTTTTTGGAACAAATTCCTGTCTATGAATGTCAGTAGATAGAGATTTGCGCCAAAACCCATAGGTGGTTGCATGGAAATGCCCATGTACCTCCCATAAAACGTGCTATTGATGCCAGGGGTACTTGGGGAACTTCCCAATGCAAATCCTGGTTTGTGTTGGATAGTAATTTCCACCCCAAAATGTTGTGCCAGGTTTGTGTCACTTTTATCACGCAAACCCAGTGCAACTGATTAGTAAATCTGGGCTAAGATTTACTAATATTTTGATGCAACGCATTGCAGCAAATAAAGTTTTTGTGTTGTCTTATATCAAAGGGAGACAAACAAAATGTGCCATCTACTAAGATATGGAACCTTTTTTTCCTCTCCTCAAGTGCTCGCACTCTTTTGGATGCCAGGCCCCAAACATTCACTCTTGTGCCACAGTTCATGTCTTAGTGCATGCTCTAAAGCATAGGTTTTGTCCTTGAAGGATATTCTTTTAGTACAAAACTATCCTTTAAGACGTTTCCCACTTTAGATGTAATTTGACAGTTATCTTGAACTATCTGTCAAATAATGTGAGGGAATCATATGAATGTCTACAAGTGGAACAATTGACCTTATCTGCATCAAAATTTCGACACCTATACCTGTGCAAGTTGATAAATTCTG
The DNA here is from genome assembly GCF_964263255.1 of Lissotriton vulgaris. Taxonomy (NCBI): domain Eukaryota; kingdom Metazoa; phylum Chordata; class Amphibia; order Caudata; family Salamandridae; genus Lissotriton; species Lissotriton vulgaris. The sequence continues at coordinate 755,163,754 of NC_141694.1, read as the reverse complement.
GTCAACAACATCCAACAAGATGAACTTGGAGATGTTGGCTTACCAAAACATTGCTGATGCTTCAGTGAACACTGACTTTCCAAGTATTGCAAGAGGAATGATTGTCAATGAGGAGTTGGTGCCTGCAGAGATATTTTCAAAATGTGCAGGCCATATTGTTTAAGAACTTAACAGTAAATTGGAAGAATCTGACCTTCGTGCCACATGTTGAGTGGGCTGTTTATAATAGTTCCAATCGAGTCATTGTACTGTCAAATGACACAGATGTTAGGATTGTGCTACTTAGATTTGTTTCAATGTTCATAAGTCAAGGATTAATGTAAAGATAAGGACCTCCTGTACCTAATTAACGTTCCTAGGACAAGGAAAAATGAAAACGATAATAAGGAAAATACCTAGGCAACTAGTTGGTCATGTAAAGTATATCGGACCATAAAATAGCAATGATAGCACTAAACTCAATGTACCAATTTTAATTATAAAAAGCACAATTTTATTAACACAAACTGTTTAAATAACATAGAAAAAGACTCAAAATTCATGAATTGATAAATAAGAAACATGTAAAAAAAAATCAGGCAAAATTATAAACAATGATAAAACACAGTGAAATTGGTGCAACTGTGAATGTCGTTTCACACCATAAAGTATGAATAGTCCCAAAAATTGGTATAACGTCACATTATATACAGAAAATACACATAACGAAACATATAGCGAACCAGAGAAAAAAAGAGGGAATAAGGAACTAAGGGACAATAATAAAATGATACAATCTTGGTTCTTTAAGGTTTTAACAGGCGTTTCGGCGAACATGGCACCTTCATCAGGAAAACCACATTGAGGATAAATACCAGAACCAAACCAATAAATGTCTTAGTTTGTATAGGAAGTTCCAAGGGAATCGCAGAAGGTCAGCCAACCGTTCCAGGAGAAGAGTAATCTTATTGAATTAATGATATGCCAAATGGTATCGTTTTATAGGAATCCAATCCAACCGGAAAGCAGCAACGACAACATGGAGCGGAATCTGTGGTGTAGTTCGATTACTAACATAAAAGTGAAAACCTAGGAGAATAGTGTTCCTCTGTCAAAGATAGACAGTCGATGTCTAGTAATATGAGACACAGTGTCTTCAAAAAGGCATCACCATTTCGAAGTGCCTCAAGGCCAAATGGTATAGTTTTAGACTCAAGTCTTGTGAAATATCCTTCGTCGACTGATATGTGAGTATAGGCCTGGAGTCTTGAGGCACTTCCAAATGGTGATGCCTTTACTCCTCTTCTGGCCAGCTGACCTCCTGCGATTCCCTTGGAAGTTCATATACAGACTAAGACATTTATTGGTTTGGTTCTGGTATTTATCCTCAATGTGGTTTTCCTTATGAAGGCGCCATGTTTGCCGAAACGCATGTCGAAACCTTGAAGAACCAACATTGTTTTATTTTATTAATGTCCCTTTGTTCCTTATTCCTTCTTTTTTCTTTAGCTCGTTATATGTTTCACTATGTGTATTTTCTGTATATAATGTGATGTTATACAATTTTTGTGACTATTCATACTTTAAGGTGTGAAACAGCATCTAAACACTCACAGTTGCATCAATTTAACTGTGTTTTATTATTGTTTGTAATTGTGCCTCATGTTTTTTCGTCTTTATACATGTTTCATATTTATTGATTCATGAATTTTGAGCCTTCTAAATGTAATTTAAACAGTTTGTGTTAATAATATTGAGCTTTTTATTATTAAAATTGGTACATTGAGTTTAGTGCTATCATTGATAATTTATGGTCTGATTTGCTTTACTTGAGCAACTAGTTGCCTGGGATTTTCCTTAATAATATTTGCATAAGTCAAGGATTGTCAGAGTTATGGATATGTTATGGAACAGGAAAGATAATACACTTAATCCAGCTTCATATTCTGTACAAGAAACTTGACCCAGAGATGCCCTGTGTTTTAATCAAGGCACATATTCTTAAGGGTGATGACACTATGAGCAAAACTGTAACAAAGCTTGGAGCTTTAACTACTGAACCTGTGAAGTTTCTTAAAGGATTTGCTGAGGCAGAAGAAGAATTTGGCTTTAAAGATGTCGCAAACTACAATGTCTGTGTGTGGAAAACGAGTTCTGACTGTCACATATTTGACAATCTTCAGTACAATAAGTTCAAGAGATCAGTTCTGCTAAGTGACCTTCCACCGACATCATATTCTGTGCCTGGACACACTAAAAGAGCATTCTCCTTGATCAGAAAATGTGTAAATGGTTTGGATCATGCATGTGTAGAGAAAGATCCATGTGAATTTGGTTGGGAAGATATTGATGGGGTGCTAAAACCTACAATTCTGAAGCCCCTACCCACAGAACTTACACATACATGTACTTGCAAAACATAGGCTTCAAAGATGTCCCTGTGAATATGCTCTTCTCAAAGGTTCAACATTCTACAAATGTACCATGAGCCATTGCCAAAACAAATAAATTAAGTGAACTATGAAAATGTGTCTAAAACAGGAGTGATAAATATAATTTTGTTTTCCTATTCAGATCATAAACATTGTTTGGTTTATACATAAAAGTATTAAAAACCATTATTATTTGTTTCATTTCTATACATGTCTCTTCTTCCTCTATAATAGCTTCCATTTTGGAAAATGGTGAAAGAGTTTGCTCTGAGGAGTTATTTTCTGTCTCTATAAGCCTACTTGACCCCTAAAACTTTTTGACACCAAAATGAAGTATATAAGACTCATGGTTCATAGAAATATAACATCAATGAAGCACAACTGCCATTTAAAAAAGAAATACAAATCAAAAATGAAAATCTGTGGACAACACTTTTTTTAAAGAGTTATATCAGGTGGCCAAGATTAAACATTGCATCGTTCACATGCACTGCCATTGTGATACGGTGACGTGTGCCGGCAGGTTACACCATAGGTAACCACCTACCCTACATCACCCACACCAAGATACATCCCTCTGCATAACACAATTCGTACAGTAAATGATACAGTATAACTTCCATTCTGCAGTTATGCAATTAACAACTGCTGGTAAATTATTATGTGATTTACTGCTAAAGCATCGTTACAGCTGTGAGTTACTGCAGAAATGCTAAACCCTGCTCTTGTGTTGCATCCCCTATTTCATGCATCTCTTAAACCCTGATGCTGTTAAGATCAAACATAGCCCTGCCACGGAGGCATGCCTGAGAAAACACAGGAGATTTACAGCTTCTGGCCACTCTGCTGACCTCTGAGAAATTTACTGACATCTTTCTTTTCATCATTAACTGTCATTTATCTAGCTTTGAAACTCTAAATGTGCGAAGATGCCCCTAAGCTCTGCAATGCGCCTGCGTGACCCCATCAGGCAACGGTACAACTTGAAGTACATGTATTTGTTCAGTGGGCTGTCAGCACTCAGCAGCAGACTTGCTGTCTCACTGGGGGGCCTGACCTTGCTGTGAAATACATGGCAGAGCCTGGGGGAATCAATCCGACCAGAACCACCTTTTGCAGGAGCTGACAATCGAGGAGGATCAAACAGGATTTTTTTGTTGGAATTTTTTTTAATGTGGCTCCCCTGCATTTAGCTGTTGTCATACTACTTATGTGAAAGTAAAGAGACAGTTAAGATCATTCCTAATAGTCAGGGTCGGACTGGGCCCAAAAGTAGTCCAGGGCATCCTAAAAAAAGTGGCCTCCATTACCTTGCATCTCGGTCTTCCTAATCCCAGTCTGGAATTGAGCTTGTGCGTTACCTGGGCACATATAGCACCTATATAAACAAACCTCCTACTAGCTTCGCCCAACATGGCTGTCATGTTACCTCCTTTCACATGGCTATAAAGGAGGTGCTAGCCATAGCAACTTCCTGTAATAACCAAGCATATAAGACATCAATAAACTCACATTTTTTTACCACTATCCAAATCAATACTTCTTAGGTAGGGGAGGGTGGGAAATTGCAGGACTGTGATGAGGAAGACTATGACTCGGAGTGATGAAGATTACAGGAAAGTAATCTAAGTGTTACCTTCCACCCCATCTTCCTCATCACAGTCCTAACAGAATAGAGCTTGTACGAAAGTTGTGAAACAAATTGTAAATCGACCTATCAAAGAGTTAGGACTGTGCCGAGGAAGACAATGACTCGGAGTAATGAAGACTACCAGTAAGTAATCCAAACATCTGCGGATTACATAGCTAATATATTGGAACAGATTTACAAAGCGGAGTAGTTTTGAACTTGTAAAGACATGCTACATAGGTGTTTTACTAGATATGGAAATGTGTGCATTTGTGCTTGTTGCGGGCAACGCTAGTGTTACCATGGCGGAAATCAACAGTAACAAAACATGCCCACCAGATGATGAAACAAGATCACACACAGCAAACAAAACTGGCCTGCACACTGGCCTGTCATACCAGGCAATCTAGCACTGCAAGATGGCCGTTTTGGTCAGTCTGAGCCAGCTGCTCCCATAACTACTACTAACACTGAAGCGTGTTCTGTTCTGGCATGATCCATAATACAGGCGGAGCCTCATAAACATCTGTGGGCCCTTCAGTAATGTCGAAAAGCAGGCATTAACGCATGTTGCACCCCCAGGGCAATGCCTGGAGTAGGGCCTGTGCTCAAGTAACAAACATATACTAGAGACTTGAGGATACTGTATATATATATATATATATATCATTTCTATGTGTAGTACATAAATCTGAGCAAGTTAAATATAGATTGTTACATGCATAGACCTTTACTTAGCTACAAGAAGTTGATGAAGTTACAGTTTCCAATCCACTTTTTAAGAAGATTCGTTTTATTAATTGGTACATTTCGTTATTGTTTCATTTCTGTCATTTTCCACTTCAGTTTTTATTCATTATTTTACATACGTTCTGAGTCCTTTTTAGATTCAGTTTATTATTATTTGAATGAGTTATTTTGGTGACATGAGTATGATTGCCTTAGTGATAGTTACAGTCGAGGCTGCCCTAACAGTATAATTTAAACATGCTTTGTGAATAACATACAGTGTAGCTAAAAAAAGTTCAGCAATATTAAACACTGAATATAATACCTCAGACTACATTCATTCATGTGAACAGTTTTGTAATTGAATGGTGCTGCTAATATTACACCTATGAATGGATGTTAAAAGCATATTTTATAGAATTTTTACAATCATTGGTGTTCGAGGATGTGAGAAATCATTGCTGAATTCAATACTGTTATATTTCTGTTTCTAATATTTGTTTAATTTATATATTTTGATAACCTGTTTGAATTAGTTTGTCATTGGTTCAAATGTGGAATTACCTCAATGTGGTTAGAATAGAGCAATTATTTGTGTTATAAACAGATTAATTATGCACAGGATCAACTCAGGGTCCTTTAGGGGAATACATTTCTAATCTTATGAGATTATTTTAAACAAGTGGTTTAAATCCTTGTCCTGTCATGGGTGGACCATGGCAGTTCTCTACCCAGGAATGTCAGGCAGTTTCTTCTAAAATTCTAAAATATCGCTGCCTGAAAAGGGGATTTCAAGTACCAATTTGGGAGGGCTGGCACTCTTCTAGTTGAAATTCTACTATTCAAAAAGGCAAAAACACCAAAACAGTAATTTTCCATGGGCGCCCCTATGTTCTGTAACTCCATTAGATGTCATCAGAAAAACATCTTATTATGCCTTCCATTGCTCACCTTCATCTCTTTGTCATAAATAGGACTCTTGTTTGTAAGCGGTAACTTACTTGTATTGTGTGACATTCTGTTTATCTCATTTCCTTATATTCGTTTCTGTGTTACTGGCATGGATCTCTCTGTGACATAGTCTTATGTAAAGTGCTCTCTTACCCAGTGAATTTGATCTGCACTGTGTAAAACTACAAATAAATAAATACTTAATGTAAGATCAGAATACAGTATTTATCCTCTATGTGAGATTCTATGTGCCACATTATTAGATTTGTGAGTCGTTGACTAAAAACTTACTAGGATGGACATGCTCCGTCATTTCTCAAAAATAGGGACAGCAATTGTCTTGGTTTCCTCAAAAAAGAAGGAAAATGTTATTGTTATAAACTGCTGTAGACCATGGAATTCATGTAGAACCTGTTACTTATGAAACAATGAATGACTGAATATTGGGATTTGCAGAGCGCGAGGCTACTGCTAGAGTGTCCTGGCACTAGGCCCAAGCAGAAAGAGGGAGAACCAATTTAGGGTTTGATTATGTGTTCGGCAGTCCATATGTCCGCCGTACATGTGGTGGCGGTGCGGCGGTGCCTCACCGGTGGTACCAACACTGTATTTTGAGTTTGGCGGTCGGGCCGCCGCAGGACAGCTGCACCCGTGGGGGATCATGGGTCCCACAGCGGTGGCTCAGCGGTCAGAGACCGGAATATGCTGGAGGTGCTGATGAGGCACTGCAGAGCATATTGCGAGTTAGCCTCGAGACCCTTTCCATGACAGTGAGCACTGCCATGAAAAGGGTGGTGGTGAGGCACCTCAGGGGCCCTTACGTGCCCCCTGTAGCATCTGTGCATGAGGGTGCTTGCAAAGGGGGCACTTATTGTGCCCCCCTGCATGTGTGCAACCTCAGTTACTACACAGGAATAAATGCACAACATGGTGCATTTCTCCCTGTGCAAGAGCGTGCTGCATCACTCCCATGGCTTTTCTTTTCTTTTCTTTGGCTCTCCTTTGAGCCTTAGAAAGGCACCGCCCCATTGCAGGACCACCTGCCATGATTACAACTTGTAATCCAGCGGGCGGACTGTCTATGAGTTTGGCGGTCTTGGCGGCCCGCTCCAAGACCGCCAAACTGATAATCAGGCCTCATGGATTCATATACCAGGTTGAGCTAACTTTGGTAGTAATGAGAAGGCATTTTTAGAGCAAAGGATAGGTTTCAGTGTTGGAACAAAATACTTTTATGATAGAAAATTGCCAAGTCAAATGGGCAGCAGCAAGAGAACTCTGTGTAAGAGCAGATAAACATATTGTAAAGACTTACGGAGATGCAAACTCTCTATTGGTTTCATAATAACTGTTGGTGAAAGGCCTAAAAAGGAGAAAGACTCAAATTCGTTTTTGATTTGGATGTAAAACATATGTAAAAAATATGAAAACATAATCCCATTAGATTTTTTTGATGAATTTGTATTTTTTTATATACTTTACATGCCATTACAATGCAGCCATTACAACTCATTACACTACAACACATGCCATTACAACGCATGTCACTACAACACATGCCATTACCATGCATTATAAGGTAAGTAATGGAGCATAGTAATTTTTACCCATACACTATCCAACCCTTACCCTACTTTTGCACTCACTGTAGTGGGAATAGTAATTTTTACCCCTACGCTATCCAACACTTACCCTACTGTTGCACTCACTGGAGTGAGAATATTAAATTTTACCCCTACACTATCCAACCCTTACCCTACTGTTGCACTCACTGGAGTGGAATAATCATTATTACCCCTACACTATCCAACCCTTACCCCGATGTTGCATTCACTGGAGTGGGAATAGTAATTTTTACCCCTACACTATCCAACCCTTACCCTGCTGTTGCAATCACTGGAGTGGGAATAGTAATTTTTACCCCTACACTATCCACCCTTACCCTACTGTTGCACTCACAGGAGTGGGAATAGTAATTTATACCCCTACACTATCCAACCCTTACCCTACTGTTGCCCTAAAAGTTATATGCATTGAAATGGAATGCGTTGTAATGGTATGCGCTGTAATGGAATGCGTTATAAATGTAGTTTCTAAAAATGCGTTGTGATGGCATGCGTTGTAAAATCATGCGTTGTAATGGATGTTGTGATGTAAAAACTGTGTTGTAAAGGCATGCGTTGTAAATGATTGCTTTGTAACGTGTCCTATTCAAGGTCCTCCACTCTGTCAGGGTAGCGCAGGTCTTGACCTTCGCTCCCCTAGCAGAGGACTGTCGGTCATAGTTAAAAATTCTGCCTGTTTGGTCGAGGTCTCTATGCTGAAAAAGGTGGCTCCCTTCACATATTTGCTTCCTCTAAACAAAAGATAAATGGCCCCTATGTGCAGTGAGCTTTTACCTGAGCATAGGAACCATTTCAAGTTTTCCTTGGCCGTGTCTGCCATGCCTCACATGGTGGACACAGGCAGGGAAAATGAGTGATATAGTTTTGCCCTCAATAGGGTTGGACAACTGTCACTATGACCAAGTGGTCCTGTTGCTATCGGACAGCTGGGGTCTGTGTGCTTCTGACCTTAAATAGAATGGGGGACACTTTGGTTTGGCGGTATGGGAGGGTCACTGGCTTACACCGTTCCTCCCGCGCTGCTGAACGCCAAGTAAGGACCTTGGACATTTGATTTCAGAAGTGCCCAAAATTGTCTATGCATTATGTTTTAGCACAGAATATATGATGATCATTAATTCAATTGCACATTAATTATGGTGGGAAACGAGCACAGAGTGGAAATATATTCAGATAGGTATGAATTACCCTTATGACACTGAATATTCAGCTGTGCACAATTTGTTCCAACTAATGAGACAATACCTTTGATGAATTCAACAAAGCATTGTCTCCTGCAGTGTAATCTACCTGCAGACCTTGCAGTTTGGATTCTCTTTGTGATCATGGTTCAGAACTGTCTCAAGTCGCTGGGGAGATGGTGTCAATCTATGGGCCAGTTATGCAATGTGCAGGTGGTTGCAAACTTTGCCGGATGCCGGGGAATCGCATCCTCTTCGATGGCAGTGCCGTGCTGGGCACCTGAGTGCAAATGAACACATAATGTGAACCTCTGCTTGTGCTGTCATAGAGGGGTGTTTGTTTGGTCGGTGTGTGATGGATTATTCACACAGAGGGTTACAGGTTATTCTCACTCAATGGTCGGGAGGATGCAGACAACTGCGAAGTGCGAGTACTCTATTTCTGAAACCTCAATCCTGCCATAAGAAGAGAACTAATTGCAGAGCTTTCTCAGGGATTGCACCAAAGATTTGGAACTCCTTACCTCCTGTGGTACTTGGAATCTCTTCATTTGCTGCATTAAAAAAATAAGTAAAAATACTACTAATGAATAAATTCACATCCTAAAACTTAATTCTATGCTGACATCGAGTCACCTGTACGATCCTCATATCATTGCCTACCTCCGGTGGAATGAAGGAGATTTGTTTATGTATGTTTAGTACCACATCCACTTAAATGATGAATAACTGTATTTAGTGTAAAGCTCAGTTGGCCACTGGCCTCCTGTATTATCCATATGCCTTATACCCATGGTGGATCAAAGGGGAATATTAAATGTATGTTTATTATCACAACCACCTAATGCTCAATAAAGGTATATAGTGCAATGTTCTGCTGGCAACGACCCACATATGTTATCCATATACTATATACCTCTTTTGTACGTAATGGCAAATATCAAATGCTTGTATTCTACCTCATCTTTTTATGTTTTATACTGTATATTGTAAAGCGCTCTGATACCCTCGTGGGTCACGTTTGCACTATATAAAACTTCATAAATAAATAAATAAAACATCTAAATGGCTCAGACAGGACCATGCTGCTTGTATCGGCAATCCCTATTATTATTAGTAGCAGTAGCAGCAGCAGTAGTAGTAGTGTTAGCAGTAGTAGTAACAGTAGTAGGTGAAGTAGAAGAAGGAGTAGCAGTATTAGTAGAAGTAGTAGCGGTAGTAGTAGTGTTAGCAGTAGTAGTACCAGTAGTAGTTGAAGTAGAGAAGTAGTAGTAGTAGTAGTGTTAGCAGTAGAATTAGCAGCAGTAATTGAAGTAGAGAAGTAGTAGATGTAGAAGTAGCAGTAGCACTAGTAGTAGAAGACGTAGTATAATGAGTAGTAGTAGAGAACCAATACTTGACTTTGGCAGGACGTGGAGAAGCCCTCCCTTCCAGGAGGGTGAAATATCAGACTACATCCACCTGAAATGTTCCCATTGGGTACCACTGAGCCTTACTACAGAGTCTTGAAGGCTACCACATTGGAGCACACACTGGCCATCCCCTGCCTGGTGGCTCATCCGTGCTACCACAAGGAGGGAATCTACCTCTAGGGCCTGTCCTATGAAATGAGATGCACATTGGAAGCAGTGCTCTTCTCATTTGCAAGGAGAATGCCGCAATATAATTTGGACACTCTGCTTTTCAAAGTAACCAACAAAGAACCACCCTTGTGTTTTCCTATTACAGAACAGGACATTTGTCTATGTTCACGGTCACCAAATTGACTGTTTATCATAGATCTGTATACCTCTACATATTTTACGATATGACCCATTGTTGGAATATGTTCTGTAAGATGCACTATTTAGCCTCACACATTCCAAATTGTCTTTCTTTGTTTTAAATCACCTCAAAATCTCTTTAGAAACACTAAGCCACTTATGAACTGGTAGCAAAGGCCACATGTTGCATACAATTCGTTTGATGCTGTCCCATCAATGACTTTTGTGTCTCCCAAGCCCATGTCTCCCAGAATGCCCCAAGTACAATTTTTATCTCACCCCATCTTCCTTCAGGTACAGAGAATCTCCTCTTGGTTACTGGAATTGATCACAAAAGACAGGAAAAAATTAAAGATGGTTAGTGAAATCATGATGCTTACGTACACTTAGAGTATTATCCTTCAAGCTCTGAGTGAGGATTGGCACCATTGCCTCTATGTTCTCACACTGGGAAGAAGCAGAAATTGCAGCCATATGCTTGAAACAAGAGGACTTAGGCATCCACATTCAAGCGAAATCAATAAGCACTGGCAAAGCTAATTTGTCTAGCTTTAATATGTCAACACATATAAGCACAGACATCCACAAATGCTGTTTATCTACCTTGTGAGCACACACACACTGTTTATCACATTAAAGCAAGCACCTTTGGCTTTACCAATGCTGTGCAAACAGAACCAAAAATGTATTGCTTTCTGTATGGAATGCCGTTGCGGCTTGGGCTGTAGAGCAATTGGAATATTACCTATGCCATCGTTGACAGCACAAAGCTCTGTACACTATGTTCTGAGGTTTGAATAATTGTCATTTAGTTGGTGTCTTGGAGATAGTCTGTAGCTGTAAATAATTAATAAACCTGCATGAAAGCTTACACTGGAGTGTCTCCTGTAACCTGGATTTTAACACTGCCGATGAGTGATTGCTGCGGACAGGTTCGAGACCACCAGCTTCCAAATTTTGGAATTAAGACGGATGGTGTATGGTATACAGCTGTCATCCTACTGCCTGAGGGGAGAGCTATTCACCTACCTTGAAAGCAGTGTAACAGGCACCTCCTATGGAGTCCTGGACATTGTTGCAGTCTCTGGAGTCTCCGCTGCTTACAAGGAGGTTGAAGGTGCTTTCGCAGACACACTCACTGACTGAGTGGTGACATCAGCTAGAGAGCCGCAGTCCATTTTCTCCCTGCGTCAGACAATTGTATGGTGACTGAAGATGCCTCCAAGATCAAATTGGGAAGCTGTTCATGCAACAGCTGTGAGTACGACAGCCATATTGGATTGGGGAGAAAACCCTGATGCCATTGGGAGGACATGCAAAGTGGAGTTCAGTGGACAGGTGCAGGGAGGAATTCATTGCGCGTGTGCAGTAGTGACCAGCTTTGGATGTCTCACAAGTCTATGGTACCCTGGGAGAGTAGGTTCTCTAGCTTTGGATGCCTCACAGGTCTAGGAAACCGAGTGAGAGTCTGTTCTCAGTGTAAGAGCTAATTTTCAACGTGCACATGTAGCACCTAATTTTTCCCACGCGCAGCTGTCTAGTGGATTTGTAAACTAACTCAAGTTGTCCGTGTGCAACCTGGGAGAAGACAAGTCCATTTGAATAGTATTGTATGTAGGATTTTAGCACCAGAGTGACGCTTGGAGGAAATATGAAATGAGAGTGGGCAGCACTGCAGCAAGGGCAATTTAGCTCATTAGAGTGTTTCAGTTGTCCTTTTGTAATGTTATCACACAGTTTAATTGGCTCATTTATGCCTATTTAGGTTGAGGGGACATACAAGGACACATATTGAACTTCTATAGTTGGGGAAATTAGTTAACCTCAAGGTGCAAAAGGCAATCATGGTGGTTGCCTATATGTCTCAGCCACTGCAATTTCTGTCCGACAAAGGTGAGTCTAACTTACATTGGAAGCGATAAAGTAGTTATTTGATTCTTATTTACTTGCAATTGGGGAGGGGGGATTCTCTGCTAAAGAGCACCAAGCTATATTGTTGCATAATTTAGGAACTGAGAGCAGGAATGTGTATGAGAGTTTGGATGAGACTGTTATTGTTAAAGGGGATGTTGAGCCGGACAATTTGTACGATATGTCAGTGATGATGGTTGAGAACCATGTTATGCTTGAAAGGCATACAAGAATGCAAGGGAAAACAAGAAAAAATGGTAGTTATGTAGCATCCTTAAAGACTTTAGGACGTACTTGTGATTTAGGACAACTTACTGACTCTTTGGTCAGAGATCAAATTGTCAGGTGTACCAATAATATTAAAGATCAGGAAAAGCTTCTAAAAAATGAATCCTGATTTAAAAGAGGCCATGGCTATAGTAGAGGGCATGGAGAATACCAGTATGTGGGTGCATGAGATGAGAGAGGAAAAAGGGAAAAATGCTCATGATGTGGAAGGAACTATTCATGAAGTTAAATCATCATGTAACAGTTCAAATAGAGAAGTTGACAGGAATTCAGATACTAAAAACAGATATGTCAATGGGAATGTTCTTACAGTGAGAAAGCAAATCCTGGCAAGGGTTCTAGTATGAAATGTTTTAGATGCGGCAGTGAAGGACACTTTTCCAATAGTCCTGGATGTTTTGCAAGGTATGCCACCTGTAAGAAATGTGGTAAGAAAGGCATTATGCTTGTGTGTGTTATAAGGCTAAAACACAAGGGGTAAACTGTTTATAAACTGTAAAGAAATTTATTTTGAGCATGAGCGATGATGGATTATTTGATGGCGATCCCTTGGAAATGCCAGAGTGTGAAATTGTAGTAGGTGAAAAAAAAATATCTGTGCTTGCTGTGTTACCATGGTGGGTGCCAAAAAGTGGGAAGCAGTATTTGGTATGGAGAAGATTGAGCTACTTCCACCAGATATCAATCCAGTGGGGTATGTTGGAATTAACATAGAGGTCCTTGGATATTTTGTCTTGAAGATTCAGTTTTCTGACCCCAAGACTGTGGGGAAAATGTATGTGGCCAGGAAAGATGACAATCGGTTGCTTTGGGGAAATCAGAGTGACATGGGGACAGCCCTAAATCCCAATACTCGATAAAATGTGTTGTTACTGTCTGCAGATGGTTTGCCTGATGATGTATGCACTACGTTTTCTAAAGAATTTGGCAGTGAGCTGGGATTACTTAGGAATTTTGATCATAAGATTGCTTTGAAGTGCCATTTGTCTCGAAGGTGAGGAAAGACCCTCATTTGTTGTTGTTTTCTCTTGAATGAGAACTGAATAACTTGTTAGAATGGGGAGTAATTGAAGAAATAGAGTGCTCAGAGAGATTTTGCTCTGTTGGCTGTGGCTCTAAATGATGGTAGAAAAGAAATTAGGATATGTTTGTCAATCTACATGGGTTGAATAAACTTAGGGGCATATTTACAAGGGGATATCATCACCAGAACGTCCCTTTTAAAGACGTTCTGGTGGCGATATGCCCGTCTCCATATTTACAAAGCCGTGTTAAACCACTTTTTGTGGCTTAACGCCGCCTTGTAAATAAGGCCCCTTTGCACTCATCACTTAGCATGAAAGGGACGTGCAATGGGTGTTGCTGTGGGCGTTCCACCACAACATCCATTGCTTTTGACAGTGCCCAGATGTACAAGGATGTGTAAATCTGAGGCAGCGCCAAAAACTAACACCATGCAAGAGTAGGGGCTAGAATGGCAAAACGAGGAGAAATAATTGTATTTCTCCTTGTTTTTGCTTTTTCTATGTCAGTTGCATTCTGCAGCACATATTGAAAGAGCAAAATGCCATTAATGATTGTTTATGTGCAGGAAGGTGTCTCTTCCTGCACATATGCAACCATTAAATAATGATGTTTTGCTACTTCTATGTGTGCTGCATTTTGCAGCACACATAGAATGATAGACAGCCTTTACCAAATATTTCTGAGACATTGGCCTGATAAAAAAACATTGAACTATTCAGTGTTATGGATCTGTCCTCTGCATGCAATCAGGTTTTACTCCACACTGAATCTGACCACTTGACATCATTTGAAACACCTCTAGGGGCTTATAGGGTTATTCAAATGCCATTTTGGCATCAGCTGTGGCGAGTTTTCAGAGGGTGATGAAGAAAGTTTTGAAAGGCTTTCCAAAGCTGTTATTTTTTCAAGACAATACCTTGGCTAATGGCAAAGATTAATTGGGACATGATGAAATATTATGGAAGGTGTGGGGCGGTTACTTGAGGCAGGGATGGTAATAAAAAAAATATGTATGTTTAGAGTGACAACTGTGACTTTTTTGGACATATTACTTCCAGGGAAAGAATAAGCCCAAAGTTGAGCTGAGTTTTACTCAAAGTTTATTCCAAATTTCACCAGTTTGTCTCAACCATTAAGATTGTTGCTAAAGAAGGGTTCCAAATTTGCTTCGACTGATGAATGTAGTGTTGCATTAACATATAGTATGGACAACATTGGAAGTTTACATACACCCCCTCCGTCCATATTTGAATTACTGTTAGGCAGAAAGGCCCAGGGGTTAATGGTATGTGAAACAAATCGTAAATTCTTCAAGAAGACAAGATTTAAGATTGTAGATGGCGCTTGGAGAGTTTGGACGGCTTGCAGAAAACACTGTAATATTCCAAAAAATAACTCATACTTACATATTTATAAGTCCAGCCTTTTTTCTGCAATTGATGCCAATAGAACTCTTGAAGTATGGAGAGAGCTGGGCATTAAAACTTTGTGGCAATTGATGGACAGAGAGGGAGTAGTAAGCTTCGATGACATACAAAGTAGATATGGCATTCCAGATACACATTGGTTTGTTTATACACAAATAACTCACATAATGAAGGCCCAGAGACCTAAATTGCTACCTCCAGACGTCTGCCCCTTAATGGAAGCGCAGCAAAATTAATATTATATATAATCTTCTAATAGCAGAGGTTAAAGATGATGTTGATAAGACCGAGGTAGCCTGGGCAAGTAAATTGGGGAATCCTGATTTAGATGTTGACAAAGCCCTATTTTTGAATAAGAAGATCTTCAGAGCTACAAATTTAAGGGCCCAGCACTACAAGACGGTGTTTAATCTTTATTACACACCGGCAAAAACTGTTCTCTTGGGGAGTCAGGGCGGACGATACATGTCCAAGATGTGGGAACAGACAAGCAGACCTACTCCACATGTTCTGTAACTGTAATCTTCTAACACCAGTAAAAAAAGAGATTGAAAAATTCTGGGAGGGGCTGCTAGGACATAAGATCAACCTATCCCCTACCCTAATGATTTTAGGCATGGATTCTGAACTAAAACTTGGGAAAGAGGAGGAAGCTTTGATCTTTATATCCGTGGCCGTGTTTAGACTACTGATCTCAGCCGGCTGGAAGGATACCGTGGCCCCCTCTTTTCAAATGTGGCTTACTAGACTGCTGGGAATTCATAATATTGAGTCGGCACTCTATGAACTGAAAGGAACTAGAACTCGGGACTTTGGAAGAAGACTTTGGGCCCCAATCACAGATTGGAGGAAATCAAAAATGTAAAAAGCCGAAACGTGAAAATGTCTTTTAGAGCCTGCTTTTAGCTTTTGATTGATCAGTGTAGATGGATGATGAAATAATAACAGGATGTAATTATATTGAAATTGTTTTAGCCATATTGGATAACATGAGTTTATATTTATTGCCACATAATTTATTCATTGTATTGTCTAGTCGCGTTTTGTTTTGTCTGTTAGTGTACTTTGTAAGAACTGCTGCTTTTCCTCCGGATTTTATATGAACAATGTTTCTTTTTTTATTAACTGTAACTGCACTTATATTCCCAATAAAAATATTTAACAAAAAAAAGGAAGTTTACATACACTTCGACATTTTGATGCATGCAAAAGAACAGCCCTGTCAACTGATGCTAGCATTAGAGGCTTAGGCGCAGTGTTATCTCATTTGGTTGACGGTGAATTGAAAATGGTGGCATTTGTTTTTTGCTTTAGGTATACCATTTACTGTTAAATCTGATCATTGCCCAATTTCCCAAATTTTTACTTGTAGAGAGATGGAAAACTTGTCTTCTATGACCAGACGATGGATTGAGGGATTATCAGAGTAAAATTTTGGTGTAGAATATGTACCGAGAGCTAAAAATAGTGCTGCGGACTGCTTATAGAGATTGACAATTAATCAAGATGGTGGAAATTGTGACAGTGAGTTAGTTGGATGGGTGTGTGTGTGAATGTGCAATTGATGACAAAGAATGGTCTAATGCCAATTCAAAGGATACATATTACTTGATTTTAAGAAAGTTCATTGTAAAGAGTTAGCCAGAAAGCAAGCAGGTTCCTGTTACCCTATGAGGATTTTTGAATGTCAAGAACAAACTCTGCATTGTGGAAGAGATCATTTTCAGAGGTAATTGTGTGGTACCCCCCAGTGGTCTGAGGGACAAATTGATCAACCTGGCTCATGAAGGGCATTTGGGGAAAAACATGACTAAAACTAGGTTACAGGAATGGTAGTGGTGGCTTGGGGTGGATCATCAAGTAGGGGGTGTTGTGAAAGATTGCTGTTAATGTGCTAATAATGATAAATGCAGGAAAACACAAACTGCTCCACCATCCCTGATTGAAATTCCATCAGAGCCATGAACCGTTGGGTATGCACATCGCAGGCCCTTTTGAATTAATGGCCCATGATGAGTGGTATGTTTTGTTACTCGTTGATTATACCTCTAAATATGTGGTCTCTAAATGTGTGGCTTCAGTCAACACTCGGACTGTGATTTTAGTTTTCATGGAGGAGTTCTCCCAGGAATGTTTTCCCAAATATCTGATCACAGACAAGGGGGTACAATTCATTTCTCAAGAGATGTGTGAGTTTTTTAAGGAACTATTACTTGTGCTTTTTCAAACAGCTCTTTATTCACGTCAAGCCAATGGTTTGGCAGAGAGTGTGAATAAAATATTGAAGAGTTGTGCTCAGTTAGAGATTTTTACAAAGAACTCAGTAAAAATATGCTGAAAGAGACGTGGTCTGCTCACATGCCTTATAGGGTTACCTTGATGTCATCTTTTGCTTTGAGTGGCAGGAGGCCTCATAATAAACTCAATCCAGCATGGCTGACGGGAGGGAATGATGTGCACAATTCTGAGGATGATCTGAAATTTCACAAAACATTACACCAAGAAAAGAATAAAGCCTGATGTAAAGAATTCTGCACATGAGGATGTGTGGAAAGTTGGGGACAATGTTTTGGCCAAATGACCTGCAAGGTTGTATAATAGAACCATGCATGCTTTTCCCACGCATGCCTTTACAAAATGGGCAGTACATCAAACGTGACATTACCATGCAAGTTCGACTTGCCTTTGGGAAGGGTTGGACTTTGGAATAATATAATTTACTATTCCAACTCCAGTCTGCACAATAGTAGGGATGGTGTTGGACTTTAAATACAACACATGTCTAACTATGCGTTCCCTATAGCAAGTCGAAAAGCAAGTTGATGTAACAACCTGCACGCTAAAGGAGCGTTTGGTAAAGTTGCTTTTACTGTAGTGCTCACGTTATTAAAGCACTAACTACGTGGTTTATACTGTGTGGGAAAGGGTGTTTCCCAACCTGCAATGTTGAGAAAAGGGCATTCTAATTGCATAGGTCCTTTTATTATTGCAGGTGTGAGGAAAAGTCTTGAACTCGAGAGATGAATGGAATATGTCTTGGTTGATAAAGATTGATGGTAAATCAGATTCACATGATAATATTTCAGTGGGGAATGATTCAGTTATTCATTGGGACTAGGGTTATGAACACCCCACCAAGAAACCAAGGGACAAACCCGTTTGGCACAATGATTATGTGACTGGCTAGATCATGGTTCTCAGTAAAATTACAGTATCAGAGTATTATTTGTTTGTGCTTTTTTTCTCTTTCTTTTCCTTTTTCTGCATGTTGTTCCATCATTTTATTGTGTAGCTGCTTTTATTTGTAAATATTATATGGGGGGAGATGTATTGTGGCGTTGACTGCACTGCAATTGGAATCATCGGTGACAGCACAAAGCTCTGTACATTAACTATGTTCTGATGTTTGAATAATTGTCAGTTAGTTGCTATCTTGGAGCTTCCAATGCGGGTTGGTGGTCTGTTGCTGTGAATAACTAAAAAACCTTCACGAAAACTCACACTGGAGTGTCTCCTGTAATCTGGATTTTAACAAATCCATATAGGAGAAAAAACTGAATTGGACTAGCAATGCGATTGAGTATGATTTTCAAATGTAAAATAGGCCTTAATGCATTCCATTGAAAGCAATTACTGGTAGGCAGAATGAAACAATAGCCACTAGCATGAGGTAAAAGGGGCATCCTGTTCTAGGGCAAGCCAAGGCCCATCCTATGAATTCTTTTAACACCTTGGCTGCTAGGTGTTTTCCTCTCCTATGCTGACTTTTCATCATGTCCATCATTTCATGACGAGCTCAGCTCGTCATCAGCACAGCTCAACCGTGCATCATGACGAGCTGAGCTCGTCATGAGCATCGAAAGGGTTAAGAAGCGCATTGGTGAACCAGCATTTCAGGCAGTCTAGCACTGCCAGATCAGCCAGCTTGAAAAGGAAGTGAGTAGGCTATATTTTGTTCCCCTCAAGGCCCCATGGGTCCAAAAGCAAAAGGTACACATACTGGTTGGTTCTTTCAAGCTGGCCCTTTTGCCAGTGCCAGACTGTTAGTCTCCACCAAATGCCAGTCACACCCTGAAGAAGTGAGAACAAATATGTCTTGCAGACAGCTGCACTGTCAATCCAGACTTAGGACCTGATTCCGAGTTTGGCGAATGGGTTACTCTATCACAATGTGACGGCCATACCATCTGTTGCATTACAAGTGCATTATATGTAATGGCACTTGTAACATGGGGGACAGCATTATGTCCAATGGTGCTTGTTATACAGCGGACGGGATATCTATCACGTTTGTGACGGAGTAACACATCCCCCCAACTTTAATTCAGGCCCTCATAAACAAACAAGTTAACCAAAGGAAAATGCACAAGTGTGGAAACATAGAAAACAGAAACCATCCAATTCGGCATATGCTTCCTACCCGCCCCTCAGCCGCCACAGAACGACTGTTGAGGAACAGTATAACTGGAGGCGGATGCCTGAATTGGTGTCGTTTTAAATCCAATTTATGTGATGGCCTGAACAAATGAGATCGGAGCGGCTTGGCAGGTGTGAACAGATATATCACGTTGAGATGTTTTTCGACCCAGGCATTTTTCCCTGACACTACAGACACAGAGGTAGCTGAATTTTTTTCAAATGGAGTCCTCCCTTTCCGTGTCCCTGTGGCCTGAATATTGAAGTGGTCTTATCAGTAGTCTTTCCTCACGCGCTGTCTTTGTGCTGCTGGTGGTACATGGGGAATGTACCATGACAGATTGTTTTCCCTCAGCAATGAAGAAGCAATTACATTTTTCACTGTCAGAGCGGATGCACAGCGACGGTGATAATATTATAGTCGCAGGTGTAGGTTGTGAATGGTAGCACTGTGTGAGGATCAACAGTCCAGGGCCAAAGCTATTAAGGAACAGTTTAACCTCTGACTCACCCAATACATCCCCCCTTCTCCTGTGGCCTCCTGGGACCCAGATATACCAACCTTTTCAGAGAATTTGTCAGAGCCTGGCTGGGATTTGACCAATTGTCAGAGGTTGTGCAATAAGGCTGCTTAATGGACAATAATAAAAAAATCAACACTGCGCGACAAAATTACTATATCAGGTTATGCATGACATGCAGGTGCAGAATGTAAGGTCCTTTTTTGAGCACACAATGTGCCTGCCTGAAGATGCATCGGTACCCTTGGTATCGATAACTCAGGAGGAGGGTTTCAATCTTGTCCATTTTCCAGGTCACTCATAGTAAGGACCTTAGTCTTTCACAGTTCAGATTGCAGAGCCGTGCCCTTCACATCTCTGTGGAGAAGGGAAGCTACATTATATGGAGGTACAGGGAGAAACAGCAAAGCAAGGTACCCCCCTCAACCCTTGCATCCATTACAGTATGCCTTGCTGGCAATCACCAGATTATCTTAAGGACAGACTGAATCAACAAGTTTTTCCAAAGTTCTAAAATATTCCAATATGCACCATACATATAGTAGAAGACATTACTTATTGTTGTCAAAAGAAAATGTAGTTGCTGTATTTGCTTAAATTTCCATATGGACTCATGGTTCCCCCTTATCTGTCTTTAACTTTTTGACCAATACTGTTTTTGCAGGTTTCTCCAACAGCAATGCATTTGTAACTTAATAAAGACAACTGCTTTGAGGTCAGAGTTCTATAAGATTATTTGACATAAATTATTTTGGAGTAATGTCTCCTTTATTAACCGAGGATCCTTTTTCATCAAAGAAAAAAAATGGCCAACGCATATTTAGCGACTAATATGACATACAATTGTCACTTCTTCTCGGCCATCTAATTAGTTGTTTTAGACAGCTTGCAAGCTGCTACTTAAAATGATTTGACTCTCAGCAATCTGATTAGTAGCCCTTAAAGTAAATTAAAACGAGCACACAACCTGATTACCGAAATTCAAATGGCATTGGCATGCAAGACACAGATTTCTAGGGCGAAACTAATCAGATTCCTGAAAATCAAATACTTTTGAAGTACCAGGTGTCAAGCTGTCTAAAATAACTAATGAGTTGGCCCTGAAGAAGCAACATTTGCATGGCATATTAGTCGCGAAACACGTTGGCCATTTTTTCTTTGATGAAAAGAATCGTCAGTTAATGAAGAAGACATTACTCAAAAAGAATTGATGTCTAATGATCTTTAAAAAGTGTGACCACGAAACAACCCATCTTCATTTTGTCCTGGAGATAACGCTACTGGCGTTGAGAACTACAAGTGTTTCTTGAGGTCCTGTAGACATCTTAATTGGACTCCTTACTCCCCTATTTTCCTTAGTTTTGTAGCTTAATGTAAACTACATATTCAAATGTCATGTTTTTCGGTCTTCATAGCGATTCAGTATTCTTAGTGACATTAACCTTTTAAAAATGTACACATGTATTATGAGCATAGCATGTCTCAAGCTGAAGGGCAGTGGAGCACTATACAAACACAAACATTGAGTCAACGAGTGATTGGTTGGGTAACTGTGTTCTGAGAGTGGAACTTGACTGTTACTGCATCATGATGTAGTGTTCTTAAAAGTGGTGCGTCTTCAACTCTGTACTAAACTGAAGCATGGTTGGGTGGTACTGGTGGATACAGCCATGTAGATCCCAATCCTATGTACATCGCTAGAGTAAAGTTAAGCATATCTTAGGAGTGACCACACAATGTTGATAATAAAAACATACTTCATGTGTAGAACTTTAGGGAGAGTATTGGCTGTCTCTATCCACTGCAAATAACGAGCCTTGCCAGTTATTCGAGTTGATGATATGACATTTACTTAACTAGGGGTGATGTAAGGTGAGATGCCCTCAAAAGGATTCTAACCCAACCCACGACCTGCAGGTTGGAGCAAGTGCAAGTACCAAGAGGCTAAGCTGCTGTACCACATTGACTGTAATCTTTTTTTTTTCACTCTTAGGGAACTTCTCCTATCGGTGGCTTTGGGTCAGGCGCTGTCACTGCTGATCTGCGGCATCAACCTTACCAGCAAATACTTATCAGAGGATTTTCATGCCCACACGCCTCTCTTCCAGAGCTTCCTCAACTACATCCTTCTGTTCCTGGTCTACACTACCACACTAGCTGTGAGGCAAGGTAAGACGCCCTCTCAGGAAAAAAAAAAATCATACTACGGTGTTTCATGTATCTTTTCCCTCAGCAGTTATAGGTGTGTGTTACCTTCATCCACCAAAAAAAACAATTGAGACAACAAGGGGAAAGGACCTTACCTTTTCTGTAGAAAAATTGCTCTTAGGAGGACATTTTTTCCCAAAAGGGGCAAAAATGCAGACCCTTCACTAGTGCAATGTTCTTGTTTTACTGATAGTACAATGAGCCCTCTTACACTAATGGATTCTCTCTGTCTCCCATAGAATCGGATGCAATATTTATGCCCAGACAACATTTCAATTACACACGAGTTATTCACATTATTTCAGGAATTGAATGTTACGCTTGTTATGTGAACTTCCCAAAAAGATCCCATTGCGCCACATTGCGTGAATATACCACCATTCATGGCATAAATAGAACAGGAGCATGTGAAAAAAATGAACAACCAGAATGTCACAACAATTATGTTTTTGTGCTTTATTTAGCACAAAATACATCAGTCTGTCAAAAATTGAAATGACAACGCATTCTGTCTAAAGTACAGCACTGAATGGCGGCTTTGAATTTCAGTTAATTACTCACAATTTTCCCAAAATTTCATGTAATTACACAAAAGCAAATTCAGCAATTTTCTTACACTCCCCGAAATATTCTGCTCTGATATGTGTATTAGGTAACAGAGAGACAAACAGAACTTAATTGTAGAAATGATGCTAATATTCCACTGAACCAGCTACAAGTCTGTGCTGGGTTACTCAAAGGAATTATTCCCACCGCCTTACAGCAATGCTTGCAGTCTGAAGGGTAAGCATGAGGTGTACTACTCAAAAACAGCAAAAGTGGCCAACAACTAACTGATGTGGCAGAAATGTAATTTCTAATTTCTTACTTTATAGTGCTAGTTTGTATTGTTTCCTATCCACTTTTCGCCCTTTGTGCAATTCGCTGTGCATTTATTATTTTTGTCTGGGACGGTCATCAACTCATCAAGAGGCCATTGTGAGGCTCGCCCTATGGTATGTGCCCCAATAAAGGTCAGTCCAAGGTGGTCTACAAAAAAGAGGGAAAGATCCATTTCAATTATTTGGTAAATGCTATCACTTATGTAAAAGCAACTGTACACATAATTCTTATTGTTAAACAGAGATTGAACTGTAATTCATGCTGTTGCTAAACACATGGGGTTGCATGAGTTGTCAATATAAGCCACAGGGGATTCCCTGTAAATTTCTAATGGAACCTGGGAATGAAGCTATAAATACCCACAATGCTCACAAGAGGTATGCGAATAATAAAGAAAAATGCTTTTCAACTAAAAGTGGTGTAATCAATAGTCCGCATGACAATGAAAAGAAACGAAAGACCCACGTATGTTGCAATTACATTCTTTCATTACAAACACTGAATCATAACTATAAATAAACACTTGGCAAACAAGTTAACAAAGTGCTTAGTACATGAAGTGAAATTTCAACATAATGTCCAAATGTGTTTTTTTTTTGTGAGTTTTATATAGCGCGAACACGACCCGAAAGTATCAGAGCACTTTACATGGGCACCAGTTGTGGTGCAGAACAACACAATCATTTTGTTAGGCATTGGGAAATTAAGTGATCTGCCCAGAATCACAATATGTTGAGTGTCCCTGCCGAGACTCGAACACAGTTCCTCCGATTCGAGGACGGCCACGCAAGCAGTTAGGCCACATCCGGTTAAAAGTTGAATGAAGATAGACATAACAAATAACTAGTCATAGAGAAATAAGCAGTAGAGTGTCCATAAATACATCCCTGTATTTACTCTTCAGTAGTGGTCTAAGATACAATCTTTACTGTTGCATTTGTTGCCAGCATCATAAGCCTACCCAAACTTATGGGTCATCATCAGGAATATTAGAATAATCCCAAAGCACCCTGGGCCTTATTTACAAGCTCCTTGCGCCACCCGCACGTCACTTTTCCCATGTTAAAAATGACACAAAAGCAGCTCAAGGGGCTTGTAAATAAGCCCCCCTGCGATTTAGACACTTTAGTAAAAAATCCAACAAGCTAAAGATCATGACACTTGATATGTACTGAAAAGTCAACTAGCTAATATTTTGACAACTGCAGAAGGCCGTATTCAATGAGACGACTAGATTCAATGCGAGAAGAAGTAAGGTGAACAGATTTTGAAAAACAAAAATCAGGACATTCCATAAACAAAGAAGTAGAACTACAATTTTGCATCGACCATGGGTCACTGACTGACTTGATAGATAGTGCTCACTAACATAAACAAACACATACATTAAGACACTAAGGGAAATTAAATGCAACTTTATTTAGTTATTGGTAACTACATTGCTTTCTACTCCGAGCTGCAAATTCTGCACTGGAGCACATGACAGCTTAGCTCCTTGTGTATTTAGTCAAAAACCGGGCTATGCATTGAGTTTAAAGAAATTTGCCAAGCCATATGACGAGAAACTGGCATTGTCCTGGCAAATCTAGGTTGTCTGATCATCCTAGGAATAAGTTCTTTAGAAAAATAGTGGAATGGCAGTGGATGAATCAATCATCTGATCACACCCGGGATCTCACCTCGTTGTCTTTTGTGCCCCCAATGAGTTCCTCACAATCACATTTATTTATAAGTGCCCATATTGTAGCACAGTTTTGGTCAATGAACAAAGATGGTAGAGGACAGTAGTGTAAGGCGCGAATTTCAAAAGGTTTTGCTGTTAGTAGTTGTGACTTAATCTTGCACAACTCCTGGCTCACGCCTCAATTCCAGGAGTAAGCCAGAATCCTGTAGGAGTAAGTCACAGCAAATCCAGGGCAGGTAGACTGTATGATTAATCAATCATGGTAGGAGAGGCCAGCAAAAATGCTGATTTCGTAAGCTATAAAGCTTTAATAAATACTAGTGCAAGGGGTCTTGGATCTCCAGACCACGTTTGTGCAATTTTCAAACTCAAAATCCTGAAATTAAGTTTGAGTATCAAAGAAAAGCTACACCACTGCATGGGGAATCAAGCTATAATTAATGGCCAGGCTTTTTCAGCACAAACATGTTCGCTCCAAAGAGTTAAGAAGCGCAGGATTGTCTATGCCCTTCATAGAATCAAGTGGACAATCTAAAGTGATCAAGTCAAAACTGGAGCCAAGGTTCAGTCTCCAAGGTTCAGTATGTACGTCCTGTGTGACTGTCATCCAACCAAAACAGACACAAATGTGTGATCTTGAACACATTTGCATAGTCTCCTATTTCATAGCCATATAAGTAGCGATATTCGCCATAGGTGATAAAATATTAACGGAAAAAAAACTGCCACCAATTTTGATTGTCTTCAGTATTTTATTAGGGAAATGTTAGAAATGGACACATGACCTAAGGTCGATAAATACAATCCATTACATGCTCATAAAGTACAGCAAAAGCTATTCCTTTGTCGCCTATGGAGACACATACCTGAAAGGGTGTAGCCAAGGAGTAAAGCATATGTAAGTAATGCCCTGGTAGGACAGGAGAGCACAATGAAGTAGGAGCCAAGTTTCCAGGAGCTGTGGAGTCAGGACGCAGCCATAGTTCATACTGAGGGCTCATTAATGATGACTTACCCTGACAGACACTTAGGGGCCCATTAGGATGTCGGGCGGTGGCACCACGCGGTGGTGGCGGGGCGGAAAAACAGCTTTTTCGGCCCGCGAGCAGCGGAACTCACGCCCGCAATATTAGGATAGCAAAACATAGGTCATTTCCCGTCCGCCGCAGAGCGCCGCAGAGCGCTGCGCATCGCCATCATAGTGCGCCCGCCACCGCGGCGGTGGGAGCCAATGGAGACTCTCCGCCGTGCGGAATGACGTCTGCCCGCTCAACAAATTAGGATGGCCCAAACAAGTCTACGCACCGGAGCGGAGACACCGCCCAGTTTAAGCAGGCGGAAACTCAACAGCGGAGCGAGATAGCCGATACCCGGACCCGAACACCATGAACCCAGCCCTCCATATGCACCTGGTGATATTCCTCCTACAACACTATCGTCAGGTGGGCCGCCGCGGACGCCGCCGCAGGTACGCAAATACACAAATGCAACACACAACACACAGGCCGACACATGGTCCAATCATCACACAGACACGCTGCTGGGGGTCACAACTAGGCATGAGCGGATTTTGCGGATTGGCAATCCGCGAATTTGCGGATTTGCGAACTCGCAATCCGCAAAATCCGCGAATTCCCGCGAATTTGCGGATTTTTTTTTTTTTTTGTGTTCGCCCGTGTTTCTGCCAGTTCGCGAGGGTTTTTACAATTTCGCAATTTGCGAACTTACCTGTCGGGTCGCAAGTTTTGCGAACTTGTTGTTTCTACGTGTCCAACCTGTTTGGGACACTCTTCTTCATCACTGCCACTCTCTGTCACCACTGCCACTCTCTGACTACTCATGCCACCCTCTGGCCCACCCATGCCACCCTCTGTTTCATCACCACACCCTCTGGTTGTCCAGTGTACATTATTTTCGGCAAAGCAAAGCACACCTTCCCTGCCTCAAGTGACCTGAATTAATTTGGGGCTGATTAATGTGTCACAGAATATTTTTTTAGCTGGCACCTGCTTCCTTAGTGCGCCCTGATTAGTGATCTTTTGCACTTGCTAAGTGCTTTCATTGTTGCAAAATTAGTTACAACACCTGCCCTGCCCCAACTGACAATAATGAATTAGGGGCTGATTAATGGATTTTAACTTCCAGCCTGGCTCCTGCTTGTCTCCCTTAGCTGTAATTCATGACCTTTGTGGCATATGTGTAACTATTCTGAGGTTCAGAGCAGGGTCACATAATAGTTTCAACTGGCAACTGAACTCTGGAGGGGCCCCTCAGGAAGCACTACAGGAAATGGCTACTAATGATGTGCCTGAACTTTTGAACCTGGTAAGTAGTTACTTTCAGTTTTGCTTAGATCATATTTCTGCAATTTCGCACTTATTCGCGGGGCGCGAACTCACGCGAACAGTGCGAGCAGTGCGAGCAAAATCCGCTGCTCGCGGATTTGCGGATTTTGCAGGAAATTCGCAAATCTCGCGGATTGCGGATTTCCCGAAAATCCGCAAAATCCGCGAGCGGAACGGATTTTCCGCCCATGCCTAGTCACAACACATCCACAAGGACACCCACACATCACCCACCTGACAACATGGCACCCCTCAGCATCCAGGACACACATCGTCCGCCAACCAGCAGCAATGTCCCGCTCCCGGTCACGTCACCACCGCGGTCGACACATGCCCACTATGCACAAGGCAGGGCCACTCCAAGGCATGGGCAGGCACAAACACCACAGGGCCACACTGCAACACACCCCATCAAGTCACAAGCCAGATGCCCATCCAGTGCACTCCCATGCACACCAACAAGCACTGCAACAAGCAAGCACAATACACACCCTGCACCACACAACACACAACCAGGGAGACAGCCACTGCAGCAGTGGCTGACAAGGAACACACAACACCAGTGCCATACACACTGAAGGCTCACAATCCTTTCCAGCACATACACACACAAACAAACACACACCATGGGTGTAGCCACAAACACAACACACACACAGAGATGCCTCAACAAATGCCTTCACAAGAACAACACACAAACACTACAGGAACACATACTGAACTCCAAAAGAAACAGACTTACCCTGTACTCCCAACTGGGGAAAAGCAATGGGAGCACAGACACAACAGGAGTACATAACATCATCACTCAGGAACAAAACACACACACCATAACACAAATCACACAAGAAGTGCATCTGGATAAAAACACACTGCCCCCTCAAAGCTACCACAGATGCACATCAAACACCGATCAACAAACACCACAAGGCATCAGGGGATGCACATCAGGCAATGCCCAGGTCACATACACACAGCACTGCATGCTCAACAAGCAGTGTGTGCAGAACAAGCACAACAGCCACACACACACATGATCAACACAACCACATCACACACACCACAATTCAGCATTGCACAAATACTACAGCACACGCAGGAACTGAACCAATACCACATCCAACACCAACACATCCAACACAACAACTACACATGCACCAGTCCGGGACACAAGAGCCAATCCACCTCCACCAGAGCAATGGGCAGCATACACAGCTGAAGTGCACATGACCACCACAGAATGACTAATAGCACAAGGACAGCCCACATACACCATTGTGGCAATGTCCAGAGTGGAACAACACTTATGACCCAAGAACTGCACCACAAAGCACAAGCTCACAAATGAAGTGATGGGGAGGCACACACACATGGAAACCATACATGGGGACAGCTGACATCAAAGTGAAATACCCTGCATGTCAGTAGCAGACATGTAATGGATGTCCCACACACAAATAGAGCGAGGGAAGACACACAATGGCAATGCACAAGTGGCGCACATAGAGGATGGCGTAACAGCACACACACCATGCCATACAGGAGGAGAAAAACCACCATGTGCCTGCAATGCATCACAAATATATATAAATATATATATATATATATATATATATATATATATATATATATATATATATATATATATATATATGTAATTCTATAGATATAAACATTATTAGTGTATTCAGCAACAAATGTAATTACACATTGCATGCTGTTAATAATACACAAATGTTTAACATTTTAAAAAACATCAACATTATACTGCTCATAACACTTCGTATTGCTGCTTTAAATAGTTGTTTTATGTGTATTATGTGTGTTCATTCTCAGAAAATGAATTAAGCATTTGTAATCTTTTGTTGCAGCTGTGGATTCATATGCAATAGTAGTGCAATGCTGCATAACACTATGGCTGATGCACATGATCCACATCAGTAAATCTCAGAGGCAATTGCTGGTTGATGTTTTATATTCTCCCATTTGAGTTTTTATAAATGATTTATATCGATCTGAGCTGTGGACAGAGTGAAGTGTAACAGCATGCAGTGTGTATTTACATTTATTGCTGCATACGAGAATGCCATAGTATATTGTTTATGTCTATGGAATTACCTGAATGTATATATATATGGCAGGAAAATGGTGCTCACTAGATTGAAAAAAGCTGTTTTACAGCCGATAAGCATCTCTTCTGTGTTCCTGCATCTGGAGTGGCCTGATTCATTAAACAGGTTAATTCCCCTGACTTGGAGCGCTGGCTCACCCCGGGGCACAAAACAAGTAACTAGGGAAGGGGGCTGTGCGCCCCCATTCCAGGCCATATTTTACCCTATGGACCACCACCTTCCTGAGGCTTGTGTTAATTTAAAGTGGGAGGGGGTAGTGCAGTCTCCCTCCTGGGTTGTTTAAATCACGGGCACCACCACCTCCCCGGGGCTGGCTCTGTGTAAAGTAAAGGAGGAGGCCATGTGTCTCCCCTCCTGGAGCCAGTACTGGCCCTGAGTACAATCACTCTCCAGGGCCAGCTCCCTATCTCCCAAGGTGCCCACCCTCTGGAAATAGCAGTTTGCTTCCACTTGGTGGAAGCTTTGACAGCTCCCGCCAATCAAGATCAAACAGTAACTCTGCTTCCAGCGGGTGGGAGCAGTAAAACTGCTCCTTCTTGCTGGGAGCAGACTTTTAAATTGCTCCCACACACAAGGAGCAGCATTTTAGACTGCTCTCTATGTGTGGGAGCAATGTTGGCTCCCGCTAGTGGCGGGTAGCTGGCAGCAACCAAGGGGGAATTAAGGCTCCTCCTCGGTCCCCAACACTGCACACTGGGCGCCCTGGGCGGGCTCCACTGCACCCAGGAACATGAGGCCTCGCCCCGGAGTATGGGGTCCTCGGACAGAAATTGGCCTGGGGAGGGGGAAAGCATGACCCCCTTCCCTTTAGTTCAGAAATAAAAGAGGAAGTGCCCCTGTATAGTCGAGGCCTACCTTTTTGTAGTCTCGTTGTCTCCTTTTGACGAGAATTTATGTTATCACAGATTTGTGAATAAAGGCACTTGGATCACTGGAGAAATTACCTTGTGGTCCTTTATGCAGATGTAGTGTAGAATATGCACCCATACAGCCACTCACTGACAGACATATACAGCCACTCACACACTCAGAGACAGATCCATAGAGCGACTCACATACCCACTCACACAACAATACAGCAACTCACACACCCACTCACACTCTGATACAGACAGTCACAGAGCCACTGAGATGTCATGTTAGAAACAGTATCACTCATTAGTAGTACAGAAAGACTACTACTTTAACTTATGCTGTAGCTTACTATATATCTTTAAGTCTCAGAAACATTTACAAAACACTTACTCTCACTGGATGATGTAATCAGTGATGTAATCAGTGATGTAATTTGAAATGTCAGTAATGTCACTAACCATGTCACGAGTGAAGTAATATGTGAGGTCATAAGCAATGCATTGGAGGGGGCAAAAGTTATTTTTAGTCAGGTAATTATAACTGCTGAATTTCGCTGCTTTTGTACAAGTGACATCTGAGCCTAACTATAATGTCCATGTAACCATTGTTTTTTCAGTGAATTTCTACAGTTCTTTAATGTTATTTCCTAACTATAACGTCTCTATAATCTTTGTTTTTTTAGTAAATATATATAATCACATATTTATATATATTTATGTGTGATTGCTTGTGTGCGTGCATGTGTGTGTGTTTACAAACATATTTTTCCCTTATATCAAAAAGTTGTCCGTTGTCAAACACTCAGACTCTGATGAGGCAGCCTGTGTATAGGGTAATGGAAAACCTGCCAAAACTTCACTAACTCTGCTCCTCTGTAATAAAAACCTAAGGTGCTAGAGAAGCTGTGTTTAGTTATACAGTTTTAAGGTACAAGGACCCAAAGCATTTATTTCATCATCAAATGCTTTGGGCCATCTTGAAAAAACTGTGCATACAAACAAGTAATATAGTGGACATAATAAGCACACATGCAATGTGCATTTTATGTATTTCTTCCTTTTTTGCAGTTTTTTTCTATCATATAATTTGCAAACATTAGCTTTGTAAATATTTAGCAGCATGTATGGGTTCATAATTCTATGTGAATTAGAGGCAGATACATGATTTATAGATGAATTCATAGATGGCCCCGAGGCTCAGAAGGGGATTCAGATCATATTGGAGCCCATTGGCTTGTTCTTTTCTTGTGATCCCACTTGTTGGAAATATACATCTTATATTCTAAAACATCTTCTTAGAGCATTATTCAGGGATCATTAGTCTTGTCCAAGTGGGCATATATGGATCTTGATATTTGTAATGTTCACAGGACATGTTTTAGTGTTTAGAATGCATTTGCAGATCTCACATCATTAGTTTGGCCCTGGTGGGTCTGCCACCACATCTATATTTAGACATCAATTCATTTCAAATTCCTTCTCCCAAATATTTTTGTTAATTTGTTCTGCATTTGACTTTGTTCTTCTAGTGCCCCATTGTTAAAAACAGAAATAAATGGGGGGGTAGGGGCGGCGACCGTGTGTGCTGAATGCGTGCTGACAACAAATTTTTTGATGTTCACTCCTGTTTTTTGGACGTTGCTCTGTGGTGTGACTTCTATGGCCCCCACGAGCTCTGCAAGCGTGGATGCCTCTCGGGGATGGGGAGGTGACCTTGCGGTCTCTTTGGGATGGTTGTGGCTGGGTTCTTCCCCTCGAATGCTTGTGCTTGCGCGTCTCCCTTGGATGCGGCTTCTGGTTCACGTGCATGACCGGTACGAGCACTGTGGCTGTATGGAGGTTTGCATGGCGTGGTGTTTTAACTTTCCCTTATGCATATCAGCATAGGAACTTGGAATGTGAAGGGCCTTAACTCCCCGCAGAAACGGCAGAAGCTCTGGAAGTATATTGTGGATCACCATCTAGATGTGGTCGCCCTCCAGGAAACCCACCTGGCTAGGAAGGACGAGTTGAGGCTTCGCCACAGACAGTTCCCTCTTATCTACAGGGCATCTGCGCCCACGAAACATAGGGGGGTGGCCCTGCTCTTCCGGGCTTCCCTGCATTTTCAGCCCCTGGGAGTGAGTGTGGATAAGGAAGGCCGTTGGCTACTGGTGAAAGGTTTGTTGCGTGGCCGCCTGTGTACTTTTGCTGTATTGTATGCCCCAAATGCGGGTCAGAATGGCTTTTTGCAGGGTCTACTGGACAAAATGGGGGACTTTGTGGAGGGTCACTTACTCTTGCTGGGTGATTTCAATATGGTGTGGGACAGGGGTTTGGATAGTTCTGGGGCCCGCAGGGCGGACACTGGTGTCTTCTCAGATGAAACTAAATGTCAGTTGGGTGATATGGGACTAATCGACAGTTGGCGCTTTCTCCATGCACAAACTAGGGATTACACCTTTTTTTCCAACATTCATAGATCATACTCCCGCATAGACTATATCTTGACTAGCCAGGCTCTTCGGGGGGACATTCAATTGGCTAATATTTTTCCACTCTCACTATCGGATCATAGCCTCGTGGTTCTGGGACTACACTGGGCCACTGGGGGGGATGGTTGGCGTAAGTGGTATTTCCCGGCGGCTCTGGTGCGGGATGAGGTGTCCTGTAAGGCCTTGCGCGAGGCTATTGATGAGTTTTTTCTCCTCAATCCCCCGGCGGACACATCGGTGTATACCACGTGGGACGCGTGCAAGGCCTCTCTGCGGGGCACGTGCCTCGCTCTCAACGCGAACTTGAATAAGCTAAGGCGCGAGGAGAGGGAGGCTCTTGAAAAGGAGCTGGCTTCTTTGGAACAGGCCCACAAGGCAAACCCCTCCAGAGTGACACTGCGCCCCCTGACGGCGGTACGAGGGAAACTGAGGGCTCATTATAATAACAGGGCGGAGTTTACTCTTTTGCGCCTTCGGCGCACCTCCTACTCCCAGGGCAACAAGATCGGGCGCCATCTTGCCCGACAACTCCGGGACAAACGTGAGAAAGACTATATAGGGGGGATTCACGACCGAGCGGGCTCTGTTCAGCATAAAGATACGGACAAAGCAGCCATATTCGGGCGCTTTTACGCGGCGCTCTACTCGGGTGACGCTCTCGATCCGGAGGCTCAGTCCAGATTCCTGGAAGGCCTACCTCTCCCGAAAGTCTCTAACGAATGGAATGACTTATTTTCCTCCCCCATCACCCGGGAGGAGGTCCTGGATGCCATTAAAGCCCTGAAGTTGCACAAGGCCCCTGGGCCTGACGGCTATGCGGCCCTCTTCTACAAAACGTTCGCCTCCAACATCTGTGACTACTTAGTCTCTCTCTTTAACGCGATGGCGGTGGATGGTAGGACCACGGACTCTATGGCCGAGGCATTGATCACCATTATCCCTAAGCCGGGGAAGGACCCCGCTGATTGTACATCCTATCGCCCGATTGCGCTTCTCAATTTGGACGCCAAACTGTACTCTTCTATACTAGCGGGTAGACTGCAGGATCTGATGCCTGCCTTGATCCATCCCGACCAGTCCGGGTTCATTAAGGGCAGGCAGACTCATGATAACCTGCGCCGCGTCGTCCACCTCATCGAAAAGGCGGAACGATTTCGCATACCTGCGGTGCTAGTGGGGCTTGACGCGGAGAAGGCTTTCGACTGCGTCGACTGGGGGTTTTTACATCAGACGTTGGTGGCCTTCGGATTCTCGCCCCTTTTCATAAGGATGATTGAAGCCAATTACAGTAGCCCTACCTCTCGTGTGCTGGTCAACGGCCATAGATCTGAGAGTTTTCGTCACTCTCGAGGGACGCGCCGGGGGTGTCCCCTCTCGCCACTACTTTTCGCCCTTAGTATAGAACCGTTGGCGTTGGCGGTGCGGGAGGACGAGCGGATTCTGGGCCTTCCTTTTACAGGCGAACAGCATAAGATTTCGCTCTTTGCTGACGACGTCCTGTTGTCCATCAGGGACCCGGCCCTGTCGCTACCCCATGTCCACTCGGTACTCTCCGCCTACGAGGAGGTGGCGGGCTTCAAAGTTAATTTTGATAAATCCTACATCCTAAATCTGACTCTGTCGGCGGGGGAGGTGCAACTAACCCGGCTGCTTACTCCGCTCGCATGGGCGTCAGCGTCCTTGCTCTATTTGGGCGTAAGGTTGACTTCCACCGTGGGTGCTCTGTTCCACGCTAACTTCCCCCCGATGTTATCTTCCGTTAAGACTGAGCTGGAACGGTGGAAGCCTAAATTCATTTTGTGGCTAGGCAGGGTGCACGCCCTTAAAATGGTGCTCTTTCCCAAACTGTTATACCTGTTTCAGGCTTTGCCTATCCCGATCGGGCTCGACTATTTTCGCCGATTGAAGACCGTGATGCTGCGATATGTCTGGCAGGGGGGCCGAGCACGGCTTCCGTTTGCGGTTCTGCGGCGCCCACGCTTGGAGGGGGGGGTTGGCTTTCCGGACATGCATTTGTACTACAAAGCTGCCCAGCTGAGAATCATCGTGGAGTGGTCCCAACAGATGTCGGAGAAGCATTGGCTCCACATGGATCGGAGCGTGGCGGGCCGCTCCATTTGGGATCTGGCCTGGAAACCTAAAGCAGACCGGCCCAAAAACGCTTACATTAGCACTCCCACGAGCACAGTGCTGAAGGTCTGGGACACGGTGAGCGGCGATGACCGCTGGACCACCTTCCCGTCCCCGTTCACCCCGATTCATTTCAACCCGGCCTTCCCCCCTGCCCAGACGGAAGGTCCCTTTGACGCTTGGAGGGAGGGTGGCTGTAGAGCCCTCACCCACTTGTTCCATGGCGTCGAACCTCTCACTTTCCACAACTGCATGCTGGATTATGGTGTTCTTCCAACAGAACGCTTCAGACATCTCCAACTTCTGCATTGGGCGACGTCACCTGCGGTGGTCGATGCGGCCACCAGACCCTTATCGAAATTTGAATCCTTCCTCCTCCGCACCTCCACCATGAAAGGAGCGATTTCCTTCCTTTACAAATTGTTGCTGGACTCTGCTGTGTCGCCACGACCGCGATACCAAGACCATTGGGAGGCCACATTGGGGAGGGACATCTCTACTAGTGAATGGCAGGGCCTATGGAGGGACGTGACGGCACATAATCACTCTACTGACCTCAGGGAGGCACATATGAAACTCATCTTTGATTGGTACCTATATCCCTCTAAATTGCACCGCATCTTCCCCACTGCTTCTGATAAATGTTGGAGGGGCTGTGGGATGTTGGGAGACTTTAGCCATATATGGTGGGAGTGCCCCACCATCAAACCATTCTGGGCTGAGATCCTATCCCATATAAAGGACATCTTGGGTTACCCGATCCCGGACTCCATGGCCTTTGTCTTATTAGGGCTTAGAGACCCGCTGCTCGAGCACCAGACTAGGGCGGATAAGCGTGTTATGTGGCTGTGTCTGGGTGCGGCTAAGATGACTCTAGCAGCTGCGTGGAAGTCACCATCTGCCCCTGCTGTCTCCTTGTGGCATGCCCGATTGTGGCGTCTGTTGAGCATGGAACGCCTCTCTGACATTTTCCTAGGGAATTTCAAGAACTTTATGTGCCACTGGGGCCCGCTTGTGAGGTTTCTGTCCCGGGGTCTGCCTTCCGCAGTGTGTCCGTCAGCGCTGCGGTCCCTTCATCTCTTCCAAATTTGATTTCACGAGTGTCTGTAGTGCTTTGTATGCTTGCTGGTTGCCGCCACTGGGGGGAGGGCGATGTTAGGGAGGGATGAGGGAGGGGGGTCGTTGGGGTCATTATTTCTTTCTTCCTTGTTCTTTCTTTGGGTGCGACAAGCTCTGATTGGGGATGGCCACTGGCTTTGGGTGGAATCCGAGCCGCTCTTTCTATCCGAGGATGCCGCGTCCACTGTTGGGATACCTGTCCTGGACGAGGGCCTGAACTGGGCGGACGCTCCCCCGTTGCTTTTTTTGGACTGTTGCCAGCTCTTTGTGGACTTTGGAGCCTTGCTGCCCTTCTTCTGCGAATGATTCCCTCCCTTTTTTTGCGCCCCCTGTGTGGGGTTTTGTGGCGGTATGTCGCCTGTCTTTCTCACTTTCTTTCCTGATTCCCTTCTTACTGTCTCCCTACCCCCTTACTGTTTTATCTGATATACTGCAAAATAAAAATTTTACAAAAAAAAAACTGAAATAAAATACATATATGCTTGGTTCAAGAGGACATTGCAGTACTATTCAGTCCGTCATTTCATTGTAAAATCATAATGGTGAATGAGTAGGTAATTCTTTACTACTGTTATGTACCACCGGTTTACATGTTCCTAAATTGATGGTGTATTTCGATTTTTCAATTTGTGCAACTCCTGGCACCGGTTCCCTTCCCTGGGGTATTTCATCACTCTGTATAGCCTGAGAAAGTTGATTTTGGTCCAGTCACTGTGATAGAGCATCTGGAAATGATGGGATAAGGGGTATTTCAGGTCAATCATTTTGATGCCGCAGAGGTGCTCTAAATCCGCTTCTTTTCTTGGAATCTTTAGCTCCCTATGTATCCTCGTTTACAAGGAAATTTGAATCAATAAATTATGAAGTCAGATTTACATGTTATATATGTTCTGACGGTGTATGACGTCTGGCTGGAAGGAACTTCATATTCCGGTTTATGTGGGCTATGCGTACATGCTTTGCATTTAGTGCATGAACGAAAAAAAAAACTCTGGCTCCTCCCCCCAATAGCCATGTTCTTTGATGCGAAGTATCCATTTATTTAGCCGCACTTAGCCCATGGTTCTGACCTAGAGAAATACCACACCCTGAAATATTGGTACTTCCACAAGCAGTATAATAACCCTAAAACTCCAGGGCGATCTTTAAAAACTCCTACAAGCCATTAACTGCTCACTCATGTCTCAGCTCACACAGTTGCATAGTAAAACACATAATCACTGGCAGATACACATCCACAAACAATATGGACCACGTAGATATTGAAACACAGAGGGGCATATTACCAAGCAATAGCGATAATTATCGCTATTGCTTGGTTAGAGACAAAAATGTATCACCGACCTGCAGCGATTTTTATCGCAGATAAACCTTGGTATTACCAAGGTTTATCGCAAATGCGAGAAAAATCGTCCGCAATGAATTAATATCGCTGAAAAGTCCGCGATATTCAGGCATTACCGAGCTAATGCTCTCAGCCATGTTATCCACCTACCATTGGATAACATGGCTAAGAACTGCTCAGGGCAGGTGTTAGCTTTTGGAGATATTCGCGCTTAACGCGAATATCTCCAAAAGTTGGTAATAGGAGATAGCGATGTTAGCAACTGTTTCCAGTCGCTAACATCTTGGCACACCCACTTTGCATGTCATTAGTGATAAATTTCTCTGACATGCAAAGTGGGGCCCAAGATGGTTGCTATCCCCTACTAGCTGTCGCTAACTGGTGTTAGTGACAGCTAGGTAATAGGCAGATAATTTTATCTCCGCTCTCTTGGATTTTAAAGCCAAAAAAGCGGAGATAAACCCCCTTGATAATATGCCCCAGAGTTACACACACAGACCAATACCTAATGTATATTTGCAGAGACCAACATTTGTTATTTTTACACTTGCTCCAGGTGCACTGTGAATTTACTACACATTTTCCCTCTTCCACACTTGTCTTCCTAAAACGTCTATTCCTTGTGGAAATTCCACACCTAGAAATATATGGCTAATTATAATTTTCTGTCGCTTTAATTTGTGTTGCAAAGGACGTAGTTTAAATCTCGTGAAAGGTTGCGTGGTGTTTTGCACAAAGATTCATCATGCTGCACACCTTATGTTTTTTTCAGCAGAATCAAATCTACCATGAGAAATATCTCGTATTTTTTTGCTTTAATAATACCTTTCTTCTGTGTGCGCTATATAGTCATCCCTTATGCTGTATGCTTGAGTGCTAGCTACATAGCAACATGCAAGGTGGCCATCAAAAACACCAATGATAATATACGAAAATTGTAGGATTTAAGAAAAAAAAGTAGTTTGGGCCCTTTACAACTCATGGCCTTGTTCGATAAGAATCACATTTCTGGACAGTTAAAAGAAAACAATATCCAATGTCCAATGAAAAATAAATACTACTAAACATTTTCTTTTATTTTGTAATACTTTCACCAAGTCGCATTCTTCAGTTATCAGAATAAGTTTTGAGTATGGTAGTTTTTGGGGGAAATCTAACAGGAACCAACGAACTAGTGCAGTTGTGATTTTTCAGCACTGAAGAAGTGGTCTGTTTTAACACCCCCACCAAGTGTTCACCGTCTTGCTACTATAAAGAAAGAACAATTTAATTATCACTTCATGAAAAAATATGTGTACCTCTATGGGGGATTTTACATTACATTATGCTTATCACTGGCATATGGTATTTTTGAAGATATGTATATATATATATATATATATATATATATATATATATATATATATATATATATATATATATATATATATATATATATATATATATATATATATATATATATATATATATATATATATATATATTGTATTTTTATGAGACTTAATTAAATAAGTGTTTTTACATGTTTATTATTGTAATACATTATTGGGTTATAATTTGGCAAATTGGAAATAGGTAGCATGCTTCCCACCAAAACCTAGTAGGCGCTATTTTGGATAAATTGTTATGTATTAGGCTTGGGTTGGTTAAGGGTTTTTCCTACCTGGTTTGCTCGAGGTTTTGCGAGGCCACGGCGGAAATACTTTAGTGTGCATCTTTCTTTCACATATGAAAAAAACCCCACTTAGCTTCTTACACTATTCATTAATATTGGAAATATAATCAATAGTCCCGTCCCAAGGAAGAGGTAGGTTGACCTCAAGTGTCTAAATGGAAACAGCTCTCCACTAGAAATGATCACAGTCATTTAGCTACAACGCTTAGGCAAAATGACGTACATAGTTATAACCAATAGGCGTTTCTGTCAGGAAATCAAAATAATCTTCATAGGTTATAAACACAAAACCTTTACTGTTGAAATGGGCACACCACTGATGTTCCAAGGCATTGTACTTGTGAAAGACCCGAAATATATTTCCTTCTACCTAGTAGACTTCAATCAAACTCAATATAGATATTTTTTCCAGCATTATATTTTTGCACTTAGACAGAATTCCCCCCATGTTCTCACAGAGCAATTGTGCTGTAGCTCATTTTAGCTCAGTGTGGTGCCCAGGTTTGAGCAGGGCTCACTGACCTCTGCCAATCAAACCGCACTTCCCTGCAGGACAGACGCAACAGCATGCTATTACCCACTTCGCGCACACCAGCCGTTCCTCTCTCTGGTGCTTTTTGTGATTGTATTTCTGTGATTGCATATGCTGCTTTACATGGTTGGGAAAAATGTAGATTGAGTCAGTAGATGTAGATGTTTGCTTTGATCTAGCATCAGATGGCCAAACAGCACCAAGGAAAACCTGATCTAGTCTGAGGGGTGTCTCCATTTAACAAATTGGTAACTACATTTATGGTTCAGTGACAGGATGCGACCAGTCAATAAATTGACCCACAGTAAGGCACGATGAACCTGTTTTATTGACATCTTCTGCGAATTGCTGAAAAGAGCCCAAACGTAGTACTATGGCGTACTTCACTGTATATGTTGGTTTCCTTAATGGTCCTCATTATGAATGGCCTGGTAAACGTGGATGGTAATACCACACCCAGTATTGCTGATACTGGTGGCATCAGTGCTCCACAAAGTGGGACGGGTATCCCCAGATGTGGGTCCCATGCTCTCCATGCCACTGGAGTCAAAGTATCCTGGCTGATGAGGGCTGAAAGCCCGAAACCGGTCCTAGGATGCTTGTTTCCAGTTCGGGCTGGACTGTTCCCATTGGGCGCAGGGTCCAGACTGATGTGCATATGGCTGGGTCCAAACTGGAATGGCATGGTGAGCAAAAAAAAAAAGGATTTAGGCATAGATCTCTGTACTGGGGTGAATGTATGACATTGTTCTGCGTTCTGTCCATCAATTGTTTTTTTTGCATTTGTCACCCCGAGTGGGACGGATATGCCCAGTCGTGGGTCCCGTGCTCTCTATGCCACTGGAGTCAAGCTTTCCTGGCTGATGAGGGCTAAAAGCCTGACACCCGTACTAGGATTCTACTTTCCAGTGCAGGGAGGACCTGACCTGCAGTTTGGGCTGCAATGTTCCCATTGGGCGCAGGGTGAAGACTGATTTGCATCTAGCTGGTTTCAAACTGGAATGGCATGGTGAGCACAAAAACAATGGATTTAGGCCCAGATCTCTTTCCTGGGGTGAATGTATGACATTGTTCTGCATTCTGTCCATCAATTGTTATTTTTGCATTTGTGACCGCGAGTGGGACGGTATGCTGAGATGCCCAGACGTGGGTCCGGGGCTCTCCATGCTACTGGAGTCAAGCTATCCTGGCTGATGAGGGCTGAAAGCCCGAAACCGGTCCTAGGATACTTGTTTCCAGTCCAGGGAGGACTTGCCTGACAGTTTAGGCTGGCCTGTTCCCATTGGGTGAAGGGTCAAGACTGATTTGCATATGGCTGGGTCCAAACTGGAATGGTAGGTGAGCAAAGAAATGATGGATTGAGGCCCAGATCTCTGTACTGGGGTGAATGTATGACAATGTTCTGTATTCTGTCCATAAATTGTTCTTTTTGCATTTGTCACCCCGAGTGGGATGGGTATGCCCAGTCGTGGGTCCCATGCTCACCATGCCACTGGAGTCAAGCTATCCTGGCTGATGAGGGCTTAAAGCCCGAAACCGGTCCTAGGATACTTGTTTCCAGTCCAGGGAGGACCTGGCCTGGCAGTTAGGACTGGACTATTCCCATTGGGCACAGGGTCAAGACTGATTTGCAAATGGCTGGGTCCAAACTGGAATGACATGGTGAGCAAAAAAACAATGAATTTAAGCTCAGATCTCTGTACTGGAGTGAATGTATGACATTGTTCTGCATGCTGTCCATCAATTGTTCTTTTTGCATTTGTTACAGGTGGTATCATCAGGTGATCACTAGTTGAACCCATATGCAATAATGCTACCACACCCATGTTTGCTCTTAAACGTATAATCACATTGCTTTTTCCTGGAACAACATTCTCCGGGTACAAACTGGAGAATTAGACCCTTCCTAAAAAAGAAAGCAACAAATAACCATAACGTTAATTTTCACTATGGTATTCAAGCCAATCATTTTGAGCAATGAATGGTTGTTTAACATTAGCACTTTGACTCACTAGAGGTGGGAAGAATGTGAAGGAAGAGAAGAGGAATGAGAGCTGAGGAACTGGAAATGAGAAATGAGGATTGGTGGAGCAAGAATGAGCAATGATGGATTAACTATCAGGGTAATGTATGAGAGATGAGAAATGAGGGAAGAGGAATTGAGAGAAGATAGATAAGAAATGATGGACAATGGATGAAGGTTGATGGATCATGAATGATGGATGAAAAAGGTTGTATGATAGATCAGGTGTGATCGATGAGAGATAAAGCATGAAAGATGGTGGCTGAAGGAAGAAGGATGACAAAAAAATAAATGGTGGATGATGATGAGTCATGTTCCAGGAGGAAAATTGAAAGAGTTATGAAGTATAGTACATGAGGGAAGACGGATGGGGGATGATGGATGAAGGAAGATGGATGAGGAATGATCATTGATGGATGAGGGACACTGGGGGGTGTATGAATTAGGGATGATGGTTGAGGAATCAAGGATGGTAGATGAGGAATAATGTACGAGGGATGATGGTAAGGGATGATGGGTGGAAGATAATGGGAAACAAATGAAGAATGTCCTAAAATGGTTGATGTAGAGTACAGGCTTCTCTAGCATCAGAATAACAGCTAAGGTATGCAATGGAGATTGACACAAGCTATGTAGTGATGAAATAACATTGATTTACTAACATTACAAGAAAGGAGAAAAAATAATACAGCGAACAAAACATTAAATTTATTGAGGGGTCCATTTCACCACCAGTCCTTGAAAACTGGGGTGCTATTTGTAAAAACAAGCATTTACAATGCAATGGTCTCGTCTTTGTTAAAGTTAGAGCTATTGGCATTGCAAATGTATTTTTTTTCATTTATTGTTTTTTTTCTAAACCAATAAATATATGGTATTGTCATTTACAATGGCAATAGGTAAGCATTAGAGAGTAGTAGAGAGTAATAGCTTAATCTCTCGCAAATGCGAGACCTATTACATTTGCACACACACACACAGAACCCCCCACACACACTCACACAGAGCCACACACAAACACACAAAGAGCCACACACACACACAGAGCCACACACACACAGAGCCACACACACACACACAGCCACAAACAGACACACACACACACACAGAACCACACACACACACGCTAGCTGTAAAGTAATTGAAGTGAAGTGCTGATCTTCTATACCTACTTTTGTTATTTTTTTTATATCTCGCATTGACATACATGCACTTTGTATTGCCAGAACTTTCTCCAGCAAAGACCAATCAACTGTTTTACATGATTATATTCTTTCACATGCACAATCAGGGGTGCAGAGGCAAGAAAAGCCAGCACAATCAGGGAACAGAGGCAAGAAAAGCGAGCACAAACAGGGAACAGAGGCAAGAAAAACAAGCACAATGAGGGGGCAGAAGGCAAGAAAAGCGAGCGCAATCAGGGAACAGAGGAAAGAAAAACGATCACAACCAGGGAACAGAAGGCAAGAAAAACTAGCACAATCAGGGGGCAGAAGGCAAGAAAAATGGGCACAATCAGAGAACAGAGGCAAGAAAAGTGATCACAACCAGGGAACAGCGGCAAGAAAAACAGGCACAATCAGAGATCAGAGGCAAGAAAATGGGCACAATCAGAGAACAGAGGCAAGAAAATGGGCACAATCAGAGAACAGAGGCAAGAAAAACGAGCACAAACAGGGAACAGAGGCAAGAAAAACAAGCACAATGAGGGACAGAAGGCAAGAAAAACTAGCACAACCAGGGAACAAAGGCAAGAAAAGCGAGCACAATCAGGGAGCAGAAGGCAAGAAAAACGAGCACAATCAGGGGGGGCAGTGCAAGAAAAACGAGCACAATCAGGGAGCAGAGGCAAGAAAAACGAGCACAATCAGGCGGGCAGAGGTAAGAAAAACGA
This sequence comes from Lissotriton vulgaris, assembly GCF_964263255.1. Taxonomy (NCBI): domain Eukaryota; kingdom Metazoa; phylum Chordata; class Amphibia; order Caudata; family Salamandridae; genus Lissotriton; species Lissotriton vulgaris. The sequence goes on along the minus strand of NC_141694.1, from coordinate 755,120,578 downwards.
GCGCCATCAGGGGGGCTGATGCAAGAAAAACGAGCACAGTCAGGGAGCAGAGGCAAGAAAAACAAGCACAACCAGGGAACAGACAAACAACCCATCAGAGAGCAAGACCTGGCCCTCTTCAAGCGGGAGGGGGCACAGTGAGTCCCTCACCCAGCAGAGTACAAAGCGCCTCAGAGGCAGCATGGCACCAACTGCCTCTCAGCAGACAGGGGTGTCCTTGACTGGTAGATCCGGCACTCTCAAAGACAGAGGGAGGGGGGACAGCCCCCACCAAGAAACGAGAATATTCATGACAGGGAGCAAGAGTGGGCCTCACAGCCTTGTATGCAGCAACAAACACAAGGCACCCCGCTGGGGGCACCATGCATCCCTCCTCACACACATACACACACACAACCCTGCGTGTCGCTCCCTGCGCACATTTTCTGCAGCCCCCCTCCCTCCCCCTGACTGGTCAAGAGCCAAACACCGGTCTCCATCACAGACAGATACCACTGACCCGGCCTGAACTCTTACTTCAGGGCAGGGGGCAGCTCCGGGGCCGGAGACACAAGCAGGGGGAAAGAGAGACATTAGAGGGTGAGGGGTGAGAATTCTCGGGCGAGAGAGACCGAAACCCCTCAGGATAGGAGGAGTTTGGAACTAGAAGGGGTGTTTAGTTAGGGGGGCACGCCTCGAGATGACAGGGGGTGGGAAAGCTTGAAGGGAGGGGGGGGCCCGTTAGCAGTTAGTTTCCTTGGGGTGGGGCAGGGCTCGAACATCAGCCGGGGAGGATGGGTGCAGGAGCTGAGGGGCACTTTAGGAGCTCAGATCACCGGAGGCAGAGGACAGATGGACGGTGCTCCTCCGGGTGAGGGGCAGAGCTTGGGTGGAGGCTCGGGCGGTCGGTGACAGCGAAGCTCGAATAGGGGGCTCAAAAGAGGAACCAGCGGTCAGTGGACTGGAGAAGAGGGGGGGGGGGCAGAAATCGAAGATTGGGGTGGGGCGAAAGGTATCCGAGGAGAGGGCAGATATCAGGCAGGGTGGAGGGGGTGCCAGCGCTCCGACCCAGACGTGGGGGAAGGAGGGGGAACTCAGCCGAGTGGGGAGGGGAAGTGTCCGGGCGGCGAGGAGGAGTTGGTGGGCACTTGGGCAGCACCCGATCTGGTGCAGGGTACGCACCTATGCAGACATCCGCAGCCCCTCGCCTCGGGCCGCTCATCCCGGAGGGGGGTCCGGTATCCACTGCTGCTCCCGCGGGGCCCCACCTCCAACTCTGGGAGGGCAGATCCGCTGCTGCCGGGCAGGTGACTCGCACGGCGGATGGCTCCGGGGAGGGGGCAGGTAACTCTGTCCTGCTCCTGGGCCGGGCCCAAGGGGGGGGTCCGATGCTGCTCCAGAAGTAAAGGTGGGGGAGCAGCCACCGATCCTGCCTATGGTGCACGCTGATCACCCTTCTGAGAAGGGGGGAGCTTGCACCTCAACGAGGGGCGGTCCCTCCAAGCTGCTGCTTGCTCCTCCAGAAGTAATCCTGCAGCTCTGGGGAACGGATCCAGTCAATCCTTCTACTCTAGAAGACATGCTGGGTGGGGATCACTTGATCTTGCAGCTCCGGGAGACCTGCTTCCTTTTTTGGGGTGACACTTATGCGCCCGACGAGTCCACCCACCTACCCCAACGAGAGGGGATGTCCCGGTTGTTCCTGGGAAGAACAACCGGGACGTCTGGCCCCAGTACTGCCAGCTCAGCCCATGCAGGCGGCTCCTCCTCCTGCCCTCCACGGCTTGGGGCAGCCAGGGTGGGGAAGCGGGAGGGCACCGAGGGGTGAAGAGGTGGGGAGGAGCACAGAAGGGGCAGGGAGAGAGACAGAGGGAAAGAGAAGAGTTGGGAAGAGACGGAGCAGGAGGAGGACACCAGGGGAGGGATCGTGAAGACAAGCGCTCGCCATTTGCATTCAAGCCCGTCCTATTCAGACTGGGGGGCGTGTTTTTTCCTGATGACGTCACAGAGAGAAAGGACAGGAAAAAACATGCCCCCCCCATCTGAAAAAGACTGGGCTTAAATTTACAGACAAACCTCTTCTCCAATGGCTGTCCGCCGTTTAGGAAGCCAGCCAATGGAGAAGAGGGGCGGGTTCAAGCCCCCTACTAGAAAACATAAAATCTCGCCAGCGAGACTGCGCAAGCGCAGCTTACGCAGCCCGAGACCTAACAAGGAGAATTACTTTCAAATATTCTGGATTATTTTTACATCCCCCACTCTGGAAACAATGTACTGGTCACTCTGAGAGCATAATAATGTGGGCACTGTCTCCTAGATAATCAGCATGATATAAGTAGTGTCCATCTGTGGGGTTGGGGGTGGAGTTGTCCTCAAGAATAGATGAAGTAACATGTCCCTGAAGATAAGATTCAAAACTTCACCTCGAAACACAGTCAATAAGTAAAAAGAGGCTCAAAAACGAGCTTGAGATCAGAAAATTAGAAAAACCAATGAGATGTATTAAAATATCAAAGTACAATACAAAAAGAATAACAATACAGTAGTTGCAATAAGTCAGCCAAAGAACATAGAAATCAATGACCACGGAGGTTCTCAGAGTAAAATAAATGCAGCAATAAACCAACATCTGAAAAATAGGCTAAGTCTCCATGTGCAGCAAATCTGTAGAGAATCAGACAGCATCCCCAGTTGAAACCCACAAGAGTCAGGCTAACCCCCAAATCTGAGGGTTTATAGCCAATTGCCTTTTCCAAACTTTTTAGGCTGGAATCCTTAGGAGTCACTATATAACGTAGGGACAGGTGGACTAGTGTGTAATGAGTATTTGCGGAGGATGTACAGGAATGTACAGTAATTTATATAGCGCAAATCACCAAGCAGTTTCTAAGCGCTTGCTTAGGGAACCCGTCCTGGTATTCCCCTGTGAGATAGCCCCGGCAGGGTATCCGCAAGGTGAAAGCCAGGCATCCCGCCGCGAGGGGCCGTTGTGGAGATTAAGCAAGCTATTGCCCAGAGTCGCAGAGTGTGAACCCGTGAATCGAGTAGGCACCGGAGCGAGAATTGTCGAGTCCATGGACATTTTAGGACTCAAGACCCCGCCGAGCTGGGAATTGAACCCTGGTCACGGGATGACCTCTGCTTCCAGGACTGCCTCCTCTAACCAGTGAGCCACACTTCTCCACAATACCAAATACCAAATTTACAAAAGTACTTAGATGAATTCTTATATACAAAGGTTAAGTTACACACAACCCAATGTCAAAATTCAAAATATTTTATTTATTATTCACTGTTGAATTGCTGATATATTTCTAGAGTCAATTAATGTGGTTAAAAACACATGGTCACATTATTTATAAAAACATTTTTGCTAAAAATTCAAGAATCACAAAACTTAGGTGCAAAAATGATTACACTTAAAACACAAAATGTATTAATGAACAAATTGGTGCTGAAAAGAAAGGTGGTAACCTAAACCAAAATCAAAACGACTGGGAAAGAAAGAATAGATGAGGCTCCGAAAATGGTATAGAACAAACAGGGGCGTATATAAATAAAAATAGGTAACAACAGAAGGGGCAGAGCCAAAAATAATTATAATATAAATAACAATCAGATACCTAATGAAACCAAGGTAGTAAAAACAGTTGATTAACAAATGGTTATTAAATAACAGAGAATTCAAGAAAAAAACACATATGCCCCATATAATAGTATAAAGCAATAGGGAGAGGCATAATGATAACACCTTACAAGATGGCCCCCGTAAAATAGGCAAAAAGGAGGCAAACAACCATGGACCGCCCTAATGAGAGTTAATTAATTGATAATTGACAATTAGGAGCACTATATATAGAGGAACCCTGATTCCCTCCAAATTCACTTGTGGAGCGAGAAGGCAGAAGGGAGGTCACGGTTCAGGATTCTTCTTCCACCAAGTAAGTTGCAGAAGAAATACCCAACCTAGGCAGGTAGCTATAGAGAGCAGGGGCAGGGATTAATTGGCAATACTTAATCTTTTACAGCTTGGACTAAATAAAACTCCAAACTAATGTAATTCCCCAATTAAATGAAGGGAACCACAGAAAAGAATTAATAAAATTGTGGAATAAATTGAAGGTAAGCAGGCTGTAATTACCCAAACAAACATCAAGGAAAGGGGAGACAGGTAGGAAAGGGGAGAGAAAATATTGAATTTGTGACTCCCTTATAAATCATTATGTTTTCAGACTTAAAAGAGAAAGTCCATGGTTTCTACAAGAACAACACGTCCTCCCCAAATTCCCTTGAAGGCCATCAGCAGTAAGGAGAGAGGACACTAAGGGTATACTCATGCACAAATAGAAAGAATGCGAAAAAAGAATAATGAAATAATGACTTTTTTAAACAGAAAAATACAGCTTTTTGGGGCAAAAGAAACAAGAAGGTACATAAAGAGTTAAATGAAAGGTATCTTCCTTACCCTATGCTATATATGTAAGAAAGAGGCACTTGAAGGGTAAAGCAATTCCTAATGGCAATTTGTTTCTCTCTAGCAATAAAACAAAAGCAAAAGATAACAATATGCCATAGGAACATTATAACTCCATGTGGAAGTAAATACTCCCTAGGTAAGAGAAACCTAATAACAGGTTATAACATTAACAACCACAATGTAAAGGACAGAGTTAATTGATTTTTCTTTTCCCTCAGCAGGGCTTGACTTACCAGCAAGCCTATAAGATTTTTATCCACACAGATTATTGGAGGTCTTTTCAAGACCCAATAGGTATGAGACATTTTCTTATAACAGTTTCAAAAGCTAACTTGTCTTAGCATATGCAGGGATATGAGCAAAGGTTTTTGACAGGTTACCAAATAATAGGGGATTAATAAGGATACATTTAAGCATTTAACAATGGTTAATGTATGAAATGAATAAATAGGATGTTCATGATAAATACTTAACGAACAGTGATATTAGATACAATTGTGAAAAAAACAACCCTGTACCTTGTCTAACTGATTGTTATTATACACCTTTTTGTTTAGATGTGTTTTTAAATTGAACATCAATGTCCTGAAGAAGGTGCAGATATTGTAGATCACCGAAACGCCGCGTCGACAATTTGTTCATTAATACATTTTGGTTTTTAAGTGTAATAATTTGTGCATGTAAGTTTTGTGATTCTTGAATTTTTAGCAAAAATGTTTTTATAAATAATGTGACCATGTGTTTTTAACCACATTAATTGACTCGAGAAATGTATCAGCAATTCAACAGTGAATAATGAATAATATATTTTGAATTTTGACATTGGGTTGTGTGTAACTTAACCTTTGTATATAAGAATTCATCTAAGTACTTTTGTAAATTTGGTAACCTGCGCAAATACTCATTACACACTAGTCCCCCTGTCCCTACATTCTATAGTGACTCCTAAGGATTCCGGCCTAAAAAGTTTGGAAAAGGAAATGTGTTGTTTTGAATGCTTGTTACCCATTCCTTTTCCAAGTAAAAGGGTATCTCCCTCTACATTTTGTTATATAGCCAATTGCACCACTGAAAATTATCGAAACTGCAATGTCAGCAAAAAGAAAGTAAAAGTATCATTATATTGGAAAATCACATTAATTTTGACTGCTTTCTCCACGAAGCAGCTAGCAACTCCAGTACCTTGAGACCCTCATGGGCGATTTGCATCGCTATATAAAAACGAACTGGGATAGCCCTACCATCTTAACAGTATCCCACTACATGAATATTGATTCACCCTAATCTGGAGGACAAACAAGTTACATACAAATGAAAAGGTTTCCTGAATTAATTCAATATAGCGTGCTAGCACAAAAAGCCTTGGAATATATCTAAAAGCATACTCCAGAGAGTTTTTTGAGAACTTCAAACAAAATAAAAAGTGCATATTTTGCTGTGTATGGAAATATATACACATGATGAGTAAATTAAAGTTAGCAAACGTGTTCAAAAAGATAAAATGCAAACAGCTCATAATAATAAGCACATACATATTTCTGAGCAACAAAAATCTCCAACAATACCAAACCCTTTATTATCTAATTTTATGTTTGTGTGGCTAATATGAGAAGGGCTACACACAACTGTAGCTCAAATATTGCACGGCTTTAACACTTACTCATATGATGAACCTGTGTGGCTGCTGAGTTGTTAACCTATGTATAGTGAGAGGTGAATATCGAACAGCCTGTTTGGTTACAATGTGAATTCCTGCTATGCTGGGATTTGCAGTCAGAACCTAGTCACTGGAAAAAAAGTGTAGTCTTTTAGAGCACTACATTTGTCTGCATTCAAGAAAAAATGCAGTGCTCTGTAGAAAATTAAAACAAGACACAATGGAATAAGTGACATTTAGGTCCACTGTAAAATAATTAAAATACACAAAAGAAACAGAAAAATACAATAATCAAAAAGCAATATGGAATAACGAGGTTTTGGACAATTTCTTTAACATATTGATAATCAGTTCATCCTTGATTCCCTGCTTTGTGGAGGTAGGTGGGAGTGTGACATCTGAATGTCACACTCAAAAAGACCAGTGCTTCAAGGGTTGGGATTTGTTATGGGCACACCATCAATGAATTATATTCTTGGTATTTAGAGCCAAACGAGGCTTATACACTAGGAGTCCAAGGCCACTGAGGCAGTGCTTAAGTTGAGCCTGTGGTTTCCTGTGCTCAGCACTGGCAATTAACCACATGACTGCTAAGACGTTTCCCCTCCTGTGCTGAAAAGTGATTTTCCCCATTATTCATGACGAGCTCAGCTCGTCATGAGCACACGACCAGTGTACTGCATGACGAGCTGAGCTCGTCATGAGCAGCGAAGGGGTTAATCATCAACACAGGCACTTTTCACGAGCACCAATTAAGGACACATTCATTTATGATAGTCACAGGGAGATTAAGTGATTTGCCCAGTATTGCAGGATGTCGATACAACACAGAGGCTTGAACCGTGTTCCCCAGCGCCGAAGTTGGCAGCTCTGTCCATTATGCCACACCCTCTCCTCGTTTTCATGGTTCTCAGTCGGTTCTGTTTTAGGAGGTGCTACTAGGAGAACTGATTCAGAAAAGGGGGTGGTGATGAACAGAGTGTCTGAATTAAGCAGACCACTCTTACCCAGTCCAAAGATCAGGGCTTGATCCATCGCCGTTTTTTAGCTCACTGCACCATCCCAGCTCAGAACTTGGCTATATGCAAATCAGTCTGACCCTGGCCCAGTGCATCATGGGAACAGGGCAGACCAAACTACCAAGCCAATTCTTATACTGGGAAGGAAACAAGCTACCGGGGACCGGTTTCTGGCATTTCAGCCGTCTTCGTCCCGGCTTGCTTGAATCCTGATGGTGCAATGAGCTAGGGACTCACATCTGAGTATACCCTTCCACGCTTATGGCGACAAAAATGATTCAGAAAAGGGGGTGGTGATGAACAGAGTGTCTGAATTAAGCAGACCACTCTTACCCAGTCCAAAGATCAGGGCTTGATCCATCACCGTTTTTTAGCTCACTGCACCATCCCAGCTCAGAACTTGACTATATGCAAATTAGTCTGACCCTGGCCCAGTGCATCATGGGAACAGGGCAGACCAAACTACCAAGCCAATTCTTATACTGGGAAGGAAACAAGCTACCGGGGACCGGTTTCTGGCATTTCAGCCGTCTTCGGCCCGGCTTGCTTGAATCCTAATGGGGCAATGAGCTAGGGACTCACATCTGAGTATACCCTTCCACGCTTATGGTGGACAAAAATGATTCTGAATCGTTTTTGGCCACTATAGGTGTGGCAGGGTATACTCAGACATGAGTCCCTCTCTCACTGCACCATCAGGATTCAAGCAAGCCGAGCCGAAGACGGCTGAAATGCCAGAAACCGGTCCCCGGTAGCTTGTCTCCTTTCTGGTGAAGAATTGGCTTGGTAGTTTAGTCTGCCCTGTTCCCATGATGCACTGGGCCAGGGACAGACTGATTTGCATATAGCCAGGTTCTGAGCTGGGATGGTGCAGTGAGATAAATGACGGTGATGGATCAAGCCCTGATCTTTGGACTGGGTAAGAGTGGTCTGCTTAATTCAGACACTCTGTTCATCACCACCCCCTTTTCTGAATCGTTTTTGGCCACTATAGATGTGGCAGGGTATACTCAGACATGAGTCCCTTTCTCACTGCACCATCAGGATTCAAGCAAGCCGGGCCGAAGACGGCTGAAATGCCAGAAACCGGTCCCTGGTAGCTTGTCTCATTTCTGGTGAAGAATTTGCTTGGTAGTTTAGTCTGCCCTGTTCCCATGATGCACTGGGCCAGGGACAGACTGATTTGCATATAGCCAGGTTCTGAGCTGGGGTGGTGCAGTGAGATAAATAACGGTGATGGATCAAGCCCTGATCTTTGGACTGGGTAAGAGTGGTCTGCTTAATTCAGACACTCTGTTCATCACCACCCGCTTTTCTGAATCGTTTTTGGCCACTATAGGTGTGGCAGGGTATACTCAGACATGAGTCCCTTTCTCACTGCACCATCAGGATTCAAGCAAGCCGGGCCGAAGACGGCTGAAATGCCAGAAACCGGTCCCCGGTAGCTTGTCTCCTTTCTGGTGAAGAATTGGCTTGGTAGTTTAGTCTGCCCTGTTCCCATGATGCACTGGGCCAGGGACAGACTGATTTGCATATAGCCAGGTTCTGAGCTGGGATGGTGCAGTGAGATAAATAACGGTGATGGATCAAGCCCTGATCTTTGGACTGGGTAAGAGTGGTCTGCTTAATTCAGACACTCTGTTCATCACCACCCCCTTTTCTGACTAGGAGAACTGGGCTGGTGCAAGCTGCCTCTTGACGATAGCCCAGCACTTATCATTTTACAAATGAAGCACTGCAGGTGTGCCATCAATTGCTGCTTGGATTGGAGACCCTCCTTAAACATATTCAGTGATGCTTCACGAGAGACAGTGTTGTACTTAGGACATGAGAAGCATTCAAGCAGCACCAGTCCACACGAGCTGGAGCCGAAGCATCAGTCCAAGGAGAGCCACATCATACAATGAACGCGAGTGCACTTTCAACCCTCAAACATGGCTTCCTTAAGAGGAATGCTGCTTATGCAAGGTGCTTCTCAAGATGTGTGCTAATAATAAGATAGAAAGTTACAAAATTGACCCTCATTTTTACACATGCTCAACCAGGAAATGTTCTGTATTGGATTCCAACATAAAATGTGTAAACAACTTTCAGGTGGATTAAACTCGAGATTATTAGCAATCAAGATTAACAAGAATATCCCCCTCTCTGAGTTTCCTGTTCTAGAGTTAGGATGACTTCACATCACAGGGATACAACTTTTCCAGTCTTGGCCTTTTCTTTTATAAATTATTGTTTTTAGGAATGGGCATCCATGGAGTTCAATTGAATAAATCAAAAGTCCATAGTGCACTAATATTCTAATTGGAAAAATGGGACACAAAACAAGGTGTCCTTATGATGGTGGCCCGACGGTAACCAGCTGAAGCAGGTGTGGTATTGCAGGTCTGTATCCAAGAAAAATCTGGTGGAAATCTCAATTCCTAGAATCATTAACTATGGTACACATGGTGAATATCAAAAAAATTGGTATTGCACCCCATTACTCCAATGTTTTCCACTATGTCATATTGTTAAAATAAAATGCATATTAACACACATAAAGGTATGTGTTAGACCTGGCATCTTTGGTGTGTTTTCCCCTGTCTTTTTGCTTCTGATCTCCTGTTTTTGACTGTGTGCTGCATTTCGTTTTTGCTGGTTTTAGGACTCTGGGCACTTTAGCACTGCTGACCAGTGCTAAAGTGCAAGTGCTCCCTGTGGAAACTGTATCAGTGATTGGTTTATCCATGATTGCCATTTTTGATTTACTAGTAAGTCCCTAGTAAAGCGAACCAGGTGTGCCCAGGGCCTGTAGATTTAATGCTACCTGTGGGCCTGCAGCACTGTTTGTGTCACCCACATGAGTAGCCTTGAAAACATGTCTCTGCAGTATCTGTGTGTGCAGTTTTAAACTGCCATGTTGACCTGAGCCAATCTGGCTTCCAATGTCTTCCCTCTGGAATTCCTCCAAAACAGAATGTCACTCGTAATTCCACTTTTGATGGTGTTGTTTGAGGACGTTGTACAGCTAGGGAAGCTTCCATATGACCTGAGGGGTGCAACCATATCGGTGATACCCAAACCCCGGAAAGGCGCTGGATGAGTGCATCTTTCACTACCACAGGGCACTCAAAAATATCAAAACAAAAATATGAGTCGAATTCCTGGTTAACAAATTAGCCAGAATATTACCAGCACTCGTCCACCAAGACCAGAACTGGTTTATACCTAGCTGCGGCACACTTCACTATCTTAGACACTGACATGTAGCATTAGCATAAGTAGATATTTGATACTTATTTTTAGAAAGCGAGACATATGCCCAAAGGCTTCTTGGTGCTAGCATCTTAACCAGAGAGGAGAATCTGCTTTTAGAAAATGTTGTATCTATGTAGAAAGAGCGAATAGCCATGTTTTGAGCTGTTTCCAAAATATCAGCAGGTTCCACTTGCTTCTTAAGTGCCAGGGGAGCAGATTCCAGAGTTTGCAAGTTCAATGCATGAAACGTATGCCACCTTGCGAGGCAGTATGAATTCTTTATATCCTGACATTTTTAGAGGCCTCTGAGTGAAGCCATCTTCCTGGGACACACCAGGAAAATTTGTTCTTAAGATATTCTGGCCCGAAGCCATGGAGTGCTTTGTGTGTTGTGCGCAGTGCCTTAAGCGCCTCTCTTTTTTTATCGGGAGCCAATGCAGCTCCTCCAGGGCCTTTGAGCCTGGGTTACATTTTTTTTTTTAAATCAGCCTAGCAGCTGCATTCTGAACTGTCTGTAATGTCTTGAGAGAGCCCTGCTGCAAGCCCAAGTACAGGGCATTGCAGTAGCCTAATCTTGATAGGACCAGAGAAATGACCAAAGTCTTTTGGAAGTCTTTTTGGAATAAATGGCAGGATTTTTCTGAGGGCTTTTAACTGGTGAATCCAGATAGATGTGAGTTTATTTGATTTTTCCATGAACAAAAGTTTGGAATCAAAAATGATTCCACAATTTCATGCTTTAGGAACTGGATTCAGGAGAGATCCCAGCATCTGTGGCCACCAAGTATCATTCCAGAAGGAAGTATCCCTCCCAAAGAGAGGTATTTCATTCTCTTCCAAATTCAGCTTCAGACAGTAGTTACTCATCCAGCTAACCACTGCTTGCATAAAGTTGTTGAACCGTTGTGCCACCTCCTCAATATTGCTCATGATGGACACCACAATTTGTGTGTCATCAGCTTAGGAGATGGTTGAGAAGCCAAAGGATCTAGAGCTAGATGTAGGTAAATCTAATATACCGATTCATAAATACCGAATTTTACTGATTCGGTATTTATGAATCGGTAAATTAGAAGGAGGCAGATGTAGGTAATTTGTAATACACAATTACCGAATCTGTAAGATTCGGTATTTACCAATTCGGTAAATACCGAATCGGTATTGCCCATTGATTCCTATGGGCCTTGAAGCCCATAGGAATCAATGGGAAATACCGATTCGGTATTCACCGAATCGGTAAATACCGAATCCTGCAAGGGTGCAGGGGGTGTCACTTTGACACCCTCTAGCACCCCAAGTACAGGCTTGTGTGACATGTGGCACACATACATGCCCTAAGGGCATGTCTGTGTGTCACATGGCACAGGTGTGCATGCACAGATGTGCATGCACACCTGAATTCGGTATTTTACCACCCAATAGGATTGGGTGGTAAATACAGACTCCTAAAGGGCTTGTGTGGCACTCTGTGAAGTGCCACCTACATATTGATTTACAGAATCGGTAAATTTACCAATTCTGTATTTTACAGATTCTGTATATTTACCGAATCAGTAAATTTACCGATTCTGTAAATCAGATGCCCCCTACATCCCAATTGCCAAATACCGGTCGGAAACGGCCAAAATCGGCCATTTCCGACCGGTATTAAGGCTCCTACATCTGGCCCCTAATGAGTTGGAAAAGGGGGCCACATAGGTATTAAATAGGGTGAGACTAAGCGTCCACCCTTGTGGTACTCCGCATGGAAAGGAGAAGGGAGTGGAAACAAAATCGCCTAGCCAGACTGATTGTTCTCTATCGGCAAGGAAGGAGTGCAAGAGATCATGGGCTGGCCGACAATTTCTATCTCCATTAGCCTTTGTAACAGGACCGAATGACTCACAATATCAAAAGCCATGGATAAGCCAAATAGCACTACCGCAGTTTTGATGTCCCGAATTTCTTCCTTGGACACTGTGATTGCTGATTTGGTAATGTGCACCTTCCTGACGCCGAATTGAGCTCCATCCAAAATCTTGTTTTGGTTTAGATATTCAGATATAGTGATGTTCGCTGCAGGGAGACAGCGCCCTGATTTTGATCAACATCGAAAAAGCCTATACATCAGTGCACTGGTTGCTTATGTTCCAAGTACTTGAGAGAACGGTGGGCTTTTGCCTTTTCTTCTAAAGGATAGTTCAAAATCCTCAGTACAGAACTGTGTGCACATGTTCCCGTTGTGTCCTCTCCGTGACTTTTACAATAGAAAGAGGTACACGGCAGAGATGTCAGTTTTCCACATTACTATTTGCTTTAATAAAGGACCCTCTTGTTTATTTAATCAGAAGAGGCACCAGAGATATGGACTCCAATGGTCAGTGAGATATGAGAATAGTGTCTCATATATATCCAGAGACCAGACCACGCCATTGCCCAACTGATACAAATATTTCAAATATATGAGGAAGCGTGAGGACTTAGTATGAACAGAGATACCTCCTTTTACTTCACCACTAACTGGCTTGCATGCAAGAACTCCTCACACAAAACAGGATGCAAAGATTTGCTGAGATTTTAACATTACGCCACTCGTAATGCACATGCAGAAGGAGATGTAATCATATAAAAAGCTCCCAATAAACATAATGGGTAGGGTAGTGTTATTTAAATGATTTCCCTACCGCGGCTCATATGCTTCCTGCAAAATTACCCACCCACAATTCCCTATAATTTCATTTGGAAACTCTGTTGCTTGTTGACCAGCTATCCATGGGATAGAGGGATTCACCATGGTCTCTTATCATAAGTGTATGCAATCGCTGGTGATTGTCGACATATAATACTGGGTGACTGAAATGTTCCAAACCAAAATTAGAATTTTAGAGATAGGGATGCTCCAGACAATAGATGAAAGGCCTTCTTGCTAGACAGCCTAAGTGAGCTACATTTATTCTACAGATCCCCTACACCAAATGCACTCCCTGAAACTCCAAAATCCCGATACAATAATTGCCATTCAGCACTCAAGTGAATGGAATTGAAAAGGAAACCCCATTCAGGCAAGGAAGCTGCCTGGACCAAGTAGCCAAGCTAAATGTTTTTGAATCATGGGATTTAAATGGCACCACAAAGTTTGTAAACAAATGGCAATAGATCCATATCAAATCATGCGAACAAATCACCCAAAAATAAACATGTATAAGACACAATTCTTTCGGTATTTGAGGTATTAGGGCATAATTTAGAGTCTCACATAAAGGCCCCAATATAATTACCAAAACCTATCTGTTGAGTCCAAAGTCTTTCTTCGAACAATTCCATGAAAATGGATATATTTAAAATAGAGAGATCTCTTACTAACACAACAGATCCACTGGCAGACCTGATGACCAAATGATAGGTTGACGTGGGTGGACTTGAAGAAGATCATTGGACGGCAGCTGAGATGACCAAACAACCTCTGGCCATCTCATCATAATTGCACATTATACAATTTATATATTTTCTTAGTACATTACGGCTATCCTGAAGCACTGTGGAAAATGGGATTAAACCTAAACCCCAAGGGTTGCGTATTTAGAACTGAGAGAGGAACTGACTTCCATAATTATTTTGTCATACCCTATTATCATCAAAATCTTGAAGCACATATGTACCACACTTCAAAGTGTCATTGGTTAGTCTTTCACTTTGGAACCCAAAATGCCGATACTTGGGATTATTGAATATTAAACACACTGCACTGACAGAGGAATGTTGTTGGCCAAACGAGATATATCAAGATACTAGCAATATGAGGTGGTACCCCATATGCAAAATGGCTGAAGGAAAAGGCAGAAGAAGTAGTTTACAGCAACAGGGAGGAAGAAATAAATACAAGAAAATGTGGGGTTCATAGACTATATTATTACGTCAATGTCTTTTAAAAAGATATGTGATGATATTAGAAAGGTATCAAATTGTATTAATCATGTCAGTTGTCAGTATGGTAATTTATGTACAACAATACCAGTTGCCACTGCATTTGTTGACTTGTTAAAGTAAAAAAAAAAATCTTTAAAAAAATATATGTGTGACTCCAGCATGAGCCGTGGGGCGCACCGGCATCACAGAATCGGACTAGGTCAGGCAATCAAGACAGAGTCTGCCTGGTCCTGACCGAAAAGTCTCAGAGACAACTCACATGTGCTGATGAGGGGCATTGGAAATTTTAAAAATGTCTTCCAGCCTGTGAAACTCAACTCCAGGACGGTGGTAGTTGTGGACTCCTGTGCGCATCAGCGTGCAACTACTTACTATATGTGCCAGTAAAAACTGGCTTGTTAAGAGAATGGATTTTGGCAAAAGTGGTTCGCTCAGAGACATGATAGGAGGAGGGCCACTGGAATTATACGGTAGAGAACGAAATTATGCAGCATATGATGGATTATGTGGCAAGTGCGGCAGTGGGCCTGACTGTGGCGAGGAAGGTAAGACAGACACAGTAAACCACTCAGAACAGAGCAGCAGGCGCAAGGGTTTGGAGCTGTGGTAGACAAATAAGCTCCTTGGATGCAAGCATTGCCTACTGTGGGAATAAGCCATTGCCTTCTGTATTGATTGGCAGATCAGAAAACTTTTATCTAAGGATTAGCAGCTCGCTGGAATGGACTGTTTGCACATTATTCCTTATGAATTATGTACAGAGGCAGACGAATTCCTATGCTTTTCTGACCTCTTCATGAATTATTTCCCGTAAGCTTTCAGGTCAGGGGCTTGCACTGTTTGCAATAGTTTTTCCAGCAGAAAGTATTCCCTTTGACACAAGAGCTGTAGAAAACGCATAGTGATCTGTTCATGTAAATTCCTATAATGTTATGAGGGTCAAAATCCCCGCAGTTATTTACTCTTATACTCTTATTTGGGGAGCATCGCGTATTATGTAATTTCCTGTGATGTTGCTGTCAGGGCTTGTCTGGAAACAGCAACCAGCCCTGGCAGATTGGGAGGCGGGAGGGGGGGTGCTAGTAAGAAGCACCACTCCCGCTTTTCTGACAGGGGGCTGATATTGCACCACCCCTGCAAAAACCCCCAGTGACAAAACCGGCCCCCACTGGCACAATACCGACCCCCACCCTTCCTGCCCACCGGGGAAATGCCCGGTGCCCGCAACGGCCAGTCCGGCCCTGGTGCTATCATGCTAATTAGCAATCTTCAAACATGATAAATCCAAAGTATTTTTGGCCACAGAATTTTGGCAAGTATGCAACTATAAATAAAAACACTACTAAAAAAGCCTTCACTAAAATTATGGAATATACGTAGAAACTTCTTTGAACCTTTATCCAACGGGTCTATTAAAAAATACCTTTTCTCCTCTCATGCATTTTACATCTACTGCAAACCAAAGCTGCCTAGTCTTGATTCGGCCCCATGCCTCATTCCTTCCACCACCGCTCACTCCCTGACTCCACCTAGCTCTTGCAGATTCTTTTTCATCCTTGCTTTTTGCTTTGTCGCTGTTTTCCTATCTTTTTCGTCATCCTGCCTTCTTCCTTTTCTGCCTTTCTCACTCTTATTCTGCATCAAAGTTTAATGATGAAAAATAAGTTCCAGTTACCAAAATAAGCGTCAGTGATTTCTACCTGCAACCACCAGCCCAAATAATCTCTGGAGTACAGACAATTTCGACTCTGTAGATCTAGCACAGAAAAGTGTATTGAATCTGCTTCTTGACTTTGGATGCCTAATGGGGCCCAGGTGCCTGTGTGATCTAAACAATCAAATGCTTATCTTTTTTAAAGAAGTTTGAAGGAAATTCATAGAAACTTTTTTTTGTTACAAATTCTTCTATTTCAGATTTAAAATCTTCTAATGTTTAGTGGATTTGAAAGTGACGTTATTTTTTAACTACATATATATAAATTAAGACTGTAAAATAAAATTAAAGATATGAGACATGCTTGCAGAAATATATATTAAGCTGGCCTTTTACTGGTATTAAGTGGCAACCGTGTGGAGAGATTGCTGCATGAATTTAGTTAATCACCTGTCCCTTACTGAGCTATTTAGGATATCTATAACAACATATTTAGCATAAAAAACATAAAGATAAAAACAATACTCTTTCTTTAAAATATTATCACAACATCGAAACAATAAATATATACATGCCACAAATCTTGGTGCAATCAGTGTGGTAAGATTAGCACTGGGTCATTAGTTAATTAGTTAGCTCAAATTATGTATCTGAAAAGAGGGACACCCCACAAAAGATAGTGAGTCAAGTCTCAACTATACGTTGTGATGCTATCTCAAAGTGAGTATCTTTCCTGTGTAGAAAGATACCCATCAGTTGTCGATCCTGGACGCCCTGTTCATCATTTGGGTTCCTTCACACCAGGAAGGTAAGTTTTTTTAAATGTCCACTGTAGACAGCAGGAGCTCACACCTATGTCTAAACAGTGGAACCCAGTAGGTGTTATCATATACTAGGGTGTGAAGAGACAACTGTAGAGCAGTGCAAGTGAAAGGTGAGAAAAAAAGTGAAATTGTGATATGAACAAATAACATTGGGTAGTAGAAAGGATAAGAAACTTTATTACACACCTTACTACTCCCAAGTCAATAAAATGCGTGCAATAATAGTGGCTTGAACCTATAACCACTAATCTTTAGATACGGTCAACATGTTTCTGCAGTCTTAAAGTGGAGCCTCAAAGGTATCCTGCTGCTTTCTTCAGGACCATGATCGCGACTGCTCAATAAAAAGGTGAAAAAAGAAAATATCACCTGGGTATTTAGTGGATCTTCATTCTTCATTCTTCATTCTCCTCACTAGGCCACAGCTCAGGTAAATGGAGCCCCGCACTTCCGGTCGGTACTCCGGACGTCCTTCTGGGCTGTCTCGGGGAGGTCCCCGAGACAGCCCAGAAGGAGATCAGCTATTTTGGAGAAGACCAAATAGTAAAAGTAGATATAACAGCACGACCAGTTCTGTGTGAGTCTTGGTGAATATATTGAAGATCTGGTAGGCGTAATTTCCACCCTCAAGAAAGCACATACTTTAATCTTTGGGTGTAATACCCTTGTCAGGCTAGACACAATTTCTATGGATAAGATACCATGAAAATCGGATGCCTGAAGCATTGACTCAAAATGCAAATAGTGAAGCCCCATGTCTTCCACAACTTTTAAGGCTATTGTAAATAACTCAAGCTGATCAAGATCAATGAAAACCAGAGGATATCACTCAAGCATGGGGACTGTTGGGCATATTAGCAAGAACCTCGTTAAAATTATCGCTGTTTTATCGGCAGGAAACTGCCGCTAAAACGGCAATAATGGGCTTGTTAATATGCGTTATAGAATTCCAATAGAAGCCCAAGTTAGATGTCCTGCACATCTAACCTGGGCTTTTATTGGAATTCTCTAACCCATATTAGCAAGCCCATTACCACTGTTTTAGCTGCCGTTTCCTGCGGCTAAAACGGCGATAATTTTAACAAGTTTCTTGCTAATATGCCCCCCTATTCCCAGTGAGGTCCCAGACTGAGTATCAGAGTGTCAAATTATGTATTGCTTCTTTATAACTTGAGACACGGTTGTGAGCAGGATCTTTTGCTCAAAGCATGTATCAGGCAGTTGTCATTCGGAACGTAGGTTTGATCATCTGAGTGCAATATAGATATGCTCCCTGTTTTTATTTGGCAACTGACTTCCCTCCATGGACGCCTATTAACCAAAATAGCAGGGGTAGCCAAATCATATCATGCATCTTTTGGTCTTTAATGACATCAAAGGATTGACCCTCCATCCCACATTCCTAGTTGCTTCTGAGGGGGCTAGTGGAAGCTCAAGATGTGGAAAAACTGCAGAAAGTAAGCTGAGATCTTAGACACAGGTTCAGTTTGCATTCCTTCTGCTGCCTTCATGTGCCTTGGGACCAGGGATAGTAAGAGAAGTACAAGGGGTGCCAAAGGGTGAGCCTGGGATAGCAGCTGCTTCCTCTGACTGTGTTGTATTGGCAGACTTGGTTCTAGGGCCGGCTTTTGGCATGGGCAAGCTGGACCTTTGTCCAGGTCGCCAGTCTTGAGAGGGGTGCAAAAGGCGGTCTGCTTTAAGGTCATGTAGACAGCATAGTCCCTGTCACTTGGCTCTAGTGCTTTAGTTTAAACTACATTTAATATTTTTTTCAACAAGCAACAAATGCTGGTTTTAATACCCCATCAGCCACCTTCCTTGCCCGCCCTCCCATTTACCTCTCACCCCATGCGGCCACACACTGACAACCCTCACCCGGTCTCAACCAACAGCTTGCCACCAGCATGAGAGAGCTACGCTGCTGGTGAGTCAGTTGAGCTTGGGAAGGAGCTGAGATTTTCAAAGGCCAGCCACTTCTCTGATGTAATCAGATTGTGAAAACAAAAGGGCCTCCCTGCTACCTCATTTTATTCAGCAGCAAGGGCATCAAACATTTTTCCGCCCATGGCATTAGCCTAGCAAAGGCGACTGTGCTTAGATTTAATAACATGTCAGTCAATTCCTTTCCTAGCAAATGATTAAGGACAGAATTTAGATAAGATTTTTTAAATTATGGTCCTGCCTCAATGGGACCCACACCACTATTTAACTCAACTGAGCTCCGCATTGGCGCAAGATCTGTGGTGCGAAGTGACACAATTCCAGTGTGTCAGAGTCAACACTCGAATAAAAAGGCGAACAAGATCAGAGTCTCCCTTCAGCAAGGCAATTATTTTCCAGGAAATATTTCCCTCTTCCTTCTAGCAAAAGGAATGCAAACAAGACACCTTTTTAGTTTTTTTCTTCACATATCTTCAGAACTCACATGACAAGAAAGCGGATGTAGCTCAGGTAACGTATTGCCCTTATAGCGAGATGTGGAAACAAATTAATTCTCGCCTGCCTCCTGGCTTCTTCCTCTCCACGATTGCCTGCATGTGATGGCTTTCTTGTCTGACACCCTCCAGGGCACATCTCTTCGGTGTCATTCTTGACAGCTAGCGTACACAAAAGCGGCACTGCAAATTTTTTGTAGTCTTCAGAAGGCGTGCAACCAGGAGCACTTTGAACATGTATGCATTATCAAGCAAACCTTTGAGTTAGTAGATTTGCCTCCTTCTGACAACCTCAGTCCTTCTTGGAATGAATACTGACTCAGACCTTGTTATTCTTCAAAAGTCTGCGTGTGTATGTACGTATTGTTATTTATATAGTGTGAACCTAGCTTGGAAGCAACAGTGTGTTGTATATCACTTGATGGAATGGTAGACAATCTACAAGATTGTGTACATCAACAGGGGAATACAATCCACTTCAAATTTATTTAGGCAAAGGGAGATTAGGGGCCTGATTTAGTGTGGGATACTCCATCACAAACGTGATGGATATCTCATCTGTCGCATCATGAGCGATTTAAATTTAATGGCACTTGTGGTATGGCGGACAGAAAATTTGTCACGTTTGTGATAGAGTATCCCATCAGCACATTTCTAAATTAGCCTTAAGTGATTTGCCCAGAATCACATGATCAAGTCAAGCGCCAAGCCCGGGATTCAAACCTGGATTCCAGGTTCCAAACTGGAAGCTCTAGCCTTTGACCTTCCTTTTTGACACTCTTTCTTATGAGTTCTCATCTTTGCCTGTGCTTAATGGATTGCGTTTTTATTAATGATCATTGCATTGTATCGTAATTGCAGTACACATTATACAGTTACATATTACTCCAGGTGAGGTGTTGTAGCACTTTACAGCAGATATTGCACTACTCTGGAACCCAAGGTTAGTGGTTAGCTCACCGGTTAGTAGTTATTATGGGTTATTGAGATTCGTTTTAGGCATTCGAGAAAAGCTTTCCATTAATTTACACCAGTTTATTTGTGGCTGATCAAATAAATATGAGTTCATTGTAATCAGTTTGAGATCATGCAAATTTTACTCTTTGGTGGAAGATTAGTTCTTAAATTGCAGTAATGTAGTTTCAGAGAAGGGGAGATTGTGATTATTGAGGTGAGGACAATTTGCAGAAAGATAATGGGTTTATTTAGAGCTAAAAAGATGAATTGCTTTGTCAAAAACGTGATGGATATCCCATCCGCCGTATTATGATCTTCATAAGATATAGTGGGGTCGTAATATGCCGGACGGGAACTCCGTCACGTTTGTGACGGACCATTCCCCTTCTCCAATATCTAATTAGGCCCAATATCTGAGAATAGGGTAGCTAGGCATGCAACGTAGAGTAAGTTGCATTCAAAGAGGAAGAATGCAGAGGAAAGAGGGTAAGAAGAGGCCCATTTGATGGAAACAAAGGAGAGAGAACAACATATGGTTTTATATCATGGTCACTTTTCCATGTAGGGTTTTGTGAACATAGCTGGGAATGTTTTTAGAAATAGCTTTCTATCTGAGGATGCTCTGAGGAAACAACATTGGGCGGTGCCTCTCATAGGTCAATGAGTACTACGGACCAAAGGCTAATAGGCCACAACTACTTCTTTTGAAAGGCTGGTAGATCTGATAGATTCTGTCATGTGTCTGGTCTGTGCCAGTAGAAGGCAGAAAGTCATCCAATCAGAGCGGATGCAACTGAAGGCCAAATGCACCTGAAGCCGAGTAGGTCATATGTTAAAGTGATATTCTGAAAGAGTGGTAGGGTTTGTGTAGAGTTATTCATCCCTGTGGTTCCGAGAGGCTGGATGTCTAGGGCAGAACCACACCTGATTGGCTGTTTGCAACGGTTGGGCCAGAGTCAGCCTACCATTAGACAAGCGCTGAGTAAATCATCTTACAGGTTGAGAGTCTGAAAGGCTTGAACAGTTGGTGTAGGACCAGTTTGCGAGCGGAAAAATGCTTTCTTAGATGTACAAAATGCAAAAAGGGCCTTGCATGTGCGATTTGGTGTCTGGAAGTGGCTTGTTTAATGTGTCTCTTCCAAATACCGAATCAATATGGTCTGTATAACTGTTTTGCGACCGAATCCCCGTCGCAAAACAGCATTATTTTACCACTGGTTTAAACTTGGTGGTAACCTATTCACAAAGGGGAAAGGGTTCAGTCCCCTTTCAGAATGTTAAAATATTCTATGAGAGGTGGCATTGGTGCCACGGACCACTGCCTACTCTTAAAAACGAAACAGTGAAGTTTCCTTTTTTCCTTTTTAAAGGGCTGAATTTCAAAAAAGATTGTTTTAGTAAAAAGCAGTCACAGACATACTGGTCTGCTGACCTCAGCAGGCTACCACCCCTTTTGTGGCTGCAATTCCTAATGGGTCGCAAATTGTGACCTTTCTTGTTATTATGCACAAGATAGGTCTATTTGCGACCCACTAGGAAATGCTAATGAAACTCAAAAGGGTTAGGAATTAGGAATCCCTGCCATCTCAGGAATGGGTGCCTTCTAAGTTCAGTAGACCAACATGTCTAATGTGATTGCTTCCTAATAAATACATCTTTTTTTTAAATGCAGCTGATGATCCTTACAGGAAAATGGGATGTGTTTGTAAAGAAAAAATTACATTTTGCAGCATACATTTTTAACACTCTCCAAGGGCTCTTCAAGGGACCCCATTCCCTTTGCGAATGGGTTACCACCAGTTTTAAACTGGAGGTAAAGTATAACTGTTTTGAAACCAGAATTTGGTGACAAAACATTAATACATGCCATTCTGATTTGGTATTTAAAAGAGGAGTCCCTTTCAAACACCAAATCGGTATTTAGTAGTTAATGCAAATTGCGATTTGTGAACAAGTTACTGATTCACAATTTGCCTTTTGTACATTGTAAAAAGCTTTTTACAGTCGCAAACAGCCTGATTCTGTAATTCTGGCCATTTGAACTGGAAAAAAGCTTTGTACATCTGCCCCTCGGGTATTAATTTGGAAGAGAGTGACTCCTACCACTTATTAAATACAATTTGGTTAGGTAAAACCACAGTTCTGAGAGAATCTCTACCCAGCCCCTTCTAGCACAAGGAGCTGGCTATCCCCAGGGATATGTGTATTGAGTTCATGAGGAACCAATCAGTACCACCAATTATAAATTTAAAAAAAAACACAACCAAGTTCTCAAATCAATTCAGAAAAATAGGAGGAAACATAATTAACAAACAGACACCCAGGATAAGGGTAACCAGAGATATGAATTTTAAGTCAAAAATACCTGGAAAATGTAAGAGCCATTGAAAAACTACAGTTTGTAGTTGACCGTGACCTAGCGTTATTTCAGGCCCACTGCAATGGTGTGAAATCAGATGCACAAAGTGGTTTTTCCTGGTTAAAAATGTATATTTGGACTTAGGGCTTAATTTAGATCTTTGAGGATCTGGTTCTGCTGTCACTTTTTCAATTGTTTCACTGCCCGCCTACTTGGCATTCTGCCCACTCTATTTAGATGTTGGTGGGTTATCGACGTCAGCCATGTCCCCTTCTCCACGAATGCGTTGTGTAGATTGCATGACACACTTAAAATCTCCATTACTTTTTAAAGTTGATTTTAGGCTTTCCTCCAGAGAACGTGGTTCCTGTAAAAAAAAAATTATGTGTACCTTCTGTTGCCAAATCGAAACCCTGATCACCTCTTCTGCTCATATCGATCAGCCCCCTAGACCTCAGTCCAAGCCCTAAAGCGGTATTAGTGTTATATCCTTTTGATTCAATTTGTTCTTTAACTTTGTGTAGAGGAAGTGACGATGGGGTGGGCAGAACGAGGGAGAAAAACAAATAAGAAAGAGAAGGAGAGATTGAGAAAACAATAGGTAGCTTGCGGAGATGAGAGAAACAGAATGATAAAGAGGTTGAGAGTTAGAAGTTGGACAGAAGACAAAGATATACTTCCATTTCCAATGTTAAAATATAGGATTCCGACTTAAAATGTGTTTAGATTGTATACTGTCTATAAAGAAATGTGTTTTTATGCACCCTACAAAATATTATATCAAAAACTAAGTACATACAACAACATTGAAAAAGAAGTTGTGTGACTGGTAAATCCGAGTGCATTGCTGCATGGTCGGGTCACAGAGAACAATAGCTTAGGATAATTAAAAATGTATTATGTTGTGTTTCACTCTGCAGTGTTGAGTACATTAAGAGCTGCCCATATGTGAACAATGACTTCTACCAGCTCAGATTCTAGGTGCTTTACCAGCACTTTCATAATTTGTGAAACTAGCAGGCTTCCAAAATCCCCTTCTGCAGTCTGTAACAGCTCTAACACCATTCTCACTTACAAACAAGCTACCTGCTCAGACAAGTGCAGGATCATGAAGCTGATCTGCCCAGCAGCATGATGTGGAGGGCTGGCACAATCTGTTGTATAAGTTACCACTGCAGTTGTGGCTACAAAAAAAATGGAGCCTTATATAGAATTTGCTGGATGGGATACTCCATCACAAAGGTGACGGATTCCCTATCCGCCATATTACAAGTGAATTATAGTGTGGCTGACAACATATCCGCTGCACTCAGGGCCTGATTCACAAAGGTAAACTTACACTTTTGTGTAAGTTGAGGATTGTTTGGTATTCACAAAGGGATTTATGCGTAGTATCTTTTCGAGGGCACATTCCCCGCTCATAAAAAGATAGGATTGTCCTTTCTTTTTATGTGCTGAGACTGCATGCTGGTAAAGATACTACTCTTAATCCCTTTGCGAATTCCAAACAATCCTAAACTTACACACCAGTGTAAGTTTACCTTTTTTAATCAGGCACTCAGTGATTAAAGAATTGATTTTAGGCCAGGTCTGGACAACAAGTACCCCTAGTTGTCAATCAGGTAAGATTGTGTTTTGAGTCCTTTTAAGTATATCAAGATGCCATTTCGAATAAAACAGCTTGACTCTTTTGAACTGATTCGAATAACCATTGATCAAATATGTCTTTGGCAGATAGTATTTGATTCTACTCATATGTTCTCACCTATTCCATCATAACATAGCCACAATGATCATTTCAGAGAGGGTAAGTTTAATGAAGTCCTGAGAAATACATTGCAGCAGTGGTGAGTGGCGATGATAGTATTGACAGCTAGTACTTGAAGGTAATGACCGCGAAATGAATAATAAACTAGTGCAGTTTTAGGAGATGGAAGCATGCTTTGATGTTGGGTTCATATCCAAGCGACAGGCCAGCCATGCATCCAAGGTATCTTTGTTGCTGGCATGCGGAATGGTGCATCCAATGGTCAGCATGATGCATATGACACAGCCAAAAGATTGCGTTATTTCACCCATGATGCTGCACATTGGAATGAGTTCTGCTGTCTTAGGTTCTGCGTGAGGCATGTGTATCCCAGCCAGTCTGCGCATCAGTTTGAGAAAGCTGAGCCATTTCTTTGCTGGTCCAATGTAGCACATGCATACTGTAAGAATGTGGATTATTAATTGGGGTGGAAGGTTGTACACCACAAGTAATAATGTCACTATTCTTGTTAGGTCCAGTAAAGGTTTCAGGATTTTAATCCTAAGCTCAATCTGTGCTAGCTATGGCACAGATTAGACAGGCTTCACTTAAGAGAATGTGTAAAGCAGTTAGAAGTATCAAAACAGTTAAAAAGTCTAAAACCCAAAACAATAAAAAAAATTAAAATGGCAGAAATCCAATAAGTGGAACCGGAGACATGAATTTTTAAAATGTGAATTCAATTTTATTGCCAGAAAAGTGCCAATAGTAGACAACTGGTTGCACAAGTTTAATTTAGTTTCGTTTTTTAATTTATAGTGTGCAACAGATACCCAAAAAGGGTTTCCGGGCGCAAAGGACGAGACAGGACTGAGAGACAGATAGACCGGTCAGGGTAAGGCGCATAGGACGAGACAGGACTGAGAGACAGATAGACAGGCAAGGGTAAGGTTTAAGGCCAATCTTAATGTTCAGATATGAGGCCCAGGTTGGTTCCCTTCAAAGAGTTGCTTTCTGTCCTTGAAGATTTTCGAGAAGGGAGAGTTCTCAGCGGGGAAAGGTAGCAGGCTGGATCTGAAGACAGAGTTGTTGATGACGGGGAGCCAATGGAAAAAGTCTTAGTGAAATTGTCGATGAAGTCAGTAAAAGCTCAGAGCTGGAAAAAGTCAGGAGTTGACGCCCAGGAAGTCGATAATGTCAATCAGATGTGCTTTGACATCTGGTGAAGATTTCTCCCTTCCAACTTAGTCTCTACTCTGAAAGGAGACTTGGCATTTTCATCTGCTGCACTCTGTGTATAATGCTGCTGTAAGCGCGCTGCGCTTTCAATTTTAAAATACCGCTTTTCCTATTTCTGTAATTTTATTTTTCTTAGCCCCTGCTTTTATTGTCTCCGCTGCGCCCACACACTTGCACTATTATCGGGCCCCCCACCGCTTTTAGAGCGGAGTTAATAGGATTTTTGTGGCTTACTCGGGGCTCCTGGTCGCCATATTGGGGCTGCTGTTCCTCAGCGCTCCACCGGATCCAGCGCTCTAGCGCTCCGCTTGGAGAACAGGTGAGGCTGCATTTAAGGCGAGCTGGCTGTGCAGCTCGTCCTCTAGTAAGGAGACTTGGCATTTTCATCTGCTGCACTCTGTGTATAATGCTGCTGTAAGCGCGCTGCACTTTCAATTTTAAAATACCGCTTTTCCTATTTCTGTAATTTTATTTTTCTTAGGCCCTGCTTTTATTGTCGCCGCTGCGCCCACACACTTGCACTATAATCGGGCCCCCCACCGCTTTTAGAGCGGAGTTAATAGGATTTTTGTGGCTTACTCGTGGCTCCTGGTCGCCATATTGGGGCTGCTGTTCCTCAGCGCTCCACCGGATCCAGCGCTCTAGCGCTCCGCTTGGAGAGCAGGTGAGGCAGCATTTAAGGCGAGCTGGCTGTGCAGCTCGTTCTCTAGTAAGGAGACTTGGCATTTTCATCTGCTGCACTCTGTGTATAATGCTGCTGTAAGCGCGCTGCGCTTTCAATTTTAAAATACCGCTTTTCCTATTTCTGTAATTTTATTTTTGTTAGCCCCTGCTTTTATTGTCGCCGCTGCGCCCACTCACTTGCACTATAATCGGGCCCCCCACCGCTTTTAGAGCGGAGTTAATAGGATTTTTGTGGCTTACTCGTGGCTCCTGGTCGCCATATTGGGGCTGCTGTTCCTCAGCGCTCCACCGGATCCAGCGCTCTAGCGCTCCGCTTGGAGAGCAGGTGAGGCTGCATTTAAAGCTCTTCGCGCAGCGGAGACGCGCAGCGGTGGCGCCTGACTCGCGCCTGAGTCAAGCCAGAGTCCTGCCCGTCTGCGCCCGTCAGCGTCCCGGAGGCGATCGGTGCGGCGGGTGGGGCTCCTACACCAGGTATGTGCCCTCCTGGGTCCACTGTGCTGCAATATTCCCCTGGGGAGATCCGCTCTTATGCCATTCATGCCACAGGCTGCCGCACTGTCTTTCCCGGTCGTCATCGAGGTAAGTCCTGCTGCCCTGGTTGTGGCTGGCGCCCCAACCGCGCTCAGTTATCACCTCACTACAATAACATCGTTAGTGTGGAGTATTGCTGCATGCTATTGAACACCAGATCGGCGTGCAGACATGCACAGGACATATTTGAGCTTCTAGATACAGCGAAGCCACTATGTCTTATGCTCACTGAGACGTGGTGGGGTGAATATTCCAACCCTGATGTCGCCATGGCAATCCCTCCTGATTATAACATCTTCAGGAAGGATAGAGCTAAGGGAAGGGGTGGTGGAGTGGCAATGGTGGTCAAGAAAGGCACGCCTTGTGCGATTCTGCCAGTGGAGGACATTCGAGGCTCCGAGACCCTTGCTTTTTCTATCACTTTGTCTCCGCATCAATCTGTTAAGGGATTACTTGTATATAGATCACCTGGTCCGCCAGGAACGTTCTTTGAAGATCTGGATTCTGTGTTGCTGGGGCTGGCCCTGAAAGCGGAACATTGCATCGTGGCTGGGGATTTCAACTTTCGGATGGATGATCCGTCTGACCCTGCTGCCATTAAACTTTCTGAGGCTATGGCCCCGCTGGGATTGATCCCTCATCTGCACGGACGTACGCACGATAAGGGGCATACTCTTGACCAGGTTTTCTCGTCGTCCCCTTTGGAGGGGATTGAGATTATCCCGGTACTATGGTCAGACCACTCACTTGCCAAATTTACGATCAAAGGCATAGTCAAACCGGTTGCTGCTTTGGCACAGCAGCAGGGTCGAGTCCATAGGGCATATCATCGAGTAACCCCCGAGATGCTGGCCCAGGCTGCCATGGACCACCCATGCTCCCTTTCAGGCGATCTGGACAGCGATCTGGAGACCCTGCAAGCATGGCTTTTAGACAGGCTAAATGATCTTGCCCCGGAATTCACCCCCCGTCTGACACCTAAACTGGTCTCTGCGCCTTGGTTTACCGCAGCACTGTCGGCTACGCGGCAGCAGTGCAAGGTGGCCGAAAGAGCGTGGCGGGCACAATACGATTCTGTAGCTAAGTTGACCTATAAGACGGCGGTCAAGGCCTACCACCGGGACATTCGCCTGGAAAAAAAAGCATATTTGGCAGGGAGAATAGAAGCTGCTTCTAACTCCTGTAAGGAGATTTTCTCCATTGTGAGAGAATTTATCTCCCCACGGTCGAACAACTCGGACGTAAAGCCATCTGACTCCTGGGCTTCGGACCTTGCTGTTTTTTTTACGAGCAAAATCCAATTGATACAGGATTCCTTTCCATCGCTTGTGTCTACGGGCCCGACCAATCTTGAGGCCAGCTTGCCCCCGCGGGCTCCGGCATGTGTGACGCTGGGTGAGTTTCCCCCAATCTCTACCGCTGACTCGCTGGCGCTAATGGGTAATCTCAAATCGGGCTCGCCCCTCGACCCATGCCCAGCTAAATTTCTAGCGAGAGTTGCGGAGGTGATCAACCCATTGGCGAATCCGCTTCTGAATCTCTCGTTGAGCCAGGGAGTGGTCCAGCAAGCCTGGAAGCAGGCGATGGTGATCCCGCTGCTTAAGAAGCCAGGCCTAGACCCGAAGGCCCCGGTCAACTATAGGCCCATTTCTCTGTTGCCGGCTCTCACGAAGATTGTGGAAAAGCACGTTCAGGTGGTGCTCTCCAATTTTCTTGAGCCCAATGAGATCCTGCATGCCACCCAGTCGGGTTTTCGTCCCCATCTCAGCACAGAGACTGCGCTTCTCGAGGTTTCAGAAACCATTAAAGGGGTTCTGGACTTTGGGGGCAAAGCCATGCTGGTGATGTTGAACTTGTCGGCGGCTTTCGACACCGTCCCCCATGATGGCCTTCTCGTAAGACTTTGTGAGATAGGTCTGCGGGGGACGGTGCTTGACTGGTTTTCCTCTTTTCTAGCCGGCCGCCGGCAAACGGTCTGGGCCTCGCCAGATTCCGCTGTGATGCCGCCGCTGGGAGTCGGGGTCCCACAGGGCTCGATTCTGAGCCCGACCCTTTTTAACATCTTCATGACCCCGCTGGCGGCGTTGGCGGAGTCGTATGGGGCCCAGATCGTATCCTATGCCGACGACACCCAGCTCCTCTTCTCGTGTAAGAGAGGAGGAGACTTTGACGGGGAGAGTATCTGGGATTGCCTTGGGGCTGTTTTTCAATGGTTCCAACTGAACAGCCTCAAGTGCAATTCCGACAAGTCCGAGGTACTCTTCTTTGGGTGTGACACAGAGCCAGACTGGCGGACCTGGTGGCCTATTAATATGTTCCCTCCTTCTTGTTCCTCCCAAATCGCCAAGAATTTGGGGGTCAAGATGGATAAGGGGTTAATGTTGAAATCCCAGATCCTCGGGGTGTCGGGCACTTGCTTCGGCATCCTTAGGATGCTGCGGAGGTTTCTCCCCTTGCTGTCTGAGGAGCATAGGAAACTGACAGTGCAGGCTCTCATCGGGTCCAGGTTAGATTATTCTAACATTCTTTACCTGGGCCTGCCAGAGTATCTGCTGCAGCGGCTCCAAGTGGTGCAAAACGCTGCTGCGAGAGCGATTTTTGGTTTAAAAAGACGGGCCAGTGCTTCGGCCCTGTTGAAAACCTTGCATTGGCTCCCAATACGGAAGCGGATCGCCTTTAAGGCTTTGACTCTGGCCTATAAGGCCCTTCACGGGGTGGGAGCTAAATATCTTCAAAAGAGACTGGCCTTCTATCATCCGACTCGCGCTTTGAGGTCGGAATCCCTGCTCTTGGCGGTTGTCCCGCGTGTGAAGAGAGCTCGCCTGGGAGGCCGCTCTTTTGGACTACTGGCGCCACAGTTGTGGAACTCTCTGCCACTCACTTTGCGGGGAGCTACTAGCCTACTTGCCTTTAGAAAAGGCCTTAAAACCTGGCTGTTTGCCCAGTAGCCCGTTTCTTGTGTATTTGCCCGGTTGACCTTCTGTCCTTTTTCTGTTACAGTGTTATGTTATTGTGTTGCAGCATTCCTTCTCCTAAAGCGCCGGGACACTCTTTTTGAGTAGCGGTGCGCTATACAAAAGAATAAATAACATAACATAACAAAACAAAGTCGAATACCTTCAGCCGGACAAGGGCACAGACCGTAGGAGGAGAGAGTTCAATGTTGTTTGATGCCACTTGGTGTTGAGGCCATTAAATCAGATTTGCTGATGCAGAGAACAACATAGCAGGAGCTACAGCAAAGTCAGGCTCACCGACGATGTAGCCTCAGCAGATCGACTTGTAGGTAGGTCCTGATCTCTTTACTCCAGTAGAATCCACCAACAGGGATGGCCCAGTTGGAACTGGCCAGCTGGGCTCTTCGGTGAAGTAGGATTCTTGATACTTTTTTGTCCCTGTACCTTAACAGGAGGTCAGCCAACTGACCCTTGGAGTTCACTTCTTTGGCCTGGTACAAGTGGGCGCATGTCCAGCCTCTCAGGGTTCTCCTCACAGGTCACAACAGCAGGTGGAGTTCATCTTCTGTCTTTAACATGACCAGCAGTGCTCTGAAGAGGGTACTGAGCATTCCACATTTATGCCTAGTGCCAGCCTGTGAGTGAGGGAAACTTCTGACTACTCCCTAACTAATGGGGTAGAAGTTCCCAGAGCTGGCCTGACTCACCTTTACAGCACTTCCTGTATGTTGTACTGTAAATTATCTGACAGTGCTCCTATCTACCTAAAATCAAGATGACAGAACATTTCTTGTCCTGCGGAGAGTTCCATAGTCCCACCCATAGTAGCTATAAATATGGACAAACCCTCCCTTATGATCACTCAAAACTTGTTCTAGGGGAAGTTTCTCTCCCCCTGGGATTGATGTCTTGCTGACTAGCAGGGATATATAGAGGGCAGGTAGTGAAAGAAGGGGGTTCCCCAATGGGCTTTAAGGATGTGGGCAGGCTGTAGGGGGGAAAAAACTGAGAATAGAACAAAAGAAAGCAACCCTGCCTTGTGATATAGTGGTCCTAAGGGTAGGATCCAAACAAATGTATACGGGGTGATTTATCTAGGAGCCAGCATTGCACATGACAGGAAACGGGTCAATCCAAGTATACTCAAAGAAGATATTTTAGGATATATATATATTTTTATTTTTTTATATATTCTTTGAGTTAATGTAGCAAAAAGGTACAAAAATAGATTGCATTTTAAATCCACATAGTATTTTTTAGAACATCAAAAAACATACATTAGTGAGGGGAGAGATAAAAAGATGGATGTAGGACAGTATGCCGTATTTCTGGAAAGTTTAAAAGCATTTTGAATATGAGCAGGAAAGTTTAAAAACATTTTGAATATGAGAGGTGTGATGAAATGTACTCAATGGTTCGCTTAGTTAAGGTCATCATATTGCCTCCAACAGATCTCACCTAACCGGGAGTCTGTCCCAGGGAGTGTCACTAGGTAGTTTGGCATTGCACAGCCACAAGAAGTCAACCATACAGTTATTATACCAATAACCAATGCTGATTTAAAATGTAAAATGCATCAAACAGTAGAAAATGTATGTTTGAATAATCTATACTTGTATTGTGTACATAGAACAAAAATCTAAGACATTGTTTTTATTTCCAGATTTTATACCTGTTCCCCTCCCAGTTAACAACTCCTAGCCCTGACGAAGGTGTGGCCCCACTGGCCTGTCACCGAAACGTGTGTCGGCTTGTGTTTCCAGGAATACGGCATACTGTCCTACATCCATCAGGACCCGTGTATATGTCATCTGCCTCCTGGAATAACATCCTGGTTTATGCAACAAATTCACCATCTCTGTGTTGCACACACCAGGACTATAGGAATGAATGGAAGAATGAAAGTTGAATGATAGAATATTAGGTTGATTGAATTGAAATTTGTAAGTATGAGAGCATGATTGAAGTGTGGTATGTTACTGGGTAGGGCACAACGTAGGATGAATTTTTCCTCTTTTTATCTCTCCCCTCACTAATGTATGTTTTTTGATGTTCTAGAAATACTATGTGGATTTAAAACTGCAATCTATTTTTGTACCTTTTGCTACATTAACTCAAAGAATATATAAAAAAATAAATATATATATATATCCTAAAATATCTTCTTTGAGTATACTTGGATTGACCCGTTTCCTGTCATGTGCAATGCTGGCTCCTAGATAAATCACCCCGTATACATTTGTTTGGATCCTACCCTTAGGACCACTATATCACAAGGCAGGGTTGCTTTCTTTTGTTCTATTCTCATATATAGAGGGCAGGCCCAGGTGTGAGGTATATCTGCTTGTGACATGGTATCCTCCTTTGAAGATAATTAAGTTTTAGAACACAACACAGATAGCCATCCTGTCAGGGGGAAAGAAATCTCCCCACACCTAAGCCCTTGCCCACTGTCTGGGAGCAATATACATTTCACCACAGGGGGCTATCAACAGTCAGGTGACACTGAACACCAGCAGAAAAGCACATTTGACTCAGGTAGAAAAAGGCTAACTCTCTATAAGTGGCATTTTCAATTAAGTAATATAAAATCTGACTTGACCTTTAACATTTTAGGTTACTATTAAAATGAGTCCTTGAAATATTTTTCTAGGTGCTCCCAAAGTGAAGTTAGGCATTATAGTGTGTCATAAGGTAACCCAGTGTTTTACTATGGGAAAGCCAGCCTTACCAAAAACTGACTTTGGAGATGTTTCACTTCCAGGACATGTAAAACATAAGTACATATGCATAAGTTATTAAATACCATGCACCCTGCCCCATGGGTGTGTAGGACTCACTTTAGGGATAACTTCTAAGTATTAAAAGGGATAGTTACGGCAGGCACGCCCGTGACGGGCGTGCCACCCGGCGGTGACGTGGGGCGGGGGAGGGGCAAGGTGGGGGCTTGTAAAATGTGGGAAAAGGACGATTTAAGGTAAGTACAGAGAAAAAAATAACAATAATTGTTGTGCGCGCTGCATCAAATTTGGCGATGCAGCGCCCGCAACGAAATTCGTTTTTTTTCTTCGGTACTTACCTTAAATCGCCCGTTTCCTGCATTTTACAACCCCCCATCCTGCCCCTCCCCTGCCCCACGTCACCGCCCGGTGGCACGCCCGTCACGGGCTGTGCCTGGGTTACGGCCTGGCAAAAGGTTTATTTTGCGAAGTCAAATTGGCAGATTTAAAATATCACACTCAAGCTGGTAGAGCAGGCCTGGAGACATACTTTGCATTGTCACTATAGTTGTGGCACATTATGTGCTGCAGTCCACTACTGATATTTACCTTACGGGTCCTGGGTTTACTTTTGTACCATCCACTAGGGACTTAAAGCAAGTTTAAATATGCCAATCAGGAGTACAACCTGTTTTAGGGCTCAAAGCACCTGTACTCAGGGTTGGTTAGCAGTGCACAAGTTAGCAGTCAAAAGCCCAGCATTATCAGCCCGGAGAAAATGAGAATGACAATACAAAAAGAGGCATTTTCCTACACATACCATTGGATGTTGTCAGCAGAAGAGATGCAGCCAGTGGGACCTTCAGGTATCCGTCAGGAGTTTAGTACGTTTTTGAATGGCAGAAAGGAAGTACAGGAGGTTTCATACTGAAGCTGAGGCAAACTGTCCTCTTGCCAGTCTGAAGGCTTCTCAGTAATAAAAGCAATTAAACAACAGTAGAAAAGCAAAGATTCTTGCAGAAGTTAGAAGACAGCAAAGAAG
The DNA here is from genome assembly GCF_964263255.1 of Lissotriton vulgaris. Taxonomy (NCBI): domain Eukaryota; kingdom Metazoa; phylum Chordata; class Amphibia; order Caudata; family Salamandridae; genus Lissotriton; species Lissotriton vulgaris. The sequence goes on along the minus strand of NC_141694.1, from coordinate 755,087,151 downwards.
ACTTGAAATGTGACTCTTTGAAAGCCGCATGAAACGATCAACAGTCTGTTCACCTTTGTAAAGTCTTGTAACTAAACCTCTATTTACCCAATAGAACTTGAGTGCCTTCGTGAGGACCAAAACTACACTAGACTTTTGCAGAGCTGTTGCATTTTACTCCATTTAAGGGACTGGCTCTTAGGAAATCCAATGAACTATGTATGTTTGAGTTCTAAGTGCATGATAGAACTGCACTGCAACAAATGAACCATTTCATTGGTTTGGTCAGTTGAGTCCAGTGTGCCTGTATTTTAGAGCATTATTAAATTTGCATCTCCCTTATGCTACTGATAAAAAGTAGTAGTCTTAGCAAACATGCGAAACCCCATAGAAGAGAGGCAGTCTCATTGCTTTACGAAGCGAGGAATACAGCCATCTTTATTGAACCAAAGTCTTGCTTACTCTTTAGTGACCTATCGTGGAAGGCAAACATCTGAACTGCCTTTTGTATAATGGCCCGTTCATTGTCACTACGGTAAAAGAGGACTAGCTCCCTCTCTCAATCGCAAGGAAAGCCTTGATGATGGCCTATCATCATGAACCCACTTCTATGACCTAGTTGGCTATTGTCAAATAACGGAAGAACTGAATGCTACACAATCCTATGAACTCAGGAACATTATAACACCAAGACTTTCATTTACTAAAGTATTATGTGGGTGCTCGCACAATGCAACATGATGCATAAGATAGTTTAAACAGGTTAAAGGGCTGAGTGCGCAGAGCTAAATTGCGTTGTGTTGCTCAAGGACCCGCTCAATCTTCAGGAACTGAAGCCCAAGTGTCCGTCAACTATCTGAAGTGTAAAGACAATGCTAGAACACATATAGATTTGCTCACTTGTAGCTAACATTTGTGGGGCATGGACCATCTACATCACCGTATAACAGAGCGCTCTAATGGCTTGTAAGAAGTGTTGCGTTAGCAACTGATTGATAAGAGTACCTAATTCTCCAAGTGCACAGATCCTAAACCCCGAAAAGAAAGACCATGATTGTCTCAAATAGATTTGTGCCAAACATCTGATATGGGAGATCCTGACAGATTATAGGTAGCTGTTACTTTGGATGGGGGGTGGTTGACTGTGAAAAGGGGGAGCTGCCAGGGATGAACAGAGACCACAGGATGCTCAGACTGCAAGTGGTTCATCTGACAGAGTTAAGAAGAACAGGTGCTGAGAGGGAGATCTTAGCCAGGGCCCAGGGTGTGAGATAATCATACTGGCAGTTAGTTGTCAACTGTCTCAAAAGATCATTCATTTCAGCTGAGTCCATTAAATACTTAATGTTGGACCTTTTCTTGCTTTCTGTGAAAATATTACTCTTCTTTTCTCATTAACATTTAAACATTGGCAGACAGCAGTTTGCTTTGATCCATGCCCAGGAATAGTTCTTGCTTCTATTTTTATAGTTCTCAGAGTGTCAGAGCTCACTTGGGCTGCAAGTCCTAATGCATCATGTGTGGAGCAGAGGAAGCACAAAGAAATAAAGTAAAGCCTTTACCCCTATGGAACCTCTTCTTTGTTTTGACTCAGTAAGTATTACTCAGCACATCACTATCTATGACGTCTAGGAGGAGAGAGCCAAGAGTCAACCTGTAACCCAACAGGTTAAGGTTTATTTTCTTTGCAAAGTTAATAAAAACCGCTGCAATACAAAGTACATCACGTTAAAACAATTCTGAATATGATACTAAAACATATTTCATAATTTATATGTTTAAAAAAAAGCAATATTCCAACTGAAAAGAAGTTCCCCTGGCCAAGCTGTTTTTTATTCAGCAGATGCTGTTAGGGGTCGAGGGTACTTAATTCCAGTTCACTGCTTCTCGTCACTTCTTCTACCATACTTCAAAAAAGTGCTTCTATGTACAAAAAGTGCTTAAGACTTAAATAAAGAGCTTTAGTACTAGGATTGGTGTAAGTAAGAGGAAACTGCTCTCTTTCAGCCCCCATGATAGGATAGCAATTGTTCCCGGGTACTATCCTAAAAATTGGTTAATGACTATTGTGCTGACATTTTCTTTTCCACTATCCTCAGGAACCTCACTAGACAGCAATTCAACTGTGGGTCATTCGGTGCAAAACAGGCCAGCACTGCTTGTATCGTAGTGCGTACCTCTCGCTGATTGAAGTGGCGTTTTAGCAGTTGTTTTCGTTTTCCAACAGTTCTTTACATGTACATAGCATGTGCAGCAGATCTTCTGGTGCTGAGCCGCATACGTGGAAGGTAGAGCCGACTTTTTCCTTTAGACGGTGTGGGAAGTGCTGTTTTCAGGGTAGCAGACCAAGTATGTGCTTCAAGAACTTGATTTTATTGTCTTTGGCTTAACCCAGGTCATAATAATTCTGAGCTGCCGGACTGAATAGGTGTTCAGAGTCATCCATGCATGTGACCTTTTCGAGAGACATGCCTTGTCATTGAGCCACGAAAGATGTTTGACCGTCTTCCAGACCAATTTTTTAAATGTCTTGTTGTTTGCAGGAGTGTTCCAGAGCTGGTTCAGCCCCATATTGGTCAGGCTACTTTTGAGGTATTTGGTAGCGGGTGAGGGGGCTTGTTGTTGTAGCTCCTTCCACAGATATTAATTCAGGGCTCCTTGTTTGGATTTCCACACTTTGTCCCAGGTGATAATGTATGCCTTCTGTCTTGTCAAAGACTGTTTCTCTATACCAAACTCTATCCTGATTGGTGCTGGTGAGGTATATTTTGGCAGACCAAGGATAACCCTACATGAAGCTGTAACTGTGATGTCAAGTGTTTTTGCATCTCTTCCTTTCTGTGCTTCACTGCCATAGTAAATTGTTGGCAGAAGTTTGGCACGTACCACTTGTGCCAAGGGCAGGATCGACGGGCCATTTAGTTTGCTGTTTAGTGCTTTTAAAGAAGTCTGATGCTGTTTTTCTGTGCAGTGAAGTGGCCTTCACGCCAAGATATTTATATTCAGCTCTGTCCTCATTATGGGTCCTGGCCCAGAACCAAGGTGCATGTTTTTTCTGTTTTTCCTGACCGTCATGGTCCTTGTTTTCTCGAGGTTTAGGGTTAGTCTGTTTGCTTTGGAATAGTCCTGTGTGACGTTCAAAAGGTGTTGTAAGCCTACTTGTGTATGGCTGATCATGACTATGGCATCCGCCCAGAGGAGGCATGATAGTGTTAAACCTCCTAATCCTGGGGCGTTTGAATTACAGCTGTTTAATTTCGGGATGAGGTCTGCTAGAAGCAAGTTGAACAGAGTACGTGCTAAGATACATCCCTGTCTGAGGCCTTTTTTCAGTTGGTATACGTCTTGACAGGAGTGACCCATCACCCAGCTTTATCTGAACCCATGTGTCTGTATGCAGATTGATCAGCAGGTTTAGCAGAGGCTGTGAGATCCCACAGCTACTCAGTTCGGACCATAAGCTGTTTCGATTTACGTGGTGAAGGCGGCCTTGTAATCTAAAAAGCATAGGTAAAGGGGCATTTTTTTAGATTCCATCTTGTCTATTAGCATTGCCATGGTTCCAACTGTTTTAGCAAAGCCAGTCTGATTGGGTGGAATTACTGATTTCCCTTTTCCCTTTGGCCCAAGCCTGTAGCTTCTCTAGAAGAGTTCCTGCAAAAAACGTTGCCTTATTATCCATGAGCCACAAGCCGATAAATTTGTGATAAAGACTTTTCCCCTTACTTGAAAATTTGTGGAATAATTGATCACCTTGAGGGGTGAGAAAGTATGTTTACTAGCCTTATTTTGGTAAAAAGTGGTTCCAACGCTACGGCCCATTTGTTTGCATCTTGTTTATAAAGGACAGTAGGATTTACGTTTGGGGCTGGGGACCCCTTGCTGCTTCTTGTTCCTATTTGCTGGTATTGATTTTGCTCTTTAAAGTGGTTGGTAATTGACACTCTGGTTTTCCACGGGCTATATGGCCACAATTTTTGGTTCTTAACTCCAAAGCTGTGAATTCAGTGTCTTGATGGAAAGGATTCCTGAGGTAGTTTGCCAATACATCTTCTGAGATGTTAGAAGAAATTCCCTCATGTGAGTGATGGATGAATTGGTTTATAGTTCTCCGGAATCTATCGCTGTTACTTTGTTTGGTGTCACATACAATTTTGCCCAGCGATCGTCCTCCACAGATCTGTTAGATTACCATTTGTGTTTTTTTAACAGCACCTTTTGCTTTCGTAGCAGTTCTAGTTGCGTTTCGTCAGTTGGATTATATCGAAGATGTCTCAACATATGGTTAATTGAACTTTTTAGGAACTTAATTTTCTTTTTGCCATATTTTGACATATGCCTCCGACTGTCGTGTCTCTGTTGAACTGTTGGTTTGGTCATAGTAGCATATTCTGCCATAGTTGTTGTAAAATTCTCCCATTTCCCGAATTCACTTGATCCAACCTAACTCGAAATGCTGTTTTGCATTTTCCAGCATGCTGCTATGTGATGCTTGCACAAACTTGATTCCTTTGAAATTGATAGTAAAAGCTGTTCGTTGAGGGGCCAAAGATCTTTCAAACTTAGGCATGTTTGTTTTAAGCATGATTTCTTGAGGCCAATGGTCACTATCAGCTTTATCGCCCAGCTGGAATATAGATATTTAATGAAATAGGGCTAAGGAAATGAATTTGTAGTCTAGTATTGTATTAACTTTTGTTGAGCAGTGTGTTGTTGCATAGGGGATTATCTACGGCAGATCTTCCATTGATTGCTCTGAGGTTAAGATGTTCAAGTTCCTCCAATACCGGCTTTCCGGTTTTGGATTGTTTGCCCGATTGCAGTTTCCCTTGCAGTGGGATGTTCCAAATTGAATTTGAAGTAACACTTCTTCATCTGATGAGGTACCTTTTAGATAGAGGTTTAGGTCCCCGGTAAAAATAAGGTCCGTTGTAGGTCCTTCACATATGCATGCTTCCAAAAAATCACACAATTATTTTGGTGCCTTTATTTTCCATTTCGGGTGGACATAAGCATTAATTATTGCAATGTGTACCTCTTTTATCTGATTTTGAAGACGGAGTGAGAAGGTTTATTGCCATTGTTGCTGAAGACAAGCCAGTTTCAAGGGCTGAAGTTATACTTGTATTTGAAACATACTTTACTAGACCTCCTTGAAAGTGATCGTGTTTTGCACCCCTAAGCGCTAAAGTGAAGAAATGCAAGAATCCCTGAAGGTGTGGAAGATCTGTTTGCCAAGTTTCTTGTAATGCTACGATATCAAATGGCATTATGTAGGTGACAAAGTCTAGGCCTGGCATTTTATTGGATAGGTCATATACATTACATGTGCATGTGCGTAAAAGCCTATGCTGGTTCGTTGTGGTGGACTAGGGTGTTGTCATTTTGTTGGGTTATTTATTGTCCTTGAAGTCCTTCTTAGGTCTGTTCGCCAGTTTGGTGGCATTGTAGAATCCTGGCGGCTTCTGGAGTTCTCTGGAGGAAACTCCTTGTTCGTTCGGCAATGCACCACTGCTCCTCTAAGCACTGATGTTTCAGGTCTTTTTAAAGTTGCTTGAACCACCATTGTGGTTTCTGCGCTTAGCAAGTCAGGGTATCCTGGCTTAGCGTATGAAGTGATGATTATCCCCCAGTTTCTAAAGGTTTGGCTCTCTAGACGTATTTTTTGTGCAAATGATGATGTTCTACATATTGTTTTTGTTTTTTCTCCTTCTGCTGAGTCCTTGCATTTAATACATTCTCTTGAAACCAAGTCCACTGTCATTACCTCTGTCAGAGATGGTATGTGATACAGCAGACGTAGTATGTTACATCGATTCATGATGTCATCTCTACCTTTAGATCTGGATTCTGGTGTTAATCATATGGCGCTTATTTCCCTCCCTGTTGTCTCTGGAGGGGAGGTTTCATGATTATTTGGGGACTGAAGGATGGACTCGTTTCCGAATGCTCCTGGTATGGCCAAGTGCCCGCGGGACTCCATATTTTCTTCCTCATTTTTACTATTTGAGTTATGCACTAGTTCAGGCTGTTGTCCTATGCTTCCCTGCTGGAGAGATTCCAAGCAAATTCAGTTATGCTTTGGGAATGTCTGGATTTCCTTTCTCCGTTGGACCCCTGGTTGTATAATAGAAACTGTTTGTATATTGTTTATATTTTTGTAATAGGTTTTGCTTATCGTTGTACCATCTGGCTCACTGTTGTTTGAGCATTGGACATTTAGATTTTCCAGACTTGTCATGATTGCCTGATCGCTCTTGGCTGCACAATAATTGGTGAGTGATGTTCAGGGATTGCTAATTTGGGAAAACTTCTGATTTGATTCAAGTGATTCAATTTTCGCTGTTCTACCTACTGCCTCTTCCTCTTCCTCTTTATTTCTTCGATGGTTAGTGATGTAAGACTTTTGTCTCTTCATTCACAGCTTTGCCAGATGACTGAATCATATTTATTCCTTCCATCCAGCTAAAGGAGATTGGACTTGATCCTGTTATAACTTCTGTGTTCTGTTTTAGTTTGGTATTGCTTTCTTGATTTATCTCTTTTTGTACTGATGTTGTCCCTAAGAGGCGCCGGAAACCATCTTGATTGGAGCTTATTTTTTGGTTTTGGCCTTTCCGTCTTTGTGCACGTCTTTGCCTTGCATTCATTTTGTTGTCCAAAATGTCTTCCGAGTGAGGGCCAGAAAATTAGCCTGGAGTTGTTGCGATTTTACTGCCCTCATTTCTTATGATGTTGTGTTTTGGTTTTGGCTTGGTGGAGGGATTCTTTTTGTTGAAGGTTGAGCTCAAGTGTGATGCCATAGCTTCTTGAGTTCCAGTAATGGGTTTCTCATCTAGAGGCTGTGTGTTTGAGCAGGAGGGTACATTGTCAACGACATATCGACTCAGATCTTCAGGACTAGAAATCCTTGAGATGGGTTTTGGTAGCATCCTATTACATCTTTATATATTCCCAATACATATTGATGGCACCTTCTAACTTTATATTATCACATTAGGTCTTGATAACATCACAGTAGGTCTTTGTGACATCACAGTAGATCTTGAAGAGATATAGGTAGGTTTAATTGCATAATGTCACAGCTTTGTAGCTGCATTATGGTATAATTCCACCATATTAGAGTGTAAATACATCACAGGCCGGACTGATGACTTTTCTTTAGAAAGTATGACACCTCCGTGGGCCTTTATGCTTCGAAAGTAACTCTGTGATGAGAGACCTGTTTTGTTGTGTTAGTTGAATTAACTTAAAAACTTTATTTGTTTTAAAAAACAAACTGAGGGCCAGCTGTGTAAGCATTTTTAGTGGTCACAAATTCAAAATCAGGCTGTTTGCAACCGCTAAAACAGGTTGTAGCATGTACTCCAATCTATGCCACTCCACTGTACTGTAGTGTACAAACGTTTCTGACACTCTACGACATGTCATTACACAGCACTATACGACACAACACTCCACTCGATGACACTTTTTTCTACTTTGCGCTACACCCCTCAGCTCAACTCCACTCTATGACACTTTACCCCATTGTACCTCACTCTACAACACTCCAGTCTCCCTTTCTCCACTCTTTAAGCCTTTATTAAAACTTCATTCTACAGCACTTTACTACACTATATGCCACTGTACAATACTCTACTATATTCTGTGGCCATAGTCTCTACTTTACAACACACTATTCCATTCTATGACACTGTACAGCACTCTACCCCAATGTATTGCACTCTGCAACACTCTACTCCACTCTGAGATACAGTACACAACTCTTTGTAGGCCAGTACACCAACTTTACTCCACTCTACTCTATGACACACTACTCCACTCTGCTCCACTGTTCTCCACTACTCCACTGTACCCTAGGCCATGCCACTCCACTCTTCTCTGGTCTACAACACTCTACTCCACTCAACGATAATCTACGCCCCTCCACTCCACCTCACAATACTCCATTTTACAACACTCCACTGTACAACAGTGTGCATTAGTCTGTGCCCGTATAAAGCACTCTAGTATACTGTATGGCACTGCACAAAACTCTGTTCCACTATACCACACTCTACGCAATTCCCTCAACGCCACTCCAACTCACTTTACTGCACTCGATTCTATGATGCGCTACACCGTTCTTCTTTACTGTACCTACTACTCCACTTTATACCACTCCACTCTACACTACTCTACGCCCCTCAACTCTACTCCAGTCTATCCCACTCCAATCTACCACACTGTGCCACATTCTACTCTACTACATGCATCTCCACTGTACAACACTCTATTCCACTCTGTGGCACTCCACTCTACGACACTTATAAAGACTCTATAACACACCAGCTCACTCCTTTCTATGACACTTCCCCCACTCTATCCTATGCGACTCAACTTGGCTCGACTCCACTTCACTATACAATACTTTACCCCACTCCATGCTATTGTTCCATACTCCACTCTACACAGCTCCACTGTACGACACTCTCCTCCATTCTATAGAACTCCACTCTACAAAACTATACTACACTCTCTGCCACTCTACTTCACTCTACTACTCTCTATTCTTGCATACTACACTATACAGCTCTGTACTCCTCTCTATCCCGCTACACTCTTCTACACTCTGCTACTCTGTATTCTTAGAGACGCCACACCACTTAATGTCACTTTACTCAACCCTATGCTACGACACTCCACTCTACTTCACTCCACCCATCTTTACTCTACGGGATGACACTGCACTATATGACACTTTACTCACTTCTATGCTGCACAACTCCACTGTACTTCACTCCACTCTAATCCACTTTACGACACTACACTCTGAGACTCTACTGTACGACACTGTCAACCATTGTACTGTATGACACGTCACATAACTATACCCCAGTCTATGACACTGGATTGTATGATCAGAAAAATATTTTTATTAAACATCTAAAAACAACTTTGAAATTCAGTTAATACACCAAAGGTTACAACTTAGTTATAGTTAGGAAACATGTATTTATTATTTCTATACAAACCAAACTTAAACTACACAAACATTAGGAATTTTGAAGTTATAGTTAAACCTTGCATCCCCCAGGTTGGATTTATGTATAATAATAAAATGTTACTTTACTTAAAAAAATCAATAAAATCACAGAACAAAAAAAAGGTTAAAGTAAAGTTATAGTTAAGTGCGATAAAAAGATCTTTTTTTTAAATGTAGAACTTCACTAAGAAAAAAAAAGGTCAAAGTAATGTTATAGTTAGGTGAATATGTCGGTGACAAAATTAACAATTTGAACAAAAAAAAACACAGAAAATCACTATAACTTGTGCCTCCGCCATAGTCTGGTTATGACCCTACATATTACATCCCTCATGACATGTTCTATAACATCACTGATAATATATCAAATGGCGTCATTGACAACATCACTTTTGATTGCTCTATAAACGGGTATAGCATTAAGCTATGAAAGTAAGTGCCAAATAGCTCAAAATAATATGAAGCATAATTTCTGCTATCATACATACAACCCCCATAGGTAAAGTAAGGTTATGTTATGTGCAACATTGACTCTATACCATTCACTTCATGGGTAACCACGTCCATGCTGCCTATGAACCACAGATAAAAGGATAACCTATAGTGCACACAGTGTTGAACTGTATATAACTGTTCCGGGAAACCCAAGTTCCTCCCGATACTCAAACCTTGTTGCATAAATATTTCCATACTACCGACAATCTTTACGTGTATCAGACCCCTGATAGTCACTTAACCTGCGTTGAAAAATGAAGTGGATATGAGTAGAAAAGTGGGTACTGTTAACACTGTTTACTCTGTGGCAGTGATACCAAAGTATAGCCTGTGGGGCACTTGGGGCTCTCTTGACCCTTACATGTGCACCCCCGGATGAGCAGCATCATGGGCTGCTGTTTACTACTAAGTAAAAATATTCTGAAAAAAATGTTAAATAAACAGGCAAGCATTTATGTGCAGGTAACTGACATTATGAAGTAACTAAGGCGGTGTCCTGCATGACTTAACTTTAGGAACACATTTATTTTGAAAGAAATCTTGCAACAAATGTTTAAAAAGTGTATTTCATTAACCTGAATAAGCATTTTACCATACAGTACATTGAAAGGTATTTTTTAAGTGAAGGTTTTCAAACATGAACTTAGAAACATTCATGCTTCCCCATCACACTCTAACAACAATGCCAATAGTGAACTTTGGGACAGATGTATGTAGATAGCATTTTGCGATTCCCTAATTACGAATCTCAAGGATTCGCAATTAAGAAATCGCAAAATGCAATGTATGTAGGTGTAAAGCACACCTTTTGAGAATCCTAGGGGGTCGCATATGACCTTCCTCTAGAATATTAATGAGGTAGGTCGCAATTTGCGATCCCCTAGGAATCGCAAAAATCATGGGGATAGTGGCCGGCTGAAATTAGCAGACCACCATGTCTGTGATTGCTTTTCCATAAAGCAATTTTTTTTTCAAAACAGCCTGATTTCATTGCAGGAAAATAAGATTCTTTACAAAAAGAAAAATTAAAAGTTATCTTTTCATTTTTAAGAACAGTCCTGCTCTTAAAAATGGTTTTACAAACATTTACAAAGTGGAAGGGGTCCCTTTCCAATTTTTGAATGGGTTACCACCTACCTGAAGTAGATGGTAAAATGTAAATGCTTTGCTACCGCAATTGTGGTTGCAAAACATTCATACATACCAATGCAATTCTGTATTAGGAAGGGACGCCCTAAACACGCCCCTTCCTAATACTGAATTGCATACCCATTTTGCGATTCGGTAACAGGTTACGAATCGCAAAATTAGGTGTGCTGCATTGGAAATAGAATGTTTGCGTTCGCAAATGCCGTTTTCAAGCGCAAAAAATCTTGATACATCTGCCTCTTTGAGGCAAGTCAGTTGTCACATGCCCCCTCTGGGGTGGCCTACGTTTCTAATATACATGGACAACATTATAATCTGTCCATCACCTTTTCCAAAATTGATTTTATCCACACTAAGTGTGGGAGGGTATACTCAGACGTGAGTCCCTTGCTCATTGCACCATCAGGATTCAAGCAAGCCGGGCCGACGACGGCTGAAATGCCAGAAACCGGTCTCCGGAAGCTTGTCTCCTTCCCAGTATAAGAATTGGCTTGGTAGTTTGGTTTGCCCTGTTCCCATCATGCACTGGGACAGGAACAGACTAATTTGCATATAGCCAGGTTCTGAGCTGGGATGGTGCAGTGAGCTAAAAAACGGTGATGGATCAAGCCCTGATCTCTTGACTGGGTAGGAGTATTCTGCATCATTCAGAAACTCTGTCCATCACCTTTTCCAAAATTGATTTTATCCACACTAAGTGTGGGAGGGTATACTCAGACGTGAGTCCCTTGCTCATTGCACCATCAGGATTCAAGCAAGCCGGGCCAACGACGGCTGAAATGCCAGAAACCGTTCCCCGGAAGCTTGTCTCCTTCCCAGTATAAGAATTGGCTTGGTAGTTTGGTTTGCCCTGTTCCCATCATGCACTGGGACAAGAACAGACTAATTTGCATATAGCCAGGTTCTGAGCTGGGATGGTGCAGTGAGCTAAAAAATGGTGATGGATCAAGCCCTGATCTCTTGACTGGGTAGGAGTATTCTGCATCATTCAGAAACTCTGTCCATCACCTTTTCCAAAATTGATTTTATCCACACTAAGTGTGGGAGGGTATACTCAGACGTGAGTCCCTTGCTCATTGCACCATGAGGATTCAAGCAAGCCGGGCCGACGACGGCTGAAATGCCAGAAACCGGTCCCCGGAAGCTTGTCTCCTTCCCAGTATAAGAATTGGCTTGGTAGTTTGGTTTGCCCTGTTCCCATCATGCACTGGGACAGGAACAGACTAATTTGCATATATCCAGGTTCTGAGCTGGGATGGTGCAGTGAGCTAAAAAACGTGATGGATCAAGCCCTGATCTCTTGACTGGGTAGGAGTATTCTGCATCATTCAGAAACTCTGTCCATCACCTTTTCCAAAATCAACATTATAATCAAACACAGGAGAAGGTTTTGTACAGCGCAAATTCTGAACTCATGTAATTTGAGGTCCTCTTATATTCCATAATAAAGAAAAAGGAAGCAAAGTAAAGAAAACAATGCTAAGGATCTCACAGTTTGGGCAAGGGGAAAGCCAGGATTGATCCTAGGTTTTCTGGTTTCTCATTGTGCAATTCAGATACTAGATGTACATGCCTCACTTCATGTATGACCACCTTATACAATCCCTGACCCACCCTTGCTGGCATCAGTGCAGCCCTCAGTCACACCACAGACCATAGTTTGTGGCCCCTGGACAAATATTTGCGAGTACCCGTGCTCTATGGAGAGAGTTTACCCTGTACTATAATGTTTGCAGACACTGAAACGAGAAATGCACCACAGAGTATTACAAAGTATTTACTAAGAACAGTGTATGCTGTATTCAAAAGAGGCACCCAAAGTTAAAATAACCAAGTGCTGAAGGTGCTAAAGATCATGCTACCTGCAGTGTTCATACTTTGGTGAAAACTTTATAGATAACCCATCTTCTGAAGGAAAGCAAGCTCCTGCACATAGGTTAGCACTTGGTGAACACAGTCTTCTATGTTATGTAGACATTATCATTCTGAGACGATCCTGTCTAATAACTCAAGGCTGCTTACATTACTTAATATGTTTTACGTAGAATCTTTGCGCTGTTGGAAACTTTGTCTGTAGAGCAAAAAATAACTGTGTGGAACATGCTGAGCACAAGTCGACTGCTACCTGCATACAGAGTTAGTTTTCAATACAAAGATGTATTACTTGTTCAATACCTATGCACACCTATGATATATTAGGAGCACATACTTTTTGTAAACATGTACACCAAGTACCTGGACACAAGCTGTTCAAAATTAGGTAGAAAAGCAATGGCGTAGTTAGCACTGCTAACTATAACTGGTGAATTTCTGTGGCTTTTTTAGTTCAAAACATTAATGTTGTCACTGACATATTCACCTAACTGTAATGTTACTTTATCCTTTATTTTTTTCAATTAAAATAAATAAATATTCCCACACAAGTGATATTTCTCTTAGCGTTCTGCTCTTAGTGTGTTCATAGTTGCACTTCAAATGAATCATCAAGACACTTCCCTCCGCCTATCCAATTCATCAGTCTAACAGGTACACATGTCCAACCCGATAACATCTAACATCTTCCTTTTACATGTATCTCTATTCATAGTACTGGAAATGCATCAGATCACAAGACCACAAACGTAACACAACTAAACCTACAAGGGAAAAGGAGTCACATATTACTCATCTACCACCTGTTTCCATCTTTTTTTTTGTTTAAGAAATTTTTATTAAGATTTTTCAAATACATAAGATGACAGAACAAATAAAAATATTGAGAATGAAGGAAGGGTAGCAGGAATAATAAAACATATATAACATAATTAAAATAAACAAACAGGCGATAACAAATAATGAAATAGTAATATAATAATTAAAAGGAAAAAAGTAAGAAAGAAGAGCAGAAAAGAGAAAGAGAAGAAAGGAAGGAGAAAATAGAGGGAGAGAGAAAGAGAAGGACAGAAGAACTGAAATGATACAGGAGAATATTATAGAGAAAGAAAGTTAATGTATAGGTGAACGAGAAGAAAGGTAAGAAGTAAAAGGAAGCCAAAGAAGATCAGATACCTGTTTACATCTAATCATGGATTCCGTAGCAGCGTGGTATGCGCTGCAAAGGGCTTTAACACCACATCAGGAGTACAAAGAGGTATATAAATACAATTTACAATTTGTGGCAATTACATCCCCCTTTTCACCACTAATGGCCTTTGAAAAACACTTTAAATAAAAATAATCTCATTGTTTAAACAGACCCTACAACAAGAACCCCGACAAAGGCCTTCACCCTTTCCAGCCATCTTCTGTAGAGGTTTCAAATATGTCAGTAAATGCTAAGCAGAGACATAAAATTTTGATTTACATGTCAATGTGTAGTCTCCTGTCCACATCTGCAGATGCAACCCACAGGGGGAGCCTTGTCTCACCTCTCCCAGCACCCACCTCGGTGTGCCATTTCTGGGCTCCGGATGCCTGCGGCATGCAGAAATGCGCATTCCCAGCACGTAGCCTGGCCGCTCATGTAAGGTGGTTACAAGATGATAACTGTATAGCCCGAAGGAGATAAGCCCCATCTCTGGCAGAACTAGGCTCTGTGTATAATTAGTGCAGAATTCAGAGGCATACAGTTTAGCATCACAATCCTCTTTCTTATTAAAAGGGAATCATAATGAGAGAACAAAGCAGTCCCTGCAGTGGACTGAATTGCCTTCCTCGGTTTTCATTAAATGTGACATCCGGCATCCCTGTGTTTTTTTCCCCTAAGCCTGTTTTTCAGATTTTATTTAAGGATTGCAGTGCAAACCCCTTATGAAAACTGCATACATTTCCAGGCTTAGACCTTCTTTGTGGATATTAGATTATAAGATTTGGTGCCTGTTTGCTGCCCCATCCAGTCAGTGCTCCTATTAGATGCTGCATAGCTCAGGGCTAGCTTAGGATGGTTGCAACACAACTGTGGGAAGATGCAGACTCTGGTGCCTGTCCCTGGTGCAAACAGAGCGTCAAGAGATCCCAGCAAAAGTGTAGAACCGTGTCAATACAAACTGGGAGTTCAAATATTTATGTAGCACAAACAACAGAGGATAGCAACTCAGTGGAAGCAATTGATCCTAGAAATAAATATCCTCCTAAACATGATTTTAACTATACTTTCACCAAGGTATGCATTGTATCCCAGAGTCTTCACAGAAGGGCACCTATTTAGTTTGAGACATTCAGTGCCAGGTCTGGTGTGTCAAATTCCACTAAGAACTTCAATATAACACCACACAGCAGATATATAGCACACCTCAACAGTGAAGTAAACAACTGCTTTGTCTAAATGTTTCCATGTAAATTTGTCGTATCTAAGTGCATGAAACAGAGGGTGCTGATCAAAAAATGTAGTGCCAGAAAGATTCTTAAAAAGTGAGGGATTGCCGCAGAGTCATGCTGGGGAGAAACCAAGGCGGAGATGAATTCCAAGACATGATTACAATGGACCTGATTCGCAAAGTACAAGTAAAACATTCAAACAAATGTATTCTATCGGATTAATCCTACATTTCTAGAGCATTTCTGATCCTATTTCCTTCACATATCTGATGCATACAGATGCAAAGCGTTGAGGAAACACAGACTGGAACGTGTTCTCAGGCCATTTGAGCATAAACCCATAATTTACTTGTAGGCCTGTTTCTAAATTTCACTACTGGCTCAGATGATCCATTTTCAGGTGACATATATGTCATTATGAGGACATATTCTAATTTATACGTACTCTAAAGGGGCTTCGGCTCAGCCTCCTTCCTCTATTGGCTTTATTATCTGGCAACCTCCATCCATTGGCTTGACACATTTCCAGCCACATCATATATCAGACTACTGTAATATTTTGGCTGCTTGGGTGTATCCTTCCACCTCTGTTGGATTGCATGAAGGACCTTTTTACATCTAAAAAGTACACTGTCAGCACAATTTTAGTTATTTATCTCAACCAAACAACCGTCTACATAAAGCATTACATTTCTAATTGTTTTGCACAGCAGCAGGCATGTTTATTGTGTTTGTCAATGTTTAAGTGCAAGCATCACCCTATTGAAATTGACAGTGCTTGTTATAACTGCATCCTCACAAATGTACCCACTGTAGGGCTTAACTGATTTGCTTTTCAACAAATGCTCAAGCAATGGCAATAAGTGTTCCTCTCATTTTGCCAATGAAACCAAATCAATTCCAAAGATTGCATGCAAGAAAGTTATGCCACTGGTTTAGAGCTCGGCCATGTCATTTTGGGGACTGATGATGAGGTTGTTATAGTTGTAAATGTATTGCGATTTATATAGCGCACGTATCACCCAAAGGCATCAAGGCGCTTGCCTTGGGAACCCGTCCTGGTATTCCCCTGTGAGATAACCCCAGCAGGGTATCCACAAGGTGAAAGCCAGGCATCCCGCCACGAGGGGCCGTAGTGGAGATTAAGCAAGCTATTGCCCAGAGTCGCAGAGTGTGAACCCGTGAGTCGAGTAGGCACCGGAACGAGAATTATCAAGTCTGTGGAATTTTTGAGCCCAAGACCCGCCGAGGCGGGGAATTGAACCCTGGTCCAGGACCAATCTCAGCTTCCGGGTCTGCCGCCTCTAACCCCTGAGCCACACTTCTCCACAACGAGTCACTGGAGAGGAATCATGGCACCTCAACCAATGCCATTGTGAAGGAGCGGCGCGAGAAAGAGGGTGCCTTCTCTTCATAATGTAGGATAATTGTAAAACGCAGGAAAACAGCAATATATAGATAAAACAGCATAATGGACCCCTTTTAGCCTACTTGTAGGTCTTCTTAGGTGTTTTTGCTGCCATTGGTTTTACTTGTTTAATTGGGAGTATGGATTGATAATGTGGGCTGTCACTTGGTATTAGCTTAATAATCAACAAATGTTCTTGTGTTTTGTAATATATGTATTTTACCTTTTTTTTATCATATATTGTATTGTATTGCATGTTGCACTTTTATGGTCATTCGACCGAAATAAAGTCTATTGATTGATAGATAAAACAATGCTATGGGTTAAAAATGATACAGTGATAAAGAGAGAAACCTGAAACGAAGCTCTCTGAGTGCTCTAGAGTGTTTGCTACACTTTCTGAAGTATAGCGTTGAGATGTCTGATGCCTAGCGTTGTCTATGTATTGAACCAGTACTTCTAAAGTGGAGCTATTGCACAGTCTCAGCAGAAGAAGTGCATTTAGAGTGCTTACGATTGCCTTCAAAGCACTTGATCCATGTCAAATGTCTTAGTTTACATCACTAGAAGTCTGGCGTCAAGAACTCAATTCTTCAGCTGCTTTGTATTCACCTGTAAGCTGGTGACATGGATTCCAAATGAACCCGTCCAAGATTACTGCATGGTACCAGGACACAGCAGAGAGATACAAGATGGAATCTTGTGAGAGGATGCTTCGTATGTCTATTCTACTTTGGCTTTGGTTGGTGATCTGGATGCATGAGAACGAGCTCACTTGTTCCTTTGGGTGCTTGATAGATAAGACTGCTCCTCAAATCTGCAGCTTTTGTTTATGGAGGTCCGTAAGGGGATATTAGGGGCATCCTTGGTGAGTAGCTTAGGCTGGATGTCCACTGTCACGTCTTGTACTCTACTGAGTCTCCGTGGAGGCGTGGAGGAGTTTCAGTATTCACACTCCTCGGCTTCTGCGGGTTCAATATTACAGAGGTTATCTCAGCCTACTTAGGTGCTGGGGGAGGAGGCACTGAAGTAAGAGGGGTCGTGGCTAACAAGCTTTTGCAGTCACCAGGGTCAAAGAGACACATGTCTCAGGCCACACCCAGCCAGCTCAAGTGGAAAAAAAAGAGGGAAAAAGGGAGAAAGAGCATGGAAACGCATACACTCCCATGTGGTGCTCATTATGAAATTTAAAAAAAAAACAAGAGTCACCCAAAGTTTGCTGTCTACAGCTACAACTCATCTAGTCAGAAACTGTGAGACAGAAATATTCCTGGGTGGAACAAACACACGAATAGGAAGGGAAGCAATCGAATCTGTGGCCTAGTCGTCAGATAGGGCCATATCCAATGCCCTTTCTGTGTATATATAAATGTGATGAAAATAATAGGTCTTGCCAACAGACTGCTAAAGCTGTCTGCTTCTGAGACCCAAAAAAGATTGAGGATATAGGTAGTACGTAACTTTCATGGAGGCCAGTTGGAACCTCGGGGTAGAGGTTTATACAATACATTTATTTTGTACATTAGAGGTACAAATATAAGAATATATACAATGTGTTTGTTTTTTTAAAACTGTTTTTATTCAACAAATTTGATCCATCCATGTACATAGTAGTCGTCAGATGCAATTTGTTTTTAAGTGTTCTTACCACTGTTTTGCTGTTTGGTAGTATTTTTTTTTTGTTAAAGAAATTTTTATTAACGTTTTGAAATAAAAAAGAGAAGCAATACATATATCATAAACATTAGAAAAAAGTATATAGTAATACGGATTACAAAACATATGCAACAAAAAATAAACCAATAGTGAGAGGGGTAAAAAGAAAGGAAATAGGTAGATACAGGGGGAAAAGAAAAGATAGTATTATTAACCGTTTTTTTTCTACTGCGCTGGCACAATACGATTTCAGCAGCAAGTGGGTAAATGTACAGCCATTGTAATGATATTGCATATCCATAAATGCTTACTAAACATGGGCAGTGGATACACGAAGCTACATTCGACGAGTCTGTGCTGGATAAACACTTGACACGCGCCGTGGTTTGTGTGTTTGACAGACAGGCTCACGAAGCACTGATTGCAGTGTCAGTGCCTGTCGCCTGCGTTCATCACACAGGTCAACAAAAGACGGACCACGACTGTGACAGTTTGTGGTCTGTGTTTCCCAGACAGGCCAAATAAAGGCATTCAGTGGTCAGGCGCCTGCAGTCTTTGTTTACTAGACAGGTTCTTACCAAAAAAGAAACAGCACGCAGATGAGTGTGTCCATCTTTGTTAGCTCAGTCCTGTCAAGCAGGTTAATGAACAATGGATCAAGGATGCGAGCAGCTGCTGCCTGGACCTGCCAGGTTGCCAGACCTGTGCACAAAAGACCAGTGCTGGAAATTGATCCTGGCATGAACCCTAGCATCTACCTGAGGTGGCAGGATCAGGGCAAAAGTCCTAGAAAAAGTAGTGGGGGGGACTAACCGAGTTAGGCAGTATGCTAGTGACATCATGGTGCATGACATCACGACGCGGGACATCACGGCACATGACATTACATGTGGCATCACAGGACTTTACATCATAGGAAGTGGCATCACAAGCCACGACTTTAATACTTTAATATGTATGTGTGATGTAAAGCTCTCTGACATTCTGCTTTGGGATGAGTAGCGCTATACAAGAAAAAAAATAATGGTACTTAAATTATTTCAACACCTCCTCAGTGGTAGTAAGCGCTATAAAAATGACATTTAGTATTATGTAACTACTGGGAGAGAACAACACATCTGACATTCTTACAGTGAATGCATATCTAGTACACAGAGCCTGAACAAAGTGAAAAGCTGCCTCTGTCAAGTATGTGTGAAGTGCTAACCTTTGTTTCCCCTCTGCAGCATTTGCTTCTAGGTGTGAGGCTCCTGACTGACTGCCGGAGCCAAGAGACTCACAAAAGGAGGCCTAATGACCCCTAAAATTCAGCCTGTGTTATGGGCCCAGCAGGAGTCTAAAATAAGAAAGCCCGTCCCCGCCTATACGTTGTTGCTTATTGCAGATGTAAAGCAAAAAACGTGCAGGCGCTGCTGAAAGTGTCCCAGTGTTTGGAAATTACACCAGGATGAGTTCAGCACATTATTTAGTGGGGCCCAACTTCTTGGCAGGGTGGACGGCGTTCACCCTGTGAAAATAGTGGGTGGACAGCGTCCACCCGCGTGTACCCCCAACTCGTGCCCTGGGCAGGATCTAAGGGGAGGCAAAACCCAGGCACTGAAAAAGGATGCTGGTAAGGAGTGTCTCTTGTACTCATTGTACACGTAGCCCATACTGCAGGTCTGGATATTCTCTTAAACAAAGGGGACAACCTTACCCAAACGAAAACAGACAATAAAGTGCGTGGTATTTCCAACATTTTACTCTTCTTATCATAAGAAAAATTATTTGATGACGAGACCCTCCACGTTTTTACTTCAGTCCAGTGCATTTGAATGGAAAGGACAGTTCAAGCAAGACCATCACTTCCATATCATAGTAGAGGACCGTCAATACAACTTTGAAATGTTGGGAGAATTGCAGCAGGCAGTGATACTTTTGAAGAGCGGTATAAGAGGTGGTGATACATCTTTAGCATGATGGCTTATATGGGAAACATCGGTTACATCGCAGTGTCTACACCGCAATACCTTTACAACCCGGGTATTACAACGCAAGTCATTACGATGACTTGCGCTGGATGGCGCTCTAACCTAAGGAATAGTATGATTTACTATTCCAACACCTTCCCTACTGTACGTAGACTGGAGTTGGAATAGTAAATCATACTATTCTTAAGTCCAGCGCCCTCCAGCGCAAGTCGTTGTAACGACTTGCGTTGTAATGCCTGGGTTGTAAACGTATTACGGTGTAAACACTGCAATGTAACGTCGTATATTCGGCTTACACTGGTGCTTGCTGATGGGGTAGGCCGACCCATCATCACAGGGGTGGCAGATTGTCTGCTGAAATATATTTACCTGTAATGAGCTATCAATTCTGCCTTTCCAAATGTACTGTTGCTAATAGTTCTGTTAAGAGTGGAATTCATATGTTAAACGTGTGTGTGTGTCTGTGTGTTTGTGCTTGCGTGTGGGGTGTGTGTGCGTGTGGGGGATGTGTGCGTGTGCGTGCATATGTGTGTCAGTGTGTGTGTGTGTGTGTACATGTATAACCCACACTGTGGGAACCGGCTTAGTCCTCATAGCATGAGTTAAACTTGCCAGAACTAGACAAACATGATCTTTGTGAGGACCGGTGAGTCAGGAGGACCGGTCCCCATAGCGTGTTTAGGGACTTTCGAGCATGTGTATCAAAAAACGAAAAGTGCAGTTATATTTGCCTCGGTCTGCTTTATACCCTACCCTGCTATCAAAGCATGCGTGGAGTTAGAATAGTAAATACACACTTCATTACAGTCAATGGCGGGTGCTCATTGTAATAGGTATGTTATGTTGAGTGTTTATGTGCCGAAGACTGATGCTTATGGTCCATAGTTACCTGTCACGTGCAGCATAGACAGCTGGCTGTGGTTTGCTTTCTTTGGTTTTGTTTAATAATCATGGACCACAGATGCGTGTGTACATGAGTTTAGATTTATTTTGAAAAAGGTGCTGTTTCTAGCATTCTTTTTAGTCACCTGGCGAAGAGCTGCAGAGAACAGGTCGCCGAAGTATAAATCTTGAGCCTAGATTTTCTGATGGGAATTTAAGGCAGATTGAAATTGTAGGAGTTTAAATATCTTGATGGGGTATGGTATGCGCAGATTATCCTCATAGCTGTTATGGAACATCCAGCTCCAGTGCTGGACGTTCCATTGCGCAGGTGAGGTTCGAACGTTCAACGGCTGACGGCAGCACTACGGAGGTAGTGGTGCCGTCGGCCGCCGAACGTGCGCAGCAGCTAAGAGGATATGCCTAGTGGATTTTTTTTCCGTCCCTATTGCCTTCTTTGTTGTGGGTGGAAGACAGGATTATCAATTGAAATCTGGAAACCGTAGTAAATTCACAATTCTCCATACATGTCTAACAAAGGTAATGTACATGCTGTAAACAAGCAAATGCTCTGATGTTCCAGACCGGGGGTCAACAGCGGCACCATAAATAATTAAGTAAATAAATGAAGAACGTACACTGCCGTTCCTCGGTTTTATTGCTTTCAGCAATCGCCGTGGCCATGCATAATACATAAAAGTAAGATTTAAATTAATTGATGTTGACAAACTAGGGGCTTGATTTATTGCCTGGTTTCATTAAAAGAGAATCTTTTAGAGAATACAGTGCTGAAAATGCCCCTCTATTTGCTTCTGTGATTGAATTATTTACCAAAGTAAATGCGCTCTGGAATTTACTCCTGCAGCAGAAAACAACGAGTTAATTGTTACATATTTTCTGAGCCGAAAGATGTGTTCTTCAGTGAGTTGTATTCTTCAGTGAGTTGTATTTCTTTGACATAATAAACAAGCATTGGCAAAGCCAATACGTCACACCTATGCGAGTGCTGTTAGCTTTGGGAATGTGTTTTATCATTGATGGCTCGGCTGAGTCCATTCTTAATTTCCAATTCCCTTTATGCAGGTATCCCGGCCTATTTACTGAAGAGGCTGCAGCTCGTGCAGAACCAGGCTGCACGTCTCATTCATCATCAACCGAGGCACCAACATGTCAGTCCGTTGTTAAAGTCCCTCCACTGGCTTCCCGTGTCTGAGCGGTGCAAATTCAAGCTAGGTTGTACTATTTTTAAGTCCCTCACCGGTGCGAGTCCATCTTTTATTTCCTCACTACTACACCCTTATGTCCCTTCTCATAATCTTCGTTCCTCTCACCTGGCCCTACTTAAGGTCCCGTTTTTTAAACGCAAGAAACATGGAGGATTGAGATTTTCATTTCTTGCCCCTTCCTTTTGGAATTCACTCCCTTTGTGCATTAGATCTGCCTTTCCTTACGCACGTTTTAGGTCCCTTCTTAAAACTCACTTGTTCTGTAATGCCTACCACTAACGCTTTTCGTCCTGCGGACGGTCTTCCCCCGTTGCTCGAGCGCCAAGAAGCCGCCAGGTGTTAGTTGCGCTTTAGAAATAATTTTTACATTACATTTATCCATGTTGTGCACCAGTGTGGCTGCTGTTTGGCATGTCTAAACGTTGGTGTGGTGTGGGGTGGGTAGACTGGTTTAGAGCAGAATGGGATGGATTGGAGTTGTGTAGAGTAGAGTAGGCAGTTAGCAAGAAGGGGACAGGTTGGTTTAATGTGGGGTAGAATGGGGTAGCATGGAGTGGGGTAGATTGGTTTAGAGTGGAGTTGGGTAGATTGTAGTGGTGTAGAGCGGGGTAGATGGAGTAGAAAAGAGCAGGGTAGATTAGAGTGGGGTGAGGTAGTTTGTAGAGGAGAGGGGCAGGTTGGAGTGGAGTGGGATAGATTTGGATGGATTGGGATAGATAGGAGTAGATATGAGTGGATTTAGGAAGACAGGAGTGCAGCAGATCGGGGTAGATTGGGGTAGAGTGGACTGAGGAACATTGGGTCAATTGAAATGGGGTAGATTGGGAAAGAGTGGGGTGGATTGGGGTAGATTGGAGTGAAGTGGGGTGGTGTGGAGGGGGTGGGGTGGAGTGGGGCTGATTGGAGTGGAGTGTGGTAAAGAGTGGAGTCGATTGGGTGTATTAGAGTAGGGTAGATTGGAATGGAGTGGAGTAGGATTGAGTAGAGTGATGTAGATTGGAGAGGAGTTGGGTACTTGGAGTGGGGTTGATTGGGTGGATTAGAGTAGGGTAGATTAGAAGGGAGTGGAGTAGATTGGACTATACTGGAGTCGGATTGATTGGAGCGGAGTGGGTTAGATTGGAGTGGATTGTGGAAAATTGGAATGGGATAAATTGGTTTATAGTGGAGTATGGTAGATTAGGGTAGAGTGGAGTGGGCTGTATTGGAGTAGAGTAGCGTGGGATACAATGGGTGGATTGTGGTAGGGTAGAGTGGAGTGGGGTAGATTGGGTGAATTGGAGTAGGGTAGAATGGAGTGGGGTAGATTGGGATAGAGGGGAGTAGGGTAGATTGATGTGGAGTAGATAGAGTGGGGTAGATTGGAGTGGGGTAAATTGGAGTGGAGTAGATTGGGTGGATTAGAGTATGGTAGATTAGAATAGTAGATTGTAGTGGAGAGAGGTAGATTGTAGTGAAGTGTAGTGGGGTATATTGGATTGGAGTGGGATAGATTGGGTTGGGGATATTGAAGTGGAGTGCAGTAGAATTAAGTGGGTTAGAATATAGTGGAGTGGTGTGGAGTAGAGAGGCGTGGAGAGAGGGGTGTGGAGTGGAGTGGAGTGGCGAGCCAGTTCATTGAGTGTCTTACAGTGGAGTGTTGTGGAGTGGAGTGGAGTGGTATGGCATAGAGTGGAAGGGCATAGAGTGGAGAAGAGTGCTGTAGAATGAAGTGGTGTAGAGTGTCGTAGAGAGGAGTAGTGTTAAGTGGAGTGGCGCAGAGTGGAGTATGCATGGAATGATAGTACATTTTTCAATTGAAAATGACCATTACAATTGCACAGACATGCTGTTTTACTACACATAATTGATAATGTGTGGAAATTTAATCACCTAGTGTATTGATTTGCCAAGCCTGAAACTCCCTTTTTAGTACATACAGGTCACCTCTAAGGCAGGTCCTAAACAGCACATAGGGCAGGGGCATTTTGTTTAAAATGTTGCACCTGTACTCTGAGGCTACCACAGGGTTACCCTATTACATTTAATGAGTGATAACGTTTGTTTGGGAGCATGTCATGTTTAGTGTCTAGGCAATTGCAATTTAAAATCATCTTTAATGGTAAAGTTGGATTTTAAGTCACAATTTTGAAAATGCCACTTTTAGAAAGTTGCCATTTCTTGGCCTAACCATTTTGTACCTGCAGCCCGTTTCCTAAGTCACATGACTAGGTGTAGTGGGAAGCTGACCTTTGTATATTCCTACAAGACAGCAACGCAGTGGCCAGAGTTACTGACTCAGCAGTGACTCAACATCCTGTCATTCTGGACAAATCACATAATCTCCCCATGCCCATTGATAGCGCCTGTATACCTTCATGGGTGATAAGCTGTGCTATACAAATCTACAAATGTAATTTAATTTTAATATAGGGAATAGGCTTTAGCATGGTGGGCCATGGAAGCAAGATCAGTGTCGGACTACTTCAAAGGCCCTACCTCAGCACACACATAGAACTTCACACTAGCCTACTATTCCCCTAGACAGACTGGGAGCAGGGCAGGACAGGAAGGCAAGGATTTTCAGACACTTCAGTGGCGGGAAACTGTAGATGTGTTTTCCACTTCAGAGCTGGCATCAAGTATAAAAATATATCTCTCAAGCCCACTCTTCGGTTAACTTCTGGATCCACGTAAGGGAAGTAGACTGCCTGCTGCCTGTGGCTTGCTGCATATTTCACGAGACTTCCCTGCTGCACAAAGAGGACTACCCTGCTGCCTGTAGCCTGCAATGTGCTCTCAGTGGACTGCCCTGCTGCTTGAGACTTGCTTTTCTGCTTGCACCCAGGGCATTCAGAGTGACTCCAAAGGCCAAAGGTCAGAATCAGAACCTCAAGGACAGACCATCTTGAACCCACACCTTGACCCAGCCTAAGTGAGTCCTGACCATCCAATTGGTGCCCAGCCAGTCCTAAATCCCTGGAAGTTGTGCTAAAGATGTCCAGATAGCCCAAATGCAAAACTACATTCTTCCCCACAGCTGCAAATCCTGTTCAGCGGCTCCTCGCAGAAGGGGGTTCATGCCTCGTGGAGCTTGTGTGACTACTGGATGCAGCTTAATTCCTCTGGATTTTTTCAGCTCCCATAAAAGAGACCAAGGCCCAACATAGAAATTTTCACTGCAACTCCATCCAGTGGCTCCCCGACAACAATGCCTCTTCCTCGGGCACCACCAGCTGCCTTGCCACTGTGAACTTTACCTTCTCAGACAGTTTTCTTGAAGAATTCTTAAAAGTCTGAAGGTAAGAGGAGACAGGGCACAATCCACCTCTTGTAGCCAAACCGCACTCCATCACAGTCCGCCATAACGTCCGATTTTACCTCAGTCTCATATGACTAAATGCCTGCGGCTGGCGATTGGTCTTTTAGGTGGTATTTTCCACATAAATCTTTAAAAATCTTTTACTAATGATTGGATTTTTGTCATTTTGGTGCTAAATAATTTATTAAAATGTACACTATTTTTCTAAATTAGTGTGGTTTTTTTTATGTTCTATTTTCAATTTATTACTGTTTAAGTGCTGCATAAATATTTACACATTGCCTCTATTTTAAGTATGATTGTTTTTGTGCCAAGTTATCAGAAGCTTAAGTACAGACTAATTTCTCATAGATACTTATTACACATGTCTTCTCTCACTGCAGCACTATGAAAGGAGCACCAAACTGCCTTGAAATGGAGTCTTTCGATTGTAGGGAGCTGTCACATAGGCAATAGTGCATGAAAAATATATGCTGTATGGGGATGCAGAATAGGAGCCAATCTGCCACAAACTGAGTATACTGCAAGTGCCTTTTAGTGTACTGCCAGGTATTACCTTTAGCAAAATCTAATTGACAGGAAACCAGAGAGGCCAAGATTTCGAAAAGCCAATAGTGATAACCCCCTTATTATCCCTGATTCATGCACTTAGTAACTCCTTTGACATTAAGACCTACAGAGGTAGATGACCTATGGCTGGTGGTTCAGGCTGATATTTGTGTGATATTTGTGTGGTGGTTCTTAAATTGTCATAGTTGATGTATTAACCACATGACTGCTGCCCCGATTTACCCCCGGTGCTGGGCCCCAATGTTAATGGGTGTGGTCATGACGGAACGGTTCCGTCATGAGCACAGCTCAACCGATGCTCATGACGGAACCGTTCCGTCATGAGCATCGAAGGGGTTAAAACTACTATCAGAACTACTTTGCAGAGAACTCAGTACGGCAGGTGCTGAAAAGGGTTGAACCTGGTAGACCTCTGTGAACTCCCTCACTTCTAATACCATATAGCTCCAGTCACCCTGCGTGGCTCTTCATAGCCTTGTAAATACAGCCCCTTTTCATGTATCACTTTACGTGAAAAGGGCGTGCAATGGGTGTTGCTGTGGGCATTCCACTGCAACACCCATTGCTTTAGTTATGGTTGGTAGACAAAGTTTAAAAAGTTTTATTTAAAATTAGATCAAATGGAGCGCCCGGTCCTAATGGAATGCCGAACGCTATTTTTAAAGCTAAAATTGAGTATTGGCCAGAGTTATTAACGGCCCTCTTCAATGAAATTCTTAAGACAGGCTGTATCCCGGATTCATGGAGGGGAAGTATAATACAGCCGATCTACAAAAGTGGGCCCCAGGAGAACCCTGCAAATTATCGATTAATTACCCTCACAGACGTAGATGCTAAAATATTCGCAAGTTGTCTGTTAGAGGAGTTGGAGTCTTGGGCGGAAAGAGAAGAATTGATCCCAATCTTTCAAACAGGATTTAGGAAGGGAGAATCGACTCTTACCAATTTGATTTTATTGTCTTTACTAGGAGAAAGAGCCATATGTAGGAAACAAAAATTGTACATTTGTTTTATTGATTTAAAAGCCGCATTTGATTCTGTACCCAGAAATATTCTTTGGAAAAAGCTAATGAATTGGGGTATATCAGAAACCCTAATAAAAATGATTAAATTATTGTACTCAAATACCTGGGTGCAGGTCAAAATTGGCGATGGTAGACATACTACCCGCCGCCTTGAAACAAATTTTGGCTTAAAACAAGGATGTGTGCTCGCTCCTTGTCTTTTTAATTTATTTATGTCTGATCTCCCAACCCATTTTAAGGATGTAAATTCACATTCCCCTTCTGTAATGGGTAAAGAAATCAAATACTTACAGTATGCCGATGACACTATTTTACTTAGCCAAACTATGATAGGACTAAAAAGAATAATAAATTCTTTTAATATATATGTAACCCAAAATGGTTTAACAATTAATATAAAAAAAACAAAAATAATGTTAATAGGGAAAGGCAAACTTGGAGTAAAGGAATTGAATATTAATGGTTTGTCTGTTGACTGTGTAAAAACTTATAAATATTTGGGAATTACAATTGATGATCGACTATCATTTAGACAGCATTTTAATAACTTAGAGGCTAAAGGTACCTCACTTGCTTTCACATTTCGTAAATTAAGAGATAAATTAGTATGCCCCAATTATGACCACCTACTTAAAGTCATGAAAGCAAAACTCATCCCCTCCCTGGACTATGGGTCCATTATTTTTAAGGGTAGAGACGTGAAGGTATTGGAGGACATAGTTGCAAGGACATATAAATCAGTATTTAGGATTCCTAGGCAGATTTCACGTGCCAATTTAAGATTGGAATTTGGCTTACGGCATCAGCTCTTGGTGCGTAAAGCTGCATTTGTTAAAACACTATTGGCATTATCTCGAGCCGAGGAGGGCACGTTGGCCAATTTGTGTTGGAGCGA
The DNA here is from genome assembly GCF_964263255.1 of Lissotriton vulgaris. Classification (NCBI taxonomy): domain Eukaryota; kingdom Metazoa; phylum Chordata; class Amphibia; order Caudata; family Salamandridae; genus Lissotriton; species Lissotriton vulgaris. The sequence continues at coordinate 755,059,271 of NC_141694.1, read as the reverse complement.
GATTTCGACAAGCAAATATTCTAGAAGCTGGCAGGATTATTTAGCCGAGTGTCTCCTAAAATTCGAATGTCCCAAATTGGAAGACGAAACAAGGAGTAAAATGGTTTATAAAAAATTAATTAATTCAACCGTTGCCTTGCTGTCAGAAGTGTTGGATAAATATGAGTTGGGGAAAAAAAACACTTTTGGTCCATTGCCAATAGCTTCGACAAAATGATGGTCCAACCCTATTTACTTTTTCATCAAAAATCCTTAACTAAGAACAAATTTATGTTATTAAGGTTTGGAATCTATCCAACCAAAGATGGAACCCCCAAATGGAAGTCCAAATGGGCATCAAATATTTGTCGGTTATGTGGGCAATATGATGAAACTTTGCTGCATATGGTAACATTATGCCCAAAAATGATGAAGGAACGGAAAACAATTTTAAAACCTATTTTTATAGAAATGGGACTTAGGACTTGTAGATCGGCATTAATATTTTGCTTAAGTGGTGTCAACGTCCATATAATACACCAATTTGTAAAATTTATGCTTACAGTGGAAATGAAATTATGTAAGGTTGACACCCAAAGTATATGTTAAATTTGTTACGGCTGTGAAATGAGGATGTTGCTGTTTTTAAGGTGATGATGAATTATTTCTATGGCTCTTTTCAATGTATTAATTGTTTGTTTTTAGAGTATTACTTTTTAGGTAATTGTTCTATTTATTATGTTTATTATTTTTATCGAATGACATACGTGCACTTTTATCCCGGAAAAATGCCAAGCCCTATATAGTTTTAAAAATGAAATAATAATTTTAAATTATCCCGAACTGGAAAAAGTTAATTGATTGTGGTCAACTTTATGCATTGTATCCTGGAATATTTAATCTGGTAATGTGTTGTGTTTGCATTTATTTCTGTTCTTTGTTGTAATGGTTTTAATTAATCAACAATCAACCATTGCTTTTTGACGCTTCCCCAGATTTATAAGGATCTGTCTGCAGCTCACATAGAAGGATAAAATCACCTTTAAGGATTGTTTATGTGAAGGAAGGTGTCCCTGCACATAAACAATCATCCCTGCAATGCAGGCACCCTTGCACCATGGTGCAAGGGTGTCTGCGTTGGCCTTGGGATGCTTTTTAGGTCTCAGCCTAGCGTGCACTGCGCAGAAGTGTTCGTGCAGCCAGAGTCCTTTTCTCAGCGTTTTGAAAATGGACCTGGAAATGCGTGTAATTTCCTAGGTCCATTTTTATTGGGCTTTGTGTGCGTGTATTTTTAAAACAGAACACGCAATAGGCCATAGGCGGTCGCGTAGCTCCGCCCACGGCCTATTGGTGTCTGTTACCCGCACCAAAGCCCATATGTCTTCAATTATCGCGGCCAGACGCGGCAGCGTTAATTGAAAGCATATGTCAGGAAAGGCGCGCGCACCACTTGCGGCATTGTTTTTTCCCCCGATTGCTTTCAGTTTCCCTCAGCGCGGCTCAGGCGGCCTGCGAAGCACGGAAAAGGCAGAATGAAGAAGAGAGAGAGGTACTGTGCTTAATGTGAGCCTTTGGTTTCTGGTGCTGGGCACAAGCACCTAATTGGTTGTTCTGTCAAGATGCAAGCACATGCAGCCAGTGACCCAGATAGAATCACGTGCATGTAGTGACCTATCAAAATTCAAGACTTGCATGCAGTGACCCATCAACAGATAGATGCATGAGCACTTGCATCCAGTAGCCCTTCAACACATGGCAGCATGCACATCCAGTGACCTGCAAGGAATGCTAAGCAGTGCATCCAGTGGTCAATTGACGGGCAGACGTGCATCCAGTGGCAGGTCAAGGGGTGTAAAATCTGTATCCTTTGGTCCACCAGCGGCGGGTAAAAAGTGTGTGCATGCAGTGAAGCATCAGCGGATATTATCAGCACGTGCATGCAGTGGCCCATTAGCAGAAAGAAGCCCATGCATAGAGTGGTCAATTAGGGATGGAGAGTAGTGCATCAGCGGTCCATCAGGGAGTAAAGGCCTGTGCAACCAGAATATTAGAAGCCGGAGTAAATGCCTTATGTCAAATACCAAGTGTGTTTGGAAAAGTCCTTTTAGAAGGTGAGTGGAGACATTTGAGCGTGGGTGACTGGTGATCCCTCCACAAGCCGTGTTAGCTAGGGTACCCACCTGAATCCCTACAGATGGTTGGCTGGGTGTCTATTTAGTCATTAGATGATTGGAATGAAGGTTCTTCAGATTAAACAGCTCGGTGGGAGGCAGACATGATCTCCTACGACAGGCGGCTGCCTCTTGGCGCTAGCGAGCAGCCGAGCCAGGACTGAGGGAGGGGGCCAACCACACTCCCGCGCATTTCCTCTCCCCCACTCCTGCTAGTGCTTCTGGCTTCAGATGCGCTTCTGAGGGGAGCCGGACAGAGAGTCAGGGAAAGTGCCTTTTTACGCTTGCTGTCTCATTTTCTATAACACGAGGCTGCTTGTTGGGGAGAAAGTTAGGAGGAGGGGACAGAGGAGTGGGAAAATTGAGCCTGGCCATTTTTATGAAGAAATCGGATGAAGCATTTGTTCAACTTGGAAAAAAACGTTTTTCAAGAGTTTTCCCGCGCACTTTCCAGAGGCCATTTTTATGACACGTGCTTTTATTCCTTTGTGGTCGAGGGAGGGAACCTTGGCGCCAGTACTTAATTTAAATAGTCTCTTTTGAAAAAATAAACTATTAAAAATTGTCTCTGGCCTCTGAGCTTTGAAGCAGAAAGTGATTAGAGAAACCAGTACAATATATTTGTAGATTCGGTCCACCGAGGACGCGCAGTTTATCCTCGACACATGGACGCTATCTGCACCTCTCTAGCTTTACTCCTTCATACAGTTTTAAGTGCTCCTCTCTGCCTGTCCTTTTTATTTACATTCGTGGGCTGTTCTCCTCTCTAGCACATGTATCTACATTTGCTGTGTTCGCTCCTGCCCCAGATTGTACCCTGTTACCCCCTCCTTCAATTTCACATGGGGGTCGCTAAGTTTAGGGCTGGTTTCCCGTGGGAGGGGGCGGGGAGCGCAAACAAAAGGTTAGTGATTCTTTTGGGTGGGACAATAAATATCCCCTGACACAGTGGTGTAACAAAAGCCTCCACCCCAAGCTGCATGGGCTTCCTCTGGCAATGGCAGGTCTGTGGCCTGAGTGCTCCAGACTGGGTGTGGAGAGTGGGGGAATCCCTGCTTGTACTTTGCAGCCCCCGCCCCCCAAGTTTCATTCCGTCATCGCTCTGACATTTATTTATCCCCTCCATCACACACTCCTCCTCTCCCTCCTGGCGCCCCATGACAAAAGGACACATTCATTTCTGTGTTTTATGATTCCCGACTCGCCTAAGTGACAAATATCATATTTATTTCTCCAAAAGGCTATGGGGACCAAGCTCCCTTTCTTCCGACACCGTATTCTAAAACCACGTCCTTTACGCCGTATGCCACTACAACTCTCTCCCCTGTGTCTAATGTTTCTAATTTTCTAACAATCATAGGCCTAACTGAAGCATGCCAAAGTGCTTGGCGTGGACCTCTCTGTGTTCACGAGGCACACCTCTGGCACCCCCACCCTTAGAACACGGGTTATGGTCCCCGAGGGCTACTTTTGTCTTAGGTGACTGTAAGGAGAACAGGCCTGCTCAAAGTGTCTATGACTCTGCGTTTGGAAAGATGCTATTGTAGGCCTGCTCTCTGACACTTAGGTGGCTTCATTGCCTCAGTTATGCAATCTGCAGAATAAAGGGAGGATGGAGAGTCCTCAAAAGTCAAGTCAAGTCAAGTTAAAATTTGTATAGCGCACTACTCACCCAGAGGGTCTCAAGGCGCTTGAGGGAGGGGGGGGTACGTTATTTATCAAATATCCAAGTTTTGAGTTGTTTTCTGAAGGAGAGGTGGTTCTGTGTGCAAATATGATATGGCGAAAGTCTGGGTGTTTCCTGTTATCTATGCTGTGTGTATGCAGTTGGGACTTTTTTTTTCTTTTTTTTCCTCATTCATAAATAAGCGTTGCCGGTTGAGTGATGATGTAGGCTTTGCGGGTTGAGTGGTGATGTAGGCGTTGTGGGTTGAGTGGTGCTGTAGGCGTTGCGGGTTGAGTGGTGCTGTACGTGGTGGGGATTGAGTAGCTCTGTACGCTGTGGGGATTGAGAGGTGCTGTAGGCGTTGCGGGTTGAGTGGTGATGTAGGCATTGTGGGTTGAGTGGTGATGTAGGCATTGGGGGTTGAGTGGTGCTGAACGCGGTGCGGATGGAGAGGTTATGTAGGCGTTTCGGGTTGAGTGGTGATGTATGTGTTGTGGGTTGAGTGGTGATGTAAGCGTTGCGGGTTGAGTGGTGCTGTAGGCGTTGCGGGTTTGAGTGGTGATGTAGGCGTTGTGGGTTGAGTGGTGCTGTACGCGGTGGGGATTGAGTGGTGCTGTAGGCGTTGTGGGTTGAGTGGTGCTGTACGCAGTGGGGATTGAGTGGTGCTGTACACGGTGAGGATTGAGTAGAGCTGTACGTGGTGGGGATTGAGTGGTGCTGTAGGCGGTGCATGTTTTCAGTAGGCACACTCCTCCAGCCGTCAGTGCACACTTTCACCAGGAACACACCACTATCCGTCACTGCACGCTTTTACCAGACATACACACCACCAGTTGCAGGTTGAGTGGTGAAGTAGACGTTGCGGGTTTAATGGTGTTGTACACGGTGGGGATTGAGTGGTGCTGTAGGCGTTGTGGGTTGAGTGGTGATGTAGGCGTTGCGGGTTGAGTGGTGCTGTATTCGGTGGGGATTGAGTGGTGCTGAAGCATTGTGGGTTGAGTGGTGATGTAGGCGTTGCGGGTTGAGTGGTGATGTAGGCATTGTGGGTTGAGCGGTGATGTAGGCATTGTGGGTTGAGTGGTGATGTAGGCTTTGTGGGTTGGGTAGTGCTGTAGGCGTTGTGGGTTTAGGGGTGTTGTAGGCGTTGTGGGTTGAGTGCTGATGTAGGCGTTGCGGGTTGAGTGGTGTTGTAGGTTTTGCGGGTTGAGTTGTGCTGTATGCGGTGGGGGTTGAGTGGTGCTGTAGGCGTTGTGGGTTGAGTGGTGATGTAGGCATTGCGGGTTGAGTGGTGATGTAGGCGTTGTGGGTTGAGTGGTGATGTAGGCGTTGCAGGTTGAGTGGTGATGTATGCGTTGCGGGTTGAGTGGTGCTGTAGGCGTTGCAGGTTGAGTGGTGATGTAGGCGTTGCGGGTTGAATGGTGCTGTACGTGGTGGGGATTGAGTGGTGCTGTAGGCGGTGCATGTTTTCAGCAGACGCACTCCTCCAGCCGTCAGTGCACACTTTCACCAGGCACACACCACTATCCGTCACTGCACGCTTTCACCAGACATACACAACACCAGTTGTCATTGAACGCTTTCACCAGGCACAAACACCACCAGCCATCAGTGCACGCTTTCATCGGGCACAAACACCACCAGACGTCAGTGCACGCTTCCACCAGGCACACACCACCAGACGTCAGTGCACACTTTCACTAGGCACACACACACCACCAGTTGTCAGTGCCCGCTTCCACCAGACACACACCACCAGCCGGTAGTGCACACTTCCACCAGGCACACACACCACCAGCCATCAGCGCACAATTTCTACAGGCACTCACACCACCAGCCATCAGTGCACACATCATTTGTTAACGCATTCACAATTAACTATTGTAGCATTCGCAGTATGGTGCACTTTACTTTTAAACATATTAATCTAAAGCGCAGCATGCCACCATTGCTACAAAAATAAATACACATTTTTTTGGCCTACAATTTATAGACTTTTGTTGCAGTTGATGTTGCAATATTTAGCAATGCCAATAGTTCAAACATAATTAACCCGAGACGTATTGCATTTTAAATGCTTGTTTAGTATTGGCGCAAGGCAATACACAGGGGTGCGACATATTCTTGTGATACGGTGCATCCCTGCTTTATTTAAATGCTGCAGTGCTGCTAATTTGCTTGTCGTTCCGCGCCGCATCATGTCTTTGTAAATATTCCCCTTACTGTTATACACCATATGCAGAATAACTGATAGGACCTGCAGTCTCTTATACTGCGCACTTCATCACCTGCAATCAAGCATGACGAAACATAATGCTGGGCGGCCTAAAAAACTGCACAAGGGTTGCTTGCCGTCTCTCCAAGACCTTTGGCAGACCGCAAATCTTTACAATTTTTGGGGGGTTTCCTCTTACTTTTGTCGTCAAGTAAAAAACACAGTACATTGTTCAATCTCCAAATGGATACATTCAGGCGTCGTTGAGTGATCCGGATTCTGCCCACATTCTAGAAGATTTCATTGCGATCAATTGTTAGAAAGGTCTAATTATCAAAGCAAATGCTGCAGCCTGAAGCCAGTAATTATCCTGAAGCCACCAGGCTGTGAAACTGCCCTGTTCTGGAAAACTGTGTTTGCTAAGCCGTGTGAAACATAATCCACATGACCGGAGTCAATTTGCTAGCTTTAATCATCACAGTAATTTTGTTGGGCCTCAGGCTTTATACAGTTCATGATATGAGGTGATTTGCAGTTCTGGAAGCTTCAAAATGGAGCTCTCTGCAAAGAAAACAAGTTATGATAGGCAAAATCTTCGGGTGAGCTGGACACACAGCACCAGAGAAAAACACTAATTGGATGTTATTGTATGCAATAAATGTGTTGGGTGGTTCAAAATTACCTTGCACAGGTAATCTATGTGCTATGAAATAACAAACAGAAATTTGCTAGCCATGGGCCTCACCTACAGCTTAATGGTCGGGATGGCAGAGGACCTTATCTCTGCCACCCAGATGGCATACCCCCTGCCAAATTTAGAGATGGCCACCTGTCCTGCAGTCATATCTGTATATTGAAAGGAACTGCCATCACAACGGTTCCTTTCAATATGCAACAGGCATTTACAATGCAACGGTCTCGCCTTTGCAAATGTTAGAGCTATTGGCATTGTAAATGACAACATTTTTTATTTATGTGTTGGTTTTGAAAACCGATAAATAAATGGCATTGTCATTTACAATGCCAATAGCTTAATCTCTCGCAAATGCAAAACCTATTGCATTTGCAATGAAATAGGTTGCGTATTTACGCGAGTTTGAGCTATTGACATTGCAAATAACAACACGTTTTATTTATGTTTCAAAAACACACACACAGAGTAACACACACACACACAGAGCCACACACACACACAGAGCCACACACACACAGAGCCACACACACAGAGCTACACACACACAGAGCTACACACACACACAGAGCCACACACACACACAGAGCCACACACAGAGAGACACACACAGAGACACACACACAGAGCAACACACACAGACACACACAGCCACACACACACACAGAGCCACACACACACAGAACCACACACAGAGCCACACTCACAGCCACACACACACAGAGCCAGACAAACACAGAGTCAGACACACACAGAGCCAGACACACACAACACAAAGCCACCACCTTTCTTTAAAAATCAAAGCAATGTAAGATGCATGTCAAAAACCAACAACCATGACGAGTGGAACCAGCTGGTCAATCCTCCAAGGGGCACCCAACAGGGCTATTCCTCACCATGCCCAACCAGTTCGCCTACACTCGCAGAAACTGACAACAGAACAAAAGCTCACAATTACATCATGGTATGTGGCTGGTCTGAGGGCAGTTCTACAAGCAAAATCTGAGGTGGCTTCCTACATAAAGTCATATAATCTGCCTACAGGAAACGTGGGCGCTCACCCCAACTGTCTAACATGGGTTCTACGAGCTGTTTAAACAAGCCAAATGCACTAACATATTTGGCCAGCCACAAGGTCCTTTCTCAGTCTTTATGAAGCAAACCAACAAGATCAAAGTTGTGCCCCACAATCAAAACTCCCCAGCTCTGCAAGTGGCAACAGTCTCAAGTTTAACAATAGCTCATAAAAATCTTCCATTTCTCATGATCAACTGCTATCACAACCCACAGAAAGCATCAAAACAGCAAGCAACCAGTGACCTCTGTAACCACCTATAAGCCATTCTTATGGAATTCCCTTCTCATAAAGTTGTCCTCACAGGGGACTTTAACATCAGTGACCTGGAAAATCCTAGCAATGCTACTCGAAATAGCAAGGAACGGGAAAAAAATTACAATTTCCTCGGTTCCTTGAAACTAATCCCTGCCAAACAAGTGTTCAAGGCCCAAGACCTCCAGTATCAGTCACATAGCACCTTCAAATAAATCTCAACAATCAATTACATCTTCCTGTGTAAAACCTTCGCAAATAATCTTACCAACTTTGAGATTTCCAACAGGGGGAAAGCAACCACAATCCCCTGACTCTAAGTAGGGACCTAGAAATACCAATGCCGACACCATTTCGCGCGGTGTGCACTTCCGCATGCGCGGAAGCTACAAAGTTAGACAGGAGGATCAAATGGAGGGCCACAGATATATCCACAGTGATCAACTTGCTACGCAAGGTGCTCAGAAATTTCAAAAATGAACAGGGAAACTTACAAAGCAACTGGGGCAAATTGACAACAGAACTTATGGACTAGTTACTTGCCACTGGAGCCCGTAAGCAAAGCCCTCCCCTCCCCCCGGCAAAAGGGAAGGTTCAGCTCAATCAACTAGACAATAAGCCCAATGTTATTCACTGAGAAATCTAAGAAGATCCCTGCGCAACTATAAACTCAAACCCACCACTAAACAGGCACAGGAAGCCACTGAATCACGTAACACATATAAAAAATAACCAAACCTCTCCAAGCTCTGAACAGGGTAAATACAGCACACGCCCCACATGAGCCAACCCACTAAACTGACAGTAGCCGACACAGACGAGCATGTGCGAAACTGCACAGCCATCCAGCACGTCAGAATCCTGTGCGGCGCGCTGCGATAGGCTGAGAGGCCTGTAATGCTCCAATACTATATCCCCTTACTCGTTAGCAGTGCCTCCTCTAAATCTAGACGACTCTCTGGATATGTTCTCCCTCTGGATTGGTCTTAACCCGACCCGGGATGCTAAAAGAATTATGAGCGAATGAGCATCCGTTAAAAGATCAACGACGGACATAATTAGCAGAGTGAATTGCACGGATGGTCAATGTAAGCAATGAACAAGTGGCTTTTTGAGTTGGTCACATACTAACATGACACAAACAATGTCTTAGAAGTGCTCTAATGAACGCATACCTGGAATTGATTCTAGTATAAGGGCACTAGCTTTGATTTTGACACGGATGAAGGAACACTGTGCCCGGGATGGAGTGGAAAAACAGCTCCGGAGCAGGAAGCAGCCAGAATAGGGATAAGAGGGAGTGTCCCCCGCCCCCTCCCCCAGGCCGGCCTCAGCCAGTGGAAGGGCAGGGACGGCAGGGAGGACAGCGCAGGCAGAGCCAAAACTTTCTCCACGTTCGCTCCCACGCAGGCCTCGGAGCAGGGCCGCCAGAGGTGTCCGTGTTGCCGCTTCGCTTCTGCTGTCCAGCTACAGAGATCAGATCTTGAAGCACTAGAATGCAAGGTTGAAGAAATTTGTCTTTTAGCCCTGTCCCTTCCGACTTCCTGCTGGGGTAAAAGGTTCATTATCTTCTTTATGGGGCCATCTGGACCCATAAAAAAGATAAGAAACCTTTTACTTCAGCAGTAAGTCAAGGAACCCAATCTGAAAAGGACGAGGCTTAAAGAGAAAGAAATACGTCATGGCGACCTCTTCTCCAATGGCTGGCCACCGTTTAGGAGGCCAGCCAATGGAGAAGAGGGGTGGGGCTTAACCCTCGCTATTGAAACTCACTCTAAAACATAAAATCTCGCGAGCTCGACTGCACATGTGCGCAGTACGACACGCGAAACCTAAAAAGATGCCTTAAGCTCATGAATACAGGGTTTCCAAGACCTTATAAAAACCATGACCGCCGATTGGGTCCTGATCTAATAGTGGAACTCAGTGACTCAAGACTTTGTGACCAGGACACTGGTTCCTAGGCAGTAGGGCCACCAGGATATACCCTTCAGGAATGCAAGAGTCTTTGCAGGGTGGGGGTCCTAGCTGCTTCAGTGGTGGGTTTTTGGGAATAACTTATTTTTGGGGTGAGTGGAGGCGGGATACACTTAATTCTGGCACCTTCATAGGTTATGGGGAAAGACCTTTTATTCCTCCCTTCTTGGTGGGAAGGAATAACCAGTGATCACCCTTCTTTTCATACCCTCTTGTGAGTTTACCTCTCTATAAAAGCAGGGTTTGAGCCTTTAGAAGTTGCCTGGGGTAGCCCGAACCAGGCTCCATCAAATAGCATTGTTCAATAGTGCCTGTGTTAAAAGAAACCTAACGAGGAGATCTCATGTTTGGGTTACGTCTTGGAGCCAGTTGTTAGCAGCACCTTTTAGTTTTGGCGTACTTCGTGGTACTAACTTAGTTACTGAAATGTTAAAGAGTTTTATAAGGTACATTAATGGAGACTGGTGAGTTTTATTTACCTTGTCACTCTGAATGACTTTCTAAAAGCACCCCCTCATCCTGGATCAGGCTTTGACTCTTCGTCCTCAGTACCCTAAGAGGGTAGATGGCCTAACAGGAGTACCTGGAGTACATTATTATTGCTCTGGGACACTAGACCCTCAGTGGCTCCCTGTGCCCCTGCAAGGGCTCTCCTGGAGACCCTCAGTGCCCTCCTCCCGAGGCGGTGCCCTGGAGACCGTCAGTGACACCCCGTGCCCTGCAGGGGCTCCCCTGGAAGACTCCCCATGTTGTTCTTTGCAGGTGCTGCTGTGGGGCGGTGCGCGGGAGCCCCTACCCCTCCCCCTCGTCCTGGCGCGCGCCGGCTCTGGGTGACCCGGGCAGGGTTCATCCCCGCGGTCGGAGCACCTGAGGGAGGGGCGGAGCCGCAGCGCGGGGGCTCGAAGAGGGTCTGTGTGCACCACACACTGGGCGGGAGAGCCGCCGCTCGTGCAGCGTGAGGTAAGTATGCGGGGGGAACTGAGAGAAGGGAGTGCTAGGGGCAGGGGCACGTGAAGTGCTGAGGACAGAGTTGTAACTTGGGGGCGGGGTACCAAGGAGTTAAATGAGAGCAGTGTGGAGAGGGCGGCTGCCGAGGCCCCGCAGGTGCACCGAGCCCAGAGCTGACAGTCTCTCCTCTGGGCCCCTCACACAGAGGGCTTCAGTGCCCGGGGGGGGCACCAGTGACAGCACTCCCCATGGCACTCCTGTCTCTCTCTCCTTCAAGGGGGGAGGGGGCTCGTGCCACACCCACCGTTGGTACTCAGTCCGGCTTTTGGTGAGTCTGTCAGAGGTCAAGCACTTTATCCAGGGGGTTGTGGGGGCTTCATTTCACCAGGAGTGCCATCAACGGGTGCGTGGGAAGGAGCAGAAGCCGCAGCTGCGGAGTGCATGGGGGCCGAGGGGGTGAAGGGGGCGAGCTTCCCCTCCGACGGGTGGAGGGTACAGCACCCAGACCCCCGTCCCACCACATGCACGGCGCTACGGAGAGCAATCCGTGCACTCCTGGGTTAATTCTGGAGACCCTCCCTCCCGCCCACGGTGCACCTCGGCCCCCCTTCCCCCATCAGCCGAGGCCACGCTCTGAAGGGTCTGAAGATACCGCAGGGCAGTCTCGGTAGCAAAACATCCCATACACCACCGACCTTAGACGTGCACGACGTGCCTCATAACTTCACTTCCCATAGAATACCAATCCGGTTTACATTTATTTACTCAGTTGCTCAAATAGAATGTATGTGCTTAATATATTTTACATGAGGCTGCTGAGGCAGGTTGTCTGACTTGAAGCCTTCTGGATTTTGGCACAGTTTTGCAAGTAAGGTTCAACTGCATTAAAGTGACATAGGTCCGCTTTGACGGAGTAAACGATGGGATGGGGTTTGCCATCATAATTGTGCGGCAATTGATCTCCGTGCCATGTACGCTGTCCAGCTACGGAGATCAGATCTTGAAGCACTAGAAAGTGAGGTTGAAGAAATGTGTCTTTTAGCCCCGCCCCTTTCAGACTGGGCGCCCGACTTCCTGCTGGGGTAAAGGGTTTCTTATCTTCTTTATGGGGCCATCTGGACCCATAAAGAAGATAAGAAACCTTTTACTTCAGCAGTAAGTCAAGGAACCCAATCTGAAAAGGACGGGGCTTAAAGAGAAAGAAGAACGTCACTAGGACCTCTTCTCCAATGGCTGGCCACCGTTTAGGAGGCCAGCCAATGGAGAAGAGGGGCGGGGCTTAAACCTCGCTAGTGAAGTTCACTCTGAGACATAAAATCTCGCGAGCTCGACTGCGCATGTGTGCAGTACGCTACGCGAGACCTAAAAAGTCTGGTGTGTGGCCAACGTTGGATTTAACCCGTTGCGTGCATCGGGCGGTCCCCAGCCGTCCGACGTCACAGTGGGCGTGTGCAGAGGACGGCCGGGGGCCGTCCAAAACACGCCCACTCATTAATTACCCAGCACCGCAGTGGAATTTGTGCCGCGGTCAAGGGGTTAATGGCCAACTGCCAAGCTTTTAAAAAAATTGTTTTAAAAAAAATAAGTCCTGTTTTGGGAGTTTGTTTTTGAAAAACAGAAAACTAGTGATCCCCCACACCCTGGGAGTGGGGATCAATTTTGCATTTTTCCCTCATTACGAGATGCTTCCTGGTGGTTACAGACAGGAAACAAGCATTGGCATAGCCAATAGGTCTCGCCTTTGGGACCTTATAAGTGTTTACCCATGCAACAGTTGATGTTGTTGCACCAAGGATATTGTGCTGTGCTGCATAACTAAAAACTTATAAGGTCCCAAAGGCGAGACCTATTGGCTATGCCAATGCTTGTTAAACTTGGTAACACTCTCTGGGCATTGGTTGCATTGCGTTAGTACCCATTAAACACCCAAATACAGAAATATTTGACCTGTCCAGGTTTGCAAAGGTCCTTCCACTGGGCAGCAACACATGTCATTGCATTTTTAGTAACCTTTGTACCGTTTGAGCTAGAAATATTTTTGGGGGTTAAAATCTGAAGATTATGCGCCAAATGCGGCAACTCTATAAGGATGCGAAAATTGCAGGGGCCACACAATCGCATAATTCCAGTGGCCCTGGACAAGACATAATGATGCAGTGTGATAAAACATATTGATGGAGTGTGAAAAGACATAGTGATGCAAAGTGATATACATGCCCAGAGGTACTCTTATTTATCACAGTTACTGACACAGTGTTATATTTAGGGGATGATGCAGAGAGACAGACATGTCTGCTGTGCTCTTTATATTTTAGGCATATCTGGAGGTGCTCTATTTACATTGCAGTGGTGCAGTGTGAGAGACACGCCTGGAGATGCTCTTAATTTCTCGGAGTACTGCAGAGTGAAAGACATATTCAGGGATGCTCTATATTTTCTGCAGTGATGCAGTGAGATAGACTAATCTGCAGATGCTGTATGTTGCAGTGTTGCAGTGGGGCAGACATGTCTGCGGTGCTTATATTTGAGCATTTGTGCAATGCAATAGACGTATAGGGGGTGCCCTATTTTTATTTTGCAGATGCAGTGTGACAAATCTATAGATGCTGTATATTTATAGCAGTGATGCAGTATCATAGTTATATCTGGGTGCACTATTTTTATTACAGTGATATAGGCATATCTGCGGGTGCAGCATGTTTGTTGTTGTGATGCAGTGTGACAGACAAGTCTGCGGTGCTCTTTATATTTCTAGCAGTCACACAGTGCTATAGACATATCAGGGGGTGCCTTATTTTATTGCAGTGAGGCAGTGTGACAGACATGTCTGGGAGCTCTTCATTTCATAGAAGTGACAAGGGTGCTCTTGTTTCCACCTGTGACATATTGACAGACACTTGCCCGGGGTGTTCATTATTAGTGGAGTAACAGCGAGATCACAAGGCTTGTCTATTGCATACAGTGACACAGAGACATTTGAGATGTACAATGCCACGTCACATGGTGTGATGCAGTGGGATGGAAGTCATCAGTACCCGCAGTGCACCCATCCTGCTCCCTACGACACTCAGACGCGGATTAACGTCTGACGCGTTTGTGGAACCGGTTATAAGACGTTGACAGTGGATTTGGCTGGGCTTATGCGCCCTAAAGACTAGGCCATTATGCATCAGTAAAAATGTAAGATGTCCACAGCCACAGGTGATAAATGGCAGATTGAAATGTGTAAATATAGGGGGAATCCCATTGTTCAGCCCGGGGACATGGAAAAGCCCCAGAAGGCGCGTGAATGGTGAGAAACGCAGTAAAGAAAAAAAGTCAATGTATGCACAGCGCCTCGAGATGGTGTGAACACTGAATATTCTGTACAAACAACGTGCAGTATACACACAAAACACAGGACATGTTCACGTAATATAAAGTGCAATCAAAACGAACAAATTGGAAAAAAAATGCTTGCACGGTGTGTTGTAAAAACACACTATGCTACTGCAGACACAGAGTTTGCACGCACAATGAACTGTACAGTCACCAAAATGCATACAACACAGAAAACAAACATGCAAAAGAAGTACACTGTAAAACACATCATGTACACTCTATAGTATACTGTCAACCTATAGCATGCACATATCATCCAAGCAGACTATACTGTTTAAAAACAGCGTGCACACATGTGCTAAACACACAAGCCACGCACACGCAATATACTCTAAACACTAAGCGGGCAGACGCAGAATGTATACAATCTGTGCCTTGCATAGGCGGCATCCGCCCATGTCATTTTGTAAATCAACAGAACGCACAAACAATAAATTAAATAGACGACAGGGCACAGCCTACTCTCTACCAAGTGGCATTATTCACAATTTCGCGTGCATGGAAGGCATACATACTCACGCAATCAATATACACTATAAACTATGATCTGTATTACATATATATGGTGCACATGTTGAGTGGAGCAGACCCAATGGAATGCTCACACATTTTGTAAACACAATATGTTGTGCACAAAATGCAAGTACATTATTCTGCACAATTTCCATGCACACAAAGGGATAGTTAAAGCGACCGCGGTAATTAAAACGGAGCAAACATATTTGCTCATGTTAAGGGACGAGCGAGAGAGGGAAGGGCAGACTCATTAAACTCCTGGCGGGTGCGTGAACGGACATGGAAACAAGCGCAGCAGTGAATGTCAGGAATGCAGCTGCTCATAACCGCAAGCCATAGACCAGAAGTCCAGAGCGAGACACTCAAAACATGCGTGGCCGTGAATGCAGCTGCAGCGTCCCACGAGTGGTGCGTGCGCGCTCGCGAACCACTGCTCGTAACCGCAAGCCATAGGCCGGAAGTCCAGAGCAATTCCAAGAGGTCGTTTCTTTAGAGCAGCGCGCTGCGCTAGGATCGACCTAAAAAGGCATTAAAGTGTTCAACCTAAATAAGACCGGCGGTGGAATATCCTTCCTCTGACAGCCACTACTTCATCGGGCGCTCCCTCAATGAAATCCTTTAGGTCCCCCCATCTCTAAATTATTCAGTGGACTGAGGGTATGGTGTATGATGAACTCTGTGTCCTTTTGCGACGGAGTACCCCATCCACCAAATGGGGGCTGTTGTATACTTAGCATTAGTGCCTGTGTGCTGTTGTTTTTTTGCTCCTTTGTTTCTGTCATTAAGCCCCTTCCAGAAAGCTCTTTCATGCTGAACCAGAAAGGATTGAGTAGTCATTTCTTCCTGTTTTTGGGTAAGAAAAAACACCTCCAAAGGCTGTACTTAAACAAGCATTGGCATAGCCAATAGGTCTCGCCTTTGGGAGCTTATAAGTGTTTAGTTATACAGTACAATATCCTTGGTGCAACAACATCAACTGTTGCATGGCTAAACACTTATAAGGTCCCAAAGCTGAGACCTATTGGCTATGTCAATGCTTGTTTAATTGGCAAACAGAAGAAAACAGAGTGAGATTCATGTTGCAGGCTTTTTATCTTACTTGTTTCCACGGTCCACAAATTGCAGTAGGGCTGCACCGTTTTGGTAGAAATGTGGACGAGCTGGTAGTCCCAGGTCACTTTCCAGTGCAAGTGAGTGAAGAAAGGTTTGTTTTTGTTCCCCCCATTCCTAATGATATCATTTATTTTGCCATTTTATTTACTCTGGGAAATAACATATGTTGATGCTGTACGAATTAAGTGACAAAACCGATTAAAAAAAAACGGGTAGCATGCGTCACACTCACAGAACATTGAGACACATGAGCACATTTCATGATAGGCTTTACGTGCCATGAGAGGGAACCTCGACGTCATGCTGGTCTAGCCGTACACTTTGCCTGATAGCGGAAACCTGCGCGTTCAGGAAAAAGGCGGCTGAAGGGCTGCATCCTCTAGTAGAGTGGTGCCGAACCAGAGCGGGCACGGGACCTGCGTCTCGCTGACCACTGTGGTAGCGGGTGAGGTGAGCTACCGCCATGGTTCGGGGGCACCAGCGCCTGCCTTGCTGCACTTTGGGGGTGCAGCTGGGGTGGGCGGTGCGCGTTTATCGGGGTTTGTGTACCTACGTCTTCAGCATTGACTGCTTATTAAGAGTAGCAGCTGTCGAAGCACTGTCTGGAGGTTGCATTGCAAGCCAGATATTATGAACTGAGTGATAAAAGCATAGGGGTCGGTGTGGCGACGGTGGCAACGGATGAAGAAAGCCTGCGAGTGGGGCTCGCGCACTTGGGAGAGCGAGCAGCCCATCTGCTTTCAATTATCACGCCCACGTCTGGGCACGATAATTGAAAACAGATGTGACAGTGCGCCTAACCGCAAGCCTTGGGCCATGGGCAGTTACACTGGCTGGAAAAGGCGGGACATGCGCCCTTCTTTACCTACTTGCGTGCTGTCTTTTAAGGAAGACCCACACAAACACCAATAGAAATATTGGTTGAAAAAATGCAACAAGTACGCGTAGATAGCGACAACCTAGCGTGAATCTGTAAGGGTTTTGTATCACTTTTAGAGGGTACTGAGTAATAAAAGCAAAGGGGGCGGGGTGGCGACGGCGGCTACGGATAAGGAAAGCCCGCGAGCAGCCCATCTGTTTTCAATGATCGCACCCTTTTCTGGGCACGATAATTGAAAACATATGTGGCCCTTGCACGTAACCGCAAGCTTTAGGCCGTGGACGGTAACATAGGCTGGGAAAGGCGGGACATACGCCCACCTTTACCCACTTGCATGCTGTCTTTTAAGGAAGACGCACACAAACGCCAATAGAAATATTGGTTGAAAAAATGCCACAAGCACCAGCTTGTGAAAAGTCCTGGTCAGCTGCAAGAGGTCATTTTCCTAATGCAGCTCATGCGTGCTAATATAGGCTCAACCTTAAAATGTAAATATGTAAAACGTATTCAGAACTTGGTAGCACACAGTAGGAAATGGTTACATTGATATTGCTCAGTTTATTACTGTATTGATGAATTGATACAAGGAATACCTAATGGTCTTAAGGTAAAAGTCATATCGGCTTCATGTAACATATTATCGATTGGACAATTAAGGACGTTAAAAGATTGCAATAAAGGTTGCTTTGGGGCTGTACTGGCACTGGGATAAATGTCCTCATATCCCAAAATTCAAAGCAGCAGTTATCCATGTGGACAGATTGGGTGCCGTAGAGGGATTTTGACTATATGAGCCTCTGGTTGCAGATGGGGGCCACTGGCACCCATTTTTTAGGTACCACATTTATTTTTGTCTTCGCCACACTTTGATCCAGAACAAAAGAGAGAAAAAGACAAAGGGTGAAAGAAAGGAGAAAGAAAAATATGAGGGAACATTTTTTTAAAGGAGTAAATTAGGAATGAAAAAGAGCCTGGTGGTGCATTAAATTGGCATCAGTTTACCCAGTCCCTGGAGTAGGGAGCCAATAAGAACAAATACACTGGAGGCAAGTCATTATACAGATGGATCACTGACAGGATATCCAGAACAAAAATATTGTGTGGACGGAATATTGTGTCAAAAATATCAAGGATCAATTTGAAGGTAAGTGTAGATAGGTAAGTATAGATTCACTATTCTTAAGTCCACATCTACTTACCTTGAAAATATATAGATCAAGGAACATATATATGTATATCTACATATATGTACATGTATGTTTCTTTTTCATGGAATCTTACCTTCACAATATTTTTGTCCTCGATATTCTTGACATGATTTTGTCTACACAATATTTCAGACTCAATATATTGTCCAAACACCGTACAGACATCACACAGTGTGTGCAAAATACCAATGGCTAGATGTACGACCCTTTCAATTTGCAACTTGCAAATTGAGTTGTTTTCCTGATCGCAGTTTGCGATTCTCAAACTGGAATTTTCAACAGTGTCTCAAACACTGTTTGCTATTCCTAATGGGATCGCAAATTGCCTGCCTCATTAATATTCATGAAGCAGGCAGCAATTTGCGACCCATTGGGAATGACTAGCACTCCCAGGGATGGTGGCCTGCTGGGGTCAACGGACCACCATTCCTGTGACTGCTTAATAAAGCAGTTTATTTTTTAATGCTGCCCGTTTTCCTTAAAGGAAAAAAGAAAAATGAAACGTTTCTGTTTCATTTTTTAAGAGAAGGCAGTGGTCCGTGGGACCATTGACTGGTCTTGAAAAATATTTTTACTGCTAGTCACAAAGGGGAAGGGTCCCCTGGGGACCCCTTCCTGTTTGCGAGTGGCTTACCAGCCTTTTGAAATGGGTGGTAAACTGCGAGTGTTTTGCGACCACAATTGAGGTCGCAGAACATTCGTACATTGAAGTATGACCGGCTATTAGAAAGCGACACCATTGGCATGTCCCTTTCAAATAGAGAGTTGCAAAACATATTGTGTGAGTTGGTAATAGGTTACCGACTCGCAAAATAGGGTTTGTACATAGGGCAGATCTATTTTGCGGTCGCAAACGGGCCGATTTCCTGTTTGCAACCGCATTAAATGGTACATCTGGCCCCAAGTCTACTAAGTAAATGTGGAATGGATTTGGGGTAAGCTCTCCATGACTCCTTCTCTTAAGCCTAGCACAGCTGTCTCCCTCAATTGCTACTAAATATACTGTCTTAAATACATCTACTAGACAGTGAAAGACAGACTCTGTGGAGCTGACAAGATGGGTGATTTTAGAAAAGTGGCATAGAAACAGAAATCACTAAGTAACATTAACATCACCTTTCTTGTCAGCCAAGCTAATGGATTCTGTCAATCACACAGGATCTTGAAAGGCTACACACATATTGGCTGTAGATCACAATACATGACCACAAAGAGCAATTTTTGAGCAGTTTAACAGGAGAGACGGGAAATATTGACAAACACCCAGAAACACACAAGTCATGAAACAGCACACCACACAGTAAATCCATGAATCCGAGTAAGCGGTGATAGGGAAATCCAATGAACATCACCTCCTCCCCTTGGGAAGAGAGGAAATAGAAGTTGGACTGATGATCAATCATTGGCAAAGCCAATGTGTTTCACCTTTTTGACCTACTAGCTTTGGCAATGCTTTTTTCTGATGGTGTGTAGTTAAGGAAGTAAAGTGCTTTTTGCCTACATTATGTAGCATCTGCAAAAAAGAAAAAGAGGAAAAAAGGTGCAAAGTTGCAGACGTATCTGTTGGGTGTGTCATCCCCTCGGTGCGTACAAGTGTCACCACGCAAGCGCACAATGAGGGAGTGAGGTAAGTAAAAACATTTTTTTATGTATTTACCGATCCCGGTCAGTGGCTGCTATCTAGATCAGTAAATATTTTTTTTAAATCGTTGCGGTAAAGAACTTTTTAAACTGCCCTCCAAATAAAAGTGTGTAGGGACCACAAGGGCTTTGGGAACCCACAGAGGAATGGGTAGAGGTAGCTGGTGTGGGAGAACAAGAGGGAGTGGAAGGGGCTTAAGGGAACAATGGAGGTACTTCAAGCTGGGTCCATGAGAGGCCAGAAAAATAATTTAAAAAGGAGGCAAGGAGGGATGGGAAAAACAAAGGCCATGGGCACAATTTTTATGGGGGGGCAGCATACAAAGGAGAGAGCTAATAATCGACTTTTCATCTATTTGGTCGATGAACCAATTAGTTGAAGAGTTGATGGCAATGGTAATTGTCTAACAAAATCATTAGGAAAAACTGACAAAATACCCGCAAACTCTCGGTAAGATTTGATAATTGTATCTAGCATTAATAAATGCTCATAGCGACATCAATCATAAAGTCAAAATACTGAACACCTCATGAGAGAGAGTAACAATCTATTCATAGTAAATAACGACACTATCATATCAAATATACTTTGCAAAGAGTGGATAGATGAAGAGACATTAGATGCAAGTAAAATACATCGATGTTTATACCATCAAATCGGAGAGATAGAAGAAGAGACAAAAGATACAAGACATAAATATGACTGCAAAATACTACTGCAATGCTAAATTAGATCAAATACAAACTCAAAGGATCTGTAAGTGAAAACTACCATCCAGGCCTAGGTAGTATTGGGGACCCCTGAACCAAGAGTCAGGGACTAAAGACTCAGGAAACCAGGATAGGGACAGGACAGGAACAGCTAGATCTCTCAGCAAACTGACGAACAGCGACGACGCCCTCTTTCGGACACCTTCAGCCGAAAGCGACCAGACCACACCCGCATAGCACCTATTCTTATACCGTAAAAGTACATGTCTGTCCCACAACAGTTGCAAAGTTCATAATTTCTAGTTAAGGGATTGGTTGAGTTCTAGGACTGGGATATGACCCCACTATGAAATCATCTACTTTTGAATACACCATTGTTCTAAATATTTTTTTATACAGTCATCAATACAGCTTCTCTCTCATGAGTACCTATGTAACAATTTGTTGTACAATTTATTAAATTCAGTGACTACAGATTCCGTTCTCATGATGGCACTGGCTTTGGCTGGCTTTCAAAGTTTTGTCCTTCACCAGGTCAGACTTTCTCAGTTTTGCAACGCAGTTCAGTTACGTGGTCACATGATTCCTATTTGCATACAATTCCACCCCCCCCCCCTCAGTTGGGCTAATGTAAAAACATGGAATACTCGTCCATTACTAAAAGAACGGAAAATAGACATTTATTAATGATGTGACAATGAAATTCTCACTGTTTACCACCCATTTTAGCTCTACTTCATTATTAACGGTTAGCCTAGCATAGCATAGGCTGGAAAACTGCATTATTCGTTAGGTTATAGCAACACACACCATGCATTTTACTAAATACACATGCGGCCATACCATGAAAATCATTTCATTTCGCTCTAAAAACAAGATTATTACATTTCCGATTATTTAAGCATTAATTGTGTGTTGTATCAGCAGAAGGGACTTTGAGAGCTTGAAGACCGACTATCTTGACCTGATCGGGCTAAATTAGAAACTTGTGTCTACCCAAGCCCAAAGATGCTGTATATCATCATAGGCTTTGGTGCCTGCGCATTTTACTGTCTATGCAGGAGTCAACATCTCTGGTAATCTTACAATGATGTTGACATTGGCGAGGCTCCCATATCTCCAGGGTCTTCGCAGGCCCTCCTGTGCAGAAAGTACAATAGGGCCAAGTATTCTGATCAGGGCAAATCTCGGATCCAGTGCTTAATTTGAGCTAGTGGTTTCCGATGCTCGGCACCAGCACTTAATTGTCAACGCCGGCGCTAGTGACAGTCTGCCACAAAGTGGTGCTGTCTCAGATGACCACAACAACAGTCAATTGTTAATTCAATATACATTAAAAATTACTATTGCTTGCCACCCAAGCCATTCTTATAGTTTGGGGGGCATGGAATAATTTGAATTGTCACACTTGTAGGAGTGGAATGGTTAGTAGGTTTGTTGTTACCATCACTGGCAGCATGGCAGGGGCAATATCTGGTGCAAGCTGCAGTGTTCTTCTTGCTGTTGATACAAAAAGCCTAGAGCATTTTCTTCTTTTCAATGCCTGCTTCATTAAAAAGCAAAGGAATGAGAGTCCGGAAGAGGTAGGGTACTGCGTGCTGCCGGCTCCTTACTTGTTTGGTGCCTGAAAGAGATTCTAACCATTCACGACACAATACATGTACGCGTTGAAACTGATTAAAATTTCTGGATAAAACCAGATACCAAGGCATGGCAAGGATCCTCACTTATGCATCTTAGAGGGGAAAAAACTGTCATTTTATTACTGCTTCGAATATTTTGTTATTGTTAACTATATTAAATTTATGCATAATAGTCACAACTCAGTTGCTAAAAAATATGGTGAATTGGTAGCCATGTGGCAATTTATTATTGCGAGGAGAACAGAGTAACAAAGGACTGGAGAATGCCTAATGCTTTCCCTATTTAGAAGTACAGCTGTCTGAGCAGTCGCAGCCCATGCAGGTAAGCGCAGTGGGGCAGGGGGGCGGTGTGGAAGCCGACATACGACGGGATAGTGAAAATTACACAAATAAAACGACTTACCTTATGCTCGCTGCATCACCGAGTCAGTGATGCGTCGAGCGCAAGGTAAGTGGTTTTATTTATTTAATTTACTGTCCTTCTGATGGTATTTGCACCTGGTTCCTGAGAGTTGTCTTTCCTTAGAGTCTTTAAAATTACAAAGCAGTAAATGGCATCGCACAGTATTTTCCGCTTGTATATTAATTACATATTTTTATTATATGAAAGCCAAAAGTACTGCCATTGTCAATGTCTGCGATTTTATACCATTTATCTTCCTGGCTGCAAACTTTGGTTTGTGGTATTTCATAACAGACGTTTCCATGGGTGGGCTGGTGTTGGCACTTGGACAACAGTATGTATTAAAATGTATTTATTTTGTATTTCCTCTAGCGTGGACAAGGCCATAGGCATAAGAGCTCTTTACGTGAGATGAGTTGCCATTGGATATTGTGCCATTGACCGTACTGTTCCATATGGTACGGTAAGAGAGGGAGGTGTGTTTGTGTTTGTGTATGTGCGAGTGTGCATGTGTGTGTTTGTCCACCGGTCTCAGTCACATGGTTCATTGATGCCAGTGCTGATGGCAAAGTGGGGGCCCACACCGCAGGATGGATTTGGCTAAAACAACAGGTGGCCAACGGTGGCCACAACTTCGAATTTTCGTGGGTTCAGCCCGCACTGCTATTGGCGACCTGTGGCTGGTACAGGGTCATGGGGCAGTATTTCTTGCACCATTAGCTACCGGAGAAAGGGAGGAGTCCTTGTTAGCTGGAACCGCCCAGGTCTGTGGCGGAGAAAAAGTCATGTTTGGCTACAAAACAGGTGGACACATTTGGCATCAGGTATAAGTGCAGGAAAGTCCAGGAAGCGATCAGCCTTAAGCCAATGTCCCAACTCAGGGCACAGATACACAATCTTCTGGGGGCGTCTGCTACAGTACGAGACCATAGCCTTAACTTAGGCTGCCCCGAGGGGTGTTTGAGGGATTGGGAGATCCAAGTATTGCCCACCCTGTCCCTGAATGGTGGCCAGGGCATTACCTTAATGTGTGACCCTGCCATGGGGAATTATGCTGCTGGGGAACCAGTTTGATGCTGGCCTAGGTTACCTCTATACTGAGGGAACAGGAGGGTTTGTTTTTTAAGGACAATCATAAG
Source organism: Lissotriton vulgaris (assembly GCF_964263255.1). Lineage (NCBI taxonomy): Eukaryota > Metazoa > Chordata > Amphibia > Caudata > Salamandridae > Lissotriton > Lissotriton vulgaris. Next base: position 755,035,662 of record NC_141694.1, on the reverse strand, counting down.
GACAATCAATGGAACAACCAGAAAGTGGTATTTCCCCTTTGTCCAGGACAACAGAATACGGGTGATGCCACAGGGAATGGGACCTGGGGGGTAGTGAATCATGACTCTGCCAATGAAATGTAGGCTTGAATGTGTTTGTTCCTTGCAATGCTGTTGCAGTGTAAATAATGTAGATATTTTCCCTTCATTGCTCTTTAATGCTATGTTGATATGTTGTGTTTATGATGAATAATAAATATGGCCTGAGAATGGCATGATTTCCCTAACGCAACAACGGCAAAGTGTACATAGTCTTCTTTCAGAGATGGAACGTGCAATGCTTAGGTGGATCTTCATGGGGAGGGGGGCGGTGTTCGGAAACCTGACTAGTCTCAATGCGGTCCATCACCTGTGCAGAAGCTGCACATTTAGATGAGAGCTGCATTTTGCTGGTTTGGAATTTCCAATATTTGAGCATCATGAAGATAACATAAAAATATATATTCCCATAAAACATTTATTGCTGTATAATTAGTAGGGCTGTGAACACCATCCAGACCAGGTAGAATTTTATTGCTGTGAACACCGCCTGTAATCAGATAAAAGACATTAACAATCATGCTTCAGGACACCATACGGGCCAAGGCATGCAATTAGTTCCCTCTGCGGAGATTCAATGGAATCTATAGACCGTCCCACATTGCATGCACTTTGTAACCTCCTCCGGCGAATGCTCCAAGGCCCTAAGGGTTGCACTCATCTCGCTTCAGCAAAACAGGTTCATTTTATTACTTCTGAGGGGCTTTAAGTTGAAAGTTGATGTTTTCTGTTATGGTGGTTGCTTGCCTCTTCCACTCACAGGGCACTTCCACTTTGTCTGTTGCTTTCATCCAGAATCTTCCCTGCTTTTTTAACAGATAGTAACACTATGGATACACCTAACTAAGGGGGTCATTAGGGTGGCAGATGGATTGGACTCCGTCCGCCATCCTGGTGGTGACACCGACCGTCCGCCATGCATGCGGCAGTCCCGCACACCAAATTAGGATGGGTCCGCCACTATGGCGGTCGCATCTTGCCAGTTAACATTGCGGCGGGTGCTGCAGACTGCAGCACCCACCGCGATGACTAAAAGGCAGGATGTGCATTTCACTGCACTACCTGCCTGCCCCGTAGTGCTGTGAAATATAGGGGGGTAACATGGGTACCCCCAGTGCACCCACACCTCCCCCCAACACAAGGGGAGCCTGCAACGGGCCCCCATAACAAATCCCCACCAGCCTTTCCATGGCGGTATCCTATTTTTGTGGACTTTGACTGCTAGGCACCGCCACCATTTTAGGCTATCTGGACCGTCTGCCAGGCAATCTGTATGAATGCTTGTGATGGTCCCATGGCGGACGGTCTTGGCGTCCACCACTATCCAAGCGCGATTCCCTCCACCATTGTAATGTGGCGGGGGAATATCGTGGTCCGATTGCAGAAGGACTGCCACTGCATGTCTGGCGGTGATGGGCCTTCCGCAATCATAATAGGCCCCTAAGTCTTAGATCCTTTTGCAGATAGTACCACTAGAAATACACTTAACGAAGTATGCACTCTTTTTTTCAGTTAGTACCACTATAGATACACTTAACTAAGCATGGATTATTTTTACAGATAGTACCACAATAGATACACTTAACTAAGCATTGATTTTGTTTACAGATAGTACCACTAGAGATACACTTACGTAAGTTGTGGATTTAACATACACTTTGCATTATCAAATTTGTTATATCATCTCCAGTGAAAGCAAGAAATTGATTGAGCTTGGCTTCAGGAAAGGCGTGGATCCCAACAACTAAACTTGATGTTGTTACTCTCTCTCTGAACAGTGGCACAATCATAGACTTTGTCCGCCCGCCATCGCTGGTGGAAAAATGACCGCCCGCCATAGGTGCAGCGGTCCCGCAAAACTAATTTGGATGCGTCCGCCACACTGGTGGGCGCATCCTGTATGTTTACATTGTGGCGGGTGGCAGCCCCCACCACACTGTAAAAACACATATTTTACATTTGTTTGTACAACATGGCAGGCACTGTGCGGTGCCTGCCACCTTGTACATGCAATCGGGGGGGACCATAGGTACCCCCCACGTGCAACACCCCACTTCCCCACCCCCTGTGGGCCTGCAACGGGCCCGCAAAGGCATTTTCCGCCTGTCTTTTTGCAGCGGGAACTCCGCTGCAAAAGACAGGCATCCAAATGACCACAGCGGTGCCTGCACCGCACCGCCTCCATTGACCCCTTGTACCTTGTCCCGCAAGGCGGGCGGAAAAGGCCCACCTTGCTGGACCACGCTGGACGGTCTTTCCGTCCGCCGAGGTACCTTTTCCCTTCCCACCGCCATCCTAACTTGGCGGTGGGAATTTTAAGTACGATGGCGGTAAATCCGCGACCGCCGGGCCTCACAGCCGGCCCGGCGGTCGCGGATTTACCGCTATCGTAGTTGGCCCCTAAGTGTCAAGATGGTGAGGGCCAGTGCTAGCAAGTGGCAGCAGCAACGTGCTGTGTGCTTTAAAATGTGCATGTTTGTTTGGTGGGCTGTCTTGGAGTGGCCAGTCAGACGTGCATTTTATAGCTCTATAACCTATCTGTCCTAGACATCTGGGTTAGCAAAAGTGCAGGCCTACAGTGCTCTTAGGAATGCTGGGAGAGCCTGCTCAATCCAATCCTAGTGCTGCTTTCATGCTGTGAAAGCAGCACCATGATTGGGTTGTGCAGTTTCTTGCATCTGGAGCTTCTTGCAAGACACCTGAGGGAGGAGGACGTAGCGCTGCGGAGGTATGAGGTCAGCCACTCGAGCCGTTAGGCGGCATCCTCCAAAATGCTCTTTGCCTGCAACGGAACCGTACGGTGTGGCCCTTTTTTCACTAAATGATGCTTGTGCTAACCCAGTATTGCTGCAAGCTTCTTTCTCAGAAATATGGAAAATCTCCACTGTTTCCACGCTGTGGTGCCTACGGCTTATGTTTTCTCAACGTTACCAGGAAGATACATATATGCATTTGTAACATCTTGACTAATCTATGTGTAAGGTGTTTATAGCTTATAAGAACAATGCTATTTGGAAGCCTTGGGCATCATGCAATTTCATTATGGGCAGTATCCTGCCATTGCAATAGCGATTGTAGTACTCAATATCGACATCAACAATATCGTAGCATACTAGTATTGAGGAACAAAATAACGAAAGGTAAGTACGTACAGGGAAGTATAAATTTACTATTCCTAACTCCACATCTACGTACTTTGCAATTTTAGGCCCAGGGAGATTAGGTGATTATTTTATCAAATCATAATTTTCAGTCAAATGCTGGAGGGAGGATTTGAATCCAGGTCTCTGAGTTTCAAAGTCAGAAGCTTCGCCACAAGATCACAAGGCACTAGTGTGGTAGTTAGGGATCATTATAAACCACTTCAAAGGTACAACTTTTCATAATGCATTAATTAGCATTATTTCCTTTAAAAGGTTCCTTATAGCTCCTAATATGCAGTCTTACTAACTCCATAGGTACTCCAGGTACACGTTTCCATAAAGCTATGGTTAGCACATGCTTTAGGCTTCAATAATTCCCCGGCTAGCAGACTTGCACTTTTCTATACTGCCCATCTAGCAATTTTTCATAATTCTGAAAAGAACAGATTTTACAAACTTCCTGAATGGCTGCAGTGTGCATATTTATACGTTTCATTGTGCCCAATCATCAAATATATCAGTTTGCATAGTGCACTGGCTAGGATGCTGGATTGTGTCCCATTAAGCCACTAGAATGTACACAGTCCAAATTTCACCATGCTGCAGTTAGCAGAAAGCATGTTTCTTTTCTGGTTCTGGCTGGTATGGCCTTGGTACACTAGATGCTCCGATGGAACTCATCATTGATGTTAACTCTGTTATCACACGCATACGCACCTCAAGACATGGGGCAGATCCTTCTCTTACACAACCCTCTATTACTGGAATAAACTTTCCCTTAGTCTTCACTGCTGCTCAGACATTACTTCCTTTTAGCGATATTTATCGCTAAATGAGCTTAGCGAATTATTTTTTATCGCTGCGCATCGCCGGATATTATCGCTGAGATAACGTGCTAATAGCAACATTTATCTCAAAAGCGATAAAATATCCGGCGATAGCGGCTCAATGCGTGAATATCGCTGGAAATCCAGCGATATTCGGCATTAACGCTAATAGGGTCTTAGCTTGAATATCCACCTCCCATTGGATATACATGTTAAGAAGTGGTCTGAGCAGGCGTTAGGCTTTAGCGATATTTGCGCTTAGCGCAAATTTTTCTATCGCTTCGCCTGCCTTGCTAATAGGCGATAAATGTGTTAGTGACTGCTTTCAGTCGCTAACAGGTTGGGTACACCCACTTCGCATATCATTAGTGATAAATATCGCTGACATGCAAAGTGAGCCCCAAACCGGTCGCTATCGCCTAAAAGCTGTTGCTAACTATTGTTAGTGACAGCTTGCTAATAGGGCGATAATATTATCGCCGCTTTAGCGGAAAAAAGTCCAGATAAAGCAGCGATAATACCCTTGCTAAATGCCCCTCTGTGTTTTTAGAATGCTCTCCCCACTGCGAGAAGCGCAGCACCGAGAAACTCCTCTGGGGGATATTTGCGCGATAAATCAAATGTCAAATAAATGAACTCAATGTGTGATCATAAAGAGGATCAGAGAAACGGAGTAGTACATTTTGAAGGATGTATATAATCAGTCTGTATCAGTGATACTCTAGTGGCTGAAATAATTACATATTTTTGATCCTGTTTATACAAACACATGACAAGGAATTTCATGATCTCATTGTCTCCCACCTGGTGGGTCTTGCTGATGTCATAACAGCCTCCAACGGGGAAGTTGTATTTCCCTTGTCCTGACCACAATCCACCGATACAGATGTTACATTCAAACTGTCTTCAAACCAGGCCTCATGGGCCACTGATGTTGCTGCCTTAGCACGCCCATGGGGACAGGCGTCTGAGTAGCCACAGTGAGAGACTTTATATGGAAATGCTCCACATGCTTTTTTTCACAAGAAAAATGTTTGAGCCGTGTAGCACCATAACAACAAAACTGAGGCATAGAACCACAGGGGAGCTAAATTTTAGAGTACCTTTGGCAACTTGTTGCTTGTGACCCACATGTTGGGTACCAATGTCATAAACTCTTCTTAATACAATTCCTCTATTATGGAAATGCATTTTGACCACAGGCTCGTTTTACTCTAAAGTCGTGATATAGTTTCAATGTGATTCTTATGCTGATGTTATTTATTGATAGCTGATAGGTATTGTTCGACAATGTTCAACATTCAGTCCATCAGCTTTTTGTGTTGCATTTTCACCACGAGTAGAAGGGTATGCCCAGACGTGGGTCCAGTGCTCGTTATGCCACCGGTTATAAGCTAGCCTGGCTGATGAGGGGTGGTGCCCCGAAACCAGTCCCAGGATGCTTGTTTGTTTTCTGGTCCAGGAAGGCCTGGCCTGGCAGTTCAGGCTGTACTGATATCATGGGGCGCAGGGATAAGGCTGATTTGCATATAGCGGGTCCAAACTGGAAAGGCATGGTGAGCAAAAGAACGATGGATCAAACCCAGATCTCTTGTTTGAGGGTGAATGTTTGACAATGTTCAACATTCCGTCCATCATCTTTCTTGTGTCTGATGTTATTTCAAGAGCAGTTAATACCAAACATAGCTAGCATACCTCATTGTGCTAGATGATATAACCAAATTCCTGCCACGTGCTATGTTTTTTTACTGTTAAACAGTGTTCAAACCTTAATACTGAAATGCAAGAGCACCATGTTGTGACAGACTCTCCTTCTGACATAACATAGTCTATTTGCACAGCTTATATGGTCTAAAACCCATAAGTAATGACATGGAAAGTACTTTCTGATGCTGCGACTTTTACTATACTTATCAGATGCAAAATCACTGGCTTGGAAATGCCAGACTCTGCATTAGAGACCCCTGGAGGTCATTAGAGCTTCTCAGCAGCTTTGCTACTGTCAGTGTTCACTTTAACATTTCAAATGGGCTGCTTTGGTGATTCGGAGAAGCGCCGAGGTGCTCGTTATAGGCCGGCAATAACCGGGGAAGCATGTTCGAGTCTTGGTGTGGCTCTCAATCCTGTGGTTCTGGGGAAAATCACATGCCTTCCAAATGAGTGTGTCCTTAACTGGTGCTAGAAGCACCGGTGCTGAGGATTAGGTGCCAGTGCTGAGCACTGGAAAGCACTGGCTTCAATTAAGAACTGTAGGGAATATATTCCAACAACTAGCGATAATTATCGCTAGGTTGGCTTAGCGGCAATAATTTTATCGCCGTGTAGCGACGATTTTTATCGCTTAGGAGCCTTGATATTATCAGGTTTATCTCCTAAGCGATAAAAATCGGCCGAAATGCATGAATATCGCTGAAAAGTCAGCGATATTCATGCATTACCGATCAAATGCTCTTAGCCATGTTATCCACCTACCATTGGATAACATGGCTAAGAACTGCTCTGGGCAGGTATTAGCTTTTGGAGATATTTGCGCTTAGCGGGAATATCTCCAAAAGTTGGTAATAGGAGATAGCGATGTTAGCGACTGTTTATAGTCGCTAACATCTTGGCACGCCCACTTTGCATGTCATTAGTGATAAATATCACTGACATGCAAAGCGGGGCCAAGATGGTCGCTATCTCCTACTAGCTGTCGCTAACTGGTGTTAGCGACAGCTAGGTAATGGGGAGATAATTTTATCTCCGCTTTCTTGGCTTTTAAAGCCAAAAAAGCGGAGATAAACCCCCTTGATAATATGCCCCTGTATTCTAACCAGCTACTGAAATTACATCCATCTGTTCACATATTCATCAATCCTTTCACCCATCCATCCACCTTTTCCCCTTTCCATCCACCCACCTTTTCACCTTTCCATCCATCCATCTAATCAATGACCATTCACTTCACACATAGATATTTCATCCTTTCATTCTTCCAGCCATTCATCCCTTCACTCTTCTGTCCACCTTTCCATCCACTTACCTGTCTCTCTATCAATCCTTTCTTCCATCTTGCACCAACTGATCCTTTCCCCTTCTATCCTTCCATTCATCCTTTCAACCATCCATCCTTGCACTCACACTTTATTTTGTCTTTTCAACAACCATTCCTTTCCCTTTGCTATTTCTTTCCTTCTTTGCACCTTTCATTTCTTTCACCTTCGGCCTTCTCCCATTTGTCCTTTACAGTTTCTAGCTACCACAATTCTTTCTTTTCTCATATTACATTTTTCTTACATGCTTCCCAAAACACTATTTTCTGATCTCTGTGCAACTTTTTTCTTTGTTTGCAACATTTATTTTCCTCTCTTTTGCTGATTGTGTCACACATAGCACTGTACAACCCCCACATTTTAGCCCGGCCATTGCTCTTGCCTGGAGCCCTGCAGAGGCCAGTGTAAAACTATTAAACTTTTAGCAGTTACCCCCCACTTAAGCTGTAAAAGTAGGGGTGGGTGTGGGAGGGGGTGTCACAACACCACTGCAAACTAGTCCTATTGGTGCTTCAGAGCGGACACTTAAAACCTTTTCCTACAGTTTCACACTCACTGAACTGGTCCCATCAGCTGTTCAGGGGCAGCTCCAGGGGCAGTGACAAGTGACCCTCCTGCCACATTACCTTGTAGATCTGCAAGCACAACAGTATGACAAGCGTCATTCTCAGCTACTGAAAATGGAATATTAAAATATTGTTGACAAAAATATGTTCTTCAATAAATAACTTGCCCTAAATATCGTTCGACTGGGTGTAGATTTTCCATTATTAATTCGAGTGGATGATATTTTTATTAGAAATATTTAGGGTATGTTCGTCAGGCGATATTTAGTCCACAATTTTCTTGTAACCATACCCTACTAATGCTACAAAACGTAGCTACCATAATGTTATAGATGGAAATAAATAAGGAAGAAATGTATGGAAGTGAGTTCACTAACATGCCAGCATAGTAAGATCAGCAAGTTCACACAGTTTTTTGCCCACCTTTAGCCAGTGCTCAATTTGAGCTGGTGGTTTCTGTAGTTTGGTAATCTCAATGGGGTAACCCAGTAACATGCAGAACCTGGGGATAGGTACGTTATGTGAACAGTGGTTCTGCCACATCAATACATTTCATTTAAGCATGGGCGAATTTTGCGAATCTCGCGTTCGCGAATTTTGCGGATTTGCGAACTCGCAATCCGCAAAATCCGCGAATTCTCGCGAATTTGCGGATTTTTTTTGTTTGTGTTTGCGCGGGTTTCTGCCAGTTCGCGAGGGTTTTGTACAATTTCGCAAATTGCGAACTTACCTTTCGGGTCGCAAGTTTCGCGAACTTGTTGTTTCTACGTGTCCAGCCTGTTTGGGACACTCTTCTTCATCACTGCCACTCTCTGTCACCACTGCCACTCTCTGACTACTCATGCCACCCTCTGGCCCACCCATGCCACCCTCTGTTTCATCACAGCACCCTCTGGTTGTCCAGTCAGTGTACATTATTGTGGCAGCAAGCACACCTTCCCTGCCTCAAGTGACCTGAATTAATTTGGGCCTGATTAATGTGTCACAGAATATTTTTTTAGCTGGCACCTGCTTCCTTAGTGCTTCCTGATTAGTGATCTTTTGCACTTGCTAAGTGCTTTCATTGTTGCAAAATTAGTTACAACACCTGCCCTGCCCCAACTGACAATAATGAATTAGGGGCTGATTAATTGATTTGAACTTCCAGCCTGGCTCCTGCTTGTCTCCCTTAGCTGTAATTCAGGACCTTTGTGGCATATGTGTAACTATTCTGAGGTTCAGAGCAGGGTCACATAATAGTTGCAACTGGCAACTGAACTCTGGAGGGGCCCCTCAGGAAGCACTACAGGAAATGGCTACTAATGATGAGCCTGAACTTTTGAACCTGGTAAGTAGTTTCAGTTTTGCTAAGATCGTATTTCTGCAATTTTGCACTTATTCGCGGAGCGCGAAGTTGTACTGGGAAGCCGCGAACTCACGCGAACAGTGCGAGCAGTGCGAGCAAAATCCGCTGCTCGCGGATTTGCGGATTTTGCGGGAGATTCGCGAATCTCGCGGATTGCGAATTTACCGAAAATCCGCAAAATCCGCGAGCGAAACGGATTTTCCGCCCATGCTTAATTTCATTGTGTGTGCCCCTGGGTGGGACGATCAACAATGATATACAAACGCACAACACTGAAACAAAAAGACAATCAACTTGAAAAAACGTTGGTGTATTTGAAAAAATCATATTTTTTAGATAATGACATAACTGGACGTGTATCAAACCTACACAACAAACATAGGTGATTATCTACAATAGTGGCATATAAAAGGGATAGAAAGTGACAATACAAAGAAACCACAGTAGATGTAACATCAATTTTTCTTTTGGTAGCGTTGTACAAACAATAACATACACCCTAGCCAGACCTGCTTTATTGTATGGGCCTGGTTGGGCACCGACGCTTAATGATGAACGTCGACATTTCAACCCCTATAACTGTGTGTGTATAAATGACATCACTGTAGGGTCGTCATCAGGAAAATAGGGCAGGCGTGTAAGCCTTCTATTGAGACTAATCAGCCTTGACTCTGTTAGTATCTAACAGAGTCGAGGCTGATTAGTCTCAGTAGAAGGTGTGTATAAATGACATTACTACAGGGTCTTCATCAGGACAATAGGACAGTCGTGTAAGCCTTTCTATTGAGACTAATCAGCCTTGACTCTGTTAGTATCTAACAGAGTCGAGGCTGATTAGACTCAGTAGAAGGTGTGTATAAATGACATCACTATAGGGTCTTCATCAGGACAATAGGACAGGTGTGTAAGCCTTCTATTGAGACTAATCAGCCTCGACCATGTTAGTATCCAACAGAGTCGAGGCTGATTAGACTCAGTAGAAGGTGTGTATAAATGACATCACTATAGGGTCTTCATCAGGACAATAGGACAGGTGTGTAAGCCTTCTATTGAGACTAATCAGCCTCGACCATGTTAGTATCCAACAGAGTCGAGGCTGATTAGACTCAGTAGAAGGTGTGTATAAATGACATCACTACAGGGTCTTCATCAGGACAATAGGGCAGGCGTGTAAGCCTTCTATTGAGACTAATCAGCCTTGACTCTCTTAGTATCTGACAGAGTCGAGGCTGATTAGACTCAGTAGAAGGTGTGTATAAATGACATCACTATAGGGTCTTTATCAGGACAATAGGACAGGTGTGTAAGCCTTCTATTGAGACTAATCAGCCTCGACCATGTTAGTATCCAACAGAGTCGAGGCTGATTCTAATAGCTATGGAAGCTTGGAATAGTCTGAATTGTCACACTTTGTGGAGTGTGATGGTTAGTAGTTGTGTTGGTACTGTCATTGGCAGTGTTGGCTGGGGCAATGGGTGGTGCAAGCTTCAGTTGCCTCCTGACAAGGGCCCTGGCACTTTTTTGTTTATAAATTAAGCACTATATAGTATCATAGTGTTGACCTTTTGTCCTGCACTTTGTCACACAATAGACTCCTGTTTACTGCTGAAGTACTAAAGAGAGAGCTGAACTCTACGGAAAGTAAGCATGGCTCTTAAAAACAAATGTACTTTCTGTTTCAACCACTTCATTAAAGACCCCAGAGAGCTGGGTTAGCCAGGGTAGAGTCAGGAATGCCAAATGACAAGCGACTGTGTAGCATTTGCGACCTCTGGCATTAATCAGTAAAGGAGGTAACAATGGTACACATGGTAAAGAGTAGAACATTTGTGCTGGCCAACTTGTTCCTCAGTGGCTTATATTGTACCTCAGTTTTGCACTTAGCCAGATGTAATAGTTCTAAACTGAGCATGGAGGTTCTGGATGGGGGTTCACGGAGAGTGCCTTCAAGCAGTGACAAGGTTGCCATGGGCCCTAATGCAAAGAAGGAACATTGGCTCCCGTCCTTAGTTGGGGTATAAAAAAAGTCATAATTGGGGTCAAAGTGTCCCTCCCATATCCTGGGCTTCAAGCCACTGCACAGGCAGCACATCTGAAAGCTATGTTGTAGTGTCTATGGCAGGGTGCACAAAACATATAGACCTGTTCTGACAACAGTGAGGTTGGTAGGAGTGTGTGGTGGCATCAGCTAAGTGAGTCTGATCTAGCAAGTATGAATTTTACTTAAAACATTGCTTGTGTAACTTAAAGTTCATATAATGTGTTACTGCCAAAACTCCAGTTATATATCTCAGAATGTTTTACCTCCACTCTGGAAGCCCTGGTTGGGTTGGAAAATATTAGTTTGAGTTGTCTCATTTCACTTTCGCATAATAGCCATTGTCCATTCAAGTAGAATGCAGCACACATGGAAAGAGAAAGTAATGAGGACAAATGAAGATATTTCTTCACATTACACCTCTGTCAGGTAGTTGCACCATTTTTTTGCAAACCCAGGTTTAACCGTCTTTGTAAATCTGTATGGGAACGTTCACGCTCTATGTATCTAACGACTACCTGATGCAAAGTAACGCAAGGCAGCGCTATTCGCTGCTTTTCGCTACTTTATATTTACTAAACCACATACAGCAATACCAAATCAACTTTGCATAGCTTATTAAATGTCAAACAGGATTTTACATCTGGGCTGTGCCACAAAAGGGACACACCCTGACGCAAAATCTTAATAAACCTGGGCCTAATGGCCTGATTTAGAGTTTGGTGGACAGGTTACTCTATAGCAAATGTGACAATATCCCACCCGCCACATTACAAGTGCCATAGGATATTTAATGTATAGATAATAGGGAAACAACATTTACAATGCATGTGATACATCGCATGCCATTACAATGCAAGTCGTTACAACGACTCGTTATTACATCGCATGTCATTGCAACGCAATTTCGTTACAATGACTTGCTGTAGAGGGCAAAAGGTGTTGGATATGTTTGATTTTCAATCCAACAACTTCCCTACTGTTGCACACATTGGAGTTGGAATAGTAAATTATACTATTCCAAACTCCAGCGTCCCCCCTAGCATTGTAATGGCATGCAATGTAACAATGCGTTGTTGTAACAACTTGCGTTGTAATGGGATGCCTAGCAAACGCATGTGTTGTAACAAGTGCTATTCAGGTAATATGGCAGACAGGATATCCATCACGTTTGTGATGGAGTAACCAGTCCGCGAACCTCTAAATCAGGCCTTTATTCCAGCAGGTCAGTTTACTTTCGCTATTCACTCACTGGTCTTGACCCATGCTCGATCACATTATATGCATATTGTATGCACTTGACTGTCTCCCACAGTCATTTCCATTTGGATCAAACTGAGCTGTGCTTTCCCTTAAATCTTGATAGGTGAGAGAGCTTCCTATCTCTCTCTCAACCAAACCGGCGCCTCAGCATTCTCTGTTGCAGCCTCAAGATTCTGGGACTCTTTGCTAGCTCCAGTGTATCTGGCACTACCTTTGTTGTTTTTCAGAAGGCATCAAAAATCCATCTGTTTAAACATTAACTTTGCAAGAGATTGGCTATCCTCTCTGGGCACATTCTGCGAGTTCTGGCTCACACTGATGAAGTGTTGTTAAGCATCTTCTCCTGAGAACACTTTTTCTCTAAGATTGTATTTCATGTTTTATGAAATGGCCAGTGCATTGCCTTGCATTTGATTGTTTTTTTGTACAGCTCTTGGCAGCCATTTTAGTTGAAGTTCAGGTCTTATACTAACTTTTATTAGAATATTGGAATGTTGGGAGCTCCATTGTAGACAATGGAGTGCTCCATGCTTCTACGGCCCGGTAAAGGCCCCCAGAGTAGCATTCCAATGGTTTACAAAGGCCTCTAGAGCTTCGAGAGGTCTTTGTTTTATTTGTTAGAACATTCTGCCCTCTAGTGGCAGAGTGTTCTAATAGCCTAATAGCCTTATACCCTTCGTAGCAGGGCTATACCGGCTATTAAAGGCCTGATCCCTTGTTAAAGTCCCTCGCCTTTGGCTCGGGCCTTTAACGCGGGAGCTGCCCTTTAATAGCCAGTATAGCCCGCTACGGCGTGCTATAAGGCTATAATAAAAACTATTTTGTGTACTAGGTACTTTCCAATGCTGTCACAGCTCTTGCAAAGAGCAGGCTTCTAACAGCAAGACCTCATGGTATTACAGGGCGGTGCAAGAGCGGTGCAGGATGAAGACATTAGCACAAGAGAACCCAAGCGTAGGAGGATGAGCACACATTTCTATTGAATTGCTCTTTTTCTTGTGCATGAGCTCTCATGGATCAATTCATGAAACTCAACAAATAATAATTGCTAAGTGATATATGGTTCTCACTAGAAGCCACTAGGATGAATATTAGATTCTAAATCTGGTTATTCACTACAAAGGGAGTGTGTCATTGGCTCTCTGCTTCAATGGCGAGCACAGACACAGATTTGGGAGGAGTGCGAAAGGCACAGATGGTACTCGAGGTGAGTGGCAGGAGGCCAGGTATTATTTTTGTGTTTTTTCAACTGGAAGGGTTGGATCGACGAGAGGGTGAAGTGGTTTGGAGACACCAGGATTGTTTCCAAAAGCGGGTGGGGACGGGATGGTAAATTCATTAACAAGACACCAGTTAAGCGTTTTATTTTTAATATTTGGGGGCTGGGGAGTAATGCTGATAGTTATACATGAGAGTGGCAGAATGCCAGGTATTTGTTAATGTGGTGGAGTGAATGATGGCCAGGGGTGGTCAAGGATGGTGGTGGGATACAAGGTAAAACTTGGGGCAGGGAGCTGGGGCAGGATAGGCAATGTGATGTTTGGCTCCCTCTTGAATCCTCTACCACTGCATAACTGTTGAAAGGAGGGGCACACGAATTGTGGGAGTGAGTGCATAACATAGAATTATAGATGAGTATTAGTAAATAATGGGAAAGTTTTCCACCTCGAGGGTTTGTGTAACATCATAGACATTTTAAGTTTCACTCTTATGGTGTATTTGATGTCCTGCAAAATCCCTTACTGAGAAAACATCCCCCCATTCTCTGTTTCCCTTCTATAATTCTGTAACTTATATGTGCCCCCTGCCATAGCTGTCTACTATTATGAATTGCTAATGTCATTTTCGTGATTAGTCTGACTCAATATGACTATCACTTTTTCTGTAATTCCTTCTAATGAGCACCCCCTTTCCCTTCCTTCCTCTCCCCTCCTCGGGGCTTCTTAAGTTTGCTAATTGACTACCGAACATATGTCATTAATTTGATGTGTCCAGTTTTGTTAATAAATTGCAAATACTGTGAATAAGTTTTCGTATTTTTCATTTGGAAGAGTTCTCAACTTTCACCAACTTCTTATTGTTATTCTTCCTCTTGCGGGGACCCCCTGTTTTTCATGTACCACATAGCGCCCAAGTCCCCGTGACTGCATGGGTAAAACCCCCTTTTGTGTAATGTACTATTATGAACAGGCTATTTAGAAAGCTGCTATTTACTTCAATTGTATCACAGCACTGAGAACTAAAGCTTGTTTTCCATGGCTGTGGCATGACGGATCATTGACATATACTGTGGTAAACAATTTCGCTGACGAAAATATTGTGTCAAAATTATCTTTTAGTTATTGTGCTAAAAGATAATTTGCTCCAATACTTATAATGATAGTACCAAAACACAATAAACCCCCCAAAAATATAAACCATACAATAACAAATAAAATATTAAAATATATTAATTAATCTGAGCAAAAAATTAAATGTTGCAAAATGTATAACCTCCAAAAATGCATTTAATAAAAATATTATAGACATCAAAATACATTTAAAAATGTAATAATTTATACATTTAAAAAGAAAACAAATTGTATAAAATAGAAAAAAAATAATGCTATAAAATCTACTTATTATTATGAAAACTATTGAAGTCTACAAATATTACATTTACTATTCCCACTCTTTATTCAACAGTAGGAAAAGTGTTGGGCTTCAAAGGAGTTAGGCTTACTGCTCCTACTCTGGTCTCTGCAATAGTAGGGAAAGTGTTGGACTTCATGGGGTTAGATTAACTATTCTTATTTCAGTTAGTGAAACAGCAGCAAAAGAGTTTGACTTTGAAGGAGTTAAATTTGATATTCCCAATCCAGTCTAAGCAACGATAGGGAAAGTGTTGGATTTTGGAGGGGTTACATTTAGTATTCCCACTACAAACAGCACAACAGTAGGGAAAGTGTTGGACTTCAGGGGGGTAAAATGTACAATTCCTACTCCAAGTTGTGCAACAGTAGGGAAAGTCCTGGATTTTGGTGGGTTGTGTTTACTATTTCCACCCCAAACAACCCAACAATAGAAAAAGTGTTGGATTTTGGAGAGTTTACGTTTACTATTCTCACTCCAAGCAGGGCAGCACTAGGGAAAGCGATGGATTTTGGTAGCGAAGAATGTACTATTCCCACTCTAAATAGCACAACAGAAGGGAATGTTGAATGCACAGCCTTCAGTGAAGCAGCAAACTCATGCTGCCCTGGGGCAGTGCATTCAAGTGACATACGGAGCGGCTGCTTCAAAGCTGCTCCATGTTTCACTGTGCAGGCGGCAACCCCCCTGCACTCTTAATACCGCTTGGGCACAGAGGTAAAGGGATTCCCTCATTTGCATGGGATCACACCCCCATGCAAATGAGGGAGCGCCCTCTTTAGATAATGCTGACTCTACATGTGGTGTGCCTGCACTATCAGTATTACAGAAGAGGTTGCACAAGCATCTACTGCCCCGACTGCAATATCAAAGTTCCCCGGGGATGCACATACCTGGTGCACAAGGTGTTGTGCCACCGGGGCACTTTCAATAATATGGCCCAAGATGTCCTTCATTTTGTTGCCAGTGTAGGCATTACATGTTTTATCTTTGGAACTAAATTGGGTTGGTACTTTAAAATCGTTTATTGTAATGCTGTTTTGCTGTTAATGTACTTGTACCATATGCAATTGTCTCTCAGAAACGCCTTGTTGCTTGTGCCAAGATGCCAGTAAAAACAGGTTGATTTGGCCTTGTGGGAGCTCGGCAACAAGGCTTCATCAAGAGTGCAGGCCCGCTTCTCCACAGCTTCCTACTAACTCTGGATGGGTAGACTAACTTTGTACAGACTTCAGTCACAAAGTACTGGACTGGAAGAAGCCACCTCTGAGCTCATATACAGTCAGGAAAATATCAGGGATAGGGCTGTGAAGGGTGCTGAATGAGAAGGCAACAATGTGTATTAAAAGCCCAGTAGTCAAAAGGCAGTTAGTTATATATATGGTGTAACTAAACCTATCCTCCACGAAAAGTAGCCAGGCCTGGGGAGATGTTGGGCTAAAAAGCCCAATCTTATCCTCACCTCGCTTCAGTTCTTTTGCAAGGTGTGTTGAATAGGTACTGTAATGCCACCCACCAAAGAAAACATAAATTTTCACAGATGTGTGGGTACCTGGCTGCTGTGAAGGCAGAAAGCATAATTGGAAAAAAACTTTTTTCTCTCATGTTGTGTCAAATAAAAGAGGATTTATTGATAACGTTGAAAGACAGAATATATTGAAATTAGGTGTGTGTGTCAGACTGCCTGCCTTTCTTTGTGGCCGTGTGACGCACTGCCTGGAGTTCTCCTAGTTCCACACAGAAGACACCCGGAACTTCAGTCTCCAAAAAACAGTACTTTTCAATGCATGCACTGACTGGCTCAGGCAGCTCATGTATAGATGACTGTTAGGCACAGTGATGTACATCAGCAGTTTGTATGTGTGCATGTGTGCGTGCTGGTGCTCCAAACATGCATGTTTGTTTCAGGCATAGGGGGAAGGATGTGGTATAATGGCCAGAGCTTCCGACTTTGGACGTGGTGAACCAGGTTCGAGTTTTGGCTTCACCTCAACATCCTGTGATTTTGAGCAAATCACTTAATCGGTCCATGCCTACCAAAAAAAGTGAATGTGCCCTTGTATAATGTAGCTGGTCCTCATGTATAACAGGCACTTCAATACCTTTGGGTCAAGTTTGCGCTTCTATAAAACTACAAAAAAAATGCTCAAGGGCATTGTATGTCAGATAGTAGTCAGCCATTTTGGGTCTTCAAGTACGTACCTGATGGAGCACCGGGCCCTAAAACGTAACCGGGTCAAGTTGTCAAAGACTTTTCCCCATTGGTTGTCTACACCTTCATTAGCTGACATGAAGCATTGAAAGGAAGTGAACATCAACAATACATCTCAAGCTTGTGAAACCACAATAAGGACAACAATCACTGAATATAGTTACAGAGATTTATTTTGGTCTGCCCGTCAATTCAGTATAAATGCAAACCAAGAATAAATTCAATAAATGCAACAATAAAATGGTGAAGCTAAAGTAGCTCAGTAAGTTAAGGCACAACAGAATAACACATCGAATTCCAGTAATCACAATTGTATAAACACAGATTAAACTAAACAGGTGTTCAATAAAGAAACTTGGAAAAGGGAAGTTTCTCTCTCCTAAACATAGATCGAATATATGGTAACCTATTCAGGAGCATAAAAGAAACGGAAGGTGTCAGCATGATCAGACTTATCTAGAAGTCCAAAGATATAGGAAATACGTTTTTAGCATAAAGACTCACACTTGCAAAAACAGGGCGAAGGAGAGAGGTCTGTACCTCTTCAAGTCTAAAGGGAATCTGATCTCCCTTCAGCTAGGAGGGCATCAATTTGAATGTAACAAGAGATTCAGGACATTCTTATCTCTCTTACACCAACAGGGGCCAATCAGATCACTACTTGAGTGCATCTGCAACATCAGTTCAGGTTCACACTGTGTCGAACTGACGCTCTGGTTCTCAACCTTGAACATCTTGCCATCCTGGTACATGATGAACATAAAGCCTCTTTCGACCATTGTGTCTCCACATTCACTGCCAAGCTTTTCTGCAGGTCTTTCTATAAGCCATCTAATAACAATAAGACTTTCTCTGTCTAACCAATATCATGATAATAAACCTGAAAGGAAAAAAAATAAAATATGCTGGAGCAGCAAAAAGCATTTCAGCTGAGGCCTATAGATAGGCTAATTTAACTAAGAATGTAATGTGCACTTGGAATACATGGTTATACATGCAGGTGTAACTTTAGGAATAAATGTAAAACATGAATAAAGAGTACCTCTTCACATAGGCAAATGAAACTTTCAAAATAAATGCAATATGACTTGAAGTGTAAGGGTAAAATGGGAAGAGGAAATACATGCGTTCATTATTTAACTTAAACAGTAGTGTACATGTATATATATCTCTAGTCTCTACAGTGAATACATTTCAGTAATGCGTTTAAATGATTGTAAAATGAAGCATCCACCTGGGCTTCATTAAAGCGAGGCTGCACCAGTGGCGTAGTAGCTAGGGCTTTTGACACCCGGGTTCGATACTGCAGTTTGTCGCCCAGCAGGCGCGCAATGCCATTAGGGCTAAAAGGGCTTCAGCCTTCCATCCCCCGGCATGTGTCTAAGCCCGGGCTGCTGTAGCTCGAACTGCTGTGGGCTCGGCTGGGCAGTGTCTGGAGTCTTATCTCTGGCACACCTGAGTTTTTCACTGGTCTTTAAGGACCATTTGCATATTTACATACCTTTGTAAACTAGTTACTGAGGCTTGCTTCGTTTTTCTGGTTCCAGTACCCCCTGGGCCCCCACTCTGCCTATTCCTTTGCTGTTCTGTGAGAATGAATTTCATAAAAAGGAATATAAAGTAGGGTTGCCAAAAGAAAAATGCCTTCCATGTGTTGTTTAAGGAGCCTGCAAAGACCTCGTCTTGACACTAACTAGGGTTATAAAATAAAAAGTATGTATTCATTTGTAATGTGACTTTTCTGTCTTTGTTCTCTTTAATTATCAGTCATGGATCGTTCAGGCAGCCTTAGAACACAACTAAAGTGCTTACTATTTATATTTGCTGTTCGAAGTATGCACAGATAAGTGATGAAAATACTGCTTTAGGTGACCGTTTATTTTTGTATTGACTGGGACATTAAATAATGAGCTAGCAACCCTAATCAAAAGACTGGAAGTTTGTTGCAGGATCAGCACATCATTTATTTCCTTCACTCTTGATCCCTGTTTAATGCCTTCATAGCAATAGTATAACTTACATCTGAAACTCTACACTACCTTAAATAACATGCTGAGTTACTTCAAGTGTCTGGGAATGCACCCTGCATTCAGACAACAAACGCCTCATTCGCGCCCTTCACTTTCATGATCACCCTGCACACACAGCGATCACAATGCACTCACACTGATCACCATTCACTCACACCATTCACCCCCTCACCCTGCACTCACTGTAATCACTCTGCACTCACAATGCACTTGTGCTGTTTACCATGTACCTCACCCTGCAGTCACACAAGCACACTACTCACCCTGCAATCCTATGTCCCCCCCTCACTGCTCAATCTGCAATCTCACTCAAACACGCCCATCACTAACCATGCATTCATTTATCCTACTCTGCACTTACATCCACACCCAAATTCATGTGGTCACCTCAGTCACTCCTCTCACCCTCGCACACTGTTGCATCACTTACCGTGCATTCACATGGGCACTCCTGCCACCCACAAAGCTCAGATAGTTAATGTGCCTGTTACAAAAAACGTGTACCATGCAGATCACAGAAATGAGTGTGAGTAAACTATGAATAGCATTATAAAAAAATGAAATGTTTGTCAGAAAGGTGCTCTAGAGAGATGAGGTGCATTGTTGGTGAACGGTAGTGAGGGAATTCATGGAGAAGGAGGAAATGGGGGAGAGGGCACCAAAAAAGAGACTATTGCACCGTGTGCAACCCGTGCTAGGGCCAGCACTGGCTGGGAGTGTTAGTGCCCCCCGAAGTTTGGGTCTAGTTACGCCCCTGCCGCCCAGTGATGGTAAGAGCGGGGTGGAGGTGACAAACGACCACGACAAGTTGGGGGGAGGGGTTTCAGGCGACTTATGACAACAGGAGGGGGTGGTGACGAGTGAGAATACAGAAAAAATTAAAACAAAACTTACTTTGCGCTCGTGGCTCACCACCGCCCCAATTAAGTGATGCCGGGCCGACCACCCCTCCTAGCTATGCCACTTTGCTGCACCCCTTGAGAACGGGGAAATTGCCTCGTCTGAATGTGCGAACATGGCAGGAGCAAACAGGATCAGAGGCATATGTACAAGGACTTAACACCGCTGTAGCATCAATTGTTTTACGTTACAGCAGCTACTTTTTTATCGCCTTATTTACAAGTTGCCGCTAAATGGAGCAAAAACGTGAATTTTAAAGGTCGCTACTTCTGTTAGTGAGAGTTGACGAAAATGAAATGCAAGGTAGGCGTTCCTGTGAAAGAACTGCTGCTAACGCCATTTTGCGATATTTACAAGGAATTCCTTGTATGGTCAAACCCCCAAAAACTGCCTCTAAGTTTAGTTAGAGACAGTTTTTCAAGACCAGAAAGTACCTGGTCTTAAAATTGGTGCTAACACTTGGGACCTCATGTCAGAGGTTTTGTGACTGGACAGCTCAGCAAAGAATATTGGTGCACTGCCCTGCTCCAAAGCAAAAGCTCAGAAATACGCCCCCCCCACAATAATATAAGGCGCAGTCCTGGGCCTCATTCATGAAAAATGTTGCATCGCTGCAACAAAACTGCATTGGCACACTTTTCAATGCACCCTCCTTGCGACATTACTGTATGGAGCTCCATGTTGCAAGGATTTACAGACGTCAGTATTCCTGATGTATCTTTCGGCGCTAAAGTCACGCTTTATTGCAATTGTGTCGCAAGCATGATGCCATTCCAGCAATGGATGGGGCAGGCCTTTCCCTATGGCACTGCGTCACCCTTATGCCCGCCATGAGGCAGGTGTAAGGTTTTGACTCTGTGGTGTCCTAGAATTGTCGCAGTGGAATCTCATATATTTCACTGCGCCACTCCTACAAGGCTTTTTTGTGTGGGAACGCCGACTCTGCATACATCTTATCTGATGCAGGTATAATGTTACACATGCGTTCACAAGGTCACGCATATACCTAGATGCGTTCCTTTGTACAGAGTCCAGTTTGGCATCCAGGGTGTCTGCTTTCACCTTCCCCGGCAGCCAGTGTCCCCAGATGCTCGATCCACTGACACGGAGGTGCTGCCAGGGTGTCGGCGCAGTTGGAGCTCCAGCAGTGGAGTTTGCGTGCTGCGGTGTTGGGGTCTGTAAGTTTTTGTGGAGTGGTAGTGCTGAGGGAGTTGCTGAAAAGTTCTTTGATGGCCTTGATCCAGCTGCAGCTGGAGGGGCGATGATGGGGATGGCGTACAGTGGGCGTTGTGAAGGCGTGATGGACACTATGATGGTCGGTCCAGGAGAGTTCAGTGGTGTGGCTGTAGTTGAAGTTCGCGCTGGTGGAGAAGACGGGGTCAAGTGCTTGTCCAGCTATGTGGGTTGGTGCGGTGATTTACAGCTTGAGTCCATTGCTGGTGAGGTTCGCCAGGAGGGTGGTGGTGTACTGGTCACTGGGGTTGTCCAGGTGGAAGTTGAGGTGTCTGAGTAGGGTGTAGTCAGTGGATGGGAGAGCCTGGGGTGTGATGAGGTCTACAATGGCTTCGGTGAATGGGGGTTCATGGGCCGTTGCGTGTTTGTGGAGGGGCCGCATGTTTAGGAGAATGCAGTTGAGCTGGTTGGTTGCACTGTTGGTCGGCTGGGCGGCAGGAGGCTCTGGTGCACTGATGTGGCAGAAGGGCCATTTGTAGCTTCGCAGGCGCAGGGTGCAAGGGAATTCTACTGTGATACTAGATGGTAGGCGGTGTGGCTTCCAGGGCTGATGACGAGGAGGGTGCTGCCGTCGTTGCGGTGGAGGATCCTTGGTGCTGGGCACGGCCCAGGGGCGGACGGACTCGGACATGCTTGCCTTTGGTGCACCAGTGGTACGCTTGCTTCACATGGCTATACAGCGGCCGCCATTAAGTAGTGCTGCAGGGGGGACTGGACAGCTGGGAGGCATGAAACATGGGAAAGGACACTTGAGGGGATGCAGACGCGGGGAGTAGGGAGTTGTAAACTTTTTTTAAATCTTGCCTTGTGGCTGGGTCCCGCGTCTTCTGTGCTCTTGCTCTCCTGAGTCTGCTTCCAAGAACAGGAAGCAGGCAGCCAGGCTCCCTCCCGTAAGCTAATCACAACACTGAAATGCGGCATTGTGATTGTTCTTGAGCACCCTGACAAGGCGTTAAGCCAGGGGCTGGAGGGGTGGACATGTTCTTCATGCAGGCTGTAATGCAGCCTGCATTGTGAACAGGGAAGTGCGCATGACTGCTTTGGGTGGCATGAGAGGGCCGACCAAACAGCCATTGTGCACTTGAGTGGCCATACCACTCCACCCCTGCCCTGCTCCATGAGAAAAGCAGCCCCACCCACCCTCCTGCCCGCAAAGGAAACATAGCATGAGAATATCAGAAAGTTATCATCAAGTTATGTTACCTCTTCTTGTACTGCTTGAAAGCAGTGAGGCAACGCTCTTCCACCATAGCGGGGGAGCCGCCACTGGGGGTGCGTCACCCACAGGCGTTAGGCCTGGGCCCGACTCGATCCACTACGCGTCCCAGATTCTCCTCACCTGGACATTGACACAATGGCGCAATCTGCTTCACTCTCTCCAAATCTGTGACTCAGCTAACGGGACCCTCAGCCAGATGGGATTTCACAAGCCTGGGTACAGTAGTCGCTGCCAAGTCTGCTGGGGAACCTTCAATGCAGGTGATGCCACAGGGCCCCCTTATGCATGAAGTTGCAGGGCTCCTGCCACACAAGTTCGGTGCAGCTCATGGGCCTCACCCTCCACAGCATCCTGCCAGCGCAACTTCCTCTGGCCTGTGATGCAGAGAAATGTTGCCCATTATTGGTAATCTCCTCCGTGCACCCCAGTGTAGTGTGGTATGTGATGCAGACCTCCCTACTTTGGTGCGCAGGAGTGCCTCTACCATTCACAGCTCCAAAGGGCACAGGGCGGTCTTCTCACACAGGTCAGCATCATGTCTCCATGTGACCTGGCAGACTTCACCACCAGGTAAGGGCGATTGCCGATTCCTCAATGTCTACCGCCACGGCCCGCAACTCCACAGCACCTCCGTATCCCACTCCGGGTCCCAGACTCAGGCACAGCGAGGCCTCCAGGCCCCGGGGACTGACACGCTTTCAAGGTTTGGCTGCCATGGTGTTGCAAGGAAGGCGGTATGAAAAGTGATGCTTTACAGGTTTTCCCCAGCAATGCACCTCTTTTCATATAAGTAGCCCTGATTCTGAATGTCCTCTTCCCCTAGGACGCTGGCTGATCATCCTCGCTGTTGGGGGTTTGGGGAGGTAGTTTATCTGTGCGGCACTTGTCCCTGGCTGCTCAAGGTCTGCATTCCATTGTTTTTCTTTTCTTTTTCATTGGAGGTGGACTTATTGGATACCTTTGCCTCTAGAGGCAAAAAAGGTGAAGTTCTGCTGACAAATGTGAGTTTTTTGCCTGCAAATTGGCCTTTCGTCAGCTTTCGCCCGCTAACGTCAGAATTTGTATTGCCTTCATCTAGAGTTAGTGGCAGTTTTCACTGCGGCTATCTGAAACTATCGCCATGTAGCAACATATTGTAAATACATCGCTAACAGGGCGATAGTTTTTGGTGATAGGCCGCGCTAAGAAAACTGCTGCTAACTACTGCTAACGCTAGTTAGTGGCAGTTCTGGTACATATACACCTCAGTTTTCAGGGCTTTGTGGATCCGCCAGTAATATCATGTGGTGTCTGCTGCTGAGCACATGGCCTTATGTCCACAGGGCCCTCAGTTCAATAATGTGGCCCCTGGTAGAACTGCTTAGCTTGAAAATGTGCTGCTGTGGTAAATAAATATGAGAACAAGAGGCGCAAAGCTCAACTATGGCCGCTTAATAACTGCATTTCAAACACCTCCGCTGCTTCTTCTAGAAATGCAGGCAGGATTCATATGAAGCATTTTCACTGCAAATTATATTTTGTCAACAAGAGCAGCCGGTAGACAGGGTTCTCTGTAGGTTAATCAGAGAACAGCATTCATGTGCATGTATTTCATTATGTCTACACAACAGTTGCTTGTAAAAGTCAGGCGCGCGCCGCCTGCCGTTACGAGGCCTAATTTCGACAACGTTCTGTGCCAGCCCCTGCCAGTCTTCCACGCCCTCGGAAGCATGGGAGGTGGGGCAGATAAATCCAGGCATCAGAGAGAGTGCCGGGAAGCAGTGGCACAGCAATTTTATCATGGGGCCTAGGAAATTAAGGAAAATCATCCCCACTGGCCTCTGGTTGTGTATTAAAATACTGCTATCTGTGGAGGTCTGAGGGCCCCTAAGAGCCTTTTGTCCCGGCAACACTGCACCTGTTGCCCGATTTATAGCTAAGCACCTGCCAGGAAGCAAAGACTTTGCTCTAGCCCTGCCATTGCAGTTCCGACATTAGGCAATGTAAAGTAATAGGCGATAGCTGTGTTAGTGACTGCTTTCAGTCTCTACCAGTTTGGGTACGACCACTTTACATGTCATTAGCGATAAATATCGCTGACATACAAAACGGGCCCCAAACCGGTCGCTATCGCCTGGAAGCTGTCGCTAACTGGTGTTGGTGACAGCTTGGTAATTGGGCGATAAAAAAATCACCGCTTTATCGGCAAAAAGTGCAGCTAAAGCGACGATAACGCCCTTGCTAACATGCCCCCTAGTGTTTCCACGGATTTACTGAAAATTGCCCTTTTCGGTGAAATAGGAGCGCTCCAACAGGGGAAAATTTATTTTGCTGTCAGTGCTAAACATTCTTTCCGAGGAAAAGCTTTAGAACCAAACTGCTTAACCCACACATTGGAATCTATTTCCTCTTTCTAAAGTCGAGCAAATGTAATAGAGGATGCATTTTACCCCTCAGTACAGTCGGAGGTCTGCCTGCCACTCACAGACTTCTTTCAGGTCTGCAAGGCCCTCCCTCCTTTGAAGCTCCTCATTTCCATTTGAAGCGGTTTCCCGCCGAGTTGCCGTCATATTACGGTATAATGGGAATGATATGAGGCTGTCATGGGTGACTGCCTTATTGATTAAACTCCTCCCCGCAAAACACTGATGCAGGATTCTGTCAGCAGCCAGGAGGAAATTGCAGCCAATAGAGCGATTGTGTGATAAATTGTTCATCTTGGAGAAACGGTGATGCCGCACAAACGACACTACGAGTAACAACCCATCTAATTACTAGCTCATGACGCATTTTTTAAACTGCGAGTGTCGTGTGTATAAAAGATTGTTTATTACCTCGTTTTAAAGTAAACGTGTATGCATGCAAACATGGGGCAACTGGGTCACTGGGTAGCGCCATCACGGCCCAAAACTACATAGTGTTTTCGTACCATTATTTTATGGATGATGGTGTAAATATGTGGCAGCCAGCCTCCCTGTCGGACGGACAGTGCACAAGGCCTCTTTTGTGACGGGCCTCCAAATATATAGGGCTGCACAAAAATGTAAAGGAGAACTTCCATTGGTGTATCCGTAATACACAGAACAATGCTGAAACGCATCTTCGATTCATGACATGGCAACGCAAGCCTTAAATTAAATGCAATAAATATCATCTTTTTCTTCTCAAGCTGTTTTTTGTGATCTTTGCAAAGTTCTATTGAAAATTTAGTAAATTTAGAAGTGTGCAAACATTTTCACCCAGGCACATTTGTGTGAACGTGGTGACTTTTGCTAGTATTTATATATCAGATACCTTTAACGCTAGCAAAACACCCCATCATAATTAATATACTATTCAAAACACAGTAAGGGACTTATTTTGGGGCCGGTGGAACAAGAGGTACAGAAGAGTCAGTCCCAAGGGGAGAGGTGGAAGTAATGCTCTCAATAGGGTAGCTGCACTTCCAAGGTTAAGCTAAATAATCAAAATAGTGAGGAACCCCGGTCTCATTTTTGTTAAGACCAGCATACCTTATTGACAAAAGATGTTAGACTTTTTAGGTCTCGGTAATATCTGGTCTGCCGAAGGCAGACCGGAAGTCCGAGAATTATTGTCAGTAAGAGGGCTGCTTTATCCCTCCCTCTTTTTGGCTCTCCCTCCATTTGCTGGCTTCCTAAACGGAGGCCAGCCATTGGAGGAGAGAGCTGTCCCTTGGAATAGGCTCTGTCTTTTTCGGATTTGGGGGCGTAGATTTTGCTGTTCTTTAGACAGTGATGTCATCCGTCACTCAGGACAGCAAAACCACGCCCCCGAATCTGAAAAATTCAGAAGCTGGCGGGCGCCATTTTTTCTCGTCGCCCTGCGCTCTCCCTCCTCCCGTTCCGAGCTCCAGGCGTTGGAGGCAAAAACTCTCGCTTTGCTCGCTTCCTTGTCCTTGGCCTCCCCCAGGGCTGGGTGTGGCTGGAACTCGCCTCCTTCACCATGGATGAGAAGAGCCGTCTACCCCCCCCCGACCCCAACACACACACCGGCACTGGGAATGACACCCTCACCCATCGTAGTTGTGCTGTGATTTGTTTTTGCTTGAGTGCGTGTGGTTATGAGTGCGTGTGTCTGTGTGCGTGCGTGTTTGTGTGTGCCAGTGGTACATTAGATCTTCATGGTGGTGGGAGGAGCCCCCCCTTACAATTTTCACTCGGTCAGCAGATCTGTAAAGTGCTGGGGGAGCACTCGGCTATGTGCGGGGGGTGTGTGTGTGTGGGGAGGGAGGGGGGTTCATCGGGGTCTGTGATACATGCTGGGTGGTGGGTTTATCACGTGAGGGGGAGCGGCCCGAGCCTTGCTTGTTCAGGAAGCTTTACAGTCCTGTAGCGTGTATGTAGCGCTTAATGTATCTTTTATCGAGGTCACAAAGCGCTCTCCTGCGAGACCGTTAGATAGGACCGGATCTTCCAGTGTTCGGTGAAAGGAGTTGTGTGACTCTTTCAGATGACTTACACTTTTGTGTGTGTGTGTGTGTGCGTGCGTGCGTGCGTGCGAGGGGGGCATGTGTTTCTTCACGGCTGCGATGACCATGTGGTACCGTGTGGTTATAGCTACTCTAGGCCAGGCTGTCTCTGATATTGAAACGGACAGCGTGAGATTTACCCGGGAAGGTGGACAGTGTGTCAGATACTTAGGATGGAGTGCAGTGTGTCAGTTACCCGGGAGCGAGGGACAGTGTCCGTTTCCGGGTGAAAGGGACGGTGTGTCAGTTACCGGGTGGGACAGTGTGTCAGTTACCAGGAGGGAGGGACAGTGCGTGAGTGACCTGGGATTCAGGGACAGCGTGCCTGATACCGGGGTGTGCTATGGGCGGTCGGTTGGGTGCGCCCGGTACCTGGGAGAAGAGAAGGAAGCCGGGCAGTGTTTGTGTTATATCACGGTGGGGACTGTGTGCCTGCTGTTTGGGGAGGACAGTTTGTGTGTCACAAGGAGGTGACTGCGCGGTGTGTCTGTTACCTTGGAGGGAGGGACAGTGTGTGTCAGTTACCGGGAGGGAGAGACAGTGTCAGGTACCGGGTCGGAGGGACAGTGTGTCAGTAGCCGGGAGCGAGGGACAGTGTCAGTTACGGGGTGGAAGGGACAGTCTGTCAGTTACCAGGAGGGAGGGACAGTGTGTGAGTGACCTGGGATTCAGGGACAGCGTGCCTGATAGGGGGTGTGCTATGAGCTGGGCGGGAAGAGAGGGAATATGGGCAGTATTTGTTATATCATGGGAGGGAGGGACTGTGTGCCTGCTGTTTGGAGAGGGCAGTTTGTATGTCACGTGTAGGGGGCTGCGCGGTGTGTCTGTTACTTGGGAGGGAGGCGGGAGGGACAGTTTGCCAGTTACTTAGCGGGGCCTAGACAGTATCTGGGAAGTGGGGTCCTTGCACCTGGTGGGGAGGGAGGGTGTTTGTCTGTTATAAGGAGGGCCTGAACATTGTATCTGTAATAGGGGGTGGGGGCGCGGGAAGTTCTGCAGTGTGTGTGTAATATGGCGGAGAGGACCCGCTGCCTGGTGAAAGCAGTGTAGCTGGTACAAGGGTTAGCAATGTGTCTGTTATTGCTGGGAGGTAGTGTGTTAGTAGTACAGGGCTGTCCAGCGTGGGCGCAAGAGGGCTTGACCTACGCCTGATAACCACGGACTATATACATTGTTGCATTTACAATAGACTATAGTTATTTGACTTTATGTGAGTATCTTGGAGCCATCGCAGCGACCAGGCCCTCCTGGGCCTACGTTGGGCCCCCATGGCCTGGCGCGTCCGGACAGTGCAGTGCGTCTGTGTCTGGAGCGGGCTGGAGTCTGTGGACATGAGTGGGCTGGGCAGCGACTGCATCTGTTAGAGACAGCCGCAGGGCAGTGGCTGTCACAAAAACTTTGACTAGACGCACGCGACTGTTCGCCTTTACAATGTACAGTGTGTCTGTTACATGGTCTGGGGGAGGGCTGCAGAGCGCGGGAAAACAACCCCAGAAAGGGCTCTGATCCGTCTGTGGTGAGGAATGCTCTTTTTCTGTATTTGTGTTTATAGTTTTCGGTTCAAGTAATCGGAATTGGTTAGACTCCATCCCCGGAATGGTATAGCGCACATTCTGCCATATGTGTGGCCTCATGGCGCTTTTAGCGGTCCATAGCTCCCCACACGTTTCGGTGTTACTATGACAGACACAGGTCGGGTTCAGCTTGTCATGCTGTGTTCTGGTCATGTTCCTGGTTAGGAGGCGCTGCGCGTCTTGTTCATTGTTGAGCTGTGGGTGTCGGATTACGGTGTTTGAGGGTAAAGGTCGGCTCCGCCCACATTGTTCTGGTGTTTCCACCCAATAAAGAAAAGATTCTGGTAATGCAGAAAGGTGTTGCTTTCTGCCTCACCACTTTTACCATCTACCAGCCGGTACTGAAACAATTGGTGCCTTCAGCCACGTGCTGTGTTGGCTGCTGCCCCCTATGTCCTGATGATGATGACCCTGTTATAAATGAAGTGTGGAGCCGAAACGTCAACTTTTATCAGAGGACCGTTGCTTATGACTTTTCATTCAATAAACTTTTCATTTGAGTCTTGTATTTACAATTGTGCTTAAGATTAGTTCCTTGGCTGTATATATTGTAAATACGCACTTGTGACCTTGATTCACGTGTGTCACTTTACACTGCACCGTTTGTGGAGCACCTCAACACGAAATGTGCTATCTAAATTGTGATACATTGAACAGTTACAAGATTAATAACCTATATGTATACACTGCACCGATAATAATTATTATACGGTTCTCATTGGCTTAGGGAGGATAGGCCTTCTCCCCTCTCCAAGGGGATCACTGTGTTCATATCTGGTCTCTTCTAAATAGCCAGGGGATCCCTGCTACATAGCTGTGGGCTGACTGTTCTCTAAAGCCCTGGGCTGTCTGTTGGCTGCGGGCTGTCTGTTCTTTGTAACCGTGGCCTCTCTGTTCCGTTTGGTTGTGGCCTGTCTGTTCTACATACATCTGACTAGCTGGCCTATATTTCCCTGTTTGTTTATTTGGGGCCTGTCTGTTCTATACACATCGGGCTAGCTGACCTATATTGCCCTGTTTGGTTATTTGTGGCCTGTCTGTTCTATATACATCGAGCTAGCTGGCCTATATTGCCCTGTTTGTTTATTTGTGGCCTGTCTGTTCTACATACATCGGACTATCTGGCCTATATTGCCCTATTTGTTTATTTGTGGCCTGTCTGTTCTACATACATCAGGCTAGCTGGCTTATATTGCCCTGTTTGTTTATTTGTGGCCTGTCTGTTCTATATACATCGAGCTAACTGGCCTATATTGCCATGCTTGTTTATTTGTGGCCTGTCTGTTCTATACACATCAGGCTAGCTGACCTATATTGCCCTGTTTGTTTATTTGTGGCCTGTCTGTTCTATATACATCAGGCTAGCTGGCCTTTGTTGCCCTATTTGTTTATTTGTGGCCTGTCTGTTCTATACACATCAGGCTAGCTGACCTATATTGCCCTGTTTGGTTATTTGTGGCCTGTCTGTTCTATATACATCAAGCTAGCTGGCCTATATTGCCCTGTTTGTTTATTTGTGGCCTGTCCCTCACTACATAACTCTCTCTACCTCACTACTCCACTCTATCTATCTCACTACCTCACTATCTCAGAACTTCTCTCTCTCAAAACATCACTACCTCACTCTCTCACTACCTCACTCTCTAGCTCACAACTTCGCTCTCTCTCTCTAACTCACTACCTCAATCACTCTCTATCTCACTACCTCACTCTTTCTATCTCACTAACTCACTTTCACTCTCTTTCACTACCTCTTTCTCCATCTCACTACATCACAACATCACTCTATGCTTATATCTCACTACCTCACAACATCCCTCTCCCTCACTACCTCACTCTTTCACTACTTCACTCTCTCTCACTACCTCACTCTCTATCTATGTCAATACTTCACTCTCTCTCTCTATCTCACTACCTCACTCTCTCTCTGCTAATGCAATAGGTACCACATATGCAACAACAAAAAAGCTAATGCCAATAGAAATTACAATGCCATTTATTTAGGGATACAAAAAAGAGAAAAAAATAATGAGCAATACCAATAGCTCTACCTATAATATTGCCGAGACCATTGCATTGTAAATGCTTGTTTAAAAAAGGACTCTTGCACACTAGGCCTTAGTTGCTGGCTTCTTCATCGAGTCCTCTATCAGGGTGTAAATCCATCTGGGCGGACTTGCTTGTGAATCAAGGGAACACTTAGAGGTTTTGGTTCAAGACTGGTGGGTCTGAAGATAAAACTGCCTAGAAGAATGCCCCTTTCAATGGGTACAAATACATTATAATTGGGGTCTTCTGTCAAGGGTAACAAGTATTTGCCATGCAATAGAACTCGCCTTTGTGAGAGTTTAAGCTATTGGCAATGTAAATGACAGTGCCTTTTATTTATTTGTTTTGATTATTAACACACATTTACAATACCAATAGCTCAACCATTTGTAAATACAAGACCTATTTAATTTCAAAGATGCAGTCGACATTGCCCCGGACCGCTTGCCAAGTGAAAGCGCGCATGGTGCGCTGAATGCTGCAGGAAAGCATGTCATGCTAGTAGTAGGAGAAAGTCATAAAATAAAATAGTGCTCACAGACTAAATAAGACATGCCATGTAACAACAGAAGTAAAAGGGTCAGTCCTCGTGGGAGGTTACAAATGAAGACAAGGTGGTACAAAAGAGGAACTAACAAGCCTATTAACAAATCAAAATCCAGTATTTACGAAGGACAATGACACAAGCCAACGACAAATATAGTCGGAGAGTGGGCGGGGCTTTGTCTAAACTCGAATACAGCATGCCTCACAGAGCAGCCCATGCGCTGCCCAGGTTCGACCTAAAAACAGATTAGATGCCTATGGAATTTATTAGTTACTCCTAAATTAATGTTTTAAGGTCTATATGTTTCCGTCTACTTATACATGCCCAAGAGGTTCACTAGTCTTTTATCAGAACTCATTAGAAAATCCTCCAGCTTATATTTTTCCAAATTAAATACACAATTTGTGTATTCCACTCAACATGGATTGCTCACATTCATACACGCCATACATACAAACCGATCTGCAATTGTCAGGTCATTATTTGCAATGCCGACATATTGTGCCCAATAGGGCGCTAGAGGCTGGTGGACCCTCTAGTCACATTTGCATTAAAGGTCTCAGCCCACAATTTGTGTATCCAGAGTATCTAGCTCCTGTGTGTAGACGCTGAGCTTCTTAAGCATAGTTATAGGTTGTGCTGTTTAAGTACCTTATCCCCTTTCCCACTTATGTATTGCAAACTACCGAGATTTAAGGCTGTGCATTTGACTTTACAAGATTAATTATGCAGACCTAGCACAATTTGACCAGCCTCGTGCAAACGGTCTCCTAAATGCCATTGTGCTGTCGGAGAAGTGGCTTCACAATTTACACAGAATACAAAATGTAGCCGACTCACAAGCCTTTTAAATACAAATTTCCAAAAGCCACACAACACAAATTTGCCTTAGCATCTCTACTCTTCTTAAACCAAAAGACAATATTTTCACCTTTAGGGAAATCTCTTCCCATACCTCTTTCTGAAATATGGATGCGCTTTGCGACTTTTCCACCCAATTCGCCCACTTTCTCAAACCTTGTTGTCTATCAATCCATCATGTAACACTCTTTTGGGCCCTGCCAGAAAATCAATGATGCGAGTGAGATCAGTGGTTAATTTGAGCTGGTGGTTGGAGGTGGGGCCCACTGGCACATATTTTTCGACACTGGTACTTATTTTTCCTCATCACACTTTTGACCCAGAACAAAAGAGAGAAAAACTCAAAAGGAGGAAGAGAAAGACAGAAAAACCATGACAAAGTGAGAAAGCAGAGACAACAAAGAATATGCAAGAGTGCGATATAGGGACAGGGAGTGTCTGGTGATGGGTGAAAGATTCACGAAGGGTACTCAAGTCTACGCAGCCTTGGTATTCATCACCACAGCCTACTGGCAGTGGCTTCTGAGCAAAACTTTGGGCCCCAGGACTCATTATTTTGCAAATTAAGCACTGAGTGACAGATCTTCCTCACTACACTCACTGACTCAGTGTTGTATGGGTTCAGCACAGTCATGGAGGGGAGCAGAATGGGGTGGCATTGAGTAACTTAAGTGTACTTTGCACAGAATTCTCCAGGCCGAGATTGGATCTATGTGATATGGTTGTACCCCACGGAGGCTCAAAACCAATAAAGAGAAGTGTAGCAATGAGGGAGCATGGGAGGAAGGGGTTTGGGACACATAATGGTAACGCAGTATGCTATGCACAGTACTTATCACATTATGCACTTTGCACCATAGTAACACAATGAACCAAGAAATATAAACAAAAGTTCTTTAGTCTCTTCATCTAGGGCAGCGGTTCTTAACTGCATCGCTGCGGCGCATTTTCCCGCTGTGCGCTGAACTTCTAAAAATCCTGCGGTTCATGACGAGCTCAGCTCATCATGAGCGTCCGAGAGGTGTACTTCATGACGAGCTGAGCTCGTCATCAGCGTCGAAGGGGTTAACCTGTGATTGGAGACCCTTGGCACCTGCTCAAAGGGTCCATGACTGCTTAGAAAATATTAACAGATTGCTTAAGTGTGTTCCGATAAAGGGGAAACAAGACTTCTCGAACGGAATGGACACTATATAATTGAAACTCAAAGCTCTCTATGACCTCTCTCAGTCAACAAATGTAAGTACTGAGGGGCAGATTTACAAGCCCGTATGCCACTTTTGCACCGCCGTTGCGTCACTTCTGTGACGCAACGGCGGCGTAAAGCCTGCGCCATGCTGCGGGGTATTTACAACGTAACGCATCTAGGCTGATGCGGCACGTTGTAAAGCCCCGCGCCACATGAAACCTGTATCAGGTTTCATGTGGGCGTTCCGGAGCAGCGGGGGGGCATTCCGGCGCAGGAACGCCTCGCAAAAGTGGCTGAGTGAAATCTACAAGATTTTCTGACCCCGCTGCATCAACACCTTGCGGGCTTGACACACTATGTTGGACATAGGCGGAGTTAGAACAGTGCTGGAGTTGAGTCGCACCCGCGATGCATCTTCAGTACTGTGCCAACCTTACGCCAGCAGATGCGACACGCATCTGTTTATCCTTGCGCCATGATGCGCCGCTTTGTAAAGGCGGCGCATCTGTGGTGGCGCAGGGGTAAACTTGCGTGACACATCTTTCCTGGTGCCTCCCTGCTGATTTGCAGGGATGCGCCAGGAAACGTAATTCTGGCCCTGAGAATTTTAAAGTGTATATATATCGATATATGTTTTCTCTCATAGTTTCTTCGTGTCCCAGTTGATATCGACTTAGTCTACGTTGTCACCCCTGGTATGCCCATGTGGTAATATCACTATGATTTATGGGGCAATCCCATTTTGGACATATTTCTCTGGTTCTTTTTTTACAGTGACAGGAATAACATCAACCAAACTAAACACTAGTGTATGTGATAAATTGGGCACTGAAGCAGTACTCACAAACAAACACTTTCCCCAACTAATCAAGGACTAAACTTGGAATAGTCAATCATCCTTTCCTCGAAAATGTAGGGTATTTGTAGACCTCTCCAGGTTTCAGGGGAATCTTAGAAACATGGCCACTTCCGGTAGCCATGACACCAGAGCTTGAACAATTTGAGCGCCAGCAGTCTAGTGTTATTGAACTGCGAAATGTCAGCAAATTGAAACAGGAAGGAGAGCGGACTTGGAACAAGATAGATGTAATGTTGTATTCGAGGCTTACATGGCAGTAATGCCGCCTAGGGGCCTCTTCGGCATGTGTAATGTCACCAAGGAGAATTCTATTAATTAACAACCTGTCACTCGAGAGCAAAATAGGAGGCCAGAGCTAGACAGAAGGGAAAGGTTGTTTGAGGACCTGCATATTGCCGGTTTCCCGAAGTGAAGTGTTCGATTTTCTTTCTCATGTCAAGGAGGGCACTGTAAATGTACTTTCCCAAGATCACACAAAGCAGTCTAGTCGCTTCTCGATGACAGAATCCTTGACCTTTCAACTTCTCAGTAGAGCTTCTATGTTTGCTCGCCTTTGTGGACACGGTGTCACGCGCTTCTCAAAATATCCTCGGTGCCCGGATGCAGACAGGCGGAGTTTGAAATCAATGTGCCTGAATAGATGGCGCGTTCCAGCCGGGCCCACCGGCGGTGATGCATTGCTGTCTCATTATCATCTGGTGTGCAGTGCAGGGCTCCCCACTCAAATCGAAAGACTGGTGTTTTGCAGTGATATACATAAAAGGATTATATATTTCCTAATTATGATACATAAAGGCGAGATGTTTCTTGCATGGTGCATGTTAGTATCTTGCAGGGCTCTTGCAAGGACGTAGCTGTGAATAGTGCATCAGGTGCAGTGGCACCAGGGCTCAAGGATATAAGGCATCTTCTGTACACACATTATGAATGTCTTTTAATACCAAACTGTGGGTTTAGAGGCCCGTTTCTTTCCTGGAGTCAGGATCCTTGTCACGCTTGCTGTGCACTGTGGTTTTGGCCGGAGCCTGAGGCCCACATTTACTATGGGTTTGCTTTGGGGTTTCATCACTTTTCTTGGAAAGCCCCGATCCAGAATAATTTTTGGAATTTAATGAGGCAAGCAAGGACACTTAGCTGGGCTGGACTGTTCCAATGAGGCACAGGGTCAAGGCTGATTTGCATATGGCCATGTCTGAACTGGGGTGGTGTGGAGTGCAAAAAAACGATGGATTTAGGCCCAGATCTCTGTACTGGGGTGAATGTATGACATTGTTCTGCATTCTGTCCATCAATTGTTGTTTTTGCATTTGTCACCCCGAGTGGGATGGGTATGCTCAGACGTGAGTCCCATGCTCTCCACACCACTGGAGTCAAGCTATCCTGGCCGAAGACGGCTGATAGCCAGAAACCGGTCCCAGGATGCTTGATTCCGGTCCAGGAAAGACATGGCTTGGCAGTTCAGGCTGGACTGTTCCCATGAGGCACAGGGTCAAGGCTGATTTGCATATGGCCACATCTGAACTGAGGTGGTGTGGAGTGCAAAAAAAACGATGGATTAAGGCCCAGATCTCTGTACTGGGGTGAATGTATGACATTGTTCTGCATTTTGTCCATCAATTGTTGTTTTTGCATTTGTGCACTGTGGTTTTGGCCGGAGCCTGAGGCCCAGATTTACTATAGGTTTGCTTTCGGGTTTCATCACTTTTCTTGGAAAACCCCGATGCAAAATCATTTTTGGAATTTAATGACGTAAGCAAAGACACTTTGCGTGATGTAGGAAATACAGTGTAGGAAATACAGAGTAACACAAGGCGGTGCATGGCGCTGCCTTGCATTACTTTGCCGAGAGTAGGCTTTACATAGGCGTTCACATCCATCCATTAATGTATTGTGACCCAAATCCAGATTTGCAAAGACTTGTAAACTTGGGTTTGCATCAGAACCTTGGACTTAAATGACAGAGGAGTAATGAGGAGAAATATCTTTATTTCTCCTCATTATCCTTCCTGTACAAAAACAATCCTGAAGCAAAGCATTTTGCAGCACACACAGAAAGAGGAATATACCTGCAAGTATTGCTTTTGTGCAGGAAGGTCTTCTTTCCTGAACAATAAACGATTCTGCCTGTAACACAGACACCCTTGCACCATGATGCAAAGATGCCTGTATTGACGCTTGGCAGCACACGGGATGCCAGTTCAAGATGGGAGCAGAAATGCGCCATATTTTTGTAAATACGCCACATTTTTGCTTGCGCTCTTTCACTCTATGCATTGCCTGAAATAATAGTAAATGCGACCCTGAATGTATCCTTTGTGGAGAACAGCATACATTGAGCTACCACTTATTGCTTGTATGGGGGAGAGGGTATTCTGTGTACCCGGACCTACGTGTTTTCAGAGGATTAGAAGCACTGATTTACATGTTCTACTTTGGAAATGCTAGGCCCTACCAGGTAACATATTTTTATGAACAGAGCCTGAAGGCAAACTGAGTTGAAATAGCTGTGTCTTTAGGTCTTGCATGAAGGAGAGGAGAATCAAGCAGATGGGCTCAAGCTTGGAGCATTCAGGGTAAGCAGGAATTTATTTTTGAGATGGAGGGTCGAATTCGACTTTCAGAAGGTGGTTTGCTCCACTGCATGTATGACCATGCCAGATCTGCATTTGCGGATGTATGTCGTTACAACGCATGCTTTTTCCACACATGCTTTTACAACGCAGGTTTTACAACGCAAGTCTTAACGACTTGCGTTGGGGGGCGCTGGATAGTGAATAGTTTAATTTACTATTCCAACTCCAGTTCCCGTGGATAGTAGGGAAGGTTTTGGACAGTAAATTAAACTATTCCCAACCCTCCAGCGCAAGTCGTTGTCACGACTTGCGTTGTAATTCCTGCGTTGTAAAGGTACTGCGTGGAAAAAGTTTCGTTGTAAAGGATGTTTCCCGCATTTGCACATGTGGCACAGGAGATCTAGTTTAGCTTTCATTGGGAGCCAGCAGTAACGCTCTGGAAGTAGCGTTACCAGGTCCTGTTATTTATATACCCGAAAAGAGCACAGAAACAACATTCAGAACTATATGCAAAGCATTCAGCTTGCTTTTGTATAGGCTATAGGGGAGGAGGAGGATGACGATAGAGGAGCAGGAGGAGGGGAAAAGAAGGAGGGAGATGGGGGCAGATGGAGGAGGGGAGAGAGGGAGGGAAAGAGAGACAGCAAGGGGAGAGGAGAGGATAGGAGAGAGTCAGAGATCACAAAAGAGAAAGAGAGAATGAGTGAGAGGAGAGGAAAGAGAGAGAGAGGAGAGAGAGAGAGAGAAAGAAAGATAGAAAAAGAGAGAGATAGGAGAGAGAAAGAGAGAGAGATAGAGAGAGAGATAGAGAGAGAGATAGAGAGAGAGATAGAGAGAGAGATAGAAAAAGAGAGAGATAGGAGAGAGAAAGAGAGAGAGAGAGGGAGGAGAGGAGAGAGAGAGAGAGAAAGTTAGAAAAAGAGAGAGAGAGGAGAGAGAGAGAGAGTGAGGTGAGAGGAGAGGAGAGAGAGAGAGAGATAGAGATAGAAAGAGAAGGATGAGAGGAGAGAGAGAGAGAGATAGAGATAGAAAGAGAAGGATGAGAGGAGAGAGAGAGAGAGATAGAGAGAGAGAGAGATAGAAAGAGAGAGAAGGATGAGAGGAGAGAGAGAGAGAATAGAGATAGAAAGAGAAGGATGAGAGGAGAGAGAGAGAGAGATAGAGAGAGAGAGAGATAGAAAGAGAGAGAAGGATGAGAGGAGAGAGAGAGAGAGAGAATAGAGAGAGAGAGATAGAGATAGAAAGAGAAGGATGAGAGGAGAGAGAGAGAGAGATAGAGATAGAAAGAGAAGGATGAGAGGAGAGAGAGAGAGAGAATAGAGAGAGAGAGATAGAAAGAGAGAGATGAGAGGAGAGGAGAGAGAGAGAGAGAGAGAGGAGAGGAGAGGAGAGGAGAGAGGGAGAGAGAGAGAGAGAGAGAGAGGAGAGGAGAGGAGAGAGAGAGAGAGAGAGAGAGAGAGAGAGAGAGAGAGAGAGAGAGAGAGAGAGAGAGAGAGAGAGAGAGAGAGAGAGAACCCTGTAGGATCTGTCCCAGGAGCATTCTTTGCATACATTTGGATCTGTCAGAGAGGAGAGAGAGATTTCCTCTGACAGGAATAGTTGCTTGGACCTTTCATGTCCAACATCTGCCTTGGGCTCGCAGTGTTCACTGTTGCTCTACTTTGCTAGAAGGATAAGTTCAATTTTTTGGAAAGAAGGTCATAGTCCTTTCTTTACTCAAAAAGCCTTCTACTGACCCCCATATCCTTTTCATCCACAGACTTGTCTGATGCCTCCCAGCCCCCACCAAGATCCTTGAATCATGCATCTGTACGCAGCTATCTTCTCATGTTGAGGCCACTCAGTTTCGTGAGCACCAGCAGTCTTTCTCAGGCCAGTTCTCGTCGGGGTGTTAAACGCTCTGCACATTTGCCTCATTCAAGGAAACCCTGTTATCCTTACATTATTGGATCTTTCTGCAGCCTTTGACGCGGTCTCTCACTTCATTCTGATTGAATGCCTCAAATCCGCTGTCATGAGAGCCCCTGCCCATGATTTATTCTCAGATTAAGGGAGATCTCTCACACGTCTATTCCAATTTTAACAAATGCTTGCCCTCGATCAAGTTATGGATGAACAGTAACTATTTAAGGATGAATTCCTCTAAAACCATCATCATTGAATTCGGTAATTGCTCTGTCTGCAATGTAGACTGGTGGCTTAGTGAACGGGGACCAGCTCCCCACCCCCAGTCGCGCGCCGAGGAACCTGGGGGTGTCTGTTGAGAAAAGCAGCTCCTTCCAATAGCATATCTCAAAAATGATTTCTTCCTGTTTCTTTTTGCTCAAACACTTAAGAAGGTGCTACTATTTATATCCATTGAACATAGTAAAACTGTTGTTTAAGCCTCCATTGTGTCTAGT
Organism: Lissotriton vulgaris; assembly: GCF_964263255.1. Taxonomy (NCBI): domain Eukaryota; kingdom Metazoa; phylum Chordata; class Amphibia; order Caudata; family Salamandridae; genus Lissotriton; species Lissotriton vulgaris. Next base: position 754,996,623 of record NC_141694.1, on the reverse strand, counting down.
TAGACTGTTGTAGTTCCATTTGTTTAGTGTCTCAACAAAACGCAGATTCTGCATCTTCAAATTATTCACGACTCTGCAGCTCATCTTTTACTTGGTATATGGAAGTTCTTTCATATGGCTGTTTGCTTACGAGAGAGCTATTGGCTTTGTCAATGTTTGTTCGCCATATTGTACAGCAGTGCAGCTGTTATGCAGCCCGGCTGAAAGTTGAAATGAACAAAAACTTTGGGGTATATTTACAAGCCCACGTCACCACCACAACTTCACTAAAAGTGACATTGTGATGGCGATAAGGGCTTCGTCTTATTATCAACACTTAACGGGGCTTAACGCTGCCTTGTAAATAAGGCACACTTTCAAGCTGTACTCAGCGTAAAAGGGGTTGGCAATGGGTGTTGTGGTGGGCGTTCCACCACAACACCACTTGGTTTTGACGCTGCCCCTATTTACAAGGGTGGCATAAATAGGAGGCAGGGCCAAAATTAAAACCAGGGAAAACCTGGTCATATCCTAGTGCAACAAGGAGAAATGCGTTATTTCTCCTCGTTTTTGCTGTTTCCATGTGTGCCTCCCCCGTGCAGCACACATGGAATTAGCAAATTGCCATTGATTGTGTATGTGCAGGAAAGTGACCCTTCCTTCACATAAACAATCCCAAAAAAAATGATGGTGTGCAACTTCTTTGTGTGCTGCATTAAGTAGCACACATAGAAGTTTCAAAACGCCATGAATGATTGTTTATGTGCAAGAAGGGAGACCTACCTGCACATAAACAATCATTTCGTCCAACGCAGATACCCTTGCACTATGCTGCAAGAGTGCCTATGTTGGCGCTAGGCAGCTGACCTCAGCATCAGCGCTAGGGGAAATACAGGGGTGCGTTGCATTCTTGTGAATATAGCGCATCCCTGCGTTTTCAGAATGGAGAAGCATGGCATTAGCAATATTTCTTTAACACCATGCTTCTCCATTCTGTTGCAAATATGCCCCTCTATGTCTGCCATGTGGTAGTCATAGCAACTTTTCTTTACATTCAGCCATAAAACATTGACAAGACCAATTGCTCTCTTGTAGGAGAGACTTATTGGCTTTGACAATTTTGTTTTTCAATACATACTTCGCCCCTTAGACTAATCCTATTGGATTATGAAGAGAAGCTCTGCTTTGAAGGTGGCCAGACATCAACGTCATGACACCCTGGACATCTCGGGTGAGGAGAAATAGTTTACTGTACCAATAGTTTGACTTTATTTCCAGGTATTCCCTGTCCCTCTTCACTCGTTTCTCTCACTCTCACCCCAGTTGCGGACCAGGTACCCCGACATCCTCGACCTCCCCAGACGGATCCACACCACCCCCACCTCAGAAAACTCCATTGGCTTCCCATGCAGAAGAGATGCCAATTCAAGTTCATGATCTGTGCATACAAAGCCCTGTACAACCAAGTGCCAGCCTATATCAACCATCGCCTGAATTTCCACCACTGTAACAGACAACTACGCTGCACCTCCCTCTCACTCACCCACTCCCCCCACATCCACTTAAGCAACAGCTCCTACCTCGCAGCAAAAAACCTGGATGACCTCCCTCTGCAGCTACGGACCTCCACCTCCTAATAGAATTACAGAGAGCACTCAAGACCTGGCTGTTGGACTGAGTCACCTGAACCATAATGACCCTTAAGCGTCTGGATACCCTTCTCGGGTGATGAGCTGCGCTATATAAATACACTTGATTTGATGTAGTGTAGCACATAAGAGGGTGCATAACTGCACTCTTTTTAACCCTTCCTCTATCTTCCTAGTTCTTCGTTATCGCTCTCACCCTCAGCCCTCTAAGTTCACTCTCACACTCCACTCCGCTGATCTCATTCAACTTTCCTCCCACTCCCCATCCTCAAACTTACACAGCTGTGGCTGCATCACTGCAGCGGGATGAGATGTGCACCCGCCCGGGGTTCCATAAGGCAGGGAGCCTGCATTAGGGCTCAGCTAGGTCTGAACGGGGATAATAAAACACAGTGCTCAGCAAGTTTAACAATAATATGACAAATCATGTATCACACTTAAAGACAAAGAAAAAAAACAAAGCGTGTGTGTTCTAAACGGTGCAGCAATTCCCAGGTTGGGGATACTAGTTATCTTTACCAAGTATCACACTCTGTATTACAGAGCCATTTTGTTTTACAGAGCCATATGCTGTAGTGCTACCAAAGGGCATTGGCAAAGAATGCTTTGTCCCCTCCAAGTTATGTTACAGGATTGATATTTTTTTTATTTTTTTATTTATTTATTTATTTATTTTTTATCCTCATTTGCGTGCATGGCTCCAATCTGTCAAAACTATAAATTGCCACAGAGCAGAAAATTAGGTTGTGTTTCTGTACTGTCTCAGCGTTTAGCTGGCAGGGATGTCGTAAGAGAGGGGGGAGGCCAGTTCCCAGCAGCACATTCACACAAGCCATGAAAGATCTTGCTTAGGGCTGTTAGTTGGTAGATAGTGCCCGAGATAACGAGGCCCCTTAGGCACCATGGCTTCTTGCCATAGATACAAGGGTAGGCAATGCCCGCATTAATCATAGGACCTGGGAAAAAAAAAAACAGGCTCAACACTGCTACCCTAACAGTGTCCAAAAAGCTCTCCTACTAGGATTCCCTCCCCTGGCCAGGTCAAGTTTAGAAATCTGAAGAAGCGATGACTGCCATTCATGCATGGTGGGCGGCTGAACATCTTTCCAGTGCCTGCAGATCTCCCTACGTGCCGCCAGAATAGAATAAAATAACAAATTAGAAGCAGCATTACGGGCTTTGCCTCTCAAGCCGAAGATAACAAGGACAAGGTCAATGGAAATGTGTTGACCCAATGACAGGGATAGTTTGTTTCCAATGGAGTCCCAGAATGAAGATATATTTGGACATTCGTAAAACATATGGATGTCAGATGCTGCAGCTAGCCCACACCTTGGGCATGAGACCGGGCCTGTTAAAGAAAACTTTGTCAGTCTCTGCGGGGAATAGTATGCCCTATGTATTGTGAAAAGGTGGTTCCTGCGGAGCCACGCAGGTTTAACCAGGTCCCATAGTACTACACAAGAGGCTGACCAAAGCTCCTCCACGTCTATACCTGGCATTGAGTCAGCCCATAGTGATGTCGGAATTGCAAAAATTACTATCTATTTCCTCTATGATCTTATTGTACCAGAGTGATATTTCTTTCTTTGCGGGGGGGCTGTCCAACAGGCACATCACTAATTCACTGTTGCCGCCTATAGGTAAGCTGCTGACCCGGGTTGACTGTGCATTATATGTCTGTGACCAGCTTGAGATTTGAATGTATTTGAATCTCGACAGGCTCGGCCCGACTTTGTTGGTTAAGTAATCCCAAGGAAGCAGAGATCCACCTATGAACAGGTCTTCCCAAGTGCTGATTCCGGCCTCTCTTAGTGGATGTGTAAGTGCATCTTCTGTCCAAGCAGGGGGAACGGGTAGGTCCCATATAGGAGCCTTCCCTGAGTAATACCCCAATTTGATCACGTGCCTCACTCTATACCACGTGGATGCAATCCCCTGTAAAACCTTCAATTTTATTTTTTTTTTAAATTTAGGGTCTCCGAATTTAAACAAAAAACCGACCTGTCCTACTCCTTCACAGTTCAGTAAAGTAGAGAACATGCGGCCCACCCCTGTCGCTACTGGTGTTTTTAATAGCATGCGTGAATGCGAGAGCTGAAACGCCCATGCGTAGACCTGAAGATCTGGTCCCGCCAGTCCTCCCTTCTCTCTGCGACGTCTTATTTTTTTCCAAGAGATTCTTGGGCTCTTGTTATTCCAAATGAAACTAGAAATCGCGCTCTGTAGCTTTGAAATTAACTTAGGATCAAAGAAAAGTGGAATTGAATTAAACAAAAATGAGATCTTTGGCAAAATACACATCTTCACCAGGTTGACCTTACCTAGGATAGTAAGTGGAAGGTGTGACCAGTCTCTCATGTGTTTTCGGCATTCTGCTGCTATTTTGGCAAAATTTAATGAAGCAATCGAGTCAATGTCTTTAACTATATTTATCCCCAGATATCGTAGTTGAGGTCTTGAAGTTTCATTGTTAGCGGTTAAGTTGATGTTCCAAGACATTGACTCTGTCTTAGAGGCATTCACTTTGTAGCCTGAGATTTTTCCAAATTTGAGAGCTAGGTCAATGACCTCTGGATATGCTTCGTTAAAGTTTGTCGTAAAAATCATTATGTCATCAGCATAAAGTGCCACTTTTTTATCCCAGTCACCAAAGACAAAAGGTTTGATAAGTGTGCTGTCTCTTAAAGTTTGCGCGAAGGGTTCGATATATAAATCGAAAAGAAGGGGAGATAGGGGACAACCCTGCCGGGTTCCTCTAGTTACCCTAAATGGTGCCGTTAGGCCCCCATTTATCAAGATTGAAGCAGAAGGACTACGATATAGCAAGTTTATTGCTCTACGGAATTTATCCCCGACGTTAAATTTCTTCAAGGCCTCCGACAGATACAGCCAATTCACCCTGTCGAAGGCCTTGGTGGCATCCAACGTGAGGATAGATAGAGGAAGAGCTTCTTTTATGGCCACATCTATGGAACCTACTAGTTCATAAGTGAGGTCATATAACTGTCTCCCTCTTATAAAGCCTTTTTGGTTGGAGTGTATTATATCAGGCACAACCTGGCCAAGCCGTTTGGCCAATATTGTGGCGAAAATTTTGTAATCGGCATTTAGAATGGAAATAGGCCGGTATGAGCCACAATCCGAGGGAGGTTTCCCTGGCTTCAAAATGAGGGTTATAGAGGCATTGTCCCAGGAAGCAGGTGGTACTCCTCCATCCCTCAATATTTGATTAAATAAAGCTGCTAAAATTGGGGACACCTCTGATATCAAATTTTTGTATATTTCGCTCGGTAAACCATCGGTTCCTGCCGCCTTACCCCCTTTTGCTCCCCTTATAGCCTTCTCTACTTCAGCAATACTTATTTCCTCTTCCAGAAATCGACTTTGTTCTAGTGATAAAGATGGTAGGGAGATATCCTCTAACCAGCTCATGATGTCATTATGTGTGACGTTAAGATCTTCATGATAGATTGATTGAAAGAATGTTTTGAAGGTTTCTCTAATTTCTGCGTCACTAGAAAAGGTACCCTTCTCTGATGTGACGGAGGCTATGTTGTTTCGAACCCGATCTGATTTGATTTTCCAGGCCAGTAATCTTCCTGCCCCTTCTCCATACTGGAAGTGAGAGAGTTTACTTGCCTCCCATTTCTGTAAGACACGCTTCTCAAGGATTGATGATAGGCTACTCTTTAGTTTGTCTATCTCTGCAAGTTTTAAAGACAAATCATGGTTATCTATAAATCTATCGTTATCAATATCGGACTGAACGGTTGACATGCTATTCTCAATAGCAGATACTTCATCCATGTACTGCCTTCTTCTATGGGCCGCCCTGTTCTTCACGATGCCTCTTAGTGTGCACTTAAATGCGTCCCATACAATACCTGCTGGGGCTGTGTCCATGTTAATAATGAAAAATTCACGTGCTTCTGATTGAAGAAAATCTATATCCTCTGTTGATGTGAGGAATGATCTGTCAAAGGACCACAATCTTGTGGGAGGCGTGCCACCCCACTTTAGTTCCAGCTTCATTGCGGAATGATCCGAAAGGTGTGACGGAATATAGTTTACTAAGATGATAGAATCAACCAAAGCTCTGCTAGTAAGGATAAAATCTATTCTAGATCTGTGTCTATACTTGAGATTTCTAAATGAGAAGTCCTGCCTCTGGCCCTCTCTAAGCCTCCAAATATCGACATATCCATATTAGTTCATTAAACCTAAAAGGCAGTTCTAGATTTAGAGGAAACTTTCTGTCTACTATTAGGAGATTTATCCAGTAGAGGGTTCAAGGTGATGTTGAAATCCCCAGTTATGATCACTGGCTCTGGAAATCTTAAAAGGTGTTGAAATAGGGATTCTAGTACTGAAGGATCGTCGCAGTTAGGCCCGTAATAGCCTGCTAATGTTATTATCATTCCTCCTATCTCTATTGCTACAATAGCCCATCTCCCCCCAGAGTCTACTTTCTGCTGTATGATTTTCAAACTCGTGGATTTCTTGAAAAGAATAGAGACCCCCCGCGTGTTTAATGATTGAGATGTTGAGATCGAGGATTCTATCCACCTATTCCTTTTAACTAACTCAAGCATTTCGCTTTCGATTAAGTGTGTCTCCTGGAGTATAATGATCCCAGCATCAGCGTCTCGAAGGTATTGCATGATTTTATTAGCACGAGGTCTGGTGCGGAGACCATTAACATTCCAGGATAACATCCTGAGCCTACTCATAGTACTGGGAATATGGATTGCTTTGAGAGACTGTCAGTGTGTAGAGAATCATGTTTTTTTTGCCAGCAGTAAATAAGAACACTTGGAAACAAGAACTTGCAAAAGTACAATGATTGGAGCTCATTCAAGAGTATATAGTTTTCCCTATTTTTATTGTGTCCCTTCACCCCCCCGTGACCCCTGAGGCCCCCTCCTCCCCTGGGAAACCCTTGTACTCACTGACCGGAAGTTTCCAGAAGTAAGTGCCCCTTGCTCTTCCCCGACCCCACCTCGTGTGCCTCTTAATATAACGCAATAACTCGCCTTTCAAATGTTATTGCATATTTTATGAGTGTATATTTATATATACATATATATTTTTTTCCCCTTATTTTTCACTTTATGTTTCCCTCCTAATAGATTCTCATTGTTATTTCCACCTCTTGGCAAAAAGATTATTTTACCCCTTTTTGTGAGTATTTAAGTTTGTGTGTTTATATTTTGTAATAATTTCTCCTATTTTTTTTTTTTTTTTTTTTTTTAATTTTGCCTAAGCCTATGACAGTGGGGAATTACAACTAGAAAGAGGTTTTAATAGATTGAAGAGTTAAGCATATTTTACCACTCATCTACTCAGCTTGCCCCCCTCTCCTTCCTGCTGCCTAAAGACAATAAAAGTTCGTCCGCGGCCTGCACTGATCGAATGTTGTACATTTTATTGTCCAGCATTATTTTAAGAGATGCGGGGAAGCCCATCTGCACCGTTGCACCCATTTTGCGAAAGGCATCCATTCTTCTGCCTAGCTCCCACTGTTTATCTAGGGTAAATCTGGACAGGTCTGAGCGTATTTGGAAGTTAAAGCCTTTGCATGTTATTGATTTTTGCTTTAAGGCTAGGTTTAAGATATGCTCCTTCAAAGAGTAAGTGTGGAAATTTACGAGAATTTTCCTAGGTTTAGCCCGCTGTGGATTACGCCTAAATGGGTCTCTGTGGATACGTTGGATATCAGTCGCTAACTCTTCGCTGGAATGCGGGAGATTTAGAGATTCTTTTAATAAGGCGATAATAAAGCTCTTGATATCAGTGCCTTCGCTGCCTTCTGGAACATTCAGGATGCGTATATTACTGCGCCTTGCGTTATTTTCCAAAACCTCCATTCTCTCCGATAAGGCCTGCTCTTCCTATTTTAATTTCAAGATGTCCTCCTGGGTGCCCTCGACTCGCATAGAGATTTGTCCCACTGTTTCTTCCAAGGCTTGAGTTCTCACCGACAGGCTGCCTATTCTTTCATCAAGAGACTCGCAAAAATTCCTTATTTCTCTTTGATTTGAGGCTGACTCAACAAAACCTTGCTTTATCTCGGCTGATAGTGATGCAAACATCTGTTGTAGCGAGGCGATTGAGATAGGTGTTGAATTAGGATCTAAAACTCCAATTACTTCCAGACAAGGGACAAGATCGTCGCCCGCAGAATTTAAGGCAGGGTTGGATGTCAAAAAAGGCTCAGAAAATATTCCATCTTCGAAGTTGTTTTCAATGTTGTCCGAGGCGATCTTACAGGGAGGATCATTACAGCTATCTTCTAAAAGTGAGGGGGGAGTAACTTCCTCTATTCGCAAAGCGGTCTCTTCAATGACTGGACCTGCTCGGTTAGAATGGTTATTGAGTGGATCTCCGCCCCCCTCCATACAGGGATGTTCTACAGACTGCAATGTGAGATCAGAGTCAAGATCTACATGTTGGACCAGGCTTAACAGGTGCTGTGACTGAGGTTAAATCAAGTTCAAGTGTCGCCATATCCCTAGTCCCTGGATTGAACTCAATAATGGAACTACCCCTCTGCTGATATTCTTGACCAATTTCCAGTACTTGTGGGATAACCTTGAAATAAGAGCGCAGAGATGGGGTAATCTTAGGAATTGGGGTAGGAAGAGGTTTTGCCTTTCCGCGCTTTCTTCCCCTCATTGCTTTGACTTCAGTAGAAAGGTACGATGACGTTTTCGAATCAGGATATATTTTCGCAGAGTTTTGGGGGCTCCCTAAAGGCTCAGGTACCTCCCTTCCAAATTTCTCCCCTGCAGTTAACAGCGCGCCTTTACCCCTCCTTTTACGTGAAGCACTAGCTCCCTCCAAGCTCTTCGCTGCGCTTTTACCTTTCTGTTTCTTGTCGGGTACTGCAGCATTCATGCGACCAGGGGGTAGGTTCGTGGTTCCTGGCTCACACTCACCACACTTGTCTTTTACCTCTTTAATGCTACTATCGCCTCTGCTGGCTGCTTCCTCGTCCACGAGTGAGGCTCTTGCGGGTTGCCTGGGGGGGAAATCAGCTGAGGAGAGGCACGGTAACGTGCCGAAAGCAGACACGTCCTTACTGCCTCGGCTTGTGCAGTTCGAATGGGAGTCTCCGCGGAGGCTCCGTACCCGCCTGTTCCTGCGGAGCTCCAGGGCGGCCTGCCTCCAGTGCAGCAGCTCAGGTGTGGGCTGCTTGCACGAGGGGCGTTTACTACTGCTGGTCTCGGTGCTCGCTTCCCCGGCTCCACGGCGCACGCCTTCCTGGGCTCCGCGGTGCACGCTTTCCTCGATACACATCGGGTTGCGGTTGTGTGGTCTGTGATATCCGCAAAACCAGCAGTCCACAGCAGTAGGTAAGGTGAACAAAGAAATCGTCCGAAATTTTACTCGCAAGCTGTATTGTAGAGGTTAGATGCGCGTGATGGTATTTATGTAAAAACGCTCATACTGGCGAGCCGCGCAAGACTGACTTCAGGCACTCGAGGGTGGGAGACGGAGCGGAGCACTGCAGCAGTCAGCCGACTGCCGCCATGTTTCCCATGTGTCTCAGGATTGATTATGTCAGTGGGTTCCTTGCAGCCATCTCACACCCTGAACATGAAATACTAACCAACAAAGGATATAAGAACGATGGGCTTCTATGGGAATTCACAAGGGCATATTATCAAGCCCCTTACCGCCGCCTTAGCATCAGTTTCCTGACGCTAAAGCGGCGATAATGTTATCTTGATAATATGTCCCTAAGGCCTTTGGTGTCCCCATTTGGGAGTCGGTCAGTTTGTCCTAGTGAACCAGCAGGAACTGGACATTTCTAGCTCACCTGAAGTTGAGTTGTGGGGACCCCACTACATCTGGAAGAAGAGAAGTCAATGAAGTCTGTCCTGAGGATAAGAGGACCTTACTTCAAAGCAACAGTGATATCTTAAATTTTGGAACAATTAGGACTTTTTGAAAAATACTCAATAGGCTGCAAACCTCCGCCCACAAAATGCAACTTAACTGTCTTGAAATTTGCATTTTGTTCCTGCTTGGGGATTTTCTCCTGGAAGTTCGAAGCTAGACCTGGAATGCTTGCCTATCATATCACCCCCATAAAGTTCTAGAGGTCTACAACTTTCTCACTTGTATCGCTCAACATTTTCTTCCATCAGAAATGTTTTAAACCCAAAGGTAAACAGTATTAACTTGACCAACCATCAAATTTTCTATGATCACATTGACTTGTGGGTCGGTCACAGACTATCCTCATGTCCTTGGCAACTGCAAGGAGGAGACTGTCATTTTTGCCAATTTATTTGCGTTTTCCATAGGAGGATATTGAACACCTTTTTCCAGGGGTCGATATACACATTTTTCTGAGACTGGGTCTCAAAGCATCCACATGAGTATGCATGATGGATACAGGGTGTAGGGCTTGGTATGCACAAAGGAACCACGTTCAAGCAGCCAGTGCTTAATTTGTAAAAGAATAAGTGCCAGGGCCCAAGGTTGAGCTCAGAAGCCTTAGGCAGACTCTATCACGTGCCGGGCTGCCGAATACCATGGTTGCAGTATGCTCCTTTATATCACTCTTTGTCATCCCTGCTTTCCTTCTTTGTCATTTTTCAGTCTTTCTCTTCTTACTTCCTTTCCCTTTTTGTGACTTTTGGTCTCCAGCTCTCGATCAATATGTAATGAGTCAAAATAAGGGCTGGCCCACAAAAATGAGTGCCGGTGGACCATACCTGCAACCGCCGGCTCAAATTAAGCACTGCAAGTTAACTCAAGAGCTAGTAAAGTGTGACCTACAGTGAATAAAAAAGCAATTACAAGCAAATTAGACAAAATGTCCTCCTGCCCTTCAAACATTCAAGTGGTTTCACGCGACCTCACATTTAAAACATGAGTAAAGTGCTTTATCTAACAAATTACAATTTTGAAGACCATTTTGAAAACCATTGTTGCTTTCGCTGACTTAGTCGCTATAACATAGAACAGAGTGGTGAATGTAAAGAATTCTGTAAAAAAGGAAATTGAGGATTCACAATTAGACAAAAGTAGGTCATGGGCAAATATGCAGCGATGGAAGGGAAGAAGAAGAGAGATGTCCCTTTGTTAAGGCAGGTGATGAGTCCTTTATGTGAGCATGAAAAGAATCCAATCAAAAGGCCGCCCCTTAAAGAGATAAAAGACAAAAGAATAAAGGATGAAAAGGAGGCGACAAGAAGCCTATCTTTTCCACACCAGCATTTGAAAGATGAGCTCAGGAGAACAAAATTACTTTCATTACTTTACTTTCTTTATCAAAAGCCGAACTTTATCAACTTTCAACTGAGAGGGGAACCAGCCATCGCTCAACCTTCACTTTATTAGAGCTCTTTAAATGTCACTTCAGCTGTACATAGATTTATTGGTGCAAATTACATATCATGTACCCATAAATTAGGATGATGTTATTATTAAAACACAGTTAAAATGACTGATAGCCTTAACAAGATAATAGTTATAAAAACAGGTTGTGTTTCAAATCCCACTGTCTCCTTCCAAAACATGCTTTGGCTACGGCATTTGGCCTGATTACGAGTGGCTCCATTAATTACAAACTGTGCGTAAATCCTTGTTTGCACATGTGTTGGAATTATGAGTTTGATTGTATTTAAAGCATCTGATAATTATCTGATGCGTTAAATACCTCAACCTTCATTAAATTGGTGCTGGAAACCAGGGTTCGAGCCTCAAGGTTGCATCCAGATCCTGTGATTCTGGGCAAATCACTTAATCTCCCCGTGCCTGAATGTGTAATGTAAATACGGTGCTCATGTAAAACGCTCCAATACCTTCGGGTCGAGTTTGCGCTATATAAAAATATGCAACAAAAAAAAAACATGCCAAAATGTAACAGTGAAAAAGCATATGGTATTTACTGTATCATGCAGATTTTGGTGCGTTCAACTTCAAAATCCATGTTATTCCCCAATACCTCATAATGGGTGTTATTTATTTCAACCGATAAATATTGTAATCAGTGGTATTGTTGTTTACCAGGTGCGATAAATAGTACCTAAACTCATAATCAAGCCCAATCTGTCTGTATTCAGTGTGCTAGCACACACAAACAGCGGCATTCAAATGTGCTCACTTGTGCATGCCGCCAATTGTATGTGTCAGGACAGGTTGCATGACGTTACCCTGCATTCATTTACCCCACATGCTTTTACCCCGCAGTTTTTACACCGCAAAATTGTTTACAACGCAGGGCTTTACAATACACTCAGTTACAACGCATTCCCCATTACAACGCAATTACTATTCCAACTCCAGGGGGCGTTACTTTTGAGAATGCATTGTAACAGTTTGCAGTGTAAAGCCCTGCGTTGTAAAAGTTTAGGTGGAGTAAAGACATGCGGAGTAAAAAATGCGGGGTAAAGGATGTTTCCCATTTAGGACAATAAAGCCAGAACTATTTGCAACGCCAATGCTTGTTTGAGATGATGTTGTGTATTAAATTCCACTCTCAAACCTTTGAGGTATACTTGCTGTCATTCATAATGGGATGTAGTATACATACTTGATAACGCTGTTTGACTTTCGCCTGCCATATGAAATCTGTTGAAATTAATGAGGAGTTTTGCCAGGGATGAGAAATGTAACACCTTCTGTTTGCTTCATCCCTTCAATCTCCCGGGGTTACATTGTCAGCATGCTGCAGCAGAAGATGTTGACCTTGAGAGGACCTTTACATACATGCTGGGCTTCTTGGGTAACAAGCACTTGTTTACTATTGGTCCTTGTGTTACCTGCTGTAATTTATGGAGAGCCACAGGCATGGAGAAACAAAGTGAATACAAACTTCAGTGAAGATCCATGTATCTTCATAGGAAGGAAAGCGAGCCATTAACAAGACTTTTACAAACATTTTGGGCAGCTAGGAGAAAAAACTAATGATCACCTACCTCGATATGTACAAAATCGGTATTGTTGCAGAAGCCCAAAAGACTATAAGGGGCTCATTAGGATTGCGGATAATCCGCATCCTCCGGGCCGGAGGAAGCCACCGCCGGCCCGGAGGATGCAGATTATCCGCTGCGGACTGGAAAAAGACCCCCCGCCAGATTAGGATGGCTGGGGGATCTATTTTCCGTCTGCCGCTTTTCCGCCGCGGTCGCCTTCCGACCGCGGCGGAAAAGCTCTAACATGGCTGGCGGTGTCTATCAGACACCGCCAGCCATATTACGATAGCTGCGGTCATATGCCTTTCCACTGCGGCATTTCCGCCGTGGAAAGGCATACGATGTTGTCTTCGGGGGCCCGTTGCGGGCCCCCAGGGGTGAAGGGGGGGTGGGAGGTGCACATGGGGGGTGCCTATGGTACTCACCTGCCTTTGAGTGCAGGAAGCGGCAGGCACCACGCGGTGCCTGCAGCTTCGTGCACGCAAAGGTAAACATGTTTTTTTTAATATTGCGGCGTGCGCTGCTTCAAGCAGCACCCGCCGCAATGTTAAAAATACAGGATGTGACGCCAGGGTGGCGGTCACATCCTAATTAGCACGGAGGGACCGCCGCTGCTCCTGCGGACGGTCCCTCCTCCTCTGGGGTGGCAGACGGACGCAGGTCCGTCCGCCATCCTAATAGGCCCCTTAATGTTGCATAAAGTGGGCGAGTAAGTAACAAAACATTCAATAACAAGTATACATGTCGTTTAATTGCATTTTTCAAAAGGCAAGTAAATAATGTAAAATACATTCTGTACCAATATATGACATTAAATGAATATATGCACACATTTCCCATGGACAGAGACAACAATAAAGTAGAAGAGATTTATATTGCCGAAGACTGTCAGCATTACTGGGTCTCTTTCAGCTACAAATGCAATTCCCAGTGCTTAATTTGTAAAAAAATGAGTGCGGGCGCCCAAAGCTCTGCTCCAATGCCTGCAGCTGGTTTGATTACTTGTCACCGCGCCAAACGCGTAGGGGCAGATTTACAAGCCCCTTGCGCCACTTTTGCGTCACTTTTAACATGGAAAAAAGTGACGCGAAAGTGGCGCAAGGGGCTTGTAAATCTGCCCCGTAGTTTTGAATAGACCTCATGCCTCTTTAATCCACCATCAGACATACTCTGTCTCCTCATCTCACTTCTATAGGTTTCTGCCTTCTCCCTTTGTGACTTTTACTGTCTTTCTCTTTCTCCTTTTGCTCCTTTGTGTGTTTTCCCTTTTTTTGCTCTCGTTTAATGTCTGATGAGGAAAAATAAGTGCTGGTCCCCAAAAAATGAGTGCCGGTGGGCCCACCAACATCCACCGGCTCTAAATAAGCACTTGGTATGCTTAGACCAAAGTTGATAACCTGAATAGAGCTTGGTAAAAGTGATTTTTTGTTTTTATGAGGAAGGCAATTACTCTCTGCTGGTGTACGTGAACACTAGGATAAATAAAAAAATAAAAAATAGCTCACTTGGGGTCTACTGTAAACCAAAACACTTTGAGTAGGGGTGTATCCACCATCATCACTGAGCTCTGCACCAATTCAGACACCTCCTGACACAGTTCTGCATTACTGCCTAGCCATCAGTGCCCAGGGAAAATTCTAGGTCTCCAGGAGGAGGCCTGAGATATGATGACAGAGGTGGGAGACGGACGTTACAACTGAATAAATGCCATGAAGCCTCAAATACAAAGTTATACACCAAGAATCAGACATCATTTCTAAGTCACAAATGAACACCAATATAATAATAAATCCGACAGCATCCCCTGTTCATGGAAGTTCAGGAAAATCTATGGCCCACCCCTAAAATCAAGTGTTTCTTATGCACAATTCTTGTGTACTAAATTAGGAGTCTTCATACAAACAAACATGACTAGGCTCAGCAACAGAACTACTGCGGAAGAGGACTTGAGAAATAATACACTTAGGAACACTAAAAAGTCCATTCACAATACAGGCACATTGTAAATCCTCCATTATATCATTTGTCCCTGTGTCTCCAGAGCTTGTGAGGGGATGAGATGCACAGAAATCTTAATGTTTTTCTTCAGAAAAGTTTCAGAGTCCCTTTCTGCATCAGGACTAGGAAACGTTTTAACTTCTAGACTTTACCTGGGATGAATCCACGTGTTGTATCCAACCAGGGCTCCATTGTAGTCAGACTCACATTTCACCTCGGTCATGCTTTCCCACTTCCATACGCTTTCATTGGTGCTTTGTGCATTTTGGTGCCATTTTCACTTTAATCTTTACAATTTCATATCCTCAGTTCTCGCTGTTGGATTTTTGTTGCTTTGATCTTATTTTACATCATTTTTCTCATTATTTAAAAATTGTTTGTGGAATGTCGTTATCCTTTGGGTGACTTTTCCTTACTGTGTATGCACTGCTTAAATACTTTACATGTTGCTTGTGACTTAAACCTGACTGCTTTGTGTCACAATACTAGGGATTGAGTGTGGATTTATTATATTTTATTTTTTGTCACATACAGCAGGTGATGGCATTATACTGAAATATGTGAAATATTCAAAAGTTTAAAAAGATGATTATGGACAGCAATATTAGCTTGAAAAAGTCCAAGGGAGCCACTGTACATGAACTTATGCTCACCCAGAAGCCTAGTTTTGTTCATGCTTCCCTATGTGGATCCGATGTAGGGTCTGTGCACCTGCTCCCTTAGTCAATGTGCAAGGAAAATGGGTTGCATTTAAAAATGTTTATTAAAAAGTGGTCATAGACACGGTGGTCTGCTGATCCTAAAAGGCCATCCTCCTTGTTCTGTCCTCCAATCATGGTGAGTCCAAATTTGCAACCCAACTCATTAATATTCATGAGGTAGGTCACACTCACAATGATTCGGGATTTTACAATCCAAACTATTACTGTACAGTCTGGTTTATAATTTTTTTTAATGGATTCAGAAATACACAACGCTATCAGCGACCAGTACTATGTGACCATTTTTTTGTCAATTTAGCCTGAAGCATTGTATGGTATTGTTTGTAAATACAGTATGAAGCATAATAGAGATGTCTGAACTATGTCCTTCAATACTTTCAAGAACGGTTACAAAAATTGGATATATTACTGCTTCTCTGTCACTCAACATTTGAGGGAAATATCGAATATAAAAAAAAAGTCGTAAAGAAGAGTTTGAAATTAAGCAGGCAGCATTTGTTCCTTTACTGCTTATGCGCACACTCGTAAGCTATAGAAATTCTAATATTCCTTCACAAAATCGTTCAGAATCTCCGCAGAAAAGTGCAAAGTAGCCAGTGCTATCTTCAGGGGGCATTCCCTCATTTGCATGGGGGCGTGCCCCATGCAAATGAGGAAATCCCTTTGCCTCTGCGTCCGAGCCGTATTACAGACAACATGGGCGCAGAGGCAAAGAAGCTGGTGCAACACTGTCGGTGTGTCCCCTGAGGGCAGACCACTGATGGGGGGAAAGGGGGTCCAAGGGACCCCCCAGGAATCCCCATGCAGGTGTGTGAAGTCACTGACTGCACCCGCCTGCAATGGGATCTCTAATCCCCTTTATAAAGTGCTGGTGGATTTCCGCCTGCACAGTGAAAACACTAAGTGGCTGTAAGGCAGCCGCTCCATTTTTCACCGAAATGCACTGCCCCAAGGGCAGCCGGAATTTGCAGCTGCCCTGGGGGCAGTGCATTCATCACAATAGGGCGCATCAAAATAGGGCACATTTTCATTGTTTGCGCAGGGTGCAATCAATGAAAATGCGCTTATTGTGAAATGTGGCCCTAGGTGCTTCTAAATGAATGTCATGAGAGCAGTCATTGCAAATTTGATGGATGGCTACAAAGTCTTATCTTTGGGAGAGTGTACAAGGACTTGCAAAAGCATTTCTACATACCTATTGCTCTACTAAACGTACACTTA
Organism: Lissotriton vulgaris; assembly: GCF_964263255.1. Lineage (NCBI taxonomy): Eukaryota > Metazoa > Chordata > Amphibia > Caudata > Salamandridae > Lissotriton > Lissotriton vulgaris. The sequence goes on along the minus strand of NC_141694.1, from coordinate 754,980,120 downwards.
CCACAGGTGGGCATAAGGGGAATGGCGTACAGATGGCCTGACCCTAAAATGGCCGCCCAAAGCGACAACCTAATAGGGTGGCATCTAAAAATTAGGCTGTGTGAGGGGAAGTGCAGCAAACACCATTTTCTGTTTTCTCAACAAACATATTTTCCATGTGAAGACTATAAGACAAAAACTGGAGTTGGGCAGAAACCCTAATGCCATACACGCAGATTATCTGATCAACAGGTACTTCGTAGATGTAAGGATAGAGCTTGGCGGTGTATACACTGGATAAGATAAAGTCATATTTTTCCCTGGAGTATGTCAATTAATCAATCAATCAATCAGTCATTTGTTAAGGGCACTACATACACGCAAGGGTCTCAAGGTGCTGGGGGGGTGGAGGTGGGGCCCGCTACTGATCGAACAGCCAGGTCTTTAGTATCCTCCTGAAGGTCAGCAGGTCTTGGGTTTGTCAGTGGGAGGGTGTTCCATATCTTGGCGGCGAGGTGGGAGAAGGATCTCCCGCTGGTGGGTGTTCTTCGGATGCACGAAGAACAACCACCCTAATGCCATACACGCAGATTATCTGATCAACATATACTTCGTAGATGTGAGGACAGAGCTGGGCGGTGTATACACTGGATAAGATAAAGTCATATTGTGCCCTGGAGTATGTCTTTGAGCATGTGAAATTTCCCAAAATTCCTAACTATGAAAATCATAGAAGCATGCCTTCACCAGTTAACACCTCATTCTTCTGTGTCTCTGCATGGCTGCTTTTAAATTCAAAATTGCACAACATTTGTTTCTATTTTATGTATTTTGTTTGAAATTGGCGGGAAAAGGGCTCAAAGTATTCCCTTTGGATAAACCGTCATAAAGGGAGAAAGCAGGGACCTACAAGAGTGAGATAAAGGGGAAGGAAGTGTCTGGTAGTGGATTAAAGAAGAATGACGTAGATTCCTGACTATGCTTGCTGCACTGCATGAAAGGGCAAAGGCATATTTTTGTGGCGCATTCCCGTCCTCTACTTGGGTTGCCGCACAATGTGCTGCCTTGTACCAACAGTGGCATCTTTGTGCCTTGGTGCAGGGGTGCCTGCATTGTAGGCAGGATTGTTTTTTGCAGGAATGGGCACCTTTTGATACTGGTATAGAGTGTTTCACATTTTCTTGCAAATCACACTCAACAGGTAAAACTATGTAGCTTTGCTCTCTAAAGCAATGCTACCATGCTTTTCACTATGTTCCCCTATTCTGCAACCAAGTGACCTATTGACTGCTTACATTTTCTATGGTGTGTACCTGTGGTGTGCACTGTGGATTCTTGAATTTGCATCTTTTTTTGATATATACATGCCCTGGTCTTGTAACCACAGTGCTGAATTGTGCATGTGTTAGCCAGTTCTTGGCACCAGCACTTATTTACAAACACTGGCACTTTATTATCACAGTGCACCACCCGGTGGCACTGCCTGGCTTCTTTTTAAGACAGTCAAAGTGTTTCACAATTCCATATACTTAAAACGACATACAAAACCTAGCATGTTTAGTACATTCTTAAAACTGTACGTGCCATGGAACAGTGCAAAATGTCATACTTGTATCTGTGTGATGGTCAGCTGCAACTGCAAGGACTGGCATTTGATAGACCTAGCAAGCACAGTGGGTGGTGTAAGCTCCATTGGCATCCTGCTAAGTAAGTTGGGCCCTGGCTCTTACATTTTGACAAATTAACCACTGTGTAAGCATCGCCAATAGCCACAACACCACCTGACATACATGCAGTAGGAATACCCAGATCCACATCAAGTTAAAAAAAGATCTGGAACAGGAGGATATTGTATGATTACTATTCCCACATGAAAAATTTAAGGGCAGACAACTGGCATTCCTTGAATGGTGACAAAAATTACATCTGTGTATCACTCCTTGGCTCTGATGAATATGGAGCACTTCCAATGTTTCATTCTTTAGGTTTATTCTTTGGGTGCTTCTCCCACTTCTTCAAATTCAGTCAGCAATGGATGCGATGTCACAGCTAGAGCTGCTGACTTTGAAGCTGGGGAACCAGGTTCGAGTCTCAGCATCCGCTCAACATCCTGTGATTCTGGGCAAATCACTTAGGGGTCGATTATGATGGCAAAGTCCGCCCGCCATCGCCCCAGGAAATGAGACCGCCCGCTAAGGGTGCTGGCGGGCGCATCCTGCATTTATTGTATTGCGGCCGGCGGGCGGTGCTGTCAACAGCACCCACCACTATACAAAAAAGCATGTGTGCATTTGCATGCACAACGTGGCAGGCACAGCGCAGTGCCTGCCACGTCATCCATGCAAATTTTTATTTTATTTATTTAAAGATTTCTAAAGCGCGTAGTCACCCAGAGGGTATCCCAGCGCTGAACCTATTACCACCAGTGGAAGATAGTCGGGAGTGGGAGGGATGGCTCAGGGAAAAAGTAGGGTTTTGAGGGCCTTCCTAAACCTTAGAAGGTTTGGTTCTGTTCTGAGGCTCAGGGGGAGTGTGTTCCATTTTTTCCCCGTATTGACCGAAAAGCGACGGCCACCGAACCGCACCTTCCTCACCAAATGCCCCCCATGTGCCCCCCTCACCCCCCCAACATCCTGGGGGTGGGCAACGGGCCCCCAAATCAGTAAACCACATGCCTATCCTTGGCGGAAGGCTGCTTCCCGCTGCCTTCTAATATGGATGGCGGTGTCTAGCAGACACCGCCACCATATCAGGCCCCTTTTCCACCCGGTCACCTGTGACCGGCAGAAAACCGACAGACGGACTTTCCATCCGCCGGTGTCCCCCCGCCATACTGCTGTGGCGGGGGAAAAATGGGTGGTGGGCGGGGTATGATGTAGAGCGGATCGCCACAGCTCGAATGGCGGTGGCGATCTGCCCACATCATAATGGACCCCTTAACCTCCCAGTGCCTAAAATGCACATCAATGTGACCCTTGTGTGACATAACTGGTGCTCCTGTAAATCGCTCCAATACCTTTGGGTCGAGTTCGCGCTATATCAAAAAGAAAATCCCAGTTATATTCCACACAGAACTACCATTCACAACGCAAGTTAATAGAATGACAGCAAAAATGTGTTTTCACCTCACTTCCTCACTCAGGTACACCCCTAGGGCAGACTCAAACTGAATCTCTCTTTGCAATCATGTGCATTCAAAGCTTGGCCACCTAATTTTAGACTCCAAAAGTTGTGATCCCATCATCAAAAGATTTAGGTCAATCTATTTTCTTCCAATCAAAGAGTTTACTGGATTTAAAATGACCTGTGTGGCCAGTAAGTCAGAGCTCAAAAATACATTTCCATATTATTTACGCCTTACAGTCCAACCACATGCCTCAGATTCATATAGTATAGAGATAGGTCGATACATTCTCAAGGTTCCTTCCTTCGAAACTCTCATCCATTACCAGGTGATTTTGAAGCGAGCATTGGAGCATTACTTCATCACCTGAAGGACCCGCCTTCTCCACCACATCCTTGGGCTTCAAATAAAGTATCATCTTTACCTGCAGCTTCCCCTCCCCCTTTGCCTTCCAGCAATCCGACAAATCAATTGGTTTCACTAGCGCTCTTTGGAAACAGTATGAAATTAGTACCACATTAAATTCATCCCTAGCCTCTGAGCTACAGATAGTTATGCTCAAAGACCACCTACAAAGCCATGGTATTTCTAGCACAAGACGGTCTCTTGTTCTCTCTCTCTTCCTATTTCTTTCCTCTTTTTCCTTCCCTCTTCTACCTCCCACTAAAAACACAATATAAATTGCTGTTTTCTTGTATAGCTCCGTTTACTGATCTAACAGCTATACAGTCCATTTACCTTTTTATTACTCCTTTTATTATTAAATATTACATATTTTTGCACTATTCTCAATGGCAGGCATGTTTATTATGATGTACCTCTTACTGAACTTATTTAAATGAAGCTCCTTTAAACTAGCACCAGACAGCCGCAGCCATGTGGGAGAACATAGCTGCTGACATGTTTACATGGGTGGTAACTGGTCACACCAATGTCAAGTGTGCACATTCAGTCAGTCCTGTCTTTTTTCACAACAGCACAAACTATTCAGAGACTTGAAGTTTCTCTTTTAGTATTGTAAGTTTAGGCTGAAAAATCCCAGCATTCAAAGGGCTCTGGACCACAAAGGTACCACCGGCTGAAAAAGTCTTATATGGGACAGTGATGTAGCAGGGGGGGGAGGGCCCCCCCGGCTGTCATCACTGAGGGGGGTGACAAAATGGCAAAAATGTGTGTTTTAAACGCATATTTTTGTCAGTTTGTCAAGCCTGGGGCTACAAGAAATTTTCCGCACCGGGTACCACCTGACCTTGCTACGCCAGTGATATGGTACATTTGGGAACATCCTTTACAACGCAACTTTTACCACGCAGTGCCTTTACGACGCAACTTTTACAACGCAAACCATTACAACGCATTGCGCTGGGGGACGCTCTAGGATAGGGAATACGTTTAATTTACTATCCATCACCTTCCCTAGTGTCCACGGGGACTGGAGTTGGAATAGTAAATTAAACTTTTCACTATCCAGCACCCCAAAGCGCTATGCGTTGTAAAGGATTTTGTTTTAAAAACCGCGTTGTAAAGGCATGCGTGGTAAACGTCATACATCCGGTACATTTGTTCCTGTGACTTTGTGGGTGTGTGCTTGCCTCTTGCCTAAGCAAAACAATATTTTGATACAAATCTCTTCCTCTCACTTTCACTGTGTCTCTAAATCCTATCAACATGTTGCGGTCCTACTATTTCCTAATAACAAAAATAGCCTTCATCTTACTTAGCGCTTGCCATCATAGTTTGCCTGTTATCTCATTATCTCAAATTAATAGATTTAGATTGATAACGAAATGCCAGTGCTTATTTTGTAAAAAAAAAAAGAAAATTCTGGGGCCAAAGTTATTTTTAAGAGCGTCTGAATGCTGCAATTGCTGACTGCTAATGTTGCCAAGCCAAGCAGGAGCGTATGTGGCTTAACGACCAGAGTGGCCGACTTTGATGCTGGGGAACAATGAATGTGTCCGAACTGGTGCCCATGTAAAGTGCTTTGATACCCTGGGGTCGAATTTGAGCTATATAAAACTGGAAAAAAAGAATCCACCTCTATCCTTTACCATACTACACAGCATCTTTTAATCTATATCTCCACATCCTTACTTTCTCCCGCAGTCACTGTTTTCCTATATTTCCATTCATTCTTCTTTCTCCCTTTTTTGCCTTTCTCGCTTTTGCTCTTGGTCCTCAAAAATGAGTGCCGATGCCCATCAGTTGCAACCACCGGTCAAACGTACTGTTGCTGTGAAGCAGATGTTGCAAACAGATCTCAGCAGCAAGTGGCTGCTGAGTCCCTCATTTTATATTGCACAGTCAAGACCAGACAAGTTCCAACAAGCAATATTGCCTTCACCCGCGAGGAAGTGTGTCCTTGTGATGGTACAAACTGTAAATGGCGAACATTGTTGTGTCTAATAACGAACAAAGAAGCAAGAAAATTGAATGCATTCATACATATGCAGTAGACCTTTGTACTCTCTACCATTCCTATGTGACTTTTAGAGTATATCCATTCGTATCACTTCCCTATGTATATAGAGATAACTCTAATCACTAGTATATGCAGTAGACCTTTGTACTCTCTACCATTCCTATGTGACTCTTAGAGTATATCCATTTGTATCTCTTCCTTGAGTGACTTTACTATTTGTACATTTGCAATTTTTCTTTCTGTTTGTATCTCTTCCTTGTGTGACTTTACATCTTGTACATTTGCAATTTTTTCTGTTTGTATCTTTTATGTAACGCATGTAATCCTAAGTCCTTATGTTTTGCAACTGGTTCTTATGTAAAGCGCTATATAAAATCGCATTAAATAAATAAAATAAATAAATAACTAAATAAATATAGGAATGTAATTCTGACAAAAACTGCAAGTAGGTGCCCGCCACTGTTCTGTTCCTTTCACTGTTTTTTTTAAATTTGTTTCAAAGAGGATGGCATTTGCCGAGAAGGTTATGACTGGCAAGAACTCAGGGGGATGGAGTGTGTCTTTTTATCTGTAATGTCCTGGAGGTAGACGGGGAGACAATAGCTATAACAAGCCAACTCAATTTTGCTGTGCAAGGATCCGCCAACTCTCTTTAGAATTGCGCAATGTGACTTGTGGCCAGTAAGAGGTGTCGTTTTTGAAGCTTGATGAGAGAGCTTTAATTTAGTTCTAGTCAAGTGTTCTTGAATGGGATAGGAATCCTTGAACTCAATCAAACCTTACTTTAAAATGAGTGACATGGGCCAAATTGAAGGTCATTGTGTGCATTCCACTATATTGGGAAATTGATATCATGGATGCCTCGTTTCAAAAGTTTTTTTTACCTTTATACGACCTATGGAGAAGTGTGGATGGAGGTTGAATTTTACGGAAACTGTTGGGAACTGAGGGGTTTATTTACAAGCCCTTGCATCGCAGGTGCGTCATTTTAGTGACACACCGGTGGCGCATCTTGCTGCCCCATATTTACAAGGACAGGTAAAGTCACCGAGCATGGCTTGTCATGGTCTTGTAAATACGGCCCCTTTGCATGAAAGGGGCGTGCCATGGGTGTTGCTGTGGGTGGTCCCACGCAACACCCATGGCTTTTGCAGTATTTCCAGGTTTACAAGAAATTGTAAACCTGGAAATGCGTCAGAATGCTACCCCTCCCCAGGGGAGGCGTAGGGAGGCGAAACAAGGAGAAATGTTTTAATTTGTCCTTGTTTTTTCCTCTTCTGCGGCACGCATAGAAAAAGGAATTCACCTCTCGTGAATGTTTTTGTGCAGGAAGGTGTTCCTTCCTGCACAAAAACAATTTCCCAGCAACGCAGGCACCCTTGCACCATGGTGCAAGGGCGTCTACGTCGGCGCACAGCAGCCAATTGTGTGCCAGCGCTGGGGGGAGCACAGGGATCCGTCATATTGTTGTAGATATGATACATCCCTCTACCTTGTAATGGCTTGCAGCACCGCGCTTTGTCACTTTGTTGTTAATAAGGTCATGTGTTTTCATACGTTTCTCATTTTATGTGGCCATTCCGATACTTCTCAAAAAAGTATTAAGCGCTCCAGGGCTGGTAATCCTGTCCATGGCATGCTTGTTTTTGGCTTAGGGAGAAGGAAACTGTTTGGAACTGTGCTGCAAGACAGAAGAAGGGAATGGCAGGTGGCTGAAAAACAAAGAAACCTTTTTAACCTTTGTGCCCAGGGAACTGGTCTAAAGAAGCATAAAGGTGCTGAACAGGGGACTTAGGGAAGCTAAGGGTTGCTCTGGAGACATATATATGGCTTCATTTGAAAACCACACTCTTATCCGAGCATTACTACTAGAGCAATACTCTCTCAAAACATCAAAGAAAACCTGCCCTTTAAAAAAACAGAACACAACTGCTATTCCTCTGTACATCAAAGAGCACCCAACGAGCAGATAAAACACTGCTCTACAGTCACAACTAAGGGAAAAGTATATTTTGGCATAGGTTGTTCCTTGCCAAAATAAATTAAAAGATTGCTTTTGAAAGTCTAGATGTCAGAAGAGAGCAGCTCAGCTAAAACTATATTTAAATATTTCCACTTATACAAAGACACAAATGTGATAAATACAATTAAGAAGGCGGTTTAAACGTCAACAGAGCACACCTCTCCTTTGTTTTTAAATCTTGCCTGTTTCAGCAATTTATTAGCTCATCTTTCTTTTTATGTGCGGAAATATCTATTTTGTAATTTTTCTGTGGTGTACAGGCAGTCCTCACCCTGCTTCAGACCACCAATAAAATACAACATAATCACAAACCTCTCCATCATTGTCATTTATCAAAAATAAGGTAATTAAATGTGATGCCATTAATGACATTAACTTGAATATTGTTCTCCGTAAAGTATAACAGTTTAAGTGTGTAAAGCGTTTTATGAGCAACTCTTGCACTCCTTAGGTTGTGCATTTTTGCATTTTAGGTATGATTGAATTTTTATAAATGCCTGCATTACTTTTTAAAAGTAGCCTTGTTTAGCGTCTCAAATATTCACTGCTTGCTGTGACAGGAAAACAAGCAGATAAGATAGATTTGAATATATAGTTAGTATATGAACATGGCCGGATTGGGAGAATCAAAACCGGGCCTGGCAAAGTGTTTGCCCCCCCTCCTCCCCCCACCCCCCACCCCGCCCCGGGGGTTGTAGGTGCCGCCGAGCTCTTTGCCAGGGCCGGTTTTCGGATGATTTTGTGACAGGGCTGATTTTGCAGCTACGTTGCAAAAACGACCCTGTAACAAAAACGGCCCCCAGAGGCCCCAAACTGGTCCCCCACCCGCGCGGCGCACCAGGGGATTGCCAGGTGCCCGCTATGGCCAGTCCGGCCCTGTATATGAACACATACATCTGAGTGATATGGTTGTACCGTCACTTCCTGGTGCACGATGGCATAGTAGCCTATTGGCTCTTATCTATTTCCTTACACTGTTATCTGTTTCAGGGATTAATAGAGGGAAGTCACCGCCCGTGACTCATGACGGCGTGGAGCCGTCATGACTAAGGGAGCACCACGCCCACCCTCTAGCCCTGTCCGCGGCGCGGGCAAATTCGCGCCGCGGCGAAAAGGCTAATGAGTGGTTTATGCATGCATGGCTCTGTGAGTGTGTCTTGGGGTTGTATGGGCAGTATGTGGTCTCCTTCACTGTGCATCAGCCATGTTGGTCTGGGTTTCAGCACAGGGCCTCAGTGGGGCTGCTCTTGTGACCCAAGAAGAGATCCCCAATAATTTGGTGTGTCTGGCTCCCATGCATTCATCTGCCCTTTTCACTTGACCAGAAAGGATGCAGGCAAGAAGGCAGAAGCAAAGTGGGAAAGAACACGGGAGAGCAAATGGGAAGAGCAAGCTATGGCAGAAAAGGGAAAATAAATTAAAAGCAACTGCACAAAATGAACAGAGTCAAAAAAGAGGGACAGGATTTAGAGAATCGGTAGAATATCACAAAAACAAAAGGAAATATAGAAAACCTAGAGTTGTTGATAACTGAAAAACGAAAGAGAATGCGGAGTATTCACAACTGACTTAAAAACTAAAACAAAAGAATAAATGGTAAAACAGTAAAACGATGCAAAACACTTAGAAAACAAGAGAACGACTGAACACAATTGCAAGGAAAAAGACTACAAATGGAAAGAATAGAGCAGGAAAATAAAATTCCTATGGTTAATGTGCAGGTTTCAGTATCCAATAGTCGATGGGTTCATATTTTCATTACAAAGATAAATTTGTACTCTGCAGGTGATAATATGATAATAATATTAATGATGATGTTGCTAATAATGAGATAATAATAATGCTGATGGTGATGGTAATAATAGTAAAAATAATAATAATGTTGATACTATTAATGATGATGATGTGGATGATGATAATCATAAGAACAATAATAATAATAATAATAAGAATAAGAATAATAATAATAATAACAATAATAATGTGATTAATAATAATAATGTTGATCATATTAATGATGATACTGATTTGGATGATGATAATCATAAGAACAATAATAACAATGCTGATAATAATAATAACAATATGATGATGATAAAAATGTTGTTGCTAATAATATTAATATTGATGATGATTATGATGATAACAATAATGATAATAATCATACTAATTATAAAAATAATAATGAATAATGATTATTATTTTTTGTTTCTGTTTCCATTTTATATTCTGTCATTTAATGCAAGTAGGTATTAGTGTCACCGACATCTCAGTAACGTCTCATTTATGCCGCACCATGTAAACCATAAGTATAAGCCAGACATCTATCTATGTGTTGTAAATCCTCTTACACTGCTCTTCTTAGGAACTGCTTGGTTGTAACCTGTACAGCTGCAAACTATTCAGCAATTACAATTATCATAAGTCCTGTCAAGATTACTATGATCATTGCTCTTTTCCTCTTCCTATTATCATTATCCTCACCGTCATCATCATCATTATTATAGGTGTTATATTATGCTCACGAGGTAATGTTATTTTTATGGGGTGTAAAAGAAATTCTATTTTTAGATAATGATCATTAATTAGTATATTTATGACTGCTTTGAAACTGACTGAAGTAAAGTCGTCGATTTGCAGCAGCCTGAATTAAAATCCGGGCTGGGGCATGTGCAGCTCTTACATTTATATGGCTACGCCGCTTAATGCACAATTGTGGGTTGAAATGCAGTATGAAATCTTCCGTTCCGCGGTTCAACGATATTGAACAGGCACTACGGACCTAATATCGAATTGTTGAATATTCGTCCCCTCCCCCACACTGCCAGGAAACTCTTGACAAGCAAGCCCCTCCCTCATCTCAAATAAAGCTCTTTATGTTCACAGCTTAAGTTCAGTATGAGTTTTATATTGCTCCTAAAAGATTGCTTACAGCTGGATTTTTATTAAATGGGATGAAAAAAACTTGGGGTTCACTTAAAGGGGCATGGCCGACATAACTAAGAGCATGGCATAAAAACATTTTAACATAAACATCTGTGCTTAGCATGGTGTGCCGCCCAACTGGTATTTTACTGCTTCTGACATTGCATCCAGAAATATAATACAACAAGTAACGTTACACCTACATCATACGAGGACCACTGGCTGTGCCAATGGTTGTTAGTTGCATAGGATATATAAGCAACAACTATGGCTTTGTTGTATATAATATTGAAAATGATTCAGTTCTGAAATGATGAGACTGTTAAAGTATTATAACAAGTTTCTTTGAAGTTACATCAAAGGTAGTAAAGGGTGGCACTGCTTCAGAGTTGAAATTTTTTCACCCTGAAAGCGAGGACAAAAATGGAGAGCCCGCTAGGGAGCTGTCTCAGCATCTGCTTTTTAGAGCTGCCGGCGCTGAGCACCGGCGGGACCCGGCCCACTAAAAGCCCAGAACGTGAGGATTTTTGTTTCAAGCAGAATTATTTCATGGCCTGTCTGAACAATGAGCTGGGAACTCATTTGAAAGAACGATGTTACTGTGCAGAGACCCTTTCCCTGTTCCTCTTACTCTGTGCGGAAACCCATTGATGCCTGCGGACAAATGTGTTACACAAATGTACCCATTCATTAAATAGCTCATTCAGTGCGGTGTGACATTGTACTCGAAGCCAATAGAATTATACAAAAGGTGGGACCAAATTATGAGGCAGGGTTGATAAAAGAATGCTTTTTGGAGAAATGGAATGGTGCTCCCAGAAATATCAGAATCCAAAAATTTGCAATTGTATTTAAAAAAAATATTCTTCCTTTATGTTATATTCAAGTATAATATATCTATAAAGCGAACATCCAGCCATAGCGTTTCATTCAAACAAGGATTTGAAATTCGTCAGGGCTTCCATATTTTATTGTTCTGTAGAGTCCTGGTATGAATATTAATAACTGTAGTCTTCAGATCCATTAGTTAATTCAAACACAAGTTGTGATCAAATAGTCACCATGTTTCTGAACCAAATTCGCCAGAAACATCCAATGATAACTGGGACAGGAGGGTCCCCCATATGATACCTGGATCCCTATCAAGCACGGTCCTCAATGTCCCTCATTCATTCGATCGATACTTGGATATTCAGTAAAGGAAGAATATTTGTTTTTAATATAATATAATCCTCACATAATTTGCTGCAGGGCATTATACTAATGATTCACCTTGTTAACAGCCAACAACCATGAACATCATTTAGGGTACGCCAGGGGTTGCAGCTGTGACCCCTCCTTTGTCCCTTGCAACCCCTGTCACTGCCTGTGAATCCCTTGACCTCAGAGGTGGCAAAATCAGTGGCAAGAAGAAAAGGGAGAGGATGTGGCCTAATGGCTAGAGTGGTCGACCTCGAAGCTGGGGAACCATTCGAGTCTTAGCAGGGATGATCAACATCCTGTGATTCTGGGCAAATCACTTAATCTAGCCATACCTAACTAAAATAAATGTGTCCATCTGTAACGTGGCTGATGCTCATGTAAAGCGATGTGATACCTTTGGGTCGAGTTTGCTAAAACTCCCAAAGAAAGAAAAAGGAACACTGGACGATGATAGAGGCTCCACTGTCCTTGCTTCCTGGCGTGTTTCATTAAATTAATAGTGAATAATATTGCATATACTAATAGTGTAATAAAAAATGGAGTACAATTAGTTGGAATATGACTCTCCTTGTCAACTGAGCTAAGCGTGCCCCATGCAAATGAGGGAACCCCTCTGCCTCTGCACCTGCGCCATATTACCATCGGGGGCGCAGAGGCAAAGAAGCCCTCAGCAGGTGCACTGACAGTGCGCCACCTGAAAGGTGTGAAAGGTGGTGCACTGTCATGGCGCTCCCTGATGACAGCCCTCTGGGGGGTGGGAAAGGGGTCCCATGGACTCCCCCAGATATCCCCTTGCAGGTTGGTGCAGTCACTCACTGCACCCGCCTGCAAGGGGTTCTCTAATCCACTTCAAAAGTGCAGGCGGGTTGCCGCATGCACTGTGAAAATATGGAGCGGCTGTAAAGTAGCCGCTCCTTTTTCACCTGAATGCGCTGCCCCCCAAGTTTGCGGCTACCCTGGGGGCAGCTCATTCCTCGTAGTATGGCGTATTGTCACTGTTTGCCCTGCGCAACTTTTTAAAGGTGCGCCCGACGCAAACAATGAAAATGTGCTTTATGTGTAATGTGGCCCATGGTGTCAATAAAGCTTATCAATGATACTATTATACCATCTTCCTCTATTTTAAATTGCTATTCAGTTAATGTATCTTTTAGGACAGCAAGATTTCAACCTACAGTTTATCCACAGATCTCATCACGCAATTAACTCACTGATTTACCTGAAAGCCGAATGACATATTGATAGCCATTACCCTCAGAGGCTCGTCATCTAACTTCTATAAGCAATTGATTTTTCCACCCAGAACGATTCATCTCCAGCCATAGTTCTATCACTCCACTTCATCTACCTGATCGACCATGCATACCATACAGGGCTCAAGTCGGGGTACCACGCGGGTGAACGGCGTTCCCCCACTTATTTTACCAGGAGCTCGATTACCGGAGCAAATGGAGCCACACATTCACTCTTTGGCCTCTCTGGGGCGAGATCGGAGCTCATTCAGAACGCTGCTCACGCGCTGGCTTCTCTGATGCAATCACATCTAAGGGGTGAGCGAAGGGAGGCAATGAGTCTGATGCTGCAAGCCACCTTTCGTGACATCAGCATCCCCCCACTTCTTATTTTAGGACTTGTGCCCTGATACCATACTACAAAGTAGACCCTGCCACACAGTAATCCATACGTTTACAGATGTCCATCCTTCTTCGCCACATTTTCTTCACATCCATGCATGTGGCAAACAGAGGTCTTATATCAAGAAAACACTCACTCTTCCAATGCACTTGGTAACTTGCAGCAGACATTGAAAGCATTCTGCCACTCGCCACACGCACGGTGAAAGCAGGTACTTGTACAAGCTTCTCAGGAAAGGTTTAATTCGAGAAGGCATTGTGTACTTCATCATATCTCACCAGGATTGATCTACTTCCTCAATGGATAGTTGAATTTATGTTGAAGATATACAGGTGCATTGATCTTGGTACTTTTTCTTCCTTTGGTGATCACTGTGAAAGTACAGTGCCTTGGGTAAGGCCTTCTGCGGAGGAGGTGAACAAAAGACAAATATTATCTTATTTCTGTCAGTAGGCCACTGTCTGCTCACCCATAAAGCCTCCACTAGAACATATTTTTTGCACAAAAAGAGAACAATGACTCTTTTATGTGTTTTTTTTTCGTTTTTTTAGCAACCAGTGCTAGAAAAGTTCTACAATGTTAAATCGAAGTTGAGGGTTTTTCTAAACTCTTGTCATCTTCAGGCAGGAAAGCAGTGACGACCCATTATTCCTTCATGTCGTCTGACAGCCTGGGGAAAATGTAATAATTTGAAGCTAAAATTAAATGTGTTACTCTCACAACAGCTTTTGTTCTCGAGGCATCCTGGGAGAAAGTGGACTTGTTCTATTTAATTGTAAAACAGTTGAATCCCTTCACACCACTGAAGGGAGGGAGAGCTTCTGTGACTTGTGAGCATGTTCCCGTAACACGTTCTGATGGTTTACGACTGCAGCAGACGAGCCTGTCGGCTTTGTAAGTGTTTTTAGGCAGAGACGTGTATAATGGCTTATGACACTAAATGTGAGGCCGCTTGTAGCAGCCTGGCCCCAGGTTGTGTGTGTGCGTATGCTGAGCTGAAACATGGAGGCGCGCGAGAAGGCACCAGTCTGAGCTGGGCTGACTGCACCAGTGGCGTGACGAAACTTTAGCCCCCCCCCCCCCCCCCCACCCTGCAAAGTACATGCAGGTATCAGAGCGCTTTGCTTGAGCATCAGCTACGTTACAGATGGACACATTTATTTTTGTTAGGCACGGCTAGATTAAGTGAGTTGCACAGAATCACAGGATGTTGAGCGTCCCTGCTAAGACTCGAATGGTTCCCTAGCTTCGAGTTCGACCACTCTAGCCATGAGGCCACATCCTCTCCCTCTTCTTCCTACCACTGATTTTGCCACCTCTGAGGTCAAGGGATTCAAAGGCAGGGGCAGGGGTTCCAAGGGACAAGGTAGGGGCGGCAGCTGTGAACCCTGGCGTACCCTAAATGATGTCCATGGTTGTTGGCTGTAAACAGGGTGAATCATTAGTATAGTGCCCTACAGCAAATTATGTGAGGATTATGTTATATTTTTAAAAAAAACATTCATACCATTGTGTATGCTTCCCTTAAGTAGTTAAGTTTACCCTTTGACGTAAAAATCATAGAGATTGAGGCATTATTAAGCATATCTGGATGTTGAGGACGTTGGCAATGTTTGCCCAATCATCCGCTTCCCTCATTTTGGGGAAATTATTCCGAAAGCTGTATTATTGCTATTTCAGTTGCACATTGGCTGCTGTGGTTCCTAAAAATCATGTTAACCTGCTCTAGGCCCCTCTGCGGTGCCAGAACGGAACGGCTACCTTTCAGGTGATGAAGGTCACCTTGAATGTGCTAGATGCTAGGTTCTACTAATAGGGACTACTTTTAGTAAGTAGTCCATGGGGCATTGTTGTCTGTTCTTGGCACTTACAAGGGTGGAGGTGTAGTTGTCTCTGGGCCATCAGTGCAGGTTCATCAGACCATCTGCCCTGTTTACAGTGCTCAGCCGGATGTACTTTTTTCTGGTCAGGACAGCCAGGAAAGCCTGGCAGCCCTGAACAGAAAATAAGACAAGCATTGGCAGAGCCAATAGGTTTCAACTACGCAACATCTATTGGTTCTGTCAATTTTTTTAAGACACGTTGCTCAGCAGTTCTGGTTGCTGTATAACATGACTTAAAGAAAAAAAAGTGCTATGACGCGGTCAACACTGGAGGCGTTATAGCAATTTTTTTTAACTTTAAGCTAAGTTGCATAGCAACATAGCAAAAAATATATAGATTGATAAAGCCAATAGATGTCGCATAGATGAAATCCATTGGCTTCACTTTTCCCAACTGGATGCATTGCACTGCTTTTACAATTTTCTTGAATGAGATTTCAGGAACAGTACTCGAATACATTCTCGTTTTTTAAGATATGTTTTTTCCAGATTTCAAAATCTGTAGCCCTCTTTTTTTCAAGTTCACAAAATTTCTGTCGAATTACTGCAAACAAACTTTTGCGTTTTCAGGGTTCATGTGCAAGTGTCCTAGAAATAAAAAGTGATGCTCGGATTTTTTTCAAGTAATTTGCCCAATGCGTTCTAGGGATTGTCTATGAAACTGTGCTACTGTGCACCTTTTCCCAAAAATGTATGCACCTTTCTGAAATTATGGCCAGGCTAATGAGGTCTCTTCATGGTCAAGCCCATAGTAAGCATGGGGTTCGAGCACATCAACCCTGTTTGGGTAAACACCTTGTTTGCAACTTAGGTAGTATAACAGCTTTTTAACTGCAGGTTTTCACAAATCTTTTGTGGATGCTCAAACTCAGTGTATTAATTGTTGGTCATGTTATCAAATATATCTATCTATAATACAGGTTAATATCCAATCATCTCCTCACCTGTGAATCCCAAACATTATTATAGAATCAGAGTTTAAAATACACTATTTAGTGAACATTCGTTTAGTATTATCCACGAAAAACACCCCTGTCCCTTTTCCACAGCTTCTGTGTCCTGATTAACTCCTTGTCACTATTCCCCTATCCCAATTTGTTTGTTTTACAGATGAGAGACCCTCTCAGCTTGTTGCAGATTAGTCTGTACCATACATAGTTACCAATTAAAATTAAAATGCTAAACTACATATGCCATCCAACCACCTTGGTGGTTTCTGCTTTCTTTCTCTGAAGGTTGAGACAATGATCAGGGTATATGGATTGCCTGATCCATTTTGCCTTGCCTGCCTTCATTTTTGTGTCTCGCTCAAACATCACACGCTTAACCATCAAATCCCAAGACTGTTGTGGGGTTATCTCAGAATAAAAATATTGTATGACTTAAATACTTTGGCCGTAATATAGTTTAGAACAGTATCGCTAATTCGATGTGGATTTTCTGCTATTAACTCCAGTGAGGCAATATTTTTTTACTCTATATTTAGGCTTCGATATTCCAGACCATACAACTAGTGAACCATGTTGGCAGATCAGGTAGGTGCTTCTGTTTTCCTGATAGTGCTTATGATCCCACATCTAAAGGCCAACCCCGTTCCACTTGTAGAACATCTGGACCCGTTCATACAGGTAATCTTAGACATTTGGTCTTAACTTAGACCAAATGTCAACGTTTACGGCATTGGGAATTTGCAAAGGGCATTTACGAGTACTATCTTGATGTACGCAATTGGGGCGGAGATCTGCCCAAGTGTACAATGCGAGAAAATATATTTCCTAGGCAATTATGGAATAATAATGACAATACTGCATGGAGAGCTCGACAAAAAACAGAAAAAACAATTGTCTAAAAATTACAGCATATTTTATTATATATCATGTACCGACTTTAGTACATGGGAAAGGTGTAACATAACAAATCAAATCTCTTTATTACAGACAATATATAATATCCACATAAAAAATCATCTAAGTTAAAAATACATAATACAGTAGTAATTATCACGCCCAAATGTGGACATATTGATAGTACTCGTAAATTTCATTTGTAAATTCCCAACGTAGTAAACGTAAGTGTTTGGTTTACGTTTCAGACCAAACGTCTAAGTTCACCTTTGTGAATCAGTACCCTCCCTCTTTAAGGCCCTGCTGAAACTGACAAACATAGTGCAACTATATGATAGCTATTATCACTGTAAGGCATTGCTTTGCTTCTTTAAACTGTTTAAACGCGAGTTGTCTTTTGTGTCGTGTCCCTGTTAGTGGCACTGTCGTGATAC
Source organism: Lissotriton vulgaris (assembly GCF_964263255.1). Lineage (NCBI taxonomy): Eukaryota > Metazoa > Chordata > Amphibia > Caudata > Salamandridae > Lissotriton > Lissotriton vulgaris. The sequence goes on along the minus strand of NC_141694.1, from coordinate 754,962,648 downwards.
ACAGGTAAGCCCTGGATAATGGTAATACTGGTAGGGGATGGGGATGGGGACAACACAACTAGAGACACACTCTCATTACTCGTCTTGGGACATGACCCCCGTCCGGGTCCTCTCCTATTATTGTACCCCGCAGGCCACGCCTGGCCTGCGGATGACGTGCACATACATCCAGCATGCTGGCCGCAGCACAGGGCCGCTGACCCATTACATTTTGTGTTGTCCAAATATGCTGCATATTATTTACACACGTCACTCTTTATGAGACAGTGCTCTTGAAGAGCAGTATTGAGGCACGTCTTTTATTTGCACTTACTGTCGAATTAAAAACTATTTGCAAAGAGAAAGGAAAGGTTGTGCTGAAGCTATTCACAGGCAATATGCGGAAAGAGTTTTTGCTGATGAATGGTTGTCGAGAGCTGCTCCTTGCAGCTGCTGCTATTACCCTCATTGTTAGGAGGCCGAACTAACTGCAGAAGTGTGGTTTACAAAAAGTGATATAGCATCTGAGAATCGTCATTAATTTTTACTAAAACATTAACCTTTTGTACAAACGTCTCTCTTGTAACTTGAGCGGAACCTTGAACATTGAAATCTCTGATAAAGAAAGGCACCACAGAAATGACTTACTGCTTGCTCCAGAGAGAGCACAAAGGGCCAGGTGGCCGGACCAGCCCACACTCTGGTGATGAGCACATTAACTACTGAAATGCTTATACATGGTACTTGAAAAAATAAACACAAACACAACAAGGTCAAGAGTCCGGAGGGCAAGGCAAAAAAATGGACGCAAAATTAAAGCTTATGTTAATAGTGGGCCCGATTCACAGAACTAACTTAAGACAAAATCCTAAACTTACTACCATTCTGGTATTCACAGAAGGCACTTACTCATTTTGGTATTCACAGAAGGCACTTACGCATTTCGGTATTCACAGAAGTTTGGAGTCCTAACTTTAGGACTCCTAATGCCATGTGTGAATAAAGACAGTCTTAAAGTTCGGATTTTTCTCAGTTTAGGAGTAGTAAAGTTAGGACTCCTAACTTTAGGACTCCTAAATGCCTTCTGTGAATACCGAAAGTCTTAAAGTTAGGATTGTTCTCAGTTTAGGAGTAGGAAAGTTAACTTTAGGACCCCTAAACTGAGAAAAATCCTAACTTTAACCAAACTGCCAAGCCAGGTCCTCCCTGGACTGGAAACAAGCATCCTGGGACCGGTTTTGAGGTATCACTCTTCATCAGGCAGGCTAGCTTGAATCCAGTGGTGAAGCAAGCAAGGGACCCACGTCTGGGCATATCTGTAGCCACTTGGGGCGCACATAGCAACATCACAAAATAAAATGATGGATGGAGTGTAGAAACTTTTCGAATACTCACCCCCAGTCACAGATCTGGGTTTAATCCATCATTATTTTGCTAACCACATTACCCCAATTTGGCCCAGCGTTATGCAAATCAGTCTTGACCTTGCTCCCCATGGGAACAAGCCAGCTGTCATGTGATCCAGAGACAAGTGGAATTTTCTCTTTTTTGTGTTTAAGAAGCTTTATAAAATAACATGAGAGAGATACATAATGCCAGCCCATATATAGTAGAAATAAGTAAGCAATGGGGTACAAAGTACAACCAGCATAAAGAGCAAAAAGGAAAGCTATTTATATTTTATAATAACAATAGGGACAAGAAAATAAAAAGGAAATAGGTAGGGGGAGGAAGGACCTATTCTTATACTTAAAGAACGTATTATATTGCATAATATTATATGATTATAAAAACATGCTTAGAATAATTAGAACAACAATGTTCCAACAAGAAGTCAGTAAAAGAACGACAGAGAAAATAAAACAATTACGGAGGTTTAACATTTTCAGCACATATGCAAGAACGTTTTATACTCTTATCTAAATATGTTGTAAGTGGCAGACAGAAGAGATCTCTATTAACAAATGGTTTGCAGGAGGAGGCAAAAGCAATATCAAGTCGGTAGTAATGGCATAAATTATTCCACCAGTGTTGGACAGAAAGTTTTGATGAGGTCTTCCAATTAAAAGCAATTTGTTGAAAGGCTAAAGCCAGCATAAGGTCAAAAAGGCCATGCTCATTAGTAGGAAGGTCTGGAGAATCTAATAAGCTTCCTAAGAAAAGAGTGACGTTAGAAAGAGGAAGGTGTACGTTAAATATAAGAGAAACATAATACCAAATTTTCTTCCAAAAAGCAATAACATTAGGACAAAGGAAGAGAAGGTGCATTAGATCAGCAGAGGGGGAAACATATGTCCAACAGTTTGTGTTAGAGTAATGGGGAAAAGTAGCAATACCAATAGGAGTAAAATATAGTCTATGATATAAGACAAATATAGATTGAGTGACAGAGGCAGATCTATAGATTTTTAGAGATCGGTTCCAGAATTTAACCCCAAAAGGTGATGCTCCAATCACATCCCAGATCAGATTCCCAATCCAGTTCCACTTTACTCGTAGGGCGAGCAGGATCAGGGGCTAAGGTATGTTTATATATTATAGAGGTCTTAGGAAGGGTAACAAGAATCTTAAGAAGAGAATTTTCTCCTGAGGATTGAAGAATTGAAGGAAGAGAATAGTATATGTCAAGGATGATTGCCATTAGAGTCGAGAATCTCTGCCAAAGGGAACAAGACAATTAAAAATGGATTGGAATTGAGGAAATGAACAGGGGGACCTACCATCAAATAGGTCTTTGATCCAAGCTATTCCTGGCAGTCTCCAGGATTTTCAAAATAAAGTTCTGTTATTAATGGTAATAAGGCGATTATGCCATAAAGGTGAGCATAAAAAAGTTTCCTTCTAATTAATCATTGGTTGGGTAAGCGGCTTTCGTAGGCAGCACATATGTTTGAATAGAAGAAGAGAAGTCTGAAGAGTTTTGGCTGAAAAAGCCAGTTCCTCCTTCATAGAGAAGGGTAAAAACAAGGATCACTCAATAGTAAGCCATAAAGGTGTGAAGGGGGAGTAATCTGAGCGAAGCCATTTGGAGGCTTGACGAAGGCTGAAGGATTTATGATAACTTCTAAAATCCGGAAAATTGACACCTTCATTGGATTTTGTCTTCCGAATCAATGATAAGGATATTCTAGATTTTTTACCTTTCCAAACAAAAAAGGGAAAGAAGAGAATCTATCTTATTAAAATAACAAGATGGAATAGAAATTGGAAGCATAGAGAAAATATAAAGTAAAATAGGAGTAATCATCATTTTGATAGAGTCAAGCCGTCCCCACCATGAAAGAAATAGGGGATTCCAAGAGGAAAGAAGTTTGTCAATGTGGGACAGAGCTTCTGTCATATTTAGTTTGACTGAGGAAGCAATAGAGTTAGAGAACCGTATTCCTAAATCCTTTTTTTACTAGCATTTTCATATGAAAATACACAAACACAAACAACAGAGCAAGCCAGTGTATAGACAATGTATATCCAGGAATACAATCGTCATTTACGATTAACTGCAAAGCTTGTACAGAAAGTGCCTTTATCACGAGTACTAGTCATGCAAGCATACAACTTATTTCATTGTGATGTCAAACAAAAACGATACGTTAAGGGACTGTTGTTTATATATCTAGAGCCTCGGCTTATATTGCGTGCAGGTTCGGCGGGGTAGTTACATGAAGAGACTAGTGTAGCAAGTTACAGTGGCCCAACGGGTGACCTCATGTGCGTCAATGTGTCCCCGTCTGATCCCTGCCGTTCCCGGGCCCAGGTGATGAATGGTTCCCAAATGTCTCTAGGTCTAGAAGTGGGGGGCATCAGTTCCCAAAATGTGGTGAGTTGGGAGTGGCGTATGTGATATCCCTTATCCACTCCTTAATGGAGGGCACCCTCTTCCCCCAATGTACCACCACCAGCCGTTTTGCAAGCAGGAGAAGTAGAGCATGTAGTTTGCGTGTCTTGGGTTGCGAGTCTTTAACATAGCTCAGCAATCCTAGTAGGGGGGTGGGAGATAGAGATGTGCCAATGATCTGATTAATCATTGAAAATATTGTGGACCAGAATGACGCCATTCTCGGGCAATTCCATGCCATGTGTAAGAATGAGGCAGGTTTATACCCGCAGCGCCAGCAGCTATCATCATCTCTTAGCCCCATGCGATGTAGACTTACTGGTGTCCTGTAAAAATTGTGAAGGAATTTGAAGTGAATCAAGCCAAGCCTATAATTTGGGAACAGTTCAGTGAGTTGGCGACAACAGTACACCCATTGATCCTCAGTTAGTGGCACAGGGAGTGCCAAGTTACAGCCCTGGAATGCTTTGGGCTTCACCAATGGAGCCAAGGTTTGCATCTGTGTGTAAAGACGTGTGATGTGTCTACGGGGTGAGTACAGAATTTTGTGAGGGGGAGAATTTCAGTTTTATCAGAGTTAATCCTATAGCCTGAGACTAAGGAGAATGAGGAAATTCCATGTAATAAGGATGGGATAGAAATTTCAGGGTTAGAGATAAAAAGTAAAATGTCATCTGCATAAGACGAAAGTTTCAGATGGTTTTCACTATAGGAAAAAAGATATAGAATCATTGTTATAGATAAAAGATAAAAAGCTAGATTAAAAGAAGAGTGGAAAGGGGACAGCCTTGACAAACTACACGTTGTAAAGAGAAATAGGAGGATGTACAACCATTAACTAATACCGAAGCTCTAGGGGCAGAATATAACAAAGAGATAAGAGAGATTTTTTTGGGACCAAAACCATGCCAATTCAGAGTTTGAAATAACAAGGACCAATCTACCATATTGAATGCTTTTTCAGCATCAACGGAAATAGCCACTAGGGATTTTGATAGAGAGGGAATTTTGTTTAATACATAAAGGAATAATCAAGAATTATCCGAGGTTAGTCTACCCTGTACACAGCCACATACATTGTTCTTCACCAACCAAGTGAGGCATAAGGGGTTCCAGTCTTAAATCAATTCATTTAGCAAATATTTTATAGTCTACATTAACGAGGGATATAGGACAATATTTTTTACAAAACATAGGATCCCGGCCTTCTTTGTGCATTAAACAAATTGTAGCTTCGTGAAAGGTCCCGCTTGTATTGGCGGAAAAAGAAAATAAATGAAAGAGGTGAAAAAGTTTAGGGAGCAATAAAGTAGAAAAATGTAACTAGAACTCAACCTGAAAGCCGTCTGGGCCAGGAGTTTTACCCTTCTTTAGAACTGTTAGGGCACTGGAAATTTCTTCAAGAGATGAATCCGATTCAAGTGTAGAGAAATTGAGATAGTCATTAGAGGGGGCAGGGATATTATCGAGATAAGAGTGGTTAAGAGGGATAGAAGGAGTATATAAGTCTTTATAAAATAACATAAATTGACCAAGGATGTCCTTATCTTTATGCATAAATTTCCCATCTGAAGAGTAAATAGAGTCAATTAGGGTATGATCTTTCCGGAATTTAAGATAATTAGCCAGCAGTTTACCCATTTTATTAAGTCCGCCATAATAGCGAGTACTACTTTGGAGAAGGATAGATGAAACATTGTCAGTGATGGCTTTATTAAATTTTAATTTAGCGTAAACAAGTTCTTGGATAACAGAGTCTGATGGAGATGTATAAACTTTGTGCCCCAGGGATTTGATATTTGCAAGTGTAGATTTATGTTTTTGGAGGAATCATTTCTTTTTTTGAGAGACAAAGTCTATAATAAAACCTCGAGCAGTAGCTTTAAAGGAGTCCCATATTATATGATATGGAGTATTGGGATTATTATTTAATACCAAAAATTGTTCAGCAAAGGAGGCAAATGCAGAGGAGAAAAGAGGGTCCAGCAAAAGGGAGTTATTAAAGTGCCAGCAGGAAGATCCAGGATGCGGAGGGAGCAATTCAAAATCAGTGACAACCAGAGCATGATCAGAGATAACAATAGGTTTGATTGAGGACGAAATGAGATTTTGAGATAGCGATTGAGAAAGAAAGATATAGTCTAAGCATGGAAGAGAGTTATGAGGAGGAAAGAAAAAGGAAAAGTCAATAGTATCAGAGTGGGAAAGCGTCCACGCATCAACAAGATGTGATTGCAAGAAGAGTTAAGAATTGCTTATGGGATTGATGAGGGGTGAAGCGTACCTGGGATTGGCGGTCAATAAAGAGGTCAACAACTTGATTGCAATTACCTCCAAGAATAAAGAGATCATCTCTAAACTGAATACATTTTTGTGTAATAGTAGGCCAGAAGGAGTAATCTGGCTGAGTAGGACCATAAACATTAAACACGATCAAAGAAATATTATTAATAAGCAGTTCGGCTAACAATTATCTCCCTTCTGTATCAGTTTCTTGTGATAGAATTTTACATTTCAGTTTCTTATGACACAGAGTGATGACGCCATTTCTTTTTGATGAAGTGGGGGAGTCTAAAACAAAACCAACCCAGCCTTTTTTCAATTTTAAGGCTTCAAGTTCTGTAAGGTGGGTTTCTTGTAGAAAAACCAAGTCAGGATTGTAAGAGACAAGGTGAGATAATATTGTCTGTCTTTTAATTGGATTAATAAAACCTTTCACATTCCAAGAATTAACTCTGATTGAAAAAGATCAACAATATATACAGAACAATAAGTTCAATAATAAGATAATAATGCAAGAGAGAGGAGAAAAAAGAATAAGGGAGAAGAATACACGGGAAAAGTGTCAAAGGGAGGAAAAAAGATGAAACAAAGAGAAGTACCAAGGAATCATGTAAAGAGACAATTATAGAGAGGAAATGTTGAAGCAACACCAAGAGAAAGAAAGGAAAAAAGACACTAAAGAGGAGAGAGGAAAAGGAGAAAAAAGTAAGAGTAAGAAGAGACAGTGCATGCCAGAATGATGACTGTAATACATACCTTTACAGGGGAACACAAGGGAAAGATGAGAGGCGGCAACGGACAACAAGGGCAATGCACCACAAGATGGAGTCTAAGAAACCTGTAATAAGAATCAAAAGGTCACATAAACATGTTCCAATAAGAGAAGAAACAGAGATATGAACAAAGTCAAGTATTCGGGGGAGGGCCAGCAATCTCCATCGAAGAAGAGGAATGAGAATGGATACATTTTCTGAGATCAGCAAGTTCATCAAAAGTAGAAGTTTTGTTCATAAAGGTGACTTTAATTAAGCACGGGTGGAATAGGCCATATCGAGCACCCAAAGACTAAAGAGCAGGACGAAGGTCCAGGAATTCCTTGCGTCATTTAGCGGTGGCTGTGGAAACATCTTGGCAAATGAACAATTTTATGCCAAGCCAATTCAACTGTTTTATGGATTTTGGTGCATTTAGAACTTGTAGGAGATTCATGAATTGCAAAAATAGGAGAATCACGCTACGAGTTTTGGAAGGAGCAGATGAGGAAGATAAACGTGGACCCAGTCTATGAGCTCGTTGAATATTTAATTTAGTTGGAGTAGGAAGGTTCAAGAGCTGTGGAAGAAATTAAGTAAAGTACGTCACTGGGTCATCACCCTCAAGACCTTCAAGGAGACCATATAAGCGAAGGCTGTTACGGCGTTTTCTATTTTCGAGATCTTCAGTAGCTCTTCTTAGTTGCAGGACCTCCTTATCCAAAATTGAAATTCAGGAAGATGTATCCTGTATGTCACTGACTTGTTGTGCCACCACAGAAAGGCAGGAATCTATAGATGACCATTTATTATCCAGCATCTGCAATCAAGAGTTTGTTTCCGCAATAAATGGTCTTAGAGCGCGAATTTCCTCCAAAACGATATCCAAAGAGACAGGAGAAGCAGATTTGGGAGGAGAGGGAGGATCCTGTTTAATTCTTTTGATGGTAAACAAAGGTAGTTGTGATTTGGACGCCATGTTCACTAGAGCTGAAGGACGTGAGAACGTGGTTAGCGGCAATTCCTCAAAAGGCTGAGAGGAACTATTAATAGTTGTCGGGGAAGTCGGAGAAGAGACTGGATCGCTGGACTTCAGTTTTTTGGAGGAGTGAAGTAAATTTTTGCTCCAACCCATGAAACAGTGCAGCCAAGGATCAAGAAAAGGTGTGTCTTAGAACAAAAGTCAAATATTGTATTGATTACCTGGACCTTCCAATATAAGGATATAGCTCAGTCAAAGGCAGTGCAACAAAAGTAGTGAAGAATTATAAAAAATGGTACTCCAGGGTGCATTCTATTCAAACTTGAAGAAAAACCATGCAGGTTAGAAAACAAAATGGCGTCCGCAAAGTCACTAGAAAGTCACCTGAAGGAAATAAAACGTATTCCAGGGATATGGTGGGCAGCAAAGACATCTTCCACGAGAGAAGGTGTTCCACTTCAGGAATACATCTGTATAGTGAAGAAAGCGGCGTATAAAACCCTGAAATCGCATCTGCGATATCCGGTGCCAAGCAGCGCTCCGTACTCAGGCAGCCATCTTAGGTCGCGATGCTCCCAACCAAATCTAAAGTGCCATTTTAAAAATTGTAATTTAAAATCTGACTTCACCATCAGTTAGCATTCTTCATTACAATTCCAAAGATACCAATCATGAACTGGTCACCTACTTCCATTTGGAAATGACAGCTTATAAATATAATAAAATAACTCTAGTATTATCCTATGGGAGAGGTAGGTTATGCAGTAGTGAAAAATTAATGTAAGAGTTTTTCATTACTAGGACATATAAAGCTTAAAAGTACATGTCCTTCTGCTGAAATACACTGCACCCTGGCCTGTGGGTCGTTTAGGGCCTACATTAGTGGCGACTTCTATATATTTAAAAGGAAGGCTTATTTCATTTATTTATTTTTTTAATTTATAGAGCGCACTGTCACCAACTGGTATCCTGGTGCTGATCTAAGAGCTTGGCAAGATAAAGATAAGAAGATGGGACATTATCCTTAGAGGAAATACCTATAGTATCATAGCTCTAGGGATAGGAGGCTGGATTCTGATTACTTGGGGAACAGTCAAGTTTTCAGCACCCTCCTAAATTTCAGTAGGTCAGAAATGGATCTTAAAAAGGGGGGAAGTATATTCCAGAGCTTGGCTGCGTGGATCATAAAAGTCTTGCCATCTTGCCTGGATTTCCTGCACTGCAGTACACAGAGCAAATTGGCTGATGCAGATTGGAGGGCTCTGTTGGGGATGTATCTTCCTAATCGCTTTTGAAGGGGAGGAGGGCCTATCCATGGCAAACTTTAAAATACATGCAGAGGGGTTTCAACCAAATTCTTTGCTTAAGTGGCTGCCAGTGTAGCTACCTTAATGCTAAGGAGGTAGAAGCTCTGCGAGGTAGGTTTAAGGTAAGTTTGGAGGCTGCATTCTGTACCCTATATAGACGATCCAAAAGATATTCAGGAATCATTGCAGTAACCCAAGCAAATGAGAATCATGCTGCGGACAACCATGGCTTTAAAGGAAGATGGAAGTCTTCCAAAGAGGTTTCAGGAGAGCAAAGCAAGTACCTATTGTTTTATTGACATGAGTTTTGAGGTTTGGGCTGGCAAAAGGTTTATTTTGCCAGATTGAAATGGCAGTTTAAAACAGTACATACAGGTTTCAGTGTCAGGTCTGACACGTGCTCAGAATGCTCTTTAAGTGGGTGGCACAATCAGTGCTGCATGCCTACTTGTAGCATTTGATTTACAGACCCTGAACACAGATAGTGCCACTTACTAGGGACTTACAAGAAAATAAATATTCCAATCAGGTATAAGCCAATTCTACCATGGTTTAAGGAGAGAGCACAAGCACCTTAGCACTGGTTAGCAAGTGTGCAAAGTCTTACAAGCCACAAAAACAAAACGGGTCTAGAAAACAGAAGGGTGAAGGCAAAAGGTTTGGGGGTGACCCTGCAGATAGGGCCAAGTCCAACACCCAAAATTCCCCAAAACTGAAATCTTGACTTGTGCCTCAATCATGTTCCCAGCCCCCACAGTTACACCTCTCGATCAGGCACCCTGGTCTATACTTCTTTATGTATCCCCCTTATCACCTGCAGACAAACTCTCATACCCTTTCCTACCCTATCTCTGGTCTCCATGTCACATCAGATTCTTGCCTCCTGCATCCATTTTATTACAACTGACAACTTCCTGATGTCTCTCACTGGAACTGGATTCTATGGTCTGCTATTATCCACTTAAAAGATGAAGTGTGGCACATTTTAAGCACTGGTCATTACAAATTTTGACTTGTTATTCGGAAATCATTTCACAAAATACAATGTTCTTTTTATTTGGTTGCTTACAGATATCTGTGCGTCTTACATCTCCTATAAGGTTAAATGTTACAATAAAAAGCAATATTAGCATGCAGTGGATTTCCACAATAGCCAGTGTAAACCTATTCACAATTAAGAAAAAAAAGAATTGTGATTGATGTCTATTTGCTGTATTCCTTGGACTAATACAAGAGCCTTCTCAATGGACACACATATAGCGAGAGAGGGAGAATCTCTCCATGACAATTCACACCAATCACTAAATTTGTATTTGCTTAATTCCAGAGTGATATTTTTATGGACTAGATGGCATATCCCCCTGAAACGCACATTACCTTTCTTTAGCACTTTCATCTGATTATTCATGAACCAAAGTAGGACCAGTTGTCTACCCACCTAGCATTACATCCTCTCCCACTGTAGGACAATACATTTGTTAAATATAACTCAGAAGCAGAAGACTTAAAAATCATGACTATGTACAAATCATCCATAGCCTCTGTAATTAGTGTCTCTAAGGGAGATATTAAGCATAGAGAGACGAGAGCCCATTATAAATCAGCTGTTGATGCAGCAGAACTCGCTTTCCTTTGTGCTCCGTCGATACTGTTCAATAATGGATGAGGTGTAGATGAGCTTCAACAACAGCTAACACAATGGCATTTGATTGAACGCCAAGGACACCCACAATGTTCTTCAGGTTGGCGTTCTTCACAGTGTTGCCAGAAATATGCATCGCAAGAGGTTCCTGAGAGACTTCCCGCATTGATAGTTGCTACAGTCGGGTGACTAATGGAGTTGTTTTTTGGGAAATTGATTTGCAAGGGAAGTTGAAGGTGCATTGATTTCACATGTTGCATCATCCCAGAAACATTTCACTCACACTTGGTGGGATCAGTCCTAAATTTGGCAGGCATTGCTTTTTCAGATTATACTTGATAAAACATCTATAGTCCTGATAGACATAGCATAAAAATATCCACTCTAGCTGCTTCCTAAATTGCTTTCCTTAATTCATTTTCTAGCTGTCCAGTTAATTCAACAATTGTGCTGTAAACCACAGTAGGCTACTCTTACCAATGAGTTCTGCCCATTTACTACTCCAGTTTTTTTTCTTTCTTTTTGTTCACCCAGTTTCTAGATCTTTACTCTGGATGATTCTCACTACCAGTGTCTCACTCACAATAATTGCATAGTAAATTAGACTACGCATGTTTATCACCAGTGTCCACCTTTTAAGATAAGGCAGCTATCACATAGCTAGGGTAAGGGGCACTGGGCTCGTTACATGTGTGTGCACAAAAATGTACACATGTGTGCAGGTTGTGTGTCAGACACTACAGTTGTGTGCAGACTGTTAGCTGTACACAGGCAGCCTGCCTGTGGCAGTTTTAAATTGGAAATTTGATATTTCAAAATATCCCCTTTTGACAGTCCTGAGCCATCTTTTTAATATTAATGCCATCCATATGTACGCCTTATTGCCATAAAGGCATAGTGCATGATATTTAAAAGTAGGACATGTAAAATTAATGTTGAACATTTCCTTACAGTGAACAATCCCAATAAAAGGTTTTCACTTTAGCAAGGCTGACTACTGACATAAGGATTTATTGGGCTACATTGATATCAATCAAGCACTCAGGATATTCATATAGCTGCTAATCACCCACAAGGGTATCCAGGTGCTGGGGGTTCGGCTGCCAGGGTGGAGTCAGTCAAAAAACAAGTCATGAGTTCCTTTCTGAATTCCTGCAGGGAGGGAGAGGTCCGTAGGTGGAGTGGGAGGTTGGTTCTGGTCTTTGTGACAAGTTATTAGGAGGAGCGTCCACCATCTACATTTATTAAATGCTAAATTGGAATTGGTAGCAGTTAGAGAAATACTTTTTCAACAGATTATAATTATAGTTTAAAATCCATTTTAATGATAAAGTCAGATTTTTAAATTAAAATTTCGGAAATGCCAGTTTTTTAAAGTTTGTATTTCTCACTTTAAAGTTTCTAACATCTTTTTGTGAGTGAACAGCTACCTGGGCTGATAATGGCTCTTCAAATGGGAAATGTGTGCCAGGCGGGAGACAGAGTATCGATGGGAGTGTGTCTTCCTTACATGGTGGCTGTAGGACACTTCAAATGAATCTGCCTACAGCACACAGAAAGGAACCTGACACCAGGCCTGCCCCTGCAGTTGTTTCAGTAGCTAGGCAGGAGCAAAGCCTGGTGATAGGGAGGAGATTACCAGGATCAGTTTTAGGGTTAGGCAAAGGGGTGTCCCCCTCCCACAGGAAGGCACTAGGCATAAAAGTGTCATCCACAGAACCATAAGAAGTTTTATACAATGGTCCTAGATGGCAACAGCAGCAGCGCCATGGGCAGGTGGAAGGACACGCTACCTGATGCCTTAATGGGCTGATGACTCTGCCTGCATCTGACTCCCAGGACCAGATGGGTCTCTCTAGGGCCAGTGGCGCTGCCCCTTACACATCTTGAGGACGAAATGGGGGAAGACCTCGACTTCTATAGCAGGAGGAGAGTAGCACCAGGATCTAGGCAAAAGAGAAACTATTGCAGGGGAGTCTTTGAAACCAGATCCACACAGAATGTGCCCATTTTGAGGCCAGGAGTCCTGTAAAAATGTACCAAGTGGCTAGGGCCTGCCACCAGGAGCACAAAGAGTAAGAAAAGAAGCCCAATGGGTCCTGAGTTATGTACATTTAAATATTTGCCCATTTAAACATGCCTTTTCTCAGAACGGAGCAGGTGGGCTCCGCCACAATGTCTTCAAATACCCTGAGTGTAGGGCCAAACCCCTGGTGGATGATGCAACACTTTTTGTTAACTTGCCCAGTGAGGGAGCATGCATGAAGCCCAGACTCTTATTGGGATCCCATTCCCCAGGCTGACACCAACTTAAACGTGGCTAGGAACCCGATTCCTGAGCCTCCGAAGTTCAAGGCATGGTCCCAGGACCCCATTCCTGGATTTCAAAGACCAAGGCAGGAGGGTGGACCGCCACCGCCCTCTACTGTATCAGATTGCTGCATGAGCATAGAGGCCCGGACCAGCTGCAGTCCACCTGTGAGGACGTAGCTGGGTAAATGGACAGATGTGCTCCCACACCTGTATGGGCTGGTGTTGGATGCATGGAGAGCCGGCTGGCCAGCTGGTGAAGGGCACCCCGCACTGCCCCCAACAATTATAGCCGCTGTGGAGGCCCCGGTTGAGATCGGGCCTACGATTGCCAAGAAAACGAGAAAAAAGGCAAAGAAGAAGAAACACAGCACAAAGCCACTTACCTAATTCTAACCCAGTGGGAAAAGCCACTCATCATTTCTTCATCTTTTCCCTACCTGGAGGACATATTTTGCATCTCATTTTCTTCTTTGCAGTGCCCAAAGGAATGTCACGGGCTCTCGGAGGAGCAACAGCCCTACAGGAATTGTTTTAACCCCATGTCTCCCAGGACCTGGGGAGGCTTTGGAGCATTTTTTGAAGCACTCAGAATTGGAGCTTTTATTTTACAGTTTTGAGTGCAGAAGCTCTTTGTGGTTAGTTCTTTGCCTGCATTTCGTGTAACCAAAATGTGTTAAAAAGGAAAAGTCAGAAAGATGTTATGGTGCTTTTAAATGTTTTATTTAAATGGTTGACAATACTTTTCTGATAAACATCCCTGTGCTTTAATTGACAGTAGTGTTAGCATTTAAATGTGGTTAAATGTGGTTATTGGATCCAGTGATTTAATGGTGGTTTTTAACATGTAGATATTGTTCCTATAATATAGTGACCCCATGACAAAGCTAATACACTTGGTTTGTCTTAAATTATAATATAGTAACCCCTTAACAAAGTCAGTAGGTTTGCATATATATTGATGTTAAAATGACACCCCCTATATTGGGATGTTCTACATGGTGTGGGGGGGAGGGTACTATAATTTTTGGGGTCATGACTTTGTAGTGGCCAAATGTGATTTCAGAATGTTTCCAAGGTAATTCCAGCTTCCTGATTTATTTATTTGTAAATGAATGTGTAGTATTTAGCAGTGTGTGTTATAAATGTACTTTTCCTCTTTGAAAGAAAAATCACTGACTGGGCAATTGTTAATTGTGTGTTATTTACTGTGTGCCAGAGAATGGTGATTAACGGCTCACGCCACCTCCCCTCAGTAGGCCTTGGATTGCTGTGCTTTGCTACCCTGAGAGAGTCAAGTACTACGATGGGGTGCGTAGTTTCCAAGTTTTAGTACAAGTTTCAAGTTTAGTAATTAAGACCAATGCTGAGTTCAATGAAAAACAAGAAAAAAAGAGAAAAACACAAAATCGTCACTGGCGTACATTATCAGTAATAATTTAGAAAAGGTTAATGAATGAGCAAAAAAAATTAAAAATGTTATAGGAGACAAATTCTTTCAGAGATGATAATATTAAAGTAATCTCCGACAGGAGATGATTGAGGACATATTGCTTGTGCATGCCTCATATCCTGCACAACTAATTACCCAATTTCTTACAGCTATTGCAGTTGCATATCATCACACACTGCACTTTGTTCACTGACTACTATTAAAAGGGAAACAACCTTTACAACGCAACTTTTACAACGCACTACCATTACAACGAAACTTTTACAACGCAACAGCCATTACAACGCATGCCATTACAACGCAACCATTACAACGCATGACACTACAATGCATACCACTACAACGCATGTCATTACAACGCAGTCATTACAACGCATACCATTAAAACGCATAGCATTACAGCACATAGTACCCTTACACTATCCAACACTTACCCTACTATTGCACCCCCTGGAGTTAGAATAGTAATTTTTACCCCTACACTATCCAACACGTACCCTACTATTACACCCCCTGGAGCTAGAATAGTAATTTTTACCCCTACACTATCCAACACTTACCCTACTATTGCACCCCCTGGAGTTAGAATAGTAATCTTTACCCCTACCCTATCCAACACTTACCCTACTATTGCACCCCCTGGAGTTAGAATAGTAATTTTTACCCCTACACTATCCAACACTTACCCTAATATTGCACCCCCTGGAGTTAGAATAGTAATTTTTACCCCTACACTATCCAACACTTACCCTACTATTGCACCCCCTGGAGTTAGAATAGTAATTTTTACCCCTACACTATCCAACACTTACCCTACTATTGCACCCCCTGGAGTTAGAATAGTAATTTTTACCCCTACACTATCCAACACTTTCCCTACTGTTGCACCCCCCTGGAGTTAGATTAGTAATTTTTACCCCTACACTATCCTATACTTACCTTACATGCAATGTAATGTTATGCGTTGTAATGGTATGCGTTGGAAAAGTAGTATGCGATGTAATGGAATGCGTTGTAAAGGTAGTTTTTAAAAATTTGTTGTAATGGCATGCGTTGTAATGGAATGCGTTCTAATGGATGTTGCGTTGTAAAAAATGTGTTGTAAAGGTGTGCGTTGTAAAAGTATGCGTTGTAACGTCATACATCCCTATTAAAAATGCCAAATATATGATAGAATGAATATTACCTGTCTTATATGTTAAAAGTTAAAAATTTCAATACGTCTAGAATGTCTTTGCTTACAGCCATATTCCTTATAGCATACATGCGGTTTTGACTATTTGCCATGAACTAAAGTATTACTATCTGCCACATCTGTCATTTTCAATGTGCTGTCTGTAATTCCAAAATTCTTCATTACTTTGTTTCCAAACCTCCCAATTTCATATCACGAAGCCCTTATCCCTTAACTGTTATTGACTCATCTTGGCTATTCCCTATAAATCAACTATCTAAATGCTTCTAGAACCTTGCAATTCCTGGAAATAAGGAAGGTTCAGATTTTAAGGGAGAGCTGCATAGTCTCCACTGTGTTCTTCTTTCACAGTCCCCTCCATTCCTGAGTACCAAGTCTACTCTCTCAGATTCTTTAAGGCTGGTTAGTCATACAGTGCGGGGTACCCTGTACTATTGTTAAAGACCCTACCTCCCAGCATGTTAGCAGGAAGTAAAATAACAGCACCTATGTTTCATTACTATGACGTGTTTCTCTGCATAGTTGCAATCGCTCATTTTGAACTGCAGCCTTGAGGCATGAACTAAGAAATTAAGAATATAGCATATTTCGTGTAAAGTTGCACTTTACTTTCTACAACTGTCAGGTATAACAACCAGATTATCTTTATGTCAAAGGTACCATATTCTAAGATCTAATTTTGAAACACAGCCCTGCACTGAATATGAGTGGCAGAGTTGTTTTGTTTCTAAATGTATGTTTATTACAAGACTACTTGGTTCTGCATTGTTTAGGTCTGATTTTAAAATATTACCTTTGGTACATGACATTGTGTGGTAACCCAAGCCACAGGGGTACCCCTTAGGAAGCGGTGTGAAAAGGAAAAGGTGTGGGTGTAAAACCCTCTCTCCAGTACTTAGAGGAAATCTTCAATACTCCTCACTCTACTGTCCTCACCTTTAATGCCATGGTCCACCAACACTCACAGACACCTCCTCGCCTCTTCCATTAGCCCATTTGAACTCAAAAGCTCTCTAGGGAGCCGTGATTGATCTGTGCTCAGATACATTGCAGGCATTTGTAAACTCAGCATAGACAATCCATGCATTTCTTACCACTAAAAAGACAAGGAGAATTGATGCCTCTACCAGCATACTCAACGTATTCCACAAGCTCCTACCCATCAACTACTAAATTCTCTACAATAGGTAAACCCCTTCCGATAGAACAAAATTATGCTAGCAGTTATTGCTAGGGGGAAAATCTTTGCATGCACTACAACCAGTACCTTTCCTCGCTGCAGTACCCTAAGTGCAACAGGTGTGCCCAGACATGGGCCCTGTTCTTGCTGTGCAACAGGACTAAAGCTGCTCTCCACCGATGAGGCCAACAAAGCTGAAAATGTTCCATGCTTGGTGGTATTCCTTTCAGCGGAGACCCAGCTGGACGTTTCGGGCTGTACTGTTCCTAGTCACATTAGCTGCCCTTTCTCCTTGTTTATGTATGCAGTAGTCGCCTGTCCTCTCCGAGCTTGTGCTGCGTTCCTTATCAACTGGCCCAGAATCTGCAGTTCATTTCTGATCGTTTATGCTTGAGAGACAACTTGAACACCTGGGTCAAAGAATAGATGCAGATATGGACAATACTAACTGTACCCAACCGACAAAAACTCACCAATAAAACAAGCCACAGTTCTGCCCTTCTTTCAGCCTTGATGTCTGGATGTTGTGTTCTCAGTCTCTGAATATGAGCTTGTGTGGTCTGACCACCTGTTCATTCTTTTCAACCTAGGTTGGAAATTTGCCTTAGTAGCAAGACAATGGCGGCTTCCAGCTGCACTAGGTGCAGAAACCTTGAAAAGAACACCGCAGTTGCCGTCTCACAGCTGTTATCCGCCCTGCCCATCCTCCCACCAGCTCTTCCATGGGCACCCTATTCAATTAGAAGTAACGATTACAAATAGAGCAATGAAAGTACGCTTCCTAAATTCCAGCCGGAAGAGAGGTGTCTTATAGATAATTTCTAGTTAGAAACATATTCGTCTATTAACATGAACCTTTTGCAGTTACGACAATAACTCTCTGATGTACAGAACTATGTTTTCCTGACATATGCCAAACTATGCCTCAACTCAACGGCTCCTTTTTGTTACCTGTACTATCCATAATATTCATAATGTGTTTATTTCTCATTGATATCGCACACAGCAAATAGTGCATTGTTTGTTTTGTGATGGCATGTTGTTCTCGAAAACCTCTGGAGGAATCTTTAGTTACTTGTCAAGGCTCTTTCTACTCGATCGCTATAGGCAGTTCATTTATGAGTCTATTCATTTATTTAAGCAGATTTGCTTTGACAACTTTGATAACATTAGGTCAGAAGGGGCATAAATAGGCTTTTAGCGGAATAAAAAGACATTTTCTAATGCTGTGTTATGATTCAATTATGTATTGATACATTTGCTCACATCATGCTGACTGTTCGATTTCCATTACTTTCTATTGGGAAAATGAATCTAAGGGCCCTCACTTTGGGGGTGAACCAGACTCTTTTCTAAGCCTCCTGTGACACCTCCTGATTTTGGCACACACTAGACTTAGGGCCCGATTACGATGCCGCAGGAAGTGGCTCCAATCCTTGCTCGGAGCCATTACTACTGCATCGTAATCTCCCGTTAATAATAATAATAATAATACTGAGTTTTATAGAGCGCAACAGCTACCTCCGTAGGAAGTGTCCCGGCGCTGGCATGGGCAGTGAGAGTCATAGTGCAAGAGAGAAGAGATTTATTGCGTGAAAAGCCATGTTTTCAATAGGCTTCTGAAGCAAGGTTCAGAGGGTGCTTGTTGGATTTCCTGTGGCAAGGTGTTCCATAGCCGTGCCGTACTTACGGAAAAAGTTCTTCCACCTAAGCGCGCCCTTTTCACTCGAGGAACGTGGAGATGGACCTTATAGCTAGACCTTAGGAGTCTGGCCTGAGAATATCTAGGCAGCCGTTTTTTTAAGTAGTTTGGGCAGGTCCCATGAAGGGCTCTGTAGGCCAAGGTGAGCGCCTTGAATTTTATGCGACTTGCCACAGGCAACCAGTGTAGCATGCGCAAATGGGGAGAAATGTGATGTCTAAAAGGGACCTGCCTGAGTAATCTAGCCGCTGAATTCTGCACGATTTGCATCTTTTGCAGCAAAAACTTCGGAAGGCCTAAATAGAGGCCATTGGCATAGTCAAGCCTTGAAGTGACTGTGGCATGGATAATCGTTTTGCGGCAGCTCACTGGGAGCAGTCGGAGAAATCTGCGTAGGCTCCTCAGTTTACCAATGCATCCTCCGACGACCTTCTGTATCTGGGGAGCAAAGGATAGGCCATTATCCCATGTAACCCCCAAATTCTTTGCCTTTATGCTCGGAGATGGAGCGGGACCCATCTCTTCCGGCCACCAAAACTCAGCGGGGGGGTGGTCGCTTGTGCCAAAGAAGATCACCTCCGTTTTGCCTGCGTTCAATTTCAGTTTGTTGGTATTCATCCAACAGGCCACGTCGCGGAGGCAGCCCTTGCAATTAGAAAATGCTGCCTCCGAAACCTCAGAGAATGGGAAGACCAGCTGGGTGTCATCAGCGTAGGAAATTGCAGTGACTCCCCAATTGGCAATCAGTGTGAACAGCGGGGCCAAGTAAATATTAAAAAGCAGCGGGCTCAGGGCGGAGCCCTGCGGGACCCCGCAGTTCAGACTCCTGGAATCTGAGGAGAAGGTTCAGATTCATATTTGACTGACCCATTTGGATGGAGTCGGTCAGAAATTAATCTGAACTGGATTTCCAAATGGCTTCCGACGGGCTAGCCCGTCTGCCATTTGGAAAGCCGCCTGTGCTTTTTTCGCCCAAGGGATTACAATGTCGGTTTCCGACAGCTTTTCTGTGCCGACCTTTCAGACACAGAAAGGCAGTCAGAAGTCGACTTTGGGGGGCCCCAGGAGGGCCCCCATGGGTGCAAGGCCTCCAGATGGTGGCCACCTGTTGATCCCATTACTCCATGGCAGGCACCTGGGATGAACTCCACCTCTTCTCTTTACACCGAGAGCATGCATTCTAGTCGGTTTGTAAAGAATAGGAGTGAGACCGAACAGTGTTCGTCACATCCTACTTTCTGGGTTGGGACCGCCAACAGGAGATTGGTCGGTCCCAGTTCCCAAACAATGTCGGACAGACTCGGGTCCATGTGACATCGTAATCGGGCCCTCAGTCTGTTTTCACGATGTTGCTCATTGCTGCATCTGTTTTAAATGTTGTGTCTTTATAGCGATTGATTTCTATGTTTTATGAATGATTTACTGAAACTACTATATTTTTGCCTTCTGTATTGCACTTTATTACTTTAGATAAACCTTCATGGTTTCTAATTTAGTGATGTAGAACATTTTTGAGGCAGTTCTTATTTACTGGTTGTATTCCAAAATGCTGATTCGACTCTTATCTTAGGGACACATTACCCTATCCGTTACTGAGGACAGCACTGTCTCCAACACCACATGGGAGCTTCATCTCAATCATGCAGATTATCTGAAAGCTAGCCCCCATAGGTTCGAATTGAAACTCATATTGACTTATTTCTTCTGACTGAAAACTGAACCTGCCGATGTGAAAACTCCTCTATTGTGCTTATACTCACACATTTACCCACTTGAACTATACAAAATCCCGACCTTTTGCCGGACGACAGTGTGTTCAGGGCAGAATGTGCTTGCTGGTGTAGCCTGCCTCCCAAACCTGATTATAGCACCAGAAATCCACAGACAGCAAAGATTACTATGCTTCATGTTGTAATAACCAAATAAATAGGAAAGTTCAAGTCAGGCAGGGATGCTAGCTTGCAGACAGAGCAGCTTCAGAAGAGGGCTTATCTCTAGAAAGGCACAATTTCAGGCTCCTGGTAATCCTTAGTAAGGGCAAAGAGTGCAGGAGCAAATCCTCTGAAAAGGTAACAGTATAATCTGACATAAGCTTTCTCCTGTCTCTCAAGATGTCAGTTTGTATGTAGGCTGTCATTCCTGTCCTCATTTTGTTTGCTGTCCTGTATGTGGTGCATCAGTTTCCTTTGCTTGGTAGGGAAGTAGTCTGGGTGGTGCGAGAGATGGTAGACAGGAAGAAATGTACTACATCAGCAGCCATAGGGTCAGAGTGGCTTAAAGGGCAACCAGGTAGAGCATGACAGGCTGGTCGTATAGGTCAGTGTGTATAGTTTTTTGGGGCTACTTGTGAGCCTGTTTGTTGTCTGCTGGGCCTGTTTGTTTCTGTAGATTTCTCTCCTGCTATCAAAACAAACATTGCTTGCAGAAAGTTCATGTAGTGTATGGCATGTAAGACATTTATACAGAGTGTATTACAAGTTAAAAACTGCCTCACTTTGTACATATGGGGCAATTTTTTAGCTTTATTATGGAGGTCACTTTTATTTTGGTGCTGGGGTGAATTTTCTGTACCAGTCCGACCCTGAGCAGTCGGGCACTGAATGGTCATGAACAAATTAATTTACATTCCAGTAGTGTCAAATCTTTCCTGCCCAAAAATGTGCTACAATTCACGGTTTAATTCCACAGTAAAATAATTATATGTTTTGTATTATAAACTATACATCATTAAAAGAACATATTCACCATGTGGCTGCCCTCAAGAACCTGTGCCTTCTGGAACAGGGATTAGCCAAAGTCATGTAGGGGACCTTTCCGTGTTAGTCTGGGGAGATCTTCGCTGACTGAGGCCCATTCACTAAACACCTTGCAAAGTTTTGGTAACACAAATGTACAATCTTTTGTGTTATAGGCATGTAATGAATATATCTACTACCCTACCCCTGCCACCCTGATGACTGAGAGATTTTCAGCATTATTGAATATATCAAATTTCAGGTGCTAACCACCAAAACTACAGACCAATATTCTCTAAACTTGAAAAAAATCAATAAAACAGGAAATCAGTGGGACTTGTAGAGTGCGGCTTCCCACCCCGGGGGTCTCCAGGGGCTGGACCTATGTGCGGACTGTTGGGCTATGCCTTTTCAGCGGTACTAATGATTGAAAATAAAATCTAGCGTGCTGGGGTGTGTATAACAACCCGATTCCACTTTGAGTGCTGATGGAAGGGGGAGTGTCAATGATTTGCCATCTCTATTTTTTCTCCTTCCCCAGCTAGACGAATCCCTGTTCAGAAAACATATGGTGGATCTTGAGCGTTCATGTGCTTCAATTATGTCTCACCAGCCGCGGTCCATGCAGGTAACAGCGGTGGTGCTGTGGGACCAGGTTGAGGGAGATTTCGAGGGACGATGGCAAGTGAAAATTAAGTAAATAGTTAATTTTCCCTCTGCATCATCCGTCGGAATCCCCCCAACCTGCCCCACTGCCCCACCATTGTTACCTGCACGGACCACGGCTGTTTCTGACATCATCAGGGCCGTAGCGGGCACCAGGCGTTTCCCCGGTGGGCCAGAAGGGTGGGGGCCGGTTTTGGACAGGTGTGGGCCATTTTTGTTACTGGGGACCGGTTTTGCAATAATTGCCAGGGCTGGTTTACGATCCCAGCCCGGCCCTGGACATAATAATCAATGAAACAACAATAATTGACAGGAAAGATAGGCTTTGTTGTACAGCGTGAGTTTATTTGCATTACCCTTACATTCACAAGCTTTACAACTCCAGGATGAAATCTCAATGCAATTCTATAATTATCCTCAAGATTCTTAGCAATCACCTATAAATAATCAGTATAAAACCCGTAGCATACAAAATCAGCCAAAGCTATAAATACAAATTCATTACTGGCTGTCGCAAAATTAATTTTCGAACAATGTCACATTATTTTCTTCAAATGTTTAACAACTTGAAAACACTACATTTCAGATTGGCCGTATTTTAACCACTCCAATGATTGTGTCTGAGACAATTAAGTCAAAAAAGTTGTTCGTTAAATAATGCATTATCTCAAGTCTACCATTATAATGTATCCACAATGGTAACAGAGGTTCTTTTTCCAGAGAATAATAAAAGTTCTCTGATACCTGTCCACAGCAATCCCACCATTGATCATGCAATACTGATGGAAAGCTCAAACAACAGGCGGGCTTTTTGTGCACCTGTTCTTCACTGCTCTAATCATGTGTCACTAACCACAGTGAAAATGACAGACTCAAAGAAATGGAATCATCTAGGTGTCCAGGGACATATTCCATTTTTTCAAAGGTAATTATTGTCCTGTATCCTTTTCAACATGTGTGTCATTTGCAAATAAAAAAAAAGTGCTGGGGCTCTGGTCCGGAAGCAGCTTTGACTAGCCCACTTCTCCTGTTAGTACAGCCTAACAAAGAACCAACAAACCCTACAAGTGGGGTGGAGATGTGGTGAAATGCCAACCTCGGAGCTGGGGAACCCGGTTTGAGCCTCAGCATTGGCTTAACCTCCTGTGATTCAGGGCAAATCACCCTGCGCTTACAAAAAATGAATGTGTCCTTAACTGGTGCTCAAGCACCGGTGTTGGTGCTTAAGAAGCACCGGCAACCACTAGCTCAAATTAAGCACTGCCCTCAGTCCCACTTTCACGAGCAGTCCAATGTGAACTTTACATGTATGATCAGGGGCTTAGCTTGATCAGCAAAACTGGTGGGGGGGGGCCTGTGAGCGGCAGTTTTTAGAGGTTATTGGGCAGTGGAAAGGGAGATGAATGCAGATTAGTAGGGGTATTAAGTGAGAGAAAACACAATATTTTGTAAAATAAGCATAATTTTTTAAGACTTTCAAAATAGAGAGAAGAGGGCGTGTGCAAGGGATTTGGTCTTTGAGTATTAAAAAATTCCTGGTGAAATCTGACAGACACCTCACAATACCCGACTGAAAGCCTCTGTACTGAATTATTCACCTGCAAATATATTTATTAGGTGGTGGTATACCACCCCAAACACCCCCCTGAACTACGCCCCTGTGTAAGCTGATGAGCCACAAATCCACTTCCGCTTTGAGAGTGGACCAGAATTTCCAAATAACATCATCTCAAGCTTATCCCATGTGTTCCTCTGAATGTAGGAGAGGCTTCGGTGAGAGTGGATCCAAAACAGAGATTCTAGTGATCAGAGATTCAAAGTTTGATTCAAAACTGTTTGTCTAATCTCCAGGCCTTGTAACTCATCCCACTGTCTCAGCCGAAGTAAGCTCATTGATAATTCTTTTGAACAAACTTACTTTTTCTCCCCATATCAGTGTTGTGGCAAAGGGTTTAAACACACAGCACTCGATTATGCCAAAAATCCACTCACTTTGTCATGCTGGCCACGGAATCAAACAGGAAGCAGTCCTTGTATGCCTCGACTGTTGTGATATCATCTAGGCGGTCTACATTTTTATTAATGCCTTATGCAAGATCCCATCATACCAACCCTTTAGGCAGTCCACTGGCTCCCAGTAGATATCAGGATTCTAATTCTAAAACGCGTATTTGGTCAATGAGCTGAACCCAACTATGGGGCATATTATCAACGGCCAGCGCTAATTATCGCTGGCCGTGCTTAGCGATAATTTTATTATCGCAGGCTATCTCTGGTATTTATCGCCCTGGTAGCGCGTTAATAAAAACTCGTTACTCCAGGGCCATAAAAATTACAGAGATAGCGAGGTTATCGCCGTTTTGCAGCGATGTTCCCTGCAAAATGGCGATAACCTTACTGAAACGACCCACTGGGTCGTATCAGCATAATCCACCCCAATGTTAGGGATAGGTAAGTCTGCATTTTAGCAGTTTCTCCTAAAACTAACGTGTGCTAAAATGCTGGGGCAGCCTTGTACAAATCACGATGTGCACATCAGCGATGTTTGCAAGGTTGTCCATCCGGGGTACGCCCAGTAACGCCCACTTTGCATCTCATTAGAGATGCAAAGGGAGGCGTTGGGAAAAAGAGTGCTAACATGCGATTATGCATGTTAGCACCCTCTTGTAAATAGGGTGACGTTTTATCTCCACTTTTTTGGCTTTTAAGCCAAAAAAGTGGAGATAAAGCCCATGTAAATATTCCCCTATGGCAGTTCAGAAACTCCTGAAAACACAATGGCAGAATCATCAATATTTCACGCAACGAATGGCAGCAAGACACCTTGCTGTGCTGTGCTGTGCTGCGCTGCGTGAAAGAGAGAAGTACAAATGCAGCACATGTAGAAAGCGGAAAAACAAGGAGAAATAAAGATATTTCTCCTCGATACGCCTAGGCATAGCATTTTGCTGCACTCCCAGGTCTACTACTCATGGTAAATTTGGGAATGCACCAAAATCCATGGGTGGATAAGTGGGAACACCCATGCTCCACCCATAGAACGCCTCTCTGGGGCAGAGTAATGCAAGGCAGCAACTTGCGCTGACTTGCGATACACAAGATTTGCCAAGCACAGCAAGGTGGCCTTGCGTGGCTTGGTAAATCTGACTTTAGTGTTGCGTTGCCCTTGTATTGCCTTGTGTGACATAAAGGCAATGGAACACTTTCTTAAATCTGGCCGATAACGTTTGAACTTTCCTTTAACTGAACATAGCATAGAACTGGGATTGTGGTTGAACAATATCGTATGCCGTTACTCTCCTTCTCTCGATGAGACTCCAGCTCCCCATCCAACCATTAGGCTGTATTTCCTTGTCCGTCAGCATTTTAATGCCCCCAAAAGGTGACATATAGTGCTATGCAAAGAAACTCAAAATATTATGACATAATTAAATATTTGGGACTGTCTGACTAGCAGGCATTTCACCATCAGGTAATAGTTTAGCATCTCAGTCGCATTGGCTGCATAAAACACTAGATCCACCCTTCAACATCAAGTATTAGCTGAAGAAGCCTTGTGGATGCTCCCTGGAGGATGTTACCTCTACGCAGCTAAGTAGGGGACAATGGTCCAGCTTAGGACCGGTGTTTCATAATATTTTACTGAATCCCATTTAAGTGGCTCATATACAATCTGAAGTATAAACGTACTGTTCCAGTTACTATATCATAAGCAGGTAATCTCCAAATATGTCTTTTGTAGGTAAACTACTAGGCTTGTTCAATTATCCTACGTTCATGGTGTTTTTTAGATAGTTTTGGCATGAAGTATGTTCTGAACCATAGTAGGGTGCTCAAGTCTTATATATTTTTTCACACAGGAGAAGAAAATTTGCTGGCAATTTTGAAACGAAGATGGTGGAAATACATGATATTGGGGATTATCGATATTGAAGCCAAATATCTGGTCGTCAAGTCGTACCAGTACACAAACCTAACCAGCATACAGGTAAGTTGCCAGCCTTTAAAAACTTAATTGCTCATTGCTCACTCAGAAGTCTCTACAGGTCTACTCTGTGGCATAGCTGGGGGATGTGGTTCACCCTCGGTGCCACTCTTTTTGGGGGCTGAGGCGGTGGGCAAGTTGTCTGTCGACTAACATCCCCCCCCCTCAGGAATAAGTCATCTGTCGACCCTCCCCGGCTCTTACCTGCACCAGGCGGTAAACTATTGGTCTGCCCCGGTAGCAATAGGTCCAGCTACGCCACTGTGCCTACTTATCTTTATGCCTTTCCATCACACATTTTGTCCTATGACTTATTAAACAGGCTAACTTTGCTACATTCTTGGAAAGAAATTGTTTTGCATAAGTATATTTGCTAATAAAATGTCTTATAAAAGTAGTACATGGTGCATCGGAGAGGCAACTGATTTGATTTTACCCTCATAGAGGCATCCATATTTTCTCATTTGTAACTGTCTTTGTAACTTTGACTCTATGAACATTATATTCCATGGCACCTCCTTCATAGAACTAATTAACATACACGTTTTAGTGAGATTAGCAAGTAGAATGTACTGCTCAACGGTAGATATTAAGGGGTAGATCTACTTTGTCTAGGACACAAACCAATCAGTGATTAATTGGTCACAGAGCAAAACGTACATTCTAAGGATGTCACTAAAGCTTCTACCTCGTAACTCCTATGTAGGAGGAAGAAGGTACTTTGCGACCCTTTATGGTTGCCTACAAATGAGATGGAGGTCTTTGAAGGATAGCACACATCGATACCCGCATAAATGTTCCCTACATGTGAACATCACATCCAGGGAAAGACATCAGGGAGGTGGGTGGAATATGCAGTGGCCAGGCACATCCATGTGCTAGTTAGTGCTGGAAGAGCATGGATGTTGCAACATGAAGGGTGGGATTGTTTTTAAAGTCTGTGGAGTACTTAGTAACCTTGATATATGCGAAGGCCAGTAGCGTCTCTGACATACCTTAATATTGACAATTTCTAATTCAGTTCAATCATTTTGGCATACCCCATAAATATTAAATCAACAATTTCAGTGGGACAAAATATTGAGGAGAGAATATTGGAAATAAAATATCGTCAGGTAAGAACATTTAGATTTTCTATACCGAACTCCACATTTATGTAGCTATGTGGTACATATATCTTCAGGGTACATTGATGTGGCGTTAGAAACAGTAAATCTATAATCCCCTATATGCACATACCTTTTGATATTTTTCCCTTGATATTCTGCCCTGATATTAGTGTGCCACAATATTGTTGGTGTCGAAATTTAGTAGTACAATCATCAAATATGGTCCTCTAATAGACACCAGCAGTGTTTTGTAGTGACCCAAATGTGGAAGCTCATAAACTTATGTAACAATCGATCTCTACATACAATTGTGTCTTCCTAAAACCCAGAAAATCTGAAACAATAAATATATTTTATCTCACATTCATTTGCACATGTTCACCCCCTTTATCGTATTAGAAGAACATTTTATAATTTAATGTCTGCTCAGCAGATTTCTAATTTTTCGTTTGTTAAATCATGCATCCTATTGTTACATGTGATGGAGCATAGATGTTATTTTTCATCTATCTCTACAATTTTACCCTGAAAATATATTTGTGACATTATTTTACGATATGACAAATGTGTGTCAGGTTATCAAGATAAAAAACACACAAGTGAAACTCTATTTAGAAAACTGCATTGTAAAAGCATGCAGAATGTTAGACGGCAGTTTTTGGTAACACTTAACAGTCATTAAGCTAATGTGAATTTTAACAATTGTATTGTCATATGTTTTCATGCATAGATGATTATGGTAAATATAGGATAACAGAACATTTTCTGATGTGTTAGGAAAACGGTTAATAACACTAGAATGTGAACACTGGCATTGACGAAGAAAATATATGTTACACAAAGTGATGCTATAATTTGTGCTTCATAAAGGTTTATTTCAAATGTGCTTTCAAATCCTGAATAATGTATTAACTTTTAACGTGCAAAGAAACATACAAAATTATATGTGAAATAACATTGAAGTGTTATTATAAAAATATTTTATAGGTTCCTTATACTTACATGAATTAATTGCAATTCATACAGAGATAATATTAATCTGCCTAATTGAAGAACTAATGTACTGTTATGAATAATGTGAGATTCATATTTTAGCATAAATTCATCGTGCACAAGCAGTGTTTCATAAATGCCTCAAAACTTGCTTCCTCTCCTAGTATGAACTTACGAACTGAATAGTCAAAAGCCTATGGGAACCTTAGGTAAAGTTTCTACTTGTGCCCTAACACTCAACTGATTTTGTTCACGTTTGTAGCATACTTGACTAGATTTGCAACAACATTTTTATTTCCTAGAGCACAATGCTTGGGAAAGGACTGACAAGGGATGAGAACATTGACTTGTCTACTTCCTGAGTGTCACAGCCAATCATATGACAAAAGAACGGTGGTCTTAAGGAAAATGCAAAGTAATGGATTACTTAGGGGCATGTGTATCAAATACTGTTTTTGCGAATATCAAATAGCAATTTTTAGAGAATCGCTATTTGAAAATTGCAAAACAGGATGTAATAAAAAATTAGCAAATATTTTGCGATTACTTGGCATTCCTTAATTGAATGGAAAGACATTCGCAATCTGCGAGTACCCATTAGGTACTCGCAAATTGTGAATGCAATTTCAAGGGTGCAAGAGTGTCATAAGGACACCCTGTTGCACCCCTGAAATGAGCATGTGTGCACCTGTGGTGCACATACATGCCCTAAGGGCATGTATGTGCACCACATGGCACTTTTGAAAAATGACAAAAAGTGAATTTTTCAAAGTAATCGCAAATTACCACCAACTTGAAGTTGGTGGTAATTTACGACTTCTTAAGGAGAAATCGCACACCTTGGGTGCTTTCTACATCACATTTAAGGAATCGCAATTTGCAAATCCTTAAAAGCATTTGCAAAATAGGGAATATCAAATTTTGCGATTCCCTATTTTGCAAGGGCCTTTTGGGATGATAAATCCCGAAAGGCTTTTTCCCGTTCGCAAATGGGACGATTCTGTGAATTGGCCCGTTTGCGAACAGGAAATGGGCTTCATGCATATGTCCCGAAATTTTTCCTCATTTGTATACATTACCTACTACATCATCTCATCCTATCGAAAACTGACCAATGGGACAGAGTGATCCGTCAAATTTGGTGATATCAAGGTGTGTAAACCTGGAATCGATGGAGTATAATTGCCTAATAAGGAGGAGTCAGTAGAATTGTAGTGATGCTTTAAATTGTAGGGTGTCACACTAGAAAGATTGGATTAGTTGACTAACCTTTAAGTGTGTCACCAGGACTACCTCTTAGTGGTCTGTCCAGAATTGTATGGAAGACACTAGTGAGAATAATTTGTTAGGGTTATCTTGTTATATTTGTATGTTGTTTTTGTTTATGTACAGAATGGTGTGATATATGTCATCTTCCATGTTTATTTAATTGATTAGGTGCTATTGTCCATGTAGGATATAACTTTGGTCTGACACATTCATCAAGAATTATAATTGCGGAAAGGGTAAATTAAATGTACTCTACTCAGTAACTGTTTTGTATTTATTCCTTTATACCATTTGTCTTGTTTATAAACTGTGAATATGGGCAGTTCCTATCTTGTCTATCTCTCTCTACCCATCTTGCGGTACGGAGACTGCCGATTTGGACTTCCAGAAACAATGTGAACTGTGACGAAATACTGTGTTTGCTACCGTGTGGTATGCTTGCTCAGTAGAACCTTTTCGGCTGAAAGGGTTCCTACAGGCCGCTGTGGCATTGATGCTGCAGTGCGGACAGAGGCAGACAATTCTGCCTCTGTCTGAAATCTACTGAACTTTCATTAATTGGGTTGGTATAAGAAACAACTGATTTTCGTATATATTTACTTTCTTAGATTAAAATCTCCCTCGGCTGGGGAAGATAGTTCCCTTAATGTCTGGAATTCACAAGCTTGTTAATGCTTAATAAATCTTATCGAATAGAATTATATGAAAAGTATTTGAAGCCAGATGAAAATACAATTCAATATAGTATATTATGCTGATTCTGTTTCATTATTTGATGTGGCTACATTAATCTGATCTATGATCAAATAATTGGGTGGTAAAAATTACCTGGAAGGTTATTTTGACTTATTGAATACTAACAATTATCTTACTCCTGACCTTCATATGATAATTGTTCATCCCCTAAGTATTCTAGTCCGTTTCAGCACAGAACAAGATGCATCAGAGAACCTAATTGGTTTAGTATGGTAGCTGAGGTTATTCTGAGATAAGGGAAACTGGATCAATCAAAATAATTTATGAGGCCCAACACTCCTGGCCACATTGGGTAGATTTCTCTTAACTGCGAGGCAGGACAGCTATACCAGTTCACCATCCTGGAGCAAGAAAAACAGAGTTGAAGTACCATGAATCTTTCCAAACCTACATGGAAAAACACACATTAGGAAATGAACACTACATCCACTAATCTGTATGGCTTGAACTGGCTGACTGGGAGTAGAGAAACCGTGCTTTGTCTGTACGACGCCAGCATGTTATCAGTCACTGGTCTTGATGCCCTTCTCTGCCTGAGCTGACTAAGAAGGTTGAAAACACTGCATTTTATACTGTTTCACAGACTACAATGTGAAAATTAGCCTTGTGAACCTTGATGTTGTGTGCGAACAAAGTCATGGGAATTTTTATCTATATGAGTCCATGAAAGGAAATACTACACCTAGGCACACTACATTAGTAACTGAAATAAAAGCACACTAGCATACTACAATAGAGGGTGATAAGCATGAGTTCAGTGAAAGAAAGCAGCATTTATAATGCTTTTCTCAAAGATGATTGGGATCCTTTGGTCATATAGGAATGATCAAAAGGTGCATGACATGCGAGGAATTAGACAAATAATGTATAATCACACAGCAGTAGCCCTTAAAAACAGTCATGAGAGTGTAGGCTATTTTTATTTATTTATTTTGTTTTCTATAGCACAAAGACCCAAGGGTATCAGAGCACTTCACAGTTGCAATGAGACAAACAATACAAATGTTTGAGAACATTTAACAAATCAGGGACTGGATGTAAAACAGAGACCGTTGGGGTCCCACTAGATAATCTGAGTAGATTCTCTCTGTATGCTAATTTGGAGAATCAGCATTTCATTACAAGATTAGAGGCTACCATTATGCATGTTTAAATCTCCCCAGTGCTAGACTACTCACATGCTACACCAATATAAGATAAAGTTTCACAAAAGTGCTAGTACTTGACCAGTCTGCCACTTTTAAAATGTCTGCAAGTGTACCACCTGCCCCAAAAACTTTACTAGCCATCGCACCCCTAGAAGAGTCTGCCCCAAACTTGGACGGATCAATTCCAGCCTTGGACATCACTGCCCTTATCCACCGTTAAATAGAAGCTGTTGATACTGCCTTATTGGGTTTTACATAAGAAATTAACAACTGATCCTTTCTATCTGGTCTAAATTCACACATTCTTTGATCATAAACTCTCATGCAACTCACTACACACAATTGTTTGCAATCATTGACAAATTGATAAAATATGTTCTCAGACATGGTTTTGGTCCTTTTCCAAAATTCAAAATGGACCCTGTCTGGGGAATAACAACTATTGCAAACCTCTAATGCTTTAATGTCTGAGACTCTTCTAAAAGATATTAAGCAGAGCAAAGTCACTAACTTCTACAATATTTGTGTCAGAGAAGGATAAGAATGAACAGGCCACGAGCCAAAAACAAGACACATGTTCTGTAAAGAGTAATACCGAACCCTAGTTGGTCTAAGTCTTATATCTTTCATCACCCTGTGGACCAGTGGGTCACTGCCAATAAGAAAACTAGTAACCAAGGAATGTCCTGCCGAGA
Organism: Lissotriton vulgaris; assembly: GCF_964263255.1. Taxonomy (NCBI): domain Eukaryota; kingdom Metazoa; phylum Chordata; class Amphibia; order Caudata; family Salamandridae; genus Lissotriton; species Lissotriton vulgaris. Next base: position 754,930,672 of record NC_141694.1, on the reverse strand, counting down.
CACCTGATCTGTAACAATTAACTGTTCTATAGGACAGCCATCTAATTGAACAATTCAGCAAGGTAGCATGCCACTTCTACTGCAGGAGCCTCCACGGAAACCGAACTCTTCTCCAAGCACCAACTACACCACTTTCTCCATCTTTTCCTGTATCTTTTCTGTATCTTTTCCTGGTACCTGGTGCCCATGATTCATCCAAGATATTGCTAGCCTCTTCCAAAAGGCCTGAGTATCTACCAGATCCCCTGAAATCCTTCAAATAAGAATGTTCAAATTCCCTTCTAGTACTACAGGATGCTCGTCTCCTTCTTGTCCTACTAAAAGGCCCGGCTCACTTGTATTAAAACAGTGCACCTCTACTGCTAGCTCAATTACTCAAGGGAACCAAACTTGAATGTTTTGTGTATGATGTGTTTAATGTTCTTTTCAGGGCTGCATGTTGGGGCAGCAATAAAAGGTTTGTGCATAATGGTAGCCTCTGGTCTTGTAATGAAATTGTATCTTGCATTGTGCACAGTGATAATTAAAGGCACAAGATGCCATAGGACAAATGTGCGTAATAGGTAGACATGTATGCACTAGATTCAGTATGGTCAAGTGGTTGGTGGTGATAAACAAAAACTCTGGGAATCAGTAGAGACTGTTCATTCACACATAAATGTTTTAGTTTATTCTTGAACAGCTTACTGGAGGTGATTGTTCTCATCTCTGTGGTAATAGATTTCTGTAGCCTAGTGAAATTTCCAAGAAGGATTGCATGGAGGCAATAGTACATTTTTTACTCCTCTCCTGGCAATGTGATACTCTTTCACTGGTCATATGTATATCGATTTGCCCATTTTTAATATTTTTTTGGGACTGTGTTTATTCAATTCTAAAACCATAAAGCAATATAGTCCTACATTTGTGCATTAAGGAAGCAAAGCATTGCCTAATTCCTTAATACACTGATCCAGTAATTTTCATCTCTGAGGGTCTCTTCTGGCACCTGAGCCTGCCGAACACCCAGGGCCTTATTCATAAAGGTAAACTTACACTTTTGGTGCAAGTTTACTATTCCTTTGCTATTCACAAGACACAAGTGTAGTTGTACATGTAGTGTAGTTATGACTGAAGAGAACTCTGCACATAAAAATAGGACAGTTTCTGCAGTTGTGAAGATACTACAATAAATAAGGAATAGAATCCACAGCTGAATTTCCTTCAACATATCAATAGTATTGTGGAGGAAATTCAGCCCCTGGATTATACTGCATTCCTCCAGGAATTAAAGGATTTTCAATTGTTTTAAACTGACAGGTCAGCATCCTGCAAAACCACTAATTTGCCAGTTTTTCAATTGGTCCCATCAGCAGTCAGCCATAGACTGATTAAGGGTCTTATTACGATGTTGGTCAGACAGACACCGTAGTGGGAAAGAAACTGGCTGACTATTAAACGGCGGTTCCACCCACAGTATTTGGATGTGACCGCCAGCGTGTGCGGCGGCTGGAAAAGGGCTGCAGCAAGCTGCAATAGAAAAATCTATGTTTTTAAACATCCCTGCACAGTGTTGCAGACACCATGTGGTGTCATCCCTGCACCATGTGGCAGGCACCACACCATGCGGTACCTGGTGCAGGGATGTTTGGAGGGCACTATAGGTGCCCCAGGCCCAAACGCGGAGAGCCAGGGTGGAAGAGTCCCTGCTAAGTCCCCCAAAGTCACTTTTGGCCTGCCTTTTCAAACCAAGCAGACCGCCATGAAAGGGCAGGGGGAAAGCGACATTGTAATCCTGACGGCGGAGCCGAGGCTGGCTCCACTTTCATTTTGGGATTCCAATTCCACCCGCAGCCATGATGGGCTCTGTGATCCAGTCGTTAACAGAGTGGGATTCCCTCACGGGTTTCCCTCTGACCGCCAGTATCATTATACGGTGGTCGGACAGAAACCCATGATGTTGTGGGGAAAGCCTCCAATGAGCTTTAGGATGAGTTTCCGCCCGACATCATAATAAAGGCCTAAGATGGGTTCATGTAAACAATGAGAAATTGAACACAGTAATAGGTTGTGCTTACTAAAAAATAAATATATTTTTCTCTCAGAAGGATATTTACCAGATAAATCACATTGTGCTATCTTTCAGTTAGGAAAATTAACCCATTACAGTTCATCTTCAACATCCTAATTCGGAAACACTTTAATGAACAGAACAGCAATACTTATTCTTACCCCATCATTAAGGTCAAAACCTCTGAAGTTATTCCACCAATTTTGATTACCAAATGATCCATTTTGTACTGCACCGCAGATAAGTGAGAATTATGGTTTTTAAAGACTGAGAAGTGCAACCCTGACCCTGTTACCCTTTCATGTTGGCCAACTCTGTGACTAACCAAATGAATAAATGGATTCATATTTTTCATCCCCTCAAGAACCTTTTTTTAATTGCCTTATTTGTGTTTAATCAAACCAATCAAACAGCATTTGTAAAGCTCAGCACTGTCACCCCTAGGTGTATCTGGGTGTTATATCTCTGTCGAGGAGTAAGGTCCTGAGTCTCTTTCTGAAGCCCGCCAGTGAGGAGGCTGTACGGAGCTGGAGGGGAAGGCTGCATCGGATGCAGGGTGTGTGTGCGAGGGCGAGAGAAGGGGAGCGCAGGTGTCTTGCGTGTTTGCATTTTTTACGCTTGTTTCTTATTTGTGAGTGGTAATCAGCTTGCATGTTGTGAGCAAGGTTTTTTTGAGAAGGCAGTAGCAGGTTTCCACCATTTCGTAGCCTACATTGTGGACATTTAGGTCTCTCCACGTTGTATCAGAATCAGAGCTCTCAGAAAGGTCAGACTCATTATCTGAGTTATCCGAGCGAGCCTCAGGCAGTCCCTCTGCCCCATCAGAACCAGTCCCGGCATTACTTGGTTACTGCAGCCTGGGGCGTGCAGTGTCAGTCAAATGATTGCCTGAATAGCTGACCTTCTGCGGGTTCCTGAAAGGAAGATGACTTGGTTGCACATGCTGACTGACTCGGACAGGATTTGTTCCGGCAAGCTGACATTGTTTGCAAACGAGTGATCACCGTCACACACTGCCCCTCCCAAAGGAATCAACACCCTTAGAGTGAGTTCTGTGTAGAGTGTTTTGGTACAGTTTCTAGTACTGGCTCAGCATGATACTGTATGTCCAGAGCTGGTAAGGGAAATTGATTCCCATTGGATTGATCAGCATCAAGAGCTCAGGCCAGATGACTGTAATCGTAACCTTCCCAGCAAAAGGAATGCTGAATCGTACTATAATCATACAGTATTATTTTGAACTTCCCTAAATGGAATTCCTCAATAAAAATAGCTTTAATAAATACATAAAATGATGTATTAATTTTAGTATATATGTAACATTTATATACTTAATTTATTACCTTATCATTGTTTAACCCCTTCGCTGCTCATGACGAGCTCAGCTCGTCATGCAGTACACTGGTCGTGTGCTTATGATGAGCTGAGCTCGTCATGAAACAATGGTATTCATATAAGCTCAGCACCCAGCGGGAATTGCCTTAGCAGTCATGGTGTTAAGACGAAGGAAAGCCATACCTTATGTAGTAATTTCTGCTTTCTGTGCCCAATTACCCAAAGATCTCTAAACACTTCACACTGCAAGATGCAAAGGATTTGATTCACCGCTTGCAGCTGTTCCCACATTCGTCCGCCTTGTGGCTATCAAGGACGGTGGTTCTGGGTCGGACAGGCTCCTGCTTGCATCAAGGCATTACAGACTCTGTTCGTGTTTTAAGCAGCAGAGCAGCCTCTTTGCTCTCTATGGCGCATCTCATCTTTTGTTAGAAGGTGAAATGGAGATGATTCGCTTTTTGATGCGATGATCATCCTTTGAAGGCTGCGGGAGCTCAGCCTGGGAGCCTGCCATAGCCCGAAGTGCAGAGATCATTGCCCATATCAATTTTGTCTAAAGCGAAGCACTGAATCCTCCCTGGAGGGTTCTTCCATCAGGTTGAATTGAAAGCAATGTATGCCGGTGAATATGAGCACAGGCCACCGGGGAGCAAACCCTCAGAAGACATTTTCACTTTGTTTGGGTTCTGAGGCTGCTGCTCTTTCTGTCTTTTTTTCAAACTGTGCTTTACACGCTCCACACCCTTGATGTGTCTTCAAGTGCTCACAAACTTTAATCCTATCTACATAGAGCCATTTCAATAATAGTCAAAGGGACATTTTCCAAAGCTGCACTTTTCTGAATAATATTTTCTTCCTGAAGGTTGCAAACAATTGTAATTGTATATCTTTTCTTGATAAAGCTTTCTCATGAATTTTGCACAACTGAGCATTCACCTGGGTGAAACAGTCTTTCAATGAGTGTAAAGGATTAAATGTATTTTGCATGGGTTTTTATTACACTAGCACTTCGGTTCTTGGGAGAGGGATAAGTGAGAGATTCCTCAAGAAAAATTCTGGGTGCACCATCTGCATCAGAGGGATGGCTGTTTGGAGGCCAGCTCCATATGTGGCGAGTACTCTGAAGCACTCCACTTGTATGCAACCAACTAGCTCTCATTCCCACCATGATCAGTACACTGAGTTATGGAGCTATTCCTAGAACAATGCATGGAAATCATAGATTTGTGAGATGTAGGTTTGTGAATGTTATATGATATATACAAAAAAATGCAGAATCTCTTGGAAGCACAGCAAAGGTTTTTGGACCCATATAGTACAGTAGTGTATGCCCGCCAATGACAAAATACTTGATCGGCTTAACACTGTTTTTGAAATACTGTTTATCTTGTAAGGTAGTGCATCTGTGTGTTGTGGGAATTGTCAGCCTAGATTGTCTGCCTGACCTGAGTGCCATCAAAATTATCAAAATAATAGAAGGAGAGGGCCACAAAGTTCGAAATTAAGGGAGGAATACAAACAACACTCTTGTCACCAGCCGCCTCTACTATGTCAATGCCCTCAACACCGGCATCTCCACCCAGCTCCTCAGAAGACTCCAGACCATACAGAACGCCACAGCTAGACTCATACCATGGACCTCCCTAAATTAACCCACATTGCCCCCTACTTGAGAGACCTCCACTGACTCCCCATCCAGAAGAGATGTCAATTCAAGGTCCTCACATACAACTATAAAGCCCTCCAAGACCTAGGACCTGCCTACATCAACTAGACACCTGCGCTCCCCTTTACTCACCCTCACACATATCTCCACATCTGTCGCAGCCGCAGTAGCAGCAGCTCCTTCTCCTACATCGCTGCCAAGACCTGGTCTGACCTTCCCTGTCAGCTCCGTACAGCCCCCTTGCTGACAGACTACATAAAGAGACTCAAGACCTAGCTCTTTGATGCAGGCACAGCCCCCAGATACCCCTAGGTGTGAGAGTGTTGCTCTTTACAAATGCTGTTTGATTTGATTTGATTGGATTTGACTTGAATGCACTGAACCCCTTGACGCTCTTGGAAACCATATAATAAAGCAAACAAATGAAAGTGGATATTTTTTGTATCACACATTACAACCCACTTGTTTTAGGTGGCACCATTGAACCCATGTTGGACTGAAAAGTCATTTGCAAAATTTGCATTAAAATTCGCCTTATTTCTCTTTAAGTCTCAACTTTTGGATTTGGAATTTTACTGCGTATGCTTCAGGTGGCGAGGTAAGAGTGGGGCACCGTGTTTACATTAAGCAAGAAAGTCTTTGTGCCATTGTTACCCAAAATAAGGATTACACACAGAGTCTGCACTGTTGGGAATCAAAGCTCTGAAATCCAGGTTTTAGACAGTTCTTAGCAGCGAACACTTAACTCACAGGGTTACTTTTCAAGGCCCTATTGCTTACATATTTGGAGACACCCTCTGATGACGCTCTTCACATATATTGATCGGATTTCTGCATCTTGTGCTTCACACTCAATGATGTGAACTCTTTTGATACAACTGATATTTCTATTAATATTATTTCTTCTACTACTACCACTACTACTACTACCACTACTACTACTATGACTCCTATATACCATATTATTATTGTTATTACTCGTATTACTACTACTACTACTACTATATTATTATTACTCGTACTCCTATGTACTATATTATTAGTATTATTGATAATAATAATAAAAATAATAATATACCTGTTTAATAATGAACGTCATCACCTATTTCCCACAGTGCTGTAATAATTGGTGTTTAAGTTGTCCAAGTAATTGCTATCAATATCATGCTACATTTATTTTAAAATATTTTATTTGCTACTCAAAGAGCAATCTTACAAATATGTATCAATCAGTAACACATTAGTAAGGTTCTCGTGTCATAAGGTCCTTGGTGCATTGAGATGCCTCGCCATAAAAAGTGTATACCCAACAGGACTGGCAGTGCAGGAGTTTCTTTTTACAAAATGTGTTTCATTTCAGGAAATTGTCACAAAATCCTATTCAGATCTTCGTCTTTTACAACCCATGCTGCTATCAAATCAGATGGCTTCTGATTAATGTCAACATGTGACTTCCAAGCTATATATAGATTCTGGACCTTATTTACAAGCCCCTTGCGCCGCCGGTGCGTCACTTTTAATATGGGACAAGGAGACGCACTGGTGGTGCAAGGGGCTTTTAAATAAGCCCCTTTTTTTTATAGAATTTCATGGGCTTATTTACAAGCCCCTTGCACCAGCGGTATGTCACTTTTTGCCCATATTAAAAGTGAGGCACCGGCGATGCAAGTGGCTTGTAAATTAGCCCCTCAGTTTATATGATCTAACTGCAGCAGGGTAGATAAAACTCTTGAGTGTCACATCTCAAAGCTTCAGGGCTTGACTTCACATCTTCAGGTGGTTTCTATATAAACAAGCATTCCCAGTGCAATAGGTCTCACATTTACGTGAGTTTGAGCTATTGGCATTGTAAATGACAATGCTTTTTATTTATGTTTTGGTTTTTAAAACATAAATAAAAGGCATTGTGATTTACAATGCCAATGGCTTAAACTTGCGTAAAGGCGAGACCTTTTGCATTGCATTTTTTTGGGGCAGTTTTATACAGCACGAACTGGACCCAAAGGTATTAGCGCACTTAACATAAGCACCAGTTACATTACACAAGAACACATTCATTTTTGGGTACGGGGAGATTAAGTGTTTTGCCCCGAATCACAGGATGTGTAGCCGACGCTCCAAAGTCTGCACTTACGACATGCATGCCAGGTAGATGAATCCGATGATGTTGCAGAGCTGGGAGGCGCCATAGCCGATGAATGGGTGCAGAGAGATTACAGCGATGATAGCTGTGGAGAAGAAAGGATAAAGGTTGATGTACAATGGTTATTTAGTTTACTTTCTTAAATGAAGAATAGGGAAAATGGGGCTGTCACCAAAATTGTCACGTGCAGCGGATGAGTCTTGTTCTCCACCACAGAGGTACCTGTGCCCAACCGTCTCAACTTTGGCCCGATGGTTCATGCAAAGTTCACCGCCATATTGGGCATCTCCTATAGTGCTTCCCAGCCTTTCCCACGGCACTTCCCTTTTCTGCCTCCCACACACCCCGGGCTAGGTCCTTATGAGGTGTTGCTGCCAGGCGCCCTCTCCTTTGTGCACCCAGTCCAGCCCTCTATGCACACACAGTTTTGTGTTACAGGGAGAGGCATAAAGACCTGGGGACACGGATACAGACAGGTGCAGGCCGGCTATGTGCGGACAAGCAGGTATGGGCGGGCTGCACAAAATAAAGTGCCCTATTCATTTCCAGATAATAAGCGATTCTGATACAAGCCTGGACTCCAGGAGACAGAACCCTGTAGGGCAGGTGACACGTGACGGCCATCTTGCAATGCCCACCCCACCCTCGGAGCATGTGAAAACCAAAAATCAGGCAAGAGGCGCAGCACGCTATATTTCAAAATGTTTAAAATGCATTATTTGCTCAATTATGTTTTGTATTTTGCTTAATAGCACAAAGGTGCTTTAGAGCCTGTATAAATATGCTGTGTTTTCCTTTAAGGTTAAATCATAACACAATACAAGCACGATTCGAGAGCGTCTGGCTCATTACTATATACATTGCACCTTCAGCCCCTGTATCTCTTGGAAGCTCTTCCAGGCTCAGCTCATTTCTCCTCCGTCCCACCCCTACAGTCATCACAGATTACTACAACAAGCAGCGGCTACTGCAAAAGCACGTTGTGAAACTCATTAAAGAAAATAGTACACAGCACATGCAACAACAAAGTAAAGGGGGCAGTAACCATGGGAGGTTACAAATGACGACATGGCATACTAAGGAGGGACTTAAAAGTCTATTAAGGAATCAGAAGACAGCATTTACAAAGGACAAAGACACAAGCCAATAAAAAATAAAGGCAGGAGAGTGGGCGGGGCTTCTCTCGTTCTCTTCTGTACTGAACTAACACAGATCCTCACCAGAGCAGCGCTTGCGCTCAGGCTCGACCTAAAAAGAGTAAATAGAAGACGATAAACATCTAGAATATAGGATGTCCATCAGCAGTTGTGTCTCTATTGTCTCTCGTTTATCCTCCCTTCCAGTAATGTCTTATCGCTCGATATTTAAGTGCATGGTACATGGTACATTACACATAAAGTGTAGGAAGGTATCATCACTAAACGCATTATATGTCTAACACAGTATTGAGTCTAACGATATTGAGTAATTTTTCAAGATTTCTCTCCAGATTAATGTCCATGCGTTTAATGCCTTAAAAAAAAACAGAAAACAAGGGTTGCTGAACTTAAAAAATAGATTTTCTGTTGTCAATAGGAAACTGTTTTATGTAATTAAATAAATTACATTTTGCATTCATTAATTACAGGATTGTTTTGCGCATAATGGGACAGGACTGTACTTTGAAATATGGTACATCCGTTGTTTTGTGAAGAAAGACTTTACTTTTAGAGACTTTATGGATGTGGATATCAGTCTTTATTCCCAAAACATGCAAATTAATTTGGCGCATTTAGACTGCAATTTCCAGAAGAATTAATGTCGACTGCAGACCAAGACTGTTTTAACTAGGTGCAAAAAGTTTGCTTTATAAACATATGAATTAGTTTAGATGGCCAGTGTATGGCACAAGTAGAATGTGACAATGCAAAACTATTTTCATCAGCTCATCTGATAATAACTCAACATCAGCTTTCCCAATGTTTCCTATATTGGTAATTAGCTTACCCTTCAGATGCTCTTCATGAAGGATGGTAGAAAAGCAAGTACATTTGTCATTAGAGCTTGAAGTTTTCCAGTATTTTATCTATTATCTGTTAGATTCCCAAACTATTTTTCTAGTTTTCCACCCTGCAGGTCGGTCGCTTTTGGATCCTCTATAGTTATTTCAACATAAATCACATAATATATGAGTGTTGTATCATGATCGATTCAAACATAAGGTTATAATGTCTTACCCTCCGCTGTGACCAGTGCTTAATTTGTATTTAAAAAATGAAGTGCCTGGGCCCTCGCCAGGAGGCCACTGCAGCTTGCACTATCCATTGCTCCTGCCAGCGCTGCCAGTGACAGTACCAACACACCTAATAACCATCTTACTTCTTCAAGTGGGACAGTTCGGGCTATTCCAGGACCCCAAAGCCATAGGAATGGATAGGGCGGCCGGTATTAGCGTTTTTAATGTATATTGAGTTAATAAACAACTGTTGTTGTGCTTATCTCTAAATTAGACAAAAGCGCCAAGGAGTGGCGCACTGTCAATAGTGTTGAGTTGGCAATGAAGTGCTGGTGCCAATCACCGGACACCACTGTCTCAAATTAAGAACCGACTGTGACACACAATAAGCTGTTGCATATACAAAGCAAAGAAAATATGTGCAAGTGGACATACCTGTCTGGTATCTTCTTCAAAAGAGAAGACTTACAATCATCATACAAACAGACGATTCCGGATGGCTATAGAGTTTCTCTACTTTCTAAAAGTAGCATTTCTAAAACAGTAATGTTAAATCAAACTTCACCATAGAGGGGGATTCATCATTACTATTCCAAAGATATGAAAGATGAAAAAACTACTCCTCTCTGTTCAGGAATTATATCTTAAAAGTGTATTAAGTACTTACCAATGCTAGACTATCAGAGGGGTAGGCCTCACAGTAGTGAAAAACGAATTTGGGTGTTTGTCACCACCAGGACATGTAAAGATAAAACACACATATCCTACTTTTTACTAACATGTTACCCTACCCTTAAGGTTAAGTATGACCTGCCTTAGGGGTGACATATGTAAAAAAAGAAAAAGCTAAATTTGAGGCTTGGCAAGTTGTTTTAAATGCCAAGTCAAAGTGGCAGTAAACTTCACACACAGGCACTGAAATGGCAGGCATGAGACAGGTTTGCAAGACTACTTATGTGGGTGGAACAACGTGATGCAGGCCCATTAATATCATTTGACTTACAGGTCCTATGTATATGTTATACCACTTCTTTTTTTTTTAACCAATTTTTATTGATTTTCTCATAACAATATATAAACGTGTCATATACGTACAGATACAAGAGACTAAATCATGTCCATTGTTCCCATAGATGTTATGCCACTTCACAAGGGACTTACTAGTAAATCAATTATGGCAATCAGGGATACACCAATGTCACCATGTTTAGGGGAGAAGCACATGCACTTTAGCACTGATTAGCAGTGGTAAAGTGCTCAGAGTCCTAAGACCAACAATAAGAATCAGCAATACAGGAGGTATAAGTCACTTAAGGATGACAGGTCCAACAGATGTATATTTATAGACCTTTAGTTTATCAGTATTACATTACATATAACATGATATGCTGACATTCCAATGATATGCTGACAAATTTCCATTACTGGGCTGCATGTCTTCATGCAGGGGTTTTGTGCTTTACAAGCGTTCTTTGGTTCAAAACAAACTAAAAATGAAACAGCAAAGGCTGTTTAAGTTTACTCCTTTGATTTTATGAGAAGGAATACAATATTGCAAAGAGCGGTGTGGGCTATATCCAGGGTTGGATATTGCATCACCAAACCAAGGATGATCAAAAACAGAGTCAGTCTGCAATGAATGAAATAACAATCGCCTCATGGAAGCTCAAAGATGCCTCATGGCCTAGAAATGCTGCAGTTGGTATTATGGGCCTAAATCATAGTCTGGACCAGCAGAAAATGGGTTGCACTGAAGGAGAGAGTAGATCATGGGGAAATAATAGTTTTTTGCTATGGAACGCTGGTTGTATGTATAGTATGTATGTATAGGCATTATATAGCGCACTACTTACCCGGAGGGTCCCAAGGCGCTTTGACCGCTGCGAAACCCTTCCTGGCTTCCCTGAGAGATGGTCCCTTAATGGGTATCTCCAGGGTGAGACCAGGCATCCCCGGCGGTCTGGTGGGGCCGTTAGTGAAGATGAGGCAAGCTAATGCCCAGAGTTGCCGAGTGTGATCGCTGATCAGAGTGGGCACCGAGGTGAGAGAATTACCGAGTCCGCTGACCCTGGTCCAGAAACCTGCCGCGCCGGGAATCGAACCCTGGTCCCGGGCCGTCCTCTGCTCTCGGGTCTGCCGCCTCTAACCAGTGAGCCACACTACTTCAACATCATCACAGTAGTGATTTATTTTACTGCTTTGACTTCTGTGTCCCACGCTTTACTTCGAGTCTGTGTTCTTTGTGCAATCCCCTGTCACAGTTCTAGGATGCCTAATAGTCTGCCTAGATTATCTATTGTCTGGTACATTGGTGATTATTTCAAAACAAAAGTGAGAATTGTCTTTGTCAGCTTCTATATGATCCCTGTAAAATCTTGGTGTTGCCTTTGTCACATCCCTTCATTAGGAACTGTCTTTTACTGACCTTGCACCATTCCTTTGGTTTTATGGGTAACTCTCAGAGTCCTTGGTATAATCTAATGTGGGACCACTTTCTCACAACTGAAACTAGCTCTTTACATCTTGTGGTGTGAATGTGCTCCCTCATTGATGGCGTTTACCACATCAGTAATTATAATCTTTCTTCTATCTTGATTTCAATGTATCATTTACAAATGTTGGGGGGTGGCCTGTGGCAAATACGTTTTGCATGCAGGAATGTAAATGCAGCTCTTTACTACTCACTATAACAACATTCCTTTTCAAATCCTACATTATGCTGCTTGGTATGCAAACACAAGGTTCATTCCCATTTTAAACATCTGACACCTTGCAGTGAAACACACAATGGGTCCGATTTCGATGTCGGACGGACCTGAGTCTGTCTGCCATCGATCTGGATCTGGGACCGACCGACGTCCTGTCAGCGGTCCCAAACCAGCAAGTAGGATGCGACTGAACACTGTTCGGTCCCCATCCTATTCTTTACAATGGGAGCATGCTTTCTGAACAGAATGCATGCTCTCATTGTAAAGAGCAGAGATGCAATTCATCCCTGCAACCCGTGGTAGGCAGCTCAAGGTGCCTGCCACCGGGTGCAGGGATCAACAGGAGGGCACCATAGGCGCTCCCTAGGCTGCCATCCGGAGGCCTTGCACCCATGAGTGTCCCCAAAGTCAGATTCCCACAGCCTTACTGTGTCTGAAAAGAGCCACCCTTGGGATTACAGGCCCCTTTCTGAATGGCAGATGGGCTCTCCGAGTCCATCGTAAGCCCTTTGGAAATCCTGTTTGTATTCATTTCCGACCAACTCCATAAAAATGGGCCGGTCGGAAATTAATACAAACAGGAGATTACGATGCCGTAGGAAATGGCTCTGACCGGCATCATAATCGGCCCCAAAGTCTCACTCTCAGCATAGCTGATACTAAGCTGACCTGATCTCTATTTTATACATATAACAACTTAACCTCGGGTAAAGGATGTGGTCCGCCGGCTAGATTGCCGAATTTGGTGCTGGAAACCAAGGTTCGAGCTTCGGGGTCGCGTCCACATCCTGTGATTCTGGGCAAATCACTTCAACTTCCTGTGCCTGAATGTGTTCTTGTGTAATGTAACTGGTGCTCTTGTAAAGCGCTCCCATACCTTCGGGTTGAGTTCGCGCTATATAAATCTGCATTAAAAAAACTAAAAAACAAAGAGGTTACGTATTCTGTCTTTTACTTTACCAGCTTTTAAATACTAGTGCCTCCACATTGACTGAATATATTAATACTAGATTCTAAATGATAGACAAAGGCATCCTTGATGTCCAAGCTACTATTTATGCTTCTAGAATGAAGCACTGTGTGCACGTGATAGGGAGGTAAATTATTCTATTCTATTTGAAAACACATGCCATTTATTCTGCTTGGCAATTGTATTCCATGCTCACAGTTGCATAATCCTAGATCAAACATGCTTTTTAATCACCTCGTTTCTTAGTAACTATAAATACGTTTGCTAGGTAATAACCAAATCAAATCCCCACTGATACAGCGTTTTCTGGGCCCACTTGCTTACCATTGGTCCTCTGTTGGACCTTTTTGCTACAACTGAGAGATGAATGAAGTTAACATCAACATCAATCAAATCCAATTAACAGTGCAACCCTTTTGCTACACATTGAGGACCAGTAATTGGAAGATTGGGTTAAGAAGGTTCATTACAAATTCAAAATCAAGTTTAGATGCACGACTCTTGAAAACATGCTATAGAAATACAAAACAGCAACAGGCAGTCCCAATCTGCTGAAAAAATAGGGTGGACTAATATAAAGCAAACAAGCAATTCAGTCACAGCAGTACAAAAAATCAAAAGCAATATCTGGTGATCAGAATAGAGTCACAGGTGTTGTGGTTACCTAAAGTATATTCCAACTAAATGAATGGTTCTAGAAATCTAAACAGTCTCTAAATCAGAAATGTGTAGAAAGGAAATTAAATCAAGTAAAGGAAAATTAAGTAAGAAGGTGTCAGCATTCCAGAAGCTCGGTCAAGAGTCTTCTATGGGTCAGAGAATAAGTAGAAGCCTAAACCACACTCAGGAAAGAATCAAAAGTAAGCAAAGAGGTATAACCTCTCAACGTGCTCAAAGCATTCAGGGGAAAGTCTTTAAAGGGATGTCAAAAAGGTTCTGAATCTCCATTGATGTGAACACTAAGTTATAACACATCATCAGGGATCCCTTGTTTCATCCATTTCTCCTAATGCAGACTGCAACAACTTCCAAATATCCCACACCGACCATGGGAACATCATCTCCTTCTCACGCACAGGTTAGATCGCAACATTGCTGAATAGGCCTTTCAGTTCAAGCACTGGTTCCTCATGTTCTTTCATCAAGGTCTTCTTCTCAGGTTCTCTCCTCTATCTCTAGCACATTAATGTATCTATTTTACAACTAACAATGTATGTGAATACCTGCAAGAAATGACACATAAGCAGAAAATGAAAAACAGTATTTATGCAACAAGGTGAAATACAGGTCTACTAAAACCAACTTAATGCATTAATATGAGTGTGCACATTTAAAAACACAAATGAACATAAGTTTCTAGTGCATTAGATTCACATTACATGTAACATTCAGTAAATCTTTAAAATAATCATATGTAAGTATGGCTAGGAACTACATATACATCAAATATATGAAGAATTAATTCACACATTACATAGACTTCTATTGTTTTAAGTGAAATCGCAACATTCTACATATATGAAGATGGTTTCTATTTAGTTTGTTAATCAATAAATATCATCCAAGGTATTAACCTCTTCCATGCTCATGACGGCCCCCGGCCATCATGAGTCACGGTGGACGTGTGCGCACGACAGCCGGGGGCCGTCCGAGCCATGCCCGAGATTGGAATGTCCCAGTACAGCGGCGGAATACGCGCCGCAGCGAAGGTGTTAAAGCACACATTATGAAAGTCGATTTTATTTATATAGCAAGTACATTAGCTACTAAGTAAGGATGGTTTATTAATTTCTCAAGACTTCAAATGATATTTCAATTATTTGGCTAAAGCACAGATATGTGTACATTCTCTAATCCTGCAGTGAATGCAATCTTTAGTAAGGATTTCAAGTGCAACACATATATTAATTTGTAACCCAAGAAACTTATGCTAAGTGCCTGTTCATGTTGTGTATCAATTAAGTATTAGTGTCATATTTGTGTGTGTGAAGGGTTGGCAATTTTGGGCTGCACCACCTCTTGCTTCTAAAATATGGAATCATTATGATGCACATTGGCACTATTTTCCTGAGGTTCCACCTCCCAACGTGCATTTCACCACAGAGGTAGGGAGCAGACTCACCAAAATATCATTTGTCGTCAGGATCCATGCAACTAAATATGGATAAGCCTGAGAGAAGCCCCGTAAAGCACTCTAAAATCAAGAGCTATCCAATCGGCTACATTCACAAAGCCATTTCCAAAAACTGTCAAATGGATATAGCTCTAACCCCTTTCTGCTGGTAAAATAGAGTTGTATAATTAGGTTTCTTTTACTGACCTCTCATGCATTCTTCTTCACCTCAGCACCAATCCCAGTATTACAACAATGATGACATCACCAGGTACTTCTTCTCTGGATGAGGCTGAAATCTTTCATAGAAGAGATACATACATGTAAACTAGCTTTAACCTGGAATACATATTCAGTACACTATCCAGTGTTCTCTTCAAACCTGCTCAGGAAAAGTACAAACAAAGGTACATGGGGTGCAGTCCCTGTTTCACCCCTACCCAACAGGTATCATAAGCAGATATATGGTCTAAAAACTTCATGAATCTTCCATATATGTGGTGGTGCTTAGGTTCATCTGTATCCTTCCTAATAATGTATTTTGTTACTTGCAGATATATAAAAATTGATGTTGTTCTTCCACTGCATTCTGAGTTTGTTGGGCTGTCAAACAAAGTCTTTCTCCTCTCTATGAGTGAGTTTGTTATTGGGATATTGGCTTGATTGTCCATTATTCTCATTGCGTGTTCCGTTCTCTAAAAGTGACCACTTTTTATTTGGATTCTTAAGGATCAATAAGACTCTGCCCTATCACCTTTCCTCTCTTTATGTTCTTCCTGACTGATTCTTGAACAATCCCTGTTACAAGATTACGTAGCATGGCTTCCATAAGGAATCTACCAACCTCTCACTCTTTCATGGCCGAACTCCCAAGTGATCTACCACTCCATGTACGTTTGCAAGCCTTTGAAGATGATTTTTCACTTGCCAACTATGTTAACAGTAAAGTATATGTAATGGATGGAATGCTTAGATTAATATCAGTCACTGGTAATTACTCGGGTCTGCATCCCACTCTATGATTATGTTTTGGCTCCATGCCATCTCAGACACAGCCAAATGCAAAATATTCCCCCCTGAACTGGAACACAAGCAAATCAGGACTGAATTCACCCTAGCTAGGGTTTATCTGCCTGTTATAGGATAGTTTCAGAGACACAGTGTGCATTGGACCTATGTCTGAGCACACCCGTCACACTTAGGGTAATACACTAAAATATACACAAAAGTGATCGATGGAATACCTGTCTGATGATCCCTAGCTAGACAAAACTGGTCCTGGTATGCTTGTGCTCCAGTTCAGGGGGACCTGGCCAGGCAGTTCAGGCTGGCCTGTTCCCATTAGAGCAGGGTCCAGACTGATTTGCATATTACTGTGTCCCAACTGCGATGGCATGGTGTGCAAAATAACAATAGACTTGGATGAGGCCGTAAGTAATTACCAGTGGCTGAGATTATTTCAAGCATTCTATCCATCACTTTTTTGTGGACTGTACCATGTTCACAGAACAACATTGAAATTTCCGTTCCCAGTACTCTCATTCTTCTACTTTGTTTATTCTGTCACTTCTGCTTGGTTAATTCTGTCAAGCTCTACTTCAAATATGAGGCTTAAGTAGGTCTAAACTGGTCAGGGGTAGCAAGTGTTTCCATCTGGAGGGGATTTGGGGACCTGTGCTGGCACTTTAGCTGGGCTGTGTCTATTGGTGCAGAGTCAAGACTGATTTGCATATGGCTGGTCTCTGCCTAGAGTGGCAGAGTGAACGAGAAACAATGGTCCCACAGTGGACGTTAGCGCGTTTCCGAAAACCGACTGAATAAGATTCAACTCCTTTAGAGACTGAACAAGACCTCGTTTCTGGCAGCGCATTTTCACAACTTTACCCGGATAATACTACTAGCTTGGCTATAGACACTTTTTTAAATTATTTGGAGAACACTCCCTGTTGCGGTGACTATGTTGAGCCCACTTCTCTCAAAGAAATTGTATAAGGATACATTTTGGCTTTACCATCAATCAAGTCAATCAATTATCTTTATTTTGATTTAAGAAACCATAAAAGATTGCATTTAATTCATATACTTCACGATAAAAACATCATATTATAACATTCCAAAGGGCACCCCGCCAGACAAGTACGCAAATATTGAGATACATCTCCCAATACAAGACCTTTCTTGGACATTAAAAATACAATAAATATAAGTAAAATCCCATCATTAAATACATTTGGTGATAAGATAGCATTTGAGCAGTAATTAAATTCATACATTCAAAAAACTAATACGTCTTTTATAATTTAACAATTCTAAACTATTAATGGATCTATTAAAAATATAAAAAATGTCATAGCATGCACCTAGTATGATCCCACTAGTGCAAAACCAGGAAGGCATAAGCCTAAAAAAACATTCAGTAAAGCACACACAAGTTCCTGTAAATGTCTAAAATTTCAACCCTATTCTCTTTCTTATTAAATTTACACTAAAGAGATATCTACTAACACTAAAGACTAGTGCTTGTGTCGTGTCTGATCGCAATATTCTTTCCGTCTCATAGCAGGATCTAATGCCCAAAAGCTGACAAATGGCTTTAATCCATTTCCTCCTGCAATATATGTATTCTGGGCAGAAGAATAATAGATGCAATTCATTTTCTTTTACACCTTTATGACATATAGCACAACAACCATCGCTTAAATCCCCATTGCTACTTGCCCATTTGATTGTATTTGCATTTATCTGCAGAACACCGTTGCAAAATTTCAAATAAAGAGATTTAGCCAGCTGTTGGTTGTATTTCGTCCAAAAATGGACTCAAATTTCCCATTTAATGTTTTTGAGAGGAACCTTGTGGATAATGTGCCTAGTTTTGAGCTGTGGGACAAGGTGTCTTGGTTAAAAGCCCAGAAAGTTAATTTCAGCATTTTTTTTAACCCAAAGACAATCCGGGGAATCGTCCCAAAAATGCTTGAGTCCTAGTTTATAAAACCAATCACGGACATGATTTAACCATGGCAACCTGGTACCATTTTTTATTCTAATAATTTCCTCTAGGCCTTCTCTATAATGAACAAGTTCATCTGTTGACCACAGGCGGACTCAAAACAGTAGTGGCCGTAGAACAGCCTTCTGGTCAGTGCGACTAATATTTAAATCCATCACTACTGGCATTAAAGGTGTACGCACTGGTAAGCTCAATAGTTTTCTAAAGAATTTATTCTCGACCACCATAAAAGTATTCTTTGTTAAGTGGCTCCACAGTTCAGCCCCTATAGGCATGCAGATTGCACCCTATATTAATATAACTCAAGGGCAGAGGATACGGCTTTGGACAAACTATTCTCGTGCTTCCTTACTATTGGCACTGAGTTTTGGAGTAGTATGGTTTTACTTTTTTCCAACTGTGGTCTCCAATTAATTTTAGTGTCCAATGTAATGCCTAGATAATTAAAATTTATCACATATTCTATCCTCTCATTTTTGACAGTTAGGTTTTAAAAAAAAGATTTGTGTGGATAAACTGCCATATATTTCATTTTGGTGGAATTTATTTCCAGGCCCTTCTTTTCACAATACATTTCAAAAGTATTTAATACGTTTTGCAGACCTTTGGGGGTTTGTGATATTAAAATTGTATCCTCAGCAAATAAGAGTGCCGTTACTGGCACCCCCCCCTAGCTTGGGAGAATCATGTTTGCAGCCCAAGAGGTATTCAGGGATGTCATTGACATACAACAAAAATAAGGTAGGGGCCAACACGCATCCCTGCCTTACCCCCCTTTTTACTTGTATATGATCAGTAAGTTCACCATTAGGCCCCATCTAACCCTTGCAAAATTATCCTTGTGTAGTCTTATTATCTGCACGAGGATTTCCCCTGGAATACCTTGATATTTTAGTGATTTCCACAGGAGATTTCTGGGGATGAGGTCAAAGGCTGCCTTAAGGTCCACAAAGGCAATATACAAATGGGCTTTCCTAACTATAATATGCTTCCAAATTATGCAAAGGAATCTGAAATCCTGGTCAATTGTGCTAGTTTTGGCTCTAAAACCTGCCTGGTACTTAGATAAAATACTATACTCCCCAATCTAATCATTCAATTTATTTAAAATTTGGCGTCCATATATCTTTTGTAAAACATCGATTAAACTAATCGGTCAATAATGCGACGGGTCATGGCGGTTGCCCTTTTTAAAAATGGTTGCAATCTCTGCCCTCTTCCACGCTTCCGGAATCGGTGCACCGGTTGCAACTGAATTGCATAATAGATTAATATAGGGAGCCCAAACCTCCTTTTCATATCTCCATAAATCACCTGGTATCTTATCCGGTCCAGGTGCCTTCCCTGCTTTTACGTCATTTATTGCTAGCATTGTTTCCTCCCTACTAAACTGTAATGGGGCACTATTTGAAAGGGTTTCATAATCTTATGAACTATAATCAATATCATTAATAGAGGATGAGTAGAGTTGGGAAAAATGCGTTACCCAGGTATTTGCATCTAGAAAAAGGTCCTTATTACATTTCCCCTTTTTGTTACCCTTGGATATCAAACTCCAAAAGGTTGATTGGTCATTTGTTTTGCCTGCAATAATTAACTCAGTCCAAATGTTATCTTCCCAGTTTTTTTTTGCCTGGGTTAGTAACCTCTTGTAATAGATACTTTTTTCCCTTAGGGTTACCATATCTTTGACCTTCGTTGCCTGAATCAGATCTTTTTTTGCATCGCGGCATTCTTTATTGTACCATGGATTCTCCAGTATAGCTACCTGTGATATTCCCTTTTTATATTCTTTAGGAACCTTACTTAATATTGGCCTTAATTCCTCTACCAATCTATCGTGCATTCCTATGATTGGAATCTCTGTTATAGGTAGGTTTATGTACGGGGAAACTATTCCAACATAAATATCATACATTTTTAATAGTCATTTCATTACCCACAATCAAGGGCCATCTAAGTGCTCTACGATTGTTCGTTAATAGTGGTTCAATTGGGGGAGGAGCTACTCTAGCAGCCAAGATGGCCGCTTAGGCTCCCGGCTCCGCCGACCTCCGTATCCTGCCAGAAGATCCTGTTGATAATCCTGATTTATTGCCCTACCTCCGTGTAGATGAACCGATGATCACTCCGGTGGTGTAATTCCGAAAAATTAACTTGCTTGGGTGACGGAGCTGCGTCGAGTTGAAGTTTGCGGCCTAATCCAGCAGGCGAGCCGGGTCCTCGAGTTTTGATCTGGCCGTGTCGTAGTTGAACAACATCGGCCGTGAGAGGCAGTCAGGGTCTGGTCCACCGCAGTGGAGGTTTTTTCTTTGCCCGATCTCGACGGCGCTCATTTTGCCTGATCAACATTGAGGGAGGAGTGACGTGGCACGACACTAGCCGGGGGTGAAGGTCCCTGACCCGCGGACCCGGTGTGGCCTGGCCGGGGTTCGGTGGGTCGGGGTCTTCGCTCGCGGAAGCGAGATACTTATTGTTGCCGCAGAAACCGTTCAGTGCCCTCCGACGCCGTCCATTCCGCTCCTGTCTATTCCCCCCGAGGAAGCCGGCTCCCCGGAGAGGTGAACCTGATTGGTGTCGAGCCTGGAGAAATGGACCGGACGGAGCGTGAGCCGTCGCTAAAGATGATATTGGCAGCCATCAGGGAATTTCATTCACATGTGGATGCCCTGATTTACAAAATGATGACGGGCTTATTGGTGATGGAGTGTGTGGAACCGGACCCTGTTTCATCTCAGGTATTGCCACAAGCTACGATTTCAACTACGGCCATCTTGATTCTGAACGAGGACCCCGTGCGACAAGAGGTGCAGCAGCCCTTGGTTGGTCTCCCGGAAAATCCCGAACCCACTGTTTTGAACATATTGACATACTTATCATTATCGTTGACCTTGGGAGAATCGATTTGCGTCCCCTTCCCGGAGAATCCTGTGTGTGATTATCCTTTAACTTCTGTTCCATCCTTTCCCTCTTTAGCGACTCTACGATCTTGGAGGAAACTACATTGGGACTATCCGTTCATGAAGGAGTGTTCTTGTGCTGCTGAAGTTCTTGGCCATTTGCTGACTTTGAATTGTATTGTACTGCATTTACTCAGACTCCTTTTTCACTTTAATTCTCCTGCTGAAGTAATGGGAGGGGTGCACATAATGGTTCGGAAGGGCCAGGGCTGAGAGTGATCAACTGTAATTGGTATTACGGCCTTAATGGAAGTAGAATTTGTGGCTGTTGGTCTCACTTGAGGTTGGGCGGTGCATCACGGCTCCCCCTAATTTATTTTTTGTGATCATAGATATTATTGACTTTTCATCATAGGGGGTGCTGGTCTCTGGCGGGGGAGAAAGGGTACCGGGAGCTCATATGGAAATGCCCTCCTCCACCATTTCTCTTTTCTACTTTTAGAATTTAGTTAGTTGGGGCGACAGGCACACTGCTAGTGGGGGTATAGCCGTTGCAGGGGTGCAGGGTGGGGGGATGGGTTAATTGTTTTTTTCTGTTATCGCTCATATGGTTTCCCTTTATTTCAATCTCTTTTTAGTTTTCCTTTTACTAGTAATATTGGCAAAATAACCTGATTTTGTTCTTTAAATTCTAGTGTCCGGTTGCCATGATTCTTCTACGGTCTTGATTTTATGGGTGGGAGGGTCTTGAGGGTCCGCATTTAAACTGTTTATCGATTGTAATGTTGCAAGTCTTATTTTGTATTCATTAGCGCGGGCCTCTCAGGGATTCTTCTGTTGCTCCACGTCTATCCTGTTATCGTTCCTGTTCACCCTATTATCAACATATGTATGTATGGCACCGGATATGTCTTTTCCTTTTTTCTTGTTTTAAAATAATAAAAAGATTTATAAAAAAAAAATAGTGGTTCAATTGGACTACTACTAGAATCGCTTTTCCTTAAGGTACTTAGCTGAAAGAGAGAGGCCGCGAGTGTCAGACATAAGGGGTAATGATCACTCTCTGTTCTATCCTCAATTACTAGATCACATACCATGGGCCGCAAAGGGATAGATACCAATATATAATCTATACAGATTTTGGAACTACCCCATGTAAATATCGGTAGATTTGGGCTGTCGGAGGCAATCGTCCGTTACAGGCACAAAAGCCATAACCTGAAACCAGTCTTTATAGCTGTGCAACAGCAGATGTGCAGGGTACTACTGGGCTGCTGTCCAGTGATGGGATGTTGTTGGCCATATCCTCATCCTCAAAAATGTTTTCAAATCCAACCACAGGTTCGAATTTGCGGTTGAAATCACTTCCCACAATTATCAGAGCACTTTGGTTAACTGAGGTTAAAAGTTGATCCAGATGTTCAATAACTACAGATTCCTTACTGGCTATGTTCGGTCTACTATATATGTTAAAGATGGAGACTTCCCTTTTATCAGGCACTAGAAACCTTATTCCCAAAATATCCTGGCAAAGGGAATCAATTTGCTTAATATGAACACCTAAAGTAGTTTTTATCCAGATGGCAAAACCTCCCGAGGGCCTCCCTCTAACTGATGGGATAGCAGCAACACTAAAAGTTTTAAAGCCTACCTTGTAAGGGCTTTCCAAGGCCCAAGTTTCTTGAAATAATATTTTTTCACTTTGTTCAATGTATTCCTGCCATACTACACCCCTTTGGTTTGTCTTAATCCCTGCATTATTCCATGAAGTCAATTTTATATGTGTTTTACAATCTCCTATATTTTGTTCATAATCTATTCCATCAACTTAATTTTCTGATCTTGGAACTTCCTTGCAATCATTAGCAAGTTCACAGATACCAATATCATTATAATATCCCCCTCGCTACTCTGAATTAATAAACCTGTCTCAGCATCCACACTATTCGTATCCACCATGCATTTTAATAGTTCTTTAGGATTCCTACACACTATATTATTCTGACTATTATTAAGGTTACCGATCTGGTTCCTTTGGCAGATATTCATACTTAGTTCTCCTTACTCCTATTTTAAAGTACTAGAGGAAGTTCCCGCAGCTACCTTTTCAGTAATTATAGGTCCCAAAGCATTAGGGGCAGTTACCAGTATTCTTTCCTGTTGAACTTTATGTAATTGTCAGTCTTGAAGATCCAAGTCTGACAATGCTTGAAACCTATTAGATGTCATGACTGGTGAAAATCTGTTACCTGTATTCCCAGCTTGCGGTTTATAAAAATATCCTAAAGAGAGCGCACTGATCCCAGTGTTAGGAGCAGAAGTTGCGTCACGGTGGTGAAGAAGGTAGTGAACCACCTTTCGCCTATGAAAGTTAACCACAATGCAATCACCCCTTATGCTCTTGATAGATTGTCCTAGCCACCCTTCTCTACGAACCGTTAAAATCTCATCAATGTCCGAAGGATGAAAATTCTTATGTTTAGTCAACCAGTCGACAGTTTTATTCCTTAGATCATTCCAGTTTTCTCTCTGCCCAGCCCTTAGTACGGGGACACCAGCCAGAATTAAAACATAAGGGCACGAAGCCGGAGGAAGACGTAGTACCTCCATATTAGGAAACAAAGAGTAATTAGTTACCTCCTCTCTCGGGCTCCTAGTGGGGGCACTCACATCGTCTCCTTTGACTAAGGATGTCATATATTTATTTTGTGGACCCTGCAAACCTATCATATTCAGCCCTTAAGGTAGCACCGCCAAGCTACTTTCCCCATTGCTTGGAATGAGGTTATTCACATGATTTCTTTTTTTTTTTTTGTATAATTTTTATTTTATTAAAGAAAAAGAACCAATACACAAGGCAATAAGACAATACATTCGACATGTGTTCAAGAAGGAGTGCGACTGCATGACAGTGTAATACAGATATCATTGGTGCAAAAAGGGGGGGCAAGTGGGGAAACAAAATCAGTAAACATAAGTTACACATGACTGGAATGTCGGATCAGGGGGAAAGGGAACCTTCCGAGGTCTCCACGAAAGGAGGCGTGCATATATTTCCCCGGTAGGAGTTCCACTGGCTCCAAATGTTATTCCACTTCCTGGGTCTACCCCGTGCCACATACACCGTCTTCTCCCTCAACATACACCAGTCCATGCTTTCCTTCCAAGCCAGAACCGTAGGCGGCCGCTGGGCACCCCATAACTGGGCGATGTCTCTCTTGGCAATCATATTTCCAAGGGTCGCCCACTGCGTCTGCGCCACATCATAGTCATTCGGTTCCCAGACATTCAACAGGCAACGCCTAGCTTCAGGCAATAAAGCCACCCCTGTGACTCTTTCCATAAGAGCATGTACATGATTCCAGAACACCACCACCTCCGGACACTCCCAAATTATGTGAAGGAAGGTTCCAATCAGTCCACAACCACGCTGACATAACCCATCCCCTGAATAACCCATATGCATCAGGCGCGGGCCCGTGACGTATATCCGACGTAGGATTTTAAGATGAACGAGCCGGAGACGGGCCGGAATCGCGACCTCTTTAGGCGAGGATAGGGCCAACTGCCAGTCCTCGTCGTCCAGATCCAAACCGTCGCTGGTCCAAACCTCCCTGAGCCGCACCAACAGATCCGTTCGATTAATTTCACAAAATTTTTTATTGAGAGAGATGAGTAAGCATTACAGGCGTGAGCAGAAATCATGCATGGTTCCGGTATCAACAAGAGCAAGTATGCAAGTGTAACGGGAACAAAGGAGGGGTAAATTAAATTAACATAAGGAACGAAAAACAATAATCAATTTAAACACAAATAGTAATGTAAAGCACAGGCATTGCATCAGTACATTTACAAAGGTTACAGTCATAGGTGGATCAAGGTAGTCATATAAGTCAATGAGGTTAGTCACTTGGGCAGGTAGGCAGCCCGAACTATGGGTAGGGTGTATATGTGCATAATCATGGTGGTTTAAATAGGTCGAAGTGAGCGTCCAGCGAGGACCATAGGTTCCTATAGGGGGGGCGCCAAGGTGTAGCTGCCAGCGCAATATTGTCGGCTCCTCTGAGGTTCGAGACCCAGTTGAGCCAGTGGGGGAAAGAAGCTTTGCCAGTGTCCTTCCAGTTGTTCAGTATGATCCGTTCGATTAATAATCAGTTTCTTGTATATCAATGAGATAGTGCTGTCGGGAACGTATCCATCAAGCACCCGGTCTTCTAATGGGGAGGATTCAAGGATATCGGTACCCTCAGGAAATATCGAGCGCAATGCGTGGGTAATCTGTGCATACCGGAAGAATTCCCTATCACTCAGCTCATACTCCACCTTCAGTGCCTCGAAGGTCTTGATTTTACCCTTGACCCACAGATCACTCACCCTACTGATACCAATCTTGTCCCACTTTTCAAATCCTTTCGTCTTCCACAGGCAACCCAATCTTTCAGACGCGTAAAGCAGAGTCGCACGGGTCAGTCGATCCCTCCATCCCGTTGCATTCGCATCATGCCACACTCATACCGCTATCTTGGTAGGTCCCGAGAGCCCCCTTCCCACTGCTTTGGAATAAAGAGTCTTGTAATAGTCCCCACCCGGTAACAAGTACTTATCCATCTCGAATGCAGGATTAGAGGCAGGTCAATACATTCTGTGGTTAATCGCTCCCAACTGAGAGGCCCAGTAATATCGCCTGATATCCGGAAGGGCTATACCTCCGTCATACCAGGGAAGTGTGAGTTTGGCGAGGGCGATACGCGAGCGTCCATCCCAGATCAATCGTCTCTGCAGGCTTTCCACCTCCCGAAAATAGCTCGCCGAACTACGTCAAAAGTATTCTGGAGCGCGTATAGAAATCGCGGTAAGGACATCATTTTAAAAAGAGCTGCGCACCCGAGAGGAGAAAGCGGTAACCTGAGCCAGCCAGCAACGTCGGATTTTAACCTCTGTAGAGGAGGGAGCAGGTTACGATCGTAACGAGCCACGGGATCTAATGTTATGAAAATCCCCAAGTACTTAAATCCCATCTGCGACACCTGGATTGGACATATGCGTGGTAAAGAGGGGGCATCACCCGATATCACATACACACAGGACTTGGTCCAATTAATCACCAGGCCAGAGTTCCTTCCAAACGAGGTAAGCACATCAAACAATACATTCAACGACTTACGAGGGGACGTAAGGTATAGCAAAATGTCGTCTGCGTAAAGCGATATACGATCTTCGAATTCCGGGGTCCACCGAATACCCTTCATCGATGGCTCCCAACGCAGCCAGGCAGCCAGAGGCTCCAAGGCAAGGGCGAAAAGAAGTGGGGACAATGGACAGCCCTGCCGCGTACCCCTACCAAGAAAAAAAGGCTTGGACGCACGACCATTCACTACCACCTGCGCCAATGGCTCCTCATACAAAAGTTTTACCCAGCCAACGAAGCCCGGACCAAAACCGAATTTCGCAAGAGCAGCCCAGAGGTACGGCCACTCCACCGTGTCAAAGGCCATCGAAGCGTCCAAGGAAGCCAAAATGGCCAGCTCACGCAACGACTATGCCCTCGCGAGAACACCGTGTAAGCGCCTCAGGTTAAGTGCTGTGTTGCGGTGTGGGATGAAACCGGACTGATCCGGGTGGATCAAGTCACTAATCACTTTTATCAAGCGGTTCACCAGTAACTTAGCAATAATCTTTGGTTCGGCGTTTAAGAGCGAAATAGGCCTGTAGGACACGCAGCGATCCCGCGGTTTCCCCTCCTTGTGAATCACCACGATGGTAGCAATACGCTGATCACGAGGAAGGGAGCCGAAGTCTCGCGACTCTAGAAACATATCTCGGAGATACAGCGCCATTTTGTAAAGTTCGATGGGAAGACCGTTTGGGCCCATAGCTTTGCCCGAACGCACAGAGCGAATAGCGATGGCTACCTCGTCAGCTGAGAATGCAGCGTCCATTAGGTCCCTGTATGAATACGACAGACGGGATGACGCAATGTCACGCCGCAACAAATGGGAGTCCTCCTCCGGTCTATCGGAGACTGAGGTATATACCTCTAGGAAATGATCCGCGAAACACTCGACAATCTCAGTCAGGTCAGTCACACACACTCCATCCGGTTTCTCAATCCCATGAACCACACGACTTGCCCTCTCCTTTTTATCCAGCCAAGCAATCAATTTCCCTGCCTTGTCACCCACATCATGCAGTCTGCCCTGCTGCTCTCTACTCATAACTTTGGCGGCGTCCGTCACCAGGGCCCTATAATCCAGTTGTTTGAGACTAAGGGCGTGGAGTTTGTTACGGGTTACACCTAGTTCCAGGTCGCTTTCTAGCTCAGTTATTTCGGTCTCTAAACGGACCACCTCCTCGTTTTTCTTTTTCTTGGCATCAGCGATTAACAATAGTGTCTGACCTCGGATAACTGTCTTGAATGCCTCCCACAGTGACACAGAAGAGGACACAGACCCCTTGTTCTCAGCAAAATACTGATCCAGGGACTTGATCAATTCAGCACAAGTTTTGGGGTTGCGAAGGTACCAAGGATTGATCGGGGCAACTCGTCCCTCGACACCCATACTAGTGCCGATCTGGAGCCATAGTGGGGAGTGATCTGATATACCCCGGGCCAAATGCCTGATTTCCCTGACAGAGGAGGCCTGTGCCACCGGCCTCAAAAGATAGTCAAGTCTAGAGAGGTTACCGTGGGCACCGGAATGGAAAGTGTATTGTATCTGTCCCGGATGCATCAGTCTCCAGCAGTCTACCAAACCCAGTGTCGCTAAAAACCCACTTAACCAAGACTGTGACCTAGGGAGGTCTCTGGGGGGGTGGCGATCTACACCACCGGAGACTACCAAATTGAAATCTCCGCCAATCAACAGGATACTATCCGGAAGCCCCAGTACCACACGCCCAAGCTCAGCAAAAGTCGAGGTCTGTAGACCGGGCGGGACATATACAGAAATCAATGAGATAGTCCTCCCCTCCCACCTCCCTGTGAGAGCGGAGTAGCGCCCCCTTTCATCAAGGATCACTTCATCTATTTCCAAGGGGAGAGAGTTTTTGACTAAGATGCCCGCGCCCCTAGAGCCAGTAGTGAACCCAGAGTGTGCAGCGAGACGATATTCACGCTGATTCATAGCGTGACAAGTATTTCCAATTAAATGCGTCTCCTGCAACAACACAACATCAGGGGAAAGGCGTCTCAGCAGTTGCAACACTACTCCCCGCTTTATCCTGTCTCCCAACCCATTTACATTCCAACACAGTAGTTTCAACCCACTACCCCCAGCCCAGAAATGAACGCAGAAACCACCCCATAGCGAACACAGGGGCATATTATCAAGGGGGTTTATCTCTGCCTTTTTGGCTTTAAAAGCCAAGAAAGCGGAGATAAAATAATCTCCCTATTACCTAGCTGTCGCTAACACCAGTTAGCGACAGCTAGTAGGAGATAGCGACCATCTTGGACCCCGCTTTGCATGTCAGTGATATTTATCACTAATGACATGCAAAGTGGGCGTGCCAAGATGTTAGCGACTGGAAACAGTCGCTAACATCGCTATCTCCTATTACCAACTTTTGGAGATATTCGCGCTAAGCGCGAATATCTCCAAAAGCTAACACCTGCCCCTGAGCAGTTCTTAGCCATGTTATCCAATGGTGGGTGGATAACATGGCTAAGAGCATTAGCTCGGTAATGCATGAATATCGCTGACTTTTCAGCGATATTCATGCATTTCGGCCGATTTTTATCGCTTAGGAGATAAACCTTGATAATAGCAAGGTTCCTAAGCGATAAAAATCGCCGCAGCTCGGCGATAAAAAATCGCCGCTAAACCAACATAGCGATAATTATCACAAGTTGTTGGTAATATGTCCCACAGTACCCAGATCCGAAAATAGAACAATACGTTGCCTTGGGAAAAAACAAAACATACCCAAACTCCCCCCTCTGCCCCCAAACATACACCCGTTACAGTACCCGCCACCCTGCACCCCTGCGTTAGACTCAAAAGCCACCCCAACTTGCAGTGCCTGTCGCCCTAACATTAAACTAGTCTACAAAAAGAAACCCAGAGGAGGAAAGAGTCCCACTCCCCCCGCCACTCTCGGGTATGTCACCATGAATCGCTTAAGTATGATAAACGTCAAACCAGCTGTAAAGTATGATAGTTGTTCGGAAATCAGGAAGCACATTGTCATTGTCATTCTTGCTCCGGCATGCCACCCTCCGCTCCACCCGAGTGTTCCGTTCGATCGCTCCGCATTGGTAATGTATCCAGGCAGTCACTTACACTCTCAGGATGATCAAAGAAAAACGTCCGGTCCTCGTATTCGACGCGGAGCCTGGTTGGAAATAGCATTGCGTATTTCAAATCCATGTCTCTCAATCGTCGCTTCACCCCCTGAAACCCCATCCTCTGCCTCTAAACAAACTGGGTAAAGTCTGGGTAGAAGCTCACCGTTGCGTTTTCAAACTTCACGGGGCCGCTTGTCCGCGACGTCTGCAGGATAGCGTCTCTGTCTCTAAAGTTGAAGAGTCTGGCGATAATCGGCCTCGGAGGGGCACCCGGTTTTGGCCTCCCACCTGGCACACGGTGCGCGCGTTCTACAGCAAAGAATTTACTTAGGCCTTTGGGGGCGAGGTGATTTAGGATGAGGTCCTCTACAAGGAGATCTGTAGCAGGATTTTCCGATTTTTCAGGGACCCCAATAATACGTACATTATTGCGTCTGGCCCTATTTTCAAAATCGTCCAGTCGACGAGCCATGAGGTCATTGGAGGATCGCAGATTGCCTACCTCGGCCTGTAAGTCGCAAACGTCGGTCGTGAGGCTGGAGGTCTTCAGATCTAAGGATTTGACCTTCTCATTAGTCTTCGATAAGTCGCCTCTAATCAAGTTGACTTCAATTGCTACAGTGTCGAGCTTAAGGGCGAGAGCCTCATATTGCTGGCCAATGGAAGTCTTGATACCAGCAATGGCGCCCATGACATCCTGTAGAGTCAGATCGGTCGACGCAGCCGGGTCCTCCCTTGCCTCATCTAGGCTTTTCGTGATACCACCGGGGGACCCCTTGGGATGGGTGTATCGATCCATGACATTCGTTTGAACGATTCCCCCCCGAAGGGGTGTCTTGGTTTTTTTGCTTCTCGTTGTCGGGCCTGCCCGCCATGTTAGGCAATGTGCCCCCGAGGGGCCTGTGAGACCTGGTGAGAATGGCCCTTCACGGTCGTCCCGCCGGAGTCCTCAAAAGCAGGTGCCATCAGCTCGCCACACCATCTTTCGCGACCGTTGGCACACAGTGGAGTCACAGAGTTCTGCCAGACCTCGGGCAACCAGGTCGATCTAGCGGTGGGATATGGCCAAAGACCCAGAAACTAAACTGAAAGTTAACTCCGAGGCAATGAGCAGAGCCCCGCTGGCCGTTGTTGTTCAACTTCTGCCTGGGTGTCTCGACGACTCAAGCCCCAGGGCGTCGCCATGGGGTGGGCCTCAAAAGTTCAGAGTGTCGTAACTGCGGTTCCTTAAGTCCGAATACATTTTTGAAAGAGGCTAATATATCAGCTGAGTTCCATCTTCAATAGCCCATCTTCCTAATCAGGATGCCAATCAGGATATATGCAGAAAGCGGCGAGGGTCTCGGGAGCCCTGTGCTCATGCGGCCATCTCGGATGCACGCAAAGCTCCTCCCCATCACATGATTTCTATTGCTTTTCCCATCATGTAGAAGTTTTATTGCAGACTCTGAAAGGCTAATTTTATCCCACAGTAGAGAAAAGTTTGTTTCAACCAAGTCACGGACACAAGTTAAAACTGCCCCCAACCGTGCGCTATTCAATTCTGCATCAACCTCAGTCATAGCTCCCTTAGTGTTAACAATACTCGACACAGGTAAAGCCAAAATCATGTCAGTTTGTGTTCCAGCTGGGATGGTTTTCAGGGGGAAAGAAATGCCATTATGGTTGATGTTAGCACAAGCAATAGCTTGAGTGACCTTGCCACCATTGCCACCCTTTGTTTTTCTTATCCCAGTCCCCCGCTTTCTTTTATCCGGCAACCTTTCATGATGCCACATTTTTTAAGGCCCTAGTCCTAGTGACTCCACTTGACACTACTGGAGAGTTTAGGGGCATTTCAAAGGGAGGAGGGGAAGAGGTAAGTGAAGCACTTGTAACGATGCTGGGCAAACATTCTCGGGCAGTATCCCCCAATGCAGGTGAAAGAATACCTGTTGTTAAACGTCTCTTTAGGATAGACGGGTCCAAGGAAAGGAGTCGCTCAGTCAATTCTATTTTGTGGGTTAAGAGTGACTCCGCCCTAACGAAAAAAGCATCTAGCGTATCCGCAACCCCCTTACGTTTTTCCATTCTAAAATGAATTTATGGGTTTAACAAATCAAAGAGTTCTCTATATCGTTGCACAGTACCTTTATACTTCAATGGGTTGCAGAGTTTATCTGGACAATAATTTGGGATCAAAGATTTCAGGGGGGTGGCCCAGCCCAGGCTCTTCCTGCCTCTGACAGGCTCGGATGGGCCCGCCCTTTGCCCGGGATTCGCCTGGGTGCAGCGGGGACACGCACGCAAGCGTCCCGCACTGCGGGAGCCACGGCCCCCTCTTAAGCGCCTCCTGTCGCGTGCGGCGCTGTGTGAGGCTTGCTGCATAGGATGATGGGGATGTAGTCCCCGGATCTCTGACAGCAATCTGTGTCCCCGGTACCGGTGCCTTTTTAGGAACAGTGGTGTGGCAAGCGGTCTGGCAGAGTAACAGGGTAACTGGATAACGGGCTCCCGAGCTGCGGGAGCCCTGGCCCCCGAGCTGCGGGAGCCCTGGCCCCCTCTTAAGCGCCTCCTGGCACGTGTGACACTGTGCGCGGCATGCTGCCGCAAAGAATGATAAGGGATGTAGTCCCCGGATCTCTGGCGGCAATCTGTGTCCCCGGTGCCGTTGCCTTTTTAGGAACAGCGGTGTGGCAAGCAGTCTAGCAGAGTAACAGGGTAACAGGATAACGGGCTGTGAACGAGAAACAATAGTCCCACAGTGGACGTTAGCGCGTTTCCATAAACCGACTGAATACGATTCAACTCCTTTAGAGACTGCACAAGACCGCGTTTCTGGCAGCGCATATTCACAACTTTACCCCTATAATACTACTAGCTTGGCTATAGACACTTTTTTTAATTATTTGGAGAACACTCCCTGTCGCCGTGACTCTGTTCAGCCCACTTCTCTCAAAGAAATTGTATACGGATACATTTTGGCTTAACCATCAACTTCACGTCCTGAAGATGGTCTGACGGTCTTACTGCCAACACAGACCGAAACGTCGACAGTACATCTATTTCCTCTACCGTTCTCTGATTTCAAGGAACCGACAACTGACTTGTCAAATTGTTCTCCTTCCTTTTTGAACTCCTGGAATAGATGTTTGCATATTTGTTTTATAGGTTCAATTATAATACCTTTAACATTACTCTTGGTTGATTCCAAATATAATTCGCTTGTTTTCATCTTTGTATATATAAAATATTTGTTCTTTTGAAGAAAAGATTGCCCTGTTGTCATACAATTGATACTTATATCAAAATGTATTCATTTATAAGAAAAGCAAGTCCTTTTCGATGTGTTTAAATCACTAGTTCATCATTGACCAGGCTGAACAAAAATGAATGTGTTATAAACAACTACTTAACTTCGATTGTGAACAAAGTCCCTAGTAGGCACTCCTTTACTTATTACTGTAACATTGTAGCTGTCCGAGTTTGAGTTCTTGGTTAGATGACAATTTTGTCTACTCTTCTTCTCCAATAATAATACTGTTAATAATAATAAAATGCATTGCGAAAACAAAAGGCTTGCTATTTATTAAATGTCTCTAGTAAAATGCCTACATTTTTTTAAGTAACATTTTTTTTGCAAGCATATGGTATTTAAGCAGTGACATGTTATAAAAAAATGTATGGCACTAGCTAGCAACACAAATTAAAAGAAAATGTAACAATTGCACCAGTTTGCCGAGACCAGACCAATTGGTTTTGCCTTTGCTTGTTTTAGGAGGGTGATGATGCTCCAGTAAAATGTCTGTTAATTTATGTTTTGGACAGCAAAGAGCATCATTTGCTTTTTAATTAAGGGAAGAGAAAATAATCAAGGCAAGTTTTCTTCAACATATCCTAAAGCCCCTGGGAGGTAAATTATATTTCATTGCTAGAGTTACCCTTTCATTTGCATAAAGTTACCTAATGTTATGCAGCCTTTTTGCTGCAGTGGGGAGGTTAACGTTATGCAGAGCCTTTTAAGAAGACATAAGCCTTGGTCCTGGGAATACATTTACTTCTATTCTAAGACACACTGTCTCAGTTCAGTAAAGTTATTTAACACACCGGTTTAACTTTGCTGTGAGTAAACAGAAAAACAGGCCTACTGTAACTGTTAATGCGTGTGACAGCAATTAAACCCAATCAGAAGAGCACGAGTGGTAATCAGTTGTAATTAGAAATGTAATTTTGCGAAACTGTAATTGATTGTGCCCAACTGTAATTACTTCCTAAAATAATTGCATTATAATCACTTAAGACTACAATTAACAATGCACAGAACGACTGAACGTTGCTACAACGGTTCCCTTTTGAAGACGTTGCTTTGCTTTCATCGCTGGCACAAAGACGCCGCATCCCATTTGTAGAAGCTGAATGTAAAAAGCAAACTATGTTGCTGCCAGATATCTTTAATGTTGTTATTAAAAATATAACTATTAATTACTTGGAATTGGATGAGACACTCACTGTTTAACTGTACCTCCGAGCATAACATATGTATTTGTTAAGCGCATGATCACCCAAGGGTATTTTGGCGCTGAATAACAAATGTTTCTTGTTACCTAACTCAATGGTACTCATTTTATCGACCTCAGAAGGATGAACCTGTGCCCATGAGGTCAAACAACGGCTCCTAGAGGGAATGCATTCGTTTACAGTCACCAGACATTACACAGACACTCGCAGCCCCTACGGAGCGGGGAGCGCCCAAGCTCCAGGGGCCCCCCTCAACACAATACTCTGCCAAGGAGTACCTGACTGAGTCTGGAGGGGGCCCCTCCATGTACCTTGCAGGGGGGGCCTCAAGTTTTGTTACACCAGTGCCAGACCCGACTAAGGAGATGGGGATGCAGTGCTTAATTTGAGCCGGAGCTTTCCAGTGTTGAGCACTGGCACTTAATTGGTATCCGGTGCTCGGCACCAGCACCTAATTGTCAACACCACACTTAGGGCCGTCTGTCACAAGGTGCCGTTGCTCATGTCATTTAGAGATGAGCAGTATACCAGTTGTTTAGGAAAACAATATACATAAAAAATAACTAATACCTGACTCCACAGCCATTCCTCAAGCTTTGGGGACCTGGAATAATCTGAACTGTCGCATTTACATGCAAGAGGGATGGTTAGAACTTGTTTTGGCAGCGATGTCTGGGGTGATGGGTGGTGCAAGCTGCAGTGGCCTCCTGGTCAGAGCCCTGGCAATTAATATTTTACAAATTAAGCACTGTGGGGATGTGGGGGAGGGGCAGAGCTCCACGGCAATTCTAACAAATGTTGATTGTGGCACTGATTTCAGAGTGAGTCACAAAACGGTGTAAACACATGAAGCGTTTGCCCTTGGCGTGACATCAACAGTGGTCACGCCGACCGCGATGTGACAGAGACCGTGTATTCAAGTACTTCTGTCGGCTTCCATTTCTGTCTTCAGGGCCAAGGTTGACAGCTTCCCCTCTGCTCAGCGTCCAAGTATGTTAGTGTAGGGACGCCAGCTGCGAGCTGCTAGTTAAGAACCAAAACTTGGCCATTACCTCTGCTTCTGTTATTATCAAACCATTAAAAATTTCATTTCAGAGGACAACATATCAATCTGTAGAATTCTACCCTTGCAAATGGGATTTGTGAATTTTAAAACTCCAGCAGCTTCAGTGGCATTTCAGCATTCATAAAAATCATTGTTGGGGGTACGAATGTACTTGTTTCAACGAGGTCCTACATGTAAATGTAGGGGAACACCAAGGGCCCGATGTAGGTAGGGCTTTACCGATCGGTATCGGCCGAAAATACCGATTTTTGGCCCTTACCGATCGGTAAACAGCCATCGAGATGTAGGGAACCAAAAACAGAACGAATCGGATAGAAAACCGATTCGGAATGTGTACCGAATGTGAAAGAATCCGATACGTACATACCGAAAATCGGATATGTAACGAATCGGAAAAACACCGATTCGGTTACAAAGACCGAATCGGTCCATGTACCGAATCGTTAGTGACACCGAATCGGAAAATCACCGATTCGGTCCTACTACCGATTCGTTAGTGACACCGAATCGGAAAATCACCGATTCGGTCCTACTACCGATTCGTTAGTGACACCGATTCGGAAAATCACCGATTCGGTCCATGTACCGATTCGGAAAAAATACCGATTCGGACATGATCCGAATCGGAAAACATGCCGATTCGTATGAATCTCCGATCGGGAAATTCCCCGATTCCGACAGTTGGGGAGATGTAGGGAGGCACAGAAACACCGAAATCGGCTCAAAATCGGTAGAATTCACTCGGTATTTACCATGGATTGCAATCAGGTGGTAACCAACTCCAACCCATATAAACAGTCCCAAAATGCATTGCAACTTGCAGGATGGCAGCTTTCTATGTCATTGCGAGGCGGCTACGGCTACAGCAGGAAGGACTGAGGGAATGGCTAAGAAATGAACAGGTCTACAGACAGAGGATAACCCTGTTCATGCTCACTGAGGCTGAGATCCTACAGAGATACAGGCTGGACTCTGACACCATACTTGAGCTCATCAGGGACCTTAAGCCATACTTGGACCACCACACCCCAAGGGCACACGCCATCCCTGCGCACGTCCAGGTGCTATGCAGCCTACACCTGGTAGCGTCTGGCAGCTATCAAAGTGGAGTAGCAGCAGCAGGAGGGGTGAGCCAGAGCAGCCTGTCAAGGTTCTTCCACATATTCCTTGACGCCATGATAGACAGGATGGACCAATACATCTCATTCCCTGCAACCCACGCAGAACTGCTACAAACCAAAGCGGACTTCTACCAGATGGCACACTTTCCCCAAGTCATCGGTTGCATAGATGGCACGCATATTCCGATTTGCCCACCAGCGGACACCGAATACATATACCGCAATCGGAAATCGACACACACCATCAACGTGCAGGTGATCTGCAATGCCAAGTGCACCATCACAGACCTGGTAGCAAAATTTCCAGGGAGTACCCATGACTCCTATTAATTCCAACAGAGCGGCATATATGCACGGCTGATGGCTGGCGATTTTGGAGAAGGATACCTCCTAGGTGAGCCACATCATCAGACCCCCATAACACATAGTAGGTAGGTGTAATACATGTGTGCATGTGTCTAATGTGACCCCTTTCTCTTCCAGGCGACAGTGCATATGCCCTCCGCTCATTCATACTCACCCCCTACCTCAACCCCTCCACACCCAGCCAAAGGAGGTATAACCGGGCCCACATACGCACCAGGAATGTTGTTGAACGGACCTTTGGCATCTGGAAAAGTAGATTCAGATGCCTGCACAAGAGTGGAGGTGCAAGGCAGTATACCCCCATCACCTGCTGCAAGATCATAGCTGTATGTGCAATGTTACACAACCTTGCGGTCAAGAAGGGCACTGAGGTGGAGTTGTCTGACTACGAGGACTATGACGACGACGAAGCTGTGCCACTGACACAGCCAGCTGGGGTGTGTACGCCATGTGATGGCAGATACAGACGTGAGGAGATCACTGAAAACTATTTCTGACTGAGTACAGATGCAAAGACAGCTAAATGTTGCTTGGAAAATAAAATTTTTAATAGTGATGCACCACAGTTACATCACTGAAGTGCATCAAAAAATGGAGTCTGTCAAAACAAATAAAGTCCAGGGTTCTGGTTTGATCATCCCCCCTTGCCAGCCTATTTTTTGGCCCGCTTTCCAGACCCACTGGGGTGTCCCTCGGCCCCCTCCGAATGGCCTGCAGCATCAGCGGATCGCCTGGTGCTCCTCCTTGGCTCTGATGCAGCGCTGGCCGGGCTGCTGCGGCTGCTGCTGTCTCCAGCATCACCCAGGTCCAGGGCAGGATTGGAGGCGGCGTTTGATATTAACATGGCCTCCATGGCCGTGGTGATCCTGGCCATCCCCCTGGTCAGCTCAGCCGTATGCTGACTGAGCACCGACTCCTGATTTGAGCTTCGATGGCACAGCTGTGCGGTCGCCGCTGCAAGGCGGGCCATGGCCCGGTTGAGCACCCGGGCATCCCTCCTGCGCGCAACCTCATGCTCCTCCTGCCTGGCAGAGGAGTGGGTGATGGCAGTGGTCAGCCTGCCCAACCCTGCTGCCACCTCCTTGTTGCTGTCCACAACAGCCTGGAACCCCTTCACCAACTCCCCCATCTGCAGGTTGTGCTGCAGGAGCTGGCGTTGGCAGGCCATGGTGGATCTGGCCTGTTGGCGCTGGATTTTGACCATCTGGCCCTCCAGGCCCAGGAACACACTGCCCTCCCGTGCTGGTGCAGCAGTGGTGGTGGTGGTGGTGGTGGTGGCACGGCGTCTGGCACTGCTGCCTCCGGCCTGCTGAGTGGGCTGGGGTGCCACTGGTGGTGGTGTGGTGCTGGCCGGTCCCGGAGCCCCTGCTCCCAGGACAGGTAGGACGGGTGGCAAGGCCACGGTTGTGGCAGGAGCTGTTGTCGGCGGAATGGTCTGCCTTGTAGGGGAGTTGTATGGTGAAAATTGCAAGGGGGGTGAGCTGGGCAGTACTGGGGAGTGCACTGCCTGGAAATCAATCACCAGGACTCCCTCCATTCCAAGCCCTGGGGTGTCTCCTTCCTCATCCTCATCCTCCTCCTCCTGGCCAGGCTGGCTGGTGCTCGGCCCTGCCACTGCAGTATGTGATGTCGAAGCTCCCTCTGCTGCCACAGTGGTGCCGCCTGATGGTGCCCCTAGGTACAAAGAAGCATTTGTAAACTGAGTGCCGATGTATTACAGTCAGTACAATTATGGCATTCCACATGTCCTTGCATCTCCTTACACCGTGTCACACTGTTTCCTGTCTTGTCATTCTGCACTGACATATTTGGCTAACTTCTGCTGACTACATGTACCATGATGCTTGTCTCTTGTATGTTGGTGACAGTACAGTGCTGGTGTTTGCCTATGCATTGTGTCTAATGGGGAGGTGTCTGGTAGGGTGTGTCATGATGCGCATGCTTCTTACCTGTAGCTGTGGCCATCGCAGTGCTGTCCAGGGTCCCGATCCCTACGATGCTCTCCCTCTCGATGGTGCTGGAGACAATTTCCTCCAGCTCGGTGAGGGGTGGCGCCGGGTTCTTGCCTCCTCCGATGTGTCCTGCCTGCCTTTGGAGGTCGGCCAGCTTCCTCTTGGTGAGGCTGCGGAGGTCATAAAACCTTTTCTTAAGTTCCTCAATGGACCTGGGGGTGACTCCAGCAGCATTGACCTTCTGGGCGATGTCTGCCCACAATCTCCTCTTGGTGCTGTCTGGCACGTTGAGGGACAGCTTGCCAAAGAGCTGGCGGTGCACCCTCACCACCTCCTCAACCAGCACCTGAAGTTCTGTGGTGGTGAATTTGGGCTTCCTCTTTTGGGAGGACTTCTGGCTTCCTGCCTGATCTGCCATTTTCTTCTGCTCCTGCTCAGTCTGCAACCTCCTTCTCCCACTGCTGCTAACTGTGTGTTGGGCTCAGGCAGGCTTTCCAGAAACTTCTAGAAACTTCTTAATTGGCTGCACCTGCCAGGGTTGCCACTCCCTGTTTGGGTGGGGGAGGGGGAGCCACCGCATTGGCTGAATCGCCTATTGCCGAGTCGGCTTTTACCGATTCGGTAAAATCCGAATCGGTAAAATCCGATTCGGTATTATCCGATTCGGTAAAAGCCGAATCGGTTCATGCAATGCATTCCTATGGGCTTTTTCGCCATGGGTCTATGATTGCCGATTCGGTTTTTACTGAATCGGCTTTTACCGAATCGGTATTCGCCGAATCGGAAATATCCGATTCGGTGGTAGCCGATTCGGTGTTTTCCGATTCGTTGTTGGCCGATTCGGTAATTTCCGATTCGGACCGAGCTGAATCGGAACGTACCGAATCTCATTACCGATGCCGACCGAATCGGTTTTCATTCGGTATTTTTTTCCTACATCTCGTTTTCCGATTTCAGAATACCGATTCGGCCCGCCTCGGTATTTTGAAATCGGAAAATCCCGTTTACCTACATCGGGGCCTAAGTCACTAGGATGCTAGTGGATATTCTTATAGCCCTTGTGTGCAATGTTACTCCTTTCATTGGCAGGAGTATGTGAGTTCCTGGGGTGGAACTGGGGAAGGGAACAATTCCATCTTGTCCATGGAATAATAAAATAAAAAGTTAATGGTGCGACTGGATATTTCTAACAAACTTCTATACGGTGGGGGCTGGCACCGCTTCCAGGTGACTGGGCGGGAGCACGGGGGGAACAGGAGGGTGGTTACAATGTATAAAAAAAAGAACACTACAGTGCCGCCGGGTCCCGTGTCTCTGCTCCTGCACTCCTGCCTCCGACTCCAGGAACAGGAAGCAGGCAATCAGTCTCCCTCCAATAAGCCAATCACAAATGCAGCGTTGTGATTGGTCTTAGCGCTGTGACACAGCGCTCAGCCAGGGACTGCAGGGGTGTACATGTTCCCCACACAGGCTGTAATGCAACCTGCATGGAGAACAGGGAAGTGCGCATGACTGTTTTGGGCGACCGGAGACGTTGGACCAAACAGTCATCGCACACTTAGGAGTGGGCTAACCACTCCTCCCCTGCTCCTCAGCCCTGCCCCGCCCTCTCACGCAAAGCTTCTGCAGCAGGAGAACAAAATAAAATGATAATAACATTACGTTATTATGATTTTATTTTTTCCTATCCTTTACTGCTGCAGAGCAGTGGGGCGACACTCCTAGCCGCCACTGTTTCTTTATTTGGGAATTTCCACCTGGAAGAACGTCTGGAAAACGGAGACTGTGGTAGTTTTCCGGGAACAAACCTGGAATTAGTTGAGAATTCCATACCATTTGTACGTTTGCTCCATACATAGCAGTAATTGGTCAAGAACATTTTCTTAACTTTTTGTCCTAGATATTTTGTAAATTGGACTGAGTATTAGCAATAATAGCGGTTACACTCATATTCCCCAGTGTTGATCCCTCCTTGTGCGTCTAATATTACCCACCACTCCACACAGCTGTTTCGCTCTGTTTGTAAACTTTAGGTTTGTTGAATGAGATAACCTCAAGCTTCGACTCTTGTTTTACAGCCCCAAAATCCCCCCACCCTCTTTTGTACCACTCCCTCCTGTTTCCGTGCATCACTGCCATAACTTTTGACTTGCCTTCACTTGAATACATTCACTTGTGGCAGATTTATAATTTTTCCACTCAGTGTCACGCAACAAGCCACCATGCTGCACTGCGTGAAAGGGAAAGGCCAAGAATGCTCTGCATTTACCATTGTACAACACATTCCTGTCCTTTCTGAGCACTGGTACAGTTTTGGCTGCCTAGCATCAACACAGGCAGCCTTGCGTCATGTTGCAAGAGTCCCTACATTGGAGGCAAGATTGTTTTTGTGCAGGAAGGCGCACCTCCATGCATTAAGACAATCCTGAGAGGCCTTTACCTCTTTCTATGTGTGCTGCAGAAAGAGGAAATAAATTAGGAGAAATAAACATATTTCTCCTTGTTATACCTCACCTGAGGAGACGTAGCATTTTGACGCATTCCCAGGTCTACCACCAATGGTAAATCTGGGAATGAGCCAACATCTATGGGTGGATGCGTGGGAACACCCATGCTGCTACCATGGGACGCCTACCTGTTACAGAGTACCGTAAGGCAGAAATGTACACTGCCTTGCATTACTCTAGATGTATCAATCCATGCAGGGCTACGCAAGAAGGCCTTGCGTGGCTTGATAAATCTCACGTAGGCTTTGCATCCGCCTGTGTCCTCTTGCATGGCAGAAGGGCGAGGCAAAATCTTCACAAATATGCCCCCAGGTTACTAACCCTTGTTCCTGTTTTCTGAAGTGTCTTTTCATTTTTCTACCTCTTCTCAGAAATGAAATCACCTTTCCTCAAAACAGTCATCAGCAAAGGGGCCTATTGTTCCTTTTGATGACTCTGCATTGTGGTGGATTAAGCTAGTTTCAAGCATGGGCATTAGTACTAATGTTTGTCACTTTGGTCTCTGCCAACCCCCGGAGTGGACTTTCTTGACCAGAATCCTTTGCTCTGAGTCACCTTGCAATTACCTGATGTAGTCACCGTCCTGATAACCACATCAAGGATGTTTACCTTTCTTGGTATTAGTGTTATAGGCATTGACGACCACACATTTAATGTCACAAAAACAATGGGCCAGATATACAAAGAGAAATGTAAGATATGCAGTGTGTGAATTATGCTCATACATGTATATTGATTCCTCCTGTTTCCTTTATTCGTGAACCATCCCCAAGTTAATGTATGCACATAAGCATTGCCAAGTGTAAGTCAACGATAGGTTTTGCCAAAAGAGCTGTTTTGTGCATATCCTATGTGAACTATGAGCTATTTAACCAAGTGTTGGCTTTAATTTGCAAAGATGCTTCACTGTTCTAGAGTGTAAAGTCTGGCACGTTTGCATTTGCCACCTTTAATATTAGGTCTTTTTGTTATCCAATACCTTTTGATTTTAATAAAACTAGTACACACCTACTTATAGGGGCATTCAGATAACCCCATTCATTCATTGGTCTGTCGGGTCATTTACGTTTTACTTCCATCCAATACGGCACTCAGTATGGGACATTGGTTCAGCCCACTTTAACCATTGGCCACACTCACTGGGACTGACAGCTATCTGTTCTTTCACAGGGAGCACATCTTGACACAAAGTAGTTACACGCACTTCCATGGATTACTATGGTAAAGTGTGCTTTTTGAGATCAAAAAATTGTTCTGCTTTCAGCCATTTTTTCCCTAATATTTTTAAGGGTTTGGCAGCTTCCCAACAAAAAATGTTTTTCGAATACCATGACAACAAAAAAAAGTAGCATTGACAAAGACAAAAGGCAAATACTTAACGACAGACGACTTTGCTTTGCTACTGTTTGATTTTTTCTGTCATCTTAATTCATTTCTCAGTAATTTAAGTCACCCTCTATAGTTATTTGCAGTGCTGGCCTGCGGCGGCTCCTCCGCTAAGGCGAAGGAGCGTCGCACCACTGGTCACTGAGCAGTTCCAAATGGGAAAAAAAATAATAATAGCGCAATGTTATTATCATTTAATTTGATCATACTGGCTCACTTGAATGGGGGGTAGGGCAGTCTGGGCTCTTCAGAGCTGGGGGAGGAGTGGTAGAAACTTTTTAAGTGCACATGACAGTTTGGCCTGCCGTCTTGGACCGACCCAACAGGCATGCACACTTTGCATGTGCCCCAGCTTTAATGCACAGCCTGGGTAGAGAACATGCATAGCCTCCCAGTCCCTCTCTGAGCTTCGAACCACGGTGCTAAGAAGAATCACAATTCTGCTATAACGAAGCATCATGATTGGCTAGAGGATTTTGGGGGACTGTGTGCTTCCTTCTCCCGGAGAAGAGAAGAGACTGGAGTAGGATAGTATTACTTCATTATTTTGTCATTGTAATTCTTGTTAACACTATCTGGGCATTGTTTGCACCTCATTAGTACACACCACCCAAATATAGCAAGAAGCAACAGAAAGATGACCAGTCAACCTTTGCAAAGGATCTGCCATTGTGGGGCAACACATGTTGCTGCGTTTTTAACAATTTTGAACAGTTTGAGCTAGGAACAACATTCTTTTACTTACAATTTGCTCATTATGGTATGTTATGTTATGTTATGTTATGTTATGTTATGTTATGTTATGTTATGTTAATTAATTTTATACAGCGCAGCAGCTACCTGAAGGTTTCCCGGCGCTAAGAACGCTAAGGATATGAAAAAAGGAGGAGATAACTAGTGGATGTCGTCTATGGGTTAAAAAGCCAGGTTTTTAAATCCTTGCGGCACTTCTGGTACTGTGATTCAATGCGCAGCGGAAAAGGCATTGAGTTCCAAAGTCCTGGAGCCAAATAGGAGAAAGAACGTCCCCCCATTCTAGTTCTTTTGATCCTCGGAATTTGAAAGTTGTGCGGCAGATGATGGATTATGTGGCAAATGTGGAAATTCAACAATTAAGTG
Organism: Lissotriton vulgaris; assembly: GCF_964263255.1. Classification (NCBI taxonomy): domain Eukaryota; kingdom Metazoa; phylum Chordata; class Amphibia; order Caudata; family Salamandridae; genus Lissotriton; species Lissotriton vulgaris. The sequence continues at coordinate 754,887,264 of NC_141694.1, read as the reverse complement.
AAAAACTGCACAGCCGCACAATCGCACAATTCCAGTGGCCCTGGATATAGAATGTCCCTAGTTGAAGGATTGGCATTGGTGTGGGAGGTTGAGGTTTAGACTGTTCATGGTGAAAGGGTGGAACAAACCAGAAGTTCAGAAACTTGGGACTCTTGGGGTCAGGAGCACGAGGTGGGTCTTCCTGAAGCTTCCTTGTCTGGGGATGTGAGTAAAAATCATTGAAAATCAAATGTTGCAGGCACTTCGAGTCACCAAGAGAAATTTGTCCATGAATGGCGATAAATTGTGGTATATCCTAAGGCTGTACTTCTCTCCTAGTATATTGATTAGGTTTGTTACATTGAAGATAAAATGGTAATGGTCAAAAGTATTGAGGCCAAAATGTTAGAGATATTCTCAGTTATGGCTCTTCTTATATTTGGAGCATATTTTCAACTGTCAAGAGTATTATTAAGAATTGCAGGGGCGAGAAGACAGTCTATGTGGCTCGGGGTTGTCCCCGCAAATGGTCTAAAGTTTGAGCTCCCTGGAACGCATACCGGGGAGATATATGTGCACACCCAGTGATGCTGATGAAGATGACCCCCCATCCCCGTGAATTTCAATGAACTGTGCTGCTATATTGTGTATTACCTGACTCTACTATAAACCCAAATGATTCAGTGATTTGTACTTTTATGTCGAGACTGTTTAATAAAAAGATTTATAAAAAAAAAAAAGGAATTGCAGAGGTTCCACATGATTCTACATCTATTGTTGATTCACAAGCTGACACATATTGCTATCTATTTCCGCCTACTGAAACGTAACAGGTGTTGATTTTCACATGTAGAAATGGAATGCATTTGCTCTTGAAAAAATCTCTTTTCCTTTTTCACCATAGGGAAATTGTTTAGTAGAGTGGAGAAACTTCTTCTGCTACACGCTTTTCAATTAGAGATGTGAGTTCTCACATTCCTGCTTCAAAAAGAAATTCACTCTTCTCTTGAGAGAAATATATGTATTAGCATTTTCAGAGCAGGAAAATACCTACAGATTGTCGGTGAATACAAAGAAACTTCTATTTGATTGCTGTTACCAACATTTGCTAGCAGATCCACCCACAAAATGCCCAAAAACTGATTCATATTAGAAGATTTGCTCACACACAATTCTACTATGCAGTCCTTCTAGGTAAGGGGGAATTCACTGATTTTGTTTTTAGTGAATGAAGAATGGGATTTCTCACTCACAAATAAATGGCAAGCAAAATACTTTTAGAAAAATTTGGTTTACTGACCCATCTGCTTCCACATCATCTGTTGGTTCAAAATAGTGCTATCAGTCGGATTGTTAGGCCTCCCAGTTTGGTCATGTTTTCCAACACCAAACCCACAAAAGGGGATGTGAGGAATGCTTTCAAATAGTCCAACTACTGGCAACTGCTCAGGGTAGCATTCCAGCTAATCAATTTTTTTCAGCCACCTACCTCATAAAAGACCCAGCCATATGTATATCAGCCTTGGTTCAGCCCCAAATGCCAGGTAAGGTCTTTACTGAACCAGAACACAAGCAACCCAAGACCAGTTTGTGCCTATTTTGGCCTCTTAGGTCGGGTGCAATTTGATTCCAGTGGCTCAATGAACATGGGCCTCATGTCTATGCATACCCATGGCCACTTTGAGCATTGCATCAAGCACACAAAACGTGAATGGAGGAATATTTTTAGTCTAGCCACTGGTAATGAATGGGGTTGCATTTCACCTCCTCTTATTTTGCCCAGCATACCACTGCAGAGACCCAGCCATATACAAATCAGCCTTGGTCCTGCTACAATATGAACAGTTCATCCTGAACTGCAAGCCTGGTTCTGTCTGTCCTGAAACACAAGCAACCCAAGACCAGTTTTGGCTTATTTTGGCCTCTTCGGTTGGGTGCAGCTTGGTTCCAGTGCCACAGTGAGCTCCGAGCCCACGTCTTGGCGTAGCCTTTTTCACTTATGGCGTTACATCAAACACACAAAAGGCTTGCAAAAAGTCTACGTACTGGCAATTGCTTGGTGTAGCATTCATACTAGTCAATTTTGTGCCGACCATTTCACCTCAAATAAGACTCAGCCATGAGCAAATCAGCCTTGGTCCAGCAATTAGTGTGTAGTCTGGAGATCTGTGTGACACTCTAAGTGCCTGGTTAAGATGCTTTAGGTACATCACCATGTGCTTGACAGAGTATCGGTCCTTCCTGGAACACCAGGGTTGCATATCTGAGTAAGTGAGAGTCACTTGGCACTGTTGTAGACTAAAAACACCAGTTTGAGGGTGGGTCAGAATTACAGCTTGCTCTTCTCCTTGTCTGGAATAGCTCAGCCATTGGTGGACTTGGGATACCCTGCTTCCATGACATGCTTAATTCTTTTATGGTTTGACTTCAGAGAGGAGCTCATGTCCCCTAACACTGGTGAGTGAGTTGGGTTTGTTCAGGAGTCTTATTCTTCTATGAAGGGGCTTCAGTTTAAGATACGTAAGCTAGAGGATTGAGCCTAACGTGGCATAGTGAAAGGGTGAGGGCATGTACAGAGGTCAAACAATGTTTATTGTAATTCCCCCTAAGGGTTGAGACTACAATCTATACCTATGTAAATGAATGGTCTATGGGACCTCCATCTTAGAAAAATTCACTCAAGCAAGGAGGGAATTGTCTTCCTTACTCACCAAACCAATTTATAGCAAGGTGTGGGAACCAGATGTGGTTATTTGTGAGGTGCGTTTTAATTAACCCATTTTGAAATATCACCCATTGTAAAACAATATATTCTGGCATCATGCAAAAGATCTAGGGTTCCTTGTCACTGAGAAGGGTTACTTGCCACTTCAACACTCAAAGAGGAAGATCAATAATACCAGAGAAACACAATGTGAGAACAAAACCTTAACTTACATCCAAAAATCTGGGCTACTCATCTTTTTTTCCAAGGCTCCAATTGCCCCACCAAGCCAGATCCCATTACACTCTCCATGGGAACAAACAACTAATAAAATCTTCTGATTTTCCAAATTTTAAAATGTTTGGTTTGTTTAATTGTACTACATCAATCACTTGTCTCTTGATACAACTAAAGGGAAGGCCTGTATTTGACCAAACTACCACAAAACAAGCAGGCTAGTGTTTAAGACATTACTGCCCTAGATAGCCAAGTGCAAGGGGCGGGAGCCCATCTTTGAACTTTGCACCAGGCACTTTGAGGAAGGAGGCAGCTGGGGACTCCATCCCCCATTGGCCCTTGCAAAGGGAAGCGCTGTGTCACCGCTAACACGCTGGAGGCGCATAAAGGAACCCCCAAGCTTCAGCGGGGGGAGCCCATCTTTGAATTTTGCACCAGGCACTTTGAGGCGGGAGGCAGCCGGGGACTCCATCCTCCAACGACCCTTATGCCAGGAGACTTCGTGCCACCACTAATGCACTGGAAGTGCATAAAGGAGCTTGCAGGCTCCCACAGGGCGGGACCCCGTCTTTGAACTTTGCACCAGGCGCTTTGAGGTAGGAGGCAGCCGGGGACTCCATCCCCCATAGACCCTTGCGCCAGGAGGCGCCGTGCCACCGCTAACGTGACTGGAGGCGCAAGGGCTCCCGCAGCGCTTGACGTGTGCTGGCGTGCCATGGGCGGGCCCTTCTGCACCCGTCCGCAGCAGGAAGAGGTGGGGCGGGGCAACCTCCCTTGGTTTTTCGCTGCTGCAGGCTGATTTATTTTTTCCCTACTTGGTATTTATCGTTTGCATTTTTCAATTGAAATTACATGTTTTAAAGTAGACCTCTAAACCACCGTTAGGTGGTCATCTTCCTTTAGTGTTTGGGAATTTGGTGACGGTGACGGAGTTTTGTCCTTCAGAGTGCAGGGGTCAAATACAATTCAATCAGTCGATGGGCCCCTAAAAAGATGGGTAAAAGAAAAGGTCACAACAGGGCCCATGGTATGGAAAATCCTAAAAGGAAAAAGAAATCTCTTGGCGCAGTTTGCTATCACACTATGGATCGGATAGAGGCAGTTTTGACTCAGTGCCAGGAAATAGCGGATGCCGGCACACCGAGTTCCCCTTCTCAGATAGGTAACCTAGTCAGCACAGACATAAGTACTGACGCCAATCTTGTTACCCTGCCAACCATCTCACCCAAGCTATTTCTAGGGAAAAAATCAGCAAAGTTAATACTGCAAATGTTTAACCAACTTTCAAAAGGGAGGAGTAAGGGTTTGTTAAAAAGACCTTCTGATTCCGAACCTGATTCGGCCACATCCGTATTATCTACTGAGTCGATCGGGTCCTCTAGCGTGACACATGTTACTAATGTTGAGTGCCACAACAGATTTGATATTCATGAGGAGGTAGGAGGGTTAGGAGCTGGATTAGATGAGCCCAATAAACCCTGTAAAGTCCCTGTTAGCAAGGTGAATGCACTGAAGTTGCTAATTGAGTAATTGAGAGAGGAGGTTCTTGCCCTTAGAACGGAGGTTGCTACCCTAACTGAGAGAACAGTCTGTGGGAAGGGGTTTCATCAAGGGTTTCTGTTAGCCTCCTCACCTGAGACACAATTGGCAAGAGGGGATAGGTGCATAGGACCCCATCCTTGTTGGTATGCTGAGCCTTCTCATAGAATCTCATAGAATCACAAATTTGCAAGCATTCGTGACAAGAATTTGCAATTCTATTAAGGACACGGAGGCAAGGATTATGCTTCTCAATCTTTACTAGAAGCTCACAGCAGCCAATGAAAATGCTTGCTTTTCATATTAATAACATTAAACACTACATATCCCATCATGACTAGCATATAGGCACGCCCCCCTAGTCCATAAGAGGCCTCTGCCTGCCGCATCTTCCTCTTTCTTTAAGGCGAACAACTCCAACAACAACTTGGATAACTTGCAACTCCTCCAACGTGGAAGAACAGAACATCTTCAGGCGCAGTATCCTGGCATTCTTTGACCTTCAGTCGTTCTTCTTATCAGAACCTGGAATAAAGGATATGAGACCGTAACCACCATAACCACTGGGTGGGCAAGCATTTATACATAACATGCCGGGTGGGATAATCCTCGCCTCCGTGTCCTTAATAGAATTGCAAATTCTTGTCACGAATGCTTGCAAATTTGTGATTCTATTGCAGGACCGGAGGCTTCAGATTATGCTTGTTTAACGCTTATTAAATACAACAGAGGTAATATCCCCCACCGGCTTATAATAATACGTTTTGAAGGTCGATTCTGATGACCAATCTGCACTACGCATTATATCTTGTATACTGGAACCCAACGTAAATAACTTTGACGCCATGGCTCCTCTGACTGAATGAGCACCAAAAATGGTGACGTCTACACCAGCTTCCTTCATGACATAACGAAGCCATCTGGCAATGGTGGCAGTTGCCACCGCTTTAAAAGGCTTTTGTATGGCAATCAATAACTGAGAACAGCCCTGCGGTCTATTAGCCGCTGTACATTCCTCATAAGTTTTCAAACATTTTACAACACATAACTTGTCATTTTCTTGAAAAGCATTATATGAAATATGCCGAGATAATTTCTTGGTGCGTCCTGAAATGGAAAAATAAACTCCCTCCGGAGTAAATACTCTACCTGTAATCTCCAGCGTTCGCACGCCCGATGACCTCCTGCATGCCGAGAGGCAGAGTAACATGGCCAGTTTAGCTGACAACTGCTTCCTGGATAAAAGAGAATTTACCGGGCATTCGTTAAATAACTCTAAAACCAGCAACACATCCCACAACCCGGTGTATTTGGGTTTCGGAGGATTTGTCACCCTGATTCCTTTAAGCAATTTGCACACCACTGGGTGCATGCCTATTGGTTTTCCATCTAGCTGAGCATGGCCTGCTGAGATGGCCGACCTAAAATTATTGACTGACCTATAAGCCAAACCCTCGGAAGCTTTATCCGATAAGAAATTCAGCACGTGGGGTAGGTCTGCCCCCACGTGATCCAGATGTCGTTCCATGCACCAATCCACCCAACTCTTCCAGGCCGAGGAGTATCTTTTCCATGTGGATGGTGCCCAGGCCTGCTTGATGAAGGAGCAAGTTTTGTCCGAAACTCCTGGCAACTGCCACTGTTCCCTGAAAGCCTCCAAGCCATCAGCTGTAGTCTGCCTTCCATTATCAATGGGTGCTGTTCCTGATGAGGACCCAGCAATAACGTCTCCGATACCGGGTTGAGTCTGGGTCGATCGCAACTCCACTGCATTAGTTTGGGGAACCATGACTGTGATGTCCACCATGGGGTCACCATGACTACTTCCGCACGTTGCTTGATCACTTGAGACATTGCTCTGGGGATCAGCGTGAAGGGGGGAAAGGCATACTGTATCCCCTCCGTCCAATCCTGGAGAAATGCATCCGTCGCTTGCGCCATCAGGTCTGGTCTCGAGCTGAAGAACCTGCTTATCTGATATGTTAGTCTGGAGGCAAATAAGTCCGTCTTGAACGGACCCCAAATTCTCTCCAGCCATCGGAACACCCTCGGGAGCAACTTCCAGTCACTGTAGTCCCTGAGGTACCTCGAGTTCCAGTCCGCCACTTGGTTGGACTGACCCGGTAGATATTCCGCAATTATCGATATCTGATTTTCTAGACAGTAATGCCAAAAGTCCTTGGCTATTTGCACAAGCATCGACAACCTCGTGCCGCCCAACTTGTTGATGTACCTCACCGCCGACACATTGTCCAAGCGCAGGAGGATACAACAAGATGTCTGCCTTGGGGACAACGTCCGCACCGCGAACGAACCCGCGAGCAGCTCTAGGCAATTTATGTGAAGAGAAAGCTCCTCTGGAGACCATCTGCCACCTGTGGAGATGTCTCCGCAACGAGCTCCCCAGCCCCAACGGCTGGCGTCTGACTCTATTGTTATTTCTGGGAGAGAGCCGAAGATAGCTCGGCCGTTCCAGGCATCTACGTGTCCCAGCCACCATTGCAGCTCGGTTCTCACCTCTTGTGTGAGAGGGATACTGCCCGAATACGATAGTCCCTTCTGTAGGTGTCTGATCTTCAACTGTTGCAGGGCCCTGTAATGGAGAGGGCCCGGGAATATCACCTGTACTGATGACGCCAATATTCCTACCACTCTGGCAATCGCCCTGAGTGAAACTGTTTGACTGTTCAGAAGTCTCCTGATTTCCTTCTTCAGGTCCTTGAGCTTGTCCTTCGGAAGGCAAAGCTGCGCTGTCATGGAGTCGATCGTGAAACCCAGGAAGTCTATCACCTGAGTCGGTACCATGACAGATTTCCTGGTGTTGATTACGAAACCCAGGTTTTGAAGCAACGTCCTCGTCAGATTGAGGTGTCGCAAGAGTGTCTGTTGGCACTGATCCACTATCAGGATGTCGTCCAGGTAGATTATGAGGCGAATACCCCGTTCCCGGAGATATGCCACCACTGGCTTCATCACCTTGGTGAAGCACCAAGGAGCCGAGGAGAGCCCGAAAGGCAGAACCAAATATTCGTACCATCGGTTTCTCCACCGGAATTGAAGATATCTGCGATGCGGGGGAAAAATTGGAACTGACAGATAAGCGTCCTTCAGGTCCAAACAGACCATCCAGTCTCCTACCTGCAGTAGGTCTGTTAAAAGATGGATGCCCTCCATCTTGAAATGGTTGTATGTTAGAAACTGGTTGAAGTCCCTGAGGTTCAGAACCAATCTGTTTCCACCTCCCTTCTTTTGTATAACAAAGATATTGCTGCAGAAACCGCGAGGTCCTTGATGGACCGGTGCTATCGCGTGTTTCTGCAGCAACTCAGTGATCTCTTCGTCTATAAAACTGAGATCTTGTTGGGAAAAATGGAGATCTGCAGGAAGCCCTAATTGAACAGGATGAGAATAAAACTCCAAGTGAAAACCTTGAACTGTTTGTAACACCCATGCATCCTGTGTAAGCTCCCGCCACTGCGTTAGGCAGTGCTGAGTCCGTCCCCCCAAAGGAAGAAGATAAACTTCTGTTACTCTCACCTGAGTTCTGCTGGTGTTTGAAGGTCCCCCTATTGTTATTGGATTGATACCGGCTCCTGTTGAACCTCCTGCGGGAGGGGTAGAAGGTCCCACCACGGGTGGAATCATACTCGTTCCTGCCCCTGCCGAAGTCTCCTCTCTGGGAACCTTGTGGACCTCCTCGGCCCAACGAGCGGCCCCCGCCTCGTCCGGCCCTGGTAAAAACTCCCTGACTTAGAGCCCTCTTAATGCCTGATTGCGCTTTGTCCAGCGCAGTAAATGTCCCTACATATTTTGAGACGTCCTTGACAAATTTGTCTCCAAATAATTGACCCGCTGCAAGGGGTCCCGGCTCCGCATCCGCTAGTTCCGTCAAATTACCGTCCATCTTCATAAGCAGCGATTTTCTCCTTTCAGAAGAAATGGCACAATTTGCGTTGCCCAACAAGCATATGGCTCGCTGGGTCCACCCAGCTAGCACGTCCGGATCCACAGGAGAGGAACCCTCCTTGGCTGCTAGCGCCATTTCCAGAATCTTGGCCAGAGGCCCGATAGCATCCAACATTTTGTCCTGGCATCCTGACCATGCCCTATCCAGTCCTCGTTTGGGATCTTTTGAAAACTTTTTCAAGAAGGTCAAGAGACTCGCGTCGATTTCTGGCGTCTCCGCTACCTTGTCCGGGATGTCCGGACGCGGGCATTCCGACTTGAGGCGGTTCCTGACTTCCCTAGGGAAGCTCCGTCTAAAGTTGTCGTGGATATATGCAGTTACCGCCGGAGGTGGCACCCAGTCCTGTGACCTGGGATGCATGATGTCAGACGGATCAAATGTAAATGGTGTGATCACCTGAGGAGCATTACCTTGCGCCGTCTTCGCCATCTTTGGAGGTGAATGCTCTTCATAGGTATCCGTGTCTGTGCCTGTGGAAGTGTCCGTGTCACTGTCTGTGTCCACATCTGCATGGACCTTACGCTTTGACTTGGCCTTGCTCCCAGAGTAGGAGTGCTCTGCCGTGTCTGGAAGGGTAGCTAGGGTCTGAGCATGAGGCCATGTGGCAGTGTCAACTGACGGTCGACCGGACGTGGAAGCGACCGCTTTCTTCTTTTGTGGCTTGTCGTAGCCATGCCTCTTGGCAAAGCCCTCCAATTGCCTTCTGATTGGGCGAAGGGCTGTAGCTAGGGCTTGCTGTACTGTCTGTGGGACCGTAGTCTCCATAGCCCTATTGACGGACGATTGAACTGATGCGTCCAATGCGTTGACTAAATTGTCCTCAAGGTCGGCTTCTTGCCGTCCATCATACACATATCTTCAGCATATTCTTCATTGTACTGTTCCCACTCTGCCATTGCAGTGGTGTTTCTTGTCTGAACTGTACCTCAATGAAGATATGCAAAACACACTGTCCAGACACAAGGAGGGTCAAGGGGGGGCGGGGGGGGGTTAGCCCTGAAGCACACACAATATCACAAATATCACAAAGTTCAAAACCCCCTCAGCAAAGCTGTAGTCACAGGGGCCAAAGACCCAGGCCAAAGCAAGATCCACAGAGCGTGTGCGCACTCCAAATACTGGCCACAATATTTTACTACCTTTTCAGGCGTTTCGCTAGAGCAGAGGGATCACTGTTGTCTAAATGCATCAAAACCGCTATAAATGACAGTTCGAGGGTCGCGCCGTGACGTGCAGCCCAAACGCGACTGAAAACCTACTAGAAATTAGCCCAATTTCAGCACGTTTTGCGCACGCCACGGCCGAGAGCCACCCGGACCCTACTCGCGTCATCGGCCTATCAGGGATGCCGATGCGCATGCACGAGACGTGCTTACGGGGGAAACAGCCGGGACAATAGAGGCTCACTGTGTAATTCGGTGCCCGTCTGCCCCCGGTCAGCGACCGCAGCTACCTCGCGCCACTCAGGCGTTTCAAGCCACAGAGGAATGATTTGAGACTCGCTAGGCGCCGCAACGCTAGCGGTCGTGTTCAACACCCCCTCACACTTCAGATTACTCCGCAACAGGTAAAATTGATGACAATCCCTTGCCCATAACCCCACAGGTTTAAGCAGTAAAGTCTTGTGAAATAACCTTTAGCAATACGCTAAATCACTGTTAATATAAGTACTCTCAAGCAATATTGCCCATAGCAGAGGGAGTAAACAAAGTACACTTAGCTCTTGCTGTGGCGGCAGGCAGAGGCCTCTTATGGACTAGGGGGGCGTGCCTATATGCTAGTCATGATGGGATATGTAGTGTTTAACGTTATTAATATGAAAAGCAAGCATTTTCATTGGCTGCTGTGAGCTTCTAGTAAAGATTGAGAAGCATAATCTGAAGCCTCCAGTCCTGCAATAGAATTGCTCCTGCAAGTACTTTACATAAACCCTTAGATCACACTAGTAACTACCGCCTGAATGACACATCTTTACTAACTGCAAGGAACATGCTGGGAGTTGGCCATGTTAGGGCCGGACCTAGGGCCCCAGATAGAGGCGAGGTGACTCTAGATGAAGGGCATGCTCCCAGGCTGGGGAGCGTGAGACTCTTTGGATGGGGTCAGTGAAGGAAGGAGTCTATACGCGACCTAGGGTCCAGGGTGCCCGAGAAGTGATTTATCTCACTGAAATTCCCAAACTCTCCAGGGATGGGTATGAAAAACAGGCTTCGTTAAAAAATAAAGTCACATACTGGTTGAAATCTACCCGCCACTGCTATTCCATCATTAGAGATGACATCAAACCTGTATAAAGATATAGTTCACCTGGGGCCTCTGGGAACACAATAGAAGTTAGATTTTTCGATAAGGATATGGTCACTGGTTTACTGGAGATTGATCCCTGTACTATTCCTCCTGCAAACACATCCATTTCCATTAGGAATAGACGTCCACTAAGATTGGAGTCAGTGTTCCATAGATCCACTGGTGCTGGACCTTCCTCCTGCCCTTGTGGTGTAGTGAATGGCCAAAGATGACTGCAGCCTGGCATTCGAATGACCCCTGGCAAAAGCATTAGGTGCTCAGGGCCCCCTTTGACTCTGCTCCCATCGGAAGTCCCAACACCCTGCGGTTCAACATTTAATAACGAGACTTGTTGCGAGCCTATCACTGTAAATGTAAATAGCGGTATGACCCCTAGATGTGGCACTGCAGTAGGAGGGCCTCCAGTCTACCTTTTCCCTAAGTGTACTAGTCTGGAACATTGCAGGGATTGCAACATTACTTTCTATTCCAGATTGGTGTACCCTTGTAGACTCCTTTGAAGTAATCCTATTTCAGGAAACCTGGAGTTTGTCTACACCTTTTAGAAGTGTTTTTTCTGCCTATGGGATTGACGCCACCCGGAAAGAGCAGGGCATACCCTCCGGAGGTCTAGCTGCTTGGGTGAAAAATGGTTTGGGGTCTAAATTCAAGCTCCTTCATGTCGATTCGCTGGATATTTTAGCTTTTGAGCTGATCTTAAATAGTGGTTGGAAGATCAGAAATTGTAATGTCTATAATAGAGTGGGCTGTGCCCCAGAGGAAACGAACACAATTCACATACTAGATCATGCTCTGGCTGAGTACTCAGATGGCGTTCCTGTACTAGTGGAAGGTGATTTTAACTGTACTTTTGAACCTCTTGCCCTTGCTCCTCTTGGTTTGACTGAGGATTGGGACCATGTGGGGTCAGTCCCACACTTAGATTTACCGAAAGTGAGATGGATGAAGAGAGGAGACCAGGTATAAGCCCTTATCCCTCAACATGACTCAAGAGCAACTAACTGGAGAACCAGGTCTGATCCCAATGGGGAGTGCACTTTTAATAGACCTGGCACAAGTAGAATTGACTATTGTTTAGTTACTCTTAATCTCTGGCCCCTAGTAAATGATATGGCAGTGGTTAAAAGAGTTGAAAGTGATCATAACGCTCTGCCCTTACTTTTATCTAATTTGACACTCCTGAACCGGATACCAGGGAGAATCAGGATGTGGGTGTTCTCTCAGTTACAAATAATCAAAGGTCATTCAAGTGGGATTGGGTGGAGGAGCATCCAGCAGCCCTTGAAGTAGTTAAGAGTAACGCTTGCTGGGTGATTGAGGAATTAGCTAAACTCCCTGCTAAGGATGGAGTTGAGAGTCTGAGATCCTGCCATGTGTAATTTTTTTGTGAGATGAGGGATATGCTTAGCCAGCCCCCTAAAGGTTGGAAAATGGGGAGACATTGTAGAGACCCGATTCAGGACCCTGTGGGTGCCTGGTATAATCAGGATTGCAGAAAAGCGAAGGGGGCGCTTATTTGTGCAGTAAAACAAAAGGCACGTTTTGAGGTTGTGACCTGCAGAGCTAAGTATAGGCACTCCATTGATAAAGCCAAGAAGGAAGGGGAGGGTTCCCTCTGGTCCTCCATGCACACTGCGCTGACAGATAAAGACGCCAAGACTTTTTGGAGAAAAGGATCTCACTGGCTAAAGGGTAATATGACAGCTCTAGAAAATACTGTCCAGCTGGAAGAATGGGTCGCTCACTTCGGGTCACTCTATGGAAAAGCTGTTCTTGAAAGTAATGAGACTAGTGAAATGTGGGATGAGGCCTTAGGTGGAGTTGGTGATACTTTGGTCTTCTCTCTTGAGGAAACCAAAATGGCGATTTCTTCTTGTGCGACCGCGCGAGCTGCCGGCCCAGACAGAATTCCTAATGACCTGTATATAGAGGATAAAACTCTCTGGGGCTCCTGTATAAATCTGTTAGCAAACTTGATTATGTCTGGTGCTGCCATACCATCATCGTAGAAGATTGCAGAGATAGTGGCCATCTACAAAAAAGGGGACAGAGCCAAGCCAGGGAGTTACAGGCCGATCAGCCTCATTGATCCCCTTAAGAAAATTTTTGGTAAACAGATTCTAAGAAGGATATAGGATTGGATGTCTGAGTTTCAAATCCTGAGTGATTTCCAAGCAGGCTTCCGTACAAAAGTCAGTACCCTGGATCAGGCTTTCCGTCTTCTGTGTATTTATTGGAAGGAAGTAGCTGTTAAGGGGGAGGGGGGATTATATGTGGCTTTTGTTGATTTGCATACAGCGTTTGACCTTGCCCTCCGGACTACACCTTGGAGAGTATTAAAAGAGATGGGCTTACCGGGCAACGTTTTAGATATTTTAATCAGATTACACCCATCTAATGCAGCACAGGTTAACTGGAAGGAGGGAAATAACCAAGTAACTGGAACCTTCCCAGTCCAACGAGGAGTGAGACGGGGATGTGTGCTAGCCCCCACTGTTTTTACTCTTTTTAGAATGGGGTTGTTGATTTTATAGATGGAGATGGCTGTGATGCCCCTAAAATCGCCGCATGAAGAATGCCTGCGCTACTCTTTGCCGACGACACTCTCTTAATTTCCAAATCGCCGCAGGGTCTACAACAACTTTTGAATGATTTTATAAGATTTTGTGATGAGAGGGGTCTGGTTTTAAATGAGGCAAAAACCAAGTATATGATTTTTAATAGAGGCACGGCCAAATGGTCCAAAAGACCTCTATTGGCTGGTAGTATCATACAAGAGCAAGTTGGATCCTTTGACTATTTAGGTATTCGTCTGACTTCTTCGATCAAGTGGGGTGCCCATATTGAGAAAGTAAAGCTACAACAAATCCATCAGTGTGTCCACATTAGTAAAATTCACAGGAAGACGATTTCTCGCCAAATTGATCCAGCATTTGAAATCTACAACATTAAGGTCCTAGGGGGGGGGTACTTTATGGTGCAGAGCTGTGGGGCACTGGCAATTCAACTTGCCTTACAATCATTGAAATCGTTTCCTAAGATCACTGGTAGATCTCCCCTCTAGCTCCCCCTTGATACCCCTTTACAAGAACTTTGATCATAGACAGCTGATACTCAAGCTGAACTGTAAGCTTTTTATGTTTTGGTATAGGCTGCGGACAGTGGAAGAACTAGAAACTTATCGAGTGGCCTTGCAGACCTTTTGAAATTTCCCAGGGCTGCGTCGATCAGGTGGTTCACCTCCTTAAGGGAGTTACTAGGGAGGATGGGGATGGAGGCTTTTTGATCGAACCCAGAGAGTATGGCTCAAATATCGAGGGCAAAGCTAAAAGAAATAAATTGGGAAATGACACTTGTAAAGGACCTGGAAAAACCTGTGTCCAGCCTGAGGAATGACTTTTTGAATTTTAAACCAGTCCCCTGTTTCCAGACAAGCATTGATGAAATTGTTGCCCCTCTGGCACGCAAATTGTTTTTACAGTTCTGCTATAAGATTTTACCCATCAAACTGTTCTGTTCTATGTGGTCCTGTAATGCTTTTATTGATGATCTGGTCCGTGGGTGTAAAGCATGCCCGGAATCTATTGTTCATCTACTGTTTTTCTGCCCATATTATTCATCTTTGAGGAAAAAATGGATACTTCCATTGTGTGGACTCATAGGCCCGGGCCATTACCTGGAGGTGTTGAGAGTCTTGTGCACTGATATTGGAAGAGTAATGGTATATGGCCTCTCAAGAGTTTGGTGTGCATGTGGATCATGCATGGGAAATCTTTTGCATGAAGCACCTTATTCTCTACTACCTCGTTGTATTCTGCATATGTAAAACTGTTTTATGGCATGGCCTTTTAACATATTCAACAACTACCCCCTCACAGAACTCTGCAAAAAACTTGCAAACTTCTTCCATGACAAGATCGGCAACATCTACAGAAACTTCAAACCACAGTCCGAGGCCATCGACTTCTTCAAGCAACACAATTACACTGCTACCACCACAGATATCTGACTAACTGAATTGAGGCAGCTCGCCCTACAGGACGCAGTCTCCATCATGAACTTTTCTGGATCTATATGATCAAAATAAAGTTAATGATGATGATAAAACCTCACTCCTTTGGTCAGCTTGTTTGATACTTGATTACAGATCATGAGGCCAAATACAGTTGCTGCTACTTGATGCCCAATTAATAGGTTGGGCAAGAGAAGGGGCAACATTGTGTGCAAAGGGCATGAGACTATTATACTGCACAAACATCCTGGCACCAGCACTGATGGAGCATTTTTCTTGCAGCATAGTCTGTCAATGAACATAAAAAATAGCAGGGCATCTTATTCAGCAAAAAAAGTCTTCTCTTTAGCCTAATCTTGGAACATGTCATTATGTTGATGTGCCAATCCAATTAACATTTAAGGCGAGTCAAATTGCGAAAAAGGGAGAATCCACAAATCTAATTTACTCAGCCATAACCATTAAAGAAAAATGGGCACAAATAGGCTTCATTGGTTCTTAATTTTGTAGATCTATGCAAATATCAAAGTTATCATTACGGCGAGCAAAAGCTAGAATCAGCCAAATGTCATCAAGAAATAAATTAGCCACAGCACATTAGCAAATAATCAATTAATAATAATTTAAGCCTAAAATACAAAAGGACTACATATGCAAGCAGGAGAGAAATTAAGCAAAATGGTCAATGCCCAAAAAAACTCAAAATGAGCAATGCCTCTCTAAAATAACAAACATCACTTTTTAAATGTTCAATGCTGTAATGCAAAAATGTCTAAAGCAAAATGTCTTGTCTAAATCAAAATTCATTATGACCAAATGTTTGCAGATCATATATAATGTATTGGGCAAAGAAATCACAGGATTTCCCTGCATGTTAAATATATAGAAAGATGGTATAAACATGGTACTTTCACATTAAACCAACTACACTGTTAATTTACAGAGCCTTTAACTGCAAACGATTATCAGGGGACAGAAACAAGAGAAATTTAACTCAATACAATGGGCTATTCTGCATATTCATAACAACTAGTAAACCAATGGAGGTTTAGCACATTAACCTTCAAACTGTTTCAAGTACATCCCATCAGCTAAGGAAGCTAGCGAAAATGATACGTTTGCACATACAGAGACAGACGTGGCAGCAGCTGAATGTTGAGGATTTTCTGGAAAGCAAATAAAAAGAAATGCCTGTGGACAACATTTAAACATGCACTTTTAGTAATGTGATCTAGTCTGGGGCCTGGTTCTGCAACCTAAACAAAACCTATATTAAGCAGTATTTTTTCTATATGATATGCCATTTCTCAGAATTAAAACTGTGAAGCCATGAAAACATTTGAGTGATTGATTTCCTGGATATTTTTTTCATTTTCAGATTATTAAAAATATTTCCAGAATTTAAAAGGAGATGGGATGGAAAAACTGAACATCACCCATAAATTTCAAGTAATGGGGAGAGGAGTTGGCCTAATGGCTAGGGCAGTCGACCTTGAACCTGGGGTTCGAGTCTCAGCAATGATGCTGAACTTCCTGTGATTATGGGCAAATCACTTAATCTCACCGTGCCTAACAAAAAATGAATGTGTCCTCATGTAACGCAACTGGTGCTATGTAAAGCGCTCTCATGCCCGATACCTTCGGGTCACGTTTGCGCTATATAAAATTCCGTAAAATAATATTGTCTCTTATACAGAAATGATCAGAGATTTCCTAAATGTATTTGCTATTTTCTCCCACCATCCTCTTATGACAGCAGAAATTGCTACTAGTAATTTTAAGAACCCTGCATCATTTTCTGGCATACTTGCCATACTATTAAGTTTTCCAATTGCTTCATTAGAAATTTAGAAACTTGAACATTTCCTGTGTCTTTTAAAATCATTTGTGGCTGAATGGCCAAAGATTTATGCATCATCATTGAGTATGAAACTCTGCTTTTAGCTTCATGTGCAAACCATGGCTGTCTAAGGTCTGTACTTGGTTTAACATAGATGACAGCAGTAGTCATATTTTCTGCTTGATCACCTTGGATGTATCAATTTTTTTCTAGACACTATTGTCCTGGCATTATGGACTCAGTGTACCGTGGCACTGCTATCCAGTACCATAATGTGTGTGCT
This sequence comes from Lissotriton vulgaris, assembly GCF_964263255.1. Classification (NCBI taxonomy): domain Eukaryota; kingdom Metazoa; phylum Chordata; class Amphibia; order Caudata; family Salamandridae; genus Lissotriton; species Lissotriton vulgaris. The sequence goes on along the minus strand of NC_141694.1, from coordinate 754,870,396 downwards.
CTGGCACCAAAATGGTACTGTCAATATCTCTTTTACTCCATTGGTCTATTTAACTTCCTGTAAGACCAAAGTAGATGGACAGAAACTAAACTAATAGCATTGGAGTTAAATGCCATGTGTGAGCTGTGGTGTCTATTTCCACCATTCACACGTTTGGCAAAATATATTGTAGCCAGAAGTATCACTGTGCTCTATCTGGGCTGAGGTTTAAAGACATTGCAGTGACACACAGAAAGGAAAAGTGAATTTGCCACATACAAAAACGTATTTTTTTCTATTAATAAGTCACTCCTAAATTGTGACATGTAGGCCTACATGTCTGGTTGCTTAATATACAGAAATGGTTGCATTATATATTTGGTATAGTGTGCCTCACTGTGACTTAGGGGCACATGTATCATACTAAATACAGGTCGCAAAGGGGCAGATTTGCAGAATCTGCCCCTTTGCGACCGGTATTTTTGCATTTTAGATGCATCAACCTAAATGCAAATTCGTCATTTAGGTAATCACAAAATTTGCGATAACTTAAATTGCAAATGCATTTAGGGAATTGCAAATTGTGAGTCCTAAATACAAACTTGATGGTAATTTGCGAAAACTTTGAAAAATGCACTAAAGTGCATTTTTCAAAATTCCATGTTACACACACATGCCCTTGGGGCATGTGTGTGCGCAACATGTGGTTACATGGAGATTTCAGTGGTGCAACAGTGTGTCCTTTTGGCACCCTTGCACCCTTGAAATTGCATGCGCAATTCGCGGGTACCTATTGAGTACTCACAAATTGCGCATGCAATTCCCATTCATGCCTATGGGCCTCTAGGCCCATAGGAATGAATGGGAAGCAATTCCTTAATTGCGACTTGCAATTTGCGAGTCGCAATTAAGTAATGTGTAGGATTCACAATTTATTTTGCAATTCCTACATGCATAGGGATTTGCGATTCCTAAATAGCGATTTCTTAAAAATCACTATTAAGGAATCACAAATCCTGACTTTGATGCATGTGGCCCTAAATGTGAAAACAAAATTCATTTGTGGCTTCAGCTAGAGTCTCTATGAACAGGATTAGGTAAAAGTAAAACCCTTAATTTCTATTTTTGTCTGGGAAATGCCAGCAAATTTATTTCACAATTATGCTCTGCTAAGTTTTAAAACTTTAATTTCACGGTGAATGTAAATTTTTTATATTGCTAGTTGAAAGGTAACTTTATAAAAATACACTCTGTGTTGGCTCAGCCACAACTGGCTTAAAAACAGTTTTGTCACTCATTTCACCTGTAGAGCCCCAATACACATCCCTGGCTGGAGGTAATTACTTGCTCACCAGAGGATAATAGCTTGGCTTTTGGTCCCGGAAAGGAAGGGGTTTTGTCAACCATTGGCCACAGAATATGGATTAACCTTCTGGGAGAGGGGCAGGCATAAATGGCAGAAAAAGTACATCCTTTACCATACCTTCATTGACTTGAAGATGCCAGGTGGGCTGGCAGGATCTCCCCCATTCATTTATAGAGTCCTCTTAGACTTTCCAGGAGTGGGTTAGGGAGAGCGAGAGCACCTTTTGGTGGATAAGGTGTTAGCCATTTGGGCTTTCAGGGTTTTTGTGAACTTTTACAGTAAAGCAAAGAGTAAGTGCTTCAAAAAGAGGAAGGCAATGAGTAAGAACATAAACATGATTGGCTGGGAAAAATCCACTGTCACTGGCTAGACTAGAGGATATCACTTACACCTCAACACCACAGAACGTTCCTGGACATTGGTAGATTACGTCTGAAGAAGAAAGCTCTTCTGGAACAACTAAGCTTCAAGGGCATCTGATTTGTCTGACTCCCTCTGGCAACCAGGTCTCTCCAAGGGTCAGGTAGTTGACCTCCTGTTTGCCTGCTCCAGGGGCACAAACATCAGACAGACTCCTGACTTCAAAGGGGCCCAGCTGACCACAGAGGATTAGACCTTGCAGGGACCCTAAATGGACTGGGATGTAGTGACTAGAAGCCTGCATTGAGAACCTGCACCTGCAGGAGTGAAAAGAAGGAACTCTTGTAGCAACTGGAGAAATATGGGACTTGGCCATTTTTTGCACTTCTGAATCACGGGGACAAGGTACTGAGGCCTTCTAGGGTAGGTTAAAAAATCTACTTTGAGTCTAATCTTTTTGTGGTGCTGAAAATGGGTTCAGCAGGTCCACAATGTAAAGGTATTCAGCCTAGTGGAGCCCTATCTGGCTACTGCTTCAAGTCAGAAAGATTTTGAGAACCAAAAAGAGTGACACGTTCCCAAAGGGAATATCTTAGACACATGGGAGGAAGCAAATCTATCCCAGTGGTGAAAAAACATAGGCAGCTACCAAATCCAGCTTCATCCATTTCAAAACATTTGGCATCAAAACCCGCAGCTTCAGCGGGCATTTTAGACTTTTAGTGAAACTCCCTGCCTTCAACAATGGACTTTGCCACATTTGAAGATTCTGACCTACAAAAAGTGGACCAAGTGAGAGAGTAAAAACTTTGACCGGGACTAGACACTTGATGTATTCAACCTGCGTTCTGTCTCGGTTAGCCTGAAATCACATCTAAGTTCTGGTGTACCTCAAACTGTATTTTTTAATGCCAATTAACTTTTTGTTCAAATTCATGTCTCTGATTCCCTTTATCTCATTTAATTACTTTGGTGTCATTTTGCATATTATATTTTTCTATAGTTTTCCAAATTGGTTTGGGGATTTTATTGTGTTGTTTCCTTAATTTTTGAATGTTTGATACAACTTGAACTTAACATACATTTCTCTGGGGAATTACTTTCTGCTTATCACATTGTTAGCGAGGTTGAGAGAGATTAACTGAGAACTGTGTTGATAGCTAACCACTGTGTATTTATTAAGTTGGTAAGGGGTTTCCTGCATCCCAAAATAAAAACCCAGTTTATGACATTGAACTACGTTTTTGGCCATGCATTTGACCAAGGCAAAATATGGTTTGTACTTGGTCAGCAAAGGGTAACCGTGATTTCACATGTTTTTGCCATGCATTTCACTGAGATGAAAAATGGATTGTATGTGGTCATCCAGTGATAACCACAAATTAACTTTGTCACAGAGAAGAGAAATGGATTGTGTATGGTCACCCAGGGATAGCTATGTAATAACCGTGTTTTGGATAATATTTTTTAACTGAATGACAAAGGATTTGTAAGTAGCCAACAAAGGATAACCATAGTTTAAACTTTTTTACCATGCTTTTGGCTGATGCAACAGTTTCTACTTGGTGTACGCAGGATAACCATGTATTTACATTGTTGTTTATCAAACTTTTAACCAGAACAAAAATTGCTTTGGCTTGCGTTATCCTAGAATATCATTGAGTAAATATTATCTGCCCTAAATAGCAATTGCTAAAATATCACCCCATTGGAGTTAATAATAGAAAATCTACATGACATTTATGTCAGACAATATTTTTGTTAACAAAATTCTGATATGCAAGCAATTTGTGCATTGTGATGTTCATGTTTTCATCTTTTTTACTGTGATTTTCACCGGGACAATTGACCTTCTTTTTGACCATTATTTTGATTGAGACAACAAATGGTTCGTATGTAGTTAACCAGGAATAACCACAGTATAATCTTGTTTTAATCATTCTTTTAACTGGAATGGCAAGAGGGTTGTATCTGTGTGCCAAGGCATACTTATGGCTTAACCTTACTCTTGACCACACTTTGAACTGGAGCAACAAATGATTTGTATTTGGCTAGTATTAGGTTAAACCTTGTGTTGGACCATGTTTTTGACTAAGAAAACCAAAAAGGGCTAAAAGTCATAGCTTTTCTCTAATGGCTCCCTCTGTACAGTTTGAGAAAGTCCCCCCAACAATTGTTTTGTAAGATTTACCTCTTATTCCTTCTAGAGGTGCATGGATAATCAACAAAGGTCCGATCAAGTTGAGACTGAGGGAAGAAAAGCAAAACCTGCATGCCTCTATTGATAATGTTCAAGGAAAACTGGTTAAAGCCATTTGTAAAGCTAACTACTGAGATGCATGATTGGAGCAATAAAGAAGCCCTTTGCAGAAATATAGAAAACATCTCTCTTGTTAGCTTTTTATTCATAGTCCATAGTATTCAAGCATGTTTCCGTACTAGGAGTTCTACGGGTGCCAGGCTGTTCTTTCAGACCCATTGACTGGCGCTCTTTTATGATGCAAAGTACATCACCATTGTCTGCTTCTCCTGCTCCTGCTGCTATACCACTCTGTAACCTTCAGAAGAAAAGTACCTACATTTCGTGAATTAAATTAACACTAAACATGTTTTCCATCCTTTGAATTAGGCTTCAATATTATTTTTAAAATAAGAAAGAACATTGTGATTCAGTTACAGTAATACAACCAATGAAAAGTGTGAGGCATAAAGAATTGATTAAATATGAGTCGTATTACTTCTTCCAGCTGTTGAACATTTAGGCCCTCATTGCATGAATCCCTTTGATTTGGTGGGGCTAGTAACGAGAGTTGTGGGAACCATCAGCATGATTACCTTGGGACAGGAAAATACCAACCTTCTAGAGGTGGCATTTTCAGAATTGTGATTCAAAATCTGACTTTACAATTAAAGAGGGCTTTGAATTACAATTCCATAAACGCCAAGATTAAGCTGTCTACCTGTTCCCAATGGGACGTTTTTGCTTATTAATTGTAATAAAGTAACCCAATGTCATCCTATGGGAGAGGTAGTCCTTGCAATAGTGAACATGAATTTAGGAGTTTTTTACCACCAGGACATGTACAACTTAAATGTACATGTCCTACCTTTCAATTGCATTGCACCCTGTCCTCTGGACTGTGTAGGGCCTGCCCTATCGGTAGTTTATATGTATTAGGCCTGGCAAAAGGTTTATTTTGCCAGGTGGAAATGACAGTTTCAAACTGCACACACAGGCTGCAATGACAGGCCTGGGTCATGTTCATAGGGCTACTTAAGTGGATGGCTAAAAAGGCTGGTCAAACAGACTAGCACACTTAAAAGTGCCCACCACTCCTCAGTCTGCCATGCCTTTCGAACAGGATTGCCTCACCTGGCCCCGCCCCTCTGAAGACTTGCGTCGTTTGCTGTTAGATAGGCAAAAATAAAATGCTAATAAACTGCTTTTATTATCATTTTATTTTTCTTCTTTTAGCGAGTGCGGCGCTCCTCTGCCATTACTGAGGAGCCGCCCCTGACACAAATGTATTTTGCGGTTGCATTGCATGCATTTTGCAAAATCACAGGGTTTGCAAATGCAAAGTACATCTTAATTATTTACACATCCGTTTTACGAGTTGATTCCAACTCATCAAATAGCTTTTCTGGCCCTGTCTGATTTACAAATAGGAGGGGAGCGAAAGGGAAACCACCCCCCTCCTATTTGCAGTTTGCAGATGAACGTGTCAATGGTTTGTGACTGCACTTGTTGTTGAAAACCACTACCCTGATACTGACTCTTCAAAGAGGGTGGCACCCTATTTGCATTAGGAATGCTGTGATCTTGGGCTTGTTCCCCCTTGGGGAGCGTGACAGTGAAATCTGGGGGTTGGAGGAAGCAGCCGTTTCCTTTAATGGACAAGAGCCGCTTAAAAAAAAAAAAGTTTCCTATTTGGGAATGCAAATGCGGGGACGAAGGTGTGCTATCTTTTGCTGGTCCCCACCACTGCATTACCAGTCAATCACAGAGGATCACAAAGTGTGACCTCAGTAGCAGCTCGCACAGGTAAGAGCGGTGACGCAGGGTGGGGCGGGCTGGGGGGTGGACGGAAGTTGACAGATGATGGGATAAGTAATATTAAATAAATAAAACCACTTACTTTGCACTCGTCACATCGCCGGCAAGGGCAAAGTAAGTGGTTTTATTTATTTATTTAATATTACTTATCCTGTCGTCTGTCCACTTCCACCACCCTGCTCCGCCCTTCCCCACTACTCTTACCTGTGCGAGCCGCTACTGTGTGACCTTCCTAATTAATATTCATTAGGCAGGTTGTTTTGCAAACCCCTACGAATGTATAATTTGTGATCTGACCTATTAGTACATAGGTAACATTGCCCTTTGCATTCATATTCACAAACCATTCGGGATGCAAATTGAATACTCCGGCTTTCACATGAGAATTCTACATCAGGACTTAGCTCCAAGTGTTCCTTCCAAGTTCAGGAGGTTCCTCAAGCACAGGTGATTATGTTAAGGCCTCAGGTTAGAGTTCGGGGCATACAGGTGTCATTGTGTCTGTATGCCTGAACTATTCTGGACCTACCGCTGTATTTTGACACCTTCAATTCTCTTTATCTTATCCTAGCCAGGATGTATCTGAGTGCTTTTTTATGGTAATGGTCCAGGCCTTTGCATGAATTTGCCCTCGAATCTTGGATTTAATGTTCCACACCACCACCAGCCAATGAGTTCCTTTTAATGCACATTTTCATTGCGATGTTTTCTGATGGTTAAGCTCAGTCTGTCTAGCTCTTTACTGTCAGTAGTCTGTCAATACATTCCTTCGGTAGCAGAGTTAAAATAACAATTCACAAGTCAAGAACAGCATACCTGAAAAAGAGTGAAATTAACTATGACTCTAGTTAGTTCCACTGGACAGGCAATCATGACTCAGTTTAGTACTACTGGGTAATTAGCAAGGACTCTGGTTATAGCCACTAGATATTGGGTTTGAAGGAGTGGGAGGGTTGGGCAAAGCATGGAATGTGTAAAAGAGTGACACTCAAAACCACAGCAAAGGTGAGGTCTACATTGAAGATGATGCCCGGGCATCAGAGCCATTTGACCAGGTTGTTGCTGATGTAGCACAAAATAGCACTAATATTCCGGCTTTAGTTCCGTTATCCTGGAGCAAATTCTCCTTATTCTCTGGTGGATCCTAAGGGCATTGGTGATGTCTGTCTAGCTTTCGGATTCTTTCATCAGGCAGATGTGAATCGTGGTGTTGTTGATATTCATATAAAAATACATCTGTTGGGTTATGTAGACTTTAAGCAATGATGGATTCAGAGAGGAGTCCTCAGTTGCCATACCAGCAACCCAAACCAGAGAGCTCACTGATATCGTAGAGGAAGGAATCAGCCAACTGTCTGCCTCATGGGTCATGCATGTCAACCCAAGGGCATCATTATGAGTCTCTCTGTTATTCCCATAGGGTCAGGAGCAAAGACTTCCAGTCCTATTACACTTACAAGATCTATGAGAACACCGGGGATCCTGTTTGGTTCACCTGGGGGTTTTTGGTCCTGAAAGTGGGGCTGCCCACTTGTTATCCCAATAACACCGCCTGGTGTTACCGGTGTCTCTGCTATCCATGACTCCGGAGGTGGGGCCAGACCTATGAGGCCTTACAAAGGCGTTCTCATAATGATTCACATTATAGACAGCTTGGTCCATGAGATTGTAGGCCACTAAGCAATCATGAAATAAAAAGGCTTGCTTTCCTTCCCTCCAAGTGCGAAGCTCCATTTTGATGTCCACCTGAGGGGTTTAATTTCTGGTCCTGCATTCTGATTGTAGCCAGAATATCAAAAACATGTTTTTGCACATTTTTCTTTTAATTTGAGTGTAAATGCTGAGGTACCCAACGTTTTTATGTTTTTTTTTTAATGTTCTGCATTGTCAAGGATAAACAACATAAATGAATTATTTGATGAAGACAAACTATGAATAATGCGACAGGTGTGTGGATGAGCGATGATATGTTTATGTCTAAATTTAAAATGACTCTAATAATGAGGAGCTTTGAGCTGCTCTCCTGGCCAGAAAATCATTTTTCGAAATCAATAAGCAATCATACAAAAGGATAGTTGATGAATTATTCCAGTGAACTGATCTAAACCTCACCGGTACATTTTTATTTAACATTTCAGGTTCATTTGTGTGTTCAGCTAATGAATGCTAAATAAAACGCCATTTGACAGCAGTGGGATAATGATGTATCAAGATTAAGCATAGAAATCATTATTAAAATTATTAGAAGCATTCAACCTCATTGGAGCTGGAATTCAGAACTTCCCTGCTATATTTTAATAGCAACAGTTTAAAGAAGCTATCACAAGCAATTGTGAAATGTATTTAAAAAGGTTTTTGCTGATGAATATTGCTGGTTAAAAATAGTAACATTGGACGCAATTCTGAAGAGGCCGGGAGATATAGAATTGATGGTACATCTTGTGGACATTCTAACCCTATAACAATGCTTATTGACAATAATAAATAGAAGGGGCAAAAAGAGGAAACAGTGCCAGGCATGTGCTCCTGGTCAAAGGCACTTCAATTCTGATACATGCCATGACTATATATATATCATCATGTGATCAAGGCTTTCCGGAGCCGAAACGCGTAATGGCCATCAAACCGATGGGTGAATACACTGATTTCATGCACCTTACTTGTGGTCCGTGCTCCGTTCTTCTAACCGAAGGGCCAGTGGCAGTGAAGTGCTCCAGATACCCGAGGAGGCTACTAACACTTGAACAACAAGCAGGAAAATTCGGCTTTCCCTTTGCGCAGTGTCCTGCTTCGAGCGCAAACCACTTGGCAGCATTTCCCCCTACATATCTTACCTGGGATCCTAACAGGGTATTCTGGGTATTGCAGTCCACTGGAAGAACGCAGGACGGGCAACAGGTGTGTGAACATCGTAAGGGGGCGGAACCCTTTGAACTTTCAAATGGAGGGCAGGGCGCTCATTTTAGCAAAGGACAGCTTCCTGACCACCTGGGCGCTGAAGAAGGCAAACCTATGCCGAAATGCATTCGCCCGTTTCTAGTGAATAAATGACTTCCTTGATCTTCCCCTGCTGTGGCCTCTTCCTGCTTTCTTTTTCGTGAAGGGAGTTGTTTGTGCATACAATTCACGTCGGCCAGAGACGTGTTACAGAGGCCCCTGCTCTCAAAAGTGGCCCGGACTTCACTGGCACCCTGCTGCTTGATTGTTTTTGTATCCCGAGTTATCGGGCAGCCTGGGCCCGCCTCGCTGTGTGGGGGGAGAAGCTGGCGGTTGTGTGGTACCTACCGCACACAGGGCGGCGAGCACTGTCTTTCTGCCCCTGCCTATTGGACTTCCTTACAGTGAGGCTGGAGCAGTTGGGGACCCGAGGAGGCTACTATCACTTGAACAACAAGCAGGAAAATTCGGCTTTCCCTTTGCGCAGTGTCCTGCTTCGAGCGCAAACCACTTGGCAGCATTTCCCCCTACACATCTTACCTGGGATCCTAACAGGGTATTCTGGGTATTGCAGTCCACTGGAAGAACGCAGGACGGGCAACAGGTGTGTGAACATCGTAAGGGGGCGGAACCCTTTGAACTTTCAAATGGAGGGCAGGGCGCTCATTTTAGCAAAGGACAGCTTCCTGACCACCTGGGCGCTGAAGAAGGCAAACCTATGCCGAAATGCATTCGCCCGTTTCTAGTGAATAAATGGCTTCCTTGATCTTCCCCTGCTGTGGCCTCTGCCTGCTTTCTTTTTCGTGAAGGGAGTTGTTTGTGCATATATATATATATATATATATATATATATATATATATATATATATATATATATATATATATATATATATATATATATATATATATATATATATATATATATATATATATATATATATATATATAGATAGATAGATAGATAGATAGATAGATAGATAGATAGATAGATATAGATACTAATATAATAAAGAGAGAGCCCTTTGAGGCGGGTACTCTCAGGAACCACAGCACCAATCACAACACCCAATACAGCGTTGGAAAGGGCAGTTGCAGCAGAAGGACCTAGCCTATGCAGACGCCCACGATATACATTTAAAAGGTAAAAGAACTGTGCCAGCAAAGTAGTCCCTTGTGGGCGTGTCTGCATTGTGCTGTGGGCGTGTTTTGGGGGCGTGACAAACGCTGGGGGCGTGTGGTAGGTTCCGCCCTTCATGCCATGTCTCATATCGTGTGCTGTGGGTGTGTGCTGGGGGCGTGGGCGTGTTCGGGGTGCGGGATTACGGAAAAAAAAGCGAGCGTTGTGCCCAAGATTTCATTGTTTTTTCTTCCCAGGTTCTGTACATTCCAGCTCTGGGTGTGCTTGCCCCACGCTCCCAGTGACCTGCACCTGCTTTACTGTATGGAGGCCAGGCATGGCGCCATTCCCAAGGGCCGGAAGGAGCGCAAACAGGGGCCATTGTGCAGAAAATGTAATCTCGCCTTAACTTCCGGTGACGCCTGAGGCGCACACTGGAGATTTTCCACTTCTGTTGCGCACAGGCCTCGCGCCTCTGTCCTTTGCACAAAAGGATATTGGAACATATCCGAGCGATTGACAATTGTGATTTAAGTTATGCCATGGCCAAACATATGCAAACACATCATAAAAAGGAAAAAAGGACATGGAAGGATATCACGTATAGTGGACTAGCAACTGTACCACTAAAAGAAAGAGGTGGCAACAGATTGATGACTCTACGTCGCTTGGAATCGAGACTGATCATTCGTTTTAAAACTAAGATCCCTGGGGGGTTAAGTGGCGATGAGGAACTTTATGTGCACCTATGAAGAGCTGTTATCATTTTTTAAATAATATTCTGGTCAAACAATAAGATACTTGTGGGTCATATAAGTATAACCTGTACAAAAAACTACAGAACATGGACACTTAGTCCTAAATGTAGAACGCATATTGAATCTTTATGAAAATGCTGACTTGACCTTATATAAATATGGCGCATGTAATCAGGCATTTAAACTCACTAAGAGATAATCTTTTGATTATAATATCTATATAATGCGTGGCAAAATAAGTGCGGCCAAAAATGCCAAAGTTAGTAATAATAGTATTCAATATGTTTCAACTCACTTAGAGAATTAGAAATACTGTTAACAAGTTTATAAATGTGAAACTTTAGACACAGGTATACTGACCAGTACCAGAAAATTATTGCAATGTTTCAACACTGTGAAAATGAAAAGTAATGACATTATAAAAAGTCTAAGTAACTACCAGTACCATAATGCATCATTATAATGTGATTATGACTTCCTGGTATATAATGATGAAACTAAAGAGGGACAAATGTTTGTAACCGTGACCAAGATCTAAGGATTGAAACGCGTTGGTTAGAGACAGCATGTTATTATGACATGCTGTTGAAAATAAACCTGCATGAAATATAACCCTGGTGGAGTGCGAGCTTACTTTGGTGGTGATCGTTTGGTTAACAGGGAAAGCCCGTCCCTGCAGCTCGCACCAGCTGTGCAAAGTTGTGCCTTCCGTAACGGGATTATCTTGGTGGAAAATAAATATATATATATGGGAAACTGATTATGTATTGATGACTTTGGATGTGCAGTCTTTGTACACGAGTATCAGACACCACGATGGACTACGAGCCGTCAACCATTTTCTGGGGCAGAGACCTATAACATTGTACAACCACACTAAAATGTTATTAGAAATGACAGAATGGTGCCTGACTAACAACATCTTCCTTTTTAACAGACTCCACTACAAACAACTACAAGGATCAGCTATGGGTACCTGTTTCTCTCCCAGCTATGCGAATTTACACATGGGCTGGTGGGAGGAACAGGAACTAGGAGTCAAACACGCAGCCACATTAACCAAGAATGTAGTCATGTATAAACGCTACATTGATGATATTTTTATACTGTGGCAAGGACCAAAAGAGGAGGTTGAATCATTTGCTGCACAGCTAAATGACAATGCACTGAACCTAAAATTCAGATGCACTACCAATACCACCTCCATACAATTCCTTGACCTAGAACTCTACACTGAATACAATAAAATTCAAACATGAACCTACCGTAAGCCCACTGTGGGAAACTCTGTGCTACACGCACAAAGCTTCCACCCGCACAATCTCAAAGAATCCATCCCTTTTGCAGAATGCTTATGCATGACTAGAAATTGCAGCACTAAAACAGGGCTCACTGAGGCAAAGGAAAATCTTTTTTCTAGACTGGAAAAAAGAGGGTACAGCAAAAAAACTTGCAAGAAAGCAGATACCAAATGCAGAACATTAAACAGAAAAGATCTTCTGTTTACACAAAAACAGGTCCCTGCCACACAAACACTAACCAAAGAGCCTCCTAGACTAATTACAGGCTTTAATGCCTACCACACCCAGGTCAGGAAAATACTTACTAAACACTGGCCGTTGGTCAAAAATGACCCTGCCATCGGGGAAATGTGTGGGAAAAGACCCTCTATTGCTTTCAGAAAAGCCAAATCGATGAGAAATCATCTGGTCTGCAACGCCCCAATCCTCAAAAAAACAGTAGATTGGCTTACCAACCAAAAGGGTTTCAAGAAATGTGTAAAATGTAAGGCATGCAAGCATGGTATAAACACAAGTAAAGTGGATGTGCCTTTCAGGCATAAACCATATTCCATCAGAGACAAATACACCTGTAAAACGGAATACGCAGTAGACGTTTTGGTTTGTATATGTGGGAAGCGGTACGTGGGGAGCACAATTCACCCTGTACATGTCAGAGTTTTCCAGCACCTTCGAGCAGTGACAAATGATGATCCGGCCTATCCTGTGGCCAGACACATCAACACGTTCCATGCAGGTGACATTGAGGTACTGTCGTACTTTGTCATCGATAGTGTCCCTAAAAACATCAGGGGGGGGAACCGTCTCCAAACACTTAGGAGATTGGAGTCAAGGTATATAATCCTCTTAAACTCCAAGATACCTAATGGCCTCAATGCAGATGAGGCTCTTAGCGTACATCTGTAAGTCACAGTAGGAGCAGCTATTATAGTTCCTATCCTCTTCTCAGTTCACCGTTCTCCATTCCAGTAAACATCTGCTGTTCGCATTTTAACCTCACATCACTTTGTACATATGAGCACAATCACCACCCCTAGACTCTGGAGATTTTCTAATGGTAGTTTAAGCTATTATGGATAGGCATGTCGTCTTATCATTTTAATATCATTGCATTTGTGTGTGTGTTTTCAATTTTCAATTTTGAATATTGTTCTCGTTGTTTGATAATGGGAAACTTATATGTAGTTAAATAATATGTATATTTGTATGCATTTATTTAAATGGTGGAGTATAAGAAAAATTCTGTGTGACATACACAGGTGGAGTAAAACATCATAGCTATATTCATAGCGCACATCCACTAGAGTACTATACCACAACTATCAGAGTTTCCCAGTTTAGTCCACTTGGAGAAGAGGGACAAGCGCCTGCGGTACTTAGAAATAGCCAAGCACTATAAGCGTGCGACACACATAGTTAGGCTATTTCAATACACACGGGTAGAAACCTGGGGCCTCCGCATTAAATGGGTCCGATATACGACGCACCGGAACCACCCTAGACATAAGTCCAACAAACCCACTTGACAGTTCTATAATTTAACCACACCACAAGATAGTGTTCCACACATAGAGAACACTCACAAAACACGACGGGACAAAAGCGCGAATTAACTGCGCGTAACTCGAGTACCCGGTACACTTGTTAAACACACACGCAAATACTCACTGCTAGAATACACCGCATACAGGGACCGCCGAACCACACCAGCCAAGCGCGTTGGAAGGAATGAAGGAATCACTAGGCTGTCATTGCGGGGAGGTTTCTATAGTAACTGCAAAACGTGCAAGCAATGATGACGCTGTGTAGGAATGTGCATGCCTCAGGAACTCTTCTATGTCTGTCAAAATCAAGCGTTGCTAGCATTGTCATGGCAACAGAGCAGTCAAATCAAAAAAGCTTTATTCGATTTTAACTTTTAAAATCATAAAAGCATACAGACAAAAAATACATTGCATTTTAAAATGAACCACATATTGGCTTTAAATTACACAATTAAAAAATTAAAAAATTAAAAAAGGCACTTTAGCCCTCCCTTTAAGTGTAACAAGCTTTGGTAATAACATGCTTTCTACAGCCTTTAGGCAACATTGAAGGTAACAGTGTTCTAAAAGATTTAGTAGTTACGATACATAAAACTGTTGTATGACGGTTTGAGACAATTAACAGCCACTGAAAAACTATTGCCATTACTTGAATAGGTTCCTCTACCCACTGGGTTGTTGTCAATGCCCAGGGGTCTAGGGGAAAGCATATAAGACGTATTGGGGTAGAAGTCATGTAGGTTCCAGGTAGAAATAAGTCCATCGCCCTTTTGAGATAGCCATGTCTGCATGTATGGCACAATGTGTCTGCTCCTAAAACGTATCAGGATCAGATCGCCCAAGATGTCTTTTTTGAGGGGTCCAAGCCAGCCCACCCTCCCGTCGCTTATTATTCGACCATCGAGGTGGTAGGGCAGAGGTCTGTTTTTAGATAGCCAGAACTTGACCTTGTTCATAAGGTCATGTTGTCTCTCAGCTTTACCTTGTGTTAGTTCAGGGACTCCCGAGAGAACAATTACAAAAGGCGCTGCTTCTGGAGGTAAGTGTATATGGGTGGTGCGCACATGTTTTGATGGAATGTGATGCGTTGTTGTCGGTTTCAGGGGGGCTTTGGGAATGATAGGCAGCAAGGAAATGGGGGTTGGTACTTGAGTGAGCACCGCTTCATGAGATGTAGTCAATTTGGGTAGGTTTGAAGAAGTGGTTGTAGGCGGGCAATGAGTTGTTGCAACATGAGTTGTGGATTTCAGGGGAGATTTAATTGAGTCCTCCAGCCCCGTCAGCCTCTCCCCCAACGTAGTGATTTTGTCGATCAAGGGGTGTATTAGGGATTTGATCAGATGTTCGATCATAGGCAAAAGGGCCTGATGGGAGGATGGTGATAAGTCGTCCAAGTTATCAACAGATGGCGGGATAAAGGCCAAATTAATTACAGGTGATATAGGACTTAGAGATGGTTTATCAAGTGTTTGTGACTTAGACTTAGAAAAGCTCCCATTTTCTTTGTCCCCATCGTACTTCCTTTTAGCAGGTGTAGCCCTGGGAGGTATTGTGCTAAGGGTGTTAGTTTTATTGTTTTCAGGAAAGGGTATCAGCTCCCTTGGACATAATGGTGATAAGCTGCTGCATATTAACGTGGGGAAGGTTCTGCAGAAACGTACTTTGCCTTACACAGGCTGTTTAAATCATCCAACCAAGAAAGGGTAGATGGTGGGTGTGCAATTAAATCAACCCTGGGAGACCCAACCGAGGATTGACGAGATGCATTTTTACCCACGTCTCTGAACAGGGGGAACAGTTGGCTAGTTGTAGTAAGGGGGGTGTTGTCGAACATATCCCCTGTTTGGGGCTTAGGCATGGTTAAGGAATTTACAAGTCAGGAATTTACCTACAGTTTTGGTGCCGAACAAACAAGGGGGGTGGCCCGTCCCCGTCCTCCTCAGTCCGATGAGGGCCGTAGAGGGCCCGCCCTTTGCCCGGGCTTAGCCCAGCGCAGCCCCGCGCGATACCCCGCGACGCGGACACAGCCGGTGATTTTTCAACACGCCTCCGGGCGCTCCGCCTTCACTTTCCTGGACCTGGGGCACCTGGGAAACGTAGTCTCCCTCTGCTCGGCGGCCGCGTTGTTAATTGCTTTACAAAAGGGGGTGGTGATGAACAGAGTGTCTGAATTGAGCAGACCACTCTTACCCAGTCCAAAGATCAGGGCTTGATCCATCACCGTTATTTATCTCACTGCCCCATCCCAGCTCAGAACCTGGCTATATGCAAATCAGTCTGTCCCTGGCCCAGTGCATCATGGGAACAGGGCAGACTAAACTACCAAGCCAATTCTTTACCAGAAAGGAGACAAGCTACCGGGGACCGGTTTCTGGCATTTCAGCCTCTTCGGCCCGGCTTGCTTGAATCCTGATGGAGCAGTGAGAAAGGGACTCATGTCTGAGTATACCCTGCCACACCTATAGTGGCCAAAATCGATTTACAAAAGGGGGTGGTGATGAACAGAGTGTCTGAATTGAGCAGACCACTCTTACCCAGTCCAAAGATCAGGGCTTGATCCATCACCGTTATTTATCTCACTGCCCCATCCCAGCTCAGAACCTGGCTATATGCAAATCAGTCTGTCCCTGGCCCAGTGCATCATGGGAACAGGGCAGACTAAACTACCAAGCCAATTCTTTACCAGAAAGGAGACAAGCTACCGGGGACCGGTTTCTGGCATTTCAGCCTCTTCGGCCCGGCTTGCTTGAATCCTGATGGAGCAGTGAGAAAGGGACTCATGTCTGAGTATACCCTGCCACACCTATAGTGGCCAAAATCGATTTACAAAAGGGGGTGGTGATGAACAGAGTGTCTGATTTGCATACAGCCAGGTTCTGAAACTGGGATGGTGCAGTGAGCTAAAAAACGGTGTTGGATCTAGCCCTGATCTCTTGACTGGGTGAGAGCTTTCTGCTTAATTCAGAGACTCTGTCCCTCACCACCCCTTGTTGTAAATATTTTTGTCCACCCTAAGCGTGGAAGGGTATTCTCAGATGTGAGACCCTTGCTCATTGCACCATCAGGATTCAAGCAAACCGGGCCGAAGACGGCTGTAATGCCAGAAACCGGTCCCCGGGAGCTTGTTTCCTTCCCAGTGTAAGAATTGGCTTTTGTAGTTTGGTTTGCCCTGTTCCCATCATGCACTGGGACAGGAACAGACTAATTTGCATACAGCCAGGTTCTGAAACTGGGATGGTGCAGTGAGCTAAAAAACGGTGTTGGATCTAGCCCTGATCTCTTGACTGGGTGAGAGCTTTCTGCTTAATTCAGAGACTCTGTCCCTCACCACCCCTTGTTGTAAATAGCGTTGTTAATTGCGGCGGCGGGAGGGAGACAGGGCAGCAGCAGGACCTCTGATGGCTCCAGGAAGGGTAACAGCAGGCTCTCCCCACAAAAAGCTCAGCCCCCACTCCACCGACACAGCCGGTGATTTTTCAACGCGCCTCCGGGCGCTCCGCCTTCACTTTCCTGGACCTGGGGCACCTGGGAAACGTAGTCTCCCTCCGCTCGGCGGCCGCGTTGTTAATTGCAGCGGCGGGAGGGAGACAGGGCAGCAGCAGGACCTCTGATGGCTCCAGGAAGGGTAACAGCAGGCTCTCCCCACACAAAGCTCAGCCCCAGTCAGGGCAGTCAAAATGTAATACAAGCTGCAATATACCGTGAAAAAAAGAGTCAAACATTCATGATGTAATGTAATGTCATAGGGGTATAAATTGAGTCACAGAATGCAGAGATGTAGTGAACAAGGCGGGAGCTAACCGCCGAAACGCGTCAAAGCAGCCGAAAAGTGGAATAAAGCTTATTTGGAATTCGAAATTTCACGGAGTCAGTGCCTTTCTTATATTGTGAAGATTGGAGTGTTCCTGATATATATATATATATATATATATATATATACAAATGTTTTAAATTTAATTAAAACATTTATTCTTTTAACCCCTTCCATGCTCATGAGGGAACGGTTCCGTCATGAGCATCGGTTGAGCTGTGCTCATGACGGAACCGTTCTGTCATGAGCCGATAGGCTCATTAGAACCTTCAACACAGCGCGAAAATTCGCGCCGCGCTGAAGGGGTTAAATTGCATTATTTATATTATTTGTATTTATTATTTTATTTTATTACCCTTTACACCCTAAAAACTAATCCCACCCTGCTCCCTTTAAATACCCCTGCACCCCATAATCATAACCCACCCTTACTCCTTAAAATACCCCAACACCCTTAAACACTAACCCATCTTAACCCTTTAAATATACCCTGTACCCCAAAACCCAAACCTATCCCTAAACCCTAAAAATACCCCTGTACCTCAAAACCCAAACCTAGCACTGAACCCTATAAATACCCCTGTACCTCAAAACCCAAACCTACCCCTGAACCCTAAAAATACCCCTGTACCCCAAAACCCAAACCTAGCCCTGAACCCTAAAAATAGCCCTGTACCCCAAAACCCAAACCTACCCCTGAACCCTAAAATGCCCCTGTACCCCAAAACCCAAACCTAGCCCTGAACCCTTAAAATACCCATGTACCCCAAAACCCAAACCTACACCTGAACTCTAAAAATACCCCTATACCCCAAAACCCAAACCTAGCCCTGAACCTTAAAAATAACCCTGTACCCCAAAACCCAAACCTACCCCTGAACCCTAAAATACCCCTGTACCCCAAAACCCAAACCTAGCCCTGGACCCTTAAAATACCCCTGAACCCCAAAACCCAAACCTACCCCTGAACCCTAAAAATACCCCTATACCCCAAAACCCAAACCTAGCCCTGAACCCTAAAAGTACCCCTGTACCTCAAAACCCATACCTATCCCTAAACCCTAAAACTACCCCTGTACCCCATAACCCAAAACTATATCTGAACCCTTAAAATACCCAAACACCCCAAACATATACCTCAGTACCCCAAAACATTTACCCCTATACCCTTATCCAAACATTAAAATAAAAACCTGCTTTTACCATTCATTCATTTACAACGAATTTCGTTGTACATGTATGCGTGGTAAAAGCATATAAAATGTAATGCCATGCTTTATAATGGCATTACGGAGTCATGGTACTTTCGTAATGAAAGTATGCGGAGTGATGGTATGCGGAAAGAAAGTTAAGGAATAATGGGTGTTTACCCTTCCCCGGTAAGTACATTGGTGGCATGGCGGCCCACATCTCCAGCAACATACTCATATTTTTTCACCACCCATTTGAAAAATGCACAGGTCTCTCTCATTGATGGCCAGCACTGACATACACTTTTAGACACACCTCCTGCCACAAGTTCTAGAATTTGCGAACTTTAGAGCTGGGGAGCTACGTTCGAATCTCGGCATCAGCTCAACATCCTGTGATTCCAGGCAAATCGCTTTGTCTCCCCGTGCCTACCACAAATGAATGTGTTCTTCTGTAATGTAAATTGTGCTCATGCCATGTTGTCGAGTTCGGGCTATATAATATTGCAAGGAAAAATAAAGTAGGGAAACTCGAGTTCACACACTACTGAACGGGCACTCTTAAGTGCATCAGCAGTGCACTGTGAATCGGAGCATTTCACAGGCCAGTCACAGATAAGAAATGCTATCAAAACGAAATCCTACAAAACAATATACTACTGGCCGGCAGCAATTTATACCTGGACAACGTCGGGACAGGCTGCTAGTATATATATATTATAACTATATGTGTGGAAAGGGAAGGGGCATCCGAGAAAGCTAAACAAGATTTGAACCTTTGTCAGAAAAAATTATTTTACAGACTGTCATTGGCAAAACCTAGTCTGCTCATCCTTCCTAGCTCGATAATTTAAATGGTGTTTGTGCGATAGTACACATGTAATCTGTAGTGCTACAAAGCTGCACCAACCATTGTATGGATGTCTATTCACTAAAGTGTCAAGGGAAGCAGAAGTGACACCACCCATGGAGCATCTTCCAGGGGCAGAGTAATGCAAGGCCGCGATTTGTGCTGAGTTGAGTTACTCTGTATTTATTGAGCCGTGCATGGCCACACAAGGTGACTTAATCTGACTTTGTTGTTGGGTCACCCTGTGCCCCCTTGCATGGTGCAAGGGTGACACAACAACAATGATAAATATGCCCCATGTTCTCTAATGCACAATTATTAAAAATGGCTGTGCCGGCACTCATTTGTAGGAACCAACACTTGTTTTTCATCATCAGGCCTTGACCCAGAGTGTATGAAATGGAGAAAAAAGGAGTAAGAGAAAAACAGAAAAAAGTGACAAAGGGAGAAAGTGTATGGACATGGATAAAAGAGGCATGAGGTGAAATCAAGACTAGGCTCACTTGATATTCAGGAACCCCAACGTTTGTCAGTTTAAGCGGTGGGCTTGTGAGAAAACATTTGGGACTTGTCACTTATTCTTTTACAGATTCAGCACTTAGAATGAGCTACCACAGGCAGCATGAGTAGAGAGAGGGACCTGGGCAAAGTTACACCTTGACAGTTTAACACTGGGTAAAGAAATGCCAAAGATAGCATTCAACCACAAGGGTGAAAAAAACAAAAGAAAAAAAGGCAACAATAATACAGATCTGATTCAATTACAAAGGGTCAGGAAACAAATAGCTACGACGCCAGTTATTGTACATCCAATTCCAGTAACAAACGCCACATACAAGGAGCTGAAAAGTCACAAACAGTTAGCTGTTAGCTCTCTGACACGCATCCACCATACCTGCCAATTTACATGGTGCCACAGTGTGACACACAATATTGGCTACCATACACGTGGCAGGGAAAACAAGCTGAAAAACACTTTATATAGTGGCTTTCCAGCTCATTTTCCGATGTCCGTTAAGGGGCATGAAAACACCCCAGGACATCGGCACCAGCCTCAGCAAGCCTCTTTTTTTGGGGAGGAGGCGGCTTGGGGGTGCGGGGTGGGGTGCAAAAGTCTCTCATAGGTACTCATCGGCACGAGGCCCTGCCTCTTTCAAGGCCCCACCCCCTTCTCACATGGTGAGATTGTTCTTCAAGTTGGCAGGTATGACTCGGGGAAGAGGTGTGGCGCAGCAGGCAGGGTGGCTGACTCCGGAACCCAGGGGCTCACGGTTCAATCCCCGGTGCCGGCAACAGATCAGCCCAGCACCATGTGACTCTGGGCAATAGCTCGCTTAATCATCCTGACCGCCCCCAGCACCTTGACACCTTCCGGTAATTGTTGCGCTTTACAAATACTGGACATATGTAGCTGGAAAAACACAAAAAAAGACTATCAATGACAAAGATAATACCAAGTGTAGCAAGCAGTGGTGCTGGAATAGTTTTGAGAGCGGGGGCACTGCCATCAGCGTTAAGTCACTTGAGTCATTTTCCATTAAAATGGACTCAAAATTTGCACAGACTTGTTTTATTGATAACATTATAAAGCACACAAATGATAATGTATGGAAATCGAGGTTCAGTGAATATTGATCTTTTGCGCATAACTAAGCAAAGTAGCAAAGTGCTCCTTTGTGCATTCCTGACAATAGATTTTGAAATATGTATACAGTTCAAATACATTTTTGGGTGTTAGAAAACAATAAACCACCTAGATCATTTTCTTTAGCACTCAGCAAGATTGTCACATAGTACACATTAGAAAATCCTCTCACTTTGCAGTCAGAGAAAGAAAAGTAAACACCAATGGACCCTACCACCACGAATAAACAGTAATATTTATTTGTAAATGCTTTTTTATAACTATAAATCATTATAGATCTGTATGTATATGCACCAAATAATGAGGATTGCATAGCACTAATATTTCATATAGATGGCGGATTATTGCACCAGAATATGGTAACATAAATATAATCTGACATAAATGTTGTTGTGTAAATATTTTTCACATAAATATGGCTTCACTGGCGTAGATTTTATATTACTAACTCCAGTGAGGCGATATTTGTATAACCAATATTTACAACACTATATTTTTCTCAGGTGATATTTAGTCTTTAATATTCGAGTACTATACCAAATATAAGGAGAATGTTCTCTGCAAGTTTACCTTTAGCAAAATTATGTTTTTTGCTAACTATCAATAGCAAATGTTTGCAGATTTTTTTTCTCTACTAGTTCACATTTAGCAAACATTTTCTGTGAGCAACAGCAAATGCTTGCAGATTTTTTCTCTACTAGTAGAGCTCTGTTCTGCACAATGGACATATTCACAGAGTGTTTCTCTAAAGGTTTATCTTTTGCTGAGTTTTTCTATGTACAATGATATTTTTCAGGCAAAGGACACTATGAGCTCAATACAAATTCTGCAGCAATTGTGCGGGTTTCCTTCCCGATAATGAGTTTTCTGTCTACAAATGGGAACAAGCATTGGCATAGCCAATAGGTCTTGCCTTTGGGACCTTATACATATTTAAATTTACAGAACAATATCCTTGGTTCAACATCAACTGTTGAATAGCTAAACACTTATAATGTCCCAAAGGCGAGACCTATTGGCTATGCCAATGCTTGTTTAAGTGGTCCGCTATGCGACTACCTAGCCCAGCCCAATTTTTTTTCCTTTGCATTCCCTATTTTAAAATGAGAGAAATAGGACAAAACGTCCCCAAATGCACAACAAAAGCAGAGGTCTTGCTGAGGAGAACCTGTGAGCTCTGAAAATGTGGGCAAGTGACACAAATTAGGATAGTTATTCCGGTTTGGATGGCTCACTAAGTTAGAAATACGTACAAAATACGAAAGTGAAAGATAGGCAGCGAAGGATACTAACAAAGAGGTAGCAGCAGAGATGGAACAAGCAGAACAATGATTACGTGTTCTTGGAGATAAACTTCATCAGCAGGTTCCTCTTCTTGGCATTCAGGACTTGGAAAAGATGCAGGCATCTGCGACTAGAGGTGGCGGCACCCCCCACTCGCAGTGCTGCATGACACCAGCACATCGCCATTCTACCCTTACTGCATCTATGGTGCTGTGGACAAGGATTGACATTGAAGAAGGACTGAACAAAAGCTCACTGTCACCGAGCGAATCACTAGAACCACGATGATAGAAACAAAAGAAGGATGTGCTGAAGGAGTAGCTACAGTATCAAACAGTTCTGCTCTCAGGACAATGAGAATACTTTAAGAAATGCGAGTTGATGACAGAGTTGAAACAAATGGGACAGAATTTGAAGTTGGTAATATACCATAAACTTTCTTCACAACAAGTTATGTGGAATAGTATTTTCTAATAGAAATTATAGATAACAGCTATCTGTTTATATGCGTATATCTATGCAAATAAGCTTACTATTATAGTATGGTGCTTAATATTGTAGGCCCATGGTGAAAGAAATACCTGATGTGATTTTGCTTAGAATAATATTCAAGCATGCGAGTGGTGCGCGCGCGCCACAGCGAGCTATGTGTTTTGAATTATCGCGCACGCATCTGGGCACGATAATTCAAAATAGATGGCGCCTGTGTGGGTAACCGCAAGCATTAGGCCGTGGGCGGAGCAAAGGCGGGACATGCACCCGCCTTTGCCGAATTGCGTGCTGTCTTTCTTAAAAAGACACACGGAAAGCCCAATAGCCTGTGAACAAAAACAAAACACACACACAAGCGTGTAGTCAGATTTTTGAAGCCCCTTACAAAAAGTCTTGCAGAGAAGCGCATGCTTGTTGGCTCGGGGAAGACCTAAAAAACGTGTACATTGGTGTCTGCTGTTTTGTCCATGAATTGGTGCACTTTTTCCATGTGCCCTTCTCCAGGTTGAACCAGGCAAAATGTCAATAGGGAAATTTCTGATGTGCAGATTTTGCAACCAAACTCAAACAGCTGCGAAATCGGGATTTCCTCAAAATTTGTTATTACCGGTATATGCAGCAACTTTGGCCCTCATCTGGAACCCATTACCGAGGCAACGTAACTTCCCATCAAGGCTTTAGACCAAACCCTGATCTCCTAGATTCCATCATCATCAGTGAAATCGATGCTTCTATGAAGATCATCCATTCAGGGCTTCATCTGACCCTTGTCCTACAGCGCCTGCACCACAGGACTCCTCTCGAAGCACTAAGTTCCATTTTCCAATGTCTCTATTGACTCAGCCACATTCCAGGACACTTAGAAGAATGCCACCATTGTGTACCAGATTGAGAATCCATCCACTAACCCAGCAACGTTTTCCAAATATAGACCCATCTCTCCAAAAGCATGGAACGTCCTCGCATTCCACATCAGAGCCTCCTACTCTCTACTGGCTTTTCAATTAACCAACCTACAATTGGCAAGGCTAGGCAAACACACCTGGTCAGCGCCAGGGTACTCTTGTGGATGATAATGCGATTTTCAAATACACATAAAATAACATAACATAACATAACGCAACACAACGCTACATAACGCATAACTCTATTCTGCAAAGTGCATCTTAACTACAACCATTTGGTTAATGTTAAATAAAGATATTGGCATTCATGAAAAAGTAACAATTTTCACCCTTTTGTAACAATGCAAAAAATGCTGCACCATTTGCAAAAGCTGAAAAATATTCCATACATTTTGAGATGATTGCAAATAAACTTTACACACCCTAAATATGCATTAGAAAACACACTGACAAAGCTCAAAGCAGCAGAAAGGGAACTTTACATTGAGTATCTTTTTGGTAGGAGGAACTTTGAGGTGCAGTAGGTAGAATAAAGATGTAAGGATCAACGAAGCCCGGATCAGGGAAAGCAGCATGTGATGGAGAAGGGGTAGCAAGTAACTGAGACAAGACTAGAATGCAAAGTGAGCAGCATGCTCGGTGACATTTACATCACACATATTTACATTCAAGTAGTGGGAAAATAATTGCCCAAAAACACTTCATTTATCTTTCCTGTGCCAAGAAATAGTGATTGGAACCCCGGCATTTGGCTTCAGGGGTCACCCACATGGTCACTAGAAGACTTATCCTCTCTTACTCAGAAACTGAAATGGCTTTGCTGATTTTAGTAACCAGTGGGCTGAAAGCTCTCCTGTTTTATAGCTCCTTGAAGGCCTTTTAAATTTAAAGCAAAGTAAAGGAAGCAATGCTTGAATTATTCTTAACCACCGATGATCGCTTGAGGAAACATTTCAGTCCATAACTTTTTTGCCCACTCTGCCCTTCTAAACAGAGACCAGACATATGCTAGTAGCCAGGGTCCAGCTCCTAGAGGAACCATTTAGTCCAGACTGCCAGGCCACTCAAGTGGTGTGCAGCTTGAGAATGAGAGTGAGAATGAGACACCGCATCCTCTACCGCACCCCTGAATTGCCCATTGGACCATGATTTCAATGCCTGAGGAGGAAAAGCAATGTAAAATGAATGGCGAGTGAGGTCACCCAAGTCCTACCCCCCCAACCAGAGGCGCAACTAGAGCCTCATTTCAGGGGGGCTAGTAAAAATTTCGGGGGGGGGGGGCTAGTTCTTCCAGCATTATGCAGAGTGGAGATGCAGGACTCTAAGGAGGGGTGAAAACACAACAAAGCCTCGTTAACAAGCAAATGGTCTTTTAAGGACCTGTGAAGTACACGGTGCGGCAGCAATAAGACGGTCGCCAGCCCAGGGAGGTGTCTCAGCCCGGGCTGACACACACGACGGGGGGTGGTGGGAGGGCTGAAGCCCTTTTTAGCCCAACGAGAGTTGCGCACCTCCCACAACATGCACTTGGACACTGAAACGCCAGACAATGCCGTCAACTTGAGTGTGGGACTGGTGGTTATGAGAAAACTGAATGTTCAAACTTCTATTCTGTCATTCCCGGCTTTTTCATTATAATCTTCGTGGTCGGAATTTGATATTTGCAATGTCAAACAAACATATGCAAATGTGTATTTTGTTTACATTTTCCTGTCATTTACACATAGTTTGAATATGCATTAAGAGCAAACACTGCAGGAAATAGGGGCTTTAATAGTGGTGTGCTCATCCGTAGAGTTATGAATTATGGAAATGATGACTCATTTGTCAGAAAGAACAGGGGACACCACTTTTGAGGTAAACATTTATCTTAGGTTGACTTTTTTCTAGTTTCTATATATAGTCATGGCCATGGGCTGAAGCTTGCTGAGCGAAATAAAGTTGGCCTCAGAGTATGGTGTCTGATTCAAACTAATTCCTACATCCTTGTGATGTGTAATGCGACTGCCAGACAGAGCTAGTTTAAACTAAGAAATAAAACAAGTATTAGAAAAGTCAATACGTCTGAGTTTAATCTACTTACTCAAGCAGTGTAAGCTTATGAAAGCAAATTATAGGAGCAAGAGAGGTTGGCAGACAAAGGATACAGGAACAAGAGGGGATGTTGAGTGGGGGAAAAAAGAGAACACAGAGGGAAGAGAGAGGGGCTTAAAGAAGTAACAAGAGGGGTGGCAGTCTGAGAAACAGAAAAGTGAGACACACAAGATAAAGCAGAGGCAGGAAGTAGTCAGGAGATGCATACACAATAGAAAAAAGGGAAAGGGAAAGAAACAAGTGAAGGAGCCAACAGAGAGGCCTGTAGAAAGAAAGCGCTCCATTGGAGGTGGAAAGATACCCTTTAACAGCCAACACCTAAAGTTGAGAGAGAAATATTCATCTGGGCCCACTCAAGTTGTGATTGACTTCTAGCTAATGTCTACAAATGGCTGATCACTGATCACAAAAGTCGGTGTTTGAAAGGTGAAGCCCCCAAACCCACTCTAAGGGGCAGATTTACGAGGAAAGGCACTCAGTGCGTGCCACAAGACATTTGGCTGGGCCCCACTGAGTCACTTTCAGAGCACAGGAATGCGACATATTTACAACAATGTCACATCTCTATGTCACAACTATCAATATTCACAACTATGTTGCATCTCTTTGCTTCCCACTACGCTGGTGCACAAACTTCTGCCATTTGCCGGCGCAGGCAACCTTGCATCATGGTGCAAGGATGCCTGCGTCGTGGGAAGATTGTTTATGTGCAGGAAGGCTTCCCTTCCTACACATAAACAATCAGAAATGGCGTTTTTCAACTTCTATGTGTGCTGCATTAGCACATATAGAACTTGCAAAAAGTCATTGTTTTACTGACAAACACTTGGGAAATCAGATACCCACACACTCGATTGTGAAGGGCGCATATTGCGATCCTTGCAGGTTGGCACATAGTCTGATGGTCAATCAAAGATGGTATGTTAAAAATATACAGTGCGTCAAAGTGCATTAATACTTTTGTGAAGTGCTATAAAACATGGGGGCATATGTGCAATAGAAGTGGCGGAATGAGGCTTAATGCTGTCCTGTATATAAGGCGATGCCCCGATCGCCATCACAACGTCGTAGTGGTGGTGATAGGGGCTTGTAAATATGCCCCATGGTTTATTGTTAGTGCATTGCTTCTTAGCTCAATGAGAAGAATTGCTAATATTTCACCACCTGAAGCTTTCGAATGGATCTCTTTAGTTAACCAATGTTTTTCCTCCTGTAGACGGGATTTGGTCTTCTTAAAACAGTTTCAAACTTTGCTCATAAATAACTCACCTGCAAACCTAAACAGTGACACAAACCCACATGTAAGTTCTCACCACAAGTAGTAACCAAAATAAGTATAGAAACCCATTTTTCTACAGTGCCTGCTAAAGTTCTTGTTTGAATCCTTATGTGGTTTTTGACCTGGTTAAAACAAAATGCTTCTTTGGCCAGTACTATGTTGGTATAATGGCTTCAAGTTCATGATTTCTCCTTCTTTCTTCTTCTGCTAGCTCCTTGGCTGCTTCATCATTCCTGTGGTGATATTGTTGTCCTGGTTCTTCTTGCTGGTGCGATACAAGGCTGTGCACTTCATCGGAGTGGTGGTGTGTATCTTAGGGATAGGTTGCTTGTCCGGTGCGGATGTGCTCGTTGGAAGACAACTGGGAGCAGGTGAGCGTACTGAGGTCTTCTTCTAATGAACAGGTATTCGTAAATAAAGCAGCATTATTGATGTTGTGTTACTGCTCTATAAATTAATAGCAAGGCTTGACCTTTAGTGTTCTGTCCAGTTCTTCAAGTCAAATGTCTACAAAGTGCAAGAACAGATGAGAGAGAATCTAGAGGAGCATTGCCAAGAGCGCACATGACCTAGGGCCTTATGTACAAAGGGTTTAACAGTGGCAATGCTTTTCGGTTGTGCAAATCTGAGGGTTAATGACAACAAAAGCACATTTAACATTTCGTTAAAAAAATTCAGAATCATTAAATGGGTTTAGAAAACAGCAAGGATTCACTATTTAGAAGGGGGTCTGTTTAGGTCATCTCTTCCAAATACAGATTCCTTGAGTTATGCATTATTATTATTATTATTATTATTATTATTATTATTATTATTATTATTTTGCGGCTGAAATACAGACGCAAACCATTATTATTTTGCCACCTACTCAAATGAAGTGGGAACCTATTTGCAAACTAGAAATGGTGCCCAAGGTACCCCTTCCCTTTTGTGAATGTTGATAAATCGTTTTTTGGAGTAGGTAATAGGTAAAGGGAGTAATGCTACTCTTAGAAAATGTTAATGTATTTTTTTATATCTTTTAAATGCATCCCGTTTTCCTTGGAGGAAAATGGGCTACATTTATTTTTTAAAAGATTGCTTTTTTTTTAAGTATTCACTAACATGGTGCTCTGCTGACCCCAGCAGGCCACCATCTCTGTGATGTTGGCCTATCCTATTGTGTCACAATTTGCGATCTACCTCATGAATATTGATGAGGTGGGTCAAATTGCAATCTATTACAGTTCAGTATTTTGTGAACTGATCTATTATTTAAAGCCTGGGCGGTGAGCTCCACTCTATTTGCGGAGTTTTTCGCACTCCGCGAAGTTCCCAAAAACTCTGCTCCGCACACCGTAGGGGAGCCCTTGCTTTCGCTTGTCAACATCAAGTTGGTGAGTGCGAGTGAGGAAAATCCACCTCCCGGCGAGATTTTTCCTTGCTCGCGCTCGCCAAGGTCTAGTTGGCGAGCGGAAGTGAGGAAAATCCCCCTCCTGGTGAGATTTCTGAACGAAGGTGGTTGGATTTGTCAATGTGAGTTGCCACAGCAGGTCACAACCACTCATGTTGAGAAACCTTCCGTTCAAACTGAAAAAGCTGCAGTTCAAGTAGAAAATCTACTCGCGCAGCAGAAAGGGAGCTGCGTCCTCTTGTGCAATTCGCAACGATTTTACAGCATGGGGCTCCAATTAACCACGAACGGCATGACCCTAACGCACTCCGCTGCTCCCTGAAATCCGCTTAGAGTTGTTTTGTCACTTCACAGAGTTCAATGTAGCGGAGCTCCGCAAACTCCACCTTGGCTTACTAATAGTACATAGATTGGTTTCCAAAATCAAAATGATTCAGTAAAAGTCATCGTGCCATTTGCGACCACTTTTATCAAATCATGTCTTTGTAAATTAGGACCCTAGATCTAAAATCTTATGAGTCAAGTAGCAAGCGCTGTAATCTGTGTAATGAGAAAAAGAGCAAATAATGAGTTTGAATATAGTTGAGAGTTGACCCTAGGTTAAAGTACAAAGCAATTTTACAGTCGCAAAAGTCAAATTTGAGCCTTTTAGACTGGAAAATTGAATTTTTCAATGTACAACTACAAATTACAATTCGGTAGCAAATTACCAAATCGCAATTTGGGTTTCAGACTAAATACAGAATCGATATGTGGAAGGGACGTGTAAGGGGTGTCTCTTCCAAGTACAAATTTCTTAACTTATGTATTCATGTTTTGTGACCAAACTCTTGTCACAAAATTTCACCACCAAATTGAAATTGGTGGTGACCATTTGCAAACAGGCACGGGTAACCAAGGGACCACTTCCCCTTTGTGAATGTTAAAAAAAAAAATTAGGAAA
This sequence comes from Lissotriton vulgaris, assembly GCF_964263255.1. Classification (NCBI taxonomy): domain Eukaryota; kingdom Metazoa; phylum Chordata; class Amphibia; order Caudata; family Salamandridae; genus Lissotriton; species Lissotriton vulgaris. The sequence goes on along the minus strand of NC_141694.1, from coordinate 754,841,091 downwards.
AGGCAGTGGTCCGTGATACCACTGCCAGCTCCTAATATGTGTTTGTAAAATTGTTCATTTTCTTTTTTAAATGTATCTTGTTTTCCTTTTAGGAGAACAGGCAGCTTTTGAGAAAAATAACGATGGCCATATTTAGAAGGTATAACAGACATAGTGGTCTGCTGGCACCTGTGAATCTAACAAATTGTAGAGGGTCTAAATTTGCGACCTAACTCATGCATTTTAATGAGGAAGGTTAGATTGCGACCCACATTGAATCATTTTTTTTAACCAATCTATTAATTGATAGGTTGGTTCACAAAATACCAATGAATTCAGTAGAATTTGGTGTGCAAATTGCAACCACTTTTACTGAATCCGTCTTAGTAGATTCCTAATAAGAAAATGCTAATTGAAAAACGTTGTTTGATGCAATCTATGATTTCTTATTAGAAATCTTTGTATACCAGGCCCCACATCCCAATCAAATCTCTCAAACTACATGTCTTTAAGGAAGAGTTCCTAGGATGATGCTCAGGGTGTTTCTCTTTCCAGAAAAGGTTTCAACCATACTTGTAAGTAACAGATGTCTCCCTGTTGCAAACTAAGCTTGTGTTCTATGCATAAGGTTATTCAGATATTAATTTGCTCTGCAAGCAATTTCCTATAGCATTGAAGAAAGAGACATGTATCATGACGCACTGCGGGTCTGCGACAATGGCCCTCTGCTATGTTTCAATGTGAGGCTTGCTTTCTGTACTACCAGTTATATGCTGTTGCTTTGAAAACATGAAACTGCTTAATTGATTAGCAGTGTGCCTCGTGCATCTCAGATCATGTTTTCATTACAAGGTGTGTACCAACACTCAAGAGAGTTGGAATTTGTACCCCAACTAGTAGGTGTTCTACATTAAGCCCTTCAGATTTTCACGGGGCTTCTGATAACACCTACGCTAGGTGATGGTGCGCAAGGTTCTGAATGAATGAATGGTGGGACTTATAAAGCTCACACCTACCACTAGAGTGTCAAGGCACTACACCCATGACTGGCAACTTAGTCCTTGAACAGGTGGGTTTTCAGGTGTTTACAAAAGGTATTAATATCCTGGATGCTTCTCAGGGGTCCAAGGAGAGCATTACAATGTCTGGCCGCTAGTACTGAGCAAGCAGTGCAGGCCCATTTTATCCATCTGTTGTGAGGGATACAGAGCAGGCGAGATGATTGAGATCTCAGGGATCTATTAGGACAGTAGGGGATCATTCTGGCCTGAGTGTATTTAGGGCCAGTGCTGTATAAGGCTGCATGTGCTACTGTCTGTCCTTCAAAGATAGCCTTCTTCTTTACTGGCAGACAATGCAACTGGTTGTGGTAGTGAGATAATGAAGAGCATTTATGCAAGTTAAACAGGAGGCGTGTGGCCATTTTCTGTACATTGTGAAGTCTTTGATCAGGTAATCAGGTAAACCAAGGTACAAGGTATTAGCGTATTCAAGTATTGACAGAATCAGAGGTTGGACCACAGTTTTCTGAGCATCCCAGGGCAGAAATTTTAATAATAGCTTCAACATCTTGAGAATCCAGCAAGTGGTTTTAAGTGTAGCTGAGATCTGGGGCTTGAAGGATAGTTTAGTATCTATACCAACTCCTAGATTCCTGGCCATTTCAGTAAGGGGGTACAGCTGGGTTGCCAGGCAGTGGACTAGCCTAGCAGGGGATTATTACCAAATAATACCACCTCTTTTTTTATCCGGGTTGTACTGTAGGGCTTTAGCCCTCAGCCATCCCATCACATCCGATACACAGCAGCAAAGTTGTTGGTTTCTCCAGGCTCATTATTGTTGATTGTCGTCTGCATATGAGATGACACAGATTTCAAAAGATTCTATAAAATGCGCTAGTGGGGTCATATAGACATTGAAAAGAGTGGGGCAGAGCCCTGAGGCACTCCATACCTAAGTTTTTTGGCATCAGAGTAGTAGGGTTTAAGTCAAAATGCCTGTTCCCTATCTTCCAGGAAGGACCTCACCCAGGACTATGCCTTTCCGTCTGCTCCAATCTGGTAGAGTCACATAAGCAGGATCTTATGAGAGATTGTGTTGAATGCCGGTGAGAGGTCTAATAAAATTGCTGTGGAAATTTGACCTGCATCCAGTTTAGATTTAATGGAATCCGTTATTTCCATCAGAACCGACTCTGTACTGGAACGGTCTCTAAAGCCAGACTGAGATGGATGTAAAACAGTGTTTCTGTCAATAAAGAGAGTCAGTTGAGTATTCACCACTTTTTCAATGGCTTTGGCTGCACAGGGAAGCAGAGAGATGGGCCGGAAATTAGTTAGGTTGTCAGGGTCAGCGTTAGTTTTTTTTAGTAGTGGGATCACGTTTGTTTTTTTCCATGTTAAGGTCACTATCCCTGAATGTTGGGAGGTGGTAATTATTTCATGTAACATAGAACCTAAGACGTCTCTTAGGAGGCTCACGGTCACTTTATACAGGTGCTGTCTGACCCTCAATCCCGATGTCTATTCAAAGATGCCAGGGGAAGATACGCTTTATTACGTTGTATTGTGTCATTTTATGTCGTATTATACCATGTCATATCATGTCATGTTATGTTAGATCATATCATATCATGCGTCATGTCACGTTGTCCTGTGTTGTATCGCATTGTGACTTATCATGTCATGTTGTTACATTTTGTAAGTGTTCATTCACCCTCAAGGTCTCTTGACATTGTGGCCAAATTAGATGAGGGCAGAAGGCTAGAATGAATGTGTCATTACAGAGGGTGTGGAAAGACATACTGGAATAAATAGAGTCAGGTTTACGTTACTTCTGAACTTATTCTTCAGGTCAAGACTATGTGGATTATGCTAGCACAATATAGCTCTTCACTGTCCCTGTTGTATGCCTTCCCCCAACAAAGAACCAACACCAATTGCATACAGTTTGCACTAATTCCAACTCCACACCAATATTTGGATTCAAATGTCATAACAAGGCGCCAAAAGTTGCCGGGAAATATAAAAAAACAGCACAACAAGAATTTTCCCATGTGAGACCATACAGCTCGATGAGAGCAGCAAGCCTTAGTAAGGCGTTTACACGACAGGGCCACTTGGGTGCAGGTTAGTTGTCATACTACGGTTCTCTTTGCCCAGTCCTGCGTCACCAACAATCGGCATTCTATAATGTCTGGCTGATGCCATCATATGGGGTATGAGCTCTGTTGTGGCATCATTCACCAGATAGCCACTTTAGTAAGCCACCACTACCTCAACCCGGTCCCAGAGGTCTGAAAGGTCAAAAATGAATATAAAAAAGTTTGCCTACAGCTCCTTCCAAGAGGAAAAGTGAATTTACTGGGCCAGGAGCAGTGACTACATGTTAAATAATTCTTGGAAATAAAAAGGGCAGACTTATACTCACAGATACTGCATGAAAAGTAAATTGCAGGCTGAATACATCAGTACCATCAAGTGCATAGCACTTGGAAATGGGGACACATGGAATTATTTCTCTGTAAGAGATGAACTAACTCTCTGCTCAAGATGATTCTACCCTCACCTCTTTGTTGTGGATGTTTCAAATGTATTTTGACTTGAAGAGTAGCACTGGAGAATTTTGTTATCTTTTACTTTCAAGGGGAGTACCTGTTTCCAGGTGAGAACAAGCTGCTGGGAGACCTGTTTGTGCTGGCCGGAGCCACACTGTACGGCATCTCCAATGTCTGCGAGGAGTACATTGTCCGGAACCTCAGTCGGGTGGAGTTCCTGGGGATGATTGGCCTCTTTGGATCCTTCTTCAGCGGAATCCAGCTGTGAGTAGAGAAGTTATCTTATATGCTTGTTCTATGTAATATGCATTTCTTATTTTTCTTTGTCCATTTTTTATGTTGTGTTATTTTATTGATTTTTTCTTTCCTTTCTAATAATATGCGATTTCTTATCTTATGTGCATTTGTGCGTTATGAGCATTTTAAATGATTTTATGGGCATTATTTGTGCTATTTTACGTTCATTTTGTATATGTTACATGCCCTTTTAATGTGGTATCCATATCTTATGCTATATCATGTTCATTTTCTATGGTCTGTCCATTTTTTGTTACCGTATGTACTTTAAGTGCACTTTCTGTCTTAAAAAATTTCTTTTATTGTGTACGTTTGTTCTGTTCAATCAATCAATCAGGGGTTTGTAAAACGCAACTCCTCAGCTGCGAGTGTCTCAAGGCGCTGTGGGGGTGGGATGGCTCCGTAGGGTACTGTGATCATCTGAACAGCCAAGTCTTGAGGTCTCTCCCGAATTTGATCAGTGTAGGGCTTTGCCGGAGGTGGAGGGGGAGGTCATTCCTGGTCTTGGCTGCGAGGTAGGAGAAGGACCTTCCCCCAGTTCTTTTCTTGTGATGCGTGGCATGGTGACCAGAGAGAGGTCGGCTGATCAGATGTTTCTCTTGGGTACTTGGAATGAGAGACAGTTGTTTAGGTATGCTGGTCTGATGTTGTGGAGGGCCTTGTATGCGTGCATGAGGCGCTTGAAGGTATTTTACTTTAGATGGGGAGCCAGTGGAGGTCGCGGAGGTTTTGGGTGATGTGGCTGCTGCAGGGTTTGTTTCCTATATAATGTTATCTTATGCACATTTGTTATATGGTTGCTCAGTTCAAAAGGTGCTTAGCTCAAAACCAGTAAGAAACATTACTCAACATGAGCAAAAACATGTGCAGATTAGAAAATTCACTGGGTGTTGTGCAAATTCAACACAGAACCGGTACCAAATAATAAAAAAAAAATACCCCTACATACTGAAAATAATCGAGGCCTAGTTCAACCTATGCAGGTTCCACTCCTTGCCCTTCACTCAGCCTTAATGAAGCAAATGGGAGGCCTATGGGGGGAAGATGCGGGGTACGGCATGAAACTAATGACATCATCAGCAGTTAAAATGTTGTTTCATGCCACATCCTTCCCCCTTCATTGTGAGAGGTGACATGCCACAATATGCAATATAGCCTTATAGCCCGCCGTAGAGGGCTATACCGGCTATTAAAGGCCCTCTCCAGCGTTAAAGGCCCGAGCCGAAGGCGAGGGCCTTTAACAAGGGAGAGGGACTTTAATAGCGGTATAGCCCATCTACGAAGGGCTATAAGGCTATTAGAACATTCTGTCACTAGAGGACAGAATGTTCTAACAAAAAAAACAAAGCCTTTTGGGAGTGTGAGGGGATTGGAATCCCCTCAGGCTCCCTGAAGCCTTTGTTCACAGCCAGAGCTGTGAACAAAGAAACATTGGAATGTTGGAGCTCCAGGCTTATGCCAGCCATTATAAGCCCGGAGCACTCCATTGTTTTCAATGGAGCCCCCAACATTCCAATGTTCTAATTGTCATTAAAAGGATAACCAATTGCAGCGAACTTGTTCCCATATCATTTTCAATTTGTTGTTCCATGTTCTGGTGAACCTGCCGGACACACCTATAGGGGCACATTTACAAGAAAAGGGGGCAGAACGGTGCTCAAGCAATTTGTCTGCAAGGAGCTTCGTCATTTTCAAAGTACAGGAACGCGTCATATTTACAACAATATGGCACGTTCCTGTGCTACAAAAGCAGACTAGCAGCAGCATAGGCACCCATGCACCATGGTGCAAGGTGCCTGCGTTGCAGGGATCGTTGTTGCTGTGCAGGAAGGGACATCTTCATGCACAAAAGCAATCATCAATGCTGTTTTGCTGCTTCTATGTTTGCTGCAGAATGCAAAAGGAACAAATGATGGACGGAATGCTGAACAATGCAAACATTCACCCTCAGTCACAATGATCTGGGTTTTATCGATCGTTTTTTTTTTTGTGTTGAAATTTTTTATTAACGGATCGATCGTTTTTTGCTCAACACACCACCCCAGTTTTGAACCCAGCCATATGTAAATCAATCTTCACCCTGTTCCTCATGGGAACAGTCCAGCCCAAACTGCCAAGCCAGGTCCTCCCAGGACCAGAAACATGCATCCTGGGACTGGTTGCAGCACACTTAGAAAGAGCAAAAAACGAGGGGAAATACAAGTATTTCTCCTCGATGTGCCCCTGGGGAGGCGTACGTTTTTGGTGCTGCCTCAGATTTACAGATCCTTGTAAATCTGGAGCAGTGTCAAAAAGCAATGGGTGTTGCGTGGAAACGCCCATAGCTACACCCATTGCACGTCCCTTTACCACAGAAAACTGGATTGAGGAGGACCATATTTACAAGGCAGCGTTCGGCCACACAACATGACTTAAAACCACCTTGTAAATATGGAGCAGGGAACAGCGCCACAAGAATGTCGCAAAAAATGATGCTCTTGTGGCACAAAGCCCTTATAAACATGCCCCATAGAGTGTCTAGGGACCGGGATGTGGGCTTACCACCAGTGATAGTTGCTACATTCTTTCCCTTTGCCATTTTGCTGAATTGTCGTCCATGGCAGTGTAGCTGCATTTGTCATAGATAATATCCCACCGCGAAAAAATGTATTGTGCATTTCTCACAGTGGTCCACAATTCCTCATGTGTGTGTGTGCGCCATTAAAACGATGAGTTAAATATATCTTTCAAATGGCTATTGGACTGTTGTTTACACTGAACGCAATGAAGCATTCAGAAATCATTGACAGTAAATTGTGTTGCTGTCTGAGACTGTTGGCCCTGGCTTTTAGAAATAGATCTTGTTTATGGTCATGTTAAACAAGTAGGAATGAATAGGGTTGACACTTCAGCTCCTTGCCAACAAAACACTGGCAGGAAAATGCCTTTTGAACAGCAGTCAGGTTTTCAGATATTAATCATTCTGGAAACAAAGTGGTTCTTCAGCGTAAACCTTGAATGAGTCCCATAGCAGATGCCGCATAAAACAGCAAACGGTTGACCTAGCTGCACGAAGAAAGTATTTCTAACCTTGACATGCGCTTGTATTTTTATTATATAAGTGGCTCACCGTTTATTGCAAAACGCACAAATATATTTCTATTTCAGATGGTTGTATTTTCAGATATAAGGTAGAGTGCAATGGATTTCAGGGCCAGATGTACGACTATTCCGTCTTGCAGGTCGCAAATTGCAACTTTGTTGTGACTCGCAGTTTGCGACTTGCAAAACGGAATTAACTAATGTGTCTCAGACACATTTAGTGATTCTCAATGGGGTTGCAAATTACCTGCCTCATCAATATTCATGAAGCAGGTCGCAATTTGAGATCCATTGGGAACGGGCTACAGTCACAGGGGTGGTGGCCTGCTGGGGACAGCAGAGAACCATGTCTGTGTTTGCATTTCCTTCCCGTTTGCGACTGGCTTACCACTTACTTGAGTAAGTGGTAAACTGTGATGAGGTCGCAAAAAATATCGTACACCCTCCCTGCAACTGACTAATAGGAAGGGACACCCATGGCATGCCCCTTCCTAATAGCAATTAGCAAACCCTATTTTGCGATTTGTTAATAGGTTACAGACTCTCAAAATAGAGTTTCTACATACTACAACCCTTTTTAGCGATCTCAAACGGCCCAATTTTCCATTTATGACTGCTAACAATGGTTGTACAACTGGCCCCCAGTATTTAAAGCACAATAGCAAAGTCTGTCCCAGAGAATGTTAGCTCTGTACAGGGACACATTACTATGATTCCTCTTTAGAGGAAGAATCAGCGTAATTAGTATTTTTGTAGTGGAGGAAGAATTAGAATGAAACCCAGTACGAAATACGAGTAGGTGACATCACAGATGAAGAAATGAAGAACAAATTGGGTTAATGTCAGTAAGGACACGTGTGCGGATGATTCTCACAGAAGGGTGGAGTTAGAATGATGTCTCAGTGGAGACATATTTTAGTTGAATCCACTGTGGAGAAAAAATTAGGATGATGTATCAAAGGGGTGAGAATTAAGATGGTGCTCCAAAGGAGGAAGAATTAGGATGGTACCCCAGTGAAGGAAGAATTAGGGAGATACTCAAAGGAAGACATCTTTTATTGGGATGGTGCTACAGTTAATGGAGACTTAGGATATTGTTGCAGAGGCAGAATAATTGGGAGGATACCCCTGTGAAGGAAGAAATAGGAAGATACCCCGAAGGAGGGAGTTTTCGGAAGGTGCTCCAGTGAATGGAGATTTAGGATATTGTTGCAAATGCAGAAGACTGTGGAGGGTGCCCCAGTGGAGGAAGAATTAGAATGATGTCTCAGAGCAGGGGAAATTGAAACCGTGCCCCACAGGAGCCAGAATTAGGATGAGGCTCCAAAGGAGAGAGAATTAGAATGATGCCCCAGTGGAGGAATAACTATATATTGCTCCAGAGGTACAATAATTAGGAGGATGTCCCAGTGGAAGAATAATTAGTATGATGTCTCAGTGGAAGGAGAAATATAATGGTAACCCTGATATTGAAGAATTAGAATGAGACCATGAAAGAAGACTTTGGATATTCCCTCAATCTTGAGTTGATGTGATGTCTTGTGAGTGAAGAATTCGTGGTCTATGCAATGAAGAAAGAATTTGGTGGAAGCCTTATAGGAACAGGTGGAGGAAATAATAGGATGTTGCTCCAGAGGTGAAGCAATTAGGTAAGATGCCCCACTAGGAGAAGGGATAAGATAATATCTCAATGGAGGGAGAAATGGAAAAATATCCCAGATATTGAAGAATTAAAATAACCACTGAGAAGAAGCATTTGGATGCTCTTTCAATGGGATAAGGACCCGTGATGTCTCATGGGTGACGAATTAGCAGTCTTAGCCAATCAATAAATATTTAGGATGATGCACCAAAGAGTAAGAATTGGGACGATTCAGTACTGGACCTACAGACTCGGGGGGAGGAAAAACACAGATCTGCAATGAATCTAGTTCTTTGTGCATTGAGCCCTTTAACATGAAATGTAAGCCCGTCTCTCTTCAACCCTTCTCTAAAAGTTTAGGCATTTTTTTTGTAAAACATCAAATCTGTTTACACCACTGAAAGGTCGAAATGTTTGATTTAAAGATTATTGGTGACACCCTCGAAAAAATGGTATTATTTACAGGGGTGGCCCTTCCATATGACAACCCGGTCCCAGAGATAAAACAATAAAATGGTAATAGAGTACATTTTTTTGCATTTTATTTTTCATCCGCCCGTCCCAAACTGAGCGTCAGGACGGGGTGGGGCCTGCTGAATGACAGCAGCAGGGAGGAGGGTGGGCTGCCTGGGCACAGAGCACTTCATTTCAAAATACTCATGTCCCTTTGGTCGGCCACTTTGTGACGACCAGCCAGACATGCGCACTTTGAAACCTCTAAGCCAGCTGGCTGAAGACAGCTGGGTTAGACCAAGCCTATGCCTCCAGTGCCCTAGGGAGCGGGGAGAGAGGTTGCTCCCTCTAATCCTGGCACCGATCTCATGCTGTTTTGAGAGCAGCATCGGGATTGGTTAGGGGAGTTGCTGAGGGTCCAGTGTGAAGAAGAGACCAAGGCGAGGAGGACGTTCATTCAGGTAAGTGAATATTTCTTTCTTTATTTTATTTAATGTGTCACCCACCCACCACTCATTTGCCAGCCCTACCATTCTATAGTGCAGCCAGCTGTGACTGCTCATATGTCTTTACTTCAGTACCTTGTTGCTGAGGGATGTCTGTACTTTCTGACTGCAAAACAGGTCATGAACTTTTTAGGTGTTTCTTCAGCTGTCCTGATACCAAAATTCTGTATCTAGAATGGCCTTGAAACTGAGTCGGCAGGCTCAAGGTCATTATGTATAGGGTGAGTGAACAAATGGAGGGAGGGTTAGAGCTACCATTTAGTTGTTTGAGGCAATCTGTTTACACTACATATGCAAAAATTGCATCTTAGTGAAAAATCTCAGGCGCCCAAAGAAGCTTGTACTGTTCACCTTATCTGCCTATCCCTCTGTGCACCGCTTGTGTACTTTTCCCTGACATTTCTGCTGGAAATGTCAAGCCGCTCATGTCAGATAAATAAATAAATAAATAAATAAAAATAAATGCTTGCAACATGATCGCAACAATATATACTATATCACACTGACATCTCTGTTGTGTGTATTTTTTCAATGACATCTATATTTTAAATCCACTCATTTTATTACATGGAATTTTAGCACAGCAAACATTCAGTAAAATAAGCAGCTGCAGCAGGTGAACATTCCAACTGGTGGGGAGGGGCATAAAAACAAGCAACCCACAAACTGCAACAAGCAAGTGAGGAAAATGAGTATGCACATCACTATGCAGTGTGCTCCCCCTAGTCACATTCTATTGCTGAGTTACTATCAATCACACACAGCAGAAAAAGTGTGTCCTCTTGCAGATAAAAAAATATTTGACAACATGCATTATGTGCTCCAAAATCAGCATGCATTATCACTCACATACTTCACCAACTCTTCCATATGGGACACAGTCCATCCATCCACCCTTCCAACCAGTCTTGCAAACCCAGGCAAGAACTGGACAAATCCAGAGATGCGCTGTACAGTTACCAGTAACTTAACATAACATAAAGATTTTGGCCTATAGTTGGACAGCGCTTTAATTTTTAAAATGAGGACATTATCCAGTGCACTTTGTAAAATTATTTTATTTAGTGTTCTTATATAGTGCACCATGATCGTTGGGTAAAAGGGGCTTTACATAAAGCTAGAGAATTTCTGTATAGTAGGCACAAGAAAAAAATAACCATTGACATTAAAAACATTGGAAGCTTATTAACCGACATTGTTTGGGCCCAGTTGGTTCAAGAGCTGTTGAAACAGATGGCTCTTGAGGAGCTTTCCAAAGGAGAGTGGAGAAGGATGTATACTTACAGAAGATAGGGATAAATTCCTAGCAAATCAAAAGATAGGGATACATTCCAGGCTGCAGTTACCTCCCCAGAGTGTGTATGTCAGAGCATCGTCTACAGGCATATCATCTGACATAAATATTGTGTCCATAATATTGTTTATGCAAATACCCTCCCACTGCAGTGCTTAATTTGAGCCGGTGGTTTCCGGTTCTCAGCACCAGCAGTTAAACATCAACACTGGCACTTCTCGGGAGCACCAGTTAAGGTCACATTCATTTATGGTAGGCACAGGGAGATTAAGTGATTTGCCCAGATTCACAGGATGTTGAGCTGACGCCGCAACTTGAACCTGGTTCCCCAGCTCAGAAGTCGCCAGCTCTGGCCATTACGCCAGATCCTTTCCCCACTTTCCTGGGTTAGTAGTTGGTTCTCTTTCAGGCGGCGCTAACAGGAGAAATGGGCTGGTGCAAGCTGCCTCCTTATGAGAGCCCCAGCACTTATTTTTTTACAAATTAACCACTGTCCCATTGGATACAGACTTTCTATAATTAACTCCAAAAAGCGATATTTTTGTTCACATTGTGTAGGACACAATATTTATGTCAGACAATAGTCTGCCATTTAAAATCTGGTACAATACCTCACCAAATAAGGATTGTTTTAAAGTAGTTATTGTGCTGAATTTGGGATCTCTAGTAGTAGAGTGATCCTACTTCTAATGCTTGCCATGCCTCCCACAATGAGAGCGGATCTACTGTGCGTGGACGCTTTGAAGTATGTCTTTATAAGGCAAACATTATAGTTTGTGTTGAATCGTCGCTGTGATTAGGAACCAGTAAAGACTATGGGGCATATTCACAAGCCCCTATCACTATCACAACGTCACTTTCAGTGACCTTGTGGTGGCGATCGGGGCACTGCCTTATTCACAAGGCAGCGTCAAGCCACTTAACGTGGCTTAACATTGCCTTGTGAATTGGTCCCCTTTCACGCTGTGTTTAGCGTGAAAGGGGCGTGCAGTGAGTGTTGTGCTGTGCCGCAACACCCATTGATATTTACGCTGCCCCCTATACACAAGGGCAGCGTAAATAGGAGATAACGCCAAAGGTAAGACCAGGAAAACCCTGGTCTTAGGTTGGCTATATGAGGAGAAATGCTTTATTTCTCCTCGTTTTTCCATTTTCCATGTGTGCTGCCTTGTGCAGCACACATGGAAAATGCAAAATGTCATGGTTTGTTTATGTACAGGAAGGTGTCCCTTCCTGTACATAAACAAACCTTTGTTTAAAAATGCCGTTTTGTAACTTACATGTGTGTGCTGCATGAAGCATTTTAGGATTGTGTATGTGCAGGAAGGGACACCTTCCTGTAGATAAACAAACCTCCCTGCTTGCAGACACACTTGCACTCTGTGGGTAAAAATAAACATCTGTTATTCAGCACCAAGATACCTTTGGGTGAACGTGCGCTTTACAAATACGTATGTTATGGTATGTTAAAGGTGAAAACAAGTGGTTTTATTAGATTTGAGCGTGACGGGGACAATCAGTCGAGCTCCTATTGGCTGAAACCCCCAATTTTCTGTGACCATTGGGAATTCATTATTGTAAAGATTTACCATGAGGGTGTTCTCCTTCAACCATTTATGTAGGTCCTGTAGGCATGTTCTCAGGGTGAGAATGTCATCCATTGCTGAAGCTTTTAGATATAATTGACGCCTCATCGACTGTTGGCCACATTGTTGGAACTATACAGTAGTAAGAAAGCAGTTCCACAGTTGTATATAATTCTAATAGATGTAACAAAAAGAATGCTAAAGGCGCTCAGAAGATTGTGAATGGAAGACCTAGGGAAGCAACACAGAAGGAGGAGTGGCAGATGCTGCTAAGCTGTCCAAAAATGGTCTCCAGAAATACAATGGTCAAACGGCTACAGTACTACATACTACATTGTGCATATCTGACACCCTACTGGCTCCATATAACGTTTCCAATGATACCAGATGTATGCCCAAGGTGGTAAATCAGTAACGCTGGTCTTCTCCGTAGGTCTTGATCCTGTCCCTCCATCATCACACGTTGGATGGGTATTCCAGAGTAAACAGAGCACATATCGGAGAACAAAGTAGAATGCAATCCCAAAATGTGCCTTCTGGGATTAATGTTGAGAACCAAGTGTAACAAACTGGATGTACATTTATGGACCTAGCACTGATCCCCTAACAAGGACACACTTTGCTGTGCTGTAGACGTGTGATAGCGCACCCATGCTGCTGCGATGAAGAAAAGGGTTACCCAAGTAACCAGAGGCAGAAGCCGCTGCTCTGAATGGTCAGAAGAGGAGCACTGGGTATCGCTTTCAAGTCAAAGAATGGGACACATCCCTCTTGCAATCTACAAACAAAGACAACCGAAAGCCCTGCTGATAAGCCTGCAGTGGTAATGGTAAGGACACTTCTGTGTTCATGGCAAGTCAACCCTAAACTGACTTCTTAACATTTATAAACCCATTAGATAGTCTCGTCCCACCCTAAACCTCACCCTTCTGGAGCAAACAGTAAATGTCTAGTGACGACTGGGTGAAACATAAACATGGTACTTAACCCTTTCGTTGCGCCCGTCAGCCAACAGCCGTCGCAAGCACTACCTCTAAAGTGCTGCGCACTTCTGTTGGCCGATGCGGCGCCGCCCACTCAATGGAACGCCCCGCACTGTGGCGGAATTGCCGCCGTGGTTAAGGCGCTAGGGTGAGTTCTTGAACCCAGAAATGATGCACGGACAATAAAGAGATTGATAACTGGAAAATTCCTAATTATGACGGTAGGTAATGCTGGTGCGACCATTCCCGGCTTCATTTATAAGACTGCCTTAGTTTATTTCCATCTCACACCCTATCTCTTATGTGTGAAAGTAGGCCCTGCTTGATAGAATGCTTACCTGGAGCTCCACACAAACTCAATGATTATATTTGTATGTAACCTGCTGTTAAATAGATGCATTATTAAAAGAAATTGACAAAAAACAAATTAAGTATTTCACATGAAGAACAGGTGACAGAAGTAGTCAATCACCCAAAGTTGGCAATCAAAATATAGACACCTGTATAGAGGCAATCACAAAATCTAATATTACAGAAACTTTTGGGAGAGTAGCGTGGCCCTATTCAAGTACATAGATATCATGAGAACAGCAATTTTAAGGTTTAGGAATCCAGCATGGATTTCTTCCAATGAGAAATTCAGGAGCATGGTGCCAACAAAATCATGGGGTGACTTGGAGAATGAGTTGTCGCTACAGTTCATGCCAGTGACATGACCATTAACGACAGTCCACACGGCGAGTGGATTACCTTTGCCCTACTTATCTTTTAAGGAGCATCCCACCACTAGTAGAAGCCCCTCCAGGACTGGCCAGAGCATGCTGGAAGTACAACAGAGGTGGATACTATACATACCAGAGCAGATTCAAGCATAAATGTTCCAAGTGTGGGGGAAACACTCTATCTTACAGTACTACAGAGGTCAAGAGCAAGGCTGAGGCATAGGGGTAGGGAGCTGTGGGAAAGGGCAACTACACTGATTAAGCCTAATGGAATAAAAGAGTGGATACAATGGTACCCAGATGGGATTGAGGTCAGGGTTTTATCTAACAAGTTTACACAGGGTTTCAGAATTCCTTACGGAACCTAGAACCAAATGATGGGCAGAAAATTTGAGACTGTGCTAAAAAAACAGGTATAGTTTGTGACAAACAGAGGACAGATCAGGAGAACAGTAGGATGCCAGGTCTATTTGATGACCACCCCACCCCTGGAATTAATATTCACTCATCTAGGGAGGATGCCAAACAAATGGAATCTGAATTTTGGCTGATTCACCATCCAATATGGCCAGAAGTGACCTCAGTTAACAACTTAATCTACCACAGTGACTGTTCAGTTAGCTACTCCAAAATAGATGCAGTGATTGAGATGGTGCAGACATGCAGCAAGAAGGCAGAAATGGGTAAAGCTGACACCAAATCTGCATTCAATGTATTGCTATTGCTTCTTGATAATTGTGGTTGCTGGGTACTCAGTTTTGAGGTCAGTACTATGTGGACAAAGCAATGGCAATAGAATACTCGGATGTATACACAGTGTTTTGAAAGCTCAGCATGTTCCTGGAGTGGGTGGTGAGACAAGTGCCCAGGTAAGAGCAGGTTCTTATCTGCACTACCCTGACAATTTATATTGGTTCAGAGAGTGGGAATAGTTGGAGAGTACAACAGACTGGTAAACACTGTATTAGCTCCAGCCCATGAATCTGACATACCGTTAACCCTGGAAAGGCCAGAGGGCCCCAGCATGCACTTCATGTTCATGGATATCAAACTGGATTCAGTGGATATGGTGTTGCAGCTACCAGTGGACAAACTGAGAACCCTGAAGCATCTAATAAAGGAGGTCGTAGTGAAAAAGAAATGTGAGTTGAAGAAACTGCAACAAGTGCTAGAATACTTGAATTTCACCTGCAATGTGGTGGGACCACGTAGGGTCTTCTTTCGATAATGACATTTCCCATTGGAACAGTGGAATTTTGGCTACACCCTTTAATGTTTAATTTGGCACATATATGTGTACGTAAGGCCTCATGAACTTGTGCGATGTAACATTACTAATGTACTGTAGTGCACTTGAATAGTTACAGA
The DNA here is from genome assembly GCF_964263255.1 of Lissotriton vulgaris. Classification (NCBI taxonomy): domain Eukaryota; kingdom Metazoa; phylum Chordata; class Amphibia; order Caudata; family Salamandridae; genus Lissotriton; species Lissotriton vulgaris. The sequence continues at coordinate 754,825,624 of NC_141694.1, read as the reverse complement.
AAGGGCATCTACTGTGTAATCTCAGCATTTATATGTTCTACCTTTCGGCCAACTGTGGGTTTCTGGCACCTCTTGCTGGTTAGAGTGGGGAGCTACTACATTCTCTGACAGACATCCTCCTGCCACTCTCCTCTCTGTCAGGACGGGGGACACCCCACTTCCTGACAGCTGTCTGACTGCTCAGGACTTCCTTGTGGTCAGGTGCAGTCTCACCAGTGCCAGCTCTGGGTTTCTCCCTTACTGGGACAGAAAACCTTTGTCCCAATGGACCGCTTTTAAGAGTGGCTTACCCTTCCTCTTCTTTTTTACTTTCTTTGGGGACCACAGTTTCCTAACTGTAGGAACTGGATCCCCGGGCACCTTGGGTAGGTGGGGCGCCCTGGGCAACCACCCTACTTGAGACCAGAGGTTGCTCTGGGAGGTCATTCCACAGGAGGAGGTCTGCACTGACTATCACCTTATATCAGCTAAGGGTAACCTTCCTCTCTAGGGAGACCAAGACCATAGGTTTGGTACTGACCTCACCTGTGGTTACCCTTACTCTCATGGTCTCTCCTGGCACATACATGTCTGGGGACACCAACTTGTCGCTCACTATGATGTGACTGGCAAAGGTGTCTTGCAGGCCCATGGTAGGGATTCCATTCACCTCAATGGGCTGAAAGTTCCTGCTCCCACCCTCAGGGATCACCAGCTTACCATCTGCCTCTCTCTCCCAACAAAATGTCAGGAGGATCTCTTCATCTGAGTAAGTATCCTCCATGGCTACACTCACCTGCCCTGTGCTAACCACCTTCTTGGAACAAGCAGGGTCCCTCCTAAAGTGCCCTGTCTTCTGGCAGTCAAAGCACAACCTATTGTCCAGGTGCTTATTAAGGCCTGGGTCCACCTGCCTCTGCATCTCAGAGGTGGGGTGCGAGACACCCTCCTCCTTACTAGGTTTCTGAGGGAGTCCCTGTGGTGTGCTTACAATCTGCCACCTTAGGTTTTGGTGGGTCTAACCTCCCTTTCTTGAGTCTCCCCCCTGGGGCAGTGTAAGAACCCAGGTCATCACCCACTCATCAGCTGCTTCTCCCAGCTCTCTGGGATTATACAGTTTTGAGTCCATTAGATACTGGCATAACATTTCATCAGCACAATGAGTCAAAATGTGTTCTCTCAAAAACAAATCGTACAATCCCTCTTAAGTGTCCACTTTGTTACCAACAATCCAGCCTTTTTATTGCCTTTATTCAAATGTCTACAAAGTCCATAAATGACCATATGATCACTTTCTGGGTGTCTCTGAGCTTCACCCTGTACTGCTCTGGAGTCAGACCGAATTTCTTAATCAAGCATGCTTTCATCTGCTAGTAGGGCTCTGCATCATCCTCTCTCAGGGTCTGAAGCCCATCCTTCCCAGCTCCTGGAATTAACTCCTAAAAGATTGCATCCAAATACTTAGAGTGGGCTCTACTCATCCTGAGGGCCCTCTCAAAGGCTGCTAGGCACTTATCAATGTCATCCGCTTCTGTATGGTTGAGTACTATACCCTTGGGAAGCTTGAGATCAAATCCACCACACCTGGATATCCGAATCTCTTCATCATTTTCTCTTCTTATGGCCTCCTCCCTCTTCCACTTCCTCTTAGCTAATTCGAGTTTCTCCTGCTCCAAAGCTATTAAAGCTAATTGGGCCTCAAGCTGCCTCTCTGCCAAGGACAGTGGTGGTTCCTGTGTGTGGGGCCCTCCACCTCCCATCATCTGGAATTATTTACCTACTATGGGAGGCAATGAAGAGGGCATCCTCCTTACCCTCCTCCTGGGTGACACTAGGGGGTTTAACCTCCCCCTCCCCTTGGAGCTCTGCAGCTACCCCATCCCAGGCCTTCAGGGTTTTAAGCAAACCTGTCTTCCTAATCTTGTTGGATGTAGGCAGTCCCCTAAGCCTGCACTGTCCCCTAAGCTCATTCATCTTGAGTTTAGTCAGTTTAGCTAGGTCCATCTCCGTGGTATCCCTTTTTTTGGATCACAACAACAAAAAATCAGACTTAGAACAATTTTGGAAAAATCTAGACAATGGATTAAAAATCAGTTTAGTCCAAAATCCAAAAATTCAAAACTCAAAAGTTTTGTTCTAAAACAATTCAAAGGATTTTTATCATCCTAATTCACTTCACTGAAGTGTGTACTTTTAAGCACAAGTTCTCATCCACACCACTGAACACCAAATGTTGGAAAGCGGGTTATTCGTAATGGTAAATATACATCTACCACCGGCAATAAGGCAGCTAAAACGGTCTACGACAGGTCTCAATAAATTATTCTCAAGCTCAACCCTTGGTAGCTTGGCTGCAATCAGCAGGCTCAACTTTAAAAAAAAGGTATGTAAAAAATGTAAAAACACCAATTCAGTAAATAATTAAGACGCAACACACAATAAAATTCAAACACTGATTTATACAATTATTAAATAATGACATATGTAGCAAATGGGTTTGCTTAATTTAAACCGCACATCACAGAGTTGAGCCAATTGTAATATGAACAAAAGTAAATTGAAAAAAGCAACTATGGCTGGGGTGCTCCTAAGGTGTATGACACCTACCCACCAAAGTGTCAATCAGTCCTAGGATTCAAATGAACCCAGGTCAAACATATGTATGCACAACACCCGAGCACACCAAAATATTATTTCAAATTCAAGTAATGTAGATATTTTTCTATAATAGTCAATGAAGTCTCAGCATCCAATAAGTTCTAAATCCCAAAAGTCTCAAAAGAGAATCCAAACAAATCTTCTTAGGTTGAGATCTGGTTTTAATATCCACAGTTCATAAGAGGAAAGACAGGCTGCTGTCTTTCTTCCTATGAACTGTGGATATTAAAACCAGATCTAAACCTAAGAAGATTTGTTTGGATTCTCTTTTGAGACTTTTGGGATTTAGAACTTACTGGATGCTGAGACTTCATTGACTATTATAGAAAAATATCTACATTACTTGAATTTGAAATAATAATTTGGTGTGCTCGGGTGTTGTGCATACAAATATTAAATAATATTATATTTTATATGACACCAAAACTAAAACAATCCAATGTAGGGAACCGAAGATATGAATTTTTAAAGATTTAGCTCTATATAACACATAGAAACCCATAGCGCAAATTGGGTCATCGGGTCACACTAGACAGGGCTAAAGTCAAAGTTTCAGGCCGACCGCGATGGAGCCTTGTGCGACTACCCCTTACTGTAGCCCTTTGACAAAGTTTTAGCTTTGGAGCTTTTCCTGCCGGGGGACCCTTGATGCTCTTCACAAGTCTGGGTTTGTTGAGGGCTCACCGGCTTTCTTTCCAGGGGGCTCCCATTCAAACTCTGGAAGTCGCACCTCCAGAGCTTTTCAGCGAGACGAACCAGCTGGGCAGGCCGGCTCATGGTTGAAGGTCACCGGCTTGGGTCTTGCGGTTGAGTCGGTCCCATTCTGGAGCTTTATTTCAAAATTTCTCCAAAGTTCACCAAATCCATGGAACTTCTTCCTGAAGTTCCTCTGGGGGTCCCGAAGTGTTCATAACACAATCAAAGGGTCTGAAATCTAGTAGATGGTCCTTGAAAGTTTGGGACTTCAGTTCCCCCAATCCACTTGGACATAACTCTTACAAATGCACTGGACGCACTCCAGGCTTGGGAATCGAGGTGGTGATGGTATGGGTGAGCTCTATTAACCGGTAGCTTGCAGGGAGTCCACTATTAATTCATCTTGAAGCAAGTTAGGCCCACAGAGCTGTACTTCCAGATTGTGTAGCATGCGCAGTCAGTCAGAGTGCAGGGCCTGGTTGGTGCAAATCAAACTTCCAGCATGGACCCTTCTTCTTCTCTTAGTTTCAAGCTTCAGATCTGAGAGGCTCTGCTCCTCTGAGATACTTATTCAGTCTTCTCTGGGGTCAAGCAGGAGAGCACTCCTGTCCAATGCGGTGCAGGACAACACTTTAGAGCATGACCACTTCATCCAAAGTATGGCATATTGGTCTCCTAGAAAGCACTATTTCTCCAAAATGCATTTTGGCTGAAGTCTCAGCAGAGGGGCAAGAACTAGTTAAACCAACCACCAGTCTGGCTCACTTCCATAGCTCTCCTCTCCCTGACACCTGCAAATTCCTTCCTTAAGCCTGCCATCTGGCTGGTTCCAGAGGTGATGAGGGTAGATGAACCTTGCCTTCTCCGCCTGTCCCATTCTTCTTTTGAAGCTCATCCTTTACAACCCTTCACCCCTGCTCTGGCATTTCTGTGTATCAGATCCCTCTCCTATTAGATTGCCTTACCCCCGGGTGCCACGTATCACTTCATCAATGCATCCTGGCTAATCCTCTTAACTCTGACCAATCAGGGAAGAGGGCTGGAAGACCGACTTTCGGCTCACAGACTAGAAAGTCTTATAACTTCTTTTCTGTAGACTTTAGGATAAATTCAATAATAGTAGATTACTGCTGGATTCATCAATGCCATTCGCCTACGTCCTTTAAGGAAATTGTTTGGTAATCCCTAGGGATAGTTATGAGTTCATAAAGTATTGCATTGTTAACCTATGTGGCTTGGGAACTACAACGAGAAAAACTAAATGTCCAGTTTCTCCAACAACTGGGCCTATAAAACATGTTGCGACACCTAGGGGAGGCTTTAGGGGTTGTGAATATGCAAAAATAATGTAGATCCTCTCTCCACAGTGCTCCTAACATAAAAGTCGATTTTGGGAAGCACTTTACTACAATTGGGGAAATTAATGTGTAATTTCTCTATCCCTAGGGCATATAAAACGTATTTCATAAAGGCCTTCCTTATAAGCACCTGACCCCCACCCATGGGACACCTATGGGAGACCCTGTGGGTCCCTAATATGCCAAAATATTTTAGTTTATCACTTCTTAGGTGCCCCTACCAAGAAAGTTGCGTTTGGGCACAATTTACATTTAAAAGCAGTGCTGCCACTCAGGGCTGCTTTCAAAATGACCTTAGGCTATCAGCAGTGCACACATGAAAGTGTAGAGAGGGCTGCTGACCTTTAAACTTTCATGCCCATATATACTAGGGACTTAAATGTAGTTTTAATCCCCCTGACCTATTAAGAACTAGGGGCTTATAGGGTAGGTCATGCCAATCATAGAGGTACACAAAATATAGTGTACCCGAATGTGTGTGTGTGTGTTTCTGCTGTGTATTAAACATAGCACTGGCCCTGGTCTGCCCAGCGGAGCCCAGGGCACTCCCAGAGTCAGAAAAATTAGCAGCCAGGAATTTAAAATGGGGCAAAAAGTGGGGGACCACTGCAAAGAGGTCCTAATTTCCAACAACTCTCCATTTATTTTTTAGCTGAAAATGAATTCATTGGGATAGTGCTTTACATCTATATTGTAACCGTATATGTATCTGGAATCATGCATCTCAACGTGTATTGGGGTATTTGCTGTACTAAGTTGACCAAAGGCCTTAACCACTGGGATTTCTTAAAGTTTTAACTTCAACATGAATGTTTGCTTTGGATGCAAAGTTTTTCTCTCCTCTGCAGGTGAAGTTGCATGAGCTCCTGATTAAACAAAGGCACATTGCGTGAAAGAGATGGTGAGGCTCATAAGGAGTATCTTTAGGCTAGGCAAGATGTTTTAATGAACGAAGGGAGGATTACCATAAGCTCATCCGCAAAATGCGGGGGGGGGAGTTTGTAGCCAATAAAATCTTGGCTAGCTCCAATCCTGCCATGACCATTTTTTCTCTGCTCAAAAATATGAAGAGTGCGGGCGCGACTAGTGCCTCTAACCATCAATGCGAGGCTTTAGCACACCACTTTGTGAATAAAGTGTAGCTGATTTATCAGGGCTTTTCTAACGAGACTACCCCTATTGAGAATGATGTGTCTGGAGGGGTGGACATTATGGAGGATAACTGCTTGTCAGTCTTCCCTTTGTTGTCGCCCCAGGAATTTGAGCCCTTATGCTTCAAAATTAAGTCTGGCTCTCCAGCTGACCCGCTGTCATCTGCCCACTTCCGCCAGCTCCGCTCACTCATTGCCCCCGTGGGTCTAGAATTGGCCAATTTGTCATCTCTTGATCCGGTAGACCCTGTCAACTACCGCCCTATATCCCAGCTGCCTTTCCTGGCCAAGCTGGTGGAGGCGCATGTGAACTCTATCTTGTCCAAATTTATTGATGAGTTCAACATCTATGATTTATCTCAACATGTATTTTGCCCTCGTCATAGCACAGAGTCAGCACTCCTGGCGGTAACGGAATCCATCCAGAGTAGGCTGGATGTGGGAAATTCCGTGGCCTTGGTCCTATTGGACCTAAGCGCCGCTTTCGAGACGGTGTCTCATGTGATCCTTCTTGAACGCCTCCGTGCAGTTGGAGTTAGGGGCGGTGCCCTGGATTGGATTCGGTCCTTCTTGATAGGGCGGTCCTTCCAGGTTTCAGTGCCACCTTTTCACTCACAGGATTATGCCCTGCGCCATGGGGTACCGCAAGGCTCTATTTTGAGCCCGCTTTTGTTTAATCTTTATGTGAGACCCTTGGCGGAAGTCGCTAGAGGCAGGGGGCTGTTCTTGGTGTCGTACGCCGACGACACCCAGCTGGTGATCGCCTTTTCTAAAAATTGCCGTGCCAACTTGGAGAAGTTTAAGGAGGATTTGTTGGTGATCTCGGATTGGATGAGGGCTTACTGTCTTCAATTAACTGCCAGCAAATCCGAGATCTTACTGTTCGGGAAGGACCAGGATCTCTCGTCCGAACAGTGGTGGCCTGACCATCTTAAACCCACCCCTTCACCGAAGGAGGCTGTTAAGAACCTGGGTGTCTGGTTCGATAATGGCTTGACATTTGAGAAACAGACAAAAGATGTTGCCGCTGTTTGCTTTGGGCTCTTGAGAGGACTGAGACCCTTGCTTGGTTTTTTTCCTCCAAGAGTGCGCCAAACTATCGTGCAGGCCTCCATTCTTGCTAGGCTTGACTATGGAAATTCTCTATATCTGGGTGCCAACAAAGCTAGCATTAAATGCCTGCAGAGGATTCATAACGCGGCGGCGCGTCTGTTAGTGGCCCTACCTAGATCCCATTCGGTGGCGCATGTGCTCCCCAAGCTGCATTTGCTGCCCATCGAAAAGCGCATTCAGTTTAAGGTGCTGTGCATCTCTCATAAAATCCTGATGCACCAAGCCCCTGTTGGGTTATCTGGTTTACTGAAGCCTTATATGCCCAGGCATGCTTTGAGATCTGCCGACCGTGGGCTTGTTTGTGTCCCTCGAGTTTGGAGAGCGAGGGCTGGGGGCCGTTCATTTGGCCTGTTGGTGGCCAAACTCTGGAACTCTCTCCCAGCGCACATTCGAGGTATCCCCAATCTCTTGATGTTTCGGAAGACCATAAAAACCTGGCTGTTTCCATTATCTGATGTTTAGGCGCCTGCAGGTCTCTCTGTTTTCTTTCTGGTTTCTGTCTGCGCTGGGACGCCTTGTCGCTGAGATAGCCATGCGCACTACAAATCCCAAATAACAATAATAATAATAATAATAATACTGTTATTGGAGACTGCAGGAATGCAAGGGCTTTCTAATATGTGGACCAAAGGAAAGAAATCTCAGGGATAGTTGCCAAGTTTTGTTGTTTGAAGATGGAAAATAACGAGGCATGTGAAAGGGGATCTTTGAAGGTTCTGTTGTATGTAAAATTGAAGGTATGCCTCAGCTTTGTTCATATTCCCTTTAGACTCTGAGAGGTACAAACCTCTTTGCAACATCTCTGTTGTTTGGCTTTATGCTATACAATATTCTTTCCCTTTACAGAACTTCTACAGAGGTGCTGCAATGCTGACACCTTTCTCTGTGTCCCTGTCTAAATAGGGGTATCCTGATTTCTAGTTTAGAATAGGGGTTAGTAGATCTGTGTAGACAACCTCATGTATAAACTTTCAATCTACTCACCAGACTTCTTTTCTCATTCTCTGTATAGCAACTACAGAATTTCTCATTTGCTTTCTGTTATTGAAGATACATTTTGTACGTTGTTTCTGATATCCCTTAGCGATTCTGTATTTTTGTACTGTTTCTGCAACTGATTTATATTAGGTTCTCTTTGAATTTGTTATAAATGCATACTTAATCCCATCAAATGACCCTGAGATTTGCTGTTTGACCAAATGGATTACACTGTAATTGGTAAATAGTAGTTGACCCTAACTCCTTCTATTCATCAGGCAGCTATTACCTTCCATCGCTGGAGGTAAGGGAAAAGGAGCACACATTTTATGCATTACCATCACGAAAGTGGAGACATAGCCACCCCACGTAATAAGAATAACAGACAGAATGAAACATGACTGACTAAAGTGAAGGAATTTTTTGGAACATTACAACAGTGCAACATTGTGGTTCTAGGACAACCCTTTGGATTGGACAGTTGAAATCTTTACAGGTGCGTCCGGCACAGGAGGTTTTGGAGTAACCAGAAAGGACCAGTGGTACACTGAAAGGTGGCCAGAGGCATGGAAGGCCAGATGTCACACTATTACAATCTTGGAATTCTTTCCAGGAATGTTAACAGGGTGAGAATGTGGGTAGTGAAATTGATGGAAGAGATTTTTGTTATCAACAATGAGTCAGTGGTGAACATGATTAACAGCCATTAAATAATGAGTATATGTTAAGGGTTCTGAGCGAACTGGTGCTGATGTGTTTGAAAACTTAGCGTGCATTTCAAAGTTAACCACATACCCAGACTGGACAACTGTGTGGTTGATGCAGTATTTTGTTCACAGCAGGGGAGATTTCATGGTTTGGGCCCAAATCAAGTTTGAAAGAAAAAACGGTACAACATGACTTTGAGAGCTCTGCAGCTGTTGGAGAAACCTGTGGCAGAGTTTGCAAGGAGAATGTCCAGGTTTATTAAGCCAAGAGTGAGGAGGTGAGAGAAAAATATAGGTGAATTGGAAGAGAGGGGGAGTGACATGATTAACTTTTTGATGAGTCAAACCAAGAAAAGGCAAATGCCATTGACTACTGGGGACACTGTGGCTGGGATTGTGTTCTATGGGAAACGTTTCTGAGGTTATGATCTATGTGGGGGGAACTGGGGAAAGTAATCTGGAAGGGTGGGCGAGGAAAAAGAGTAGGCAAAGGGATAGGTGTAAGCCAGTCAAAGTAAATTTTCTGAGAGGAATTTTGGCCCAGATGAGAATTGGGTATGTCTCCGCCTGGGAGAGCATATTGTTTGATATAATCTTTACAGTGTTGTTCTTCTGTTCATCTCCTTCAAGACAGTGACCTTCCAGGAGAGCTTAAAGCATGCAGAGATCAACGCCTTACTAAAGAAACCCAAGGCCGACCCCAAGGACCTCAAGAACTTCCGACCCATCTCCCTGCTCCCGTGCCCGGCGCAGGTCATCGAAAAGGCCGTCAACAAACAACTGACCAGCTTCCTCGGAGAGAACAATATCCTGGACCCATCCCAGTCAGGGTTCCGCAGCAACCACAGCACCAAAACTGCCCTCATCGCCGCCACCGACAACATCAGGAACATGCTCGACAACGGAGAAACCGCGGCCCTCATCCTCCTGGACCTGTCAGCCGCTTTCGACACAGTCTGCCACATCACACTAAGAGCATGCCTCCATGATGCCGGAATCCAAGAGAAGACTCTGGACTATACCACCTCCTTCCTCTCCGGGAGAACCAAGAGCATCCGCCTCCCCCCTTCCGCTCTGCAGCCACAGAGATCATCTGCGGCGTACCCCAAGGCTCATCTCTCAGCCCAACGTTGTTCAACATCTACATGGCACCACTCGCCCACGTTGCCCGACAGCATGACCTAAACATCATCTACTACGCCGACGACACCTAGCTGATCCTCTCGCTCACCAAGGACCCCCAAACCGCCAAAACCAACCTCCACGAAGGAATGAAGGCCATCGCCGACTGGATGAAGAACAGCCGACTGAAGCTGAACTCGGACAAGACAGAGGTTCCTCATCCTTGGCTCCACCTCCTCGGCCTGGGACGACTCCTGGTGGCCGAAAGCACTAGAAGCACCCCCTACACCCACCAACCACGCACGAAACGTTGGGGTCATCCTCGACTCCACACTCTCCATGACAAAGCAGCTCAACGTCGTCTCCTCCTCCTGCTTCAACACCCTCTGCATGCTTTGCAGGATCTTCAAGTGGATCCCCACCTAAACTAAAAGGACGGTCACCCAGGCCCTTGTCAGCAGCAGACTGGACTACGGCAATGCACTCTACGCAGGAGCCCCGGCCAAACTCCTGAAATGACTCCAGCGCATCCAGAACGCCTCCGCAAGCCTGATCCTCAACATCCCCCACCGCAGCCACATCACACCCCACCTGAAAGACCTGCACTGGCTCCCCATCAACAAGAGGATAACCTTCAAGCTCCTCACCCACGCACACAAGGCACTCCACGACACCGGACCAGCGTACCTCAACAGACGACTCAGCCTCTACACCCCGCCCACCAGCTCCGTTCTGCAGACCACGCCCTCGCCACCGTCCCCCGCATCCGAAGAGTGACCGCCGGCGGCAGATCATTCTCCCACCTCGCCGCCAAGACGTGGAACACCCTCCCCATCCGCCTATGGCAGACCAAAGACATTCTGACCTTCAGGAGACTCCTCCTCAAGAAGATCTGGCTCTTCGAACAGTAGCACCCCCCCCCCCCCCCCCAGCGCCTTGAGACCATCACGGTATGTAGTGCGCTTTACAAATGCTATGATTGATTGATTCTGGACCTTCCTGATATCTGTGGTAGCTGGATCAAAGGCCTATGAGGGCCTACATTGGGATGATATTATAATGCAGAACAACAGATAAGGCATTCAGGTGACAAGAAGTAAAATGGGTCAAAATGGGAAGAAGAGCATGACTTTGATCAGAGCAGCACAAGAGGAAGCGATATGTCGGGTGAGGAAGGGATGAGGCTTTATGATGATGAGAGATATGAAAAGAGGGATGTTTTTTCAACATGAAGACTGGGCAAAGGAGATGGAAAGTTAGCTTTTGTGAGTTGTGAAAAAAATATCTGAAGAAAGCAGGCTGGGACCAACGAGATTTTTGAAGCCACTCATTCAGAATAGAGACAGTAATGGAAGGCTTTCAATTTTAGCTGAGTACAGCTAGGTTTAGGAACATACGGAGGTGGAAGAGTGACTGCATTTGGGGTAATGTGAAGACAGGAACGGCAGAGATTAGGGAGTAACCTAAAGGTTTGGCGGAGTGGCGGGGTAGGAAGAAAGAGAGATGGATTTGTGATCATTCCATTGTGAAATGGGCTGGAAACCATGTGGGGAGGCTTTGCTGTGGTCAACAACTAGGAATGGATATTGAGCAGGTGGCGGCTCCATGAGGTGGGGAAAACTAATGTTCACATTGTGGTAGCTGAGAGCTAAATGACTATGGCCTAACCCATTAATTTTACACCTTGTGGAAACTGACCAAGTTCAGGTGACAGTGCTAGAGCTAGTAAAAATGATCAATCAAGGTTGGTAAAGTGCAACTACTCACCCAAAGGGTCTCAAGGGGCTGAGGGGGGTCGGGCACGCAGCTCCTGGAGGTTCATGATGTTTTGTCGAAGAGCCAGATCTTGAGGTCCTTCAAGAACTTGGAGAGAGTAGGTGTCTGTCAGAGCTGGAGAGGGAGAGTGTTCCATGCTTTGGCTGTGAGGTAGGAGAAAGAACGACCTCCTGTTCTGGTCTCAAGGGAGAGCTGGGCTGAGCGGAGGGATCTTTTGGGTGCGTGGAACGAGACTGTGGTTCATGTAGATGGGTCCATTGTTGTAGAGGGCTTTGTGAGCATGGGGGAGGAACTTGAAGGTGATTCTCTTCTCGCCGAGGAGCCAGTGTAGTGTCTGCAGGTGTTGGGTGATGTGGCATGGGCGCAGTAGGTTGAGGACTAGTCTGGCAGAGGTATTCTGAACATACTGGAGTTTCCGGGTGTGGTTCTTGTTGATCCCGGCATAGAGTGCGTTCTCGTAGTCAAGTCTAATGATGATGAGGGCTTGGGTGACAGTTTTCCTGCATTCGAAGGTAATCCAGTTGAAGGTCTTTCGCAGGAGACAGAGGGTGTGGAAACAAGAGGAGGTGACAGCGTTGATTTGGTGGTTCATTTTGAGTTCGGAGTCCAGGATGATTCCGAGGATGCGAGCATGGTCCGTGGGGAATGCTGGGTTCATGAGGGCGGGGGGCCACCAGGTGTCATTCTAGACGTCTAGGTGTGGGCCCATGATGAGTACTTCAGTTTTGACCATGTTTAGTTGTAGGCAGCTGTTCTTCATCCACCTGGCTACTGATTCCATTCCTTCTTGAAAGTTATGTTTGGAGACATTGGGTTTGTTGGAGAGGATGAGTTGGGTGTCATCTGCTTACAATACGATGTTGAGTCTGTGTCATCTAACGATGGATGCAAGCGGGCCAAGTAGACGTTGAACACGATGGTGCTGATGGATGCTCCTTGGGGGACTCTGCAGGTGGTCAGAGTGGGGTCCGAGAGGAAGGGAGAGAGTCTGACCCGCTGCGTTCTGCTAGAGAGGAATGAGCAAATCCAGTTGAGGGCTTTGTTCTGGATTCCTGCATTGTGAAGTCTGCCGACTAGGGTGCGGTGTGAGACTGTGTTGAAGGCTGCGCAGAGGTCTAGGAGGAGAGGGCCACAGTCTCTCCTCTGTGGAGGAGGGAGCGGATGTCGTCAGTCATGGCCAAGGAAGGTGGTTTTGGTGCTCTGGTTGTTCCTGAAGCCTGATTGGGAGAAGTTGAGGATGTTGCTTTCTTCTATGAAGGAGGCGAGTTGACAGCTTTTTCAATGACGTTTGCCGGGTATGCGAGTAAGGAGATCGGTCTGAAGTTCTTGAGGTCGGTAGGGTCCGCCAAGGGTTTCTTCAGGAGGTGGGAGGAGGGGGATCTCGGCGTGCTTCCAGTTGTCAGGTGAGGAGGCGGTCCCAAAGTAGCGGATGATAATGCGTTGAAGCTCGAGGGGATGATGTCTGCGGCTCTGTGGTTGATGTGGTGGGGGCAGGGGGCAGTGGGGGCCCCGAAATGGGTAGACTTCATAGTCTTCAGGGTGTATTAATGGTGCCAGCAGTCCAGCTGTCAAGCGTTGGATGCATGGTGTAGGGAGCGGACCATGTCGGTTCTGCGTGCATGTTGTCATCGTCAAAGTTGTCATAGATGGTCTTGATTTTGTGATGAAAGAAGGCGCAGAGGTCCTTGAAGGGTGAGATGTCGGTTGTCTCACTGCTGGTTGGGCAAACTCTTTGATGATGCCAAAGAGTTTGTTGATGTTGTGTGCCTGGGTGGAAATTCTGTCCTAGAGTGATTTCTTCCTTGAGTATCTGATGAGCTTGTAGTGGGCGGTGGAGACTGCTTTGAAGTTGTTTAGGTCTGCTTTGGATTTGGAGCTCCTCCGTGACTTTTCGAGGTGTCTGCAGGTTCGTCTATATTCTCGGAGCTCGGTGGAGAACCATATGGCTTTCTTGGTGTCTGGGTTAGAAGTTTTCTTGGGGGGGCAATGGTGTTGGCACAGTCAGAGATCCAGTTTATTTATTTATTTATTTATTTATTTTTAGAGTTTTCTATAGCGCGAACTTGAACCGATTAGGTTATCAGAGCGCTTTACATAGCACCAGTTCCGTTACATGTTATCACAGCAGTTTACATAGAATCAGTTACGTTGCACATTTCAGGATCTTGAACCGATTAGGTTATCAGTGCGCTTTACATAAGACAGCATTCGATGTCCAGTGCCCTCCTCCGCCGTGTAGCGGGGGACCTCTTCCAACCCTCCGAAGTCGTCGAGCTGTCGGGACTAGGCTCCTGGAATGTCAGCTGCCCCTTTACAAGGCACTTTACATAGAATCAGTTACGTTACACATTTCAGGAACACATTTCTTTTTGCTCAAGTGAGTAGGGTTATCTCTTCACACGGGGGAAGGGGAACACCTGGCTATATTCCAACAGTTCCACAGGCGATTAGTCGTTAAAGCTATAGTTCTAAACACAGGGAGGGGATACACATGGATACAATCTAATAATCACATAGGATACTAGTCGTTAGAGTTGTCTCCTATCCTGACAGGAGGGATGTGACTGGAAACACTCTAAGGGTAATATATAGGGGTGGTAGAGAGTACAAAGGCCCACTGCAAACACTACACTAGTACCAGCATAGAGGAGGGGTGGGTGGGATGCAAGGGTCTGGAGGGAAGGGCTAGAGTCCAGCGAGAACTGTCCGAACAAACAGCAGCATTCACAGCATAGATGAAGGGTGGGTAGGATGCAGGGTATGGAGGGAGGGTCTAGTCCACGAGAAAAGTCCTCCAGAGACCACCAGGGCACTATCCTCTGCGTTCGTGTTCGTGTTCCCGGAGCCTGTGTCTGCCGGTCAGAGAAAGCGTGTCTCCCAGGGCGCCATCTTAAAGTCAGGCACCGGCTACACAGCGTGGTCAGCAGGGGGGAAGGGGGGGCAAGAGTCTCGGCGGGCGACACCGGGTGGCAGCGGTTGTGTAGGGTACGACGGCGGTGGTAGGGTCATCGTCTCAGGCGGTGGAAGCAGAGCTGCTGAGGTAGGTGGTGAGCTGGTCGTCGGAGATCTTGTTCCAATTCCTTTGCTGGACGTTTGCGGGTGGTGTTACTTTTGAAGGTGAAGTGGATGCAGTGATGGTCCATCCATGGGAGTTCAGAGGTGTGGCTGAAGGAGTTTGAATTTCCTGCTGTGAAGATGGGGTCGAGGGGGTTGTCGAGGTGGAAGTTGAGGTCTCCCAGCAAGGTATAGAAGGTGGAGGTGATGGCTTGCGGGGTGATGAAGACGGTGATGGAGTCGGAGGAAGGTGTGCGGGGTTCAGGGGGCCTGTAGATGAGGGAGCATCAGAGCTGGTGGTAGGGTTGGTCTGTATTTTGAAGAGGAGGTGTTCCATCAGGTCTGTGGACCCATTGGTGTAGGTGCTCAGTTGACGGATGGACTTGTGAGCGATGGTCATGCCTCCTCCGGGGTGGTTGGCACAGTTCTTCCGGGTGATTTTGTAGCCTAAGAGGATGGCAACTCACGATGTCGGGTCCTGAGGCGGCATTTGTCCAGGTTTCGGTGAGGAAGGCAACTTTGGGGGTGGTGCTGTCAAGGAGGTCCCAGATTTCCACGGCATGCCTTTGGAGGGTGCGGACGTTGAGGAGGATGCAATGCAGGGTTTGGGGTGCGATGGAGTTGTTGCTGAAGGGTGTAGGTGGGTCTTGGATCTCGGCAGATGAAAAAGAGTGGCAGCAGTAATGGCAGATGAAGGGTCCGTGGGTGTCGATAGGTGAAGAGAGCTTGCAGTTGTTGTTCTTGCCAACTTTTAGGGCGTGGAGGGCTGAGGAGCTGTAGTGCTGGGGGGGTCAGAGGACCAGGGTCCCTTGCACTTGTCACGGTCGGGTCGCAGACTGGTGCAGACAGGCTTGCCTTTGGCACGCCAAGGCGTGCCAGTGGTGCGGCGGTACCGTGGCTGCCATTAAGTAGGGGTTGGGGGAGAACGGGACAGCTGGGAGGCAGGGAGCAGAACACACAGGAGGGGGAGGGGCTGGGGGCAGCAGCGGAGGGAGAAACTAAGAAAAGAGGCTACAAAAGGAGAAAGGCAAAAGGCCAAAAGGGCTGAAAATAAAGAAAAAAGGTAAAGAGACTGAAAGAGGCTAAAAATAAAGGCAAAAGGGCAGGTAAGGAGGCGCAGAAGAGGAGCAGGCTAACAGGAGCTGAGCGGAGCGCAGCACAAGCCTCGAACTGCGGACAATGGTGGGCACTGGGGGCAGAAGCATTAACGTGGAGCTACGCACCGGCAGAGAAATGATTAAGAGCTACCTAAGAACAATGAAAGAAAGATGGAATGGGACAGCCCTATTTCAGGCCGACTAACTGCCAAGCAGTGTGTGGAATGAGGCCAGGAGGCCAGGGGAAATTAACGAGGCATGAAAGGAAGTGAACCAAGAAACATTGGGGTTTTGCAGGTCAAGTGAGAGTGCAGTAATCAAGCACAGGGAAATTGTGTTTGAATACCGGGTGTCTTTTAAACTTGATGATTGGGAATAATCACTCAGGGGAGAGTTTTTTGTGTCCGAGTGAGGGCTCAAAGAATGGAGAGACAGACAAACGGAACAAGGATGAAGTAGGGGGATTTCACTGCACCACTTCTAGGACTCCAATGTGTCAAAGCGTTACGCCTGCCTCATAGCAGGCATAAGGGTGACGCAGTGCAATAGGTATAGGCCCCTCCCTTTGCATTGCTGGAGTTGCGTCATGCTTACGACACAACTCCAGCAATGCATGACTTTTGCGCCGACAGATACGTCAGGATTCCTGACGCATCTGTCAATCCTTGCGACATGGAGCGCCATACAGTAAATATGGTTCATCCATGGTGTCGCAAGAAGGGCACAGTGAAAAGTGTTGCATCGCTGTTTCATCGCAGCGATGTGACACTTTTCATACATGAGACCCCATGTGCTTAGCTGTATAACATCATTATGTACTTATGACCCTAGCTTTATGTCTCCACAAAGGCCTTTGTTTCCTATTTTACTACTCTTACACAGCCATTTCATCCTTACGTTTACCAGATTTACGCAGTTCTAAGTGACTCCGATGAGTTCATAACTCATAGTGGCACATTATTAATCATTTAAGTTCCAGAGCTTTCAAAGTCGCATATCCTCGGGCAGCAAGCGGATGCTTGCATGTCGAGGTAGAGAGCTGAGATGTAGTTTGAATCAAAAGGTTTTATAATTACCAGCTTAGACTGCGCGCCAAGGGAAATATATGATTGCAAAAACGCTCCTCACACTACAGCCAGAAATAAGCTCACACTTTGACATCCTCCCTACCCCAGGGTAGGGAATTTTAACTTCCAGCAGAAATGAGTGTGTGGCGGGAATGCTAAAACACATTACCACACATTTACTGTTAATTTTGTATAACATCATAATTCTAATATCTAGCACCTTCAAAAATGGTGACTGATAGCCTACAACAACATAGAAACAAGCATTGGTGCATCTGGCCTGGCAAGCTGCTTTAATAGTCAGTTTTGTTTTTAATTTTTATTGCAAGTATATGTCGCAAAAAATAAGAATAACACATGCCACTGCCTAACCATGTTGGCTACATGCTTAAAAAGAAAAATGTAAATTAAAAATGTAACCTTCGCATATAACAGTAAAGTATGGGTGCTTACCAGCAGTATAGAAATACTTTTTTGCTGTAAAAAATGTGCAGGAAAATAGGAGTCTAAGGGCCATATGTATCATCCTGACCATTTGCGATTTCTAAATAGCGATTTCTAAGGAATCGCTATTTAGAAATCGCAAAATGGTATGTATGTAGGAAATCGCTTCTTTTTAGTGATTCCTTAACATTCCTAAATTGCGATTAGCAAATTGCTAATCGCAAATTTCCCATTCATTGCTATGGGCCAGGAGGCCCATAGGAATGAAGGGGAAATTTGCGATTAGCAATTTGCTAATCGCAATTTAGGAATATTTTCAAGGGTGCAGGGGTGTCACAAGAACACCATGCTGCACCCCTGAAAATGACATGTGTTGGCATATGGCGTATGAGCGTCATATGGCAACTTTGGATTTTAAATAAATTGTTTATTTAAAAGAATTCGCAACTTACCACCAACTAGAAGTTGGTGGTAATTTGCAAATCCTTATTGGCATTTTTGCATTCATTTTCCGTTGATACATTGCATTTAAGGAATCGCACAATTTGCGATTCCTTAAGTGCAACCGCAAAATAAGGAATAGCAAATTTTGTGATTCCTTATTTTGCTGGCAAAATGTGTCATACATACCATTTAGCAAATTAGCATTCGCAAAGGCAGAAATTCTGCGAATTTTGGCCTTTGCGAATGCTAATTTGCTTGATACATATGGCCCTTAATTGGAGCACAGAAGAGGTACCATTGGTTTGGAAATATGATTCAAATAAATTTAAAAAAATGAAGAATGGAAAGGAAAAAAAGCAGTGCCAATGTAATGTATTGGCCCCCCAGCCCAGACACTGATGGGACTTCTTTCTAGAAGGTAAATGGCATCACTGACAGTGCAAGAGAGCCAATTGCTGAAGTGGGCTGACCCACTTGAGCCTTGCTGTATGTTCTGGTGACTAACAATTCAGGGATTTCTCAAGCATTGAGGTTTAGCCACAAGGGAAAATATTGCCCACAAATTTCACAAAAGACACCGCACAACAGTGTTTAATCCACTGTAGTGCAATGCTAAATCATGTTTAGAATCTAGCTAAAATGCCATCCGTTGCATGGTCATGGCCAGGGCCGCAACTTAACCTGAACTTATGGGGGCTAAAACTCCCAGCCAGGTCTGGCCCTAGCACTGGTCGCACACAGTGCAACAGTCTTTTTTGGCGCCCCCTTCCCCATTTCCTCCCTTTGCATGAATTCCCTCACTGCCACTCACCAACGATGCGCCTCATCTCTCAATAGCACCTTTCTGACAAACATTTCATTTTTTGATAGCGCTACTCATAGTTTACTCACACTCAGTTCTGTGATCTGCATGGTAGACTTTCTTTGTAGCAGGCACATTAACCCTCTGCGCAGTGTAAGTGCCAGGAGTGCCCACGTGAGTGCATGGTGAGCGATTGTTTGTGTGAGAGTAGGGTAAAAGGAGTTACTGCAGGATTAGTGAGGTGACCATATGAATTTGGGTGCGGATATAAGTGCAGAGTTGGACGAATTAATGAATGGTTAGTGAAGGGCTTGTTTGAGTAACACTGCAGACTGAGCAGTGAGGGGGACAGGTGAGTGAAGTGTCACATAAGTGCAGGGTGAGTAGTGTGCTCGTGTGACTGCAGAATCAGGTACAGGGTGAGCAGCACAAGTGCATTGTGAGTGCTGAGTTTTCACTGTGAGTGCAGGGTGAGCGGGTGAATAGTGTGAGTGTATGGTGATCAGTTTGAGTGCATTGTGATTGCTGTGAGTGCAGGGTGAGCATGAAAGTGAAGGGCCATAATGAGGAGTGAGTTGTCCGACTGCAGGGTGCATTCACAGACACTTGAAGTAACTCAGCATGTTATTGACGGCGGCATAGGGTTTCAGATATAAGTTAAACTATTGCTATTATGTTATGGCATTAATCAGGGATCGAGGGTGGAGGTAATAAATAATGCGCTGATCCTGCAACAAACTTCCAGTATTATGATTAGGGTTGCCAGCTCATTATTCTGATGTCCCAGATAGTACAAAAATAAAGCAACCTAAAGCTATATTTTCAGCACTTATCTATGCATACTTCGAACAGCAAATATGAATAAGAATCACTTTTAATTGTGTTCTCGGGGTGCCTGAATGATCCATGACTGATAATTAAAGGGAACAAAGAGAGAAAAGTCACATTACAAATGAATACATGCTTTTTAAAAAATTTATATCCCTAATTTGTGTCAAGACGAGGTCTTTGCAGGCCCTTTAAACAACACATGGCAACCCTACTTTAAATTCCTTTTCATGAAATGCTTTCTCACACTATGGTAGTAAATGTAAAATACAAATATAAGGAATAGGCTGAGTGGGGGCCCAGGGGGTACTGGAACTAGAAAAAAACTAAGCCTTGGTAACCAGTTAATAAAGGTATGTAAATATGCAAATGGTCTTTAAAGACCCGAGAACAACTCGTCCGTGTAGGAGATAGGACTTCAGACACTTCCCAGCCGAGCCCACAGTTGCTCGAGCTGCAGCTGCCCTGGTTGAGACACAAGTTGGGGGGGGGGGAATAGTGGGGGGAGGAAGCCCTACCATGCCTTATAAATCATCAGCCCTGTACCACATTTTGTCGTTCAGGGAACACTGCAAATTTCTGCATTGTTCTAACCGTGCTAAATCTTGGCTTGGCAGTGGGCATTATTAGCCCTTGATTTCGAAGTTTACATTAATAAATGTAAACTCATTCCACAAAGCCCCTTACTGTAATTTCTTCTGCATTTCATTTTTTTTTTTAGCTTTTTGTTGATGTTAACCTGCATTTGATAACATGTCACAGAGTTTCTGCACTCTAGTGAAATATTATTGCATCACTAAAAACGCGCCAGCTGGATAAACGTGCACAGTAATCCAGTTCCTGCACATTTTTCCAATTACCATGCATGATGTTGCAAAATGCCTTCTAAAGTGCTAGTGAGCTGAGCTCTGAAATTGAGTTGTTGAGTCGTTTTTGCTACCTCCTTTTTAGGTCGAGCCTAGCATTGCAGCGCATGAGCTGCTCGCTTTGCGAGGCATGCAGTTTTTAGTATAGTATAAGCTTCGTGGAAGATCCGCCTACTCTCTGCTCATCTTTTTCATTGGCTTAGGTCCTAAATGCTGCCTCCCGATTGGTTTTAGGCTTGTTAGTCCCTTCTTGTGACGGCCATGTCCTCATTTGTATCCTTCCATAGCTACTGGCCCCTTTACTCCGAACACTATTTTCTTCCCTGTCTCCCGCGCCCCCTCCTGCAGTCCATGACTTCTCGGCCCCCGCACCTTCTACTCCCGTTTGTGCCATCTTGCCCGCCTGCGCTCCTGTTTCCAATGCAATAGGTCTCCGTAAATGCAAGTCTTATTGCATTGCAAATGCTTGTTGAAAACAGGAAGTGATCTAGAAGAGCAGGCGGTCTTTTTGTCTGCCCAGGCATACAGGAGCCAAAGCCATGCTCTCTTGGTTTTCAAGTAGTGATGCAGCAGGCAAGGTCGAATATTAACAACCGAGTACTTTTTAAATATATTCTATAAATTGACTAGAGTTTCCTTTCATGCTTTTCAGCCAAGTGCATTGAAAAGATTTGACTCCATGGGTAAAAGGCATTTAGTTGGAAGCTAAATTAAATGTGGTATCATCGACTGGACAATGTGTGAATGAAATAGAGCTCATACCTGGTGGTCTGGATGACAATGAGGTCTGGGTGATGCCCTCACAGAGAAGGGACACTAAAGGGTCTTGATTGATAGCAGGAAGATATCTTGCAGAAACTATGACCCGAGAAACAATAGTGCAGAAATGTCCTGCCAAAAAAAGAAAATGGATCTAGAAGTCGGTGCCATGGAGTGACACCTTCTGCATTTTCCAGGAGACTCCAGTGGGTCAGTGAGTCTGCGGTGCCACAGGAGCAAAGACTGGCAGACTAAGTGGACTGAGGAGTAGGGTGGCACACACACTAGAGCTGCTGGTTTGTGATAAGTCAACAGTGTGTTGATAGACTAGGTGAGAGATGCGCCAAGCACCCAACTGGAACATGAGTACAGGATTTGCAGTCACCAAGGCAGGGGGACACGCTCAGTGAATGCAGTTGCCAGGCGATTATTGCTGAATGAGTGAGAGCCCTCAAAAGAGAGTTTCTCCGTTCACAGCAGCGATAGTACAACATTATTCTGTCCTCAGTTTATTGTAACACCTCAATTACATTCCACATAAGTGGCATTCTTGTCATCAAAAATACCTAGGGGGCACAAAGAATCAGACGCGGCACCCAAGGTCTTGTGCGTATACAGAGCACTGTGCGTGGTTTGCTCATTTGCCAGATGACTAAATCTCCAATGAGAATCATTGAGTGAACCCAGCATCAACGTACTATTTATCGTTGAAACTCTGTACCTATTGTACTGGAAAGTAAATCTATCAACTCTGTAGTTACAGTTGCTTCATTTCTTGTGTTGTCTTTCTAGACAGGTTCCATCGCGAGCATCAATTAGATAATGTTGCAGTTTTTTGCTAGAAGACCATCATAGGAGTTTGGTAAGGATCAAGTGTTAAAGGAAAAAGTCAAGTATCATATTAAACTTCTGATAAATCGGACATTCAGTGATCCAAGCAAGTGATCGGCCTGCAGTAGACCTGTCAAGGGACCATAGTTCTGGAAATAGTGTTGCTGGTATCATCATGGCTCATATTAGCGAGCTGGCACTGGTCTTGAGGCAACGCCACTGATATCGTCAAGCCACAGCATGGAATACAAATACACTTAAGGTCTGATGTGAGTAACACTGCTCGTATTAGTTGATGCGTCTTCAGGAATCACAGACTCTGTGACTCTGTGTGCTAAAAGTCATCACTTAGATCCTGGGAGGCAGTGTAGAATTTTTTTTGTCCAGGGCAGCCATTGTTTGCATGCTGGACCTAGATGGGAAAGACACCAGCCGTGGACCGTGCAGCTAAGAGGAGTGGGGCGGTGGGCCCGGGTTGGGGGGGATTCGACAGACAACCACGAGGGAAAATTAAATAAATAATACATTCTCCCTCCTTATCATCTGTTAAAATCCCCAGCACCCCACCGCTCTTACCTGCACGGGCCATGGCTGAAAGACACCAGTGAACAGAGCTTAATAGGGCTGCCCTCTGATGTCATTTACAATGGTATTGGTGCTGTGCAAAGGTCTTCTACCATAGATCCTTGTTTTAAGGTAAACACCCTTCCTGTGACCTCTAAATGAGGTGGGGGAGCCAAGAGATGGACAGATGTAACATCCCTCAATTTTTTTATGATGTTCCATTACTTCCCACTTCTAAGTGAGGCTCTCAATCTACCTTACTTTGTGTAGTATTTTATGATTGTGAGTTTCACACACTTGCTTTTCATTTGTTGACTTTTCAGTTGGTGCTTTACTTTTTACATTATTTATTTTTTGCCTTTAGTGAGTGTGGCTAAAGGGTCATAAAAATGAATAAAAAAAGTGAATGTAAATGCAATAGTGAACAATGATTCACAATGCTCTGTTGCCTTGTTTCATGGCTTAACTAAATTAATAACAAGCTGATAACGTTCATATTCTCCCATGTTCCTCCACTCTCGCACACCCAGAAGGGCTTGCTGTACCACTCCATATTATTGTACACAATCTCGAATTGCACTGCCTCAAAGCTAGGCCTTGCTTCTGTAAGTTTCTCATTGCTAGATTTGAGCTTAAGAAATACAGACAGGCCTGTCAATGTATTTTGATGCTGTAGGTGCTGAAAACATTTTGCACCTCCCCTTCTTGTTTGGTACTAATGAAGCTACAACCCTATTCAGGTGGTTCCTGAGTAATGCCATCGACTGGGCCCTGTTCATTAGCATAATCATTCCTCCTATGGATAACCTATTCATATATTCATTTTTGGAAACACTGCATTAATCTGATTACCTGGTCCGTTAATGGATTATCAATTAATGACCTTTGTGCGCTTCATCTTCGTGTATGCTAATTCAGTGAACAGCCAGTACTGGCATACATATTTAAATTATTTATTTTATTTCCATGTCAACTATGTTTTTAATATTAAAAAACCTTTAAGAAGATCAACAATTTGCATATTGATTATGTACACAGATCTTTCTCATTCTTGAGCCTCAATAAGGCAAGTCTTTTCATGTGTATCTTAACTGTCTAGCTTAACATAGAAAAATACATCCCCACATTTCATGTATAGCATTCAGTTTTACAATTCAATTCCTTTCATATTTTTCCTCCAATTGTGTCGATGCGTTTCAGCCTCTGGTAAGTTACTAGGTCTCATGAGGACACGTACAAATGGACCTGCAACAATAATTACAAAAACTATTTAAAACATTACTTTGCTTTACAGTACATTTATTGTTTGTGTTCTAAGTGCTTGACGATCTTACCTATGGTATGCTTATAGGGAATGCAGCCCTTTGTGGTGAATAATCTCTTTCGCTTCCTCATCAAGTTCAAATTTAATTGCATCAGGTAAAGCCTGCACAGGTAAATACATACAGCACGGATGTATGACATTTTAACGCATGCTTTTACAATGCATGCTGTTACAACGCAGGTTTTACAATGCATACCTTTACAACGCATTACACTTTGGGGTGCTGGATCGTGAATAGTTTAATTTACTATTCCAACTCCAGTCCCCGTGGACACTAGGGAAGGTGTTGGATAGTAAATTAAACTTATTCCCTATCCTAGAGCGCCCCCCAGTGCAATGCGTTGTAAAGGTATTCGTGGTAAAACCTGCGTTGTAATAGCTTCGCGTCGTAAAAGTTTCGTTGTAAAGGATGTTTCCCATACAGCACTAGTGGGCGTCAACTTACACTTAGGAATTAGAAGAATTGGGTAACATTAAGCAGGGCCCATACCTAATCAACTAAGGATAGAATTGTTTGTTTCATGCCAGATTCGTGATGGGCTAGCAAAGCATCAAACCTCATTAAATGGTTGAAAGGCTTTTTAGGGCTCGTGCAAGGCAACTTGTGCCTTTTAATCCAGTGAGGTTATCGGTTAAACATGAAAATCGTAACTTAAAAATTGAAAAATACATTTTAAGAACTGACTCTCTATTTCTGTCAAAGGTCCACTCGGAAACTAGTGTACTGCACCTTCATTGTTTAAGAATCATTACTTTAGCAGGTGGAAAAACAATAACCTGGGCAACGCATCAGGTTGCAAGAAAAAAACGTAATAGGCCTTCTTCCTTTTTCCCTATCATTGAGTTTTGACATATTGTCTATCGTAGCACGATAATATTCGCTTGTCACTCGTGTGTTGCCTTTCACCGGTATATTTAAGTAAATGATAAATAGGGTAACAACAAAGCAATCCAGCATGTAACGATGATTCCCCTGAATAACGGCCAACCCCTGACACCTTAAACCCTTAACTTCCAGGTCACACATTCTAGCCCACTCATTCCACATTCTACATTCCATCTCTCTCTTGCCAATACCACACATTGCCTACCAATAAACCAGCTTTAATTAAAATAAAATGTAATAGGAGAAACTGTCTATTCATGACAATAAAACACAAAACAATACACATACTTAGCATTCTTTTTAAATAACATTCCGAATGATTCCACCATAGCAGAATAACTTTTTGCATAAAACTCTAGTCTAAGTTGTTCCTGGGATAATGGACTTGGAGCTCTTAAAAATGTATTATTCTGGTATCTTTTGGGTTTAATTCCATCCCTCGATATGCTGTGACTAGGAAAATGTGCCGTGGCACAGCTACATTTAAATCTGCCTAGTCTTAAAGTTAAAAATCTGGTTAAAAAGTGCTCAAAAACTTCAAATTTTGATCTTGATGAAGTTGATCCCTTCCAAAAAGCAAACTATCTCTTTTTCTAGAAGCCAAGGTTTCTTTAAATATTCTCAGAAGCATGGACGACACTGTGGTGATGCCAATGGTATCTATCTAAATTGAAACATTCCTGCGAAAGTTACAAAAGTTATAAGAAGTCTTCACCCAGCTTCCAGAATCACCTGATGATATGCATGTGCAAGACCACGCACTGTGAATACTGTTGGCCCGCTAAAATGTGCATATTTGGTCATGGGTGGAGATCCAACCATATGGCATCATTTAAACTGAGGAAATCTAACCACAAGCATGGCTCACCTGAAGTCTCAAGAGAAATAAATAAAGGGGCTACCCACAGAGAGTACTCAATAGGCTCCATAATACATTTTAAACACAGGTGCTGTAGAATTCCCTTTAAAAAAATGTATATGATGAGGAAACCTTTTTACTCCCATTCCTAACTGGAATCACACCCTCTTTTAGAATAATTCAGTGTTCAAATTAGAGTAAGTCAGTCAGTCAAAAATTCTTTATTTCGGCTTGAGCCATAAAAGAAGCAGCAAGAATACAACATTTGCCAAATATTTAAAAGCGTTAAAACCCAAAAAAATTCCATTATACACAGAAGTGACAATAAATAATTTAAAAATCATTCAATTTTTTTCATTTTTGTCCTTGCCCACCACATATGACACAAAAACCTGGAAACCGCAAATACAATGTGCAAGTCCGTATTCGTTTTTAAAAGTCTATAGACTTCCTTGCAGTACCCAGAGCCCAAGTTCTTACACAGGTTCATGAGCCCTCTCTGATGTAGTTTGCTGTATCCTCGGCAGAAAAATAGCACATGCAGGTCAGTCTCCTCCTTGGCTGGACAAGCAGGGCAGCCCAGGTCCCGCCCGGGTACCCACTGATTAGTGTATGCATTGAGCGGGAGACAGCCATAGCAAAACTGTAGATAAAGTTTCCTGGCCAGGGTTGGATAAATAACATCAAGTACAGTCTCCAGCATATATGTACATTTCAAATCTAGAAATATAGATAGCCTGGAGCCAGCCCTAGGATTGAGATACAATTTGTCCATTTGAACATCCCAGTATCTCCTTATCAAGACCTTCCTAGTAATGGTTGCACAGGCTAATCTGGGATTCTCCCACAAATCACAAAATCCTAGAACAATCAAACAGTTTTTAACATACATAAGCCATGGAAACGTACTATTCCCCGAAATGCTAAGTATATCCTGTGGTATACACCTGTTACAACGCAATTTTTACTCCGCACTACCACTACAACGCAGGCATTACAACGCATACCGTTACAACGCATTGCGCTGGGGGGCGCTCTAGGATAAGAGGTAAGTTTAATTTACTATCCAACACCTTCCCTAGGGTCCACGGGGACTGGAGTTAGAATAGTAAATTATACTTACCACTATCCAGCACCCCAAAGCGCTATGCGTTGTAACGGTATGCGTTGTAAATACCGCGTTGTAATGGTATGCGGAGTAAAAGTATGCGTTGTAACGTCATACATCCATATCCTGTAGCTCACTTCTATATACAGCGAGTTCAGGGGTAGCCCATATCCTTCGCCAAAAGTGGCCTACATCCTACAACCTGGGTGATTGGTCTTATTCCTAGGTCCATGCGAATGGGGAACAGAGGGGTGCTCACCGGGAGACCAACTATTTGTCTTAGAAATTTATTTTCGGTGATCAGCATTGGATTTATATTTGAGTGGGCCCACATTTCAGCCCCATACAGTGTCGCACTTCTCACCTGTGTTTTGTAAATTTCTAAGACAGGGCTCAGAGGTTTATGACGGTATCCCTGAAGACTTTGGCCAGACCCCCTGATATTTGGGTTAATTTAAGATTTGCCTTAGTGACCTGGGCCCCCAGGTAATTTTTTCATTCAGGGTGACCCCCAGGTACTCAATTTCGCTAACCCTCTCTAGGGGTGAGCCATTCAGGTGGGGGCCTGG
This sequence comes from Lissotriton vulgaris, assembly GCF_964263255.1. Classification (NCBI taxonomy): domain Eukaryota; kingdom Metazoa; phylum Chordata; class Amphibia; order Caudata; family Salamandridae; genus Lissotriton; species Lissotriton vulgaris. The sequence goes on along the minus strand of NC_141694.1, from coordinate 754,798,584 downwards.
ATAAAGCGTTTTCTTGGGTTTGAAAACCATGTATTTGGTTTTCTGTACGTTTATTTCCAACCCCCTATTCTTACAAAAGAGTGAAAATCCATCAATTATTCTCTGTAGCCCCATTGGGGACTTAGACAGGAGTAGCGTGTCGTCAGCGAACATGAACGCTGGCACACAGCTCAGAGTCAGCTTCGGGGCATCGATGTTCTTGCATTGGCTCAGGGCGTGTACCAGACCGTTGATGTAGATGCAAAATAAGGTGGGGGCCAAACGCACCTCTGTCTAACTCCCCTATTTACCGAGATTGGAGTAGTGAGATCCCCCCTTTCCCATACCTTATTTTGGCATAATTCCCTGTATGGAGCTGAATGATAATCTCTAGGAGATATGGGGGTATCCCCAGCTCTCTCAACACTCTCCACAAAGTCTCCCTGGGAACCAGGTCAAAGGCACTTCGCAGGTCGACAAAGACCAGATAAAGGCTCCCCCCTTCCGATACTACTGATTTACAATAAAAGAGGTGGAGCCTAAATATATGGTCCATAGTCGAAGTTTTGGTTTTGAACCCAGCCTGAAGTTGGAACATTATTTTGTTTACATACAGCCAGGTCTGGACTCGATCAAGAATGATCCTTGCAAAGGCCTTTTGAGATATGTCTATTAGACTGATGGGTCTATAGTTAGAGGGTTGAAAAGGACAGCCCTTCTTAAATACTGGGATTACCTCAGCCCCCAGCCACGATTCAGGTAAGTTCATCCCTTTTAGGATGGCATTAAAAATCAGCCACAGGTAAGGGGCCCAAATTTTAGGCTCTTTTCTATATGACTCTCCGGGGACATTGTCAAGCCCTGCGGCTATTCCTATAGGAATTTTTTTAATTTCAGATTCTACTTCAGCCAGGGAGATTTGTGGGGAATCAGAATCTGCAGTAAGCACTATGGAAGGAGATATAGCTACCATGGCACCGTCGTCTGCGATTGGAGAATATAAGGCTTGGTAGTGGGTGACCCAACTCTCTGCCGCTATGTTCACATCCAAGGGGGTCCGACCCTCACTACTACCGGTCGCAACAATGTTCCAAAATGTTCTTGGATCCTTGGATTCCAGGGCTGTTTTTAACCTATCCCATTTATCTATTTCCCAGATAACCTTGGCAGAAGCAATACTTTTCTTGTACTGGGCCCTAGCCGTTTTGATGGCACTCTGGGATTTAAGTTTAATAGCCTCTATAAGAGTTTTCTTTGCCTGTTTACAGCTGCTATTAAACCATGAACCCTTTTGTTGGCTCCTTTTGACCCACGGGCAGGGTCTATAAAATGCTTCTCTTAGTTTGCACCAGATGGAATAATTAATGACCCTTAATTTACTGTAGGTTTCAGGTAAGGCCCCATTGTCCACCAGATCTGACAGGATCATTAAGTCAGCAAATGATACTTTCATAGAGTAGAGCCAACTTCACTTGACAGTTTTCCATCTGCGCCCACTTAACCTTTCTTTTGTTTTTTGAGAGGAATAGCCCATCCCTGGCACACTGGTCTGAATCACTTGATCCCGTTTTTAAAGGGAACTCAAGGGTTGCTATGAGGGCGTTATGATCGCTATCATGCCTGGGTAGGATAGTAAATTCAGTAACGAAAGACCAACCTCTGGTTTCTGTTAAAACGTAGTCCAATATTGACTCGTGGCCCACCCTGTTAACGGTGAATTTACCAGGCGAGTCGGAACTAAATCAACTGTTACAGGCGCGTAATGAATGTTTCAAGGTCAAAGCCTTGATTTGGAGCGCCAGAGAAGACCAGGCCCTAATCGGGGTTGAGTTTATCTCGGGAATGACCCACACTTTGTCTTCTTCTCTACCACAGGAGTCATCAAAGTCTTTTAGGGGTTCATATTGGCAATTTAAGTCACCACCCAAAAGGATCAGACCATCTTTTGAGTCGCCCGACATTACTATATCTAGATGGTCTATTATTGGTGACTCCTTCCCATTTTTCACGGGCCTAGAATACACATTGATCAATTTAATTTTGTGATCTTTGTTAAAGGACAGGATAAGGCTCAAAATGTCTGGCCCGGTTTCTTCTATTTGTGAGACAGTGCATCCTAGATGGGTCCCGAACCATATAATTAGCCTTCCCGATGGTCTTCCCTGCCCTTTCAAAATGGCTAGTTTGTAGTAGGATGCAAATCCCGGATGGATATGTTCCTCAACAGCCCAGGTTTCTTGGAACATGCAAATATCACAGGGGTCTACCTGTGTTTCCCAGGCCGGACAGTTCAATGTATTTTTGATGCCTGCAATGTTCCATGAAAGAAACTTCAATTTTAGACTGGGTTTTTATAGGGAAGAGGAGATAATATGGGTCCCTTCCATAGCATTCTCATTTGAAGCCATCAAGGGGGCCAACAGGGGAGGACAAGCAGAGTTGTCTGGAGTTGGTTTTTCTACCTATCTTCTAACACCTCACAAAACCTCTCCTTGAGCTTATAAATGTAGTCATATTGTTCACTCACCCTCTCAACACTATACTACCCCTCTCAACTCTTTTGAATCTGCTATATAAACAGGAGGATCTACTCTTAGATCCAGTTATATGGTCATTTGTTCTTGGTCCAGGTATTCCAGGATTGGATCCCCTTTTTCTGTTATATAACTTTTGCCTCAAATCTTGTGCCCTTTAAAAACTATTACTGTCCATAATTAACAAAAAAAAATGATTTTGTGTCCCATGTACATCAGAGGGGCATACTTCCCTGAAACCACACACTTTACAACCAAGTCAGCCCTCAAAATGGTGAACCATGCACACAAGTGCCCCTTAACATTTACCTCCTTACAATCAATTATTCCATTTGGAAACCCTTTTGATTTCAGTTTCGAATCTACCCATAATGCTGCTTTGAGATTCAAACCAAGATCTTCTTTATATTTTTGTCCCATCCTCGTCACTATAGATGCCCTACTTGGGGGCCTGCAGTACGGATTGTGCCACCCACTCAATAGCCCTTTAAACATGGTTCAGGCCTGCCGTTGCAGAGCCTGTGTGTGCAGTTTAAACTGCCATTTCGACTTGGCAAGTTAAACTGCCTGCCAGACCCAAGCCTTCCCTTTTATTACATATGTCACCTCTAAGGTAGGCTCTAGGCAGCCACAAGGGCAGGGTACGGTGTACTTAAAAGGTGGTACAACTTTTGGGTTTTATATGTCCTGGTACTGAAAGACTGCTAAATTTGTTTTTCAGTACTGCAAGGCTTATCTCTCCCATAGTTTAACATGGGGTTTGCCTTAAAGCAGCTTTTAAGTGTAACTTCCCATTGGGAGCAGATAGAAAATTAAAGTTTAGTGTCTCTGGACTTGTGATTTAAAAACGCATGTTTTGGTAAAGCTGTTTTTTAAATTACGGGTCTGAAAATGCCACTTTTAGAAAGTTAGCATTTTCCTACTTAAACCATTGTGTGCCTCATCTGCTGGGTAAGAATAGGTTTTTGAACACTGTCAATGGCAATAAGTTAAAAAAATGTACCAATTGCATGTGAAATGTTGACAGCCTATGATGTGGCAAGTAAATAATTGGTTCCTAATGGTTATAACAACAACGTGCTGTAACATGTATATAACGGATCTGTAATGTGATACTGTGCAATGTCATAAATAAAGACAAGTTTAAAAAACAAAATACATTCCGTGCATCTGTCTGTCTCTGAATACACATCTGGGTTAGGGTGACAGCTGGGCCTTGTGCATTTCCTCTAGATAGTCACAGACATAGTGCTAGGTTTGACATTTGCACCCTGATGGCTCATCATTAGGCTGATGGGCCTTCCTGCGGTAGATTAGGAGGGAGGGGCTGACACCTTCACCTTAATAGGGCTGTGCTTGTCCCCACACAAAGAGCTACATTATATCGTTGGGAGCCAGTAGCGGTTTGTTTATGAAACAATGTGTTGTTTAAAGACGCTTCTTTATACGCTAGCGCTGCTACTTTGGATTCCCTCAATACTTCAGGACAGACTCTTCTATCTTACTTCCAACCCAAGCTTTTCCAATGTGCTACACTGCACTTTTTGCAGTGATCTCAAATAATACCTCAATAGAAGCGCATTGGCTTCTAGAATGACCATCATTTATGCCAATCTGAATGTTTATGTATTTTAAAGCCCTGTTTTAAACTAACTAGTGAATATCTCATGATATATTAATTGTATTTTTGCCATTTTGGTTTTATTATCCCAGATGGATAAGCTACATTTTTCTAAACTGTGAAGTCTTTTGTGATGTTTTTTACTGCTTTATTGTAATAAATGTTGCACAAACACTTTACAAATCGCCTCTTAAGGTAAGCCTGACTGCTCTGTGCCACAATACCAGAAGTTGAGCACAGGTTAATTTATGGGGTGTATCTGACTTGCCCTGACTAGAGTGGTGGGTTCTGACTGGTTTAAGTGAGTACCCTAGCCAACCAGAAACAACATTTCTAACAGTAACCATTCCCCAGGCCAGCTTCCAACCCTCAAAATCCTTAAGGCTCAACATTCCATACACACTTCACTGCCTACCTCACACATTCCAACCTAGCCATTCCACAATCTACATTCCATCTCCCTCATGTACATACCACAATATTGTGCGAGAAAACACCCACCAAATATCAAAATCAAGTCAGGATTTAGAACAGCAGAATTAATCTAGACAAGAATACATTCATCTAATAAATGTCGGTGGATTTATTTGCCCGGCCCTATATTTAATGAGTGGGTAATCTTATAGTTTAAGGTTGTCATGCTCTATCACATTTAGTAGCTCTACCTGCTGCCCAGAACATTCTTCCTTTACTACTTAGTAAACTCAGTCGAAAGAGCAATGATAATTGTAAATATGCCATATGGACTTTTGTTTGCAGGGGATTTGTGCACTGGATTTCTTTTAGTGTATAATGTCCCAGAGCTTTAGGCTCCCATATCCCCATGCCTAAATAGAAGGCAGTTTATTTGGGAAAACATTTGGGAGCTGACAGTGATGATGAAAGAAACTTTAAACAAATGCTTGCTACTTCAGAATGTTGTTAACAGGCAAAAGATGTAATAAAACAAAGGGAATAAAAAACATAAGTCGCGGAGTGAAATTAAAAGCAAACTAAGATATTTAAATGTGAACAAAAATGCAGAAACGACAAAACTTAAACATGGAGTGAATTGAGTCAGCTCATCTCACTTACTTGATCCTAAAGCTCAAGTTTAACATGTTTTCTCCCACAAAACCTATAATTGTAGATTTCTTCATAAACTTTTTTGTATTAAAAACAAAACTTTTTCAAATTGCTGAAAACATCTTCACAATGTGGGAGAAATCTATGTTTGAAACTTGGAATGCTCCTAAATGAGACATTCTCTTTATCATCGGATCAGGCTGTATTCTTGATGTAGGATAGCTGCTGTGGTACGAACATGTGGTTGATCTTACCTCTGATCAGGCATGAGCAAATCAAGACTGTTCAGGTCCCTAATACTCTTGTCCACCTAACAGTGTTTTCTTTCATATGTTCTTATGTTTCAGAGCAATAATGGAGCACAAGGAACTGCTAAAAGTACCCTGGGACTGGCAAATAGGTAACACTATTTGTGGAAGTGAAGAGACGTGTTTGTTGTTGGAAATAAATAGGCAAAGAATTTGTAGAATTTGTTGCTTGATCTGATTTCAATATTATCTATGAGGGTAAGACTATGGAATAGTTACTTCTAGTAATAACTGGAAAACCTGAATTTGCAGATTTTAAGATATGCTGTAGAGTACACTATTAAGCTCATTTTGAAGAGATAGAATTATTTTATATGCAATCATTTTTAACAGACCTGCAATTATGCATTCCAAAACCATCCTTGAACAAGAAAATATTTGCTAGAATCTAATATACCCAGAACTAAAATACAGTATATCAAATTCCTGTATGGGTATCTGGGACAGAACGTTGTTGGGCGTTGAACTTTCATGTTCCTTTTGCTATAGGGTTTTGTATAATTCTAGCAGTTTAGCCTATCATCAGCACTCATTGTCTAAATTTACAATTTACTGTCACAAATCAGGATCCTGCATATCCAAGATATGTATAAGATTTTCCTTAACATAGTTAAGAACTGTCTGAAGAAATATTTTGTGGGAATGGAAAAATGCTTTCTTTAAGAATACGTGTTGGATCATTGTGTTTTTGGTCCTTCCCATCCAGGGCTCCTCTATGTAGGTTTCAGTGCCTGCATGTTCGGCCTCTACAGCTTCATGCCAATGGTGATCAAGAAAACCAGTGCCACATCTGTCAGCCTCTCCTTGCTGACTGCAGATCTGTATAGCCTATTCTGTGGCTTATTTCTCTTTCATTACACAGTAAGTGGGCATTTTGACAATCACTGTGATATGATTTGTGACATTCCCACTTCACATTTTGCTCCTACCACCATGTAATTATTTTCTTCACTTACCATTTGGAGATTTCTTTACATTAGTACTTTTTGTAATTTTACGGACGTTGACAACTTTTCATAAATTGCCTCACTTTTTCAACACATTGCAGAAAATGATAAAAAAAAACATTAGCATGGGTTTGATTTTCTTGTATAAAGTGCTGTATGCCATGGGACAGTGGAAGTATGCATTACAATATTACAATATTGCAATAGCATTGTTTTTAGAAGCATGGTAACTTTTACAGATTCAATGTAACCTTTTTAATAATAACTTGTTTTTTATATAGTACTTCATACAACTGTTCTGTCCTCGTTCAAACTGACTGTTACAGCAGCAAACATTCAACTCAATAATCCATCATGTCCACTAACATTCAGTGCATTTGTAGCCCCTGTTGTGTTACAGTAATGGCCATGACATTAATGTTTTCTGAGCTCGAGCATGTGCTGTTTGTTCTTCGGGTTGTTTATGTTGATAGTGATGCAAGGGGACCGTGGGTGAAAGGACAACCTGTGTAAAGAGTTCCCAGAGTGGGTAGTGTACAATAGAATACAAAATATTCACATAATCACCCCCAATGCAAGATTTTATCCCAAACAAAAAGTGCACTGAAAGGGTTTGTACAGTGAATGACCTTCCACCCAGCATCCAAGAGACATACAACTACAAGGACAAGGATATAAGACTGCATGTCAACAGACATCTTGGGCCATGGGCGGTCGGAAATATGTAGCTGCCCAGCTTGAGAGAGGCCTAAGTATTATTTTTATTGTGTTATTAAGAAATTGATTCCATCATGCCAAATTCACCTAGGATCTTGGCCATTAATTCAGGTATACTAAGAGAAAGGGCTGGATAAACTGAGTTTATGGTGCTGCGGACTCACCCACTGGTGTCAGTTATCCTACATACATATACATGTCACCAAAAAACACAACAGGAGTAGCTTGGAGACAGAAATTCAGTACAAATACACGGTACACCAAAAATATGTTATTCATATAGCGTCCATGTTTTAGACAAATTCTCAAATCAAACTAAAGTACAACATAATTTCAATCATTACAATATTGAGTTGATAAAGACTTACTAAAATAAGCACTGAAGTTGCCAACATGTGTTTCGCAGAAGACAAATCTTCTTCCCCAGGACTGGCGACAAAAAGAAGAGGAAAGAAATATATATGTAAGAGAACCCATTACATTAATGATTCCACATCTACTCCAAAAGAATACATTCTGAACACTTAAGACCTAATACAGTGAATGAAATATAGCATAGAGACATAAAAAAGCACACAAGAGATGCAATGAGGAAAACAATCAAAATACAATATTTTTCATTGTAAAGTAGTCATGATCTCTGTACACAAGATAGTCCGTTTTTAGCTGATACTATGAAAGATTTTGTACAAACAATATTGTAGCGACACCGTGCACGGCAAAAGATTTCCGAAAAGAAAAAAGACAAGGGAAAAACAAGTGCAGGCAAATACTTAAAACAAGATGGAATACAAAACACCACATGTGGGTGCTCAGTTCTCCGAAATGTGTGTGGTCAAACCAAAGATGAGTTATAAAAAAGCCCAACATTAACAGGGTGTGAATACCCAAAGGTAATGTGTCACCAAATAAACCAATTACCAAAAAGGACATCAAAGAAGGCGTTTGAGCAGTTTAAACATATACACTCAAACCTGAGCACAGGTAAGTCAACACTCTTATGGAACGTATACTCTGGCTCAAGGACCTGGAAAATAACAACACCAAATGCAATCACATGCCTAGACCTCCGAAATAAATACACATGTAGCCATACTGCTATGGCAGCAATCCATATCTTGCCTTCTAAAAAAAAACAACTCAAGGCTCATGTTAAAACCTCAATACTCGATGGCATGAATCATGAATCATTTGTAGAAGAAATTCATGCATAGCAAAAAAAGGTAAAGTATTATATGCAAATTATCTTCAAAAATACCAGACAGCCCCCTTGAGTCCTAAAAAACAATCCTGGTACTCAATTTGTGAGAACAATGGTCTAACAACTGCACATCATTTACATCCGTCAAGCAAACAGAAGCCAGAAACCAGAAATATCAAGTGTCAGTAATCATGTAAATGCTCAGCTAGATGGAGCTTACCAGCACACAATATTCAAAAGTCTGTCGCTATAATGCCTCAGTCCATGAAAAGCAGACATAGATATGAATGTTTAAAGTGTGCATCAATAAGATTATGACCCTAATTACGATGTCGGTCGGAGTAGCCTCCGGCTGGCACCGTTTCGGGGAAGGAACCGCCTGACTATAGGTCTGTTCTTCCGACAACCCCTTTAAGATGCAACTGCACATGGTGCAGTTGCAAACTTCCATTTTTCAATGGGAGCTTGTGCGGCAGGCCAAACCCGTCCGCAGCACAAGCTTCCATTGAAAAATGTAAGTTTGTAAACATCCCTGCACCGTGTGGCAAGGATGTTTAGGGGGCAAATGCGGAGGGCCTGTGGGGGAAGGGGGCCCTGATAGGAGCCCCCAAATTCAGTCGGAAATCCAAGATGGAAAGGCCAACATGGTTTGGCTGTCGGAAACCGACATCATAATCTCGACGACGGAAACGCCATCCTTAGGGATTATGAGTGCTTTCCGTCTGGCTGACGGGCTCCTTGAGCCTGTCAGACCCTCGCCGGATTCCCCCGCCAGTTTAAAGTCCAGTGGTCAGAGGCTTGTCAGAGGCTTGCCGATCAACATCGTGATCAGGCCCAAAATCTCTAAGTATACTAGAAAATATAACAATGTACCCCATTATAGTAGACCGATTTTGTGATAACTGAAACAGAACAGCGGTGATCATAACAAGAACAAAACCAGAGACGGCACACCATGATGGTACCCACGTGCACCCAAAATTTAGAGATTCATTGTCATGCTGGGGAAGGCAAGGGGCTAGAGAAAGGGGGAATGAGAGGCAGTGTCGGACTAGCCTGTAGCGCAATCCGGCAATGCCAACAGGGATGGTCTGAAAGGTTAGCCTGTGGGCTGTTTTTTGGGATATTTGTGGGTCTGTTTTATGGGTGTGTGGTTTTTCTTTACTGTTAAGTTCTCTTATATTACCACTGTCATTGCCTGCAGCAAGCACAAATGCATTTGGTCAACTATAGCTTGCAGAACAACTATACAACTTGTCTTTACAAGTTAAAAACTGCCTGAATTAGCAAATGTGGCCCACTTTTTTTTTTAGCTATTTGGATCACTTATAGGCCACTTTTATGTTGGTTTCTGGGCCTATATTCTTTACCAGTCAGTACCTGGTGTAAGGGGTGCACAGGGCGGGTGCCGCCGCCTGATGCATTAGTGTATGTTGGCAAATTGTGACAGGCTGATGCTCCTGAAAGGCTGGTAAGAGAGGCAGCCACATTAACTCATGTCACAATCCTGACGTTGTCTCAGCACTCCCAGCCTGTACCAGTATCACCTCTATTCCATGGCATGTTTTTCCTTCCCCTGCTCTTTCTCTCCTTTTCTATTCCCTCACCCTTTGCAGACATGTCACTCGCCAGGCTGTCACTTGTATTCCTCCGTGTCCTGCCTATTCTTACTGCTGTCCATTTTCTTCTGTCCTATCTCTCTTCTTCTTCAATCCCTAATCCCTCCCTCTTTCACCCCAAGCCTCATTTGGAGAAGGCAGTCACTCTTAACAGCTGGCCTAGGCTCTTTTTTTGGCTCACGGGTTCTAAAGGACCATGGGCCGAGCCAGATACAGTTGAAGCTTTCAGAGGCTCACCCACCACTAATTATTTGGGTGTATCCTGCCTCATTTGGTCGTTCTTTAGCTTCACGTTGCCACTTTTACTTTTTATGTGCTAGTTAGGCTTATTTTGCTTCCTTCAGTATTTATGATCACCTGTTGAGCAATATTTTGTGTTGTTCTACCTTATTTATGCTCATTCAGTATTATTGAATGGGGGCCCCATGAGGGTTTGGAACCCCTGGAATGGTTGAGGGCCCCCTTGCACCACAGGGACTACAGGGGTTTGCTTTAGGCCCGTTCTGCATACATCCCTTTTTCTCACCTATAACCCTCAGCATAGAGAGACTAGGATGGTCTGTTGAACACAGATCTTCATTGACTCAGATTATTCACTCTAATGCGTTGCTTGTATTTTTCCTAAATGCTTTTCCTCCTCAGAACACTGCACTGCTAATTATCGTCTGAGTGGTGCTTACGTGCAGGCACGCGGATCCACTTGTTTATGGCACGTGCCGCATCCATAAGAGCAGTTTTCTACGGATTCGGAAATTACTTTTATGCTAAATTGGAGCCATAACACTGGTTTAGTGTCCCTGGTTGGCTTCATTTTTATGGCGGCTCAGGAAACGGCCCATGATTTCTCCTCCCCCTGGGCCCCTTTATTCTCTCCCCCTGGATGGCTCTACTAGTTCAGCCGTGTGATACTGTCATTAAGCATGAGCGGATTTTGCGGATTGGCAATCCGCGAATTTGCGGATTTGCAAACTCGCAATCCGCAAAATCCGCGAATTCCCGCGAATTTGCGGATTTTTTTTTTTTTTTGTGTTCGCCCGTGTTTCTGCCAGTTCGCGAGGGTTTTTACAATTTCGCAATTTGCGAACTTACCTGTCGGGTCGCAAGTTTTGCGAACTTGTTGTTTCTACGTGTCCAACCTGTTTGGGACACTCTTCTTCATCACTGCCACTCTCTGTCACCACTGCCACTCTCTGACTACTCATGCCACCCTCTGGCCCACCCATGCCACCCTCTGTTTCATCACCACACCCTCTGGTTGTCCAGTGTACATTATTTTTGGCAAAGCAAAGCACACCTTCCCTGCCTCAAGTGACCTGAATTAATTTGGGGCTGATTAATGTGTCACAGAATATTTTTTTAGCTGGCACCTGCTTCCTTAGTGCGCCCTGATTAGTGATCTTTTGCACTTGCTAAGTGCTTTCATTGTTGCAAAATTAGTTACAACACCTGCCCTGCCCCAACTGACAATAATGAATTAGGGGCTGATTAATGGATTTTAACTTCCAGCCTGGCTCCTGCTTGTCTCCCTTAGCTGTAATTCAGGACCTTTGTGGCATATGTGTAACTATTCTGAGGTTCAGAGCAGGGTCACATAATAGTTGCAACTGGCAACTGAACTCTGGAGGGGCCCCTCAGGAAGCACTACAGGAAATGGCTACTAATGATGAGCCTGAACTTTTGAACCTGGTAAGTAGTTACTTTCAGTTTTGCTAAAATCGTATTTCTGCAATTTCGCACTTATTCGCGGGGCGCGAACTCACGCGAACAGTGCGAGCAGTGCGAGCAAAATCCGCTGCTCGCGGATTTGCGGATTTTTCAGGAAATTCGCAAATCTCGCGGATTGCGGATTTCCCGAAAATCCGCAAAATCCGCGAGCGGAACGGATTTTCCGCCCATGCCTAACTGTCATGTACTGCCACAGTGAAAGGAATTCCATTTTGGTACTTTGTGGAAAGACCCCAGACTGTCTCTAGGAATGCTCCTGCGCGATTAGTTAACAACACATTTGAAGTGGTGTATTGAATTGCTGTTTCAGTCTGTAAGACTAACATTTACATTGCCTGCAGAACCGGGCTTTAAGTGGGCCGGGTCTCACCTGTGCTGAGCACCGGCAGTCTTTTAAAGGAGTCCTCGAAAACGGGTCTCTATCGAGCTCTGTTTTGTGCCAGTGTTTTTTCAGACTGCAGTGACAGCAGGCACATCTATGTGCGCGTGCTCAAACTGCTCACTTTTCAGTAGTGGAGAAGTTACGGCATGATGTCATGCCAGGTGAGCAATGTAGGGGAAGGGATATCCTTCAAAGAGAGTCACTTTCCCTTCTCTTTTTGAAACTCAGGAGCAGCAACATTGCCATGGTGTCACCAGGGCTTTAAGTCAAAGCTTTTTTAATATTATATACAAGCCATAGTTGCTGCTTATTTATCTTATGCAACTAACAGCCATTGACAAAGCCAATAGTCCTGACTTGTTGTAGGTATGATGTTACTTGTTGTATCATATATCTGAATGCAATGACAGAAACAGCAAAATATAAGGCGGGCGGCACACTATGCTAAGCAAATTTTTTTGCTCAAGTGTTTGTAAGCCACGCCCTTAATTAGATTAGCCACACCCCATTGAAACACCCCCCAGTTTTTTCATCCCACTTACAACCCTGTTCCAGGGCTTTAAGTGGGAGCAGGGCTTTAAGTGGGAATAAAAAAACTGTGTGTGGGGGGGGGAGGGGGGGGGGGTCTCTCAACTGGGCCTGGTCAATCTAATTAAGGGTGTGGTTGAAAACACTCAAGCAAAAAAATCTGTGCTTAGCATAGTGTGCCGCCCCACTGGTATTTTGATGCTTCTGCATTGCATCCAGATATATAATACAACAAGTAACAGTACACCTACAATAAGCCAGGACTATTGGCTTTGTCAATGGTTGTTAGTTGCATAAGCTAAATAGGCAACAACTACGGCTTCGTTGTATATCATATTGAAAATACTTTAGCTCTGAAATGATGAGACTGTGAAAGAACTATAACTTGTCTCTTTGAAGTTACATCAAAGGCAGTGAAGTGACTGCTGCAGAGTTAAGATTTTTTTTTCATCCAGAAGGTGAGGGCAAAAATGTAGAGCCCGACAGGGACCCATCTCAGCACCTGCTTTTTAGGACTCGGACAACTTAAAGGCCTAATTGCCTCACTGTTATGTGTTCATAAGCCTAGGTGTGCTTGAAATGATACCCAGGCTTCAATTGGTAAATTTATTTCAGGGGAGTAATGGAGGCCCCTGCAGTCCCTGTGACGCATGGGGGTCCCCAATGCTTCAGGGGCCCCCAACCCTTCAGTGCGGCTCTAATTCAAGACAAGGCCAATGAATATTTGTGAGATATGGGAGACTCAGGGGCCCACTCAACACATGCTGCAAGGGGATAGTTATGTTGTGAATACTTACCTTGGGTTGGGAACCTGACTAGGCTCCTGCACACTCCTATATATTTGTTAATGACTGTGTTGCATTTCTGTCCAGATTGTATTGTTTGAATTTATGTCAATTGCTGTTATCCTGACAGTGGTGCGGTTGTCCAGCACCAGGGCTTCAAAAAAACTTAACTTAAACTTCCACCTTGTGGGATTTATCATCACAGGGAGCCCATTATTTAGCGTGAAGCCATTGATATATTTATGTAGGTTGACTAGATTTTGAAAAGCAAAAACCAGGCATTCCACAAACACTGTTGTATATAGCAAGACATGAAGAATGAAGGAGAAGGGAATTACATTATATTGACTCGTCAGCATCGAGGTAAAATACAGAATGCCGTTAACGTGGATAGAAGGTAAGGAAGGAAGGGGAAGGAAAGGGAATAAAAAGGGTTACAAATATAACTCATTCTGAACGTTTATAAATGGATTAAAGCGGAACACATCTCTCTTCTGTAATATAACATGGTATTAAAAACCTTGCATGAGTTTCCAGGAGACACCCTTGAGCGAGGAAGAACTCTGACTCTTTCTGCTGTGGACTCAGAATTCTCTTGTGGGGCATTTATGGTGTCCTGATTTTCTTCCCTTGGGCTCAAGGTAACTATATCACCCTATCCCTCGCAAACTGGACCACTGTCATTGTTGTGAAAGGCAGGGTTGTCTAAAAAGAACGTGTGATCACAATCATCGAAATCATCTTCACAATTATCTGAATATATATGGTCTTGCAATGGGGCACCATAATACCCACATTTAAACACATGCTTAAGACTCCAACACTTTTTTCATGTGTGATAACACTTCCTTTGTTGTTCTTTACCACTCTAATTGGACTAAGGAATTTGCTTCCAACTTTTCCCACACTCCTAGGATTTCGAATTCCAACAAAGTCTCCACTCTGGATGTCAGAACTTGTGACCTTATGGGAATCATCATAATAGGCTTTAGATTTATGTTCATGTTTTTTCTACTCTGATGCAAGCACTGTGTGTGTGATCGGCGCAACCCCAAGTACTGGAAAATGGGAATTTGTTTTTGAGCCACTATGGACAAATGGCAGAGGTGGACTCTCTCCCCCTCAATAATAGAAATGGGGAAAAGCCAGTAACATAACGTGGTGTAATGCAGTAACTCAACAAACGTTTCCTACTGGCCAAGGCAGGAGGGATTTTACTGACAGTTGCTAAATGAATACTATCCTTGGGATTCTTATTAAATCTTTCTGCCTCTCCATTGTATTGGGAATCATACAGTGCTATCTTAACGTGATTGATTTTGTACGTGTCAGGAAACTCAGACATCTACATAGATGTAAACTGTACTCCATTATTGGTGAGAATTACTTCTGGGAAACGCTTCTGAATAAGTACTTCCATTAAGAATTCTAAAACTATTGATGTTGTAGCATTTTCATTCATCAAAACTTCAGGCCACTTAGAGTAATAATCAATCATGACAATTGCATTCTGCATACTACTAGGTAGGCATTTGAAGGGTCCAGAAATCTCCAGGCTGATCTTCTGCCAAGCACAAGATGGCAAGGATACACTCTGCATAGGCATGATCCTTGTTCTACAATTCTTGTCAGAATTTGAACAGAATTCACATTCTCTCACCCACGTTCTATTTCAGTATCCATGGAGGGGTGCCCAAAATATTGTTTTAATAAGTTCTACAGACACTGCATCCCTGAGTGGCTTTGGTGGCCTTGGTTGATCAAAACTTTATGCATGCCCCAAGGTGGAATGCATTTGCCTCCACAAAACACCAAACCACTATTGATGGACAACTCTGAGGGTACTTAATCGAAAGATGGAAGACTCCCCCTTAAGGATTTAATTTCAGGCAACCCCTTCGCGATATATTCTTTTACTTTGCACAAATCTTTATCTTCTGAGGACCGAACATCTTCACTCATTTCGAATCCACTGACAGAACACACATTTCCAGTGTATGAAACCACATCCACCTCTTCATCTATAACACTTTCATACACATCTTGATTAAAAGACAATCTGGACAAGCAATCCGCTGGTTGATTACATTTCCCTAGAATATATATCCTGCGAAAGTTATATTCCTTTAAACAAGAGCTTAGTCTAGAAACACGGGCTGAAGATGCTGAACCACTTCCTGGAAAAAGAATGGATACTAATGGTGTATGATTTATCTAAATAGTAAACATAGTGCCTTATACAAATTGGCAGAAATGCTCAACAGCCCAAACACATGCAATTCATTATTTTTCTATAACTGAGTATCGTCTTTCAGGTTCAACTCTTTGGAAGACTTCTCTCAGTACTTGTTCATATTGTTCCAAGTCTTTAGTGAAAACTAACACGTCACCCTGAAAACGTCTGACATTTGTCTCCATATCCTTGAAGATATCAAACATTACTTTATGAAAGACTAAGGCTGCAGAGGCTAGGCCAAAGGGCATGTGTTTATATTAGAAGACTACGAATGGCATTACAAAGGCTGCAAGTGGTCATGACTCTTGTACAAATTCAATTTGATCATATGCACTGCACATATCAACAGTGGAGAAGATGGAAGCACCATCCAACATAGATAATAAAGTGTTGATCTTGAGAAGAGATGGCTGTTGAGCATAATTTTTGCGTTAAGTGCCCTAAGGTTTATTCATATTCTCAGCTCTCTTGTTTTTCTTGGTTAAAACCACCAGAGATATCAATTCAGAGGATTCTCCTTCCTCCAATATATCATCTCTTTGTAAATTCGCCAGTAAGACTTGTAAATCATTCCTCAGTTTTTGCTTGACTGTCTCTGCATTTGTCCTTAATTTAATACTGTGTGTGAAACCATTGAGCTTGCCAATTTCCATGTTCTTACCTCTGAAAAATCAGATGTCCTATTGAAAACATTCTCTTCCTCTGTAACCACCATCACTGGAACCTGGGCACATGGATTAGGAGTTATGTTGAGGAGTTTTTGATTTCTCCATCCTAGAATGCAGATTCCCTTTATAAAAATGTATACATGGTGTCTACAATGAGATATCCAAGGACGTCAATCCTGTTACCATCATATGTGTTGGCTTTCACATCTGATTTGTCAAGGCTTGAAACTTTGGAGGTGAAGAACTTTTCAAAAATACACTTGGGAATTATGGAGAATGGCGAACCAGAATCAGCCATAACTTGAAATTCAACTTTATGAACAATGAGTTTGCACATTAGAGGTGGCAGAAGTATGCTCCCTTCTGACAATTCAGTTTCCTTCACCATCAAGACCATCCTATTTTGTGAGTAAATAACTCCACTTCCACTTCTACTTCCTTCATCCTCAATATTTTCTTCAGTGACTTGTGAAACTTTATTCCTTCCCTGTTGATTTTTGTCTCTGCACACTTTTGCAAAATGACCTATGGGTTTACGTATACTGCACTGTTTTCCCAGGGCAGAACACCCCTTAAATATAGCAACATGTGAGCTGCTTTTACATCTGAAACAAAATGTTTTGACAGGCGTGGCCTACACAGGTAACGGAGGTGGGGAGGTGGGGAGGTGGGGCGGGGAAGGGGGAATTGAACTGACAACGGGATAGGTAAAGTAAGATAAAAAAAAAATAATTAAACCACTTAACTTGCGCTCACCGCATCGCTGAGCAAAGGGTTACAAATTTAGCCCATCCTAAAAGTTTATTAATAGTTTAAAATCTGGCACAGGGAGCCCATTATTGTGCATTACATCACAAATGTATTTATGTAAAGTGACCAGAATTTGAAATCAAAACCAGGCATTCCACAAAAAAGGACTCCAATTTAGCATTGGGGAGGGACACAGAAAGTCTTAATGTATCGTGCTCCCCAACATACAACGTGGAAACAATGTAGCACTAACAGTAATTCTATGCAACTTTTACACTCAGAATAATCTGAGTTCATTAAATTGCTTTCTTCTAGGTGCTGCTAATTGTGCATCGAAAGACATGAAAAAAATTCTTCTTTTTGCATTCAGTCAACCTAATTTGATAAAAGGGACTTGTGCTAAATGTGTTCAAATTGACAAACACATTCTGACAAACCTCAATTGTCCTGGCAAATCTGGGACACCTAGACACAATAGATGTATTGCTTCTTCTGGGTGATGTATTATGTTTCAAACTGAGTGAAAATGTTGCACCCAATTTTAAATCATGGTTCAGTACCAAATGTGCTTCTCGTCTGTTTTTGTATGTGCAATTTACTCTAGCTAATACCTAGATGGGTTATATAGGTAAGAAAGTGTGTTAAGGAGAATACGGTGTGTTAATACTATTCACTAAAGCCACACTCGAACATTATTCAAATGTAAAACTCAGAATCTGAAACAAAAAGCAACCTGACAACTTGCATTATTAGTGTATTACCTAGGTGGTTTTTGCATCTGATTTTACCTCCATATCAGTAGGGATGCCAATAGTAAATGTACAGAGTATCATTACTAAAAAAGATGAAAGTTTCCCAAAGTATTGGATAGAGAAATTCAAAAGAGTAAGTATGGTTTGCTGAACACAGCACTGGGCATGGGCTCTTAAGTGCTCCGGAGAGGGTCAATGGGTTCCCTATCATTATGAGTTTCCCAAAGTGATATCCCATAGGGGATACCACTCTGGGCATCTACAAGGTTTCAAGTGTTTCTGTGCCCAGGATAATTGAGTCCTCAAACAACCAGACCCATTAATTCTGTGCCCAGAGGCACCGGAAGCTGAGACTTTTGAGGAGTTGCAAGGCCTGTGTAGCTACTGCAACTGATCTCTGGTTCACCCTCAAACTTCAATTTGAGGGGAGCAGAAAATGAACCCTTCAGCTCAAGTAAAAGAAACTGGGCCCATAATGCCACATGAACTCTGCATGCTTTTCCCCAGCCTGGGAAAAATAACTCATAATCCCCGGAATTATAATTTCAGGCCCTGATGTCTCACTGCATAGTTAATTGTATCTGAACTTTAAACGTGTTTTTGTTGACACATATCACAGAGGCAGCTGATAGCCTCGGAATGGGACATTCGTCCAAGGATAGGGAACAATCTTCCACTCAACAGGATGTGTGTTGGAGTTTGCACAATATGTAGGAATAGTGCAGATGCTCTTTAGGGCTTCTTAGTGATGTTGTTCATTTATTTATGGATTTCATGAATATCAAGCCCATTTTTGGCAGAGATGTGGGTGGTTGTTTGCAGTCACGAAGATCCTAAAGCTTTTTTATTTTTACCTAGAGTCCAGTTCGTGCAACTTTTAAGTAGTAGGAATACACTCCGACATCAGCCAGAGCTTCACGACCTGGGGAGGCAACTCTTGGGGTCTAGACTCACTCCAGCAGAGATCAGCAGCAGGGCTCAGGCAGGTCCAGTTGGTGCTGGTCAGCTGGGCAGTTGCAGGGAAGCCTCTAGAAGCTTGTTGTGTCCCTGTAGCCCAAAGAGGACGTCAGCCAACTGACCCTTGGTGTCACTTCTGTGAATCCTTGGTTCAAGTCAAGCAGGTCCAGTCTTCCTACTTCAGACAGCAGGGCAGTCCTTCTTCTGAATCTTCAACAGGTCCAGGAGTGCTCTGATGAGAGGTTCTTATGGTGCCACTTTTGTACCCAGTGCTAGGCTGTGTGTGGGGGGGTCACAATCTTTGTCTATCCCTAAACTAGTTCAAGTCAGTTATTCCCCTTACCCTGGGTTTGGATCCAAACCAGCCTGGGTAACAAAGGCCAGGCACACCCAGGGGTCAACTGTATTTACCAGTGGCAGAGCAGCCAACTTCAGAAGTCAGGAAGGGGGTGGGCGCAGCCTCAGTCTACCCTTTGAGGCTCAGGAAGAGTGAGAACAACACCCCAGTCCATACCACTCAGGGAGGAACACCTTTCCCCACACCTAAGGCCCCTTGTGCCCTGTCTGGAGGGAATACACATCACACCACAGAAGAGCTATTACAGTCATGTGACTTTGGTAGGAAGGCACATTTGATTTAGCCAGGAAAATGCCCACCTTTTATAAGTGGCATTTTCAGAATAGTAACCTAAAATCTGACTTTACCATTCAAGACAATTTTAAATTACAATTAAAATAAGTGGAAGAAGTATTCTTCTATTTGCTCCCAAATTAAGATGAAGGCAGACATCTGAGGTAATACCATGCAAAAGATGATCCTTTCCAACAATACCGGTTTTCTGATCCATTCAAGACTCACTCCCATTTCTAAAATCTTGATTTTCAATTGTTCGTACTGGTAACAACTGTTTTTCCCCATGCCCGGCACTTGATCACACTGGTGAAATGTTCAGTACTTTCCACATCTGTCGATATTAAACTGAGTATTGTGAGTGATAATCTGCCACATAAACTACTATTTTGCAGCCAAAATGTATTAAATGTGTAGGGCCCATTGGTGCTTAAATTCGCCTTGTGCCCGTATTTTGACCACATTTTTGTACTGACTGAAGGATGAGAGTATTTTATCAACACATTTTGAATAAGCTCCTCTTTGTTTTGAGTGTGTATTGTTTTGTGTGTCTGCTATATTCACTTTTTTGCGAATGTTGAATTGGCGGGAAAATGTACATGAGACTTAAATCGAATAGCGCACACTGAAACATAGATCGGATCCGAGTGTCACAGAACACAAAGTCTTTTGCCACTAGCAGCAGAGTCTGTCAGGAGAGTCAAAAATTCTGTAAATCATCACACTGACCCAGTTTTGTGGGTAATGTTTCCTGAAGCAGGGCACTGCCACAGATGGTTCATCCTGGTCATTGCAGAAAATACATATTTCTCAATTATTTCCAGTTTATACCATAGGGTGCTGCGTTTTCCTCTATTAGCCATGCCTCTTTGTTCATGTGGCATTAATTTAATTTTACTCTGAGCAATCTTAATATTTTATAGTTATTAATTAGTTAACAGATGCATTAAATGCAGCTGTACTACTGGTTACTGAAACCAACAATATTGTGGTACAAGAATATTGAGGACAGAATATCAAAAGACAAAATATCAAATAGTAATAATATATACAGAAGTATAGATTTGCTATATCTAACTCCACATATACGTACCTTGAAGATATATGTTCTGCGGAGGTACATAGAATTGGAGTTAGGTACTGAAAATCTAGACTTACTCACCTGTCAATATTTAATTTTTGCTATTCTTTCCTATCTTGGCGAGATAAGTTGGCCTAATAGCTAGGCGCTCCACCTCGAATCTGGGGAACTGGGTTCGAGTCTCTGCAGTGACGCTGAACATCCTGTGATTCTGGGCAAATCACTTCATCTCCCTGTGCCTAACAAAAACATTTTTTTAAAAAGGAGTGTGTTCTCATGTCACGCAACTGGTGCTTTGTAAAGCGCTCTGATACCCGATACCTTCGGGTCAAGTTCGTGCTATATAAAACTCTGTAAAATAAAAGAAATAAAATAAAATTCAAGGGGTGTCACAGTGATTACGATACACCACCCTAAGAGATCAATAGATGGTGTCAGGTGACGTTGCTGTGCCACAATACACCTACATGGCCATCCCCCAGAGGCATCTGGTCTGGAAATGAGGCTGAATGAAAAAAGAGACTGCTTACTAATAGACGTCTGCCGTTTATGCCTATGCTCGATGTTATGCACTCATTTACCTATATACATTTGTTTATGCCACTTATCCAACAGATTTGGTTGCACTTTTGATTGTTTCTCCCAGGGCTCTCGTTAGGCTGTCGTTGCCTTAATGCGGCAGCGGCTGAAGTTAATCTGTTTAATGCAGCGCGTGCCTGTTCCTCCTGTGTGACTGCCATCTTGTCATTAACTCGCGCAGGTCTACAAGGCGCTCCTGGGGGAGCGAGATCGGCTCTCAAAGATAATAATAATGAACAGATTTGCGTATTACTTCTGTTGAATTAATCGTCAAGTCCCAGTCGGCCCCCTGTCCATCATCCATTTTCACAGGATCTGATCACCTCTGAAACATCATCTGCCCATGCTGCAGGTGTTCCCATTTCATCTGCACCCCAGATTGAATTTTAATAGCAATCCTAGACAAGACACATCAGACTCCCTAAGGAAGAAACAAATCAGCCATCAAGATTTTGGTTCCCAGTAGAGGGAGTAGTATTGAATATTTTTTTGGGGTGGAAGGCTTCTGTCACTCATTATCCCTTTGGAAGCTTGGTCATTACATAGACTATTAAGGAGTGGCATATTTTCAGCACATGAGCATTAGAGCCATAAGATCTCTAGAGGAAGAACATATTAGAAAATAAAACTGTATTGCGTTGAATTTAAATAGCACTAGATCCCGCCGATGAGGCATTGAAGTGGTTTACGTTGAGGAGCACGCTACTCCGGAACTCTAGATTAGTGGTTAATCCAATGTTTATTTATTATTGTTAGTTATTTGGGATCAGTCTTGTGCTGCTAAGAAAACCATTCCATACACCTTTCCTCTGTTTCTTGTGTTAGATTAAATTAGGAGGAGTTTGCTTTGATCATTGGTGGGTGCAATAAGACTTCTTATAAGCAGTTGGTGGGATGAATAGATAAGCTATGGGAGTTTAGGTATTGTTAGGCTGCATGGGTATGGTTCAAAGAAGGGAAGGTTGTAACTAATAAAAATAGGCATTTGGAATTATCAAAAATTAAATAAATGAGGTCAAGGGAAACAGACATGTGATTTAGAGTGGGCTATACCAAGAGAGAGGAGGCATGCAAATGATTGAGACTACGAGTGTCATCATTCAGTAGAAAGAAAGCAGAGACAACCATTGAAAGCTTTATGTCAAACTCAGATTTTCATGCAGGCTTTTAAATATGGAAAGGAGACTTGTTTGGGCTAGCACACAATCTGAGGATGTAAACAACATTATCTGCATGCGAGATGGCGCAATGTTTAGCATCAGGAAAAAAAGTCTTTCTTTCTGCCACTAGGACTCATTTCTGTTGGAAGGCAATGCCTCTTTGTTAGTATACTGGTGTATATCTACACACTGAGTGCCACACTGAGTGTGTATCTGCTAATCCAACTTTTTTATTTTGGCCCTAGTTTCACACTTTTTTAGCGTATGCAGAGAAACCTAAGCCTGGATCTCACAATACAAGGTACCGGACCTTTCCTGAGTCAAGGTGGGGAACACCAAGTGTACACTCAGAGTGAACAGAGTTTTAGCTCATAAAGTGTATCATTTTCTTGTGATCTCCTATAGTTGAGCAGACCTTGTTATATGTGTCAGTGAGGGTGTGGGCTACTGGCTCTTCTTATAAAAAAGGTTTGCTCTTATGTAAAATAAATGCAACATCTTTAGCTAACTTCCTGGGAGTCTGAGGAGAGTGTGCGTGTGGGTATGTGTGTGTAGTATGCATGTAGCACATGTAGTAATACACTGTGCATGCATGAGTATTAATTGATGTGACAGAACTTGCAATTAAGTCTCCTTTAGAAATCAGAGGGAATCTCTTTCTTCCAGTGAGCAGGCCATATATCTCACAAATACTTACTGTGGAGGAGACTCAAAAACAGCTGCAGTGAAATGTGGCACATGGAAGGATTATTTAATAGTAAGAAAGAACTAACTGCAGGTCTGTAGAAAGACTTACTTTTTCCATACTCCTAAAGGTCACCTGTCATGCTGTTCATTGTTAGAGCTCGTTTGCATACCAGTCATTTGATCTTTCCTCTTTTTTCAGAAATTGGCTTTCATCGTGATTGATTTGGTCTACATTCCCCAAGTTGCATTTGTTTCTTTATTTGTATCGCTCCAAATGCTACTCCTGGCTGACTTATCACTACTTAAAGCGAGGTCTGCGTGTTAATTAATGTCCGTGCAGTTTACTTCACTGACATGAAACTCCATTGGTTGTTTGTGTAGGAAGATGTGCCAGACACATGGTGATAGAGGGTGGAGGCTGAATGATTTTTGCAGGGTAGGACATTAACCTGTACACACCCATGTAGACATTCATCCCATACGGTGGGTCAGTATTAAGAAGCGTGTGCATATACTGTAGTATTTTAACCTGCTCTCTTAGTACATACCACCATAAAAACTGTGTGTATATCTGACTGAATGGTCATATATTTGTATGACTAGCACTAGCTTCATATGACAATTCTTGACCTTGAGAATGCAAAGATCTGATTGATGGAACGCTCAAACTGATATCATCTTCTGGTTATTGTTTGGGCTGCATCCCAATTCAGTGATTGTTTTACCCACTGTGCCACCTTAGATTAGACCCATCCATAAGCAAATCATCCTCGGTTCTGCTGCAGTAGGAACAGTCCAGCCCGAGCTGCCAAGGTAGGTCCTCCCTGAACCCGAACACAGGCACCTGAAGAAAATGTTGGGTCTCTTCAGTTGGCTGCAGCTTGCAGGGGCTGCTCTAGGCTCATGGCGGCCCTGGGCAGGGAGCGTAGGAAGGGGGCCCCGTAAGAGGGGGTCCGGACGGGGCGGAGGGCGGTGGCAGTGAAGAGGGGGGGGTCAGGGTGTTTGGAAGTGGAACAGAGCCGGAGGCCGCCAAATCCCTGCCAGGGGCCGCCACGCAAATATGTATCCATCCTCAGAGAATTATTATATTAAGGATATATATTGTCGTGGTGGACTCTGGGGTTTGATGGCCCTGTGCAGGTGCACAGCTTGCACATGCCTAAGGCCGCCCCTGAGCTTGGTTCCGTGGGTACAGGGAGCACAGGGAGCACAGGACCCATGTCTCGGCTTACCTACCACATGTAGGAAATCACAATGAAGACTACAATTCCAACCATGATGCCACCTCTGGTTAGACCCAGAAATACGCAAATGAGAATGGGTCCTAGGATTGATTGTCATGCCTGTCACTTAGTAGAACTGCTTTACAATGCTCTGATGCGGAGGCACAGACTTATTTTGTCTGGATATTTTTAGTCGCACAAGACTGTAACATCAAGGCATTTATTCCCCCCTGTTTTCTAATGACTGAGGTGTTCCCTAGTGCAACATACTGAGGGATAATATTCCACAAAATGAGTACATCCTTCAGAACACTGTTCTATTGGACGTGCAAATAGCAAGGGGCATTATTTTGATTACTTCTCAAGTACTGCACTGAAACACTACTCTTCCTTTTCTTTGCACTTTGCATGTAGTACCCTAAGCATAGCTAAAGAAATGGGGAGAGGGTTCTCACTCACTTGTATTGGCATTGCTAAGTGACTTGAATGCTTAACAGGAAGATATTGCATTGCTCCAGAATTGATTATTGAGAAAGATAAGGAATGATTCTGATTCACTTCAATATTTACTTGCACTGATTGAAATCTCCAGCCCTCTGGCTGAGGGGTGGTGAGCCCTCACAGACCCAGTTTTTATTTTGGCTACCTTCTTTTAATTACTGCTTTTATTACCTTGCAGTGTGCTGAGGCTGCTTTGCTTTTTTTATTTGCTTTCTTTCTTATTTTAGCTTGCTTTTGTTGCCACTCCAGTTTGTTTGCCGCATTTTCTGCTTGTTCCCACGTGCCTCTTTCCAGAGATGAGCTCTCTGTGCCTGTTCCCCCTCCAGCTCAGCATCCATTCAGTATTAAATGGCGGCCCCAGGGCGGACCAAGGGTCTTATGCCTGATGCTGTATTTATTATTTGATGACAACTTACCTTTTTATTTTCCTGTAATGACTGAAAAGCCCAGACCACCAAACAAGGGATATCTGGCCATCGCGGACCCTATTTTTAATTAATACTTTCATTTAATTATTGATTTTATTTCCTTGTAGATCAGCGAGGCTGTCAGGCCTTCTTTTACATTTTTGTTTCTTTTTTATTTTAGTGTTTTTGTTGTCAGTCAGATATGTGATTCGTTTGCCTATTTTGCTGCTCATTTCCACTTGCCTCCAGGCGGAGTCAGGCTTTCTGTGCAATCCCTCCATGGGGCACCATCTCTTTTAAGTAGTAAATGGCTTTTAGAGAGCGGATCCAGTCATACACTGTGTTCCATGGTTGACTGATGGCAACGTAACTTTTTATTTCCTCATACTAGCCGAAATCCCCAGCCTTCCAGTTGACTTGTACCTAGCCCCAGTGGACCCTGTTTTTACTTTACATACCTTCTTCAAATTATTGATTGCATTTCCTTGTAATGCGCTGAGGCTGCCTGGTGTTCTACTTAATTTGGTTTCTTCCTGATTTTAGCTTGCTCTTGTTGCCAGTCTTGTTTGTTTGCCCATTTTGGCGCCACTTTCTGGCTGCCGCTGGCCCAAGTAAAGCTCTTTGCCTGCTCCCCCGGTACACTGCCTCTCTTCTGTATTAAATGGCAGTTTCAGCGCAGACGTGTGCAGCAGATGCACCATACCTAAGGCAAGTCAACTGTATCTGCTTCTACCATAACACCTTCTCCAAACCACCCTCTTAGTGGAGAACACCCTCTTTGAGCCTAGAGAACTCTTAAAGAATGTGTCTGTATTACGTGAGATCAGTCATAAAAAGGAGGGCAAAGATTAATTTCCTTATCAGCACCCAGGTTTTAGAATCTTGTTATTAACGGAAAGCTAGATATTGAGGGACAGCCTCCCTCTTTTAGACAACTTAGTCCTTCCCCATCACAAGTTATGCAGACTTGACCACCCTATTTAAAGGAGAGGCTGAGCCAGCTTAATTTTAGGAGAACTTTAAAATCTGCCCCCTAGCTCGTATGCAGTTAACAGGAACATAAACTATGTTTCTCGAGCTGCAATCCTACCCTAATCCTCTCCAAAGAAAAGGTTTTTGCTACAGGCTACCCCATATTACCACAGAGGTTTTCATTTGGCTTTTTAAGCATTCCTCATACACATCTCTACATTCTCTCAGGACACTGTAGTGTTAGGCGATTTTAACATACAGACCGCAAAGCTCATCAACAAATCTAAAGAGGCAAGTTGAACCTGAACAGTTAAGAACATCTGTGCTTTAGGCTTCAGACAATTCTTGACCTTATCTACCCACAAAGTAGGCCTTAACCTTGACTTCACCTTTACTAACACTCACAGAGCATATTCAGTCATTCCATTGCCCATTCCTGTGTTTGATCACTTATTACTTTCAGGACAAAGGGACTACCTCCGCTCCCAACTAATTTAGCTAATTCTACCATCTCAAAGCATGGTGACCATAAAATAATCAATGCTGATTCTAAAAGAGAATTAGATGCTGTCATGCTTACACATTCTCCTGATGAACTGTTAGACATTGTCTCTGATTGCGAATCTCTGCTGATGAGTCTTAACAACGTCATTAGTGATACCATAGACACACTAGCACCCGCTCAGGTCAAGCAAGCTAAAGGCAAATACTGCATCTGCACCTGGTTTTCTGACCTACTCAGAGCTAAGAAAACTACTCTCAACAAGATAAAAGCGCCTGGAAACAGTCCTATAATCCGCAGGCGTCTATTGCCCGTCCACACACAAATACATACATGTCATCTCTCCAGTAAAATGAAAAGATCTTTCTACTTCCAGAAGAACCTTTCCACACCTAATTATAGAAGGCACTTTTCAAAACAGTAAAAACTCTACATAATCCTCTTAATGCCAAAGGTAGATCTAAAACACTCTCAACAAGTAGTAAACAATCTACGCGCCTTCTTCGAGCAGAAGTTCTAAAAAAGAAGAGGTTATCTCTGCAGCAAATTCCTTAATGCCTCCCACAGATTACTTGATGCCCACTCCCTGGGTGATAAAAGGCCAGCACTCATGGCTAGCCTACCCAGCTTCTCAACCATCACTACATATTTCTGTAGCAAACTCCTGCTCACCAATAACCCTACAGGTTCCTGGCCCAGAATGAAATATGCCCCTCGGTCATCCTTAAGTCACAAGGATACACTCTAGTCTTAAAATTGACAGGATGTTTTGACTCATCTCTCAGCGAAGGCACCATCCTACTCACTCCTGGAAAGCAATTAATATATATCTGCTCAAAAAAATTGGACTTGATCCTGACAACATTGCAAATTTTAGGCTGATCTCTCACCTATCTTTTGTCATCAAAATACTGTAAAAAATAGTCATGGTGTAGTGTTCGGTTGATTCCAAGGCCTAGTGGCAGCTGCAGGAGGACTCCCTTCTGGTGTAGATAAATAGAAGTAAAGTTCTTACCTGTTATATTTCTGGAGGCATCATCTTCTTTTCACCGGTACCGATTATCATGTGGACCCATGATCATCGAGAGGAGAGCCGTGTAGAGAACTGGTAGGTATTGGCCCCAGGATGAATGACGTGGCAAGTATTTGTTTTGGGGAGCGATGTGACAGGCTTAGCACCTGCTTCCTGAACAGTGTACTCAGGCATTAACGGCGCACTGAAGAGTTGAGCATGCACTTCTTGAAAAGCGCAACAACAGGTGCTTACGCTGTGCTGACATTACTTAACAGCTGGCCTCCTCTGTTGCTTAGCAAAGCTGGCTGCCCAGCACATTCTAATACACTATACTGAGATGCCAGCAAGTTGCTACAGGAATAAAGCTATTTGTTGGCTAGGGATGTATGACGTTACAACGCATACTTTTACAACGCATACCTTTGCAATGCATTTTTTACACCGCAACATCCATTACAACGCATTCCATTACAACGCATGCCATTACAACGAATTTTTAAAAACTACCTTTACAACGCATTCGAAACCAACGCATACTACCTTTACAACGCATACCATTACAACGCATACCATTACATTGAATGTATGGTAAGTGTTGGATAGTGTAGGGGTAAAAATGACTATTCTAACTCCAGGGAGGTGCAACAGTAGGGTAAGTGTTGGATAGTGTAGGGGTAAAAATTACTATTCTAACTCCAGGGGGTGCAACAGTAGGGTAAGTGTTGGATAGTGTAAGGGTACTATGCGTTGTGATGGTATGCGTTGTAATGGTATACATTGTAATGACTGCGTTGTAATGACATGCGTTGTAGTGGTATGCGTTGTAGTGTCATGCGTTGTAATGGTTGCGTTTTAATGGCATGCGATGCAATGGATGTTGCGTTGTAAAAGTTTAGTTGTAATGGTAGTGCGTTGTAAAAGTTGCGTTGTAAAGGTTGTTTCCCGTTGCCTAGCAACCTTAGCCAGCTTGCTATTGTGATTGATCTCACTGTGCTGAAACAGCAATAAATGTAGTAGAGAATCAAAGAACTGGGACTGGGTTGCTGAGCTATTGTGGTGATGCAGGTGATTTTCTTCTGCCAGCTGGAAGTTTTGACAATTTTATAAAAAACAAAAAAGAGGGGTATCATGGAAGGGTTTTTAGCTCCCAAATCTTCCACAATTTGTTTTACAGATTCCCAAGAACTTAATGTACTCTGGGAAGATTGGGGAGGTGGCTTTGAGGCTTATATACAGGCCATTGGCAGAGACATGTTTACAGCTGATACATAATTGGCCATGCTAACATATTGCCTCAGGGCCGAAGGGAGGTGCTACTGAAATATCTTCCAACCCTCGCGGATTCAGAGGAGGAGTAAGCAGAGGATAAGGGCGAATATGAGTTGGCATTGATGTGGTTAACATTGAACTTTGGAAAGAAGGAAAATTAAGTGGTAGAAAGGATCAAATATCTCATAAGAAGTCAAATACCTGGCAAATCAATGGAAAGTTATGTTGCAGGATTGAGGTAATTGGCTGCTACATGCAACTACAAAAGTTTCCTAGATTAAATCTTGTGAGATCAGTTAGTATTGAAAGCTAATAACAAAAAAGTGCAAGAGATGCTGTTGAATACAGAGGGTTTAACTTTACAAATGGCTATTGACATTATGAAAAGAGCTGTACTCATGGACGAATGATTGAACAAATTGATGTCAAGGGAAAGAATGGATGCTGCTCATGAAGCCAGAAATGAAGGACAAGTCTGCATTGTCTATGGAGATAAGACTTCTTTCAATTGTAGTTTAAAGGGACTTTTGGCAGCAGATGAAAAGTGTACTGCGGTTGGCCAAGTGTGCAGGAAATGCAAACTCAAGGGGCATTTGGCAAGGATGTACCGTGAGAGGCTGGGTTGTTTTTCAAAGGTCAAAGATGAGATTAATATAGTGAAGAGTAGTATCAAGCTTGAAGGAGATCAGAAAGTCCTTTTCCAGGTAGAACATGTAGGAAGCGTTAGAATGGATGATCCGTTTTGTCTGATCAAGAAAGATGGTGAAGAAATAAATGTCATGGCTGAATCTGGTGCTAGATACACTCTCATTGTGAAGAATGCATAAACAGTTTTCCCAATTACACTCACATGCAACCAGATGTCAAAGTAGTAGCAAATGTCAATAAACACAGCTCTGGTCGTCAAGATCATAGAAGCCAACATAGAATTTCAAGGAGTGGTAGTTCCTTCCAAGGTTTATTTTGCCAAAGATAGTTCCTGTCTTCTCGGATGGCCCCATTAGAGAGATATGAACATGCAGCTCGACCCTAATCATTTTGATTGGGTTTTTTGGGGCACAATCAGGGATTGTTATGATATGCAAGGTATCCCTGTCTCGTAATGAGGAATTTCATTCAGTTTTTCTCCATAAGTCAAGAGTAGTAAGTGTTATATAAATGCAATTACAATACAACACAATAAGATAGGCATGCTGAAGGGGTTCATGCACAAAATTGTCTTGGGGGAATGGGGCGACAGCAAGGCCACATACGCACTTGGGTGTTCCACTTATCATGAGGGAGCCGTTATAACAAGAACTACAGAGGTTGTGTGATGAGGTGATCATTGAGAAAATATAAGTATCGGAGTGGTTTTAGCAAAGAAAGGGAATGGTGACTTGTGTTTGTGTATAGATTTGTGTGATTTAAATGTTGCCATCTGGGCTGACAGTCATCCTTTACCCAATATAGGGGAAATGCTAATCTCCATTTAGGGTGCCAAGCTATTTTCCTCTCTGGATTTGTCCTTAGTGTATCATCAAATACTACTACACCCTGATTCTAAACCTCTGACTTCTTTTGTTATACCAGAGGGTGCTATACCAGAGGGTGCTTATGGATTTAAGCAGATGCCATTCAAATGAGCTCCTGCATCAGATGTGTTTCAGCATGCAATACCCTATTTGTTTAAAGGAATTTCTCATGTTACATATTTCCAGAATTACATTCTTGTGTATCGGAAGGAAAGGAACGAGCACAATCAAGCGTTTTTTGAACATTTTGCAAAAGAGTGGGTTGATGATCAAGAGATAGAAATGTAAGATATGAGTGAAGGGTATTGAATATTTGGGTCATTGGATTGATGACAAAGGAATTTCTTTAAAAATAAAGATGGTCACTGCAATAGAGAAGCCTACTTAACCTGTGAATAAGGAGCAAGCTGAGATCATTTGTGGGTCGGGCTGAATATTACTCATGGTTTATTCCTATTTTTGCTGATAATAATAAGCATACGAGAACACTCAGGTTGAAAAATTAGAAATTTGTGTGGTGTGATGATTGTGAAAGGGAGTTGTGTGAGCTGAAACTAAAGATAGCATCCGCTCCTGCGCTTAAACCCTTTTACACTAAAGACGATACCATCATTAATACCAATGCTATTTGTGTTGGGTTGAAGGCAGTGTTATTACAGATGTGTGATGGGAGGGAGGTTACCATTACTTACGCATCTAGACCCTTGAGGGAGGCAGAGAAACATTTTTCTTACATCGAGCAAGAAGCCTTGGCCTATTAGCGTGGTGTGAACTATTTTTGGAAATTCAGCTGGGGAATTAAATACACAGTTGGCACAGACCATCATCCTTTGGTGTATGTTTTTTCCAGCAAGGGGGCAGATAGATCTTCTGCCAGGATAGGACAATGGCTTATGAGAATATTGGAGTATAATGTCAAGATGGAGTATTTACCTGGAAAAGAAATGTTTTGGATGATCGTTTGTCCATGTTGACATCCAATGAGGACCTGTATGTGGAAGAAAATCAGGATGAAGTGGTGTTAGTTCAGATGAGTGTGAATACAGAGGGGAGAATCTCGCGTGGGGAATAGATTGATGCTGTGCAAGATGAAGACGTTGTGCAGGAAGTGATAGGGTACATGACTGATGGTTGGCCTGCAAAGGGGAGAGCTTCTGGTCCGGCAGAATTGTTTCGCCAAGTGAGTGTGGAGCTTTCTGTTGTGAATGGTGCTATGTTCAGAGGGGAGCTGTTAGTGGTGCCATCATATTTGAGAAGAAGATTGATGAGCTTGCTCATGAGGGGCACATCAAGATGAGTGTCGCTAAGAGACGCATTAGAGCGGAGTCTTGGTGGCCTGGAATGGATCGTGAGGTGGAGTACAGTATACAGGAAAGTGTACCAGGTGCCTGGAGTGACAAGTCTCAAAGGACAGTAAAATACTCAGCGGTGATTTCCAATAAGTCTGATGGACTGTGGAGGAAAATTGCTATGATGTATCTGGTCCATTGTACATTTAGGGTGGGCCTCCAAAGTATGCAGTGGGTGTTGTTGACTATTTTCACAGTGGCCTGAACTCAAGTTGACTGATCGGGTTGACACCAATGTTGTGGTACATTTTGTGAACGAGTATTTGACAGAGAAAGGGGTGCTTGAAATTATTGTATCTGGCAATGGTATGCAGTTTGTTTTAGAAGATATGAAAGCATTTTGGGGGTATTGGGGGGGGGGTAGAACATGTGCAGACGATAATGGCAGCCAATGCCGTCATATATGCCAGAATCGTCTACAGCAATGCCGTATTCTTGGGAATTCCCAAGACCTCCATCGCCAGACTCCA
Source organism: Lissotriton vulgaris (assembly GCF_964263255.1). NCBI lineage: Eukaryota > Metazoa > Chordata > Amphibia > Caudata > Salamandridae > Lissotriton > Lissotriton vulgaris. Next base: position 754,766,450 of record NC_141694.1, on the reverse strand, counting down.
GAAAGTTTAGAATGCCCTTGTGTTAGAAGTATGTTCCAGTTCAAACATTGTGATTCTACTTCCTCCCACTGGAGTTCTTAGCACTGGCTCCCTGTCAGCAAAATGATGCTATTTAAATCTGCTTGCATTATGCATATAATTAACATTGACAGGGCCCACATCTATCTACCTCACAAATTAAAAAAATGTCAGCTTGTCAAGTTGTGGAATTCCATCCCTCCGGAAATGTGTGCCATTTCACACCTCATACAGTTCAGAAATCTTTAAAACCTAGCTATTATTTCAGTAACCAACCTTTATTCTGCTCCTGCATGTCACTCAAGTGCCAAGAGACTCATCTGAATTGATAGTGCGCTAAATAAATCCCCTGAACTACATAAGTAAAAATATATTATTATGGTGCCTCCACTCTTTTTTCTAAACACTTAGGGCCTTATATAAAGTTTGGTGGTTGGGATATAATCAGTAAAACCATGATGAATAGCCCATCCACTGTATTACCAGTGCTAGTGGCACAGTTACAGAATGGCAACCTTTTCCTTCAGTACAGTTAATTTTGTTATGTGAATCCACATCTCTTTATGTAAGAACATATGCTAATAAACCCTGTACTGGTTCAGTTTCAGATTTAAAGTAACACAACTTTCATAAAAACCGAGTCACACTCAGAAAATGTTTGTGCACATGGTGCACTCCTCCAGGCCACAGGACCCTACTTGAGGTTGTGTTCTGTGACACAGTGATCCTTTAGCACTCAAACATGAATAACTTGTGTGCTGAGACAGGAGTAAAATCTTACAGAACTTTCATGGACTCTGGTAAACCTAAGGTAGGGGAACATACACTCCGGGGCCATGCAGGGGATCTTTTCTGTCACAACATTGAGACAAAAAGCAATTTCTGTGAATATCTGTGTTTTCCTTTAGCTTTAAATGTGACTCACTCTTCTGTTTCGATAAGTACAACACGCATACCCATGTAAAAGATTTTTGCAGACCCCAAGAAATTGTCATCAAACCAGTGGTACTGTCCCTTCCCCAGTGTTCAGGCACATTAGTGATCACATTTGGGTCTTTCCTAGGAAACAACAGAACCCCAAATGTAATAGATGATCCTTTTATATAGTTTGGGCCACCAGCAATAGCTTAGTCCATGGAAGTTGCAAGTGGTAACATAAACAGCCTGGTCTTTAGCCCAAGGATAAAAGAGCAACCAGGGACCAAAGATGGTACAGATGGCAGGATGGGCATCCCCAGTGAAGAAATTATGGATATCAGAACGGGTAGGTTGAGCAGTTAATGCGGTGCTCAGATGGGAAATGAGGACGAAGTAGCAATGATGCTTCCAAATAAAAATCTGACATCTGTACTTGTCTGGACAATGCTGCAGGGAAAATGCCTTACTAGTTAGTTTAGATAGCACACACTGAGAGACGTAGACAAATGCTTCAACCCAAGAGCTGAGGAACTCCAAGGGGGCACTCCGGTGGTGAGGCTTAGTTTGACTTTGCAGGCACAACAGCAGAAGATATTTTTAGAACATCGGGCAAAACAAAGCAAACCCCGGAAGCAGAGTTCTTGTGTCCCCTTGTTCCTTCAAGGCCGACTGTCCGTAGGGACAGTCAATGCCAGGGAAAAGAAGGGTGATCACTCCATTGGGAGTTTGAGAAGAACTCTGCGACTTTCCAGAAGATTACATAGTTCTCATCAAGCAAATTGTCTCACGAATGCAGTAATCCCCTCTGTTTTGGAAGAATTAATTGAGGTCAATAGACCACCTGACTCCAAAAGCCAATCCAGGGCAAACAGCCAGGTCATCTTCTTGTCTATGCAAAGCAAGCTCATGGCCACAGCTAGAAGTTCCTGGTTTCTTCAGGAGGTCAAGATCTTTCCTAGAAGTGTATCCCATCCAATGGACTGTCCTCTAAGTGGAGGTTCTCTGGTCTCTGTTATTTTTGCCCACAGAAGAATCCTGCTTTAGTATAGTCATCAGACTCCTCCATATCTCTTAGTCCTGCTTCTGCTGCCAGGAAGAAATCCATTTTCCATGATGATAGCAGCATCCCCAGCACCAAAGCCTGTTGGGGCCTAGGGGTTAGGACAGTCCAGTCCTCAAGCAGATATAAAGCTCATGATGCACACAACCAGACAGGTATCAATGTCAGGAAAACTATCTCAGCTGGTAAGGTTTGTGCCTGCCGCAACACTGTATATCTCTTTGAGGGCCGGATCACAATTGGCTCCCAACAATCTGGTACAAATGGTGCACTCACTGATTTATAACTGTGTGGGGTTCACAAATTAGCTGGTGTGCAAATTACATACAATTACGTTTTTGATACCTTTTTGATACCTTAGAATGGGGAATAACATCTGATAGGGCATATCATTGCGTAGTGCAACATGCGCAAACACCCCATGTGCATTAATTGCTCCTGCAATTTGTACAGGGTCCAGCAAATTAAGGAAGCAAACACCAGTGGTTTGTGTCCTGATTGTGAACCCGTTTTGGGTGCACACAGGAGTTTGTGCCCAAAACGTGTTTACCAGGCCATTGTGTTTCTATGGCCCGAAGGCTACAATTCTGTTTTTACCCTCAGGCTGTGATGGCTTCACCGATAAGTGTGGCAATGGCAAATCAGAAAAAAAGATTGCAGGCATCTATCATTCAGGAACCTTTACAAGCAGTCTATGTTTGTGCTCTTGTAATGTCGCACTCTTAGACGCGTTGGCAGCTTTGGACCTCATAAACCCGCAAATCAATACTTCCGAGGACAGCCATTACTTAACTGAAGAAAGAATAATTGCCATCCAGGAGTACTTAGTTGAGCTGCAGGAACCAGCACAGTTTATTTTTAAAGGAAGATAAATGTTGTGCAAAGGAGTTCAGCCATTGAAGCTGTTTGCTGATTCATAGTTCATTTGTTAGCCAATATAAAGGTGTGTATTACTTAAAAGGAAGGACGCTATTAAAATACAAACTGCCTCATTGGCAAAGGTGTTGCACATACAGAGTGTGCTAAGGAGTTACATTAGTAAACACTTTATGGTTGTCTCTTTTTATAATCAATGTTTTTTGGAAGCTAATGAATAGAACGTGGCATGACGCTTCTGCTTGAGTGCGTCATAAGCCTTGATAGTCTTGCTACATATAGGTGGTGGCGTGGATGTGCCGTTGTCCCAAAGTCTGGTGACCAGTGAAAGAGCAGACAAAAGCGGTAGCCAGGGTGTCATGTAGGGAAGAGGAGGGTGTGGGAGGGTGTGGGGGCTCTGGAGTTATAAAATTAGGGGGCATATTATCAAGACAGGCGATAAAATTATCGCCACTTTAGCGGCATAAAACTGCAGCTAAAATGGCGATAATGGGCTTGATAATATGCTCTATGGAATTCCAATTGAACCCCATGTTAGATGTGAAGGGCATCTACATATTAAATGTATCAGACGTCCTGTACTAGCGTACATCTTCGATTGTATTGCATGATGTGCATATAATGACCAAAACATAAATAAAAATTGTTTCCCCCCCAAAAAAAGGGCCTCATGTTGGGAAAAGTGTCCTCTCTATGAAGAGATTGTCAGCCGTGTTTAGTATCAGTGCTTTATTCGGACTCTGAGGCTTTTGGTCCTTTGGACTTGCCCAACTAATTTGCAGCTCCCAACAGCTGGGCCGCTCGGTAAACAACTACCTGGAGTGGTGGTTTTCCATTGTGATTGCCAGACATGATTCTTAGAACTTTCTGCTAATAATTTAAGCATTCATATAATTTCTCCTTTTTGTTCTGATTTTCTGGAAATGCTTGTTCGGGAGTCCCAGGGGACTAAGGAGTCAGTGGACTCTGTTCGAAGGAATCTGTGCCATTTACTACTGCTGGCCTGGTGGCTTAAGCTTACGATTGGACCCAAAGCTGACCTCCAAGTGCACCCACCTCACACTTGATTCTCAGGATAGCGGAAGCCAAACAGTCCAAATTTTAATTTCGGAGGTAGTGTGGGGTAGAGAATCAGAACTTAAGAAGCATCCGATAACAATAAGTAGATCATTGTCTTCCCAGTACTTTAGTTTATGAAAAAGAAAACAATTTTTTTACCGCTTTTCACACAACATAAAATACCATTATTTTGGGACAGACATTAATGGTAAGTCAATTGTCCATTGGCATGGCAAAGCTGTTCTAAGATATTCTGCAGGGGGAAGGACCCCCTTCTCTTCCTCTGGTTCATGGCCATGCATAATGCCAGAGTGCCTGACTGCCCATGCAGAGTTCATGAAGTCCTTCTGGCAGGCAGACCCCACAAGGGTCTCTTATCAGTGGAGGTCGTACAATTCAGAGTGGCGTGCATCCTGCATTTCCCACTGAGCTGTTATGCGATGGTCTCTGCCTCAGCCCAGCCGTTGGCCATTGTGCTTCATGCTGGAGTGCTGGCACCTGTACCTCAAGGTAACTCACAGCAGTGCCAGCACCAGACAGAAGGAGGTGCACCGAGAGTTGCAGTGCTTGCCTTTCTGGAGTTCTTGCCACTTGGTTCTTCCTCCACTCAAACAGGCAGGTGCCTACACCGGGTCACGGCTGTGACACTCTGTTAATGATGCTGATTTCCCCTTCCCACTTGAAGTTTCTTGGTAGCCTGACTGTAGTCGGAGGTCACAGTGCCCCTATCACTTCAGACACTTCTTGATGCTAGATGGTTTTGCAGAACTCATACCCTGTTAAGGTCCATAATAGACTCAGCCTCAGGTGCCAATGCCTCATCTACTGGGAACCCATGTTCAGGTTTTTTGGCCTCACTGATGGCATGGCGATGCCGGTTGTACCCTGTGTTGTGGAAGCAATGTGGATTACCCTCTACTAGGCTCCTTCTCAGTCCTCTTTTCTTTTGAGTGTGTCTTCTTAATTCAGAGGCACCTCCAACGCTCCTTTTGAGCAGTCAGTAAAGCTCTCACCTTTGATGTAAGTGACAGGCAGCCCCTTTTGGCAGACTAGCTGAGTTTTCCTCACGTTACTGATCCCAACCCCGGCAAGTGGAGTTGGTAGTCAGTAGCTCAACCTTGGAGTTCAGGGGATTCTTCCAGTGGCCACTTTGGTGGTTACAAAGACTTCTGGTCAGAAGATCTTGGTGCACTGGTGTCAGGGGGTCCATTGCTCGGCCCAGACTGAGTTGCTTGATTCTCCGTCTTCCCTACAGGCGGACTACTACGGGCCCTTTAAGGACGGCCCGTGCTATCTGGATGACCGCCTCGCTTCTGGACCACCTGACTTTGTAGGCCTATCCGGTGCGACCACGCAACATTTGAGGGTGGATCCGGAAGACGCCACGTCTCGGTTGGCAGACTCGTGGGAAGCTGCAGTTCTACGCCAGGAGAGGAACGCAAGCCAGAACGGAGAAACCGAGACCAAGACATCCGACACAGGAGTCGAGACCAAGGCGAGGAAGACCTTCATGGGAGCAGATACGGTGACTGGGGAAGGCACCAGTTCGGAAGCAGACGAGGACCCGAGACCATCAAAGGAAACGCCAGGAGGCCAACGATACTGCGTATCGCCCAGCCACGCCAAGGAGGACGCGTGGCTTACCCAGGTGCGTGCTCGTTTGGGTTCGCTCTTTCGGGTTAAAAAGGGCGGGACCGAGTAGAGAAACGGGAGGGGAGGTCTGGCACCACAGCTATCGCATACTTGTTCACGGGAGGTCAGGCACTGTTGTCCCGAGCACTTTACACGGTATCCGCAATTGCTGGTGGTGGTTCTGGCTATTCCCTTCACTCCTCTGTCCCCTTCTGTAGACATAACCGTGACCAGTGTCTTAAAGCCATATCGTTTTCTTTGTCTTTCCATACATGGCGTGGTAACCCCGGACCTTCACCCAAGACCTGAAGCTGAGGACCCCAAGGAAGGACCCTCGACCCTTGTTGCGTTGTTTACTAAAAGTGACCATTCTGTTGTACCCGAATAAAAGTAGTTACAAACGCCCATCTTCAGTGTTGGCTCCTTCCATTCTTGTGACCCAAAGGTGACAAGTGGCGAGCCAGCCAGGAGTTTTCCATCTGATAATACAAGATGGAGGCCCTGTTAAATCAAATGAGCGAAGGACAGTCCAAACTGGAGTGGGCCATTGGGCGGTCGAATGAACAAGCAGACACCAATAGAGCTACGTTCACTACCGCTATCCAACAACAGTCGGATCACCTTACCAAACTAGCATAAGGACAGACACAACTGTTGGCTGTATTGGGACAAAGTAGAGCCGCTCACCCACCGGGCGCAGTAGTTCCCCTTCAGAAATATGCTGCAGGTGATGACCCGGTTTCTTTTTTTTTTAATTTTGAAAGGGCAGCTAGAGCAAGCGCCTGGCCAGGTGACCGGTGGCCCTTCTATTTAGCTCCTTTGTTAACTGGAGAAGCACAGGCCGCATATCAGTTAGCTAATATGGACGGAACAGCCGCTTATGGACATGTGAAACAAATAATACTGGACAGATTGGGGGTAGATGATGAAACCCATAGAATTCGGTTTAGACAAGAAAGGGGAACCCCCACAGACGCCCCTAAAACTCTTTTTTACAAGTTGAAAGATGCGGCGGATAGGTGGTTGAAACCACAGGATGGTGATATGGACAGCGTTATGAAAAAAATGTATCTGGAACAATTTCTTGAGGCTCTCCCCTATGGTACACAGCGGTGGCTTCGACAGCATGCAGGATTAACTCTAGACCATGCCATTGAGATGGCTAATTCCTATGCTCGTGCTCAAACCAAGCCGGTTTTCAGGGAACAAGAAAAACCTGTTGTCAATAGGGTTCCTCCAAAACCTGACAAAAAGCCATTTAAACATCAAAACGAGCCCCCGCCTTTCAAACCTAGACCAGTGAAAGTCGAGCCGCCCGTCCTCGCAAGTCCTCAGTGCTATGAGTGCGGTGAATGGGGACATATTGCAAGGTATTGCCGCAAAAAGAAAGAAAAAGAGGAAGAACCCATGGAGGTTGGGTATGCTCCACGTGCTATCATGTATGCCCAAGAGACTGGAGCAGCGTTTTACGTAAGTGTCCTCGTTGACGGTAGGAAAATCAGGGCATTGTTGGACTCAGGTTGCAGACATTCGGTAGTAAGGAAAAGCACCCTGTCTGATTCCTCCACATTGTTAAAGCGTACTGTGAGAATTAAATGTGTACATGGGGACGTGCGCACCTATCCTTTAGCTCAGGTTACTTTAACGACTGAAAAGGGTACACATTTACAGTGTGAATTAGGAGTTCTCCCAGATCTGCCTGAACCCCTTATTATCGGAACTGATAACAAATGGTTTAATACCCTCATGTCTGAAGTTTTGGACAAGCAAGATAGCAACAAAGCGAGGGTGGGCCTGCTAGCTGAAGAACCCTGGTCCACTGATACAAACTTTAGGGCAGCCCGGTTAAATGACGCCTCCATCGCAACTGCTTGGCAGAGTGCACACGGTAATCAGGGTCAGGCTCAGATAACATATCCCTGTTTTATTGAACAAAATGGCCTCTTGTATCGAGTCGCTCAAGACCAGGCTACTCCCCAACTACTAGTGCCCACGGCATTCAGAGACCAGGTGATGTTTTATGCTCATGCGCACCTACTGGCAGGACACTCCGGGGCAGAAAAGACTACTAATTCCATTGTAGAACATTTCTATTGGCCGGGGGTGTTTGCTCAAGTAAAGAAGTATTGTCAAGAATGTCAGATTTGCCAAAAGAGAAATCCTTATATTCCTACCAAAGTGCCTCTTGTCCCTCTTCCTATCATAGGAAAACCATTTGAGAGAATAGGAGTTGACATTATTGGACCTCTACCGAAGTCACATAGAGGGTATCAGTATGTCATGGTGGTCGTTGACTACGCAACGCGTTACCCTGAAGCATTTCCTTTAAGGGCAGCCACTACAAGTGCCATTTCCCAGAACTTGGTTGAATTATTTGCTAGAATGGGATTCCCCAAGGACCTTATCACAGATCAGGGAACCCCGTTCGTGTCACGGCTTATGAAGCAAGTGTGTAGTATCCTAAACGTGAAACACCTGCGCACTTCGGTATACCACCCACAAACCGATGGCCTGGTGGAACGTTACAACGGTTTAATAAAGACCACCCTAAAAAAACTGTTGTTGGGAGACGGCAAACAGTGGGATCAACTGCTTCCACTGGCCCTGTATGTTCTGAGAAGTCAATACCAAAGCAGTTTAGGGACCACACCCTTTGAGTTACTCTTTGGAAGAAAGCCTCGTACCCTGTTAGAAATAACCAGAGACAGTTGGGAAAAGACAGGGTCTCAGGACGCTGAGGAGTTGCTAGACTACTCCCAACAACTGAAAACCAGGCTACACAAGTTAAGGACATTGTCCTACGAAACTTTGGAGAAAGCGCAGGAAAAACAAAAGACCTTTTTATGACAAAGGCAAGAAGTGGAGAGAATTAAATCTAGGTGATTGGGCTCTTGTCCTCCTTCCCACTTCTACACACAAACTCCGCAAGGAGTGGCAAAGCCCGTTTCAAGTCATAAGGAAGATAGGAAAAACGACGTATGCATTGCAGTTGTCTCCCACACGAACCCAGATTTACCACATTAATATTCTGAAAAAGTGGTTGGGTCCTCCTCCCAAAAATCCTGTAGCTGTTTCATTGGCTGCCCCTCCAGAGCAGCATACCATTGACCAGACGGTCGTGAATACTGACCTTTCCGACTCCAGAAAGGAAGAGTTGCGGTCTTTGTTGTTAAGACACCACTCAATCTTTTCAGATCAGCCAGGTAGAACCAGCTTAGCCGAGCATCATATTCCCACTACTCCAGGGGTGACTATAAAACAAAAACCCTACAGAGTTCCCGAAGCTCGACGGGCACTGATAAAAGAGGAAGTACAGAAAATGTTAGAGGCAGGGATCATCGTGCCGTCCAAAAGCAACTGGTCATCTCCGGTAGTACTAGTCCCAAAACCAGATGGAAGTAAGAGGTTTTGTATTGACTTCCGCGCAGTAAATAAAGTGTCTAAACAAGATGGGTATCCTTTGCCAAGAGTGGATGAAATGATAGAACGACTCGGTGAGGCCCAGTTCATAACCACTATTGACCTTACTAAAGGTTATTGGCAGGTACCCCTTTTGCTAGAAGATCAAGAGAAAAACGCCTTTACCACACCGGATGGTCTTTTTCATTTTACCGTTCTCCCTTTTGGTCTGCATGGGGCTCCTGCTACATTCCAAAGACTCATGGATACTGTGTTAGCTCCATACCGCCAATTTTCGGCGGCCTATTTGGATGACATAGTCATTCACAGTCCCGATTGGCAGACCCATCTGCAGCATTTGGAACAGGTCTTGGAAGCTTTAGAGAACGCGGGTTTACACATAAATTCCAAGAAATCCCGACTGGCCTTTTCTCAAGTCAAGTATCTTGGTTACATCTTGGGTAATGGCCAGTTGTATCCCCAGCAAGAGAAGGTAAAAGCCATACAGTGTCAACTCTTTCCCACGAACAGACGAGACCTACGAGCCTTTCTTGGCCTGGTCGGGTACTACCGAAGTTTCATTCCTCACTTTGCGTCCCTCTCAGCCCCTTTGACTGATTTGTTGAAGAACAACGCTACTTCAGCCCAGTTCAAGCATCCATCCCCTCAAGCCCACGGTGCCTTTCAGGCCTTGAAGGACGCATTGTCATCCTCCCCAGTGTTGGTAACACCTGACTTTGATAAACCATTCTATTTACAGACTGACGCCTCTGGGGTGGGTCTGGGCGCTGTCTTGTCCCAGCAGGATAGTGACGGTAGGGAGAGGCCCATTTTGTATTTGAGCAGGAAACTTTTCCCTAGGGAGACTGCCTATCCCACCATAGAAAAGGAATGCCTGGCAGTGAAATGGAGCATAGAAAAGCTTTGTTATTATTTGGACGGTCGGCATTTTACCTTGTTTTCTGATCATGCCCCTTTACAGTGGTTGCAGCGGAATAAGGGTCGCAATGATCGAATCCTCCGGTGGTTCTTGTCCTTGCAGCCCTACGACTTTGAGGTTTGCCACCGGAAGGGCACTGCGCAGACTAATGCTGACTATTTGTCCCGGTATCCACTTTCCCCCGACCGGGAAAAGTCTGAGGGGGAAATTTGTCAGGGGGTCCCTTGCTCGGCCCAGACTGAGTTGCTTGATTCTCCATCTTCCCTACAGGCGGACTACTACGGGCCCTTTAAGGACGGCCCGTGCTATCTGGATGACCGCCTCGCTTCTGGACCACCTGACTTTGTAGGCCTATCCGGTGCGACCTCGCACCATTTGAGGGTGGATCCGGAAGACGCCACGTCTCGGTTGGCAGACTCGTGGGAAGCTGCAGTTCTACGCCAGGAGAGGAACGCAAGCCAGAACGGAGAAACCGAGACCAAGACATCCGACACAGGAGTCGAGACCAAGTGGAGGAAGACCTTCACGGGAGCAGATACGGCGACTGGGGAAGGCACCAGTTCGGAAGCAGACGAGGACCCGAGACCAGCAAAGGAAACGCCAGGAGGCCAACGATACTGCATATCGCCCAGCCACGCCAAGGAGGACGCGTGGCTTACCCAGGTGCGTGCTCGTTTGGGTTCGCTCTTTCGGGTTAAAAAGGGCGGGACCGAGTAGAGAAACGACAGGGGAGGTCTGGCACCACAGCTATCGCATACTTGTTCACGGGAGGTCAGACGTGGTAACCCCGGACCTTCACCCAAGACCTGAAGCTGAGGACCCCAAGGAAGGACCCTCGACCCTTGTTGCGTTGTTTACATCCATGCAACCCCTGAGGAAGCACAACAACTGAACTCTAAGTTATAGGAATTCTTGACCCATAACACCTGAGAAGAAGGGTAAGTGCAGATACTTATCTTCGGATACCATCAACTTGGTTACGTGCGTGACACTGGTCCTGAAGAAAGCCCCCCAACCCGCTTGGGCACCGATGGGGCTGAAATATGTCAATCACTCACTTTTCTGAAGTAGGTGCCATAGAATAGTAACCCTTCTAGATATGCACCGTTCTTAGATTTTAAACATTGCCCCATCCCCGACATAATATAACACGTTGTTGAGAGATGGAGGTAATTTTAATTTCACTTTAATCAAACGTTCACCATCCCTGATCTCTCCTGTAACTACCAATAGGTCTCCCTCCAGGCGGAGGAAAGCATACTGAAAGACCCAATGATGATGCTTTTCACGTAGCTAACACCCCAGACCCTGGTAATAATACTGGACAAGTGATCCATTCTCCTATGATAATTGGTCCCCCTCAAAGCACCCATCTTTGATGCAAATGGAACCCAGTGTGGAAAAAGAGTCAAAAGAAGAGCAGCACACTTTGTCTGTGATTCGGGGTTGGTCGCAGGATTACGGGCTAATAATCAAATCCGATGAAAATGAGAATTTGCGGACAGAAATCATTAGACAAAGCTTCAACCAATACTGCAGAACAATAATAATACAACATTTATTTATTTACTGGCCCAGAAAAAAGCCGGGGGACACTGTGAGACTCATCACTTCACCAAGTCGAGAATGAAAAAGGACAAATCTGTGCAGGCTCACTTCCGGAAGCAGGAGAGAAAAACAGGACGGGAATAGGTTGGGTTTTTAAGTGACCAGAGAAAGTCAAGTGCTCAGCCCCTAGCAGCATCTCAGCTCATCATCGTTTCTCTTTTAAGAATAATGCTTGACTTGCTGCCGACACAGTTAGCATCACTAGACCTTTACAGTAACGCATAAATTAATAAAATACTGATTTATTATTCCGGAGTAAACTGTCATTCGAAGGTATAGAGAGAATCCCTGTTAGGCATGTGTAAAATTGGGTATTTTTTTGAAACTTTATGAAATTTCAAGTCATTTTTGCAAAATGACACATTCAGAGCAAAAGGTGGTTTACCAGTATCTCACAGGACATTTTTTAATGCGAGTACCAGGAGATTTGTTCACGCAGAAATGTCCCTTGGCGAACGTTTTCCGCATGAACCAGTCTCCCTCAGGCAAACATTACCTGAAATTAAATAATGCAAAATTTTGAGAGACATGTAACGAGAACTTTGGTAATTTTTAAGGTGAGATTAAAATCACCCTTGCCAAGTTTTCAACGGAGCAGTGTTGGGGCAGCAGATTGTCTGTATAAAGCTGAGTGTTACAAATGTTTCTCATAGTAAAGACTTGCTCCAAAACAGGGGCATATGGTCAAATTTCAAACTATGCATGTATGAAAGACACACTTATACATGGTATGCACATAGCAGTTCTATAGCATAATGAAGTAAAGGTATTGACAGATTAACGTATAACCAAAGGGTCTACATATTCACTCCTAAGGTCTATTAGCCAAAACATGCATAGTGCATTTTTTCGCTAAAATGGCAAATTTCTTCTGAGACATGGTCTATTTCGCTTCAGGAGGCTGGAGCAGGTGCCTCGAAGCAGCTATTATCTTGTTTGCTCCTGGCTAGTGACAGCACAGGGCCATTTCTCATATTAGTGTGTCCCAGGACACCAGGGCCAGTTATGGCTATGAGAACTAATGAAGACAAGTGGAGGAAAAGACTGGAAACTCCCCTGGGTGTCTTCAAAGGCGTGTGCAGCTGACTACTGCAATGCCATGCCTTGCCGACCTCCAGCAAATGTGTTTTAAAGCATCAGTTGCTTTTAGTTCGTTTTCGAAGTTAATTACAAAATTCGGGTATTTAAATGTTTGATCTCCTTCTCAATTAGGAGTGGTACTACCCAGGCGTTTACCAGCAAGACATTCAGGCCCAGGTATACAAACCATTTGTGAGGGCGTTCTCAGATGCTAAGCAGAACTCTGTGATGCGAAGCAGCACCAATCAACTTTTGAGTTCTGTTAAAAAGTGGATTTTTAGTTGGGCCGGATGGCAGTCCACTACAAGTAATAATGTCACTATTCTTGTTAAGTCCAGCAAGGTTTCAGTCATTTAAACCGGAGCTCGGCATCTGCTAGCTATGGCACAAAGCAGACAGGCTTAACTTAAGAAAATGTGCAAAGCATTTAGAAGTACCAAGACAGTTAAAAAGCAGAAAATAAAACACATAAAAACAGAGAATAATAAAATGAACAATATACCACCCAAACAACCAAAACCCTTTAAAGGGAACAGGAGAAATGGATTTTTAAAGTTGTAAAAGAAAAATTGCATCAAAAATCGCAAAACACCAGTTGTGGGCACCTGGTCATGCTAGACCATCAAGGATACGTTTTCAGGCTGACTGTGAGGGAGTGTGGGTTGGATACAAGAACTAGGTGCGACCTTCCAACTTTGACAGCCTTCCGTGAAAGCAGGCAGTGGTTTGGCACTAAGAGAGGAGAGCTCATCCCAATGGTTTCCAGCACCAAGATTGAGTATCGGCGAAACCGTTGATTTTTAGGGGGAAACGTCCCACAAACAAGGGTTTTGCCCCCTGGAGGTCCCTGGCGCTGATCGAGTATCCTTGGAAGGCAGCACCAATGAAAGTGGAGGAGGAGTTTTTCATCAACAGATTCCATCATCAAGAGAATATTGTAACAGGAGTTACAGCAAAGTCAGTCCCACCAATGATGCACCCTAGGTGGCTCGTCTGGCAGGTTGGTCCCAGTCCCTCAATGGTTTTTCAGGCAAAAAGTTAGAAAAGAGTCTCTAAGTTCCCAGTCTTTTGTGTTACACAGGAGGAGTACACTCTTACACCAGCCAAGGGTTCCAGGATGTCTGAAACAGTACTTGGGGGTCAGGACTCACTACACAGAAGCCATAAGTAGGATCCAGAGAAGGTCTAGTGGGAACTGGTCATCTTAGCTCTTCCAGGAAGATGGGCTGTGTGCAGCTTTTGTGACTCTGTAGCTTAACAGTGGTCAGACAACAGACTCTTAGAGCCCACTTCTTTGTCCTGGGTACAAGTAGGAGCAGGTCTGGCCCTTCTGGTTCTCCTGAGAGGTCTCAAAAGCAGGTGCAATTCTTCTTCTGTTTTCCACATGTCCAGGAGTGATCTCAAGAAGGTGCACAGTGTCCCTCTCTACTAAATCCAACATAGAAGAACCTTTCTTGCCCTGTGCAGAGCTCCTGTTCTCACCCCATAGGTGAGGCAAAAAAATGAGCATGAGCAACCCATCCCTGTAGTCACACACAACTGGTTCTGTGCCTGGCTGGCTAGAGGGACAAAGGATGTGGCACGCCCAGGTTTTATCTAAATATGTCTGTGACAGGTAGGCCTTTTTGAAGGTTTTTAAGTACATGGACACTGCCCAGATGGTCATCCTGTCAGAGGAACAGAACACCTCTCCAGAGTCAAGGCCTTTGTCTCAACTCTTGGAGAAAATTCACACCTCATCAATGAGGTATTCAGTACCAGAGAGACAGTTGGAACCTCATGCAAATGGGCTACTTGAGGCCTTAGTAAAGTTAAACAAATTCTTTAAAGAGTAGTGTTTGTAAAATATGTAGTACAAGTTTGACTTTACCAATGAATTTGGCTAGTAATAAATATTTTAAAAACTCCAAGAATTAACTTTTTAGCTGGTTCCTAGGTGAAGAAAAAATTATTTATTGTTAATATTGTATCCTCATGACTTTCTAAGGAACAGCTGATCCTGCTACAGTGAAAAGAGCCCTTGTCAGAGAATGACATGTTTATATTAAACCTTTACATGTCCTACTTTTACACCCTGCCTTATTGGCATTAAGGTCTACTTAAGTGTAATTGATTCATATTTAAAAGGATTTAGGGCTATCAAGAGGAGCTAGTTTAACAGGTCGAATTTACAGTTTTCAAAACGCACATATAGGCTACAGTAATAGGCCTGCACTCATGCATTCACTCAAGGGGTGGTATAATGTATGCTGCAGTTATATTTAATTTGGAGGCCCCGGATATACTTTGTACCAAATACTAAGGACTTGCTGACAATTGAAATATGCAAATTAGGAGTATGGGCAATTCAGACATGCTTAGGGGTCAGAGCATATAGTCTGGGGTCTGGTTAGCACAACAGAGGCAGAAAAACAGCAGCATCAGTCCAGAAAAATAGGGGTGATCATCCAAAAAAGGCATCTACGCACATTTCCCACCTCCAGAAAAAAGTGAGGAGCAACTCAGCAATTCCCTTGGCAGTTCTTATCATCATTCCCACCCCCACAGTGGCCAGTGTTCTCATATGCAGGTGTTCTTGTACTTACAGTTGTGACGATTTGAGATTTCCTTTGTGATCATATCCCAACTCTGTCAGCCATTTAAGCATCACGCGAGTCGCAGGTCAATGTTGCACCCTTGTTCCATGATGACAAGCAGGAGAATCAATATTATTATTAAAAAAGCTCAGGGGATGGATCCCCTGCACCACAGGTGACACATGAGGGCTGTAATAAAAAGCTTCTGACTGTAATTATTGCTTAAATTTGTTGTCAAGGCCAATGCCATTCAGACCGCTTTGAAGAATTCCTGGGTCTCACCTCGTTTAGAAGAGATGACAGAATCCAACCCAGTCTGCCAAATGTCGTCCTATTTCTAGTATTTCTCTGCATTTTCTTCTCAGTTACAACAGTGGCCTTAAACTCATAAAATCCGTAAGAACAGGCAATCCGAGTTCTGTTCAGACAGCGGCACAGCCCATGCACTTCTCCTTCAGGAGATCTCTATTGATAATCATAAGCACTGATTATCACCAATCGGAAGGACTCGAGAGCACTTTAGAGAACTATATATAATTTCTCTTTAGAAAACGCCATTTTTGTCAATTAAAACATTTGACAGCCTATTGAAGGCCATACTTACCATTTCTTGTTTACTTTTCTTTAAGAATGTAGCCAATTTTCATTTTTTAAAATCATCATTTAAGGAAAAATGGCAAGATAAACTCTGTGATAGACCTTTTTTAAAAGAAGAAGGGAGAGAGTTAGAGGGTAGATTAGCCAGATAGGATGCAAGCTAAAGAGGCTAGAAAACTCTGCCTGCTTCTTCAAAGGAGCACCTGTATTTCCTCATACCCTGTCGGAGACTATAGTTCTTGTTCTTTTTTCCAGTTTCTTAGGAATAGGATCCTGGAGCGCTGAGTTCAACTGTTTTCTGCTTTTTTGTGGAAAAATCTTTCCAAGCCTTTGTACAAATCCATTCATTCGATGTCTTTAGAGGTCTTGATGTTTATTTTCCATTTCCTTCGCAGAAAATATTTTTTCTTTCACAGAGAAATGACCTTTCCCTTTGCGAAATGCCCTTCCTGCATTAAGTGTAGACTGAGCCACATGGTGGCTGCATAGTTGTTTCCATGGTTCCCATTGTCCAGAAACGTATCCCGACTGTCCAAATACTTGAAGTAGGACCCTCAAGGATGCAGAAAGATTTTCCTCCTCAATCTTCAAGAGGAGGAGGCCCCTTCGACAGCAGGGCACTCTTCCTTCTCTAAGGACTCCTCCTTAGGGAGACCGCGGGAGAGATACAGGTGTGGACAATCTTGTCGCTCCCAGTTCCCTTTTCCAGACTTACGCAACCTGTCTTACTTTGAGAGCATGAAAGCTTTGAGACACTCAAAGCAGTTGACGTAGAAGACGCCAAGGTATTCAATGTCGAAGTCTCCAAGGTAGTCAACATGGATTGAGGTCTCTGTGTTAAGGTTTGCAATGTCCCTGATGTTTAGTAGACTAAACTGGTCCATGAACTGGTTGCAGAGTACTCGTTTGTGGACTTCGGCACATGCTCTTTCAATCAGTGCTATTGGCACAAGTGCGCACTGCAACACAACAGCCAGTGGAGCTTCTAGCTCCGTTTCTTCCACCTAGATACAGAGCTCCAGACGAAGGCTTCATCCGAGCATTACACACATCACTTTAGCCAATGGAGGCTTCCCAGGCAGAGGACACACTCTCATGGCAGACACTGTATGCCTTGAACCATCTCCTCTAGCAGACACTGCCTTGAACCATCTCCTCTAGCAGGCACTGTATGCCTACAACCATCTCTAGCAAACACTGTATGCTTAGAACCATCTCCTCTGGCAGACACTGTATTGAACCATCTCCTCTAGCAGACACTGTATGCCCAGAACCATGATCTCCAGCTGACACTGTATGCCTAGAACCATCTCCTCTAGCAGACACTGTATGCCCAGAACCATCTCTTCTAGCTGACACCGTATGCCTAGAACCATCTCCTCTAGCAGACACAGTATGCCTAGAACCATCTCCTCCAAAAGACACAGTATGCCTGGAACCATCTCTTCTAGCTGACACTGCATGTCTAGAACCATCTCCTCCAACAGACACAGTATGCCTAGAACTATCTCTTCTAGCTGACACGGAATGCCTAGAACCATCTCCTCCGACAGACACAGTATGCCTATAACCATCTCCTCTGGCAGACACTGTATGCCTAGAACCATCTCCTCTGGCAGACACTGTATGCCTAGAACCATCTCCTCTGGCAGACACGGTATGCCTAGAACCATCTCCTCTAGCTGACACTGTATGCCCAGAACCATCTCCTCTGGCAGACACTGCATGCCTAGAACCATCTCCTCTAGCTGACACTGTATGCCTAGAACCATCTCCTCTAGCTGACACTGTATTCCTAGAACCATCTCCTGTAGCTGACACTGAATGCCTAGAACCATCTCCTCCGACAGACACAGTATGCCTAGAACCATCTCCTCTGGCAGACACTGCATGCCTAGAACCATCTCCTCTGGGAGACACTGTATGCCTAGAACCATCTCCTCTGGCAGACACTGTATGCCTAGAACCATCTCTTCTGGCAGACACTGTATGCCTAGAACCATCTCCTCTAGCTGACACTGTATGCCTAGAACCATCTCATGTAGCTGACACTGTATGCCTAGAACCATCTCCTCTAGCAGACACTGCATGTCTAGAACCATATCCTCCAACAGACACAGTATGCCTAGAACCATCTCTTCTAGCTGACACTGTATGCCTAGAGCCATCTCCTCCAACACACACAGTATGCCTAGAACCATCTCCTCTGGCAGACACTGTATGCCTAGAACCATCTCCTCTGGGAGACACTGTATGCCTAGAACCATCTCCTCTGGCAGACACTGTATGCCTAGAACCATCTCTTCTGGCAGACACTGTATGCCTAGAACCATCTCCTCTAGCTGACACTGTATGCCCAGAACCATCTCCTCTGGCAGACACTGTATGCCTAAAACCATCTCCTCCAACAGACACTGTATGCCTAGAACCATCTCCTCCAACACACACAGTATGCCTAGAACCATCTCCTCTGGCAGACACTGTATGCCTAGAAACATCGCCTCTGGGAGACACTGTATGCCTAGAACCATCTCCTCTGGCAGACACTGTATGCCTAGAGCCATCTCTTCTGGCAGACACTGTATGCCTAGAACCAACTCCTCTACCTGACACTGTATGCCCAGAACCATCTCCTCTAGCTGACACTGTATGCCTAGAACCATCTCCTGTAGCTGACACTGTATGCCTAGAACCATCTCCTCTAGCAGACACTGCATGTCTA
Source organism: Lissotriton vulgaris (assembly GCF_964263255.1). Taxonomy (NCBI): domain Eukaryota; kingdom Metazoa; phylum Chordata; class Amphibia; order Caudata; family Salamandridae; genus Lissotriton; species Lissotriton vulgaris. Next base: position 754,747,965 of record NC_141694.1, on the reverse strand, counting down.
GAACCATCTCCTCCAACAGACACAGTATGCCTAGAACCATCTCTTCTAGCTGAAACTGTATGCCTAGAACCATCTCCTCCAACAGACACAGTATGCCTAGAACCATCTCCTCTGGCAGACACTGTATGCCTAGAACCATCTTCTCTGGGAGACACTGTATGCCTAGAACCATCTCCTCTGGCAGACACTGTATGCCTCGAACCATCTTCTCTGGCAGACACTGTATGCCTAGAACCATCTCCTCTGGCAGACACTGTATGCCTAGAACCATCTCCTCTAGCTGACACTGTATGCCTAGAACCATTTCATCTGGCAGACATGGTATGCCTAGAACCATCTCCTCCAGCAGACACTGTATGCCTAGAACCATCTCCTCCTGCAGACACTGTATGCCTAGAACCATCTCCTCCAGCAGACACGGTATGCCTAGAACCATCTCCTCCTGCAGACACTGTATGCCTAGAACCATCTCCTCTGGCAGACACTGTATGCCTAGAACCATCTCCTCTGGCAGACACTGTATGCCTAGAACCATCTCCTCTGGCAGACACTGTATGCCTAGAACCTTCTCATCTAGCTGACACTGTATGCCTAGAACCATTTCCTCTGGCAGACATGGTATGCCTATAACCATCTCCTCTGGCAGACACTGTATGCCTAGAACCATCTCCTCCAGCAGACACTGTATGCCTAGAACCATCTCCTCCAGCAGACACGGTATGCCTAGAACCATCTCCTCCTGCAGACACTGTATGCCTAGAACCATCTCCTCTGGCAGACACTGTATGCCTAGAACCATCTCCTCTAGCTGACACTGTATGCCCAGAACCATCTCCTCTGGCAGACACTGTATGCCTAGAACCATCTCCTCTAGCTGACACTGTATGCCTAGAACCATCTCCTCTAGCTGACACTGTATTCCTAGAACCATCTCCTGTAGCTGACACTGAATGCCTAGAACCATCTCCTCCAACAGACACAGTATGCCTAGAACCATCTCCTCTGGCAGACACTGCATGCCTAGAACCATCTCCTCTGGAAGACACTCTATGCCTAGAACCATCTCCTCTGGCAGACACTGTATGGCTAGAACCATCTCTTCTGGCAGACACTGTATGCCTAGAACCATCTCCTCTAGCTGACACTGTATGCCTAGAACCATCTCCTGTAGCTGACACTGTATGCCTAGAACCATCTCCTCTAGCAGACACTGCATGTCTAGAACCATCTCCTCCAACAGACACAGTATGCCTAGAACCATATCTTCTAGCTGACACTGTATGCCTAGAACCATCTCCTCCAACAGACACAGTATGCCTAGAACCATCTCCTCTGGCAGACACTGTATGCCTAGAACCATCTCCTCCAACAGACACTGTATGCCTAGAACCATCTCCTCCAACACACACAGTATGCCTAGAACCATCTCCTCTGGCAGACACTGTATGCCTAGAACCATCTCCTCTGGGAGACACTGTATGCCTAGAACCATCTCCTCTGGCAGACACTGTATCCCTAGAGCCATCTCTTCTGGCAGACACTGTATGCCTAGAACCAACTCCTCTAGCTGACACTGTATGCCCAGAACCATCTCCTCTAGCTGACACTGTATGCCTAGAACCATCTCCTGTAGCTGACACTGTATGCCTAGAACCATCTCCTCTAGCAGACACTGCATGTCTAGAACCATCTCCTCCAACAGACACAGTATGCCTAGAACCATCTCTTCTAGCTGACACTGTATGCCTAGCACCATCTCCTCCAACAGACACAGTATGCCTAGAACCATCTCCTCTGGCAGACACTGTATGCCTAGAACCATCTTCTCTGGGAGACACTGTATGCCTAGAACCATCTCCTCTGGCAGACACTGTATGCCTCGAACCATCTTCTCTGGCAGACACTGTATGCATAGAACCATCTCCTCTGGCAGACACTGTATGCCTAGAACCATCTCCTCTAGCTGACACTGTATGCCTAGAACCATTTCCTCTGGCAGACATGGTATGCCTAGAACCATCTCCTCCAGCAGACACTGTATGCCTAGAACCATCTCCTCCTGCAGACACTGTATGCCTAGAACCATCTCCTTCAGCAGACACTGTATGCCTAGAACCATCTCCTCCTGCAGACACTGTATGCCTAGAACCATCTCCTCTGGCAGACACTGTATGCCTAGAACCATCTCCTCTGGCAGACACTGTATGCCTAGAACCATCTCCTCTAGCTGACACTGTATGCCTAGAACCATTTCCTCTGGCAGACATGGTATGCCTATAACCATCTCCTCTGGCAGACACTGTATGCCTAGAACCATCTCCTCTGGCAGACACTGTATGCCTAGAACCATCTCTTCTGGCAGACACTGTATGCCTAGAACCATCTCCTCTAGCTGACACTGTATGCCCAGAACCATCTCCTCTGGCAGACACTGTATGCCTAGAACCATCTCCTCTAGCTGACACTGTATGCCCAGAACCATCTCCTCTAGCTGACACTGTATTCCTAGAACCATCTCCTGTAGCTGACACTGAATGCCTAGAACCATCTCCTCCGACAGACACAGTATGCCTAGAACCATCTCCTCTGGCAGACACTGCATGCCTAGAACCATCTCCTCTGGGAGACACTGTATGCCTAGAACCATCTCCTCTGGCAGACACTGTATGCCTAGAACCATCTCTTCTGGCAGACACTGTATACCTAGAACCATCTCCTCTAGCTGACACTGTATGTCTAGAACCATCTCCTGTAGCTGACACTGTATGCCTAGAACCATCTCCTCTAGCAGACACTGCATGTTTAGAACCATATCCTCCAACAGACACAGTATGCCTAGAACCATCTCTTCTAGCTGACACTGTATGCCTAGAACCATCTCCTCCAACACACACAGTATGCCTAGAACCATCTTCTCTGGCAGACACTGTATGCCTAGAACCATCTCCTCTGGGAGACACTGTATGCCTAGAACCATCTCCTCTGGCAGACACTGTATGCCTGGAACCATCTCCCCTGGGAGACACTGTATGCCTAGAACCATCTCCTCTGGCAGACACTGTATGCCTAGAGACATCTCTTCTGGCAGACACTGTATGCCTAGAACCAACTCCTCTAGCTGACACTGTATGCCCAGAACCATCTCCTCTAGCTGACACTGTATGCCTAGAACCATCTCCTGTAGCTGACACTGTATGCCTAGAACCATCTCCTCTAGCAGACACTGCATGTCTAGAACCATCTCCTCCAACAGACACAGTATGCCTAGAACCATCTCTTCTAGCTGACACTGTATGCCTAGAACCATCTCCTCCAACAGACACAGTATGCCTAGAACCATCTCCTCTGGCAGACACTGTATGCCTAGAACCATCTCCTCTGGCAGACACTGTATGCCTAGAACCATCTTCTCTGGGAGACACTGTATGCCTAGAACCATCTCCTCTGGCAGACACTGTATGCCTCGAACCATCTTCTCTGGCAGACACTGTATGCCTAGAACCATCTCCTCTTGCAGACACTGTATGCCTAGAACCATCTCCTCTAGCTGACACTGTATGCCTAGAACCATTTCCTCTGGCAGACATGGTATGCCTAGAACCATCTCCTCCAGCAGACACTGTATGCCTAGAACCATCTCCTCCTGCAGACACTGTATGCCTAGAACCATCTCCTCCAGCAGACACTGTATGCCTAGAACCATCTCCTCCTGCAGACACTGTATGCCTAGAACCATCTCCTCTGGCAGACACTGTATGCCTAGAACCATCTCCTCTGGCAGACACTGTATGCCTAGAACCATCTCCTCTGGCAGACACTGTATGCCTAGAACCATCTCCTCTAGCTGACACTGTATGCCTAGAACCATTTCCTCTGGCAGACATGGTATGCCTAGAACCATCTCCTCCAGCAGACACTGTATGCCTAGAACCATCTCCTCTAGCACACTGCATGCCTAGAACCATCTCATCTAGCACACTGCATGCCTAGAACCATCTCCTCTAGCTGACACTCCATGCCTAGAACCATCTCATCTATCAGACACTGCATGCCTAGAACCATCTCCTCTAGCTGACACTGTATGTGTAGAACCATCTCTTCTAGCAGACACTGCATGTCTAGAACTATCTCCTCCAACAGACACAGTATGCATAGAACAATCTCTTCTAGCTGACACTGTATGCCTAGAAACATCTCCTCCAACAGACACTGTATGCCTAGAACCATCTCCTCTGGCAGACACTGTATGCCTAGAACCATCTCCTCTGGGAGACACTATATGCCTAGAGCCATCTCCTCTGGCAGAAACTGCCTAGAACCATCGCCTCTAGCAGACACTGCATGTCTAGAACCCTCTCCTCCAACAGACACAGTATGCCTAGAACCATCTCCTCTGGCAGACACTGTATGCCTAGAACCATCTCCTCTGGGAGACACTGTATGCCTAGAACCATCTCCTCTGGCAGACACTGTATGCCTAGAACCATCTCCTCTAGCTGACACTGTATGCCTAGAAACATATCCTCTGGCTGACACAGTATGCCTAGAACCATCTCCTCTGGCAGACAGGGTATGCCTAGAACCATCTCCTCCAGCAGACACTGTATGCCTAGAACCATCTCCTCTAGCACACAGCAGAGACGACGCGGGACCCGGCCGGCTGGAAAGTCAATCTGGCAAAGCACCTGGTACAGCTTGGCCACCGAGAGACTCCCACTCCTTCCCAGGATCAAGCCCTCAGTGATGACAATACTCCTGGAGATCTGGACGTGGATGACGGTGCTGGTCCATCTGGTCAGCCTGGCAGACGACAGCAGTGAGTCTCGCTGTGCCAATACCAACAACTCCCATCCCAGCTGCAACACCTCAGCGAACATCTATCCCCAACAACTTGTGTACTTAGCACAGTTACATCCAGTCCTGGATCCTGAGATGACAATCACCAGCCTAGCTAGAGAGAAACCAGGACCCAGTGGGAGAGAGCAGCCTGGGCCAAGGGCAAAGGCTCTTGGGGGTAGTGATCATGAGAAGGGCACTGTGGGCCAACTCATTGAGGCTGCTGGGGCCACTCACACCCAGGCCACCAAAAACCAAGTCTTGGGAACCTATCAAGATTCCCAACGCATGATGGCCCCAGTACTAACTGAAATCTGAGAGATAAAGCAGGTCCAGAGAGACACACATCATGAGATGTTGATTGACAGCCACATCGTAACTGACTCAGCGCATCACATCTTGATGGAGGACTTTGGGCAGATCTTCCCCTCGTCTCGATGTCCTATCTTCCTCCTACCCCTTTTCACTATCCCCTTACCCTTCCTTGCGCAATTCACCTAGCCCCCTATGTTCTTTAAATGCTTTTCTTGACACTTATGAATTTTAAACTGATGTAAATTGCAACATTATTGTTCCTCATCTAAAGCGCTCTGTTTCCTTCGGGTCTAGCCAGCGCTATATAATAACTCATTAATTTAAATGTGTTCCCATTTAGTACTCTCTCTCTCTTTGTCCACTTCCCAAGCTCCTATCCCCTGTCCCCTGGATCTCTCACCTTGCCTGCTAGTCTGCCTAGCCCCCTGTCCTTTGTGCCCTTTGACTAAGCACTCCTTCTCCCCTTGTTGGGGAAAGATCCAATATTTGTACTCTGGAGTCCCAGCAAACCTGGTGAGAGAGTCCACTGTGCCAAGGGAGCCACTCACAGCTGAGGTATGGTATGGCACCCCTTGCCAAAGCACTCCCTCTCCCCTTTTTAGGGAAGGATCCAGTATGTAGGCCTTGGAGTCTTCTGAGAGAGTCAACTGCGTAAAGGGAGCCTCCCGCAACAGAGATAGAGAATTGATACCACTTCCCCTGGGATCACAGCTTACTGGACTTTGGACTTTGTTTTGACTCGTCTACCGGTTTGTGTCCCCGTCGCCCTTCCCCTCCTCTTTCCATGCTGTGTCCGTCACCCTCCTCTTCTCTTTCCCCTCTCATTCCCCCTCCCCTGAATCTTTCCCCTTGCCTGCTTTTCCCCTTACCTATCTGTGCTTATAATGTTATCTCGTCCTTATAAGTAACTATGTTGCCATGCTCTAATAACTGTAACCTTTGTAACGTTGTAACCTGTAACTATGATATTATGCTCATGTAACGCGCTCTGATACCTACGGGTCTAGCCAGCGCTATATAAAACCTTTAAAATAAAATAAATAAATTTAAGTGAAGAACCTAGAAAAGCTATCTATATTGTTTTGGTTAGTCCAACGTCTGTGCTCCACTGTAAAGTTCATACCCTGTAGGGAGATGGGCCACCTTAACAGTTTGGGGGTTTCCCCTCTCATCTGCCTGCAGAAGCTATCTGAGAGGCCTGTGGTCCATTTGAACAAGGAAGTGAGTCCCAAACAGATAGGGTGTCAGCATCTTTAGTGATCAAACCCCAGCAAAGTCTACCTTCTCTATGGCACTCCATTTCTGCTCTCTGGGGAATAGTCACCTGCTAAGAAAGGCAACTGGATGATCCTAACCCTCATCATTTTGCTCTGATAACACTGCCCCAATTCCGTGTTCTGAAGCATTTGTTTGGCACACAAACTTCTTGATAAAATTAAGTACCTTGAGTTCAGGTGCTGAATACAGCATCGCCTTCAAGATGTCAAAGGTCACTCCTCAGTCCATATGACCTTCTTTGACTGCTTCTTTGAAGTCAGCTCTGTCAGGGTGGTACAATGGTGCCATACACCTGGACAAAACTACTTTAAAAACCTGTCAGACCTAGGAAAGCTCTGACCTGAGTCTGGGTTTTAGGAGGTTTCCAAACCTTGACTGTGTGGTTCATGGGCTGGAGAAGCTGCAAATATTGACCTTATGGCCTGGGTACAGTACAGTACTTTGGCCTATCTGGAACTTACTGGCCTTGATAGTCCTGTCTGTTGCAGGGTCTGAAGCACTTCCTTCAGGTGGGCAATGTCTCTCCAGCCCGGACAGTATCCTGTTCCTCAGTCTCTGGAAGGTGGCAGGGTCACTCTGCAATCCAAAGGGCTTTACCGTAAATGGGTAGGAGCCTTCAGAAGTAGGGAAAGCTGATATTTCCTTAGCTCCCTCCATGACAGCAACCTGCCAGTACCCGGAAGTCAAATCAAATGTGCTGTGATACTTGACAATCCCCAACCTGTCATTGCCCTAATCACCTCTAGGAATGGGTTCAGCATTATTCTTAGCGATGGCATTTAGCCCTCTGTTGTCCAGCAGATCCTGAGTTCTGCGGTCCTCCCTTTCAGGTTTGCCTTGTCCACCAGCACCACTGGGCTGGTCCAGGAATGGCGAGAGGGCTCAATCACCCCCAAGGACAACATTTTGGAAACTTCTTCCTTAATACCTGCCCTTACTTTGTTTCACAGCCTATATGTTTTGTTTTTGACGGATAAGCTGTCACAAGTGTCAGTGTCATGAACACATCACTGGGTCGTCCAGGTGTCAGGGAGAACAATCCAGCTCTCTGTCCAAACAATTGTTGACAGTCTCTCTGCTGCTGGTCGGTCAGGACAGAGGAGAGCACTACTCCCCCCACTGAATCATCCTTGGTATTGTGGGATAGGAGGTGTGGGAGAGGCACACTTGCTACGTCCTCCTCTTCATCATTGACTATGAGCATAGTCACATCTGCCCTGTGGAAGGGGGGCTTCAGATGCTTGACATGGATAACCGTGTGGGCGTGTCTGAGGTTACCAAGGTCCACCAGGTAAGTTATCTCTTCCATCTTCTACAGTAATTCACAGGCTCCACAACAAATACGTCCTAAACTGGCTGATATTCTACCAAAGTTTCTTTTTGGTCATGCAAGTGCTTAATAAGCTCCTGGCTGGCCTCAATGTTTTTATTGGCCCTCTTCATATACTAAGCTATACGGGAACGCAGGCCCAGCACATAGTCCACAGTTTCCTGTCTGGGTTCCTTGAGAGGTTTCTCCCACCCTTCTTGGTCAAGACTTAAGTGACCTCTGTCAAGATGCTCATACAAAAGCGCAAAGGGGCTGAAGCCCACTTCCTTTTGTGGTACATCCCTGTAGGTAAAAAAGAGGCATGGGAGTTCCCACTTCCTATGGAGTTTCTGAGACAACCCCAATAATCATTTAGGGTTTTGTTGTCGCTCCTCAAGCCCTTTGTATTTGGTGGTGATGAACTTGTAAATCACCCCACACTCATCCAGTTCAGGTTCGTTATCCTATCTGAGATTATCTCTTTGGGGATCCCTACACTGTTAAATATACCAAGCAGGACCCTAGCTACTGTGCCCTGTCACCATTCTAAGAGGTATGGCTTCAGAGTACCTAGTGATATGGCCCACCACCACCAAGATGTACCTGTTCCCTGAAGCTATTTTAAATGATATTCACAATCATTGTCAAGGTGTACCACAAAAGTCACTCAAAAAACCCAGGCTCGAGATGAAGAACCCGTCATGTATGGAACAAGGTGTGGGCCACTGGGAGTTGTATCGTTTGTACTTGATGTGAGGGCTGTGCAGTGCTGTAGTGGAGGCTCTGCATCATGCTTCATCTGGTGCGCCTTTCAGGAGCTGGGCGGTGCTGCCATGTGAGGCTCTGTGTTGCTCTACGATGGATCCGGTGAAGCGACCAATCTGGAGCTGCCTGGTCATGAGTTGCGAGACTCGGCATTGTCATGTGCTGTGCTGCATTGGATGCAGTGAAGCTTTCAGTTGAGCAGGGAGAAGTACACTATGACTCCTGCCAGGGGTCCAGGACCTTGATGACAGCACATGAGGTGTGAGTTCACTCGCACAGATGCCAGCAGAAGCAACAAAGTCTGGTTCATTTGGGTCAGGTCAGCTGGAAAGTAGAAGAGACCCTTACAGCCACTTCTGGAATCCTGAGTTCAAGGCAAGCTGGTCCAATCTTCCTTCTTCTGGCAGCAGGGAAGTCTTTCTTTTGAATCTTCTAAGGTCCAGGAGTGTTCTGGTTTCACAGTTTTGAGAGTGCCAGTGTTATACCCAGTGGGAGCCTGTGGGCAGGGAACACCTCTTTGTCTTACCCTAAAACTAGTTCTGGTCAGTCCCTCCATATCCCCTTGGTTTGGCTAAAGTCTGTCTTGTGAAACAAATGTCAGGTAGCCCAGGTGTTGGCTGCATTTACCAGTGACAGGGTAGGCATCTTCTGAAGTCACAAAGGTGCTAGGTAGCCCCCAGGCTACCTATGAAGCTTAGGAAGACGCTGAGTACAAACCCCCAGGCTAACCTGGCTAACCTGCTCAGGAGAGGAGCACTCTTCCCCACACCCAAGTCTTGCATCCATTGTCTGGAAGAAATACACATCAAACCGCAGGAGAGCTATTAACAGTCATGTGTCCCTGGACACAGGCAGAAAGGTGCATTTTGTTTGGGCAAGTAAATGCCAACTTTCTGAAGGTTTCATTATGAAGACAGTAATTTAAAATCAGACTTTACCATTAAAGAACATTTGTATTACAATTAAAATGAGTGGAAGAAGTAGAAGTAGTTTTCTGGCTGCTCCCATACTGAATTTATCACTTACCAAAATTAATGAGGTAAATCAGTGTTCATCTAAGGGAGTCCAGCCTTTCCACTGTAGAAAATGTTTTTCTGGGTTTTTCGGGTTTTTCACTGCCAGGACATGTAAAACGTAGGGGGGCATTTCCTACTTTTTAAATATCATGCACCCTGCCTTATGTGTTTTTAGAGCCTGCCATATGGGTGATTTATAAGTATTAAAAAGAAACATTTAGGCCTGGCAAATGGTTTATTTTGCCTGGTTAAAATAGCAGTTTGTACACACAGGCTGCAAAGGCAAGCCTGAGACATGTTTTAAAGTGCTACCCTAGAAGGTGGAACAATGCGTGTTGCAGCCTGCTAGTAAGATTCCATTTATTGCCCCTGGGTGTTTATGTAGTACCATCTACCTGTGACTTACAGGTATTTTAAGTCTATACCAATTTTACCATGCTTGGCAGGAAGATCATAAACACTTTGCTTCTGGTTACCAGGTATAAAAAGTGCAGAGTTCTAATGGCAACAGAAACAGGTTTAGCAAAATAGCAAAATGAAGTCAAAAATCTAAGATGATCGTCTAGCAAGACCAAATTCCCGTCACTGAGTCTCCCTTTTTCTGTCCTGGTTTGTGACAGCCCAGGCGCACCACAGCCTTCATTGTGTAAAATGATGTATTTCCCTTGTACCCTCTTCACTTGGGTTTAGAAAAGGTACAGGACTCTCCCTACTGAGTAGACTTTTGGGGGCCTTGTGAGAATTATGTATTTTTATCATTGTTACACACAGGACTTTCCCCACTGAGTAGACTTTTGGGGGCCTTGTGAGAATGATGTATTTTTATCATTGTTGCACCCCTCTTTTCTCTGAGGGGAATACTGAATCCCATTTTTGGGTTCACTCACCTGGGACATTTTAGACACTCTAGTGCGCCCGCACACATTAGCTGCCTTACCAAGCTGCCTGGGTTAGGCAACTTTGAATCCACTAGATGATAGTGTACCTCTGAGTGACAATTACTCAAAATGTGCTTCTTCATGATCAGATTATTTATATTTTAGAGGTGGGGCCAGGAAAATAAGCAGCCCCTCTTCCATGGTCATTCAAAACCTGTTTTGGGGGCAGTTCCTCTATGGGGCCTGGCTGGCTACAGGGACAAAAGAGGAGGCAGGCCCAGGAATAGGTCCCTGGCTGGCTAGGGGGCCAAAGAAGAAGGCAAGTCCATGGGTTAGCTACATCCATCTGTGACAGGGTTGGCCTCTTTGAGCTTATTAAGTTCCTGGTCACTGCTTAGATGGTCATACTGCCAGAGGAACAGAACAATTACAACAACGTCTAATGGCTTTAGACAGGTAAAAGGTTACTTTTAATAAACTACCTTTTGTAAAAATGGTGAGTACAAGTCCAACTGCGCTAATGATGAATTGGGCTTAAGATAAATACTTTACTTTAAAAAGTCAAAGAATTAACTTTGTAGCTGGTTCCTAGGTGGAAATACCATCAGTAAATTGTAATATTCTACCCCAATGCTTTCCTATGGAACAGCTAATGCTGCTACTGTGAAAATAACTCTTGAAGCCTCATAACTGTAATGACATGTTTTACATTCAACTTTTAAAATGTCCCACTTTTAAATACCATGCCCTTTTGGGCATTAAAGTCTACCTAGGGGTCACTTATTGATATTTAAAAGGAGGGTTTACATCTGTCAAAAAGGCTTGTTGGATAGGTCAAATTTGCAGTTTTAAAACTGCACAGACAGGCTATAGCATTAGGCCTGGAGGCTTGGTTTACTCATGCTGAAATTTGTATTGAGTCACGGGGAGCCAGCTAAGGTTCCACTAAGCTGCACAGCCAAAAACTCTGTATGAATCCAATGAGTTAAATTCCAATCATTGTTTTAAACTATTATCCTTCTTTTTATCATTTCTTTTTTCATCTTCCTTACTTGACTCTTGTTAAATTCATTTTATCCATATCACTTATTTAACGTTGATATTCACACAAAGGCTCAGGAACAAGAAAGGTTTCCACATGTCATGATTTTATTTCATCAACCAAATTCTGATATGGCTCATCACTGTGTCTTCCAGAGTTTCTGATGGACCAAGCATTAGAAACTTTGGAAGACACAGTGATCAGCCATATCAGATAGAAGCTGCTACGGGACGACTATGACAAGGAAGTGAAAGAGGCAAAGGAAAAGCAGAAACCCAGGCATACTCCAGGGCCGTCTCGACCCAAGAAAACGGACCAGCCTGTCTACCATCCACGCCAGGGAGATGCCCTTGACGAAGGGAATTCTGTTCCCGAAATGCATTGGGTTGATGAAATAAAATCATGACATGTGGAAACCTTTCTTGTTCCTGAGCCTTTGTGTGAATATCAACGTTAAATAAGTGATATGGATAAAATGAATTGAACATGAGTCATGTAAGGAAGATGAAAAAAGAAATGATAAAAAGAAGGATAATAGTTTAAAACAGTGATTGGCGTTTAACTCATTGGATTCATACAGAGATTTTGGCTCTGCAGCTTAGTGGAACCTTAGCTGGCTCCCCCGTGACTTGGTATAAATTGCAGCGCAATGAGACGTAGCGCGGATAAGCCTGCACGCAGATACAGTGATGAATTTGTGTAAACATGGATGAAATGGCATAACTAAGGATTGCATCTCTCACCCCCTGTATTCACGAAATTAGAATCAAGGCATATACTTTGTGTTGATATGTTACACAAGGCAGCACTAGCTCATCTTTACACAGTAGCGCAATAATGCTAAAAGAAATGTATTACTACAAATGTAGCAAATTAGATCATTGGCGTGCTTTTTTAAATAAATACGACAAAGTACAATTGTTTTTACCTTTCATGCAATGTAGCACTGATAGCTTTCTCACAGAGCTGTAAAATTTTTTGTAAATAAGTGCCTCAATGTGATCTTGTTGCCATTGTGGTGATGAACAAGTACCTGGTAAAAGGCTCTTGTTTTCATTTTTTCAAATTTTTGATATATAATGTTACCTATAGTACAAAACTAATTAAACTTAAATAAAAAAAATCCTTAACAATGTGACTACTTTAGGCCAAAGAAGGAACAAAGGGGACGATGTCCTAACTTTATCTTGCTCTTTAAAAAAAAAGCCATCATTACAAGTTGCCGGAATAGGGTGGGGTATTTACCACTCATGGTAAATACCATTACCCCAGAGTGAGATATTTACCACATTTGGAAAATACTTCCTAATCCCATTTTACAAAATGAAAATGAGGCATTACATGTTGAACTTGTTTTTAATACATCTAATCCCAGGTTTTGATGTTTTTCTAGGCCATTTCCCCAGCACATTTCGGCAGGTTTGACTCACTAGAATTTATATCGGAAAAACTGTGAGGATGTATTAGTTATCACACAATTTATAATTCTGATCCTTGGAGGGATCGTAATTTAGCTGTTAACACGTAATGAGAACCTACAAGTGTTTCCTTTAACCAGTGCTAGTGCGGAAAGTTGTAATTTAATCACTTTAACCCATAACTTACAATAGGGGTCTTCAATTGTACACCAACATCTTTTTCCCTGAAATGGATGTTTGTCACCGTTTTAGAATGAAATATCAATTAAATTCCTTTCAATAGACATCTTCAATTTAGTCATTTAGTTCAGTCAACAATGAGAGTTTTGGGTCAGTTCAACAACCTTTATTTACTGATAAGAGCTTAGTATATTGTTTTGGTCTCTTTATTAAAGTTTGTAAATCAGATAAATCATTTTACAGAAATGGCAAGAAAATCATGGTTAGAGTCAATCAAGAAACTTGCAGCATGTTCCCTAAAGGAATTTAAGTCCTGATTGTACTCTAATCGGATCCTAACCTACCAGAACCCATAAAGAGTCCTTTTGTAAAAGACCAAGATTTAAAGGAGCATTGAAAATGAATCAGATTGAAGTAGAACTCCTCATGAAGAGAAGTTCTAGAAACTCGTTTGAATCTCTTCTCTCAAACAAGCAAACAGTCGTAGTAACAACTGTTCAAAGTTAAGCAAAGAAATAGTCACAGTAGTAGCCATAACCATTAGAGAAAAATACACACCCACAAAGTAGTAGGCAACAACAATCACAGTCAGTAATAGCTTACAGTGAATAGGGCAAAAAGTGCTAAGGGAAACAGGGATGGTCGCAGAAAAATTGCCTCGACCAGTCTGGGCAGCACTCTCTCATTCTAACTAGAAGCACGTATATTATAAACACATTTCAAAAACAGATGTAACAATACATGCTGGTGTTAGGTCATCTTAAGCCAATGAGGAAGGATTGCTGATGGTCTGCTGCTTCTTCTTGCATTCCCACAGTAAACGTTCAAAGTTGGCAGGGTGCTATCTACCAGTGTAACTTAGTTGTAAACATTCATGTGTGCTAGCTTCACTCTGAGTTCCCACGAGAACCCTGCAGTCTAAACTATTAGATATTCAGTATTCCACTGCGTAACAACAAACTATTCTAAAGCAGAAATGTTCTAGTTGTAACCTACGAGATTAAGTCATGAGATTCATATCTTCATGTAATCATTATTGTTTAATACACAAGTCACTATTCAGCATTGTGACAGCTGGAAACTAACTAAACATGATGAGAACATACAGCTTACAAAAAGAAGAAATACATTGCAGAGTCAGCACATTCTACACAGATAACATGTTTAACAAGTCAAGTGGGAATCATTTAGCAAATAATATTGCATAGTTCAGCATTTCCTAAAAGCCTTTATTTATTAAAGAAGAAATTTAACTGAAAGAAAGAAAGATGAAAGGTAAATGAGGCATAGTCTGACCTAGTAGTGTAAGTATGATAAAAAGGAGTGCTTACTACACAGAAAATCATGCTACGCGGTAATTTGCATGTTTAAGAAAAGGCACATTTTCCTACCTTCCATTCTTTTTTTAATAATTTTCTGGGTAATGTCTAGTGTAAATGATGGCACTTATTTTAAGCTAAATTGTCCTGCTTTATCACCAGGAGCTCACCTTCTGGGTGAAAACACAATCTTAAATTCTCTGCCCACAGACCTACCCTCATGTGACTTCAAGTATCTCAATATACACAATGTGGGTTGCACAAGAAACATTGGATATTAGAAAATTTGAATCTTGAGAGTTGTATTGAAGACAACGGAGCAGCTTCAGGCTTAAAATGGCCGGTATCACGCCAAAAAACCAACATTCCAATGTTTGTCTCTCTGTTTCTCCCTTTTTAGTTTAGAAAATTCGACCCTCAGTGGTTGATCTTCTGATAGCCCTTGTGCTTTCAGCTACACTGGTCATTAAAGGCCCTTTCCCTCATTATTGGCCTCAAATTCAGGGCCTTTAACAGCCATTATAGTCCTTGGCACTGGGCTATAAGGCTATAAAAATCAGGTTTGCATAAGGTAATTATTAATGACATAGAAAAATAATATTTAAAAATTAGTTCCTACTATAAATGTAATCCTGTGTTTAAAAAACAAGAACTTCCAATAGACATATGGAAAAGGAGAAATATATTTAGAAAAAAAGTTACCAGTGGAATTATGATGTATTGGTATTCCAATATAGTGGCATACATCCAGACCTAGAACGGAAAAAGCACTCTCTCCAGGGGAGACGTTTGATTTCACACGCTGCAATCCCTCTTTTCTGACACTTCTTTGAAATGGTTAGCCCAGACAAGTGACTTTAGCTGAAAAATCCCTAAGTGCACAGAGAAAATGCAGTAGTAAAGTGTCAACTTTGGTGCAAACTTGTGTATCAGCGTGATATCACATTTGATTGACAGAATTTTGAAATGCAAAATCACACTTGATGCAACATTATAAGTGTAGTGTTTTAGAACACAGTCAGGTACAATGTCACGTTTAGGTGCAAAATCACTAATAGGTGTAAATTCACTACTGTTGCAGTATCAATAGGAGAATGGAAGGAGGCTGCTTCAAGCAAAAATAAAAATGTCAGTGACATATCAACCAGCACATGCACTTTCTGGAATATAACGAGAACTAAACACACCCATGTGTTGATATGGGTGAATAAGCGTACTCGAGCACTGCAGCCTTGCCAAATGAAACAGCTGATGCCTCATTCTTGACTAATTAAGGGAGAGTGTAGTGTAATCTGCAAGGGTGCGATTTGTTTCCTGAAGGAGAACTGGTTTGTCAATGGGCAGATGTCAATACAGAATGTTTTTCTCACAATCTGGGTTCTTGGCTGCATCCTGGAATGAGCATGTAAATGAGATTTTTGTTGGGTAGGTATTTTATACCTATTTGGTGTCCCTATCTGCACCTTTCAATTAGACAGTACTCAATTGTTGTTGTTTTTTTAAATGGTATCGGCCAAGGCCAAGATTTGCATAGGAGTCATGCAACACAGCACAGATAGTACAGTTTGCTCAGCTGCGTTTCATGAAAGGGAGAGAGCAGAACACCACCATGTGGCACTGTTCTGCTCTCTCTCTCCCTGCGTTGGCACATTTAGCTGCCATGCGTCAAAACAGACAACCTTGCGCCATAGTGCCACAGTTTCCCTTCCAGTACAAAAACTGCTTCAAGGTGCTTCCCAACTTCAAATGTGTGCTGTGCAATGCAGAAAGCATGCAAAGGGGGAAAAATGATGAGACAAGAAAACATTTCTCCTCGTGCCTTCCTTGAGTAGGGGCAGGACTTTTGTGCAAATTCCTGTCTACAGTTCTTTGTAGATAGGAATTTGCATCAAAACCCATGGGCGGTTACATGGTAATACCTAGTTATTGCCATGGAACGGCCCAAGTGTGCAGAGTAATGCACAGTAATTGCACAGCTTTGCGTTACTTTGAGTTACAATCCACCCAACACTAAAAAATGAATGCAAACTCACTGCGAAGTGTTTGTAGATCTGGGCCCAAGAGATTTTCTTAGGAGTGTTCTACCAAATGCCAAGGCTAACAAATAGCGAAACTGCCTTTCCACGTCATGCTCTTTCTTTTGTCACACTACGCTTCCTATCACTTTATCACTCTCTTGTTTCTTTTTCATCTTGCTTTCATCCTTTGCCACTGAGTGTCTGTGTATCTCTTTCTCCTTCTTTCAAATTTTTCTGCTTTTCTCTCTCTTGTTCTGGGTCGACGTCTGATGCTGAAAAGTAAGTGCTGATACCCAAAAAAAGAGTGCAGGTGCCCACCACCTACAACCACTGGCACAAATTAAGCAGTACAGCTAGGTACTGCCAGGCAGTTACAAAGGCGGTATCAGGTGATAATACAGATAATGATGATTTATGGTTCCACTAGTGGCATGGTTCTGAGTTGCAAGTCCATCCATGTTAGCTCCTTAAAATTGTACATAACCTAATACTCAGGATACTAATGGTACACACAGAATAGTATGTTCGTCCATTTTTCGTGGGATTAAGTGAAAGAACATGCTGCATTATTATCTTTTACCATCTTTGAGGAACATAGAAAAGGTCTTCCAAAGAATGCAGTTCTCAATTGCCGAAAGAACCTCAAAATCTCACCGGTATGTCTTGCTCACTGGGATTAACGGCTTGGTGAGTGTGGTTACCAAGGCAAAAACAAGGACACAGTGGAAGTGACGTCACAAATTCTACTATCACCGCCATATTGCAGGAAGTGATATCACACAATAGTTTAACAGCTAGGGAATGTTTACAGCACAATTCTGAGCTATATTTCAAGGCTTCAGAATTTCAACTCAATAGCTGCACACATATTAACTTTTAAAGTACCATTATTTTGATTAGTTGACTTGTGGGGCTGTGCAAAGCAGTACTCTGTGGCTGTAATGAGGGGCATCAATCGCTGCCCTCGGCTCCTGCTAAATGGAGCATGCAAAGGATGCAATGATGTGATGAGTGAATGTGAAGAATACAATGATTCTGTACAAAATGTCGGCTCCATAAAGCAAGAGACCACGGGATTTCTATCCTTGAAACTCCCCTGACTGGTGTTAAACTGATTTTGTGGGGCATTGTTACTGCAGGAAAAGATATAAAAAAAAGGAGAGCGAAATCTTAACTGGGCAATGTTCCATAGAAATAAGGGCATTGCAAAGCCCCTCGGGTATAGATTCCAATTATTTTGAAGTGGTCTGATTAAAGGCTTGGCTGCCTATAACAATATTACATTTAAACGTTATTTCTCTGGAAAGCAAAGGGAACAACTTGTTCTAACTGCTCCTGTGTTTCAGTTTCCACAGCAGAGTGCAAACAGCAAGAATAACCCTATTTTCTTTGATCACCTCATGCTTGCATGGCAATCAATTACAGATTTCCTCCTCTGTAACGAACTACCTATCTTTTTGATAAAATAACATGAGCATTTTTTGCACAAAAAAGAGGAAAGTCAGAAAACCCTAAGTAAAAGGGAAATTGACCCTTTCAGTGCTTACCATCCTTCAGGTTCATAATGTTAATTATGATTTTAAGAAATGTTAATCTATACAGCCATGAACATCATTAGGCAACTGAATGAGCTTTAACTATCTCCCTTAACTTTGATGTTACTTGTGTTAGGGATGGTGTCAACGGGTGCCAGTAGCTTTTCTCTTCTGTATACTCTAACAGAGAACATTTTGACCCATATTTATGCATGGACGCTCGTGCGACACTGTAAAAAAAGTCAGCGTTGCACACATAAATGTAACAATGGTAAATAAACACCAGGGGGCAGGTTGATTACCATATTGAGTCGAGGCTGTGCCATTTTTTTGGTGCAGCTACAACGCAAAATGTTAGCAGAGATTTACAAAGCCACGCAAGGGACAATTTGCGAAGCTTTGCATGGCTTTGTACAAAAAAAGGCAAACAAGCCAGTGTATGACGCTGCCTTCCATTACTTTGAGTCAGCGAGGCGTTATTTGGGAAGAGCTTGGGCGTTCCCATGCATCCACCGATGGATTTTGATACAATCCCAGATCTACTAAGCTCAGTAAACCAGGGATTGCACCAAAATGGTGCGCCTCTTAGATCAAGGCGTAGCAAGAAATATCTTTATTTCTCCTTGTTATTTCGTCATTAAGGTTTGTTTTTATGGGTTTAAAAATACTTTATTTATGTAACAATAGAAACATAAAGAGCACACAAGTGGAAAATGCATAAATGGATTACAATGAAAAAGAGAGTCAATTAAACAACAAAAGCCTTTTACATTTTACAAGGGGAAATAGAGAGGTGGATTATATGAGAGAAACATTACTTGTAAAAATAATATAATAAAAAGAAACTGTCCTCACAAATTGTACAACAATATATTTAACCTAGAGATATTATGATAACTAATGCAAGTAAAAACAAAGGACAATAATAACCTGTAAAAATAAAAAGAACAGAGAGATAAAATGCATGGTGGTTGGAAGTAGAGCATTGAGACATATAAGTAGTATCCAATTGAAGATGGGAACATTTGCAATCCCACCAAATCTTATATAATAATTTAGATTAACATTTGCAGTTAAAAGCAATTTGTTGAAAGGCAATTGATAAGAAAACATCAAGTAATTTACATTTAGGAAACATTAGGGAAAATGGATTAGTTAAAGTTCATAAAAGGAGGTGGGGAATGCTAAAAGAATGTTGTACTTTAAATATTCATGGAAGTTGAGACCAGACTTATAAGAGTAGGACGCCAGAGTAGCATATGCATATTATCACTTTTAGGACAGTCACAAGAGCAGCACTATGAAAAGAGATTCGAAGAAAATTGTGAACAATGTAGGGGAGTAAAATAAAATCTGGGATAAATAAAAAAATAGGGTTTGAGTTAGGCTAGCTTTTCTAGAGATTTTGTAAATATGTGACCAAACTTTATTCCAAAAAGCAATATGCTGGGTAGCCCCAATATCATTTTCACAAAGAAGTTCCGCTTTGGACTTGGTTCAAATACGAAGTGATGGTTAAATACATTTATAAATAATGGATGTCTTTGGATAGGTAGTAAGAAGAGTAGTGAAGTTAGAAGTATATGATATGGAAAGTAGAGTATCTTGTGAAGGAAAAAGAACATCTAAAACAGAAATTTATGAGTAATGAAAAAAGGATTTGAAACATTTGAGGACAACAACATTATTGTTTAAATTGAGGAAAGGAGATAGCAGCATAATTTTCAAGTAGCTGTGCAATCCACATAATTCCTTTATTCCTCCAAGAGCTCCAGCAAATAGATATGTTATGGATTTTAACAAATGTATTATGCCATATAGACGTTAAGAAAAATAGATCGCTATATTGTAGCAGAAGTGTAAGTTATATTATCAAAGACTAAGGGAGTCATTGGTATAGCGGGCTGATCACCACCACCCGTATGGCGGTGGCGATCCGCCCGCTAAAAACCTCCTCCCGCTTAAAATTTGCCCCGCCACATTACCATGGCGGTAGGGACCCCGGCGGACGGAAAGACCGTCTGCCGGTTTTCCACCCGGTCGCAGAGTGGACCGGGGGCGGAAAAGCTGCTAACCTGGTGGCGGTGTCTGGGAGACACCTCCATCCCTATTAGCATGTAAGCGGGGACATGCCGCCACGGAAAGGTAGGCGGTTTTCACAAATGGGGGCCCGTAGCGGGCCCCCAGGGATTCCGGGGGGTGCACATAGGGGGTCCTATGGTACCCCCCCTGCATTTCGAAGTACAACGTGGCAGGCACCACGCGGTGCCTGTCACGTTTTGCATTGAAACGCACAACTTGCTTTTGTGGCATTGCGGCGGGCGGTGCTTTTAGCACCGCCCGCCGCAATGTTACAAATGCGGGATGCGCCCACCAGTGTGGCGGGAGCATCCTAATGGGATGTGCGCGACCGCCGCACCCTCAGCGGGCAGTCCCGTTTAGCGGGGGTATGGCAGGCGGACAAAGTCCGCGCGCCATACTAATGACCCCCTAAGTGTGCTTGAAAAGAGAAAAGTAATAATAGAGAAAGAGATACCCTCCTTGGGGGAAAACGGATGGTGGAGAGCTTTCTCGATATCAAACCATAAAGGAGAGAAAGTGGAAAGCCGAATCAGAAACCCAAAAAGAGGCCTGATACAAACCAAATACTTTTTGATATCGACTAAAATCTGGAAAGTTGACACCACACTCAGGTTTCGATTTTTTTTAGGAGAAAAAGAGAAACCCTGGCTTTGTGAGAATTCTACAGTAATGCAGAAAGTATAGAATCTATTTTTTTATAAGTAGTTATAGGAATATTGACCAGTAGCATAGAAATAGTATAAAAACAAAATTGGAGAAATAAATAATTTTAATGGAGTCAAAACAGCCCCACCAGGATAAAATATAAAGGATTCTAAGATGAAAGAGAATTCTCAATGTTAGTGAATAACTTCTTTAAGTTAATAGTAATTGAATCTTGTGCTGAATTAGTAAACCAAATACCTAGCTATTTATTCTTGGAAGATGACGACCACTGAAATACAGCATCTTGAAAGGAATGTTTATAGGCACATTTATTTAAAGTAAGAATTTCAGATTCATCCCCATTGATTTTATAACCTGAGAAGAGAGCTATTTCATTAGGTAGTGCCACTAAGGACATCTCCAGACGCAAATGAAAAAGAAGAATGTCCTCCGCACATGCTGCCTGTTTTAGATGGCGATTAACAGATTGAAATCCAGATATAGACAAATTAAATCTAATACAAGAAATGAAAGGTTCAAATGCAAGAACAAATAATAGTGGGGAAAGACGACAACTCAGGCGTACACCATGTTGGAGAGGAAAATATGGGGAGATGATACCATTGACTAAGACTGAACCTCATGAGGATTGGTATAGGAGGGTAATTATTTTAGGGCCAAGACCATGCCAGGCTAAAGAATTGAACATAAAGTCCCACTTAATCCTATCCAGAGCTTTTTATGCATCAAAGGTTATTGCTGCAAGTGGGGTTTTAAGGATAGGAGCTTTACTGAGAACATGAAGAAGTAATCTAGTTTTATCTAACGCTAATCTTTCTTTATTTAACCCTGCTCTTTCCCTGCAAGTTGTTGAAGAAAAACGTATAAGTGGAGAGCTAAAAGTTTTCTTGAAAATCTTGTAATCGACATTTACTAAAGAAATAATTGAGTAGCATGGGTACTCACAACATTTTCTCAGGGGCCAAGAAGTTTGGTCTGCGGTTTGATTGAGGGCCGCACTGATGCCAGCAGGTTGTTGTCAGGGAGGAGGCTGGGATGAAGCATGTACTTCCAGTGGCTGAATTCAATTGCACAAAGTAGAATCAAGTAAAAATTTGCTCAATCCTGGCTTCCCCACTTTACCAAATTGTGTGACCCTAGGCCATTGTTATATTTCACTTTCCCTCCTTTCATAATTATGGCATATAAGAGGACCTGGAAATACATGACTTTGGAATGTGAGCTGTACAAAACCATCTCCTGTGTTTGATTTAATAAACCGTAATGTCCATGTAAAATAGCAACCCCTGATGCCGAAAGGGTGCACATAACAAATGACTTGCCTCTCAGTTTTCTATCAGTATTGTTGTCAGTATGTGCGAGGGGTACACATGAATATTTCTAAATTCATGTTGGAAAAATATCCCTTTTTTTCAAATTACTTCTCAATGCACTGATATAATCTGATTTACTAAGGTGAAACAGTTCTGCATGTCAATAAAATACACTTTTTGAATTTTGAAGAGACTATTATATTTTTCCAAGTTTGCTGCAAGATGTCTTTAAAAATGAAGGTGTACCTAAAGTTAAGCGGTGCAAGACACCCTAGTTACTTTCATTCTTTAACTGCAAGTAACCTTTAAATAAATGCTACCCCGCTTATTTAACCACTTTTCTTGTTAGTCCTGAGTCAAGTAAACAGCAGCTAGTGTTGCCCAGGAGGGTGCCTTTGAAAGTCAGGAGGGCCGCATGCGCCCCTCGGGCCGCAGTTTGAGTATAACAGTTCTATAGTTGTTACACAGGGTGGGATCTTTACCAACTTTATCTATAAGGCAAATTGTGGCCTCTTGGAAAGTACCAGAAGTAGAAACAGATTGAAGGAAGTGAAGAAACAAATTCAACAAGTGCAAAAGAATAATAATTGAGAAATTAAGAAAGAATTCTACAGATTCCATCTGACCCAGGTGACTTCCGGTTCTTCAATGAGTTAAGTGCTTGGAGAATCTCACTGAAAGGGAGGTCCCTCTTCAAAATCCAAAGTCTAAGTGATTAGGAATAGATTTAGGAGTTTTAGGTAAATAGTCATCAATGTGAGGAGACTGCACTGGAGATTCTGAGGTATATAAAGTTTTATGGAAACCCAGGATGTCTTTATATTTAGTTAATGAAACTCCCTGTGAGTTGAGCATGAAGTATCTTAAATAGTTGTTTCTTCACCTTAAGATAATTAGCAAGTAATTTACTTTGTTGAGACCGCTATAATAATCAGCCTTACTTTTCAACAAGATTAAAGAGGCTTCATGAGACGATAGAGTATTAAAATGTAATGCCAAGTGCGGGACCATAACTTGGTTACAATCACTCCCTAGAATGAAGTTTGTAGCCTTATTTTGCATGCATTGGTTTGTAATTGCAGGCCAAAACGTGTAGTCAGGCTGGGTAGGAGCATTAATATTAAAAACAGTTAAAGGGATTTTGTTGAGTAGTTTGATAATAATCCAGCTGCCTATGTCATCAGTTTTCTGTGAAAGGACAAGATCTAAGTTGTTTCTACACATAAATATAACTCCATTATTTGTATTAGTAGTGGGAGACACAAACACAGATCCTACCCAACCATGTTTAAGTTTTAAAGCTTCAGATTCCATAAGGTGGGTTTCTTGAAGTAGGACTAAATCTGGAGCACATTTAGTCAAGTGGCTTAGCACTCTCTACTGCTTGACTGGACTAATAAATCCTCTGATATTTCATGAGACAACCCTAGATGTTACAGCAATGACAAAATAAAGAAACCATGTTGGACAATCAAATAACATATTTGCAATAAGGAGAGAAGAAAGAATAAAGAGGAAGAGGTGTAAAGAAAGTAGAGAGGTTTACATCATTAGAGATAAAGGGGAGGAAGGGATAAGAAAGGGGAAGAAAAAATGAGAGAAAAGATAGACCAAAAAAGACAGTAAATTTCAAGAACTGACGACTGAAAACACATACCTGAATGTAGAATAAGAGTGAGGTTGGGGTGGTGACAATACAGATCACAATGGCATGTCTGACAGGAACTATGCACCACAGTGGAACAAAACATAAGAATAGGGGACTGACCAATGCAAACTAATGATGGTTATGTGTAAGGAACAAGAGAAGGAATAGTTAACATAAATATAACATCACCAGAAGAAACATTTATTTCAAAATTACAAGATGAGCAAACAGCTAAACATTCTAAAGCAATTAACGTGTAGAGTGACCAGCTGTATCCATTTTGCCCACCAGGTGAGAGTTTATACATTTTCTGAGTTTAGCTGATTCTTCATACAAGGTGGTTTTATTTTGGTAAGTAACATTTAAGAGACACAGATGAAAAAGGCAATTATGGGCTCCCAGAGTGGAGGTGCCACACAAAGACTGAGAAAATCCTTTCTTCTGTTAGCCATGGCATTAGAGATATCTTGCAGACATGAAGATCCTTCTGCCAGACCATTGTATGTCTCTTTGATTTATCTGCATGAAGAACTTGCAAAAGGTCAGTAACCACCAAAAAGAAGATAAAGACTCCTCGAGGTTTAGTAGGTGGCACAGAAGTAGAAGGCAAGGACCCAGTCTATGCACCCGCTGAATATTGTGATTCTTTCAAGGAGAGAGATCTAATAATTGTGGCAGAAAGGAAAAAACAAGGATACCGGATTAGCACCCTCCATACTCTCAGGAAGACCATGAATACATAAATTATTGCCTCTGTTCCTGTTCTCCAAGTCTTCAGGTTGTTTCTTTAACTGAAGGCTCTCCTTTTTCAAAATGACAATTTTATTAGTTTCATCATGTAAGTCACTAACTAGTTGTTCCACCATAGACACATGTGTCTCCATAATTGACAATTTAACCTAAAGATTTTGGATGTGTTTATTGGTCTCCTCAACAAAAGAAGGCAGGGTTTGAACTCCCCCAATAAAATCTCTAGTGATATAGGAGATGGTGACTTTTCTGGTGCAGAGGGATCTTGTTTAAGTCTCTTATTTGTGGAAGAGGGTGAATGAGCTTTTACTGAGGTGACAGAAAAAGACTTAGAGCAAGGAGTACCAAAATGTGCCATGTTGATGGAAGAAGGTAAATAATCCATTATAAGGCCCCTAGAAGGGGAATTGGAAGCAGACTGTGTCTTGGTAACAGTATTAAAATGAGATTTATTTAGTCTGCCCACATACCAGCTGGAGAAAAGTCACGTAAATTACCAGCACCCAGATGGAGCATCAAAGTTATAGTATTATTGGTAAAAGCTTCAAACTTGTCATACAAGATATGGGAGAGCAATAACTTTAACAGTATTATGGCGGGAGTACGAACCTTGTAGTCATGTCATTGGTATGAAAGTTGTGTTGTTACTTGATAATTGAAAATCCTCACAGTGGAACAGTTAAGGGCTGCAAAAGGACAAGGTGATTGTAAAAGGGTGCAAGATTGCAGTAGAATAAGGAATACCAACATATCAGGGATTTTCTTGGAAGAGTGCTAGAGTTGTAATGCTAGGCTGTGATAAAACACTTAGGCCCACATGCATCAAAGCAAAAAACCCATCGCAAACGGACAGATTCTCAGAATCTGCCTCTTTGCGACTGGTATTTTTGCATTTGGGATGCATCATCCCAAATGCAAAAATCGCAATTTAAGGAATCTCTAAATTGAGATGCCTTAAATTGAGATTGCATTTAAGGAATCCCAAATTGAGATTCCTTAAATGCAATGCATCAAAGTAAAAAAAATTGCGATTTCGCTAATAGGAGTAGCAAATTACCATGAAGTTCAACTTCATGGTCATTTGAAAAAAGTTTGAAAAATGCACTTTTGTGCATTTTTCAAAGTTTCATGTTGCGCACACACATGCCCTAAGGGCATGTGTTTGCGCAACATATGTGCAAAGATCAGTTTCAGGGGTGCAACAGGGTGTCCTTTGTACACCCCTGAACCCTTGAAATTGCATTCTCAATTTGCGATTGGCTAATTGCGATTCACAAATTGAGAATGTCTTCCCATTCATTCCTATGGGCCTCTAAGCCCATAGGAATGAATGGGGAGGTATTCCTTAATTGAGACTTGCAATTTGCAAATCGCAATTAAGGAATATTAAGAAATCGCAATTTTTTTAGCGGTTTCTTCATGCATAGCCTTTTGCTATTTCTTATTAGCGAATCCTTATTTTTCGCTATTAAGGAATCTCAAATGGCATTGTTGATGCATGTGGGCCTATGGGCCAGATGTACGACCCACCAATTTGCGAGTCAGAAATTACGTTGCATTTGCGACTCGTAATTTGCAACTCGCATATTGGGATTCACAACAGTGCCTGAGACACTGTTTGCAATTCGCAATGCATTCCTCATGCATGTTAATCAGGCTGTCGCAATTTGCGACTCGATTGGGAATGTCTGGCACTCCCAGGGATGGTGGCCTGCTGGGGTCAGCAGAACACCATGTCTGGGACTGCTTGTAAATAAAGCAGTTTTCTTTTTTTTTTTTTTAAATACAGCCATTTTTCTTAAAGGAAAATGGGATGCATTTAAAAATGAAAATGAAACTTTTCAGTTTCATTTTTTAAGGGCAGGTAGTGGTCCCTGGTCCACTAGGGACCCCTTCCTGTTTGCGAGTGGTTTACCACCCTTCTATGAAGGGTGGTAAACTGCAACTGTTTTGCGACCTCAATTGCGGTCGCAAAACAGCCATACGTAGCTTCAGGAGTCGCTTTTAGGTAGGGACGCCCTTGGAATGCCCCTTCGTTATAGCAAGATGCTAATCCTATTTTGCAACTCACAAATTGATTTGCGACTAGCAAAATAGGATTAGTGCATGGGCCACAAGTTTTTGCAGTCGCAAACAGGTCTAAAACCCATTTGCAACCGCAAAAAACATTAGTACATCTGGCCCTAAATATACTAAACTGTCCAGGAAAATGCACAAACAGCAATAATATGGAAGACATATCTGAACTTGCTTCAAGAAATGTGGTAGGCGCCAAGGAGAAAGCACTCCTGAGGAAGCGTGTTCAAAAACAGAAAGGCAGGTTTCATGCTCTCTTGATTGACAGGGGCATATAGAGTAAATTGTCCAGGTTTCTGCAGCAAGCTGGTTGCCTAACGAGGGATGTAGGCTCTGGTGTGGAGGAGAGCTGCAATCAGGCACCTATCCACGAAACATCAGTTAAGGATCATTTTTGTGCAGGAAGGTGTCCTTTCCTGTACAGACACAATCTTGCCTGTAATGCAGGCACCTTACTTGGCGCTAGGCAGCACATAGTGCGCCAGCGCTAGAATGCAGAAGAAATGTGGCATATCTTAGTAGATAGGGCGCATTGCTGCTGTCTACTTTTCATGCAACTCAGTGCAGAACCTTTGCTTGCTGCCCTGCGTTGTGTGAAAAATGTGTACCACTTCTGTAACCAGTTGAGGAACAATGGAAAGGAAAAAAAGCCTTGCTGGTCCTCTTTGACCACCCCTCCCTCCAAACCAAAACCTACATCGATTGATCTAATGCTGCAAAGGGCAATTGGGGTTGTAGCTACAGAAATTGATATGGCAGAAAGGAGGCTATCACTGAGCACAGTAGTTCATTTAGGGACCACTGCTATCTTCTTCTTGTTCATCTAAATTAACAGATGACACCGACGTTGGAGAAGCAGGACCAAGTACGATAACTGGGACTACAACTACATTAGCTAGTGCTTCAAATGGTCCATCTAGCCTGCAGGTCAGCTGTACTGACCATCCCCATTCAGCGGACAAAAGGTAGAAGGGCTGCTCGTAGTAAACAACCAAAGCAATGAATGCAGGATGCTTCTTCATCCGATATCCTTGCTCCCGGTCTGCCGCAAATTGCCTATATTAGTCCTAATAATAATGTCTTTGACCTACAATGTAGCTGGCTGATGCAGCTGGTAACTGAAATAGCTGATAAGGTTAAAGCCATTTTTATTGTAGAATTGACATCAATTTTGGCATGCCTTGAAACCTCAGAACAAGCCCCAAAAAACAACTTTAACCCCAATATTAAAGGGGCACGGAACTTGTGACGATGATGCTTTATCCAACTCTAACAAGCCCACCACAAGTTCCAACAGGAGATGCCTCTGTAAGGGTGTGGTTCTTACCAACTCTTCATCGTCAACTAAAACACATCAAGTATCTTCTAGTCATCTTACGGCTGAGAACCAGTGGGGAGCTAAAATGTAATGGAAAGGAAGCAGCAATGAGTGCTCTGGAGCTATGGGAAAAGACACTTGTTGAAGTCTGCACATATGAGGCAATATTGCCAGGTGTCCCTGAATTGCGCGATGGCCAGACTGAAGCTCCTGATGAACTAACAAACAAATGTTTAGATTGGCTTTTGAAAAACAGGACATTTCCACTCTCATTAGCACACAATATACTTTTCTCGTGCAGAGTGGGGTGGATTTGGAAGAGAAGTCCGGATCTCCATGGGATTGTGCCATCATTAATTTCAGTGACCCTAACATTGCACAGAAATTTTAGTTTGATGATGTACAGTGGAAAGAAGGATACTCAACAATTATTCTCCTGCCCCTAAGATATTTTTATCAACCTAGATTTATTGCCTATAGGGACTGTTATTATCCCCGCCAAAATATTTTCAGCTAGCATGCCCCTTTTTTAATTGCTATCAGCGATTTGGTAGACATTTTACCATACCAGTCTCAGATTGTTATGATACATTGAAAATGGTTGATTGACTGAGTACTAAAGTAATCTCCCTGCCCAGTTTGTGTTTTGACAGGGAGGTTAATGAATCTGACATTAAAGGGCTTGCTTCCACTGTGGGGGTGGAGGGGAGCTAGATATAATCTAAATTGATGATAAATTCAGCCCTGGCTCAAAGGCAGGTATTTGGTGAGTCATTGAGTACTCCAAGCAATTCTGATACTATGCTGGAGACGCAGGCCATAGAAATAGAACAAAGAGTGACCTCCCCTATTTCGAATTCTACCTGCCAGCCCCGGCCATGTTCTGACAATTCTAAAAATGAATCTGATCCTCACTGATATGATGGTTTGACTGACGTCAAAGAACTTGGCAGGGCTCAATCAATCAATCAATCAATACATTTATAGAGCACGCTACTCACCCGTGAGGGTCTCAAGGCGCTGAAGGGAGGGGGGGAGGGTGCTTCTACTGCTCGAAAATCCAGGTCTTGAAGTGTTTCTTGTAGGTGAGATGGTCCTGGGTCAGTCGTAGGTGGGTGGGGAGGGAGTTCCAAGTCTTGGCGGCCAGGTAGGAGAACGATCTTCCTCCGGTGGTGGTTCTGCGAATCTGTGGGATTAATTCTGAGCTTTCTGAACCTGATTGGATCATGTTTATTGGGAAATATGACATGTGTTTTCCAGGAGACATGAGGAGTGGATAAAATGTATGCTAATGGTTTTTCTGCATATAGAGTTGAAGCCAGCCCTCTGGAAAAAGAAGGGAGAGCGATCGGGGGTTTAATGAACTTAGTAAAAAATGAGATTGCTTGTGCACATAAGCAGCTAAATATTGATTGCCCTTGTATAATGGGGCTCCAGCTCAACTTTCCCTCTGGGTTAAATCTGATTGTACTCAATGTTTATGTAAGTTTGGTCTCTTCTGGCATTGACCCATAAGTTGTGGCTGTGTTAGATGATCTAGTAGGCCTTTATCAGTAGCAGGCTAAAATTGTGGTCACAGGGGATTTCAATGTTTCTTTTGAGCAATCTTCTCTAATTAACGCCTTGATAGAAAAGGAAGATGAGCTCTGTGGCATCCCCCATTTGTCTGGCAATGCTTAACATGTTTTCCCTAATGCCCCCCTTCAGCTTGCTTCCCTAGTCGTAGGGAGGAGCTTAAAGGTCTGCATCGGACGAACATGATCCAATCCAGATAGACAGCCTTCTTTTAAAAGGGGAATTAGTAGCAGTGTTATTGATTGCATCCTGCTTTGATGTAAGACTTTGGCCATTACTCAGTGACATGGGAATTGTTCTTCGAACAGATAGTGACCACAATCCATTGCTTTTATCGCTAGATGGTGAGTCTCTCAAAAGAGGTCTGTCTTCCTGCCACACTTTAGCTCAGGAGCCTACCCTGACAAATACTTGTAGAAGAATCACATGGCCTCGAATTTTAGCAGACTGCGGTTTGCACTCTAGAATTTACCCGTAATTTTTGCAGTTTTTTAATAGATATGAAAATGGCACTTTTTTCTGTGTTTCATTACTGGCCATTCACTGTGATTTCTTTAAAATGTTGAGTCAAGTATTTTATATGGAGGTAACTCAAATGACTCCAGTTCTACGAAATGGGCACAGATGGTATAATGCTGAATTTAAGTTGGCAAGGAAGGATTTCAAGAGGGCAATTAGAGATTGTAGCCATCCAGACATCGCAGCAGCCCAGCTTAGAAATAAACCTACACTTGCCAAAGCAAAAAATAAATGGACTGCGAAAAAATGGCGGGACTTGCTGACAGCTGCGAGAGACAAAGATAACCCCTCCTTCTGGCACATTGTTTTGCATGGAAGTTTAGATAGTATTAGCACTTCTACCTATTACATTCAGCCGGAGAAGTGGGTTGATCATTTTTATGTACTATATGCCAAAGATGGTACAATTGCTATTATATAGGCCTGGATTTAGCTCACGGATTATCACTTCGCGGAATTCCGCTGTGTTACCAAAAAACTCTGTGGGATTCTTCAGAGTTCTGCGTGCGGGGCGGAGTTCCCAGTCCTGATAGCTGAGTGCTCCCTACAGTTTGTACATACTGTTAATTACTCAATCCTGAATGAAAAAAACAGTTTAAAGTGCCAGTGGAGGTATAGATGGTAAGAGTTCAAATGGTGAAGGAAGACTTCAAATCATACGTAGGGAGAGTTTGACTCAATGACGTAGGAAAGGATTGAGAATTTCGCTGTAGCTCCATTCAGAGAGTACAACCACCAGACCCTTCCTTAATTATCGACCTGCAGCTCTGACAGACCCTGCTGCATAAGCCAACACCCAATGGCGTAACAAAACGTAAGGGGACCCCCTTCAAATTTCACAGGGGGGCCCGACCCCTACACGGTGGACCCAGTCAGGACCTCACCGCCCGTGCACAATGCAGGAGGGGGCACCATGAAGACCCCGGGCCGTCCGCACTATGGGTGCAGCAGGGGCTATTGTTACATCACTGGCTACACACCAAGGATTTAAGTGGTTTGTGGAAAAGGTGATGGTGTGACCATGTATCACAAGCAATAAAGTGCCTGCTGCCATATGATGATAAGGATATTGTAAGAAACATTCGGCCTCTTTCCGCTATATGTTCATGGAACTTCTCAGTGAGTTGCAATATCCTTATAATGTGTGGCAGGTGCTACTTTGTCTCCTAAAGTACAACCACCTGTTTACCTTGGCCTTTTGTATGCCCCCTACAATTTGTTTCTAAGGACACTATAGATAGTTCCACTAGTGATATTCTAGACAATCAATCATACAATAGACAATGCATACAATAAAAACGCATATTTAAAATGGAGCAGATGTCTGGGATAGTCCAAGCAGGCATGGGTAATTGCTGATTTGGGTAATACATTTAAAATACTTGTAATGGAATTACCTTTTCAATTTACCTGCTTGGATTGAAATATATTATGCCTCACACAACCAGTGCTTAATTTGAGACGATGGTTTCTGGTGCTCAATACTAGATCTTTAATTTGTTTCCGGTGCTCTGCACCGGCACTTAATTGTCAACCCCTCACTTAGGACAGTCTGTCACATGTTGGCGCTGCTCATCTAATTTAGAGATGAGCAGAACAACGGTTGTTTATAAATACAATATGCATTCAAAATTACTAATATCTGCCGCCATAGTCATTCCTTTAGCTTTGGGGACCTCGAATAATCTGAACTGTAGCACTTGCTATCGAGAGAGATGGCTATTAGTTGTTTTGGCAGCAATGACAGGAGCGAAGGTTGGTGCAAGTTGCAGTGGCCTCCTGGTCAGGGCCCTGGCATTTAATATTTTACAAATTAAGCACTGCACACAACTCCCTTTGGATGCAGAGGACACCGTGCCTGCATTTAACTATTTAAAAAATTGCTATCCCTGTCCCCTTACAGCAGACCCTTAATAAAACACGATCCCTGTGCAAGGCAAAACTGTGCTTGTCATTGAGAAAAAAGGCTGGTGTTGTAGGGGAGCCTTTTGGGGGAGGGGGTCCACTTCCTTAATGTTCACCTACCACAATCACTCATATGCAATCACCCTCCACATCCTTCACAGCTCATTAAACATCCCAGCTATATTTTGTTCCTCCATTACCCCTAAGTAGAGAGTTCTGGTTATGTTTCTGCAGTTGTTCATATCTTCTTCCTATGGTTGCCACCTAACTGGTTTTATATGGGCATGAGCTGAATTTAAATGTCCCGGCCTGTACAATAATAAGAGAAATCAGATTGGATTTTTTTCCCTTATTGGTTCCTAGTTTAAACAGGCAATGTAAGAAGAAAATACTATAAGTGTGCTCTGCAGCTGCGCTGGTGACCCCTGACTGACAAAGATGGAAAGGCCATATTCAAATGAATAATGATTTCTTATAAAGTTCTATTTCAGAACCATATTGGGGCCTTTTTGCAGAATGTTAAATAGTGAACAGATGGCTATATTTGTCTGTTGCAATTAAAGGTAGCAACCTTACCTCTGTCCCAATAGGTTCTGTGCAGCTTCTTTCCATCTCAGACAAGCAGTGCTTGAAGGAGGACGTTTTCTGTGAGGAGTGTGAGTGTATCTGCTTTTGTAAGAGGCCTGGCAAGCTTGGAGTGCAAGAGAAACAAAAGTTGTTATTTTGTTTCTCTTCACTTCTCAGTCAGCCTGTGTCAGTGCAGAGCAGCTCAAAGTAGGCTGCAAACTGCATCTGCTTTACAGGAGACACACACCCTGGACAAACAAGCTGAAGACGCCTCCCCTTCATATAAAGAAGAGTGGGGCCCCCTGCACTGCGGGGGCTGTAAGGGTGTCCGTTACGCCAGGGCCAACACCCTGCGTAGCCTCCTGGCCAATGTCAACTAGTCTGAAGTCCGAGTCCGAACCTAACACCACCTCCAATGCAGACCATACTGTGCCATCCCCCACTCTTCCTCTTGCAGTACAGCACAGCAGTGATGAAATCATATCTTCTTAAATGGTTCTGGAGTCCTCTAAAGCTGCCAAATGCCCGTTTGGTAGATGCAGCTTTGCATGTGTGTTCAGGAGGTTTGCACTATTCCTGCCCCTTTGGGCCTCCTTCACATTTATTATCAGGATGTGTTTCCCCATGACACGTCAATTTCCTTCTCAAAATACCTTTGGCATGCACAAGTTGATCAGAGCTACTATTTTGATGGACTTCTACCCCCTTCCCTTACCTTCTGCTCCCTCCCTATCGTTGCCCAATCCCCGTCCTGTGGTAGTCACATGGTGCCCGAGTACATACTGTACCGTTACACACCAGTATGCGTTTTGTACCATGATGTACAATATCAGTGTTATTGTGTTCGGTGCTGTGTAGTACCAGTAAGCCTTACTACCGTACGGTGTAGCAGAATTATAAAGTCATCATGACTTGATATACAGCACCAATAAATATGTGTACCGTAAACCTAGTACCAGTATGTGCATGTACCATGCGTGCAGCACCCGCATGCCACTGTTCCCAACTGTAAAGGGCCAGTACATGCTTGTACAATGCAGTATTAGAAGAACTAGAACAGTGCCCAGCAACACCTACTTGCACCTGAACATTACTGAGCCGTATCAGAATGCCATTCAACATATGCAGCAGCCGTATGAGTCTGTAACCAGTTCTGAGCTTCACCCGCGTGCACTTGCACCGTTTTATGAAGCATGAGTAGAGCTTGGGCTGTGCAGGAAAGAAGAAGCACCCTCCTGAACTTTTCGCATGGTGCGTGTCCCAAAAGGATTGCATTTGCAAACACAAATGCAGAGGACCAGCGCACAAAATGAGTTACTGACATGTCAAAGGCAACATCATGAATGCACATTTTATGAAGAGTTCTCATGTGAGGGGTTGCGACTGTAAGGAGCTTTGCCTGAGAGGAGCAGCGCCTTGATCACTAGTAGAAACTGTGAGGAGTTGCGCCTGTGCTTGGATTTTGATCACCAGTTGAGCGCTATGAGGAGTTGCACATTGTGAAGTTCTACGTTTTTGAGGAGCAGCGCTTATGCTCCAATACTGATATCCAGTAGAGCGCTGTCAGGCACTGACCCTGAGAGGAGCTGCGTTTACGCTTAGATACCGCTCACCAGTAGGACGCAGTGAAGCGGCGCCCTTGTGTTCTTATGTTGATAGTACTCTGCGAGGAGCTACTGCTGTGACGAGCTGTGCAATGGCTCAGAAATTGATTTCAATAGGACACGATGACCAGCTCCACTTGCACTCAGATATTAATTCTGGCAGGGCACAAGTCCTATAAAAAGAAGTGGGGGGCTGACAATATGCAAATGACCCCATGACGTCACATGCTCAAAGTGTCCTCGGTGTCTGAAAATTACTCCGGGACACGTTGAGCTTATTTCTGTGGGGCCCAGCTTCTTGGCAGGGGGGACAGTGTCCACCCTGTGAAAAGAGTGGGGAGATGCCGTCCACCCGCGTGTACCCCCGACTCGAGCCCTGGATTCCGGTATGGGACAGTGAAGTGCTGCACCTGTGAGGAGCTGCATAGGGCTGGGTGTTGACTGGTTGCAACAGAATACCGCAAATGGTTTCACCGGGGAAAAGCTGCACCTGTGCTCATGTATTGAGGATAGACAAATGGGAGAAGCTGCACTTCTGAGCGCACTGGTAGACTAAACCGTTCTGCCAGCGGTTGACGGATTTTTTTTGCCAAAATAAAACCTCCAAGCGGAGCCCGGAGTTCCAAAACTCCGCCAGTGGAGCGGAGTTTACAGCACATGCCTAATATTATATTCCAGCCCATAGTATTAAGCACTCTTCCCTGGAAAACGGTCTTCACAACACGGGCAGAGCCACACACGCAGGTTTCCCACAACTACGCTTTCTTTAACCACACATACACGTGGTTAGGAGAGTGTGCGGTCCAGATGTCCGGATGGAAAAGAACAGGATTATGAAGCATTGGGACAGAAAGCTCAATGCAGACAGGTAAGAGGGACTAGGGGCGGGTTTGGAGGGGTGGGGGGCTAGTTTTAGGGGTGGGGGTAGTTTTTAGAGTTTAAGGGGGTCAGGTTGTTTATGGGGCAGGGGGTTCAGTTTTAGGGCTCAGGAGCGTGGGGGTTGGGGTAGTTTTAGGTTTTAGGGATGGTGGTAGTTTTTAGGGCTTGGGGTCTGGTTGTTTATAGGGCAGAGGTCAGGGTTTTAGGGCTCAGGGTAGGGGGGTCGGTTAGTTTTAGGTTTTGAGTATGGGTGTCGTTTTTAGGGCTCAGGGGGTCAGAAAGTTTATAGGGCAGGGGCCAGGGTCTTAGGGCTCAGGGTGGGGGTCAGTAGTTTGAGGTTTTAGGGCTGGGGTCGTTTTTAGGGCTCAGGTTGTTCATAGGGCAGGGGCCAGGGTTTTAGGCCTTGGGTGGAGGGCTGGGGTGTGATCTTTACCACACATCCCTTTACTAATCATGCCTGTACCACAACATTGCGTGGCAAAGACATGTGTGGTAAAAGTGCATTGTTCAGACTCAATCGTTGTTGGGGCTGCATTGTAGAGGTACGTGTGGTTTAGCCATTGGTGACTCTGATATACAACTTTCTTCCCTATGATACATCTACAAATGATGAACTAGCTTTTAGTCTTGAAGACACATGCATTGCCAACAACCGATTAAAATCAGCAAAAGCTCCATGCTCTGATCATATTCCTGGTGACCTGTTTAAGTCCCTAATCTGGGCATCTTACATTAATATATCAAAAACCGTAGCTGCGGAGCATGAAACTCCTGACTTTTGGATGGGTGGGGAGATTATTGCAGTGTAGAAGAAAGGTGATGTTTCTAGTCCATTCAATTATAGGTCCATTACCTTAATTGACAATTTGCAAAACATATTTCCACAACAAGAATTGGACAAATTTCAGGCCTGTATGGATGCAAACTGCATTCTTTCACCACTTTAGGCAGTTTTCTATGCTGAAACAAGTACTTGTGGCCATGTTTTTAGGTTCATACTAATAAATTGGAAATATGTATTGTTGAACAACCAGAAAATATATGTTGCTTTTCTTGAGTTAAGATCAGCTTTTGATCTCGTCCATCGAGCAAGCCTGTGGAATGTACTGTTAAGCATGGTAGCCCCTACTAACCTGGAGACTTTGAAGGCCAGGATGCATGAAGACAATTACTCTCTGGTTCGCTGGGGGAAGCATGAAGAGTTAACCGAAATAATACCCATACAGCCTGGAGGATGCCAGGGGTGCATTTTGTCATCGACATTATTTACCCTGTATATAAACACGATTATAAATGATCTTGCCGATTGTAGGAATGATTCACCTTGTTTGGGTGAGATGAAAACATCAATTTTGTTTGCTGATGACTCCTTACAGATATCTAAGATTCCTGCAGGCCTACAGATACTGCTAGATAGAATCTTTAATTTTTGATTGTGCAGGTGACTTGAACTCAATACAGCAAAGACAAAATTGATAGTGTTTGATGGGGGTAGATTCAGATACTCTAAAGTCAAGGTTGATGGGAAGCCCCTGGAGCAGGTTATCAGTTTTGAGGCACAACTCAGCAAAAGCCACCTACTTATGGTACAGAGATGATAAGCTGTCCTCTGCTTTTTCAAGCAGACTCGGCTACATCCAATAAGCCCAGCATTGGAGGTTTATCATGCTAAATTCCAAGGCTAATGTATGTTCTCTTGGTGAAGACTGGATTAATTAATGAACTGGAAAATAAATGAAGATGAAATGAAGACAACTTGATTCATTGGATTTAATTGACTATGATATTGACTTGTTAGCTCAGGATATACCATTTGTTCCCCTGTTTTACAATTGTGGTTTGCCTTTTGATCACATTGTTTGGTCCATGGTGGGTGACCAGGACCTTATCCTTGGAGCTTATCAAATATTGACCTATACTTGTGCTTCTTCCCAGCGCAATTAACACTCACTCACATGTTTCTCTTTTTCTTGCTAAATTCCAAGGTGCTGAACTCTTTGGTGATGAAATATAGGGATATGCGGACACTAATAAATTGGTAACAGGGGAGAATAATTTTGTAAGGTCTCTTCACTCGGTTCCCATCAGTACCCCACTTGTCCCACTGTTGTTCAATGTAGGCATTAAAAGAATCGCAGATACTGCCTCATTGAAGTCGTTGATATACTGGTTACGACTTTGGTCCACTCCTGAGCTACTTGATTATTGAGAGGCTCTGAAGGAGTTGTTAAGGATGAATAGTGGCAAAAAGATTCCCTGGTTTAAACATGGGGCAACCTGATTTAAGTTACTTGGCCTGTCCTATTTATGGGATCACCCTGAGGGGATAACTAAGGCAGTGATATTTACTGTGAAAACTAAATACTGGGAATATGCGCATGACCAATATACCTTGAGTACAAGGCAGGACGTTTTACTAGTCAATTTCGGAGCCTAGTCCCAAATTTGTACTATTTTTAGATATGATTTCACCGCCATTAGCAAAGAGCTTGTATCTGAAATTCCGTCTGGGCTGCATGCCACCAAAGACCTTTGGTGATTGGAATAGAGAGCATGCTTCAGATAAGTGCCCAGTATTTGGCCTAGTGCCTGAAACAGAAGAGCATGTTCTTCTTTTCTGCACTGCGTACTACCGCCGTAAATGCTGGATATTCCCAATGTGTTTAAACTTAAAAATTACACATTATTTGATTGCACCTACATGCAATACAGATACCTCAGGCCCAATTGTCTTTGCAGTAAGTTATTTTCTGCTGAAGGTTTAAACGCTCAAAGATTATGTCTTAAAAGCACAATGTCATGCATGCCTTTGTAATCAAAATATTAGACTTTGACCTGCTCTTATTATTTTATATAGTCTATCTGCTGGATAGTCTTTTTTAAGACATCTAATATCAATACGTATGCAATCTTATTCTTGTATTTCAAATTCTGATGTCTACAACGTATGGAGTTTTTAGATATTTGTAAATTATTCAGTGATTACAGTTTTGCAGAGTTTTAATGTAGTATTTTATAATTAGATATATTTATTTTTATTTGCCTTTGCTAGATTTTTACTATTGATACCTAATCACATTTTTAAGCTGTTGTGTGCTAAAGTCAAATATAAACATGTATGCTTTGAAGTTTCTATTGATGTTAGTACTACTGTCCCTATCTTTTGTGGCTTCTTGAATCGCACAACTGCCCGTCAAATACTTTATTAGAATTGGGTCTTTATGTCTAATTTTCCAGTACTATGGTGGCACACAGTTTACATGCTTTACTTACTTCCGGGATATTTCTCTCATTTGTCACTTCTTCAGCATGCAATATGGTATGAAGAATAATAACTTTGCCATAGTAAGAGGCAGAAGAAGCAATGGAAAGCTGGGTGGAAAGACATAAACATATACTGAGCCTGCCTTTTAATGATGCCGAAACAAACAAAGTAAGGTCTAAGAGAGACACAAGTAAACAGAAGGACTTTGTCATCTTGTGTGAACCTAAGCTGGACTTGGAGAGCTCGCTTAGCTGAAGGAGAAATGACTCTGATTAGATACTGAGCCTGAGAAGAGGACATATATTAACTTCCCAAATCTTGCCGCCGTGACCCAAAGGAAGGGATGATGGCCATGATTAGACTAAAAAATACTCTTAGGTGTATAATGGTATTGGTATTAGTCTAAAGAGAAGAAACACATGGTAATATTGTGTGACATTAGAAGAGTCATGTAAGAGCAACAGAGCTTTTTGAGGACCTCGACAATAGGCAGTGATGGAATCCCTATCAAGGTTTGCATAGGGATGCCTACATGTCATTGTGCCAGAGTATTCCACTTGTTTAAGCAGACTGTGAGTGGGAATATAGACCAAACATTACCTGACCACATTACCACCCCTTTGTTTGGTGTGGTTCCCTCAGCCTAGGGGAAGGGCCAAGGTGAATGGATTTTTAGCAAAGTATAAAAGTTGCTTATAAAATATGCTTCAAGTATTTAATTTGCAGGAGGCACCCAACAAGGAAGACTGCAAATATTTTGAGAGATAAACCAAACTAGACGAGTCTCTTCAACTGTGGACATAATGGTACATATAGAGACTCGCACAAATGTTGCTGAATTGTGGGTTCTAGTTAGTAGGTGTGGCTGAATAGAAGTGTGTACAAGATAGTGACTGTATGTTTCTATGATGATCAGTCCACTGCACTGAAGTCAAATTGTCTTCATCTTTGGTGATACAATGCAGGTGTGTGCTGTGCTTGACAGTGAAAGCAGTGCTCTAGGAACAGAGAAAACTATGGGGCATATTACCAAGGGCATTATCGCCGCTTTAGCTGGAATTTTCCCCGCTAAAGTAGCGATAATTGTATCGCCCTATCACCTAGCTGTCGCTAACACCAGTTAGCGACAGCTAGTAGGAGATAGCGGGCATTTAGGTGCCCACTTTGCATGTCAGCGATAATTATCGCTAATGACATGCAAAGTGGACGTGCCAAGATGTTAGCGACTGGAAACAGTCGTTAACATCTCTATCTCCTATTACCAACTTTTGGAAATAATCGCGCTAGGCGCGATTATCTCCAAAAGCTAACGCCTGCCCAGAACAGTTCTTAGCCATGTTATCCAATGGTAGGTGGATAACATGGATAAGAGCATTTGCTCGATAATGCATGAATATCGCTGACTTTACAGCGATATTCATGCATTTCGGCCGATTTTTATCGCTTAGGAGATAAACCTTGATAATAGCAAGGCTCCTAAGCGATGAAAATCAGCGGAGCTCGGCAATATTAATATTGCTGCTAAACCAACATAGCGATAATCATCGCTAGTTGTTGGTAATATGCCCCTATGTCTTAACCATCTTGGAAGCCACAAACATGTTCTGAACTGTATGGACAAGTTATAGTACCAGTATCTTTAGATCGAAAGGCATCGATAGGTATGCAGTTTACTGCTGTTTCAGTGTCATTTGTGTAAATATTGTAAAACTCAGGCAAAAGGTAAGGTAACATTTCAGTGTTGTTCACTGTATTCCTTTGAGTAGGAGGCATGGATCGGTCTTACCACTATTGGAGCTTGCGGTGCCACAGCAGTGGGCACTGGGATAGATGAACAGTAGCAAGACTGGATTCTTCTTGAGCGGTGGCCAATAACAATGCATCACCAATGCATTTCATGTGGGAATGTGGAAACTGGTTCAGTGGAAGATGGCCCAACGGCAATCAGGTTACAGGCCTTCAATTGTGAAAATTTGAGTCTTTACTCTCTGGAATCCTAGGACCACTTTACTATAGGAACCAAACTGAAGTCCAAAGTTAACTCTTTTAGCACCTTCCCCTCAAGGTGGTGAGGCATCCTCCCTATGGTTTGGAAGAATGTGGTAAGAGGGCTGGAATGATGGATGACGTTTATAGTGTAAGAAAAATCAGTTTGGAGTGAACTTGATATGAGAGGTGAAGCTATTTATTTATGTAAAACAAAGGCTAAGATGTGTTATATATATTCACTGACCAAAGGTTACAGGGGATGTTATAGTTAGGAATTAGGATTTTAAAAAACCTCAGAAATTCACAGAGAAAAACAAAGATTACAGAGACGTTATAGTTAGGGTCAGATTTCACTCATACAAAATCAGTGAATTTCAGAAGTTATAGCTTCCTGTGATAACTATACCTTACACCCCACAATGCACTGCTTATGACCTCACATATTACATCACTCATGATATGGTCAGTCACATCACTGATGACATCACTGATGATATCTCAAATGCCTAACTGGTAACTAACTTCTGAATTTCACTGTTTTTTTACAAGTGAAATCTGACCCTAAATATAAAGCCCCCCCTTCCCTGGACCATTTAGGGCCCTAGAGACCCCATCCCCGGTGCCTGTTTCTTTTTTAAAAAAAATAATTATTAAAAAACAAAGGGGGGAGGCCACGTGCCCCCCCCTTCCCGGGCTGATTTTGGCCCTGGGATCCCATCCCCCATTTCCTTCAGCCTGGCTTTTCTTTTTTTATTTATTTTTTAAGGAAGGGGGCTATGTGGCCCCCCTTGTGGACAATTTTTGGCGCCGAGGACCCCATCCCCCAGGGCCTGCCCCCTTTTTTGTAAAAAAAAAAATTAAAACATGGAAGTGGAGCCATTTGCCCCCCTTCCCAGGCCGATTTCAGTCCCGGGCCCCATTCTCCGGGACCCGGCCTGTAGTGTGGGTGCCCTGGCACCCTCTTTTGGAATGTTGGGGCTCGTATATGGCTCCACGAGGGGTGTGGCGCCGACCACCCTTGCTGAGTAAGCCCCTGGCAGATGGTGTCTACGGGGCTGGGGGTCCACAACAGACTCACTTCATTACTGTATGGTCAACAGGCTCTTTCAGCAGCGGTTCTGGCACTACAAATGATTTCATTTTCAGGATTTCACCCAGGATGCTGAACACCCGGTCAGTGCTTCTGTAGATGGAGGTGGGTGGGTGAGACCCGTTATTGTTGCACAATAACTATATACACGGTTCAGAGCACTCGCTGGGTGATTACAATTATTTATTCCAGCAGACACGTTTCAGCGGTATGCCTTCCTCGGTGCAATAAAATCATTTAGCTACAAGCACAGTGGGCGGGTCATTTAAATATCCAGCTACTGCTGCTATAGGTAGGGCTGCCACCAATTGGCGACTATATCCTATTGCCCAGGGGTGGGGCCAAATGCATCGGCATTTTATATCTTTGTAGTTCAAAACGGGCCTCAAGGCCCCAAAAACCATATATATATGCTATATGGTGCAGTATAACAACCGTCCAGCCGTTGGTGCTTAGTGCTTGGCCTCTTTGCCTATTGATGAGGGCTCTCTCATCTTTGATACTGGTAGTTCTTCAAATGACTGAAGGAATGATTACCCCAAGAAATATTTTACACACAGCTTTGAAGAATCAAAAGGGTAATGTAGACTTGCCAACTCACATGGTGCCACTGTGTGTCTCACATGATGTTGGCTTTCTTCCCACATATCCAGATGAAGAGAGGATATCACAAGGTATGAATATACTAAGTTGGAAACCCCTGCTGAGAGCAGGTATACAGCTAATTGTGTACTGCCTCTGCCCAGCTGACTACCTTGAGGGGTTGTAAAACCTCCCTAGGATGTCAGCAGTAGCCTCAGGTGTCTGTGTCATTTGTGTTATTTTGGGAGAGCAGGGGTCTCCTCAGACAATGCTGTGATTTAGGCTCCACTTCCTCTCCTCGCCACCCCACCCTCTCCATTGATGGCGGGTGGCAATGGGCTTAAATCTCGCCCTTCCATACCTGCCCCTGCCCCTTCAAGGCCACACCCCCTCCTCACATGCTAAAAGTCATTTCAAACTTGGCAGGTCTGGTAGTGGGCTGCTGGAAGGTATTTTGCATCTTGGCAGGAGCTGGGCTCTGTTTGGGTACCTATGAACCCAGCGGGAATAGTCGGTTAGTTGGAACATGTAAAGGCTATATGACAAAATTAATCTAAATATTTTTTGACTGTTTGCAAGCACTTTGTTCTTTTCTTTTTCACAGTGCTTCACCACAGATGAGATTTTCGCCTTCCATTCATTCCAAACTACTGCAAATGCTCTATTCATATTTGGCACCTTTTTAAATGTATGACTTGAAGCTTTGTGTAATCGATTTTCCCCTTAATGGATGGCTGGAGGCCATCTATTAACCACATAATATAATGTTTTGTTTCTTGAACAAAGGAATGCTTAAACTTAATGAGCTGAATGCAATCCCTCATGAAAGCACAGCCTTGTTTGACTGCGATCCAAGTCTGAGGTCTAAAATGAGGTGCAAGGTGCAAAACAGTTAGTAACAGTACGTCTCCTACCTTAGAAATCTCAATTATTTATATCTAACTGCAAGTCCATTGACCTTTGACATCTGAAACAGACTGACAGCCTGGTGTGAGGTTTGTCGATTTCCTAAGCCTGCTGAAACTGAACATTCATGGGGGCTTCAGCGGGGAGTGTTTAATTTGTGTTGTTGGCTGCAACTGGTAACCACTGTTCCTCGTTTTTGGGGACCTGGACTTATTTATCATCATCACTCTTTTATCAACGGCTTTAGAGAGAAAGGCTGGAAATGGAGAAAGAAAGAGGAAGAGAAACAAAGTTGAAAAAAAAATGACAAAGGGAGAAAGTAGTTATGATAAAGAACCTGGAACACTAAAATGAAGTGGATGATAGAGGTGGAATCAAGATGAGGCAGCCTTGGTGTTCAAAAATCTCAGCAGGAAAACATATGGGTCCCTTCTCTTATGGTACACATTAGGCGGTAAACAGACAAAATATTGACTAGAAAATATCGAATGGACATAATATCGAGTACAAATTATAGGCTGGACAGAATATCGAATGGAAAGGATATAGACATCAAAAATATCGTTTTGAAGGTAAGTAATGTAATATCGAATTTTAAAATATAGATAGTCAAAATATCGAAGTACATAATATAGGTTAATTAAAATATCGAACATTTAATAATATCGAATTTTCTATAGTGTATTTTATGTGTTAAAAGTGTTTATTTATGTTATAATGTAATTTTATTAATGAATTTAATGTTATTTAAATTTTGCGTAATTTAATTCTGTAGCGGGTTGTGGGTTTATAGGGGAATAGGGTGGGAAGTAATTTAATTATAATTAATTAAATATGTACATTTATTTATTGGTATTTGTTTATAATAATTAATTAATTTTTATTTTGTGATTAATTACATTTTAATTGCCAATTAATATATTTTAATTGATAATTGTTAATTTACCTAATTTAATTTCTGTAGCGGGTTGTGGGTTTATAGGAGAGTAGGGTGAGAAGTAATTTAATTATAATTAATTAAATATGTGAATGTATTTATTGGTATTTGTTTATAATTAATTGTTAATTATTTTTATTT
Organism: Lissotriton vulgaris; assembly: GCF_964263255.1. Lineage (NCBI taxonomy): Eukaryota > Metazoa > Chordata > Amphibia > Caudata > Salamandridae > Lissotriton > Lissotriton vulgaris. The sequence continues at coordinate 754,704,244 of NC_141694.1, read as the reverse complement.
TGTAATTAATTACATTTTAATTGCCAATTAATTTTATTCAATTGATTTATTGATAATTATGTTAATTTAACTAATTTAATTTCTGTAGCGGGTTGTGGGTTTATAGGGGAGTAGGGTGGGAAGTAATTTAATTAGAATTAATTAAATATGTTAAATATTTTTGGGTATTTATTTGATTTTAATTGTTAAGTGAGTTTTTAATTACTAATTAATTAATTGTTACTTTTTAATTATTTAGTTTTAATATATAACTAGTTGTAATGATTAAATTAAATTAGTATTTGTAATATATTAATTTTTATATTATGTTAAATTGGTAATTACTTGTAAATAATTTATTTATAGATATTAAAATATATATATTTATTTATTTAATATATGAAGTATCTACTTTCCCTACTGTTGCACTCACTGGACTGGGAATAGTAATTTTTACCCCTACGCTATCCAACGCTTTCCCTACTGTTGAACTCTCTGGAGTGGGAATAGTAAGTTTTACCCCTACGCTATCCAACGCTTTCCCTACTGTTGCACTCGCTGGAGTGGGAATAGTAAGTTTTACACCTACGCTATCCAACCCTTTCCCTACTGTTGCACTCTCTGGAGTGGGAATAGTAATTTTTACCCCTACGCTATCCAACGCTTTCCCTACTGTTGCACTCTCTGGAGTGGGAATAGTAATTTTTACCCCTATGCTATCCAACGCTTTCCCTACTGTTGCACTCTCTGGAGTGGGAATAGTAAATTTTACCCCTACGCTATCCAACGCTTTCCCTACTGTTGCACTCTCTGGAGTGGGAATAGTAATTTTTACCCCTATGCTATCCAACGCTTTCCCTACTGTTGCACTCTCTGGAGTGGGAATAGTAATTTTACACTTCAGCTATCCTACGGTAATAATATTTGATATTTTTTAATTATATTATGTTACTATATATATATGTTTTAACAAATATGATTGTTAAAAAAAAGTATAACTTTATTTAATTATTTAATTATTATAAATTAATTTAAGTAATTTTAAGTATATTTTACTAAATAATTTTTAATATTAATTTAATTTAACATTGTTTTTAATAAAGACGATATTTTTACAAACTATATTTTTGTAAGCGATATTTTTTACTCAATATTTTTGTACTTACCTGTTTGTAGATACAAAGTCGATATTCTGTCTCTCAATATTTTTTCGCCGATATTTCTGGTACTCGATATTATGTCCCTCGATATTATGTCAGTGATCCCATTAGGCACTGTCAGTATCTTCCTCACTGTGGTCCCGGTTGTATTTACTGTAAATGCAGTTCCTAAACACAGCACTACCGATCTGACTTACAACTGTTTGTACCTATTGCTTGGATCTCTCTTCACCAAGGGACCTTACTCAACTGCTGGCTAGGAGCAGCCTACTGCCAACTTTTATTGCAACAATATCTTCATTATAGCGCTCTTTCTTTGGGGACTTGTGTCTAAGAGCGAAGTTGAAAGGGCTTTTCTACTTGAGATTTGGTCCCTGGAAGGGCAGGTAAAGGAGGTCCATAGCTGATGTATTTCTGATTAAACTGCAAGAGGTCTGGAAAAACATTATGGACTTCAGCAATCACAAGTGCAAACACTAAGTCACCGCATTGAAAGAGGTAATTATGGTATTTTGTAGGGAACTACAGTACAGTAGATTTTACTTTGGCTAGTTTTATTTATTTATTTATTTATAAAGTTTTATATAGCGCGAACAAGATCCTGAAGGATACTGAATTGATTGTTACCTGACTTTAAAAGAGCCTACAAACAGCACAAGCACTTGCAATGTCAAAAGGTCTGGCTTATAACTGAAAGTGTGTGGATGCTTCCATTTACGCGATCATTCACATGTTTATGCACTCAGTCACTCATCATCCATGTACTCAGTCATTCATGTTTTTACTTCTGCATCTATTTATTCACCATTTACTTATTCTTGCATTCACCCGCTCACCCACAAACAAACTCACTAACAAAGATTGAGTTTTCAGTTAGACCTCTTGCCTTTGCTGATAGTTTGTGAAAAGTCTAAGAGCGTTTCCAGTAGTGTGATTCCTGATCTCTGAGTGATGTGAGAGTGCTGATGGTAGTGTGTGACCAATAGCCTGTGAGGGTTGGTGGAGTGCTTCCAGTAGTGTGTGGCACCTACTCTGACGGATATTGGAGGGCTGCCACTACTGCAAATCTGTTCGTATGTGAGGAGCTTGTTGCAGCAGGTATGGGATTTGCAGCGTGTAGATCATCCGAACTAATGCAAGTATGAGCTGCGCTTGAGCAGATAGACCTTCAGTTCCAGAGTAAGGTTTCACAATGACAATTCAACAATGCATCAATAACAGTGAAGCATATTAGGCCCCACAAGGATGACAGGGAATAGTGGGTTTGCAAACCATGAAGGGTTACTAGCAGATTAACAAAGACACAAACTGAAATCTTCAAAGGTTATCAAAATAAATGGTCAGTTCATTTTTGACGTCGTCATATAATTCAAATCGATTCTAAATCAGCAAATACAAAGCAAAATGCTAAGAGCTGCCATAGTGCAAAAACCAGGCAAATTCTGTTTTACCATGAAGGGAATATTCCATAACATGCTAAACGGGAAACGGCCACTACAATGCGGCCGTTTCCATGAAAACCTTAACCACGCATGCATTACAACGCATGTGTGGTTACAACGAAAAGCCTTTACCACGCATACGTTTACTATGAGGTACGTAGTAAAGGCATGTTTGATCAATGGTACAATAAAAAAAAGGGGGGTTGGAGGGGCTTTCCACCCCCCCAAAAAAACCTAACCTGAAGTCGAGATGTGCAGGCAATCGGCGTAGTATAAGAGGAAACGGAAAGAAACTTCTGCTTCCTCTTTACGACGTATGACGTCACCACGGAAGAATTCGTGGAGAAGGATAAGTGTGAAAATACCATTCCGTTGTAACGCATGCGTGGTAAAGGCATGCGTTACAACGGAGTGCGTTGTAAGAACATACAACCATGCTAAACTGAGGAAAGGAGAGGAATTTTATCAGAGAAGTCAAGCAAGAGGTGTCAGCAAGTAAAGCCTCTAAAAAGCTGTTGGACCTGGCCCTCTCTGCAATTTGTCTTAGTTGGCCTTAGGACTCAATTCAACACTGCTAACCAGTGTTATAGTGCATGTGCTCTCTCCTTTAAATAATTGTTAAATTGGCTTATACCCAATAGGCATATTTAATGTACTTATAAGTCCCTTGTAGAGTGTTATAACATATTTACATTAAATGCTACCAGTGGGCCTATTGCACTTATTGTGCCATTCACGTAATGAGCCCCCGAAACATGTCTGAGGTCTGCCATTGAGGCCTGAATTCAGTTTTAAACTGTGGTGTTGAATAGGCATTTACACCCCCTTGTCAAGCCTTAAACTCCCCTTTTTTACATAGAAGCATAAGGTAGGCCCTAGGGAGCACATAGAGCAGGGTGCTGTGTAACTAGGAGGTTGGACATGTACGTTTAAGTACATGTCCTGATACTGTGAAACTCCTACATTTGTTTTTACTACTAAGAGGCCTGCCCCATCCCATAGGATATCATTGAGTACTCCTTATTACATTTAAAAGGCTGTAATTCCTAATTTAGGGTAGGTTGTTATATTATGTTTGGTACCTATGAAATTGTAATGATAAACCCTCTTAAATGGTAAAGTCAGATTTTTCATTACTATTTTGAAAATGCCACTTTTAGAAAGCAAAAGGGGAGTTAGGCACAATGGGACAAGGATCAGGTTGGGCTGTAAATTTGAAGAGAAAAAAGTGGTTACCTGAGCCTTCAAGTAACTCTCAGCAAATACTTTTTTGGCTGAAAATGATAAACAACTTAAACTTCTGTTTATCAGGTTTTTATTAAGCCGTTTTGTTTATGAAAAATTCATTTGTTTTCTGAAAATTCATGGAGAAAGACTTATCAGGAAAAAAACGTACAATATACAACAAACAGTCAACAAATTAATTCATGTAGTAAACAATACACATTCAACATTACATAAACTGAAAAACCAAAAACAAACTAATCACAACCATAATCCCATTAAGAAACTTTTTTTTGACAATTTCACAATTAATATTTACAGTGTAAAACTCATCAGAACATCAAAGTCATCAAAGGGAACAATATTAAGCAGGTGGGGGAAACAGTTCAACTCCCTCCATATCTGCAAATACTCATTTCAAGTTCCTCTATGAAAGAATTGCCAACGCGTTTCGAATCCTGTTCCTCATGGTAAAAGGACTCTCTTCAGGCCTTCTGAGTTTCTAGAGGTCTGCACAATACTTCATTCATACGTGCAATGATGGTTTATCTGGCATGGAAATGTCTTGTCATCTCCAGATTGTAAATCATTTATTGGAGACCTGCAGAGATACTGCCTGGATATGATACAGTTATTTGTCAGTGCACTACAAGGTTTCTGAAAAGCGAGCAGCCACTCTCACACCATTCTGTGCTTCCCCTCGGTTTCTTCCTATCACTCGGTACTCTGGAGAAGCCTCCCGCAGAAGTAGCTCACAGGTTTACTGCAACTGACCTCCCACGTCATGTAAACGAACTACTAAAGTTATAAACTGACTTCAATGGTACGTATTCCAACGGTGCTCACGCTCAGAATGGCATTTTCCTGCTGTTAGCCCTTTGTGCCTGCAGTCTGTCTTGGGTCACATGACTGGGTGTAGCTGACAGACTTTGCGAATTCCTCCCAGACAGTGCAACAATAGAGGGAATAGGTGTACCACAATGGCCCATCTGCCAGCAGGATGGGGGGGGGGGTCAGAGTTGATCCCAGCCCCACTTACAACTGGATAGCCTGCAAATGCCTAACGACCCTCCATTGTCAATGCAGCCAGCTTGGAGCCAGGGTAGGGAAGTCAGGAAGTTCCATGCACATCAAAGAACATTTCCAGAAGCTTCTACCACCTTCCAGAACAAGCGCACCAGGGCATACAAATAGGACCTTCAGACCCATTCTTCAGTTCACTACTGGACCTGCGGAAGGACTCTCAGAGGACTGTCTGCTGCTGCGACCTGCTGTACCTGGAAGGACAGCTTTGCTGCCTGGAGCGTGCCTTGAACCTTCAGAGGACAACCCTCCTTTTGAGCCCTGCATCTTCCCCTGCACCCAGGACTACCAGAAGGGACTCCATGGGCTAGTTTGCTGGCCACCTCTTCAGAGACATACAAAGCTCCTACCATTTGAACCTGCACCCAGACCCAGCCTTAGTAAGTCCCTAACCTCCAAGAGGTGTCCCACCAGTCCTGGATCCTTGGTTGTGGTGCTAAAGATGATAAGATGGCCAAATCCCAAAGCTGACGACTTAGAAAAATGTTGGCTACCAAGAGGAGACCGGGACCAACCTGCTTGCTTATCCACAAGGTGCATCGACGGTCTGATTGACTTCACAGCTTCTCCCTCTACGTTCTTCTCCGCAGCAGCAAATCCTATTCAAAGGTCCTTTGCCAAAGGAGTATCCGGCCTTATGGAACTGTCTTTGGCTACAGCCCTCTCCCTCGTCCCACTGGAGATTTTCGACTTCCATTTTAATGACTAAATCCGAACTTAGAAATTGTCACCGCTGCTTTGGCCCAGACCACCCGAAAACAACGCTCCGTCCTCAGACACGTCCTGCAGCCTTGCCCCACTGAACTTTACTGTCTCACACACATTTTCTCAAAATTTCTTCTAAGTCCGAATGTAACCAGTGACCAAGCCCAATCCACTTCTTGTATCCGGACTGCGCTCCATCATACAGCCATACTTTCGACTTTGACCCGTTCTTGCGCGACTAGATGTCCGCAGTTGGAGCTTTGATCCTTTAGGTGCTAAAACTTTTAAAATTCATAACCCCAGTTCTTTAGATTGGATTTTTGTAATTTTGGTGTTAAATAATTTATTAAAATGTACTCTATTTTTCTACATCAGCATAGGATTTTTCATTTGTTGTGTTTTCATGTTATTACTTTTTGAGTGCTCTATGAACACTTCACACATTGCCTCTAAGTTAGGCCTGACTTCTTTTATGTGCCAAGCTGCCCAGGGTTAAGCACAGGTCAATAAAGCTACTTTTTGTGGTTCACCCTGCTTGACTGAGCTCACAGCCATGGCATCTAACAACCCAATTTCTCACAATGGCAGAATCAATTAAAGATGGAGTCTGGTAAGGGAGAGTAGAATTGCTGAGTAGTCTAACTCTTTGAGCAGGAGCTGAGGCATCAAGTTTCCATAGAGTAGAAAGGGGCATTTGCATTTAACTGGCTTAACAACACGGAATTAAATCATACAACTTCTCAGCAAGATACAACACTCCCCATGGTTCTTAGGGAGAGTGGGCCAATTAGGATCAAGAATTTCATGACACAATTGCTGCACCCGTCTTCCCAGCCATCGCATAATGGAAGGTTGCAGCTGCACAACCTTCAAGAGATATCTCGTAGCAGAATGATGGATCATGGCCAGCATGTCCCAGACACAGGTGTGAAAATTCATTTTTCACTTTCTATGGAACGCATTCAGGTAAACAATTATCGCAGAAACCAAAACATTTGTAACATTTTAATGAACTCAAACTACTGCAGTTTGACTCCTGAAACAAGAGAAAGAGACAAAGAACACAGCAGCCAAAAAGGCCTTTTCATGATAGTGTGAGTCCTTTAAACTGAGGACTCCATTAATTATGTCTAACTGAATGTGAACATCATTAACTATGGTCAGGCTTAACATTAAAATCACACTTGATATATGTGTATATGATGTGCAGATTAATATATACGTTAAGCAAAATAAAAAATAGTGACAGAGCATTGCCAACTGTAAGAACGCTTCCTTAAGCGTGTGACTAGTAATCTGTGTGGGTTTGAGAGTGCTTCTAAAAGTGTGTGACTCCTAGTCTTATGGGGGTTTGAGAGTGCTGTCTTTATTTCAAATGTTTTGCTTTTCCACTAGAAAGGTTTTCGCAGAGCCCCTTGTATTATCATTGATGCCCTGGCTAAAGACCGCCCAGTGTGCTTATTTAATGGTGGACAACTCTTACTCTTGAAACAACACTGCAGTAGTTGGCAGTAAGCTGAGTCTTCTTCCTCTACTTGTGAGTTTTAAAGTACTGCTTTCCCTATGAGGCTTCCCAAAAATTTGGTGGTGTATTAATGACCCAAGCTATCCATTTATTGATTCTTTTTTTCAAGAAACATTAGCTAGTGACCACTGGCAGGCCAGGCCCCCTTCGACTCGCTAGCCTCCCATAACATTATTAATATTTCAGAATTTATATTGCCCATGGCTGCTCCAGCAACGGGGTGTCCCAGTGCAGACAAATACTGAGAACTAGATGCCGTACTAAAGTAGAACATTATGCCGGGAAAAGCCAGGTCTTAATGGCTTTGCGAAACATTGGATGATTCAGAATTCTTCTGATGGAAACTGGGAGCGAATTCCATAGTCTAGCTGCCAAGACTTTAAACAAGCGCCCACTCGCTCTAGATCTTAAAAAGCGAGGGGCACAGACTAGCTTTTGATCCATTGAGCGCAAAACGCACCTTGGTGTATACACCGTTAGCAGGCCAGCCAGAACCAGAAGTGTTTGTTGAGTAATTATTTTGTGGGCAACGCACAGCATTTTGAACTGAATCCTTTCTTCTACTGGCAACCAGTGTAATTTAGGTAAAAACTTAGACACTGGACAGAATTTTGGCAGCGCCAGCAGAGTGCAGGAGGCTGCATTTTGAACTCTTTGAAGCCCTTGCACACTGGATTTGTTGGCTCCCAGGAATAGGCTATTTCCATAATCCAGCATGAACAAGATTGTGACCTGGATAATGGTCTTGCAGATTTTAGAGTCAAAGAAGCCCAGTAGAGGTTTTAATCCTCAAAGGAGTCCAAAAGAGGTCCCCGCAACTGATTTAGATTGAGTGTCAAACGATAGTCGACTATCAATCCAAATTCCTAGGTTCTTTACTGCCTCCTTAGGTACCAGGGTGGGTTTGAGTTTATCTGGCCACCACTGCTCCGACCACAGATCACTATCCTTTCCTAACAATAGAATCTCTGACTTACTAGCATTTAACTGCAAGCAGTTCCGGGCCATCCAATCCGCAAACACTAACAAGTCCTCCTTGAATTTAATAAGATTGTTTTTACAATTCTTGGAGAAGGTGATCACTAATTGGGCGTCGTCAGTGTACAACACCAATTACAGCCCTCTGCTTTTAGCTATGGTCGCTAAAGGTTGTACATAAACATTAAACAGCATAGGGCTTAAAATTGAGCCCTGTGGCACCCCATGCTGCAGAGCATACTCTCTGGAAAGGTAAGGTGGTACCAGGACCTGGAATGATCTATCTGACAAAATGGCTCTAAACCATTACAGAGCCAGCCCCCTAATCCCAATCTGCTGCAACCGGTTCAACAGTATCACATGGGAAACAGTGTCGAAAGCAGCACTTAAATCAAGGAGAATTAAGGTCGCAGAGTTTCCATCATCCAGACTACCGCCAGCAAAGCAGACTCAGTGCAGTGACGGGCTCTGAAGCCATTTTGAGAGGGATCTAAAATGTTGTTACATTCAATAAACTCTGAAAAGACAGATTAACATACGATTCCACTACTTTAGCCAGAAAAGGTAGCCGCGAGATAGGGCGATAGTTGCCCAGCTCAGATGGCTCCAAAGATGGCTTTTTCAGAAGAGGTGTTACTTTCGCATGTATCCAGGCAGAGGGTAAGGATGCTGAGGACAGGGATAGGTTGATTTGTTCACTGCCCAATGGTGTCGTAAGAGTATGAAACTGGCGAAATTGATCAGGGTTCAGCGGATCAGCTGGAGAGCCTGATTTAATTTTCCGACAGAGCGACTCATATTCAATGCCAGACAGTGGAGGGAACGAGGGCAATATTCTTTCCCCAATAAATACACTATCCTCCTGTCCTGCTTCAAGGTCAGAGTTGACTTCTGAAGTTACCAGAGGGAGAGTATTGTAAATCTTATCCACCTTATCCATTAAATGACTGGCCAGTTTATCACACTGATCATTTGAGATAACAGGAGAGTCAGACTTCGAACTCTGACTCTTCATGGTTTTAAGCAAGGTAAAAATTGTTTTAGAGGGATTGTGACTCTCTGAGATTTTACCTGAAATGAGCTGTGCTCTGGTTCTCAGAACCAGCTTGTGATACACCTTGATTGCGGAGCCATATTTGTTTTTTGCTTCAGCATCATAGGTGCGTCTCCAAGCTCGTTCGAGCTGTTTGCAGTTCTTGTTTTCCTTTCGCAAAGATTCGTCAAACCACAGATTGGATTGCCCTTGTTTATTTGCAGTCAATTTAGCAGGAATACAGCTGTCCAGGGCTTTAAACAACTACTCATAGAAGAGCATATAAGCAGCATCTATATTAGAAGGTAGCTGAGGTTGGTGGCTAGACAAGAAGTCTTGAAACTTCTTGGAATCTAATTTGTGCCAGGGATGCTTTAGTGCTGGCAGAGGGGAGATTTGTTCTTGCTTCCCTCTGCAACGCACGCAGAAGGAGACAAGAAAGTGGTCAGTCCAGGCCATAGGGATTGGGGGCAACACACTAAACCAGTCTAAGTCGGAGAATACGGGATCGAATATATGACCTGCTATATGTGTACTAGTCGTAACACCTTGAACCAGTTGACAGGCCTCTAAATCCGCTAAGAACTGGGCAATTTCCAGCTTACTGTTATCTTCTAAATGTAAATTGAGGTCACCTAAAATGGTGAAGTTTGCTGCCTTACTAGCATGTAACATCACCTTATTCCGAACTTCTTCCCTAAAAACTTTAGATGGCACTGGCGGATGGTAGGTCAGCAGACCGGATGCTGTGAAATTATGGTTAAGAGAGATTTTAAAGAAGGTAATTTCGCAATCAGTGATGTCTTCCTTTATAAAACTACACTTGTAGGACTCCTTATAGATCAATGCAATACCACCCCCTCTAATTCCAACTCTGTTAAGTTGATTCATGAGGTACCCATGAGGGAGAGCTAACCAAGACTCTCCTACTGAATCCTGCGTAAGCCAAGTCTCCGTTAAAAACAACACATCAGGAGCCTCATCTATAAGTAGGTCGAACACCTTGGCATGATGTTTAACCAATGAACTGCAATTCAGACTTAGGAACTTAAACTCCACCAAGTCAGGGGGGACGGTCCCTATCTCCTTTGATTTATTGTGAAATGGGCAGTGCTTACATTTAAAAAAAACACTCAAGGGAGAACACGTATGGTGTGTGGAATTTAAGTAATTTGAGTTAAAAGACATAAGCTCAGAGCTGGAGTACCCAAAACTATCCGTTATACCTTGTATGGGAGGTCCGGAGTCTGGCGTCTTCCAGGGGCGGACGGGTACAGACGGGCTTGCCTCTGGTGCGCCTTTGGCTGCATGTCAGCATACGGAGTGTCTAAAAAAAGCCGGTGGGCAACAACAGGCTCCTCCCGACTAGCGTCTGATTGGCATATGACAGCCAATTAGTACTAAGCAATCTCCGGTACACGGAAGCAGGTCCAGCAAAGTGCAAAAAAAATCTCTTTTAAAAAGTTCAACAGAGTTTCCAATACATTAAAAATGATTAGCAGCTGAACGACCGTTTCATGCAGCACTATTTCCCCTCCCGGCACCAATTACTTGAATAGTCTTGCGCTGCGGCACAGAGTGCTTTTAAAAAGCCGGAGGGCAACAACAGGCTCCTCCCGACTAGCGTTTGATTGGCCTGTGACAGCCAATCAGTGCTGAGCAATCTCCGGTACACTAAAGCAGGGCCAGCAAAGTGCAAAAAAATCACTTTTAAAAAGTTCAATTCAACAGAGTTTCCAATACATTAAAAATGATTAGCTGCAGAACGACCCTTTCAGGCAGCACTAATTCCCCTCCCGGCACCAATTACTTGAATAGTCTTGCGCCGCGGCACGGAGTCCTTTTAAAAAGCTGGTGGGCAACAACAGGCTCCTCCCGACTAGCGTCTGATTGTCCTGTGACAGCCAATCAGCACTAAGCAATCTCCGGTACACGGAAGCAGGTCCAGCAAAGTGCAAAGTGCAAAAAAATCAATTTGAAAAAGTTCAACAGTTTCCAATACATTAAAAATGATTAGCAGCAGAACGACTGTTTCAGGCAGCACTAATTACTTGAATAGTCTCGTGTCGCGGCATGGTGTGCTTTTAAAAAGCCGGTGGGCAACAACAGGCTCCTCCCGACTAGCATCTGCGCTAATCAGCGCTAAGCAATCTCCGGTACACGGAAGCAGGTCCAGCACAGTGCAAAAAAATAAATTTATAAAAGTTCAACAGAGTTTCCAATACATTAAAAATGATTAGCAGCAGAACGACCGTTTCAGGCAGCACTAACTCCCCTCCCAGCACCAATTATTTGAATAGTCTTGCAGCACAGAGTCCTTTCAAAAAGCTGGTGGGCAACAACAGGCTCCTCCCGACTAGCGCCTGATTGGCCCGTGACAGCCAATCAGCACTAAGCAATCTCCGGTACACGGAAGCAGGTCCAGCAAAGTGCAAAGTGCAAAAAAATCAATTTGAAAAAGTTCAACAGTTTCCAATACATTAAAAATGATTAGCAGCAGAACGACTGTTTCAGGCAGCACTAATTACTTGAATAGTCTCGTGTCGCGGCATGGTGTGCTTTTAAAAAGCCGGTGGGCAACAACAGGCTCCTCCCGACTAGCATCTGCGCTAATCAGCGCTAAGCAATCTCCGGTACACGGAAGCAGGTCCAGCAAAGTGCAAAAAAATCAATTTATAAAAGTTCAACAGAGTTTCCAATACATTAAAAATGATTAGCAGCAGAACGACCGTTTCAGGCAGCACTAACTCCCCTCCCAGCACCAATTATTTGAATAGTCTTGCAGCACAGAGTCCTTTCAAAAAGCTGGTGGGCAACAACAGGCTCCTCCCGACTAGCGTCTGATTGGCCCGTGACAGCCAATCAGCACTAAGCAATCTCCGGTACACGGAAGCAGGTCCAGCAAAGTGCAAAGTGCAAAAAAATCAATTTGAAAAAGTTCAACAGTTTCCAATACATTAAAAATGATTAGCAGCAGAACGACTGTTTCAGGCAGCACTAATTACTTGAATAGTCTCGTGTCGCGGCATGGTGTGCTTTTAAAAAGCCGGTGGGCAACAACAGGCTCCTCCCGACTAGCATCTGCGCTAATCAGCGCTAAGCAATCTCCGGTACACGGAAGCAGGTCCAGCAAAGTGCAAAAAAATCAATTTATAAAAGTTCAACAGAGTTTCCAATACATTAAAAATGATTAGCAGCAGAACGACCGTTTCAGGCAGCACTAACTCCCCTCCCAGCACCAATTATTTGAATAGTCTTGCACCGCAGCACAGAGTCCTTTCAAAAAGCTGGTGGGCAACAACAGGCTCCTCCCGACTAGCGTCTGATTGGCCCGTGACAGCCAATCAGCACTAAGCAATCTCCGGTACACGGAAGCAGGTCCAGCAAAGTGCAAAGTGCAAAACAATCAATTTTAAAAAGTTCAACAGAGTTTCCAATACATTAAAAATGATTAGCAGCAGAACGACCGTTTCAGGGAGCACTAATTCCCCTCCCGGCACCAACTACTTGAATAGTCTTGCGTCGCGGCAAGGTGTGCTTTTAAAAAGCCGGTGGGCAACAACAGGCTCCTCCCGACTAGCGTCTGATTGGCCCTTGACAGCCAATCAGCGCTAAACAATCTCCAGTACACGGAAGCAGGTCCAGCAAAGTGCAAAGTGCAAAAAAATAAATTTATAAAAGTTCAACAGAGTTTCCAATACTTTAAAAATGATTAGCAGCAGAACAACCATTTCAGGCAGCACTAATTCCCCTCTCAGCACCAATTACTTGAATAGTCTTGCGCCGCGGCACAGAGTCCTTTTAAAAAGCCAGTGGGCAACACAGGCTCCTCCCGACTAGCGTCTGATTGGCCCATGACAGCCAATCAGCGCTAAGCAATCTCTGGTACACGGAAGCAGGTCCAGCAAAGTGCAAAAAAAATCATTTTAAAAAAGTTCAACAGAGTTTCAAATTCATTAAAAATGATTAGCAGCAGAACGACTGTTTCATGCAGCACTATAATTCCCCTCCTGGCACCAATTACTTGAATCCCAAAACATTTACACACCATTTTGAGTTTACTGGCATCTCCATTGAATAGGCCTTTTTAGTGCATGCAGACAGTCTCCTCCCACCAGAAGCTCCCATCCCTGGCTGGTGCTAGTCCCATTGGGTCAACCCATAATCTATATCAGCTCCCCTGTGTGCACATAAAGGGTTCACATGTGCAGTAAAGTATCTTAATGCATATGGGGGCATATTCTCAAGGACTTATCACCGAGTTATCAGCACTTTATCTAAGCCAAAGTGGCAATAAATGTATTGCCCCATTCACAAGCTGGTGTTAACAGCCAATATCACTAGTTTTCCTGCAAAAGCAGCCGCAAAAGATACCGCCACAGATGACACCAGCATTTAAAGCTAATGATATGCAAAAAGCCGCGACAGCACCACTTCACAGCATTCTCAATGACCAGCCAGATTGGCAATAAGATCACAAAACATGCGATAAGGTGTGTTAGCAACAGGGATTTAACACCTGCTCTTACCTGGTGTCAAGTCGGACAACAACCTGCACCATAAAAGGGAGCCCAGCCCAGAGCCACACCTGAAGAATAACATATGCCATGGAGCTACCGATCATGCAGCTCGGACACCCAAGAGGGCCACAACACCCACCGCCACCAACCCCAGGAGAAAGATATTTCACATCAACTTTACGAAATCATGAACAAAACAATTCGCCTGATGTCGCACAATTACAATAATTAACATTCATGTGTGGTCAGAAAAGGGAGAATCGTTCATTCACCATTGAAATTCCAATTAAAATATCACAACCAAATTTAACTCAAAACAACTATTTAGAAGAGTCATGGTGGGTCTTCCATGGAATATCTGTAATTCACAGCCTGCAAGACAAAATTCAAGATAAGGTGTGTCATGCGCTCATCAAAGGACAGAGAGAGAGAAAGAGAGAGGGAGAGAGAGAGAGAAAGAGAGAGATAGAGAGAGAGAGGGAGAGAGAGTGGAGAAGTGTGACTCACTGGTTAGAGCGGCAGACTCTGAAGCAGAGATCAGACGCGGCAGTGTCTTGGGCTCAATGTTCGCGGACTCGATAATTCTCGCCTCTGCGCCTATTCTAATCATGGGTCCCACGCTGCAACTCTGGGCAATAGCTTGCTTAATCTCCACAATGGCCCCTACAACACTGGGATGCCTGGCTTCACCTTGGGGGTGCCCAGGAGGGGCATCTCACAGGGAGAGCCAGGAAGGGTTCCACAGCGTTATACAGCGCCAGGACGCCCCGCTGGGGCAGCTGTGTGCTTTACAAAATACACTACATTTACAAAATACACTACAGAGAGAGAGAGAGAGAGATTGTACAAGGAGCGCAAGGCCAATCGGACTCTTGGCTCATACGTACCAACTGCTGGGTGTGTATCACTATTGGTGCACCGTAAGCCTAAGCCCCGACCTCGATTGCAGTGCGAAAGCCACATCACATTTCCAAAATGCAAGCAGTAGTCCGACTAAGATTAGGGATTAAAGCTCATTTGTCTCACTACATAAGGCGGAAGGACATCTGCACCTCTGACCTTGGTCTTGAATGCGGCTGGCACACCCTGAGAGAGATACCATAGCAGATGATGACGACTCCCACACCACAAACTGTGCTAATGAAAGACCAATGTATCCACACCCCACACACAGAAGTCTCTGCTCGAGGTACTCCTGCATGGGATGCCCTTGACACTTAAGTAAAGAAAAACTCATATGTCCAAACGTTGTAAATGTAAATGTAAATGTATAGGCATTTATATAGCGCACTACTTACCCGGAGGGTCCCAAGGCGCTTCGACCGCTGCGAAACCCTTCCTGGCTTCCCTGAGAGATGGTCCCTTAATGGGTATCTCCAGGGTGAGACCAGGCATCCCCGGCGGTCTGGTGGGGCCGTTAGTGAAGATGAGGCAAGCTAATGCCCAGAGTTGCCGAGTGTGATCGCTGATCAGAGTGGGCACCGAGGCGAGAGAATTATCGAGTCCGCTGACCCTGGTCCAGAAACCTGCCGCGCCGGGGATCGAACCCTGGTCCCGGGCCGTCCTCTGCTCTCGGGTCTGCCGCCTCTAACTAGTGAGCCACACTACTTCACACACGACTCATTGCTCCGAGCTGTGGCATATCATCCACATAACTGCCGCAGGTCAGAAGAGTGCCTGTTCTACGAGACCATCAAACCCAATAGCAGGATATCCCGGGCACATACAAAACTCCTGTCACATGGAACTGTACTGTGCACATATGCTGCATTTGTTGGGAGCACTGCCCCTCAATCAATCAATCAATCAAGACATTTATAGAGCGCACTACTTACCCGGAGGGTCTCAAGGCGCTTGGGGGAGGGGGGGGGGGGTGCTGCTACTGCTCGAACAGCCAGGTCTTGAGCTTCTTCCTGAAGGAGAGGTGGTCTTGGGTCAGGCGCAGGTCGGTCGGGAGGGAGTTCCAGGTCTTGGCGGCCAGGTAAGAGAAGGACCTTCCTCCTGTAGTCGTTCTTCGGATGCGGGGGACGGCGGCGAGGGCGTGGCTGGCTGATCGGAGGTGGCGTTTGGGAGCGTAGAAGTTGATGCGGTTGTTGAGGTAGCTCGGGCCTTGATCGTGTAGGGCTTTGTGTGCGTGGGTGAGGAGACGGAAGGTGATTCTTTTGTTGACGGGGAGCCAATGCAGGTCTCTCAGATATCCGGAGATGTGGCTGTGTCGTGGGATGTCGAGGATGAGTCTGGCTGAGGTGTTCTGGATCCGCTGGAGTCTCTTCTGGAGCTTGGCGGTGGTTCCGGCGTAGAGGGCGTTGCCGTAGTCCAGTCAGCTGGTGACGAGGGCCTGGGTGACCGTCTTCCTGGTCTCGGTGGGGATCCACCGGAAGATCTTCCGTAGCATGCGCAGGATGTTGAAGCACGACGAGGAGACGGCGTTGACTTGTCTGGTCATGGAGAGGGAGGAGTCCAGGATGAAGCCCAGGTTGCGTGCGTGGTCCGTCGGTTTGGGTGCGGTGCCCAGGGCGGGGGGCCACCAGGAGTCGTCCCAGGCGGAGGGCGAGGAGCCTAGGATGAGGACTTCCGTCTTGTCTGAGTTCAGTTTCAGGCGGCTGGTCGTCATCCATTCGGCTACGTCTTTCATTCCTTCGTGAAGGTTGGCTCTGGCGGCGGCGGGGTCGTTGGTCAGGGAGAGGATCAGCTGGGTGTCGTCTGCGTAGGAGATGATGTTGAGGTTGTGTTGGTGTGCGATGGCCGCGAGGGGGCTCATGTAGACGTTGAAGAGGGTGGGGCTCAGCGAGGATCCTTGGGGGACGCCGCAGATGACTTCGGTGGCCTCTGACTTGTACGGTGGTAGACGGACTCTCTGTGTTCTTCCGTCGAGGAAGGAGATGATCCATTCCAGTGCCCTCTCCTGGATTCCGACGTTGCTGAGGCGCTGCACTAGGGTGCGGTGGCAGACAGTGTCGAATGCCGCGGAGAGGTCTAGGAGGATGAGGGCCGCTGTTTCTCCGTTGTCCATCAGGGCTCGGATGTCATCGGTGGCGGCGATGAGGGCGGTCTCGGTGCTGTGGTTGGCTCGGAAGCCAGACTGTGAGGGGTCGAGGGATCCATTCGTCTCGAGGAAGGCGGCCAGCTGCTTGTTGACGGTCTTTTCGATGACTTTGGCTGGAAACGGGAGGAGCGAGATGGGGCGGTAATTCTTGAGTTCGGTGGGGTCCGCAGTTGGTTTCTTTAGTAGAGCGCTGAGTTCGGCGTGCTTCCAGCTCTCCGGGAAGGTGGCGGTGTCGAAGGAGGTGTTGATGATGTCCCGCAGGTGGGGTGCGATGACAGCGTCGGCCTTGTTGAAGACGTGGTGAGGGCAGGGGTCGGTCGGAGATCCGGAGTGGATGGAGTTCATCATGCGGACGGTGTCTTCGGTGCTGATCGGAGTCCAGGCGCGGAGGGTGGTGGTGGGGGGCGTTGGTGCGGTCGTGGCGTGCGTCGGTTGAGTACTGAAGCTGTTGTGTATGTCTGCGATCTTGTTGTGGAAGTAGGAGGCGAGGGAGTTGCAGAGGTCTTGCGATGGGGTGATGTCGTTGTTTCCGGCGTTGGGGTTGGAGAGCTCTTTCACGATGTTGAAGAGTTCCTTGCAGTTGTGTGCGTTGTTGTCCAGCCGGTCCTTGAATGCAGTTTTCTTGGTGGCGCGGATCAGTTGGTGGTGCTTCCGGGTGGCAAGCTTGTAGGTGGTCATGTTGTCCGGTGTTGGTTCCCTTCTCCAGACTTTCTCGAGGGCTCGGCAGTTCTTCTTGGAGCTCTTGAGTTCGTCGGTGAACCATGGGGCTTTCTTACTGCCGGGTCTGCTGGGCGGGGTCCTCAGTGGGGCGAGTTCGTCCGCGCAGTTGCTGATCCACTTCGTGAGGTTGTCGGCGGCCTGGCTGGGGTTCGCTGAGCTGGCAGGAGGGTGCTGGCTCAGGGAAGCGGCGAGCTGGTCGGCTGTGATCTTGTTCCAGCTTCTTCGAGCAACCTGTTGCTGGTGGTGGTGGATCGTCGTTCTTCTGAAGGTGAAGTGGACGCAGCTGTGGTCCGTCCAGTGGAGTCCTGTGGCGTGGCTGAAGGCGATGTCTTTGCTGGATGAGAAGACGGCGTCGAGTGTGTGTCCGGCGAGGTGGGTGGGGGTGGACACCAGCTGCTTGAGTCCGAGGTTGGCGAGGTTGTCGAGCAGGGTGATGGTGTTGCGGTCGTTGTTGTTCTCCAGGTGGAAGTTGATGTCCCCCAGGAGTATGTAGTCAGCGGAGGGGAGGGCATGCGGGCTGACGAAGTCGGCGATGTCCTCGCTGAATTGTGTGCATGGTCCCGGGGGTCGGTAGATCAGGGTGCCTCTGAGGGTGGTCTTCGGGTCGGTGTGGATCTGGAAGTGTAGGTGTTCGGCGGTGGTCAGGGTGTCGTCGGTGTTGGTCCTGATGTGGATGGTGTCCCTGTGGATGATGGCGATGCCTCCTCCCATCTGGTTGGCGGTGCGGTCCCTCCGGGTGATCTTGTAGCCCTCTGGGATGGCGATGGCGATGTCGGGCGCTGAGGAGTCGTTCATCCAGGTTTCCGTGAGGAAGGCAACTTCAGGTGCTGCGGTGTCGAGGAGGTTCCAGAGTTCGATGGCGTGTCTGTGGACAGAGCGGGTGTTGAGCAGGATGCACTTGAGGTGGTTGCTGCTGGTGTTTGGCTTGGCGGGTGCTGGTGCGAGGCAGGTCCGGATGCAGGTGAACTTGCAGGCGTGGCAGCTGAAGGGTCCGTGGGTGCGTCTCGGGGTGGCTCGGTAGCATCCAGGGGTTCGGCCGGTGTTGAGTGCGTTGAGGGTGGCGGCGTCGTACGTCCGGCGGGTGGGCAGGGGTCTGCGAGGGCCAGGGGTCCTGGCGCGGACGGGCGCAGACGGGCTTGCCCCTGGCAGTGTTGTGCATCAGTTATCGTCTGAGCTTCCGTCTTGCATACGTCACCTGCGTCCAGCCCTGGTTCCACTGTCAACCATACACATCGGAGTGTCCCATGGATGTCTGCCTATCCAATCTAACGGCAGCTGAACTGGATTATGACTTGTGTGTGCGCCCCCTATTGGCCCACAACCAGGAGTGGAACCGTGATACCCGTGCATGGGATGCCTTGATATTTGGCGTATGTGCTGGCAGTTCGGGCATGGGAGATTGCACAAGTCCTCGTGTGCAGTGACCACATCGAGGCGCTCCCCTATTGGGCTGTGTTGCAGATTGGTGAAACGGCGTGGACGGAGCGCATCAGTCCGGACCAGTTAATGGATTGGCTCTCCCTCGTGTTTGTTGTACTCGACAATGACGTACTCTTGGAACTGATTGCCCAGGAAGCTGCGCTCGCATTCATGGACGAGTAACTACGTTCCTGCAGCCACAACTGCTTGTAACCCAGAGCACAGGTCCCAACACCTTGTTGCATCTTTGAGGAATGGTCACATATCCCACCACAACAGTGGACATGTCTGCATTTACCTGCACCTACGCATGTTAACACATACCTGTGCAAGGTGAGGCAGTACCATGGGCGGAACTGCACAGTATCGTTTGGCAACATTCCTAAATCAGAAATACTGCTGGAGGGAAAGTACACACATGGCAATGCAGTACTACATGTGACCTTGTTGGACCCTTTCACCTGCTCACTGTCAGCAGAGCAAACAGTCGGCACAGTCCGGTGGTACAGCACTATAAAGATCCCATGGGTTGTGAGTCATGTCCCCTGACACGGGGCAATGAGCAGACGCCAAACATCACATGATTCGTCCAGCAAGTCATGGCGGGCTAAGACTGTTGCCATCCGTAAGGATTGGTGTTGATTTTTGCCTCCCTATTTCTTGCACCTCTACATGTTCCTATGCTGCCTGTTAGTGTCTGAAGCATTGGTCTGCATGTTGTGGCCCTTGCCTTGCCCGTACTGTCACACACACGCTAATAAAGTCTACGCAACTTCACTAGTGTTCAACTGTGATGAGTGTTGATTAGAATGACAAACCGTGTGCCTCAATGAGCTTTGTCCGTACACAGGGAGGGACTGACTGATGCATTTCACTTGGGGGTGAATCCCTATTGACAGCTCCACCTCTGTGAGCCAGACATTGTGGTTGGGATAGTTGCTGGAAGACCTGTGCTCTTACGTGTCTTCATCAATGTGAGTATGGTGTCCAACTTCTTGCAATGTGGATCAATGTGATCCATCAAAACAGGCTGCATCCACATAGTTGAGTTTGAGTAGGTATTCAAAGAGATGTTCTGTTGTCACATGTGATGGGGGACACTACTTTAGGGCTGCTACCGAATTTGACATTTTTAAACACAGCCCTATTTTATACATGGACGTGGGGCTACGTTGGGGGGTTGCGAGATTGTTGTTCATGAGCAATGAGGCCACAGCTAGTTCACACCTTCACAGTCATCTAAATGGCCATGTGGGTCAGTGTCAAAGATGCGTAATTTCCCAGGGTGTACATTTTAGTGCAATCATTGTCCCTACATTCATCCATACTTGATTGAACATAGACATGACACATCTGTGTGATTTGGAATGTTTTATTCACATTCTGTGGAGTGTCGGAGCTGGAGCAGTACATGGCCATGCAAATCCCACATTACATGGTTGTCCAGTGGAGGGCCAACCTGAGTCCTTTGGGGAATGACAAGTTAATTGGAAGAGGAAGAGTTCAGTCCGCAGCCTGATTGCTGTGTTATTGGTAACCAAAGCAGATTTGGCAGTCCATGTCGGGGTCCAGGTGAATGTCGCAGAGTGTTTTGGGTGACAGTGGGAGGTGTTGTTCCAGGGCATGATGCGGAGGGCTGAACAAGGCAGAACAGGCCATTTAGCGGGGAATACTGCAAACTCCTTTCTCACACAGTCATTACTATCCACATCTTACTCCTTTGATATGTCTTCTGTGTCCGGTGTGTCAGGTATGTGTGGTGGTGTTATGGCTGCATCACTGTGTGCCAATGACACATCAGGGGGCGGAGATGTATGTGTCGAAGTTCCTTCAGCAGTCATCTGGGACAGGCTCTATGGCAGCAATGAAAAGCTGAGGATCTGCAGGGCATGGAAGATCCCAGCTACATCTCACTGGTGTTCAGCTGTGGCAGCCATCCTTCTAGCCTGCATCCGCTCCATGTTCTCCATTGTCCTCCACCGCTGTGCCAACTCTGTGCTGTCATTGCTGGAGCCTGTCTGACTAGACAGTTCTTGTATCCGAGTAATGGCTCCAGCAAGGTCAGCCAAGAATTGTTGTCGAGCATGGAACGGACTGTGGGTGTCCATTAGGGACTGTAAGTGGTCCCTCATGGGAATTAGACACCCACGTATGGCATCTAGTTTGGCTGCCATGAGGTCGAAACCCACCCACACTGTTGAGCCAGCTCCTTCTGCAAGTGAAACACAAGGCGTTGGAATGCCATGTGTGTTTCCGTGAGGTGGTGTGAGCCAGCCGTGGTGGTGGGTGCTTCCTTCTGTGTGGTCTTTGCAGGGGGTGAGGTCACCTTGATGCAGCTGGGCTGCCCTGCTCCTGGAGGTGGGATGCGGAGGCTGTCCACGAGCCATTGGAGTGTGTCGGAGCAGATGGCCAAGGGGTCTTCTTCATCATCCCTGAAGAGATGTCTGGTCTGGTCTGCAGGAGGTGTTGATTGTTCCTCTGCAATGTAAAGGGATGATGCAGGTTAACAGTGTGTTCCATGTACATTGACGCATTGTACATGTTTCCAGACAGACAGCATGACAATGTACATTGTGACTGTTTTGGAGGGGCTGCAATTTGATGGGAGACAGTGGACATTTCGATTACATGAAGGATGTGAGGTTGTACTCATACATTATCATCTCACAGTTGCCTCTTATGCCAGATGTGATTGGCCAGTTTATACGCACAAGCGGCACCAGTTGTGTCCTCTGTCCTGTAGTGAAAGTCTTTGTACTACATTGTCGTCAATATTGATGTGCTGTGATTGCTATGTGTGTGTGCTGCATTGTGGGAGAGTCACCCCTGCAGCTCTAATTTAGCAGCCCCTTATCCCTTTGAGGAGGTGTGCCTTTGACTTGTGTGCTTTTACGGTGCTGAGATATTGGCGACTTGTGTCATTTGTGCTCTTGGAAGTTTTTTGTACTTTTGTGCATTGTTTGTCTGCAGATGTGTTGTTGACGTCAGGGGTTGTATGTGCATGTGGATGTGTTAGAGTGTGACCTGCTACTTTGAGGATGTGATCCACACTGAGCCACCTCAGTGTCATGTTGTGCATCAAGTCATGTATTTTGACTGCAGCCATGCTGTCGGTAATGTAGTGTCACTTGCATTATCAGTGTGGCTCACAGAGCTGCTGCTTTGCTGGATTCAGCACATGTGCATGGGTAGATTGTGGGATTGGTGATAGGGAGGGTGCCAACTTGGTGTTTCTATGTGTGCTGCAGTGTGCCAAGGGTATCAGGGACATGTTCCACAATCATTGCAGGTGTGCAGTGTGCTACACATAATTGTGCATGTGTGCCATTGTGCCCATCTCCCCCCGTCCCCCCAGTCCCTGGTAGTTACTCACCCTGTTGCTTTTGGGTCAGGTCATATCGAGCTGTGTCTGGACTCCCAACTCCTTTCACCATCTCCACACTGATGACTGTGGCCCCCATTTCCTCCAGCTCGACCAGCTCCTCCTGTGGCGCAGGACTCCCACCTCCAGTTGCCCTTGCTGCCTTCCTGTTGGCAGCGAGTTTCTGCTTAGTTTTGCTTTTCACATCATGCCAGCGCCTCTTGACCTCCTCCATTGACCTCCTCAACACTCCGACTGCACTCACGTTGTTTACGATGGACTGCCATATTTCCGTTTGTGTTGCCAAGGACACAGTGGAGTTACCTCTGTGACGATGATCCGGTTTTCCTGCAGACTGAACCCCGTCTTCCTCTTCCTCTTCTCCTTGCCATTCCCCGAAGACAAGGTTCCTGGCTGGTCCTCCATGGGGCTTGTGGGGTTTGAGTTGTCCTCTGCACTCTGTCCGGTTGCATCCATGGTGCTACGCAGTTTATTTTGGTTTTGGTGTGTTTTTTTATGCTTTTATAGTGCATTTTCCCACATGACGCGTGGGATTTGCAGGCCTGTTGCTGGTTGTCGCTGATTTTTGTATCGCGATTTGGGGAATCGCAACTTTTTTCGCGTTCATGTTTTGCATTTTTTCAGCATTGCGTTAATTTTTACGCTGTGATTTGGTGCGTTATTGTGATACTATCGCATGGTGCCGCCGGGTTGGTAATACAACGTTAACACAGTGTTATTTTGTCGCGATATACTGCGATGTGCAAAGTTGTGTTAAGCTAATTTTGCAATAATTATCACACGTTCTAGAGAATATCCCCCGTGGTCTTTGTGAAGTACATTGATCTTCTTAGGAATATCTGTTTTACCAGCTAGCAGGATCACTATAGTGCACACGTACAGAAGAAAACATATTCGCGCATGCACCAAAGAGTACCTTGTTCATGCACTATATAATCAACAAGTGTAGCCATCAACCATGGGAATGGAGGTGTGATGGCTCGAAGAGAAGGCCGGCAGTGGTCAAAACAATATATAATTTAATCACTGCTAGACGAGAGGCATAAAGCACACAAAAGCAGCTTGGATGTCTCTTTGTTTATGTACACACAGCCACCCATCATCCCTCATTACACTGCTACGTCATTATGTTTCAAGTCAAGTCAAGTCAAAAGATTTATATAGCGCGCTACATACCCGGAGGGTCTCAAGGCGCTTGAAGAAGGGTGGGGAGTTACTTGTCGAATATCCAAGTTTTAAGTTGCTTTCTGAATGCTAGATGGTTCTGAGTGAGACGAAGGTGAGTGGGGAGTGAGTTCCAGGTTTTAGCTGCGAGGTAGGAGAAGGATCTACCTCCCATGGGTGGTTTTATTGATGCGAGGTACGGTAGCAAGGGCTTGGTTGGAGGATCGTAGCTGGCGGGAGGGGGTGTAGAAGGAAAGTCGTGTGTTGAGGCATTCGGGTCCAAGTTGGTAAAGTGCTTTGTGTGCGTGGGTTAGGAGTCGGAAAGTAATCCTCTTATTGACGGGGAGCCAGTGAAGGTTTTTCAGGTGACTAGAGATGTGGTCTTTACGCGGGATGTCTAGTATGAGTCTGGCTGATGCGTTCTGGATGCGTTGGAGTTTTTTCTGGAGTTTTGCGGTGATACCGGCGTATAGGGTGTTTCCGTAGTCCAGGCGGCTAGTAACCAATGCATGGGTGACCGTTTTTCTGGTTTCGGTGGGGATCCAGCGAAATGTGTTTTTGAGCATGCGAAGAATGTTGAAGTAAGATGATGAAACAGCGTTGACTTGTCTGTTCATAGAGAGTGAGGAGTCCAGGATGACGCCCAGGTTCCGTGCGTGGTCCGTCAGGATGGGTGCTTTTCCAAGGGCCTCTGGCCACCAAGAGTCATCCCAGGCGGAGGGGGAGGTACCTAAGATAAGGACTTCTGTTTTGTCTGAGTTCAGTTTCAGACGGCTGTGCTTCATCCACTCGGCTACTTCTTTCATTCCTTCATGTAGGTTGGTTTTGGCGGTGTTAGGGTCTTTGGTGAGTGATAGGATCAGTTGAGTGTCATCCGCGTAGGAGATGATGTTGAGGTTGTGTTGGCGTGCGATGGTCGCGAGGGGGTTCATGTATACGTTGAAGAGGGTGGGACTGAGTGAGGACCCTTCGGGTACGCCGCAGATGACTTCAGTGGCCTCTGAGTTGAATGGTGGGAGGCGGACTCTCTGGGTTCTTCCGGTGAGGAACGAGGTGATCCATTCCAGTGCTTTTCCTTGGATTCCGATGTTTCTGAGGCGCTGTAGAAGGGTGCTATGGCAGACTGTGTCGAAGGCTGCGGAGAGGTCGAGGAGGATGAGGGCGACTGTGTCTCCATTGTCCAGAAGAGTTCGAATGTCGTCTGTTGCTGCGATGAGGGCGGTCTCCGTGCTGTATTTGGCTCGGAAGCCGGACTGTGAGGAGTCGAGGGATTTGTTGGTTTCGAGGAAGGCGGCGAGCTGGTAGTTGACGGCTTTCTCGATGACTTTGGCCGGGAATGGAAGGAGCGAGATGGGGCGGTAGTTTTTGAGTTCGGTGGGGTCCGCTGTGGTTTTTTTCAGAAGGGCGCTAAGTTCTGCGTGTTTCCAGCTTTCCGGGAAGGTGGCGGAGTTGAGGGAGCAGTTGATGACGTCTCGGAGGTGTGGTGCTATGATGGAGTCTGCTTTGTTGAAGATGTGGTGAGGGCAGGGGTCTGTGGGGGATCCTGAGTGGATGGAGTTCATCAGGCGGATGGTGTCCTCAGTGGAGATTGGGTTCCAGTCATTAAGGATGTTCAAGGGGGGTGAAGGTCCTGCAGAAGGTTGGGTGGGTTGGTCTCCGGGTCGGTTGGATACAGAGGCTGCTTTAACAGTGGGGGATCTAGATCAAATTATGTAATGTTGTACTGGCCTGCTACTACTGGAACACACAACATGAACATTTGTTGATTTTTAGCAGTGACTAGCACTACAGCTCTTTGAGCTTGTAATTGCATTTTTCACAGATTTTCCAAAGTAAAATCCCTTCCCATTATAGGCATTTGTAGAAGTGTTCACAATGTAAAATCCCTTCCTACTGTATATATCATGGGGTAACATCATGCAAAGTCCCTCCTATGTTTTAACGCAGTCCGTGTTACCATTGTCTCTACCAGTTATGTACAATGGAACTACTTCATAGGCAATCTAGAACAACTGCCTTATCAGATGCCTATAAAAGGATGAACAAAGGGGATGAGCCAAAACCCCTTTCTCTAAGCTGCTTTTTAGGTCTCACCTGCAACAGTGCATGCGCTACATATGCTCTCTCTTGCAAAATATGTTGTATACAACATGGGACTTACATCCCGTCCATGCTTAACATTGTTTGGATCCATTTGAACTCTTATTTGATGCCTTCTAATTGGCCAGTGCATGCTAGCGTCACTTCCTTTTCTTTTGGCTGGAGTTGGACCAAGTTCTAATCGCCGTCCTTCTGATCGCGATTGAGGCACTACTTTTATTTTTTTCTTCTTCCCTGTCATCCTTGTTATACCTTTTGCATTTGTAGCTATCTTTTACTAAACAACGTGCGCTTCAAAAAATAACTTTTGTCCTTTGAAATGGATGTTTATTGTAACAACAGATGTTATCTGCTTTTAATGTGACAACAGATGTTATTTACTTCAAAGTGTATTTTCACCAAGACATGGACATGGGTGCAATTGCTTTCTTTATGTGATAGGATTTTGTACCAATTTTTTTTTCTCTCTTTTTCACACATGGAGAGATACATTGATTTGCTCGAGATCACAGAGGTGTTGTGCTACGACCTAACAATGACTTGTAGGTCTTGCCTTTAATACTACTGGCTCTGCCATGGGCTATTGTTCATGCTCTTCAGCAGCGCCATTGTCAACTTAGTCAATAATTTGTACCGTGCTGTATAGCAATGTGACTGCAGTGCAGCTTGGCTAAATATAAGTATTATACAACAAGCATTAGAAATGCAATAGGTCTCGCAGCATTAGAGTTAGTGCTTTTAGAATTGTTTATGGTTTTTTTTGTAAATCTTTAGCATGAGGTTGAGGGTGAGTGAGGGTGAGGGGTTGAGGGTGAGTGAGGGTGAGGCTGAGGGGTTGAGGGTGAGGGTGAGTGAGGGGTTGAGGGTGAGGGGTTGAGGGTGAGTGAGGGTGAGGGGTTGAGGGTGAGTGAGGGTGAGGGGTTGAGGGTGAGGGGTTGAGGGTGAGTGAGGGTGAGGGTGAGTGAGGGTGCGTGAGGGTGAGGGGTTGAGGGTGAGTGAGGGTGAGGGGTTGAGGGTGAGTGAGGGTGAGGGTGAGTGAGGGTGAGTGAGGGTGGGTGAGGGTGAGTGAGGGTGAGTGAGGGTGAGGGGTTGAGGGTGAGTGAGAGTGAGGGTGAGTGAGGGGATGAGGGTGAGGGGTTGAGGGTGAGGGGTTGAGGGTGAGGGGTTGAGGGTGAGTGAGGGTGAGGGGTTGAGGGTGAGTGAGGGTGAGTGAGGGTGAGGGTGAGGGGTTGAGGGTGAGGGGTTGAGGGTGAGTGAGGGTGAGGGGTTGAGGGTGAGTGAGGGTGAGGGTGAGTGAGGGTGAGGGTGAGTGAGGGTGAGGGTGAGTGAGGGTGAGGGTGAGGGGTTGAGGGTGAGGGGTTGATGGTGAGTGAGGGAGAGGGGTTGAGGGTGAGGGGTTGAGGGTGAGTGAGGGTGAGGGGTTGAGGGTGAGGGAGGGTAAGGGGTTGAGGGTGAGTGAGGGTGAGGGGTTGAGGGTGAGTGAGGGTGAGGGGTTGAGGGTGAGTGAGGGTGAGGGGTTGAGGGTGAGTGAGGGTGAGGGGTTGAGGGTGAGTGAGGGTGAGGGTGAGTGAGGGTGAGTGAGGGTGAGTGAGGGTGAGGGGTTGAGGGTGAGTCAGGGTGAGGGGTTGAGGGTGGGTGAGGGGTTGAGGGTGAGTGAGGGTGAGGGTGAGTGAGGGTGAGGGTGAGTGAGGGTGAGTGAGGGTGAGGGGTTGAGGGTGAGTGAGAGTGAGGGTGAGTGAGGGGGTGAGGGGTTGAGGGTGAGTGAGAGTGAGGGTGAGTGAGGGGGTGAGGGGTTGAGGGTGAGGGGTTGAGGGTGAGGGGTTGAGGGGTTGAGGGGTTGAGGGTGAGTGAGGGTGAGGTGTTGAGGGTGAGTGAGGGTGAGTGAGGGTGAGGGGTTGAGGGTGAGGGGTTGAGGGTGAGTGAGGGTGAGGGGTTGAGGGTGAGTGAGGGTGAGGGTGAGTGAGGGTGAGGGGTTGAGGGTGAGGGGTTGAGGGGTTGAGGGTGAGGGGTTGAGGGGTTGAGGGTGAGTGAGGGTGAGGGTGAGGGGTTGAGGGTGAGGGTGAGTGAGGGTGAGGGGGTGAGGGTGAGTGAGGGTGAGTGAGGGAGGGTGAGGGGTTGAGGGGGAGGGGTCGAGGGGGAGGGGTCGAGGGTGAGTGAGGGTGAGGGGTTGAGGGTGAGGGGTTGAGGGTGAGGGGTTGAGGGTGAGTGAGGGGTTGAGGGTGAGGGGTTGAGGGTGAGGGGTTGAGGGTGAGGGGTTGAGGGTGAGTGAGGGTGAGTGATAGTGAGGGTGAGTGAGGGGTTGAGGGTGAGTGAGGGTGAGGTGTTGAGGGTGAGTGAGGGTGAGGGTGGGTGAGGGGTTGAGGGTGTGTGTGTGACAGTAACTTGTGTGTGTGAGGGCAGTGTGTGTCAATGCAACGGGGCTCATGTTATCGACCTCAGAAGCATTAAAAGTGTGTGTCTTGGAACGTCTGAGGGCAGCTCGTGTTACAAGCTTGCTTTGAAGATGGTCATGCAGTGCTGGGAGTGGAGCAGATGGTCCTGTTTATGACCTGCAGAGCGCGTGTGAAGTGGGCGCGGATGAAGTGACTGGGGGGTGAGGGGTGTGCAGCCTGGTGTGCTGAAGCCTGGCAGCAGAGGCGGCGCGCGCCAGCAGAGGCGGCGCCTGCACACAAATTGGCTAAGTGGCTAAGTGGCTGGTGGCAAATGGACGCACATCAAAGGAGCCGCGAAAGTAGCATGCAAGCAGAGGGCTTTTTTATTTATTTCCACTCATCTGTACTAGTGTTCGTGCTCAAATGACCCCAGATTACACGTAAATTATACATGATGAAAGGCCAAGAAATGATGTTGGGTTACTCCCACAATATATGTACAGTTCATGAATGTGCAATTTGTTGTTTGCTGATAGCTGGATTAATAAAGCTAGCTCAGAGGGTTAAAGCGCTGACGACCGATCTACCTGTGATATGCAGTTAACACGCTGGAGACCCTTAGGGCCGACGCAGCCTCTCATGTTTCTGCGGTCGATAAAATGAGCAGCTGGGTTTATGTGCACATATAAAATAAATTAGTCTCTATTTTCTTAGTATTATTACAGTTAAAGTGTAGGCTGTTTTTCTGCATTTAGTTCAATATACACTGCTATAACCAGTGTCGCACGTTTAGTTATAATGTTTCTGATTGTCAGTTAGTTTTCGGGTGGATTAACTTTCTTCTTTAATCCTTCAGTGTTGTCTTGTATTGTTTTATACGCATGTCAATGTTTGTTGGTGAGTTTAGTACACAAATTCGGTATGTCTGCATTTGCTACAGTTTTGGGTCTTTCGTGTTTTTTAGAAACGGATGGAAGGCTTCTTGTGGTGATTGTGAGTTAAACAATTGCCCGTGCGACTGTTCCTTGTGCGTTGTTTCAGAGTCGTAAGAAAGGTAATTTAAAGGGAAAAAAGAAGGAAGAAAAAGAATTACGCATTGAGAGAAGGAAACTGTGGAGTACAGGGAAAGAAGAAGTAAGCCCTGAAGTGAGAGAAGGACTGTCATAGGGAGGATGAGGAAGACGAGGCAGACTGAGGCAGCTGGAGAATAATGGAACGTGAAGGAGTGATGCGTGGGCAGAGAGAAGGCAGGCGCTGGAGAGGGAGGGGGTGGGATGCCTGCGAAAGGGACGACACACAGAGCGAATAGAGGTTACAATGAGGATCAGAGAGAAGAAAGGTAATTTAAAGGGAAATATTAAAATAAAGAAAAATAATGAAGAAAACAGAGCACTAATTAAAAAGTGAGAGATGGGCGAATGAAAGAAACCGTGAAAAGAAATGGAAAGGAAGGAAGCAGTAAGTCGGCCGGCTGGGAAATGCTCTCGGCATTGCGATTTGCAGAAATAGAAGACAGACGCATTTTGTTGACAGTGGTGGGTGCGAAACAAAACCTCTAAAATGTAAAATGTAAGGACTGGAATCCGCAGTTGCACAAAAACAAGTAGGTTAAACACATCATAAGGAGTATTAAGACCTTAAGGTGTAGTAAACCTTTTTAAAGTGGAATTCCCAAAATCCCCAATGTGAACATGTTAAATAAAACACATGAGATAGTAAAAACGTCTGTTAATTATTTTAAAAAAACAACTAATCAGAGCGTAGTGAAACCCTTGTAAAGCATAACCCAAACATTTGGGTCCCCAGTATGAAGATGTGAAAAAACATCACAGGGTGAAGTGAAAACAACTGTAAAGTGAAACAGAGACACTGAAGGCTCTCTCTGTAACACCAACATGTGTGATAAGCAAAGTCCCAGAGAGAAGACCTAATAGTAATCGCCTCAACATGAGATTTGCTGATAAGTGAGAGATTTTATAGGGATTATTGGGCATGTCTGAGATGTCAGAGAAGGGGATATTAGTACAAAAACCGCTCTTGGCAAAGTCAATATATCTCGCCCTTGCCCCAATTGACGTTGCTAAGATTGTAAGCCCTGTCGTACAGCATCCCGATTTTGTACAGCGCTGCTTTTTTTTTTTATAACAGGAAAAAGGGTACAAGCAGTCGGCTTTGTAATTTGTAGGCGCAAGCACCAAGCATGCATGCACCTACACACAGGCAGTTTTAAATAAAAAAGATTTTGCTTGCTGGTTTGAGTTTGACTGGTATAGAAAAACAAAACTGTGGAGCGGGAGGAGAGAGCAATAACAATGTGGGGGTTGTAAGGAATCAGAGACGGCATTTTGTAAAACCATATGAGGGCACGGGAGGGGGAAGGAACATAGGTGATGGGTGAAGAACACGTAGAAAGAGTAACGTGAGGGTGAGATCATGTACTGGATAATGGGAGGGTGAGATGCTGCACTGGATAATGTGAGGGTGAGATGCTGCAACTGACGTATTGAGCAGTTGTAGGAAGGGCTACAGCTGCCGTTTTTTGGAACTGTGGAACCAGGCTTTAGTCCTTGCGTCTGTTCAAAACCTGAGATTCTGGGCAAGTCACTTAATTTCCCCGTGCCTAAAGCAAAATGAACGTGCCCTTCTATTATATAAGTGTTGCTTTTGTAAAATCCTTCAATAGCTTCCACTCGAGCTCAGGTACATAGAAAATATAGAAAAAGAAGTAAACATCATGTGAAAACCGACTAAAAACACAGAATAGTTTAAACATACAGATATCACCTGCCACAAAAAGCCGACTCTCTAGTCAGCTAAGCATACCTGTGACTTAGAAGCTGCCCTTAAGAAGAGTGCCGAACAACTCACTCCAAATCAACGATAACAATAAAATACAACACACCAACCCCTCAACTCTGACTCACGCGCTGCACTGCTGGTAATGATTATTGGGCGGCTGGCGAGGCGCTCTACACAGTGTGTTTGCGTGCAGCACATGGTTCCTCCGGTCAGGCTGGAGTATATGTGTTCCTGGCTCTATGTGCGCCCTTTTTTGCAGTGCATTGTTGTGACTTTAAGGCAGCTGCTTATACCATGCCTACCTTCATTGGAGCTGCAGGAAGGGCGCTCTGGAGAAGCCCAAAGCCAGTCAAACAATGGGAGGGAGAACTAGCTTCGGTGGGAGGGGACTCTGAATGCTGGAGCCAGGACTTCTCCAGGAAGTGGTGGTCTGCTTTCCTGGCCGGTGTTTTGGCTCTGGAGCAAATGAATCTGAGGGAGGAGGAGCGCAAAAGGGGAGGCTGAAGCTAGCGGTGACAATGGAAAGCTGCATCTAGTCTCTAATACCTTCCTGTTCAGTATTAACAGAGTGTGGACGGGTTCTCGGTATCAGCTCTCCCCATTGAAAATTAAAAGGAAAAGTGAATGCCTTTGTGTTTTAAAAAAATGCCTTCAGCGGACCACGTTTGTTTTAGAGCCTAGACACACCAATAACCATGTGCTTTCACCGTAACACGGCGGGCAGGGGAGGGGGCGGAGAGGGGAGAGGTGCGACACGGCAGGCAGGCAGGGGAGGAGAGTAGGAGGAGGAGGGGGAGGAGAGTAGGGGAGGCAAGGCTAGCGGCAGGCAGGCAGGGGAGGAGAGGAGGAGGGGGGAGGAGAGTAGGGGAGGCACGGCCTAGCGGCCGTGCAATCAAGTAGTGAGGGGGCGGAGCTGGGGGAGGCTGTGGAAGAGAGTAGGCAAGGCAGGCGGCTGGGGGCATGTGCACGCGCATTTAAGCTCAATGCGCATGCGCATTGAGCTTAAATTTCTCGTGCACTGCAAGGAATCGCCACGATTCCTTGCAGTGTGGATAAAGAGCGGATAAGTGCCAATACTCTCGCCTTGCTCGATGCGCATGCGCATCGACAGGCGAGACCTAAAAACTATGATGCACTCAGCACTGATGCACTTTTTGAAATAGTGCATTAGCACTAGATGCATCATAGCACATTTTAAAATTAGTTTTAGCCACATTACAAAGCATAAGCACTGCTGTACAGCATGGCTACAAAACATTGACAAAGGCAATAGCTGTCGTAGGCGAGACCTATTGGCTTTGCCAATGCCTGTTAATTCTATTGTTTTGTTCTGATTGTGCTCTCGCAGTCAAACCTAAAAAAGGATACTAATTAATTACAAAAAATTTTAACTTCCACAATAATAAGAGAGACCTGATCAGCCCATGTGTATTACCTCTCTTTTACCCAAAGTTCAGCCGTGGAAAGCACTGAGCCACAAAACGTTCAAGGCATTGCTAAGCTATCTTTAGAGATGAAGACACAGCTAGCTGCATTACCTGTAGTGCTTGATCACCCCCTCTGTCATCCCAGCATAACTAAATTATGTGCAGTATGTGCTGGTGGAGCCTGAGAAAAGTCCTTCACCCGATGGTGGATAGCTACGTACATCGAGAGGAATGTTTCTTAAAAAATCAATGAGTTGGATGAGGGAGCATTGATAATTTCATGCTCAGTTCATCTCTGTCACAGTCAAGTAGCAGTGACAACAACTGGGGGTTAGACAGTGGAGTCTTCTAGTGGTGAACATGCCGACACATCTCTGTAGGAAATTGGGTTACTGGCTGAGGGAGGGAAACCCTACTCAGCAACCACAATTCTTGTCAGGGTGAAACACAAACAAACCCCAAATTAGTCGTGCTTAACCATCTGGTAGCTCGCCACAAAACAGTCAGGAATAATTTAAAGGCAATGTGTAAAGTATTTAAGCAGCACTTCAAACAGTACAAGAAAAGCCTGCTGCAATTTTGAAAAAAAAGAGTAAAATGTGATCAATTATTTGACACCAAAGCAACAAAATCCAATCAGTAGAACCATAGATATGCAATTTTAAAGGTTTAGATAAAAATAGTGCATAACAGCACAAAGCCCCAACTGTGGTTAGCTGGTCAAATCAGGATAAAGTCTTAAGTTCAGGCCGACACGGTGGAGAAAAAGCTGGAAACAGGGACCAAGTTAGTCCTGTTGTGAACTCTACTTTAAATCCTGGTTGAGGAGCATTGTGCCACACAGCTGTGGTCCTAAGAAACGATGTGAGGTCTGCGTCAAGGATGCATCACGCAGCAGTGGTTCCGATGACTTGTGATGGCTGCAATTTGGGCTTGTGGAGAGGCTGCATCAAGCTGTGTCATTTTTGATGAGGAGCTGGGAGGTGCATGTCGTGGTTGTATCATGCAGCAGCCATTCTTAAGAGCTGCGATGCAGGGCTTGGGTTATAGTTGTGTTGCAATGTGTTGTGTCCAATGCTGTGAAAGATTGCATCGGGTGTAAGTCTTGCTGCATTGGTTCTAGTAGAGACCAAAGCAGGGCTGCCAGAGCACCTTTAGGGTACTTCCAAGGATCCAGGACTAGAAGGGCACCACTTGTGGGGTGGAGGCTAAGACTTACAGTATGCAGAGTCAATCAGTCAATCAATCAGGTGTTTGTTAAGCACGACTACTCACCCGTAAGGGTCTCAAGGCACTGGGTGTTAGGGGACTGCGGGGTTGCAGGTTCTAGTCCATCTAGGAGGGGGTCTGATGAAGAGCCAGGTTTTGAGGTTTCTTGCGAAGATGGGGAGCGATGTTGTCTGTCTGAGGTGGTGCGGGGGACCACAGCGTAACAGAGCTGGGCTGATCGTAGGGTCCTTTGGGGTGCGTAGAATTTGAGTCGGCTGGTCAGGTATGCTGGTCCAGTGTCGTGGAGGGCCTTGTGAGCATGGGTTAGCCTCTTGAAGGTGACTCTAGCGTCGATGGTGAGCCAGTGGAGTGTGCGCAGGTGCTAGGAGATGTGGCAGTATTTTGGCAGGTTGAGGACCAGTCTTGCGATGGCGTTTTGGATGTTATGTAGCTTGCAGGTGAGGTTTTTGTTTATTCCGGCATAGAGTGTGTTGCCGTAGTCGAGCCTGCTGGTGACCAGGGAGTGAGTGACAGTCTTTCTGTGTTCGAGGGGGATTCATTTGAAGGTCTTACGTAGGAGGCGGGGGTGTGGAAGCAGGAAGACGAGATGGAGTTGATCTGGTGAGCCATTTTGAACTCTGAGTCCAGGATGATTTCCAAGTTGCATGCATGTTCTGTGGGGGTGGGTGGGTGGGCTTCGAGGCGGGGGACCACCATGTGTAGTTCCTGGCATCGGGGTTTGGGCCGATGATGAGTACTACCGTTTTGTTAGTATTTAGTTGTAGGCAGCTGTTTTTCATCCATTTGGCGATGGCTTCAATGCCTTCTCGAAAGTTGTGTCTGGCGGTGTTGGGTTTGTTGGATAGGGAGAGGATGAGTTGGGTGTTATCTGCGTATGACACAATGTTGAGTCTGTAGATTATGACGATGAGGGCGAGCAGAGCCATATAGACGTTGAAGAGCGTAGGGCTGAGGGAGGACCCCTGGGGGACTCCACAGGTGGTAGGTGTAGGGTCCAAGAGGAAAGGGGAGAGTCTGACCCGCTGCATTCTGCCGGAGAGGAAGGAGTGGATCCAGTCGAGGGCCTTGTCTTTTATCCCTGCATCGTGGAGTCTGCCTCTTAGGGTGCGGTGAGAGACTGTGTTGAACACCACTGAGAGGTCGAGGAGGATGAGCTCTTCTGTTTCTCCTTTGTCCAGTAAGGTACGGAGTCCAGGTGCAGGAATCAAGATGGTTGGAGCCTTTTCTATCCCTGATGTTTTTATTAGGATACTGGACAATTAGCACTTGGAGTTACTCTGGTGGTCCTGGGTTCAACTGCACATCCAGTGCTTCTCCCTCAAACAGATAGGCAGTCCTTCTTGATGGACAGCAGCACAGCAGTCCTTTTACTGAGTCTTTTACAGGTCTAGATGTGTACTGAAGAGATGGGTCCTCTAATTATACCTGATCCCCATTTTGAAGTGGGGGAAGCTTCTAGAGTCTTCCCCCTACAGAGGTGTCTGGAGTTATCTTCCTCCCTGTACTTGTCCCATCTTATCTGGGGAACAAAAGACTAGTGTGAAACCCTTTGTGAGTATGTTGAGGCAGAGTTTTTGTGATGTGAAAGAGTGGTAGGTGACAACTCCTCCCCCTCATCCTGACAACGACTATTCCCCTTTCTCTTATTGGTTTGGAGGAATACACAAAGACCAACTGCCAGCTACACCTGGCCACGAGACCCAGGATACAGGCACTGAATGGTTAGAACAAGAACATGGCAACTTTCTAAAGGTAGCATTTTCAGAATTGTAACTTAAAACCAAATTTTACAGTTAAAGAGGGTTTAAGATTACAATACTTTAGAAACCAAACTCGACTTCCCTAACTGCTCCCAATTGAAAGTTATAACTTATTACATTTAATAAGGTAACCCATTATTAACCTATGGGAGAGGTAGACCTCACAGTAGCGAAAAATGAATTTGAGAGTTTTTCACTACCACGAAATGGAAGAGTTAAAAGTGAGTTCCCAACTTCTTAAAAACACTGCACCCTGCCCTCTGGGCTGTTTAGCAACTACCTTAGGGATGACATATATATATGTATATATTACCTACTGGCGGTCGCCAGTAGGTAGTTATAGTTAGGATTTTTTTCAATGCAAAATCTCAAAATTCTATTTGGAATAACTTTGACGCCGGTTGACGAATCTGCCTGAAAATTTCCTCAAATTTGCCTCGCGGAGCTCCGGTTCTTCCTTGAAAGTTTCGGGGGGATTCGTCAAGCGGGGGCCAAGATAAAAGGGGGGTCCCAAAACGTGTTTTCCCCATGTTAATTTCCATAGGGCCGTCAACCTCACTTTTAGACCGAACGGCTGAATGGTTTTCCACCAAACTTGGCAAAATTGTAGGGACTGGTAGCCCGATGTGCCTTTGCTATGTCTCAAGATATGTGCTGCAGTGGATTTTGAGTAATTTAGGTTCAAAAAAATATAGATATCTATAGGCGCGCCCCGGTACGCGCACCGGGGAGCGCACCGGGCGTGCTACGCGACTTGCGCACGGAAAGATGATTGGCTCACGGGTGTCTGTAAACATTCGAAACAGTCCGGAGCGGCCGCCATCTTGTGTCTCGGTAGGATCGAGACACAAGAGGTGGCAAAAAAAAAGAGGGAAATGACCATAAGGGGGCAGGGTAGACCCCCTAGGTTTGATGTGGGGGCTATAATAGGGTCCCGCGGGGCAAAAAAAAAAAAAAAGATCGATTTGCAGGTGGGGAGTGCCCGGTACGCGCTCCGGGGAGCGTAGCATGGGGAAAACCCAGTTTATTCACTGTGTCACCTCTACGACCCTTTTGTGCGTCAATACGTCCCTTTTGCATACATTACACCTGACGTAGGTATAATGTGGCGCAGGGGCTTACAAAGTGACGCATCTACCTAGATGCGTCACTTTGTAAATATGACTGAATAAGGTAAATTTTTTACTGTACTGATGCGTCACAAAAAGTGACGCTCCGGTGGCGTTAAAGTGACGCATGGCCTCATAAATGAGGACTTCAGTCTTCTAGTCATGCGTCATATTAAATTTATGACGTATTATGTCGGAAGTTCTTACAGATACGTCAGTATTTCAGACGTATCTG
Source organism: Lissotriton vulgaris (assembly GCF_964263255.1). NCBI lineage: Eukaryota > Metazoa > Chordata > Amphibia > Caudata > Salamandridae > Lissotriton > Lissotriton vulgaris. The sequence continues at coordinate 754,667,832 of NC_141694.1, read as the reverse complement.
TAAGCGCAAAAGTGATGCATTGCTGGAGTGTGTCTCAAAAATTATGCAACTCCAGCAATGCATCCTTTCACATGGGGCCAGGCCCTCTGTGAAAGGGCCTGCACGCCTGCTGTGAAACAGGCGTAAGATTTGGACGCAACAGCGTCATAAAAATGACGCAGTGATATCTCATAGATTTCACTGCGTCACCTCTACGACCCTTTCTTGCGTCAATACGTCCCTTTTGCATACATTACACCTGACGTAGGTATAATGTGGCGCAGGGGCTAACAAAGTGACACATCTACCTAGATGCGTCACTTTGTAAATCTGACTGAATAAGGTGCATTATTTACAGCACTGGTGCGTCACAAAAAGTGACGCACCGGTGGCGTTAAAGTGACGCATTGCCTCATAAATGAGGCCTTCAGTCTTCTACTTATGCGTCATATTAAATTTATGACGTATTATGTCGGAAGTTCTTACAGATACGTCAGTATTTCAGACGTATCTGTAAGCGCAAAAGTGATGCATTGCTGGAGTGTGTCTTAAAAATGATGCAACTCCAGCAATGCATCCTTTCACATGGGGCCAGGCCCAATGTGAAAGGGCCTGCACGCTTGCTGTGAAACAGGCGTAAGATTTGGACGCAACAGAGTCATAAAAGTGACGCAGTGATATCTCATAGATTTCACTGCGTCACCTCTACGACCCTTTCTTGCGTCAATACGTCCCTTTTGCATACATTACACCTGACGTAGGTATAATGTGTCACAGGGGCTAACAAAGTGACACATCTACCTAGATGCGTCACTTTGTAAATCTGACTGAATAAGGTGCATTATTTACAGTACTGGTGCGTCACAAAAAGTGACGCACCGGTGGCGTTAAAGTGACGCATGGCCTCATAAATGAGACCTTCAGTCTTCTACTCATGCGTCATATTAAATATATGACATATTATGTCGGAAGTACTTACAGATACGTCAGTATTTCAGACGTATCTGTAAGCGCAAAAGTGATGCATTGCTGGAGTGTGTCACAAAAATGATGCAACTCGAGCAATGCATCTTTTCTTACCCTTCCACACCCCCGTTCCTTTTCAACATTTTCTTTGAATATCCACATTCCCCATATTCACTCTCCTTCTCCTTACTTTCCTTCCCAACACTCACCTTCTTTCAGTCCCCCTACTTCACTTCCTTTCTCCTCTCATACCTTTCTGTTCTTTCTTACTCATTTTCCTTTCCATTATCAATGCACTCCACTTCACTTACTCTTTTTCATTTTTTTAAGAATATAGCTCTTTGATGAGAATTGGAGGTAGTTCTGAAAAGAACTTTTTAGGTCTCGCCCTATTTCCATTCCACAGGAATGGAATAGGATGAGTCTATAGCAGTGAAACCAAGACTTTCACCATGAGCCCAAAAAAGAGGTTTTTCACGAGTGCATGTGCTCTCGTGCACGAGCTTGCCCGAGCCTTCTGCCTGCCTCCTGCCTTGAAGGCAATCTGCTTCTCCACCCCCTGCTGTTCCCTCCCACTCGCTCGCACATCAAAGGCTGCTCACTCAATTTCTCCTCCCCCTCCCCAGCCAGCTTCCCCCAGGCCGTGTTCCCTCCCCTTCTACCCCATCCTCACTCATCCCTCGCACCCCCTCCTCCTTCAGGCCCCCACCATTTGCCCTATCTTGACATCTACCCTGATTAATGGGCCTACCGTATTTGAAACTGAACCATCTCTGGAACCAACTAGACCCACCCCAAGTTCAGGAAAGACATCAATTAAAAAAAACACCTTTAGAACATCAGTCAGAGACTGGGGCAACTCCCAGCTTTCTTCCCCCAGGGGTGACCTCCATTTACATGACCGGAGATGTCGGGTCTTGCTTCTAGGAAGACGGCCTCAACCAACCCATAAATCTGCAGTTTTTAGAATGAATGGACTGAGTCTTCGATCAAACCTACCCTGTAGAGCGTTGAAGACTGGAAAGGCGCATGTTTTAGCGCTACACAAAACACCTTCAATAAATAGGTTTATAACACATGGCTCCAGAAGCATGGCCAGTCAAGTTCACTTCTGTAGGATTATTTACGGTGAGTTCAGTGGCCGACAGAGCCTGCTCCGTGCAGGAAATGTATCCAAGATGCAACTCGAGTTTTCACAGACAAAAAGTAAGTTGTGCAACAAACCTAAAAGTTAAATTAATGTAGAAAAAAAAGACATTACTGCCTGGAACTTGGCGTGCCCGGTGTTTAAGCCAACAACACATACGTGTCGCTACCCTGCTGGAAACGTTGCAGACTGAGCGAACACGTTGGGGAAGCTTTTCAGGTTTAAACAGCTCTGGAAGCCAGGGCGGGATACTGCAGCACTCGGCCCGAGGCGGCGTGCTCTGAAGGGCTGACATGCGGATTGCAATACGTTCACAACCCAGTTCCATTAAAGGGGATAGATAATCGCCACTCTTCAAATACGCCCAGGCCACTTTTGAGGCGCAATCCCTTGAGGCCTTGCTGGCAAAAAGGTCCCCAAAATGAAATTCAGCGGACTGGAGTATTAACTTCAAACAAGTCTGTGGAGAAACAAAAAGCTAATTAAAGCGTCCCTATGTAAACAGGTGTGGCCGGAGGTGCGCCTGTTTGCAGTAGGGCGTCCCTTCCTCCACCCGGCCCAATTCTTTATTATGCAACTATTCCGCCTGGAGAGGTGGACAGCCAAACCCCAGGCCTTGAAAATGGCCTTCTGCGCACCCGTAGACCGCTGTTTGGGTCTGTTTAAGAAAGGTGCGTCTGCAGAGGGTATAGAAAGCAAATACACCCGGGAAGAAGTTCAAATACCACTTGTACTCTGCATCTGAACCGTAGGCCGCGAGGATTCCTAAATAGCAGAGCCGTGGAAAAGAGCAGTCTGAACGCATCTGACATAACATATGAATAGGCGTTCACGTGGACACAGAACATGTGCACTCGTTTGTGCTACGCCTATAAAACCATGCTGCAGAAAAGAATTACCCCCTTTATCCACAGGCCAGCAGGCAGCTCTTGCTATTTACGAAGAGTTTCACCGACTAATCGAATTATACGGAAAAGTACATGCATACTTTAGTAAATGCCTAGTTTAAAAAAATGCATTAAATCAAAGGGTAATCATTTGAGGCACAAATGCCACCCAAAGATAGGAACTTCTAAGATCAAAGTCCACAATCTGAGAAAGGTTTCACCTAGTTTGCGCCTCATCAGGGTGATGCCGCTGGTGCCCTGCTTCAAGAGTAACAAATCACAAGAAGTCTTCTTACAAATGGTAAATGTGCAGCAGGTGAATTATAGCTGCTTTTGTAAAAAGCTACATTTCTCTAGTTTCGAAGCAGCAAGGAAGAATACAGGACCTCCAAAAAGGGAGGAGAAAATGACAAAACTAAAGTGAGGTGAAGTCAGAGGAATAGTAAAGGGCAATGGTTGGTTATATGGTTCACAGCTGCACAATGCTTTGAAAGAACAGGAGTTCAAAGTCGATGAAGCCTTGGAGGAGAAAAAGTGTATAGTCCAGTCATGATCAGGGCTGGCTTGTCAGCCAATGGAAAGACAACCAGATTTAGACTGAAGACCATGAGTAACAACTCATCTACAGCAAATGAAAACCTGAAATCCCCAGTAAAAAAACTATTAAATGTTACTATTGGGAAAAGTGGGATATAGATGGAATTCCAGAATGCCCAGCCAGCTTCCCCCAGCCCGTGTTCCCTCCCCTGCTACCCCATCCTCACTCGTCCCTCGCACCCCCTCCTCCTTCAGGCCCCCACCATTTGCCCTATCTTGACATCTACCCTGATTAATGGACCTATACCTACATACTTAGCTCATACATTAAGCGAGAGCTATTAAAAAGATGAGTACTGACTGGCTAAGAGTGTTAATAGTTCTTCAATCTTGAAGAGTCCAACGTTTACATCTATGATAGTTCTATGGAATTTTGTATTTTATTTTTATGGTCTTCGCTACTCCCATCAGTACCAATAATATCTACATTGCAGGCCTTTGTCCTTCCTCAAACAGGATTCCTGCTCTCCAAATTCCCCTCCTTTCCTCTGCCCCCTCCAGGGTCGCACCGTGGTGATAGTCGGGAAATCCCCTCCTCGGTCTCTCCCAAGATATGGCCCTACTGCAAAAGCACAACATTTCACAAAATGCGTGCATGTTTTATTCAATAGCTTGCAAGCAGGCTTCGTCTCAAATTTAAACTACATGGGAGGCATGCCGCCATAATTTCAGCTATGTGTAGAATTAAAATAAAAACTCCATGCATTGCCAAGGCACCGCGGTTTCTGGGCTGGTAAAACAAGACTTTCTCTAGCGTGCCCTTCCGCTCCACCTACCCACCCCCCACCCCCGCTTTTCCAAACCCGCTGCACAGCTGTGTATTCCATGATTTAATTATGATGGTATGCAGTCCTGTCAGGTTTTTCGGTATCCAGATTAACAAAAGCAACACAGAAAAGCCAAATTCCATAGCTTTTCGGTATCCAGATTAACAAAAGCAACACAGAAAAGCCAAATTCCATAGCTGCCGACTGTGCAATTAAAACCGAAAGTTTTCCAATTTCCAAGAATGTTGATGCCTGGCAACGCATCATCGCCCGGGAGAACTCCGCCCACGGCACCCCCGTCTCACTGCCACGGCTAAATGCGCCATCGCCCACGGATAATTACAGATGGAAGGTTTACCGCGTTTAAGGCCACACCGGCTTACAGAAAACATGCCACATGGGTTTGACTCAATGTTTCCAATATCGGAACGGAGCTGCAGTGCCAGACCTGTGGTACTCTGAAATCATGAAAGAGGAACATTCAGCCTGCGACAGGGTAAAGAGTAGACCTCGCCAATTGGACACGAGAAACATCTGAATGGCACTTGCAAAGTGAAGGTGTATTAAGGGGCAATGGCAATGAACTTAAACAGATTTATGGTAATGGCCCGCCCATAAAACGCATACAGGCAGAGGTTATGAAACTACGTTGCTTTGCCTGCGTTTGTTTCCAAAAAGTTGTTTCGCCAGTTTCTCTCCGATGCGATTCTTTACTGTAGAATAGACACTAAACAGGGTTTGTAGATTGTAAGAGACCGTAAAAAAAGCATTCAGAAATGTTAGAAATTATTAAAAAATCAATTTCACACAATCATCTCCCAATAGCAGACCACAATAAAATCTGACAATTTGGCAAATGCAGTAGTGCTCACTTGGTTAGCGAGAAAACGGGTATAACACAGTAGCCATTTCAGTCTGCATTATTACTCGTCCATATGGCTTTTATAAAATGCATTACAAGGAGTCAAGTCAAGGTAAGTGTGGAATAAGCAGGCCCACATGGCCCAGATTTTCGCGGCAGCATTTTCCACATAAATGTATATTTGCCGCACTTGCCACATAAACCATTATCCACTGCATAATCTGCAGAGATGGCACAGTGCATGTGCCCGTGCACGCGCTTTTCTCCCGAGCCTCGGCATCACACTTCAAAGGAATTCCTTCCGCTCCTTATCTCCTCAGGCACTTAGCGTCTACGTGTGTCTCCCAGGCTCCTCACAGTGCCATATGTCCTTAGGGCATCACACTTCTAACGCGAACGACCATCTGCTCCTTGGAATGCTGGCATGGTTGCCCAGTGCTGCCTGATCTTCTTCAAAGGCAGCTTGTAACCTGAGCTGCCCTCTGCCTTTGCATTCTGAACTCTTTCTTGGATTTCACACACAGTCCATAGCGCTTCCTTCTACCTTTCACCAGGCACACACACACACACACCACCAGCCATCAGTGCACGCTTTCACCAGGCATACACACCACCGGCCCTCAGTGCACACTCTCACCAGGCACAGACACCATCAGCCATCAGTGCCCGCATTCACCAGGCATACACACCAACGCTGTCAGTGCACGGTTTCACCAGGCACACACACACACCACAAGCCTTCAGTGCACGCTTTCACCAGGCATACACACCACCGGTCGTCAGTGCACGCTTTCACCAGGCACACACACACAACACCAGCCATCAGTGCACGCTTTCACCAGGCATACACACCACCGGCCGTCAGTGCACACTCTCACCAGGCACAGACACCATCAGTCATCAGTGCACGCTTTCACCGGGCACAAACACCACCAGCCGTCAGTGCACGCTTTCACCAGGCACCCACCACCAGCTGTCAGTTCACGCTTTCACCAGAGACACACACTACCAGCCATCAGTGCACGCTTCCACCAGGCACACACACCACAAGCCGGACAGGCACACACACACCACCAGCCATCAGTGCACGCTTTTACCAGGCATACACACCACCGGCCGTCAGTGCACACTTTCACCAGGTACAGACACCATCAGTCGTCAGTGCATGCTTCCACCAGGCAGAGTTTGACAAGAAGAAAAAAAAAATCTAGCGCAAAACAATCATAAATTGCAGAAAACGCGACAATGCGCATTTCAGCACAGTGGAAAGGCCTTAGTAAAGGCCTTAGTAAAGTTTGATTGGTCCACTATCAGTTGCTTTTTTGATGTAATTGGGCACTTCATCGGTGCTAATGTGGTGCCACCTTTGTGTAGTCAGTGCGAATACATGGATATGGAGAAGACGTGGGCCTCCAGAAACAGTGGCCGTATTATATGCCTTCTATTGGGATATTGTTTTGTAGTGTGTGCATTTAGTATCTCCTAGTGGGGATGGCTCCCTCCCCACAGGTTCATTGGTAATAGTTTTGCTTGAGATTGGGGATACTAGCACTCTTCGTGTTCATGTTACGTCCGTATTAGTGACCTTTAGGAGTATGGAGATATGAGATATTGAGAAGTAGCCAACTACAGACCAAGAGCAGACTGGCTTTCCTTCTTAGATCTGCTTTGCTGTCAATTTTCTACCTTTTATAGTTACTGGTCCTACTAATGACCGAATCGTCACCCACTGCACACAATCCTTCCGAATTTTACATAAGGACTGAGAAAGCTAATAAGTTGGGCTTTTCTAATCTAATGCAGAGGTTATATTATATTCAAAAAGCCATTGTTATTTGTAATATCAATACATCTAAGTCACGTCAATACAAAACATGTGGCATTACAAATGCTAAAAGTGTCACATTTGCTAAAGTTAAAAGTATTGGCATTGTAAATCACAAAACATAAATATAAAATGTCATTTACAAAACCAATAGCTCCAACTTTCCTACTGCGAGACCTATTGGCAACGCCAGTGCTTGTTTTTTCTTCTTTTTTCTTTTTTTAGAACAGAAACAAAAACAGGGAATGGAAACTGCTCAACAGGAGCAAAAAAAACAAAAAATATTAGGGCTGGGAACGGCAGCGATGGTTCTCCAATGCTCGAACCATGAGCAGGACACTTTGCTCCCAAAAGGTAAGGAGTTGATCGCACTATCTGCATTTCAGGACACCTTTGTTGAATGCAGGCTGAATGTTTGGAACCAGCTCCTGCGATCGCCCCCCCACAGAAGTAGTTGCTCCTCCGGTGGATGTAGAGGCCCCATCACTGGGAACCTCTTGTGCCAGCGCCCTGACACTTTCCCGGGCAATTCTGGGGGTGCCTCCTCTCCACATGGCGAAGCATTGTGGAGTTCCCAAAAGAATATTTCTTCGTGGGGTCACCCCGTGACAGAACTGTATGGCAGATCCTGCACTCCACTTTTGGAGCATTCACCTTTTTCTGGTCATCTGGAATGGAAAAAAAATACCAGATGAAATGCTCTTTCACCCTTGGCTGAGGAGGCTCTTCATCAAGGAATTCAGGCTCATCTTCACTGCTGGATGGTCTGGCAGCCATGATTAACCAAGCAAGATCGAAGAGAAAAAAAGGCAGGTCTTTCAGTCACAAAAGTGAAAGAAGAAGTGAAGGAAATGGGTGGGGATTTCATTCTTTGTAAAAAAAACTGTTAGCAACCAATGAAAAGTGTTATTTTAAGGTCACATGACTTGACGCGCTGACGCTGCACGCACCGAAGCGCTTCCGGGTGCGCATACGCGGCGCGAACGTAGGCGCTTCCGGGGTGCATACGCGGCACGAACGTAGGCGCATACGCGGCGCGAACGTAGACGCTTCCGGGGCGCATACGCGGCGCGAACGTAGGCGCTTCTGAGGCGCATACGTGGCGCGAACGTAGGCGCTTCCGGGGGCGCTTACGCGGCGCACCGAAGTGACGTTTTGATAGTTTCAGGGAAATGCAAAATTATTTTCATTTCCTTATTCAAAAAAACTGCTTTTATATGTATGGTACTAAATGTCTTGCGTTATTATTTACTTTTCATTCATATTTTTTTACACGAACACAAGTAGCGCTCTGGGTGCGCTTTCCGGAGAGCTTACCGGTGCGCGGACCCAGAGCGCCCCAAGAAAAAATGATAATTTTTTTTTTTTTAATATTATTATATATATATATATTATTATATAGTTAGGAATTAGCATATAAAAAACCTATGAAATTCACTGAAAAAAACATAGGTTTCACACCAGTTATAGTTAGGAATTAGCATTTAAAAAACCTATGAAATTCACTGAAAAAAACATAGGTTTCACACCAGTTATAGTTAGGAATTAGCATTTAAAAAACCTATTAAATTCACTGAAAAAACCATAGGTTTCACACCAGTTATAGTTACCTGGAAATTTTACTGACATAAAACCATTGAAATACCCACGTTATAGTTAGTTGGACTCACTATAACTTGTGCGCCTGCAATGCACTGCTGATGAAGTCACATATTACATCACTCATGACATGGTCAGTGACATCACTCATGACATCACTGATGACACCATCCTTGTGACAGAGTGACAGACCTCCTTTCAGTGTAATGTAACCCTTAAAACACATATTCAAAAATAGAAATTAAAATTTTCAAAAAAATGGAGATACCCATACCAGTTACAACAAACAATTCAGTAATTCCACCATCTATATACACATCCACTCATTCACCAACAGTTCTATATAGTCACTCATACATATACTCACTCATCATAATGTAGTGATACACCTATACATCCTGTTACACACCGACAGTCATCCAAAAGTTACTCACACATGCAAATAAACTATTGAATATCCATTTATTTGCATATAGAACTATACACACACTACCACTTTACTTCTATGGAAATTTACACATACTTACTCTCTTAAACAATCACTTATAGAAACACATACTTATTTAAACAGGAACTCTTTCAATCTCAGGCTCTCACATATACTCACTTATATACATCAATACTCACATATAATAGATTAAAACATATGTAGTTACTGATAAAGACACTAGTGAGACAGTCATTCACTCACTAACACACACATATACACACTCATCCACCCATACAGTCCTGCACATATGCTGTCTTCAAAACACATACAAACAGTGAGTCAGTTACCAACCCATGCAGCCACTTATACACAAAGTGAAACACTGATACATATATTTCAATATTTAAAAGTTACTCGCTAATATATGTATTCACTAAGATACACTTAATAAGGCAGTTAACAAATCATTTAAAAAAAAAAAAACATCCATTTACACACTTATTTACCCATTTATTCTTCCATCGACCTTTGCAAATACATATATAAAACAAATTTATTTTTCAGAAAGACACACATTCACTGGATGGTGTCATCAGTGATGTCATGAGTGATGTTACTGACCATGTCATGAGTGATGTAATATGTGACATCATCAGCAGTGCATTGCAGGCGCGCAAGTTATAGTGAGTCCAACTAACTATAACGTGGGAATTTCAATGGTTTTATGTCAGTAAAATTTCCAGGTAACTATAACTGGTGTGAAACTTATGGTTTTTTCAGTGAATATATATATATATATAAGTCTTTGGGTCCGTGTTCGTCTTTCCAAAACCATCGGGAGTATCCGTCGGAGTTCTCTGCATATATATATATATATATATATATATATATATATATATATATATATATATATATATATTCACTGAAAAAAACATAGGTTTTAAGGGTGTTATAGTTAGCTGGACATTTCACTCGTACAAAACGATTGAAATTCCTCTGTTATAGTTAGTTGCACTAACTATAACTTGCGTGCCCGCAATCCACTGCTGATGATGTCACATATAACATCATTCATGAGATGGTCAGTGACATCACTGATGACATCACTGATGACATCTCAAATGACATCACTGATGACATCATCCACGTGACAATCTGATACACCTCATCATACACTAGTATAACCTTTCAACACTCATTATAAAATATGAAGTGAATTTCAAAGGTTTTTTAAATGATAATTCCTAACTATAACAGGCCTCAAACCTATGTTTTTTTCAGTGAATTTAAAAGGTTTTTTAAATACTAATTCCTAACTATAACATGTCTGAAACCTATGGTTTTTTCTGTGAATTTCAAAGGTTTTTTCAATGACAATTTTTAATGTATTAATTGTTGTATTTATTTTTTTGATACTGATTTACTACATTTTTTTAACTATTTATTTTTAGATATTTTATTTTTTAAATTACATTATAATTACATTATACATTACATTACAAAATATACTTTCTCAGAATGAATTACTTTAGTTTAAATACTTTGCAAATAGGCAATAGACTTTTAAGTACAGTAGTTACAGTTGTTGCAATGGGCAACACAATTTCAAACACAATGCAACATTGAGCTCAGTGTGAATTTCTAGTTAAAAGCAATTAGTTGCTTTATGGATTACTTTTCTAACCACAGGACTGGATCCTAGATTCAGTCCTTGCACATGTCCTGTAAACAGTTGAGTAAAAGGGTTGTGGTTACAATAGTGATTTTTAAGGAATATTATTGTATTTTAAAAGTTGACACTTAGAAATGTTTTCACATAGAATCACCAATGTTATCCTACAGGAGGAAATTCACTTAGCAGGTAAATAGTGTTATCGTTACTTTTTCTTACTCAGTGGTGAGTCCTGGATCCAGCACTGATGCATCTCCTGTAAACAGTTGAAAGAATGCGTTTAAGTCATACAGGTGATTTTTAAGGAATATTTGTAGTTTGTGAAAATCGACACACAAACTTTTCTGGTGAAAACCAGACAATAGATTCCTATGCAAGGAAATACAAGTTACTGGTAAGTACGGTTAGAATTACTTTTCAGGGTCAGTGCTGGGCTAAAAGATGTAGCACTGGGTTCTTTCCTGATAACAGCGAGTAAAGCAGAATTTGTTGTTCGGATGATTTTAGGTGAATATTTAAAAGTTCAAAAACTCCACACTTGGAAGAATTTCCAACTGAAACTAGTCAATGTTAGCCTATGGAAGGAAATTCAAGTTACTGGTAAGTATGGTTAGAATTACTTTTCAGGATCAGTACTGGGCTCAAAGATGCAGGACTGAGGTATCTCCTGATAACAGGCCAGTAAATCAGAATTCGTATTACATGCAGTAAGCGCCACAGAGCTGCTAGCAGAGAGATGTAAAAAGGGGCATGGCCTGCACCACCTCTCTGCAACGCAGCGCAGTGGTGCTTCTTGGAAGCACCTGGTGGGCTACTTGGCCCCCATGGTCCCTCAGGTTTAAAGTGGAATTTTTTCCCCAACTTAAAACGCGCCACAGGGCGTGTTTGCACACATCACGTCAGGGACCGTCCCCTCCCTTCACCACTGTTTAAACGTGCCCTGTCACCGTTCTAAGTTGAGAGATTAAGTCGCCTTCAATCCTAAGGGTCCCTAGGGTCAAACTAGCCCACTAGTACCTCCAGTAAGCGCCACAGAGCTGCCTTGCAGAGAGGTGTAAAAAGAGGCGTGGCCTCTGAACACCTGTCTGCAATGCAGCTTCCTTGAAAAATTGCTCCGGACGGAGCTCACTAAATGGTGGGAACAAAAAAGTCTTGAGAAATACAAGGAAGCTAAAAGGGTGCCTCGTGGCTTAAGAGTATTAATAGCACCATCATTTGAAAACCTCAATCCCCTCATGCTGAAGGAGTGGGCACAACATAACCTCGATGCATCCATGGGCATGGTATGCATCCTAATCAAATACGCCGAAATAGATAGTGTCGAACTAATGTCCCAGATTGAGAAGCTTAACCTCGAATTAAACGCCATGGAACAACAGGAGGTGATAACTAAAGGGCGGGAAGATATCAAAAAACGTCTTGATAAATATGAGGAGACCATCAAAACCCGCAAGGCATTTAAGTTCGCCAGAGACAAGGCTGACTACGAGAATGGGAGAATATTTACATTCTCAAGGAAATTCGAGTCAGCCAAAAGACAAGCATTAACTTCATCTGTGCCAGTGTCAGCAGTAACATCTCAAACTCCCCAAAACCAACAGGCGGGAGCCCCTGAAGGATCAGATACTGATATGAGTTCTATCTACAGCAGTGGGGGCTCCGATGAGGAAATTAACGAGCAACAAGTTGGGGTTAGTAGCTTTACTCCATCTGAGGAATTGGTTTTTATGGTGGAAGATCGGCGAAACACCTTAAGGTCGAGAGGGACACAGCAAACAAGAGGAAGAGGCGAAACAAATCCCGTAAAGAGAGGAGGAAACGCAAACAATTACGGGAAAAAGAGAAGAGGAAGGGGGAATGCCCAAACAAAATCATAAGTAAAATTATGAAGCTACCCACCACATCGTCTTTTGATGACAAAACTTCGTCTACTGAAATTGGGATTAACGATGATAAACATGAAAACCATGATAAAATTGAAATAAATGAAAAAAATATAAAAGAAAAAAACACACAAGAAAAAGATAAAACCGCTATGAATGTAACTCATCATCCATGTGACTCCGATGTAGAAAACACTGTGATTAATCTGACTGAGCTTGACCTCAATGCAGCGGAAACTCAGCTTCTTTCATTGGGACTTTCTTTTTGCCCTAATAATGGATTTAAGTATGTGCAAGCGAGAATTGATACCTTTAAGTTTATAAGGAAACTTAAGCTTCTCAAATTCCACACTACCAACAAGAAAAGTGAAAAAGCCAATACCATTTTGAATGAATCTCAAAGTCATAAAATCTTTTCTATTGCTGATACTAAGGCTTTGAAGGTTGCTCATTCCCTTGCCAATGATGACAATGATGCCCCTACCAACACGCAGGATGTATTAATTTCTATGGGAATCAGCAGTGGCAGTGCTGGTAATAGTCCATTTTGTCCCAAATCTACTTTTGTCCCAGTGATGCCCAGGGATGCCATTGACATTTTTAGCGATCGGGTCGTTGAAGACCTTAAGGAACTAAACAAAACTGTGGCTGAAAGTAAAAAACTTAGAAGCTTTAGAGACAAACAATACTCTCTGCTGATGCGAAAAATCAAATCTAAGGGTGATATCATTGTCAATAAAGCTGATAAAGGTGGAAATATCGTTTTGTGGCCACGCACTATGTATCTACAGGAAGCTGAAAGACAATTAAGTGACCCTGCCTGCTATAGGAAGGCCTCATTCAATGAACTCAACAAAGTAAAACTACTTGTACATTCCAATTTGGCATCTTGGAAGAGGGAAGGACTGATCAGTAAGAAAGAGTTTGATTTCCTCAAAAAGGATTTCCCTATCACTCCCACTCTATACTTATTACCCAAGATCCATAAAGGCACGATACCTGTACCGGGGCGACCCATTATTTCCGCCCAAAATGGACTTTTGGAACCCCTCTCAAAATATGTTGATTTCTATTTACACGATTATATGGAGGCCTTACCTAGCTATTTAAGAGACACTGGTGACTTCCTGATGAAATTGAAAGAAGTTATGTGGAAACCTAACTATTTATTTCTAGTCATGGACATCACATCTCTGTATACCTCTATTAATCATGTTGATGGTTTGAATGCAATTGAATACTTTTTGTCTACAAGAGATATCAGGTATTTTGAACACAGCAAAATGCTTATCAGTATGATTGATTTGTGCCTTAAAAATAACTTTTTCCTTTTCAACAATGAGATCTTCCAGCAGATGCGTGGTGTTGCCATGGGTGCGTGCTTCTCCCCCAGCTACGCATGTTTACACGTGGGCTGGTGGGAGAGGCACGTCTTAGGTGGGATCCGCGACTGTTTGGAGGAAGAGGAAACAGGCATTGTGAAAATGTGGCGCTTCATTGACGATGTTTTCATAATTTGGCAAGGTTGTAAATCATCAGCCGAAGAATTTGTTAGTAACATCAACAACAATTCTCTAAACCTAGAATTTTCTGCCAACATCAACAATGTTAGTGTCAACTTTCTAGATGTGGAGGTTTATATCAGAAATAATAAGATCATGACTAGAATGTACAGAAAGTCCACAGCTGGAAATTCTATTTTACACGCACAGAGTAACCACCCACATCATCTTATCAAAAGCATCCCTTATGGGGAGTTTTTAAGAATTAGACGCATATGTAACAACGAGATTGACCTCATGAATTGTCTTAATGGATCTTATTTGAGATTCTTACGTAGAGGCTATCATGCTAATTCCCTCACCAACTCTCTTAAAAGGGCTTTGTCTAATCAGACAGTGGTAATAGCAGAGCAACCCACCATTGAAACATCAGAGGAAGTTGCTGTTAGATCTGAGAAACCTACCATTCGTCTCATTACCACTTTTAACAATCAAGAAAAGAAGATCAAACAAATCATTAAGTCCAATTGGCCCATCTTGAAAACTGATATTGTCTTAGGCCCATTGTTGGAAGATATGCCCAGCATCACTTTCCGTCGAGCACCCTCGATGAGGGATGCTCTAGTAAGAACTAGTCCTGAGACCGTTATAAAACCTAACTGGTTCTCAAATAAAACAGGTTTTCGAAAGTGTAGTTCTTGCAGGGCTTGCAAGTTCGGTGTTAATACCACCGAATTTGTTGAGGGCTTGACGGATGCTGTGATCAAAATCAACAACTTGTATACTTGTAAAACTGACCATGCGGTCTATGTTTTAAAGTGTACGTGCGAGTTGCAATACGTTGGCAGCACAAAGTTGCAAGTATACAATCGCATTTTACAACATCTTCGTGCCATAGTAAACTCTGACCCCAACTACCCTGTGGCACGTCATTTCAAGTTGGTACACAACAATAACCTAAATGACTTACAATATTTTGTTATTGATGCAGTCCCTCCACACAAAAGAGGTGGAGACAGAGAAAAAAGACTAAGACAGTTGGAAAGTCAATACATTTTGAGGTTAAACAGTAAGATTCCGAATGGCCTCAACATGGGAGAAGATCTTAATAACTTTCTGTAAATATTTTATTCCATCATATGCATGATATTTTACATGGATTTTATACCTATTTATATGGTTTTAATCTATTATATTCATGTTGTGGATGGTCCAAAAATGAATGAATTGTTAATCTCTGTGTTTTGATTATATTTAATGGATTTATATATACATTATTTATATTCTAGCTGTGCTGCTATGATTCTCACGGTTCGTCCGTTTTCTTGCTGCTTGAGGTCACTGGTCACTTTAATCCTTTACAGTAATGTTGCATTTTTCTATATCCAAATGTTGATAAACTTTTTCCCCCTAACATATAAATGTACTGCCATATTTTGCACTTCTTTGCACTTTGCACTTTCTCACACTTGTTTACATCTTGCTCCAGGTTTTTACCTGTATATACATTGCTCTCTCCCAAACTTTGGGATAATGTATTTTGCACTATTTTTATGCACTAATTCCTTATGTGGTTTCATCCTTTTTTTACTGGTTTGATACTATGACCCCATGATATCAGTTCACATCATTTATTTACGATGTATAGTTTATACTGTGGTTGACTTTATTTGGGCACTTGCCCTTCACTTCCTCAACTGTTTATCTCATTTTAAAACATATGTTTAATGTTTTGCATTTTACACGCAATTTTGTGTTTTAAACTGTATATTGGTTTACCATAGTTGATCATGAAGGTTATTTCTTCTATGTTGTTTGAATTATGGGAGGAGCCTCGTTATAACCAGTATTTAACCACGTGAATCTCTGGGTTTGTCATGTGATCAAGTCCGGGTTTCCCGGACGAAACGCGTCATGTTACCGTCCCCATCGATGGAATAAAGCACTTCATTCACCTCTAACTCCTCGTCCTGTGGTCTGTACCTGGTCTGTGTCCGTGCGCTGTTACTGGCACCTCAGGATTGTGAATTCTTATATATATATATATAAATAAATAAATGCAAATCCTGGACAGTATACAAGATTCAGAAGTCTGCACACAGTGTGTCTGTTACACCAATATTTTAATGGCTACGCGTTTCAACCCTTCCGGGTCTTCGTCACAGCCCCATTCAAAATATATATATATATATATATATATATATATATATATATATATCCTGGCAAAAAGTTCGTTTTACAAGGTCAAAACGGCAGTTCAAAACTGCACGCACAGGCTGCAATGGCATCCTTGAGATAAGTTGATATGGCACAATCAGCGCTGCAGGCCCCCTAGTAGCATTTAATTTGCAAGCCCTGGGTACATATAGTACCATTTTACTTGGGACTTACAAGTAAATTAAGTGTTTCATTTGGGTGGAACCCAATGTCACCAAGTTTTAGGGAGAGAGAATAATTGCTTTAGTCCTAAGGGTAGCAAATCAAAGTCAGCACATACTGGAGAATTGAAGGCAAAAAATCAGTCTCTCCCTGTCTCTTACATCCAGAAAAAGTCAAGACAGCAAGACAGGTTTTTACGTAACCCTTCTCTCATATTTATGAACATAAAAAGGACGCTTCTACTTTCTGGCAGGCAGCTAGGTAATTTCAAGACTAAATAACACTTATTAGCACACACCTGTGGACAGACTGTGTGACAGCACGGTGGTTGCCTTCAGAGACTGGCTAATGCTCAAAAGCACTTAGACATCCATTTGGCAGACTTTCGTACCCCCAGTCAGGCACATTTCCGGTGCATCTGTGGGGGTAGGGGCACGAATCCTGAATTTGGATATTAGCATACGTGGGCAGCAATATTTGGAGTGTCATACCGTCCATGCTGAAGCACAGCTGCTACCAGGAAAGTGGCAAAAGTATATTCTATACATCACAGACATACAGGGAGTCATCAAAGCAGTGCAATTTAGGCACTGAACAGAAAACAAAATACACAATACGATTGCTCAAGAGAAATATCTCAATTATTCTCACCCCAGTCAGTTTGTCTAAAAGGAATATAACGTGACACTGGTTAACAGGTGTAAAACCATCTGTCATCTGTGAAGCACTGTGTAATTTGTGCTAACAGATACAGAGGCGATGAATTATCATGTGGTGTAGTGAAAATTAACTACATGCCTAAAACAGAAAGCAATTTAAAATGATACTTTGTGTACATGGTGCATTTAATTTCCCCTTGTGCCTCAGTAACTGTGTTTCTGGGTTGGTGAATGTAAGTTAAGTCATGTCATTGTGGTCACTTCAGTGGGTGCAAAATTGGAGTTATGTGGAACATCCTGGCTTTCAAAATCTGGTCACCCTAACACTGTTGAGTGGTGTGGCTCACTGGTTAGAGGCAGCAGACCTGGAAGCAGAGGACAGCTCGGGACCAGGGTTCAATCCCTGACGCAGCAGGGTCGTGAACCAGGGTCAGCGTACTCGATAATTCTTGCCTCAGTGCCTACTCTAACCAGGGATCACACTCGGCAACTCTGGGCATTAGCTTGCCTCATCTCCACAACAGCCCCCCACAAATGCCGGGGGATGCCTGGTTTCACCTTGGAGATACCCAGGAGGGAACATCTCACAGGGAAAGCCAGGACAGCCAGGACGGGGTCCCCAGCGGTCTATAGCGCCAGGACGCCTCCGGGTAGCAGTGCGCTTTACAAGACACACACGTTTACATTTACTGATTGAAAAATAGTGAGTCTCACAATCTACCTGAGTGGAAATAATTTCGCTGTGCCTATACAGAGGGGGGTACAGGGAATAATCTTCTTCATCTAGGTAGGCATGAAATGTGTCCTTTCAGTATTTTTCCTGCCTCACTGGCTTTATACACGAGTTGGGGCCATATGGTGTTCCCCTGTGTGTGAGGCCTCTGGGTGAGAGAGGATGTGGTCGCCTTGGAATCTCCTAGCAACACAGCTGGTCTCTAGAGCCTCACCAGAGACCCCTGCACACACCACCCATATTTAGAACAACACTCCACTAATCTATTTCTGGGCTGTTTACAACCCTCAAACTTCATTGGAAGAATGAAGACAATGGGCCCGATTACGATGCGGTAAGGAATGACCCGACCCTCAATCGGATCGATGCCAACCGCTTCATAATCTCCTCTTTGTAATAATTTCCGAACAACCCATTGTGATGGAGTTGGTCAACAATTATTACAAACAGGAGTTCCGAATGGCTGACGATGGGCTTGGAGAGCCAATTCGCCATTCGGAAGGCCAGCAGTATTCCCTCGGCTGGCTCTTTCCAGCCAAGGGAGTACAATGGCAATTTCCCACTGCCTTTCTATGCCGGCCTTTTTGACACACAAAAGGCATTGGGAAACTGTCTTTGGAGGCCCCCAGCAGGGTCCCCATGGGTGCAAGGCAGCCGAATGGCAGCTTAAGTGCCCCCCTGTTGATCCCTGAACCCGGTGGCAGGCACCTTGAGGTTCAAATGCACCTTGAGGTGCCTGCCACCGGGTGCAGGGATGGACTGCACCTTAGCTCTTTGCTATGAGAACATGCATTCTGTTCGGGATGCATGCTGTCATAGCAAAGTATAAGATTACAACCAAACAGGGTTCGGTCGCATCATAATAGCTGGGCTGGAACCGACGACAGGAGGTAGTTCGGTTCCATTTCCAGGGCTATGTCAGATGGATTCCGGTCCGTCGGAAATCGCAATCTGGCCCTTTATGTGCATGGGGGAATGCTCTGGGCAAATATAGCCCTGTCTGTGTACCACTGGTGATTGTCAAAGGTGGCATCTGCTGGGATTTTTCAACCAAGGGTCTCTTTCACCACTCATTATCACCAGTTCGGGGAGGTGGAAAGTACCATCCATTTGCAAAAGTCCTGCAGATTTTTTAGGTTGCTTTGACCTATTTGTCACTCTGTCCTGTATAATTCATCACAGATACAAAGTGGCAGCAATATAGGACCAGCGGGCCCATGAAAGTAATTTATACCATACACAGTTGCCAACACAAGTTTCTCTTGGTTGCCAATTCACCTTGGATTTCAAAGTTAAACTGTAGCTTCAAGTCGTGAAGTCCAGTAAACAAATGGTAGGCAGATGGTATGTACAGCCAGTGAGGTTTGTTTGGGTGTAGGGGTACAATTATGACATGTCCGTATCATAGGTAAAAAAAAATTGTCAAATGTGGATTGTTTAAATGCAATTGAAATAATTTCCTGGATTAAGTGCAAGAATGAAAACAAGTACAGTAATGTATATGGAAACATAAAACTGTACACATTTCTGTGGAACTCAACACACCTCATTCCTCTGTGCTGCCAAGTACAAATGCGAGCCTCAATACATGTTGATCAAATGAGGATGTGCCATTGAAAGTCATGGTAATGAGGAAAGGATGCTAAAATTGTTACATTTATTAACCTCTTGAATATATATTTCACTGCACTCCGTCCCCCATCAATAAATATCTAAGAAAATCTCACACTTCTTTCATTTTATTCATTCACTAGATATAAAAAAAAAAGGAAGCCGCGGTGAACAGTCAGTGAAGTTCGAAAATTAAAACCCTCTGTTCTGTTATGGCAAATTAAAGGGGCATATTTACAATAACTGGTGCATCCCTGCAAATCAGCAGGGATGCGCCAGTTATTGTGCGCCGCAGCTCCGCCATCATGGATGCGCCGCATTGTAAATGCGGCGCACCATGGTGCAAAAACGTGACACATTGCTGGAGTTGCGTCGCAAGCGCGACGCAGCTCCAGCAATGCTGTGGGGGCCCTATCAGGTTAATGCTGTGTCAATCCTTACGCCTGCTTCAGGCAGGCGCAGGGTTTTGACGCAGCATGAGCCTAAAAGTGACTGAGTGAAATCTTGTAGATTTTACTCAGCCACTTTTAGGAGGCGTTCCTGCGCCGGAACGCCTCCCCCTGCGCAGGAATGCCTACATGTGGCGCAGGGCTTTACATCTTCCAGATGCATCACGTTGTAAGTACCCCCGCACCATGGAGCACGATTTGTGCCACCGCTGCATCACAAAAGTGACGCAACGGCGGCGTAAATGATGCGCAAGGGGCTTGTAAATCTGCCCCAAAGTCTTTATTTCAGGTTCCTTTGTCCTTGTGTCCCAGACTAAGGGGTCTATTAGGATGGCGGGCCGGCAGATCGCCCCAGACAGGCCGGCAGTAGCCACCGCTGGCCCGGCGGGGCGATCCGCCCGCTATCCTTCAATGATTGACCCCCGCCACTTTAGGATGGCTGGGGGTCCGCGACGGACGGGAAGACCGTCTGCCCCTTTTCCGCCGGTCGACACGTCGACCGGGCAGAAAACTGCCACAATATGGTGGCGGTGTCTGTAAGACACCACCAACCATATCAGGATGCCGGCGAAGAGCAGCCTTTCCATGGTGGCAACGAGGCATGCAGTCCTTGCTGTTGGGGGCCCGTAGCGGGCCTCCAGGATGTTGGGGGGGTGGAGGGTGCACATGGGGAGTACCATTTGCATGGACAAGGTGGCAGGCACCGCGCAGTGCCTCTCACCTTGTGCATGCACAATGCTGGGAATGGGGGATGCCACGGTGGCAGTGGCATCCTAATTGGAGGTGTGGGACCGCTGCACCCCTGGCGGATTGTCGCGCATACCGTTACGGTGAAGTCTGCCCGCCATCGTAATGGTACCCTAAGTGTTCTTACATACTTCATGCTACTGAGCAGTAACAGTGTGTGATTCATTTTTTGGGACATTCCAGTAGAGAATAAATAAATTTGATCCCTAAACGAGTTTGTTGGAAAATGGTCCTTTCTGAAGTGCTAATGTGCATGTGCTCTCTCCTCTCTTCTAAACATGGTAACATTGGCTCATACCCAATTTGCATATTAACTGTACGTATACGTCCCTAGTAAAGTTCACTACATGTGCCCAGGGCCTGTAAATTAAATGCTACTAGTGGGCCTTTGTTGTGCCACCCACTTAAGCAGCCACTTAAACATGTCTCAGGCCTCCAACTGCAGCGCCTGTTTGTACAATTTTTAGGGCCATGTCGACGTGGCATTTAACACCCCTAGCGGAGGCTTAAATTCCACTTTTATAACATCCAGGTCACCCTTAAGGTAGGCCCTTGGTAGCCCATAGGGCAGGGTTCTGTGTAATCAAAAGGTAAGACATATACTTTTAAGTGTTACGTTTCCTGGTAGTGAAAACTCCCAAACTTGTTTTATACTACTGTGAAGCCTAGCCCTCTCATAGGTTAACATTGGGGATTCCTTATTACATTTAATAAGCTGTAATTCCTAATAGAGAGAAGGTAGTTCTATCATGTTTAGCACCTATGGAATGGTAATGGTAAAACCTCTTTAATGGCAAAGTTGGATTTATTGTTACTATTTTGAAAATTCCACTTTTATAAAGTTAGGCATTTACCTGTTCTTAGCCATTTGGTGTCTTCTGTCTCTAATAACTGGCTGGGTGACTGCTGGTCTTTGCGTATTACTGCAAGGCAGCCATACACAAAGGGAAGTTGGGTGTAACTTGATGAGGGAGGAGCTGGGCACCACCTCACACTTGAATAGGCTGTGTCCTGTCCACAGACAAGGGGCTGCATACCCCCCTGTAGTGAGCCTAGAGCCAGGGCAGGAAGGGAGGTCCTCTGTGCACTCCAAAGCCTTCTTTGAAGTCACCCCCACTTCAAAGGCACAACTGGGTATAAATACTGGGTCTCTAACCCCACCAACTCAGTTCACAACTGGACCTGAAACCACTCTACCAGGAAGAACTGTTGGGGTGAAGGGCAGCCATTCTGCTGGACTGCTGCTCAGGAAGACTGCTACCTTGCTGTTTTGCACTGCTGCCTGCCGCTCTCTCTGCCTGGGTAAAGACTGGACCTCCATCGATTGAACCCAGAGTGACTCCAAAGGCTAGCAGACTAACCTCCTGTTTTGAAGATTCAGCGATATAGCAGTCTTTCACCGTGCTCCTGCACCTGGCTAATTGGAAGTGGAGCCAGGTCCTTGCTCCAGCGGGACCGACGCATCCTTTGCTGCGAGAGCAGAATCGACATATTGCCACCATTGCAAGCAGGACGTGTGCATCACACTCAGAACTGGCACATCACCATAGGAACCACTGCATGGGAACCACTGCATCGCTGCCACTGCAGAGAGTCGATTGATGCATCTCTTCCATTGCAAGGAGCATCCTGGCACATCTCAGAACCAGTGCATCATCATCGTTACATGGAGGAAATCGATGCATCATCTTGACTGTGGGATCAACACCCAACCATTGCTGAGCTGAACTTTTGTTCAGCGAACCTTGAGCGGTCTCTGTATGTAGCCCATGATTCATTGTGGTTGGCATAGACGTTTGACTTTCTCCCTGTCCAGCACAATTAGATACAACAAATTGGAGCTTATTGCTTCTAAGCGCTAGTTTCACATTTAATCCTCAAAAAGTCATATCTTGACTTCTACTTGTTGGATTTTTTGTCATTTTAGTCTTGCTTTATTTATAAAAACGAATTCTGTTTTTCTAACCTGGGATGGAGTATTTTCGTGAGGTTTCTACTGTGTCACTGTTTGAAGTGTTGCACAAATTCTTTGCACATAGCCTCCTACGTTAAGCCAGACTGCTTTGTCCCAAGCTACCAGTGGGCGCGCACAGGATAATTTAGGATGTGTAGTGACTTAACTTGACAAGGATGGTATTTCCTGCTTGGACAGGGTGCATACCTCTGCCAACCAGAAATCCAATTTCTTACAGTGTTCTAACCCCAAAATGTAAGTTAATTTCAAAAGCTAGAAAAAAGCTGATGAGAGACAACACACAGAATCAACAGGCTATAGTATACACCAAGCACAGTTCAGTCTTCAGATGTTGATTGCAAGTCATATTTTTCAAAAGTTCTTTGGGTACATATGGAAAACAGCCAACGCGTTTCACCCTTCACAAGGGCTTCTTCAGGGCAATATAAGGTAACCAGATTTGTGTATTAGTGTGTTGGTACCAGCAATGAGTGAAGTCGCAGAACGTCCCAGTCGATGGACATAGACTTCACAAATGAGACCTAAAGCCAATGGTAAGTACCCTTATGTCCTCAGTCCAGATCAAGATGTACGTTGCCTTCAAATGGCGAAGAAATACCTCTTTGGGGCAATTGGTAAGTCTCCAGTCTAATTCGTAAAAGTACTATTGTTATCTTTGCGCAGAGTTCCGAAATGGCCTGTGTCTGGCAGCAGCTGCGGTGAACTTTGCTTTGTGCATACTAAAACCTGTTGATTCTGTGTGTTGCCTCTCATCAGCTTTTTTTCTAGAATGTATCTGTGGTCATGTGGCAGCTGACCATTTGAGGTGGGCAATACAAGCTTAGTTTACTTTCTGTGACTAGCCTAGGTGGTGCAGTTGTCTTTCACCCTGCTGCCTTTTTGCCGTTGTTGATATTCATTTCAAAGCTCAATGTTCACATAGTCAAAGTGATCAGAGTCCAAACCTAAGGACAGTTGTTAATACCATGATCCAGTTATCGCTGCGAGGCCTTCGGGTGGTTATGCGCTATATAAATGGAATTTTCAATTCAATTCAATTCAATTCAGTTAGCCCAAAACAAAAATGTATTCTTATGTACTAACTACAAGGCAACAGTTTAAAGGGCTCCATATTCATAGTCATAGTCATAAGACAGCACCACACCAGCACACCATGGTTTGGGGAACGGCTTCTCCCTTCCTCATGGTTTCACTGGAGCGTCGGTAAGGCACGTCGAACTCAAAGAACATTAACCACATTACTGTTGGAAGAATATGAATGTAATCAAATCAGGCAAAGTACAACATAATCACGTTGATTGGCAATTTTATTTGCTAAAACAATCAGAATATATTTTCTTCAATGGTTACAGAGATGATTTCCACCTAAACATTACACTAGTGAGTGTTTCTGGTATTCAGGGAAATCCCGTTGCAGGCAATACATGCACCACAGTTTTCCCAGCAAATAATTGCTCATGGCCTCCATTTCCTTTGTATATTGGTTGTCCTGGCTCATCCCATTGTCTACACTCATCTCTTCTTAATAGCCTTTAAGTTCAAAGTCTTCCAGGAAGCTCTGAAACCTCTATACCACCACCTTTCAACTTTGGCCATTAAACTGCGTTAAGAGGAACGAGCAAAAATAGTGTAGATTAGAGCAGTGCAGTGATCACATGCTCTCTTTTTGTTGGTGCTTACCAATTCTTCAATTGGGGATACTTATCATCCCTACTAGATTATGTTTGCTGTATTTTCGTTGCTCCCACAAAGCAAGCTAAGGATGCCAACTTCATGGTAGCCTCCGATTTCAAATTGCTTCACATTTTCAGAGCATTTTAACACTTTCAATGTTATGTGTTTTTAATACATGTATACTTTATCAATCTGCTAATAGAAATGTTTTTTCTAAGCAGTCGAGCACCCCCTAAGAATGGGGTGCAGACCCCCAGTGGTCCGGTGACCCCAGGTTAGGAACTCTACACTAGAGTTCATTGTCAAAAATGAAAAAGGCCTTTCTGTAAAACATATGCATTCCGGGTACAAATGTAAAATTCAAAGTAGAATAAGTTAGAAAAAAATGTAAATATGACTTTGAAATGATTTCATTCCACTCATGTAGATACGGCTTGATCAAATTCAATTTTGCTCATGTAAAACGTACTTTCAGGTAACTGATTTAATAAACTTTTAGATTCTCTAAGGCACTTATTTGGGGGCATATTATCAAGCACGGCGTTCAAATTATCACCATTTTAGCGGCAAAGCGGTGATAATGGGCTTGATAATAAGCCCTGGAGAATTCCAATAGAAGCGCATGTTCACACCAGAACATGGACTTCTATTGGAATTCTCAAGGGCATATTATCAAGCCCATTACCTCCTCGTTAGTCTTCCTCGCCACATGACTTAACATAGTGAGCTTCAGCTCCACGACAGAACCCTCCAAAGTAAAAAAAGCCTCCCATCCCCTCCCAACATGGCCGACCAGTCACCCCTGACCTCTATAAGAGGCGGGCCGGCCCAACCAACAGTCTGTTTTTTTTTTGTTCTGCGCGATTCTCTCCAGAGGCGCTGTACAGGTAGGTTGTGCCTGCTCTAGCTGGTACATGGGTTTTGGGTTGGAGGTCCTGCCTTAGCGGACCCTGGGACCTGGGACTCCAATTCCTCCCCCCTCTTCCTTCCCCCGGTCCTGTGGGGCCGGTTAGGTGCTGCTTTAGCACACCATGGGTGTACAGGGGGAGGGGGGGGGCGGCCGGGGATGTGGTGTGTATTTTCCTTGGTTCCCGGTCGTTTTTTTCATATGGGCCCTCGCCCTTTTCGGGCTCTGGTGTCCTGCACTGGTGCCCCTGTTGTTACAGGGCTCCGGTGTCCTTGCATGGGGCGGCCGCCTTTTCAGTATATTTATTGGAGCGGGTCCGCCCTCCTCGTTTTACCCGTCTTTGCGCCGGGATGCCTTGAATGAACAGACGCGCGTCCCTAAAAGCCGGCCGCGTCTGTTTGTTTATTTTGCGCATTCGGTGTGCAGCCCTCGGTCTGCGAGGGAGTTCTGCTAAGTGCACTTTCTCCCGGGCGGGAGCCGTTGTTGGGTCGGTTCTGGCTCTACTACTTCTCGGCTTTCCTGATATGGGCGCGCGGGCAGCTGTTCTGCCCGGTCTCGAACCGGGTTTCTTCTCGTGCACGGCGGACATGGTTTTCCCTTACATGGGGCTTACCGTCTGCCGTCTGCCGGTCCTGTGTTTGTTTCACGGCGCTGGACGCTGCCGTCTGCCCTGGGGTTTTCTGTACTTCCACCCGCGATGATGCGCTGGGATTGGCCCCGGGCGCTTCCCGCCCCTTGTGGGCGGGGTTTTGCGCCAGGTGCTGCTGGTTCAGTGCTTTTCGGCATGGGCTATTTATTCGCCGGCGTCCTGGGTGTCCTTGTGTTTCCCATTGTCTCCCCCTTGGGATCTCCCCCTAGTTCTGCGGGCCCTTCAGGGTCCCCCTTTTGAGCCCCTGGCCTCGGTGGATCTGAGGTTTCTCACTTTTAAAGTGGTTTTCCTGGTGGCCATTGTGTCTGCAGGTCGGATGGGCGAGCTTGGTTCGTTCCTTCGCTCTCCTCCCTTCTTGCGGGTTTTGCCTGACAGACTGGTTCTACGTCATGACCCCCGTTTTCTTCCCAAGGTTCCTTCCTTGGTGAACCGGTCTCGGGAGGTGTCATTGCCTTCTTTCCCTCCCGACTCGGAGCTTTCCCTGTCCTTGCTGGATGTTCGGCGTGCTGTTTTGATTTACCTTGAGCGCACGTCTTCCCTTTCCCAGTGTGATAGCCTGTTCGTTACGTTTGGTCCCGTTCACTCTGGCCACAAGCCCTCTCTTTCCACCTTGAGTCGCTGGCTTAAGCAGGCTATCCTCCTTTCCTATGCTTCGCTGGGTTCGGTTGTGCCGGTGGGGGTCCAGGGTCGTTCCACTAGGAGTGTGTCTGTCTCCTGGGCCTCCTTCAAGGGTGTCTCCACTGAGGAGATTTGTCGGGCGGCAACGTGGTCGTCCCCCCACATGTTCATGGAACATTATCGTATTGTCTTGGGTGGTTCTGTTCCTGAGTGCTTCGCTGGGGCCGTTCTGAGTGCTGGAGCTGTGGCTCCTTGATGGCCTTTTGTTTTTTGTCTTGATTCAGGTTTCCTGTTATTCCTGTTTTCTTTTCTTTTGTACTGATTAAACCTTGTGTTGGTTTTCTACTTCACCGTGTGGTGTTGTTTTTTCTTGTGGTCAATGAAGCCTTTTGGCTTGGGTATTTGCTCACTATGTTAAGTCATGTGGCGAGGAAGACTAACGAGGAGGTAATGCCCCTGTTACTTACCGGTAATCTTCATTACTCCGAGTATAGTCTTCCTCGCCACATGAGTTCCCTCCCCCCCTCCCTGTCTGGCTATCGGCTTAATTTTTGCTTGGTGGTTCAGACTGTTGGTTGGGCCGGCCCGCCTCTTATAGAGGTCAGGGGTGACTGGTCGGCCATGTTGGGAGGGGATGGGAGGCTTTTTTTACTTTGGAGGGTTCTGTCGTGGAGCTGAAGCTCACTATGTTAAGTCATGTGGCGAGGAAGACTATACTCGGAGTAATGAAGATTACCGGTAAGTAACCGGGGCATTATCGCATCTTTAGCGGCAGTTTTCTGCCGCTAAACCAGCGATACTTTTTAACGCTGTTCTTGATAATATGCCCCTTGGTGTTTAATGGAAGAAGGGGATACCTTCCTTCTCAAGGTGCAAAATTCAACACTGGATTCAGAGAATGTTTGTAAGCTCGTTATATGTTGAAAGCAACATTTTGCAATCCCTGTTTCAGGCCTGAGAAGCCAAGGCAACTCTTCTCCCTGGTTTCAGAGAATCTTGCTTTAGGTTTCTATCCTGATGTACATACACAGCTAAGCCAAGTGTATCCATTAGATGCTTTAAACCATGAGAAGCAGCCTTAATGGTAGCTGAGCCTGATAAACCTAAGGAGCTGCACCTTCCTTTTGCACTCCTCATTGTTGCAGATTACAACTTCGCCCATCTTCTTCATCACAGTCCTTACCCATGAGTATTTCGGCACTGGGACAGAAATGTAGGACGACTAGACATTACAGTTCTACCTTTGAGATGAGAGTTTATCACAAAAAGACATTTCTGTATGTGTTGAGATATATTTGGCCTTCAAGTAATTACAATTGTTGGTAATTGTCTTGAAAGAGATTCACATAACTTTCAAATTACTACCCCACACATACATTCCACTAACTCAACCAATGCACTCATAGACACACATTTGACTCGCCAAGAAGGGTCCTGCATTCACGAACATGCTGTACTAATCTATAGATTATTGTATGTACTAAGCAACACATACACAAATTAATGTACTATTTTCACCCCATTGGAGTAGCTCACACCTTTCTGTATTCACATGTGAGTGCACACAACTCATGCACTCTGCACATACTTTTATCTGATACATTGCCCTTACATTGATTGCAAAGCACTTCACTCACACATATTCTAATTACACATACACATCACATATATGTGCATATACACGTTACTGGTCTATACACACTCCACTCATGCTTTAGCTATTTATTTACCTAACTGAGGCACTTAGCCCACTCATTCAAGCACATAAACACGCTCCCACCACATTTAGGTGCTTGACTAATTAGTACGTAACCCTTCAGCACTCCATTCACAAACATACATAGAAAAAACATCCACTATGGTTTACATATAGACCCACTTTAATCGAACTTGCACACCACATGCACAGAATGTAGCAATACACAATCTTTAAGTTCCAACACACCCCACTAACTTAAACTTGACAGGCTTCTGTCACACACAGCATATTAACTCACACTCCACTCTTATGCTCAGTCTCTCACACTCACTTTATCAGCAGGTAGACACTCCACCCACCCAGTCTAACCGTCAACTCAAATAATTCATTAACCCACGCAAACCAACTGTAAACATACACACACGCAGTAAACCAATGCTCTCGCACATACATTCCACTGACCCAAACAATTCACTCATTTATACACATTCAACTCCACAAGAAGGATCCTGCACTCACAAACATTGTATAAATGAATGTACTATTTTTTCCCCACTGGTGTAGCTCATATGTTTGTTTATTCACACATGTGGGTGCACACAACTCATGCATTCTACACACACATTTCTCGGATGTGTTACACTTAAACTCACTCCATTCAAATCACTTCTATCTCACACATATTCAAATTACACATACACATTACATATATGCACAGACACACTCTACTGGTCTATATGCACACCACTCAAGCTTTATCTATTTATTGACCTAACAAAGGCACTCAGCCCACTCCACCAAACTCATATACACACGTAACACACACTCATGCACCATATTTACATGCTTGACTAATTAGTACTCAACCCTATAGCACTCCATCCAAAAACGCTCATACATAAAAAAACATATACTATAGTTTACATACAGACCCACTTTATTCAAACTTGCACACCACCTACACACAATCTAGCAATGCACAAACTTTACATTCCCATAAAATCTACTAACTCAAACTCGACAGCCTTTAGTCACACACAGTATAATTAGTCACATTCCAATCGTATGCTCACTCCTTTCATACTCACTTTATTAGCATGTGCACACATCACTCACTCACTCAAATCGTCTATTCATATAATTCATTAGCTTGTGCAAGCCCCCCATAAACCCACACAAAGGCAATAAACCAATAAACTCTCATGTCCTTGCAGCATATAAGTGCACTCTGCGCTCACAGTGTCAAGTAGCAAGCACACTTTTACTATAATCACATCCCCACCACAGCATTGCTCTCACCTATACACAACTCACTCAATCCACTCATATGCACTGCACCCATACATATTCAATTCAACCTCTCTACACTCGGATATTTCTCTCATGAAGACACTGCCATAAACTATAACATTAGAGTCCTTATGAGCAATGCAATCAATCGAATTGTAATTTGTGTTTAAAAGAAATACACATTGTGTAATGTTACGTGCATTTTTATACTGCTTTACAGGCATTCGTATGGTATTTTAATGTTTCAAGATCTGGCTGATATTCTCTTTAACTTGAGCCAAAGAGGTCTGTTGACATTAAATGTGGTTGTGTTGTGTATTGCATATTGTATATCGATTGTCAAGTTTATAATATGCTAAATTGTTTTTTAGAAATTGAATATATGGGATATGGTTCTACTAGGTCCTTGGGTGGATGTGTGTGCACATTTGTGTTGCATTTTGTGCCTAAAAAAGTTCCCCTTTCCTTTACTCTGCTGATGATCAGCACTGTTAATTGCTTTAATTAGGGTGGCTATTCACTATGAACACATATTTTCTGAAAATGTAACATTACCCAAGCAAAAGACTGCGCATGAGCATATGGTAGTGGGCTTCTGCTGGGACCTACAGTCCTGTAGTGCACTTTGGCACCATAAAAGTCCTTCCTTTACATCTGTTAGCACAATCATAGGTCTGCTGTCAAGTATCTATGTAATCTTTATATATGTTAGCACACATATTGGTCTACTGTCAGATACATATACAACAGAAATGGAAAAGGGACTGACACAAGTTTCTGTGTGCTTCAATCAGGCTGCTAGGAAAGCATTAAACTCAGCAATGTATGCCATACGTCTACATCACTACATATTTTAATGAATCCTTTTTTCTTTTTAGTTTTCAGGTTTGTACCTCTTGTCCTTCTTCACCATCATTGTTGGGCTGGTCCTGTACTCATCCACATCAACGTACATCGCCCAGGATCCCAGGGTATACAAGCAGTTCCGCAACCCGTCTGGACCTGTAGTAGACTTACCGGCCTCTGGCCAGCTCGAACCATCAGTAACATACACCAGCCTAGGCCAGGAAACAGAAGAGGAACCCCGCGTCCGAGTTGCCTAAGCCAAGGCTTTACAACCCACTGAGGATTCAGTGGAGTTTTTTCTTATATGTCCATTATCTCTGTATTGTGCAAAGAGAAAGGTATTTACCAGGTGCAGCTATGCCATGTGACAAGGACTGATAGCAAACTAATTCTACTTGGAGAACAAAATGAAAGATATCTCACTGGATGCATACTCGCAAACAGTGAACCAGGACGATGCAGAATGGGGAATGTTCTACCGTCCGCTATGCTGTACCGAAACATGTTGATATTTAAATCAACTATGAATCACCAAGCCTCGAAGTTTATGTTAAGTTGCTTAAATTAGATGTTAAAATCACCTCGAAATTTGGGTTTGCACTCGACATAGTGTTTGTTGCACTGTGGGTATGTTAATGATGAAGTTAGCTACAATGCACATCACCGTCAAGCCAAAGTGAGAGGAACGGATAAAACATAGCGCCTCGAATCTGTATTTCAGGAAGGAATGGCTGGCAACAATCATGTATAAAACCAAGTTTAAGAATGTGTTTCACTGCCAAAATGCAAAGTTGTATGATCAAATTATAATTATGTACATTTTCTAAAGTGTCCAAGTTCATGTGCTAAAAACATTGCATTTTGATGGAAGGAGCAATTGAGTGTGAGTGTCACTAAAAGGTGGGGAAATTGATCTATTTTCTTACTGACCCATAAGGAATTTCATGTTATTGCAGTCATTAATTGTGGGAAATTATTTTGTGATATTAATTGTATTCTAGTCTCCTAAAACAAAGCCTAGTGGTGTTTCATGTTCTTATGTGCTTTGTAAAAAAAAATTGACTGTTATACTCTGCACTGTTAAATCCTTACCTAGCCGCCGGCCTTTCGACAGAAACAAGACGTTTTTGCAGTTTTATATAGCGCTTTTCATGACTACTAGTTACATCACACAAGGTCACATTAATGTGTTTTTAGGCACGGGGATATTAGATGATTTGTCCAGAATCACAGAACGTTGCGCGGCGCCGAGACTCCAACCTGGATTTCCAATTCCCAGTTCCAAAATCGGCGGCCCAGGAATCAGCCGTTCGCATCTTCCCTCTCTTTACGCATTGCAGAAATTTCTCACACGACCCTACGCAACACACAGCAGACAAGGACAATGCAGGCACCCGAGATTTAAGGCCTGCTCTTGCATTTATTTAGCGTTATTTGAAGTGCGTGTTATTTCTTCCTCCACTTTATTCCCTGTGATTCAAAATGTTTTCTCGAACTTGCTATCAGGAAGGTCTGGTTAATGAGTGCGAAGTAAATAATTAGGGTGCCCTCTCCCCAGCGGTCTTTCTTTGTACTCCTAGATGCGTGTTTTTATCGGTTAATAAGCAATTGGGTGTCGTGGGCACTACTGCAATCAAGGACTGTTACCCCCTTGACACGGGTTGGGTTGTAAAAGTGAAACGTAACTGAGGTGCAGTGTGTCATTCACACACCTAGGCTCCAAAGCCTCAGCACCTCCTGCAATAAAGACTCGCCCCTCCACGTCATTTCCGTTTTAAGAAACTAAACTTCAGCTGGTTCCAGCTTAGAATGTGTCCACCATGTTGCACAGGTCTTGAAATACATGTGTACTATGAAGAAGAAGACAGGAATATGGAGGCAGCTACTGCACCTCAGCCAACCAATAGAATAATACCTTTCTCTGACCATTTTGTTTTACGTATTTGTAAAAATTTCTCAAAGCTGCCACTTACTTTATTCTATGGTTACATTCCTCCATTTTGCAAACATTTATTTTGCCTCAAATTTGTATTTATGTTGTCAACCATTTTTGTCATCTTTTAGTGTTTGTGTTGTTACCAATTTTTCTTCCAAGACACTAATCTGTACGCGTTTACTTAGTGCAATGGCGTCGGCTTGGACGTTGTCTAAAAAGGACTGCTATACACAAACAAAGGGAGAGTTAGAGGGGATATTTGAGCTGGGGCCACCCTCCAAAGCCTGACATATGAAAACAAAACACAGGACCCAGCCTCCACACAGCAAGAGGCTGGGTCCTTTGTTTTGTTTTCATAAGAAGGACTGCAACAATGATGGTTCAAAGGGGGGGGGGGGGGGCACATATGATTTTTAATTATTCTAAAAAAATATCCCCCATGACTGCACTAAAGGAACTAGCTTGTGACTGTTCAGATATGCACTGTGCATCTGTAAGAACAGCAATCGTGTATTTTGCTCACACAAGACTTTTGTTGCCACTCCAAATGTATTGTCCAGAGGCCACATATACCAGAGTGAAACAGACTTATGGGGCTCCGGGCAAGACATTTTAGGGCCCTTTGTTCAAAACAACATTGAATTTTATTACTAATTTTCTGCTAATTGAAGCCCGCATGATGCCATAACAAACTTTCAAAAACAGGTCATCACGCCAAAAAACTGTTGAAATATGTATGTTTTTCAAGATGATCGTGGGCAAAGAGAAACATAGTGATGGAGGTAGGCATAAAGACAAGGAGATGGTGAGACTTAAAGGAGAGACAGAAAGAGAGAAAGTTCACTTTCTCAAGGGGGGGGGGGGACCTTAGAAGCGGGCGGCTGTGGGCAATTTCCCACTTTGACCATGCCTTAAAACATCTCCGGACCCACTGAGACATTCATACACCCACTCAGAAACTCATGTACCCACTCTAAGCCCAGAGCTAATTGTCCTTCACATGGCTCTAGTTTCCTGTTTACGTCCCACATGGAGACTAGCAACCGAAGTGTTGGCACCCGCGTGTCTGCACCACTCACACATAGAAGGCCACAACTGCACATATTTCCCTTCCTGGGTGTATCACTCTTCCAGGAAGCATGTGTCCAGACTTAAGAGCAAAGAAATAACATTTTGCATCAGTTAGTCAGTGCCTATGTTGTTTTTGTATAATGTCAACTGGTGCAAATGTTGGTGCCAACTTTTCAAGCACTAGTCCTAGGTACCTAATCTGCCCAAAGCAATGTGATAGATACAGCTCCAGCAGAAGGTAAATCTGCTCTAATAACCGATAAAAACCGATGCATTTTCAGATGCAAGACAAAGACCTGGACTAGTATTAAATGTTGCCTATCATTCAACCCTTAAACAGCTGCCAGTTTAAAAAAATCAAACTTTGCTGACCAAGCAATTCTGTATTTTGCACCACTGTGTCATCTGAAACTGCAAGGTCTTCATGTACAGTTTAGTTTAGATATTGCTAATGTGTGCTATTAACATTTGAAAAGTGTGTAGTCTTGTTTTTTTTAACCATTTTATCCTCGGCGCTAGCTATGAATATATATCTTACCCCATGGGTAGGATTCTATCATTAAACTAGTTTAACTAACAAAGCACACTAGTTTTGACACTGCAAACTGTGACGCAACTGTCTGAACTGGAATAAAGGGACCCCTGCACCAATGGAAGGAAAGCCCTTCTCTGTTTTGATATTTGCATGCTCTTACAGTATATGGACTGGATGTGGCAATGTACCGCCTGTATAATGTTTTCCAATAAAATATAAAGGAATTATGCTAGCTCCGCGTGCTTTTTGATGCTTGCTCAATCGATTTCACTATTTCATTCCCTCATCCAGAGCAGGACCAATAGGGCAGCCAGATGACTCAGGGTCGACCAGAGCCCTTGCTTCTAGCCCTGCCCTTTTACTTCCTCTGTCAACATTACCAGGTTTGTCAGTCCTATTGGTTAAATTAAAGAAAGTCAAGGGCACAGCTTCCATTTTAATTTGATTTTAGTTTTTTTGTTTTTATACCCCATTCCTATACCGTAGGGTACTGGTGTCAGTGCTTAATGTGTGCCGGTACTTAGCTCTGACACTTAAGTGTAATCACCGGTATATTTATTTATGACAGTCTACCACATGGTGGTGCTGCCTATATATTTTCTGCACACCTCATCAACAACGTATGCAACATACTTAAAAAATATATAATAGATGTTGGTTCAGTACTGGAAGACTGTGGGTAACTCCAGCCACGGCAGCTTTCCGAAAATTACTTTGGGTCCTGGCCCTTACATTTTTACAAAGTAAGCACTAACTGTTGGCTAACCCCACTGCAAAGATATGATGCAAGAAATACAGCTTACATATGTCCAGGTGGCTATTTGCAAGAACAAATCGTGGATTCTTAATGGGATGTGTTCTGGGAAAAGGAAAAAATTCTTCCTTTTGTAAAAACCCCCTCACTCACCAACCTAGTGGTGACATGCTTCATCATCGGGGTCCACCCTGATGAACGAGTGCCATCAGGGTGTGCTACGACACCTGAACTACAGTGGAGCAGGATTGTGAGTGATAAGTGCAAAAAAAGGATGTGTTAAAAATTGTCCTGGTTTAACCTAATAACATTTTTTTTTATTTGTAAGTAACTGGACAATGTTAAAAAGAAGTGTGGAGATACTTTGAGGGTAATTATGACCAAGAGTATCTCTGGAGGTGGTCTGGTCTACATGTTTCAACCTATGCGTGGAAGTTACCAGGTTTTCGTCAGGACCAAAGGGAAAGAAAGTGGACGGTATACACCCCCTAAAAGGTGTACCCAGTCCTAAATTCTTTTGACCAGATAAGCAAAAAAGTCTGCTATCGGTGTAAGCTCCTGCCAAAATCGGCAGGCTTGTAATAAAAAAGACTCCTACTAGGTGTGTTATGGCTTCGGAGGGCAGGGGTTGGGTATTCCTCAGCTAGAACATATTAGTTCCACTGTGCGAGCGACGACTGTTTACCTATCTGCCATGTCCGCTTGCACCCACAAACTTGTGGCCCGTTACAAAATTTTAGAATAGTCTTCTCCCGTCAGGGGCTCTGCGAAGGCGACTAAGTAGTTTACTATACCGCAAGGAAGAAGCCACAAGTTACGTGAGCATTCCGCTCTTGGAACCCGGACGCCCATGGAGCTGACAATTACCGAGCTCTGAGTTTTTCTTCCAGACACAGGAGAAGACTATTCTACAATTTTGTAACGGGCCACAAGTTTGTGGTTCCAGTTGTTTCATAGACCGAGGGCAGGGCCCGCCTTAGCGTGTGTGCACCACCCAGGTCTTTTATATTGGTCCTGACGAAAACCGACAATTGCAAGATGGTTGAAACATGTAGACCTGTATTTTTAATCACATAACACACGTTGCGATTTTAATACACCACACTTCTTGAACACCGAAGCCTACCTAATTAGACACAGGTGTCACAGTTCTTTTAATAGGGTGTCCAATCACTCAGGAATAAAGTCCACGAGTGAGTAGCGTTGGCCCCTTTTTAAATCACTCACTGTATTTCTAGCACTACACATATAAAAAAGAGAAAATACCCGCTCCACTGTAATCAGGTGTCGAAGCACACCCTGTCGGCACTCGGCCTTCGGGGTGGGACCCCGATGATGAAGCATGTCACCTACCAGGTTGGTGAGTGAGGGGTCTTCTTCTAAATAGAAGGATTTTCTGCATCCTCTAACAGGTTGGGCACATTGTGCACCATTGAACCTCTTTTTGTTTTAGAGGATTTCTCTGCAAAGACCTCTAGGGGGCACTCCTCCATTTTGTTGTCTAAAGTAGGAAAAGACCAAGAAAAAAAAGTAGACATGAAGTGTTGAATGGAAGAAGGGGTGTGAGGAGGGCGGAGAGGGATAAATAGGGTCTCAGAAGATAGGGGTGCATGCTACGTTCATTAACACCAGGAGAAAGTGGGCTCGCACGGGGTGAGGGAAGAGTTCATTCCACACAAGAGGTTGTGAAGAAGGAGATAGCTTTTCTTCACTGTTTATCCTTTATTGATTTAGGGATTTCAAGAATTTGTCGGCTAATACTTTGGGGCATATTTACAAAGCCCTCTGCACCACCGGAGTGTCACTTTTAAGCCACTTTGGGTGATTTAACTCCACCTTGTAAATATGCCCCTTTAAACCACAGTCCTCTGTGGCAAAGAGCGTAAAATGGGTGTTGCTGTGGGTGTTCCACAGCAACACCCATTGCTATTTGGCGCTGGCCAAGATTTACAAGGCTGAGGCAGTGCCAAAAGCGAATGCCATGGAATACCAGGCATTAGAATGGCGCAATACGGAGAAATTATTAATATCTCCTTGTTTTTTGCTCTTTCCATTTGTGCTGCATTCTGCAGCACACTTACAAGGTGCAAACCGCCATTATTGATTGTTTATGTGCAGGAAGGTGTCCCTTCCTGCACATAAACAATTGTCTCGTAGTGCAGGCACCCTTGCAAAATGGCGGCAGGGTGCCTGAGCTGGCGCTAGGCAGCTTTTTTTGCGACAGCGCTAGGGGAAACACAGGGGTGTGCCGTAGTCTTGTGAATATGATGCACCCTTGCATTTTGAAAAGGTTGGAGCGCGGCTCTACCAAATTTGGTGCAGGTCCATGCTCTGACAATTTCTTGTGAATATGCCCTCATGTGTGGTGTAAGTGTGCTCTTCCAGAGTGAGTTTTTCAGTTAGGCAGTCAGGGAGTTTGGTTCACAGGTGATACATAAAGATTTGAATCCTTGGCCAGTCTTTGAGGTTCAAGGCAGTCTGAACTGGCTTGCTTTTCCAGCAATCAGGTGTGAAGATCTGCACATTGAGTAGAAGGTGTATGAGGGAAGGAAAGAAGTGTTTCAGCTTGCACAGCATCTAATCTAACACCAAATCAGTTGGGATTTTTTGAGGAAATGGTCTACGAAGAACAGGTTGAAACTGATACGGCGGTGTAGACCTTTGGGGCTTCAAGTAAGGCAGGGCGGCAATGCATGGAGGTGCATGCCATGGAGTCAGTGCTCCACCTGGGCTGCAGTCTACCTTCATTACTGATATAGGCATCCTAGGCTGATATAGCTGTCCAAACAACAAAGTCCAATTTTCATAATTGACATACAATTGCAAGTTGTAATGGGAGCAAAATGGTAATAAGTTTTCTATTTCATGGTTTCTCGCTTCCACCAACTGCTCCCTTTGTTCTGCTGTGACAGCAGGTCCTGTGTGTGGACAGAATGTGTATGGAGTGTTCATGCATGAGCTGGAGGTGGGATCGTCATCATTTCATACACCTGCATATTTTCATTTTTGTTGGTACTCAACAAGAAGCCAAATGGCACTGTAGTTTTCAGCCCATGGTTTAGAAGCAATAACCACTTACTAGATGTAGCTGTCCTTTGTTGTTGCTTGGATATTGGCATGCAAATATTTGACGTGTGCCCTTTGATCACAAAGGATTTTTACAAGGATGCTGTGAAGCTCTGTGGGCTGAACAATAGATGTTCAATGTGTAGTTGATTGTAATGCAACGTGTGTAGCCCTGTGCACCAAGGACACATGGAAAGGTGCCCAGACATGGAACTGCATATCATGCATTGACTTTGGCGAAGTATGATGATGTACTGTTACAAGTAGGGATGATGCGCTGTTACACGTAGTGATGATGCACTTCTACATGTAGGGAAGATGCACTGCTACATCTAGGGGTGATGCACAGCAACATGTAGGACGATACACTGCTACATGTAGGGATAATAAAGTGTTACATGTAAGGATGATGCACCACTACTGTTACATGTAGGGATGCTCTGATCTGCCCACGCCTGAGCTCTGTGAGATATGCAACTGCAACCAAAACCACTGTTGGCGAGGAGCAAATTATATTTGGCATGTGTTGGACTTGGCCCTTTTTGCAGGGTTACCCCCAAACTTTTTGCTTCTTCCTCCTATTTTTTAACCGACCTGTTATTGTTGGCTTTAGAGACTCTGGGCACTTTACCACTACTAATCAGTGCTAAAGTACATATGCTCTATGTAAATTATGAGCATGATTGTTTATACAAAATGCACATATTTGATTTAATGGTAATCCCCTAGTAAAGTGCGGTGAGTGTGCCAGAACCTGTAAATCAAATGGTACTAGTGGGCCTGCAACAATGATTGTGCCACCTACATGAGTAGCCCTGAAACGTTATCTCAGGCCTGCCACTGCAGTGTCAGCGTGCAGGAAAACTGCCATGTCGGCCTGGCAAATGCACTCACTTGCCAGGCACTAACCTTCCCTCTGATAGGCCCAATGTACCCCTATGGGCAGGGTGCAGTGTATGTGAAAGGTATGACATATACTGGTGTGTGTGACATGTCCTGATAGTGAAATACAGCCAATTTCGCTTTTTGATATTGAAAGGCTATCTGTCCCAAAGGATAGAATGGGAAATATTTTCTAACATCTTACAAGTATAACTTCCCATTGGGACAAGATAGAGAAATAAAGTTTAGGCTCTCTGAACTCAGAATTTAACAAAACATCTTTTAGTAAAGATGATTTTTAATTGTGTGTTTGAAGATGCCACTTTTAGAAAGTAGGCATTTTCTTGTTTAACCATTCTGTGTGCCGCTGTCTGTTTGTGGATTGACTGTCTGGTTTTGGAGTGACAGGGGATGGGGATGTGCATTCACTGTAGACAGCCACTGGGGGGTTGAGGAGTGCCTGTCCCTTCCTGGAGGACTCAGAGCTGAGCTTAATAGACCTTCGCTGAGTACTGGGAGGAGTTTTCCTTGCTCCTGAATAGGGCCTGTCTCCCTTGCACAATTCTGTCTACACCCCCTCTGGTCATACTGCACCAGTGGGACATAACTGGTTTGGACTGAGCTCAAAGATTATTGCACAAAGAGAACAAAGACATTTTGGGGTATAAGTATTACACCTCAAACCCCAGAACTTTAGATTAAGTCTGTACTCAAGAGGAACCTTTCCCAAGGAGAAGAGCGGAAGAACTTTGAGGAGTAGTACTGCCCATTTGCTGTGTGTTGTGTGGGGTTGGCCTGCAGTTGCTGTTTCTACCAAGGAAAGGACAACAACTGGAACTTTGCTGTGAACCTGCTTGAAAAAGTTCTCCAAGGGCCTGTGTGTACTGGCCTCCTGTTCTGAAGTCTCAGGGACACAATGCCTTCACCCCAGCTCCCCTGAACTCTGCTGCTGAGAGTTATGACCTGCTAGTAGGTGCCTGTTCCAGTTCTGGGCCTCTAAAGGGTGTTCTTGCTGTTTGGGAGCTGGAAGAAAACAAGAACTGAAGAAATCGACACATCACTCTTCCTACTGCTCTTTTTCCTGACGCAGCAACAGAGTGCAAGAAGAATCTCCCCACATCACCGTGCCACTGCCGAAACCGATGCAGCGCCTGCTGCGGCTGCATGAAGCAACGCATCGGGGGATAGCGGCTGAAGAACCAGATGCAGCGCCGCTCACAGCTGCTGCATCGATCGCGACACATCTCGGATTTCCACACATCAAAACTGTTCTGCAAGTTTTTCCGACGTTTCACCCGCAGACCGGAATCATATTGGAGTTGACGCATCACTTCCGCCTACAGACAGGATTCGGCGCATCACTTCTCCTGCGTGCAATAGAACTGTTGCATCGCCTCCCTAGGTCTCAGAAACTGACTCATCTCTTTGTTTCTTGATGCTTCCTTTCTCTTCGGCTGTTTGGCCTTCTGAATGTTGACGAATCTCCAGGTACTTTGTGAGAAATCACACATCCATAGTTTTCTATGGACCCAATTGTGAGGGGATTTCAAGGGTCGATGCTGAGGGAAAATTAAATAAATAATTAATTTTCCCTCAGCATCGTCCCTCGAAATCCCCCCTCACGCGGCCCCACCGCTGTTACCTCCACGGACCGCAGCTTGTCATATTCTAATTACATATATGTTGGATTTTTGTCATTTTGGTCTTGTTGAGTTCAGATAAAGATACTTTATTTTTCTAAACTGGTGTGGTGTCCATTTGTGGTGTTATCACTGTATTACTGTGTATTTTGAGTCTGTGTATTTTGAGTACAAATACTTTACACATTGCCTTTTTGATAAGTCTGTCTGCTCGTGCCAAGTTACCCA
Source organism: Lissotriton vulgaris (assembly GCF_964263255.1). Classification (NCBI taxonomy): domain Eukaryota; kingdom Metazoa; phylum Chordata; class Amphibia; order Caudata; family Salamandridae; genus Lissotriton; species Lissotriton vulgaris. The sequence goes on along the minus strand of NC_141694.1, from coordinate 754,627,368 downwards.
GGGGGTGGGCAGGGGTAATCTAAAGTGTGTATCCCCCTTACTCTGACTAGAAGCAAGTGTCCCTATTTGGACAACGGTACCTACATCTGCCAACTAGAGACCCCATTTCTAACAGCGATGATCTGAATACCCATGCGTTTTGTGAATTAACCTTTTGCAAGTGTGTTCTTTGGTCTCCCTTGTTATCCCATGGCCACTCTTTTGCGTCTCCCACCAAATTCCCATTTTTCTTACGTGATTCTTCATTTTTGGTATCACACTCCTTGGTGACTCTTACCTTTTCAACACTGTGCAGGACCCAGTGCGTGTATATGTTAAGGCAGAAGTTCCGCAAGTGGAAAAGTGCACGTCTGCATGCATACTCCGAAGTTGGCCCTTGTAAATTCTGGAAAGTTACGCTGCTCTTGTGTTCCAGACTTGTGCATTGTCCATGTCTCCTCCTGAGACTCTTACGGTTTTTGAGTCAGACCAATGATGATTACTTGGGCTGGGTGCTTTTCATTGAAACTCACTGAGATGTGCAGAAGCAGTCATGAGAAGATCTATGGAGAGCGCCCACACCCATCCGCTACAGACATTCAATTCTTTGAGGAAATGGACATGTAGGATTTATTTACTACTAAGGATCCGTGAAGTGTAAAGTTTCTCTCTTACAAACTTCCCACGGCCACTGAGATCAAAACCCGCAGTTTGCAAAGTCACAACAGTTGTGGAAGTCGGCGAGATCCGAGGGGAACGACGTGCCCATACTTTTTTGTTTTATGAAATACTGTTTCCCTAGTTTTCTTTTGTAAAAAGATAACCATCTCAGGACAGTTTATTCTGACAGTTTAAATGCTTCAGCTGATGTCATTCAGTGAGTCTCCTGTCCTGTGAAACCAAAGCCAGGCAGACAGCTAAACAAGCATTCCTGCCAGGGTGCCTGTTTGTCTGAAAGAACTGCAAATGTGGACTACGAGTTAATCTGCAAATGTGAAGGCTAATCTGCAAATATAAAGGATGCTTTGGAGCCAGTACTGCCTTTAATTGATCTAATCACTCGAAGCTTTCTGATGACAAAGATTTATTATTTTGGAGTGGTAGTGCAGAGTTAACTACTGAGATGTGAAGTGCCTGCTTTTAATTGTTATTGTATTTATACAGCAGCTTACTACTCCTGGAGGTATTGAATGACAGTAATGTAAAGAAAATGCATTATGTGCACTCTGGGTATTGCTAAAATCTATATTTTGGAAGCACGATTTTATCTTAAACCCTTTGCACATTTAGTAGCAGTCTGTCATATACTGTGTGTGATGCAAGTTAAAAAAAACAACTTACATATACACAGGGCTTTCTGTTTAAAGGCTGTGACCTCATAGCACTAAAAATACAAGTCACTATTCTCCACTGCACCAACCTAGATTTCATTTGGTGGCTCTGTGGTTACACACAGGCCTCTGCAGTGGATTAACTAATAGAGGCTTGAACTTTTTAAATGTATTTTTCAATTAAGCTGCACGTTTAATTTATATTTAGCTACCTGACATTGATAGATCAAAAACCGTACAGAATATTACATTTTTTTAGCCACACCTTTGACCTCGCCCCCACAAGATGCAGCATCTCGGTTCCCATACTTTTTTTTAATGCGCTTTGATTGCTGCATTAAAATCGCAACTCTCAAATCCATTTTAGGCTGTTGTGAGAAAAAAATTGATCATCAATATCCACGCTCCAAATTCACAAGTAACATTGGTTTTAAAGTTGACTCGTGGGTAAAAATGGCACATTTGCTTTAAGCTCCAATTAGCAATCACAGGAAAATTTGGCAAGCAGGAAAATAAGTCAACAATCGGAATGCAACCCTCGCACGCATCAATTCACTACTCATATGCCCCCAGAGAAGAAGCGCACAGATTAAAACAATCTGTGTGTTCTGTTGTGGTTTTACGTGTTAGACTATGTTTGGCATACCTGCCAACCTACACAGTGCTTTCGTGTGACACACAATATCGGCTCCCAGCACACAGTCTCCTGGTGAGGAGTCAATGTCACACAGTGGCAGGGAAAACGAGCTGAAACCCACTTTTTTCCCCAGCTCGTTTTACGAGGCTTTGAACTGCCAACGTCCATTAAGGGGTGTGAAAACACCGCAGGACATGGGCACCAGAATCAGCAAGCTTTTTGGGGGCGGGGCAGGAGGGAGATTGGTGGCTGGGTGGCAGGGGCGTAGGAGACACTAAAATTCTGGGGGGGACAGGGACACCTTGTGGACTTTCCAGTGACCCTATACAAATCACCGCCCATTAAACATATACAATCGCATACTTTCGAAGTGAAATATTAAGAAAAGCAGGCATGTTGTCACAGTTTGCATGTATGCTTTATTGTTATTTACATTCATATAGTAATCAGACCAAATGTTTAAAAAATGTATATGAATCTTGCATCTTCATGCACCAAGCAAACAAAGGTCGCTGACTTAGGTTGGGGGAGTCAAGTTTGCAAGTGCCTTATGGTTTGAAAAGTACCTGCATTCCTGGCCTCCAGCAATTTTCAGGCAACAATACAAATGTGAAGATAACTTTGGTGATTAATGTTCTTTATTGAGAGAGATCGGAGGTTTGTCTTGTGTTAGTTTTGACTCTTGGTAAGGTAGACGCAGTGGGGTAATATGCATGCTGCAAAGAATGTGTACCACGCAGATCACAAAATGCATATCATGTAAATAGGTCAGTGAGTTACTGCTTTTGTCTGAGAGATTCTTTTGGTATTTGCAGTTTATAAGTTAAAATCCTAACATTGAACAGTGAGCTATTAAACGTCATCAAAGAGCTGCATGAAAACTGCAAGGTATAGATTAGAACGTTATGATTTTTCCCGAGTCTTTCCTTATCCTAATGTTGGAAAATGGGTTCATTAGGATGTAAATCAATTCTGATTATTAAAGAGAACCCCCCAACCATGGAGTTATGTTTTAAATTCTGAGTTTGTGCTTCTTTAGTGTTGCAAAGCCACCCTGTGCCCTGGGCACTCCCCAATGTTTTGCTGACTGGTACTGGTGGTACCTGACTGACTGACCCTGGCCTCTGCCTGAACAGGCCCAGGGCTAGTGCTATTCTGAAAGAGACACTTAAAGATACTGTGAACACCTACATACACTAGGGTGCACTATGGGTTAGGGTACCCCTATGATTGGCATGACCTCTCCTATAAGGCCCTAGTACATAATAGGGCAGGGGGGTTAGAACTACCTTTAAGTCCCTAGAATATAATAGGGCATGGCAGTTTAGAGGCCAGCAGCTCTTTCTGCGTTTGCATGTGTGCACTGCTGAAGCCCGAGGTCAGTTTAAAAGTAGCCCTGTGTTGTAGGACTGCTTTTAAAATGCAAATTGTGCCCAAACTCGACTTTTGGGTTTGGGGAACTTATAAATTGATCAACTACAATGCTGGGGCAAAATTAAGTTAAGTTGAAAAACGTTTTCCACTTAACTATGGCTGTATCACATTTGCCACACAATATATCATCGGCTGCATAATCTAACGATTTGACCCAAAACAATTTTGTAGGTCAAACGGATCAAAAATTACTAAAAGAAATGTGATTTATGTTGCTGTGAGGTGTAGGCCCTTTGCAAAGGTTAACTGGTCACCTTTCACACTGCTGAATTTGTATGTTACACAGGTACAAATGAGGCAAAAGCTTTGCAGAGGCTGTCAGTATGTATAAAAATGTCAAAAATAATAAAGTATCATAAAGTGCACTGCATTACGCTGCAGCCTTTTTATTGTTGCATGATTTAGTCAACACTGCAACATAATCTTGGCCTCCATTGCTGCATAACTCCAGCGGCCTGAAAGCAGGCAGCAAGTGTTTGTGCATGAAGCAGAGACCATGAAGTTTGCAAACTTAGGGGCTGATTACGATGGCAGGTGGACTTCAGTCTGTCCGCTATCGAATCGGGGAATGGGACTGCTGGCCTCCAAGGTGGGGGCCCCACGATAGGCATTACAATGCGACCGCCACTATGGTGTGCGCAGTGCCTATCTTTTACATTGCAGCAGGTGCTGCTGGCTGCATCATCTGCCGCAATGTAAAAACTGACATGTTACATATATCACTGCACTACGTGGCAGGAACAATGCGGTGCCTGCCACATGGTGCAGTGATATGTAGGGGGGCTTCTTAGATGTCCCCCAGGTCCCATGTCTGGGGCTGGGGGAAAGGGGCCTCCTACAGGCCTCCAATGTCCCTTTCCGCCAACTTTTCCATGGCGGGTGAACCGCCATGGATAGGCTGGCGGGTAAGGGGTATCGTAAACCCTACTGTGGTGCCAGGTAGGCACCACCAGCATTGTAGGAACCACAAGCCCCTCCGCCGCACTGGAGGGCTCAAGGAGCCAGTCGGGTGCGTGGCGGTTGGTTTTTCCGACCGCCAGGGAACCACCCACCATTGTAATATGGTTGGTGGTGATGCAGTCACCGATGGCGGTGGGACCACCACTGACGGGGTGGCGTGGCTGTCTCACCTCCATTATAATCACCCCCTAAGTTTGGTGTGCATGCAAATCCTACATTCCCAACCCCTGGTAAGTTGCACCACTACTGCTGAAAAGGCCAATGGAGATACCAATGGGTGCGGTGGGCTGGCCTCAAGGATCTTGTGACCTCAGTGTCACTGTCGATCTAGGGTGTGCTTCTTCGTATGCCTGCTCGCAAGACTGGAGGTGAACTGCAGTATGGATTGTGGTGGACAGGCCTTCAAGGTTAACTCACACTTGCCACCCGTAGGGTCCAACTGCGGGTGCTAAGACACCAGGGCTTTCAAGGTCTATCGGGCCTTCTAAGGTGTAGCATCGGAATGAGCTCTGTCAGGAGTGTGGTCTGGTGGACTGGTCATGAAGGCTGAAAATAGTGCTCCAGTTCCAAATTCAGCAGCTATGGCCAGAGTGCCACATCCTCTCCCTCACTGAACACCATACCGCCCCACTGAGAGAAACGTGCACTGCCTTCAGCTACAACTCAATTGTGCTGCGACTAAATTCAAATTATGCACTAGACAACAGTAAAATGCCGCCTGAAAAAAATGAATAACACCCTAGAAAAAGCAAACACTCATAAGGAATGCACGATTAAGCAAATCATGTGAAATGTATTCAGGAGCAACATGGTTACCTTAGCAATTTAAAACTCATTATTCAGAAATCAGTAAGTGATTTTGCCTGAAAAATTCAGGACATGGCTAAAGGACCTGTTTCAATGTCCATTGCTTATATCCTTTAAAAAATGTAAGCAGTTCTGTTTAAAAAAGACCACATCCCCGGACACAGAGCCTCAGTACACATTTATAAGCTAAAATAATTAAAACAGTTGAAAATTATCATATTAAACATTTCCACTCCATCCATCAACCAGGTATTTCAGTCCCTTTAGGAATGGTTCCCCACCCTGGGAAAACAATGTTGTTCAAAGAAAGAAGAAAGAAAGAAAGTAGCGCTTTCACTGGCAAACTCCGTTAAGTGGCGCTAATGTGTGTGGCTGTACATAACAATCCGGCCTGTCTGCTGACCACTCTGTATTACTTCATTTCGGTATTTCATTATTTTTTCTCTCCATCCCGATGTTTTTCTTTGGAATAATAAAACGGTCAGTAAATGAGGACATTTCCAGCCAAAGTGTTTCGCCTATTTTGGATCCATTTCACTGGGAAACGAAGAAAAGGAGAGGCAAGAGAGGGTACATAAGAGCGCTTGAAATCAGAATTTAAGGAGGAGCGAGACAGAGAAAGAAAGAGATGGAGGAATAAAGAGAGAGAGGGGAGGACAGCTTGCAGAGGCAGGACAGGAGAAGTTGACACTGTCCTTGCCTTCTCCCGGGGTATGAAGAAAAAGAGACAGAGTTTTTTTTCCTTCTCTGCCCTTCCCAGGACACCGAGCCCTCGTGCAACATAACAAAGGGCAGAGGGCGAGGCCTCTTTGACTGCAGGCAGGTGAGGTCAGAGGTCAAGTACAGGGCCATTAGGTAGCGCTTTTGCACGCTAATGGCCCTGCAAATGACTGAAAGGAAAAGGGGAAATTCTTTTGTCCCCGTGTCCCCCCCACTCCAAAATCTGGGGGGATATATCCCCCGCGTCCCCCACACTTCCTACGCCCATGCTGGGTGGGGTTCAATCAGGGGCGGACCGGGAACCCAACGTATCCCTGGCAATTTTGTCAGACCAGCCCAGTGGGGACTGGGGAGTGTGCAAGTGTGAAGCACTGCTGTTTTTTTTTATTTATTTTTTTTGTTTTTTTTTTTACTTGGAGCCAATATTGCAGCACTGCTGCAAAAAAATGCCCCAGTAACAAAATCGGCCCCCACAGCTCCACAGCTGGGCCCCACCTATAAAGCCTCCTGGGGAAATACCCGATGCCCGCTATGGCCAGTCCGGCCCTGTGTTCAATAGAGCCTCGTAGGAACTTCTCTGCACGAGGCCCCCCTCCTCACACAGCGAGATTGTTCTTCAAGTTGGCAGGCATGGTTTGGCCAGTTTTATTTCACTAAATGTCCTATACGAGTGTCCACAAGCCCTGCACGCCAAAATCCCATTTCTGCATCGCAACATGTCTACCCTAGTTAAAAACAAGATTGAAAACCGCAGCTGGATTTGCAACACCCTAGTGTGATAGTGGATTGCAGTTGCCCCACTGGGCCTGGCACAAATTAAAGTTATAATTACAACGCTCTGGGAAGTGGTCTGGCATTCATCTTCCACAAAACTTTAATGAGACGTTAAAAGTCCTATCAACAATATTTCTAAAATTGCATGCTTTTATAGCTTTGTTTTCGGATGATCGCTGCCTGGCGCAGTGGCTCGGTTCTGGCGGTGCTCAAATGGATGTATTTGTAATTATGCTGCTAAGAGGGATTCCTGCATTTTAGTGTGAAAGCAGGTCGTGTGGATAGCAGCGGCCGTCGCTTCATGCACAGGCAGCAGAGTGGAATACAACTGCTCACATTTGCCAAACATCACACCGCTCCCGTGGAGCCTAATGTTGTTATGGTGTCAGTGTGAAAGACATTTTAATAACATAAGAACTCATGTGACCGATGAGTCTCACTCAAGGCATACCCAAGGCCTCGGGCTTAATTATTGCAGTGCGCCCGTCCGTGGAACAGCTGCGCACAGGTGCATTGGCTGAGCAATTACCTTGAACAAATCATGGTTCTGGAAACTTCTGCACAGCTCCTACTGAGAGCAGCACAGTAACTGGCTGAAATATAGCGAGGAAATCAAATCTACCCTATTGTATCAGCGTTGATACTAGCACTCACCTATGGGGTAACCAGGTGTGATTTAAATTGCTATGTGCCCCTGTACACGTCTCCAAAGTAAAATAACTAGCAGCATGAAAAAGTCTGCATAAATGATGTAGGACATGGAAAAAACAAAACAATTACAGCCCGATTCATGAAACTAAATTGCGCTCGCAAAGGGCCAGATTCTGAGAATCTGGCCCTTTGCGAGTGCGATTTTCGCATTTGGGATTCATCATCCCAAATGCAAAAATCGCTATTTACGAAATCGCATATTTGCGAGGAATTGGATTTAAGGAATCTCAATTAGAGATTCCTTAAATGCAATTCATGAACCAATTCTAAATTACGAATTCGCAATATTTGGTCGCTATTTACCACGAAGTTTGACTTCGTGGTAAATAGCGAAAAAATAGTAAAAAGCACTTTAGTGCATTTTTTACTGTTGCATGTTACACACACACATGTCCTTTGGAAATGTGTGTGCGCAACACCTGTTTAAATTTGCATTTCAGGGGTGCTACAGGGTGTCCTTTGGACACCCCTGGCACCCTTGAAATCGCTATCTTATTTGCGATTAGCTGATTGCTAATCGCAAATAAGGAATACTCCCCTAAAGGCCCATAGGAATGAATGGGGAGTATTCCTTATTTGCGATTAGCAATTAGCTAATCGCAAATAAGGAATGTGTAGGAATCGCAATTTATTTTGCGATTCCTACATGAATCCCGTTTTGCGAGTCTGTAATAGCGATTCCTTATGAATCGCTATTAAAGACTCGCAAAACGGGTCTTTGATGAATCTGGCTGTTAATTTCATAATGTTAAAGAATAATAGAACGCTTGTTCAAAGCCAAGAAACAAGACACATATATTTATTTCTTACTGTGGTTCCTTATTTTGCTGCCTTTGTTTTTTTCCCTTTTACATTTTTTAATAATCAGTTATTATAGGGCCAAGACTTTTTGATCCAATTGTACTCCAACTCTGGTCTTCCCCATATTTATTGATATTGTTAATCAGCTCTTAAATTTGAAGACAAATATCCCATTTTGGACTTCTAATCTCCAGTAAGCTGCACCATTATGCAAATGTTGATCTTGTTTTTTGGGTTTTTGAGCTTGGTCAGCTGTTATAAATTCCTATTATTATTCTGTTACAGGCAGTATTAGCAGAGCTGTCAGGTCATACAAACGAGAATCCAATGCTATGCAAGTCTGCTATCAGAACATAACACGCCATGACTTCTGTTAAACATGGAAGGCACCTTCTTCAGCTGATAGTCTGTTTTCAACAGCAGAATTTCCCCACTGCTACAACCAAATGCACACTATGACATTCTAAGGTGATCACAGAATGAACACCCACTTTTACCTTTATCCTACTAGGTAGGAAAAATTACCCGCCTCCTTTTTGACAATTACATCTACCCGTGAGAAGGTGAATATATGAAGGGCAGGAGCAAGAGAGTGATGGGTTATGTGTATCTACTACACATCACTGGAGAGTGGATCATGAACTGATGCACAAGACTGCCACCCAGAACATTCCCAATACCGGTCAAGAAGTCTAACAAATTAGAAATCAGAATAATCCTGAGAGCAATTGTGTGCATTCGTACTACAAGGAGAATGGCTGCATTGCTAGTATTTGTGTGTGTCAAAGTCCCAGACCTCCTCAACAGGGCGGAATCAAGTACCTACTCGAAGCAGCATCACATTCAATCAATCAATCAGGGGCTTATAAAGCGCACTACTCACCCGTGATGGTCTCAAGGCGCTGGGGGGCCACTCCGGATTAGTCGAAGAGCCAGTATAAAGCTTGTATAAAGAAAAATCTAATTTACACAAAGCACCATGAAAGTATGCCAGCTCCTGTAAAGGAACTCCAAGCAAATGAATTCACTCTCTCATCTAAGCAAAACGTGCAAGAACTAGGTATGGAAGAATATTTTGTGTGAGATCAAGGAAATTAGATTTTCCTACAAGGAAAGCACTGGTCAACAACAAAGACATCTACCAGCAGTGCTTAGCCTGGGCTGGTGTTGGCAGGTCGGGACCACCTGTACTGAATTTTGGGGACTGGCATGTACTTTCCCTCATCAGATTTTGACCAGGAAGGAGAAAAACATAAGAGGGGGAAAGAAGGAGGAACAGAAAGATGGAAAAACAGTGACAAAGGAAGGGATGAAAAAAACTGAACGGGTAAGATAAAGGGGCCAGGAAATGTTTGATGGTGGATGAATTTGGCATGAAGTGGAATCAAGACTGTGCAGCCATTATATGGATCACTCATGACAGTCAATATCACTGTCTGCAGGCTTCTGATTAAAACTTTGTGTCCGGGTATTTATTCTTTCGAAAATTAGGCGCACTGTCTTCCATACGCAACAGCTACCCACTACCTATTGGAGCACACATCTATTGAGTTAAATATGAGCTCCATCTGGTAATAGCTTCATGTTTCACCAAAAATCTCCTCACATACATTTAAATGGAAGATTAAAAAGATGAGTACTAGAAATGTTACTATTTTAAAATTAGGGCTGTATTAAGTGGCAGAAAGGATGGATAAACTGACTAAACAGATGTAGAAAGAGATTGCTGTACATGGGTATGGATCTCGCCTTTTTAACTATTTGTGGCTCCTTTCTAAATATATTATACCTCAAATGACTAAAAACTCATACCTTGCCCACATTTCTAACCAGCTGGTTAAATATCAGCATTAACATCTCAATGCTCAATTACTTCAGCCTGCCCCACAGGAAAAGCTTTAAGTTCCACAGCTTTTATTCTGACAAAAAGGCTTTGGGGTGCTTCACTTTTGTCTTCAATTTAGAATGTTAGCTCTTTGAGTTTTCATGGGAACTCTGAGGTGAGGCTACAGTAGATCACAGGGGAGTCAACTGACAGACTGCTGGTTTTAAGTAAGTTTCATCAGTGTGCCAGGCTTTTTTTCAGACACTGATGTGCAAAGTATTTGGGAATTTAAAGAAATGCATCTGTTGGACCTGACATCCTGGCATGTTTTCCCCCCAATTTTTTGTCATCCATCCTCCTGTTTTTGCTGACTTCATTTTTGCTGGCTTTAGGACTCAGGACACTTTACATCAGCTGATCAGTGCTAAAGTGCTTGCTTATGTTCTTTCCTTTAAACAAGATAACATTGGCTTACAACCAATTGGCACATTTTGTTTACATGTAAAATTAAGTTTTACCCGGGGGCCTGCAGTACCGATTGTGCCACCCACTTTTAAACATGGCTAAGGCCTTCAATTTCAGTCTGTGTGTGCAGTTGTAAACTGCCAATTTGACCTGGCAAAATAAATCTTATAATCACTGATGCAACTCCTGTTAGGAGTTGTCCCCCGGCGCACAGCGTAGAGTACCAAAGAACTGGTATAAAAAAGTATTGAAAAAATATATTAAAAGTTTTCAAACAGCAGGCTTTGTTTGTCAATTGTTTGAATGAACAACTGTCATTATAGAAGTTCTTTTTGTTCAAGAAATCATCATTGCTGTCGAGTACACAGAGTTAAATATATATTTAAATGCTTCCAAGTAGTATATACATCCTTCTTAAATCAGTCCCAATGCATTTCGGGCATGACTTCTGCCCCTCGTCAGGGGTAGATTCTGTAAACAAACAATGAAAATGATGCTAGGTCTTCGTGAGTAGTACCTCGTGTAGTCTCAAAGCACTACATAAAAACAAAGTAATCCATAATCGTCATGACCATGCATGAAATCAGGTGGTTCAGGGTGATGTAAAAAATGAGACCCATTGAGTCCTAAAGGTAAACATATGTATCAAGAAAAAAAAGAGGGGAATGTATCAACAAAACGTACTTTCATCAGACCAGCATTTAATCATCAAGAGGCAAACAAAATGCCGTGTCTCTAGGTTTACCTATAGAGGAGTGCACTGTGTCCTCAGCTTGCTGGTAACATGTCCTCAGCGCGTTGTGGTAAAAATTGAAAATGTGGACCTTCTGGGGAAGCAATGTATCAATGACCCAATGTATTAAGAGGAGACATAAATTTCACAGCAAGTCTTCAGTGGCCCAAAGAGTGTGCAGACCGCAGTGTCTTACCGTAAAAGTCTTTGCAAGGCGACGCGGTGGGAGAGGCTGTAACTGAACATAGAGTCGAGCGTAGTCAGAAAGTTAGAAAACCGGGGCACCACACTGGCGGGGAATACACCAAAACGAGCATTTACTGGGATGTCCAAAACAAACATATAAATCAATTGCGGGCTAATTAACAATATATTTACCGTAGGGGCACCGGAGAAAAGGCAAACGCGTCCTTGATTCAATCGGAACCGGTTGCGCTGTCGGTATTGCGCATGCGCAGGCGGAGCCTGTTCTGGGAATTGTAGTCCCGAGCGCGTTGTTGCCGGGGAAACCGTGTGCTAGTGGCGGGGTTTCATAGGACGAACTAGCCCCCGGGGTGCACGTAAGAATTCACTGTGTGAAAAAATGACTACACTACTAAAAGTATTCAAAAACCGTAGGTTTCGAACGGTACATTGATCTGAGGGATAACAGCGGGGGTAGCTGGGACATGTTGTTCGCAGGGGGACAACTCCTAACAGGAGTTGCATCAGTGATTATTTGGATAATGCTTTTGGGAACAGAAAGTGAAGCTCCAACAGCACGTGACACCTTATTATTTTCTCGCAGTGGATATCCCAGGTTGTGCGTGTCTCACCTAAAAAAAAACAAGCATTTACAATGCAACGGTCTCGCCTTTGCAAAAGTTAGCGCTTTTGGCATTGTAAATGACAAATGTTTTATTTATGTGTTGGTTTTGGAAACAGATAAATAAATGGCATTGTCATGAGCAGTAGAGAGTGAGTAGTAGAGAGAGTAGTAGAGTGAGTAGTAGTGAGTAGTAGAGAGTGAGTAGAGAGTAGTAAGTGAGTAGTAGAGTGTGTAGTAGAGAGTAGTGAGTGTGTAGTAGGGAGTAGTGAGTATGTAGTAGAGAGTGTGTAGTAGAGAGTAGTGAGTGTGTAGTAGAGTAGTGAGTGTGTAGTAGTGAGTGTAGTAGAGAGTAGTGACTGTAGTAGAGAGTGAGTAGTAGAGAGTGAGTAGAGAGAGTAGTGAGTAGTAGAGTGTGTAGTAGAGTAGTGAGTGTGTACTAGAGTGTGTACTAGAGTGTGTACTAGAGAGTGTGTAGTAGAGAGTGTGTAGTAGAGAGTGTGTAGTAGAGAGTGTGTAGTAGAGAGTGAGCAGTAGAGACTAGTGAGTGTGTAGTAGAGTGGTGAGTGTGTAGTAGAGTGTGTAGTAGAGTGTGTAGGAGAATGTGTAGTAGGGAGTGTAGTAGAGTGTGTAGTAGAGAGTGTGTAGTAGAGAGTAGTGAGTGTGTAGTAGAGAGTGTGTAATACAGAATGTGAAGTAGAGAGATTGAAGTAGAGAGATTGAGGTAGAGAGATTGAAGTAGAGAGATTGAGGTAGAGAGATTGAAGTAGAGAGTGTGGAGTAGAGAGTGGAGAGTCTGTAGTAGAGTGTAGTAGAAAGTAGTGAGTGTGTAGTAGAGTAGTAGAGAATGTGTAGTAGAGTAGTAGAGAGTAGTAGAGGGTGTGTAGTAGAGTGTGTAGTAGAGCGTGTGTGTAGCAGAGTGTGTAGTAGAGTGTAGTAGAGTGTGTAGTGTAGAGTGTGTAGTAGAGAGTGTGTAGTAGAGAGTGTGTAATGTAGAGTGTGTAATGTACAGTGTGTAATGTAGAGTGTGTAATGTAGAGTGTGTAGTAGAGTGTGTAGTAGAGTGTGTAGTAGAGAGTGTAGTAAGTAGTGACTGTAGTAGATAGTGTGTAGTAGAGAGTGTCTAGTATAGAGTGTGTCGAAGAGAGTAGTGGCTGTAGTAGTGAGTGTGTAGTGAGTGTGTAGTAGAGTGTGTAGTAGAGAGTAGTGACTGTAGTAGAGAGTGTGTAGTAGTGTGTAGTAGAGAGTAGTGACTGTAGTAGAGTGTGTAGTACAGTGTGTAGTAGAGAGTAGTGACTGTAGTAGATAGTGTGTAGTAGGAGTGTGTAGTAGAGAGTAGAGTGCGTAGCAGAGAGTAGTGACTGTAGTAGAGAGTGTGTAGCAGAATGTGTAGTAGAGAGTAGTGACTGTAGTAGGGAGTGTGTAGTAGAGAGTAGTGACTGTAGTAGAGAGTGTGTAGTAGAGTGTGTGCAGTGATTTGAGTTTTACATCAAATTAAAAACGGGAACGGAACAAACTCATCCTATACATTATTGTGGTAGGTGCCCACGCATATAGGGTTAAATGATGCGTTAGATGCCACAGGTCCCACCAACACGCTTCCTTTATGATAGGAGAATGCCCAACATCGCGGAGATTTGCTCTCTGCTCTTCCCGGATATTTGTATTTTCAAATGTATAATGTTATCCTGCTAAACGAAGACGATGCTCAAACTATAAAAGAAGAGGGTTTCACAGATATGTTAGTCCTTCCGGGCAAACGAAATGACCCAAAGAAAGATCAAGTGACAGTTTAGAGCTACAAGTGAGTCTTAATAAAATCAGTGTCTGGAACGCATAGCATCAAAAAACGAGCGGGGCATCAAACTGCAGTGTCATTCAATCAAAGCTTCAAGGCTTCTGAGCGCTAGCCGAGAATTATTTTTTGTGAAGCACTAATCACTGTGGAAGGTGCCCCTGCTATCCCAGATGTGAGAAGTCAGTCTGATATGAAAATAAGCAGTATTTGGAATGAATGTATTTGGCAGGGGGAAGGTGGGGCGGCGCAAGACCGTACTGACGAGTGAACAGGAGCCATTTTGTACCGAGTGATTCTGCCTGTGTGCATGTAGACAAACCAGGCAGCAGCATGAGCATGTGATTCGGTAAAATAAAAACGGGGCTTGATGTTAGGAGGGGGGAGCTGGAAGCTGCAGGTCCCCGGAACAGAAGGAGGAAGGGTAGCTGCATCCCCTGTGTGACAACAGGAGCCAGGCATTACCGGGGGTACAGGATAAAAAAATTGAAGAACCACACCTCTTAGTCCAGAAGTTGTGATATACCACTTCATGTGATTTCATTTGGGGCAGTGGGCGCCTTACATCATATCTGCCACGCCAATCATTTGCTTAAAATTATACCACATGTAACAGGAGGAAATAAACGGTCAGACTCCAAAAATCGGCCCTAATCACAATAGTATTATTTCACCTGCGTGAATATAAGTCTTTGAAATTCTGGCCAGTGGTAATACACACAAGTAATATAAAATTGTTGTTCCAAAGAGCATTAAATGGAAATAAAACAAGTACCAGACCCATTGACGCCTGCACCTTAAAAGTGAAACTGACTGAAGCAAGCGCCCGGGCCACGTTGAAAAAAAAAGCCACACACATTAGATGCAGTCAAGGCGCGCTCACGAGGTCAGAAGGCACTCCACATGAACAACTACCAGACACATTGACGCCTACACTTTCAAAGTGAAATGAAACAAAGTGAAACTGACTAAAGGAAGCGCACGGCCCATTAGATGCAGTCAAGGCGCGCTCACGAGGTCAAATCTCCAAAGGAGAAGCTCGTGACAGCCTGACTACAGCAGAAAAAGCTCGTAACAGTCTGATGTCCACACCATTCCCAGAAAAGTGGCAACATAAGTTGTCTCGCATAGACAGCAAAAGCTTCGCTTTTGCTTTCGTCTAGGCGAGACCTAAAAAAATCTTATGCCAGGTCTAAACTTTCCTTCGTAATACATACAAGTCACCATTATGTAGGCCTTAAACAGGCCAGGCGGCAAGGGTGCAGTCTATTAAAAAAATTGGACATGTGCTTTTAACTCCTAAATTTGTTTTTCACTACTGCACGGTCTACCTTTCCCATGGAATAACATTTGGTTGTCTTATTACATTTAGTAGGTGCTAGCTTTCAACTGGGAACAAGCAGAAATGTAGAATTTGGTGGCTAAAGAATTGTAATCTAAAACCATCTTTAATGGTAATATTTTATTATCATACATAAATCTAACCCGCCGCTGCGCAAGGCATTCGACTGTGCATAGCAAGGGGTTGCCCAAAGGGCCTGGCCTGTGGTCAGGCCCTGTATCCAACCCATGCAGGCAGTCAACCCTGTGCCATATACGGCCTTCAGGGATCCCATCCCCCAGGGCCTTTTTTATTGAGGGGAGGGGGCACATGACCCCATCCCCAGGCGATTATGTAACTCAGGAAATAGGCTGCGGGCACCCACGTTTATATAATAAACTTGATCCATTGGTTCTATGCCAGAGTTATGGTCCATCTGTCACTGTTAATTCTACCCACCCAGAGCTTTTACAGAACAGAAAACTGCAAACAATAACATTTTGCACAGTGAACTTAGTCCTTGTACAGAATGTTCCAATGCTTGATAATATGCCTATGAAGAAGTGGAAAAATAAGCAAACAATTTCCTAAGAGCATTATCACATATGGGTGCTCAAGCAAATGTGTGTTAAAATGAATTGTTTAAAAAGATGTCAACTTTAAACTTTAACATGCACAATGGAGGTCTTATGTCAACTTTAAACGATAACATGTACAATGGAGGTCTTATGCTCGGGCCTATGTAACCTCACAACACTATTCCCTAGGGGCACTAATGTAACCTCTGTCCTTTCCCCAAGACAACTTGGACCACCTTCTCTCCAAGCACTCCACTCACCAACCCAGGTGTCTGCCCACCGGTGGGGAAATGTGTCTCTACTGGCAGAAAACTACATGTCTATGTTATCCCCTACCGGCTGGTCACTAGGGGCCAGATGTAGGTAATCCCATTTTACCGACTCTAAAATACCGAATATTTACTGATTCGGTATTTTAAATTCGGGAAATGGGATGTAGCAAAAAAATCGGTAAAAAATACAGATTCAGTAAAATTCGGAAAGTCCGATTCGGTATTTACAGATTCGGTAAATACCGATTCGGTAAATACCGATTCGGTAATTCCCATTCATTCCTATGGGCTTGGAGGCCCATAGGAATGATTGGCAATTACTGATTCGGTCGGTAAATACCGAATCGGTAAATACCGAATCGGAAATACAAAATACACCCAATTGAGCCTGCCAACCAATCATGAACACTCACCATACCCCACAACAAAGCAACAGAGGAACCAACCAATCAAATGCATCTATCCCACCCCACTACCAGGAAGTGGCCACACCCATGCAGGTGCAGAGCAACTGAACAGCATTGAGAGCAGTGAGACACTGAGGAATAGGCTGCCCAGAGCTGAGCTGAGCTGCACAATGGAGTCCCAGGATGCCCAGAAGGATGGAGCTCAGCGGAAAAGGAAAATTAAATTCAGCACAGCTGAACTGCAGGTGCTGGTGGAGGAGGTAGTGAGACACCACACCCAGTTCTTTGGCAAGCAGTCTCTGCATGTTGCAGAGTGTGTTAAAAGGAACACCTGGCTGGGGATCCAGTCCAAGGTGAATGCCATCGGGGTCACAACCAGGGACATTGATGACCTTAAAAAAAGGTGGTATGATCTTCGGATCATAACCAAAAAGAAGCTGTCAGCCCAGAAAAAAGAAGCTGGTGCCACAGGTGGAGGAAGGAACCGTGCACCTGCACTAACAAACTTGAGCTGATGGTGGAGTCCACCCTGGAGCCAGAGAGTGTCCATGGGATAGGGGATGCTGACAGCTCAGCCAGAGCTGCAAAAAACCAAGGTAAGCTGCATGGACATCAATTCCCATCCCCTTCCCTGTCCCCTTCCCCAATGTGTTTGTGTGTATCACACTCCAGTACAGGTTTCAGGATTTACCTGCAATGCATCATGGGAGACGTAGTCATAGAAACATACATCAATACATACATCACAGAAAACAGCAAGGCATGCCACACACTACATCCATAAGCAGTTGAGGACTATGCAATTGTGTGACAGGAATGTGTTTTTATAATGACACACAGGTGTACATCATCACTGAGCCAAAGTACATATCTGTCCACAGGAGAGTCATCGTGCAGTACAGCGCAGGAAAGGGAGGAGAGGGCACCGACAACGGAGAGAAGTGAGGACACAGCCCCAAGTGCAGGGCAAAGTATTGTTCTGCCACCCACACCCACAGCGCAGGCAGCAACAACACCTGAACGACCCACCACACCACAGCCTCTGTCACCTCTGCTGTTTGGCTCATAACAGTTGGAACTACCAGCACTCTCCCCCACACCAACTTCAGTGTCATCTGAACTGGTAAGGCCAAGGAGGCATGATGTGCCCCCTCTCAGGATTCTGGAGACCTCCGATGAGGATGATGGGGAGGGTGACAAACAAACAGATCCTCTTGAGGCAGACAACGCTGGGCAGCAGACCGCATCTGGAGGAGTGCGTACCGGTGCCAGACACCGAAGGGTATGGGAGAGAGGCGATGCCCAGGATGGAGAGGGGGTGTTCTGCGGTCTTGAGGCCACTTTGGTCAAAGTCTAGCGCCTGCAAGCAAAGGGCATATTAGCAGTACATAGACAGGTGCACAACTTGAATACCAGGATGGGCAACATTGCCTGGGGGATTGGCTCCATGGCAGAGAGCATGAAGTCCATGGCAGAGGGAATGAGGGACATGTTGCAGTGCATGATTGGTCTCTGTGAGAAACTGGATTCTGATCACACAGAGAGGCGCAGGGATCGACAGTGCATGCGGCAACACACCAAGGCCATGAACCGGCTTGCCACATCAACCTCCCTGCTATGTCGGCGCTCTGTCGCCATGCAAGATGGCATTGTGCACTGCTGCACGGATTTGTCTAGGGGGATGGGGAGAGTTACCTCTGCCATGGAACTATTACTAACAAACCAGGCAATCACTGCTGGGGACACAGGTGTCGGCGACATTGAAGACTCCACCAGCAGGAGTAGCTGTAGCACTCCTATTCCTGACATTTGAAGAAACAGCAGGGGCCAATCTGCTGACCCAGGCTCCACTGCCGCCGTTGCCACCCAGCCTCGTGCATCCCACACTATTGTGCGTGGGCGCAAACATTGATGATGCCCACAACCCACAAAACATGTCACGGTGAGGTAACCTGTGACCACCCAGTGGGGTATTCAGACATTGAAGTAGCATGGTGTGCTATCAGTAAATTGGCGTAGTGCACATTAAACTACGTATTTCAAATACAAAACCTAGCTGTGTCTCCTTACTTACTTAGAAATAGCTGCGTGTGATCTCTGCCCGTCTCAGTCTGCCATCTGTGGCTTGCGCTGCTCCTGCTGCATAGGGCTCTGGCTGTTCAGTTCCATCATCAATGTCCTCATGATATGTGATTTCCACTTCTGTGCCTTTCTTGGTGGCAAGGTTGTGCAGCATGGCACAGGTCGCAATGATCTTACAGCAGATGATAGGAGTGTACTGCCGTGCACCTCCGCTCTTGTGGAGGCAGCGGAACCTGTTTTTAGAAGTCCAAATGTGCGTTCTACAACGCTGCGTGTTGCTCTGTGTGCCAGATTGTAACGCATCTCACTCCTGGTAGATGGATTAAGGGAGGAGGTGAGCACAAAGGACCGCACAGCATAAACGCTATCGCCTAGGTGGAAAAGAGTGCCATTAGTTACATAATAATTATACATTCATCTGCAGTAACTATCAGGGTGTGTCACAGTTAGTTACCTAGCAGGTATCCTTCCCCAAAATCTCCAGCAGCAAGACGTGTGTAGATCCCACTGTTCTGGAATATGTAGAAGTCGTGGTTGCTCCCAGGGAATTTAGCCACAATGTCTGTTATGATGTTGCCAGCGTTGCATATCACCTGCACATTGATTGAGTGTGTTGACTTCCCGTTCCTGTATATGTATTCTGTGGCTGCAGTTGGGCAGATTGGGATGTGGGTGCCATCTATACAGCCTATGATGTGAGGGAAGTGTGCCAGTTGATAGAAATCAGTTTTGGTCTTCACCAGTTCCGCATGTGTGTCAGGGAAGCTAATGTAATGCATTCTCTGCATCATGGCCTGCAGGAACTTCCTGAAGTAACGGGACAGGCAGCTCTGGGAAACCCCACCTACCGCACCAATCACACTCTGGTAACTCCCAGATGCCAGCAGTTGTATGCTACAAAGCACCTGCACATGGGGTGGGATGGTGTGTGCCCTTGGTGTTGGGTGCTCCAGGAGTGGGTGCAGGTCCCTGATCAAGTCCAGGATGGTGTGGGGGTGAAGCCTGTACCTTTGCAATATCTCTGACTCAGTGAGTTGGAAAAGCGTAATCCTCTGCCTGTAGACTTGCTCCTCCCTTCTCCAGACCCTCTCTCCTGCTGCCTGTAGCCGTAGCCGCCTTGCAATGACGTAGAATGCCACCATTCTGGTCAAACTGTTGCATTTTGGGTCCTTTTTTATAGCCTGCACCTGGTTACCACCTGCTTTCATTCCATGGTAAATACCGACTCTTAAATACCAAATTTCATGAAATTCTGTATTTTTGAGGTTTCCTACATCTCAATGGTAATTTTTTACCATTTCTTATTTACCGATTCGGTAAATAAGAATTCGGTAAATAGGAATTCGGTAAATAAGAATTCTGTAAATTCCGAGTCAGAAAAATACCGACTCGTATTTACCGAATCGGTATATTTTTGGCTCCTACATCTCAAAAAGCCAGTTCCGGTCGGTAATGGCCAAAATTCTGTTTTTTCGGCTGTTACTGACCGGTATTTGCTTACCTACATCTGGCCCTAGATCTTTAGGTATGTGAACCTTCTTGTCACCCTCAGAAATGATCTGTACACTGCCACCATTACTGTTGGAATCTACCTGCTTGGATCTGAGCGCCAGCTCTTTGAGACAAATCTCATGGGCCATTCTGCCATCCTCCATGCCTAGTTTATGTTATTCTGGGACTAACGCAATCTCCATCTTGAGCTTGGCCATTTGCTGCTGAAACTCCCTCGCTGATTTTCGGTCTACCAGCTCCTCTGGGGACACGCCTCGTTAAGACAAACTGCTCTTGGCTCTGGCAGGGAGTTCCACTTCAGGAGACTAGTCATCCTCCTTATTTCCATTCTTTGTTTCTGTCAGCAACCGGAGAACATCCATCCATGTTCTCAGAGCTTTCTGAAGCTCCAACTTTCCTTACAGAACTGCTTGTGCTCAACCATAGTCTAGCCATTCAGGTTGGCCAGCTCACATATTTCATTACTGCATGTATGGTCACAGACATTCAGAAAGATTGAGAGTGTATTTAGAAAAAGCGAAAAGAGCCAATCAAGGAGAATTTCAAAACTCAAGTTCGTATCAAATTATTTCGCTGGAATTTTTTAGAGTGACAAAAAAATCACTGTATGGCCTGCACAAACACAGTGTTAATCCCACCGCTGAACACCAATGTTGCAAATTGGGTTACCAGTTGCCCGGGGTCTAACCCTATTCTCGAAGCGATTAAGGGTGAAACGCAAGCAAACTCCAAATAAACCTGTGCTTAACCCTCAAGTAGATTGGCACAAAACAGTCAGGCTTAACTTAGAGACAAAGTGGAAAGTATTTATGCAGCACTTCAAACAGTAATAAAGACACATAAGAAAAATTCCTCACCATTTTTGAAAAATAGAATAACATTTAATGAACAATTTGAGACCAAAACAACAAAAATCCCATTAGTAGAACCAGAGCTATGTAATGAATTCCACACCTCATGGTCAACTGGTAATGCCAAATGGTCTTCCAGCTTTCTTCTGGACCAAACAAGTACAATGATTTCTGAGTTAGATGCATCCCTCTGTTGAATTTTTGAAACAAGGGGCCTCCTGCTGATAAATTCCTATGAGCCAGTAGGTCCGTAAAAAGGAGTACCACAGGGTAATTCCCAACCCCTTAACTAGGCTGGTGATACAAACAAATTCTAGATATTTTGTTTTAATTGCTATTTGTATTGGTTTATGTGTGATTGCATAGATGGTATGAATGTGAGTTACAGTTCTACAGTCATTGATATTTCGAGGTAATACATCACATAAACCATTATGGGACTTTTGGTCCTGGAGAAAGCTGGAAGACCATTTGGCATTACCAGCTGAAACATGGTGACTGTGAGGTGCGGAGTTCATTAATTTCTCCCACACACCCCTTTGCTTGTTTGTAATGATGCCAAGGTTGCTGTTTACTATTACAAATTAATTTTGCAACATTCAGTATTTTTAAACTTTCATTTCTTTCCAACTCCCTGTTCAGGACATCTATAGAGTATTTAAAAAAGTGCTACCCCATAAGTGGAGTTGAGCCCACCTGAGACCGAAATCCCTTTACTAGGTGAGGACTCAGCACACTAGAAAAAACAAGAGTTCTGCCTTAACTTTGATTTCTGGAGTGCATGCAGGGTTACCTCTCTTTTTTCTTACACCTATATACTGGGGTTAGAGGTACAACCTTGTCCTCGCTTCCCACTTTGACGTTTCTAAACCAGTTTCACCATGTTTTGGGGAGAAAGCAAATGCACTTTAGCATTGGTTAGCAGTGGTAAAGTGACAGAGTCCTAAGGCCAGTAAAAAGAGGATCCTCAAAATGTAGGAGTTAGGCAAAAGTTTGGGGGAAGACCACACTAAAGCTAACTGGTCTAACAAGATCACAGATTACATCACTGATAATGCCGCAAATTACATAATTGATTATGGCAAGGTCAAGCAAGCCTTGCAATCAACCATTGATGTACACAATTGAAAGTAGTTAGGCACAGCACCTGGCTGGAATCTGTGGACAGAGAAAAAAGGGCGTATGGCAGGCTGTGTATAGTGGGGTTTGAACGGCCCCGGAAGGAAGGACACAGGGCCTTGCCGTACAGTCCACCCCTGTAGCACACAGCCAAAGGCCAGGAGCAGTGTGGAGTGGTCATAGTGGGTTGGGAGCAAGGCCTATGTTTCAGCCACGTGGCACATGCCTAAAGGCCATGCGCAGGAGGGTTGGCAATTAAGTAAATTATAAAACAAGGAAATGCACGGAAAGAAACACAATTAATAAGTGAGTTATTGTTCTAGCTCAAACTCCTCAAACCGTTCAAGTTCACCAGTTAGTTATCAACACAATGCACACCATAACTTGTGCCACTGCCATGCTCAAAGCACCACAAGCAAAGGTACAGAAAGAAACAAAAGAACTTTCAAAGGAACAACTTGCACCATGGTGGGTACTGTTAGTTACTGTGTGTGTTGTGCGGGTTGCTAAACATAACTGTTTTTTTTAGAGGTGAGGGTAATGGCATTTTTAGGGATCAGAGATGAGTAGAGTTTTGGGAGTAATGTGTTTTCGGAAAGCAGCAATAATTACATTTAAAAAGTACATTATTGTTATAAGTATTATTATCATTATTATTATTACTTCAAGCCAATCATTGACATTTTTATAATTCACAATATAATATTAGTAATAATGATAATTATTATTATTACAGTTATTATTATTATTATTATTATTGTTGATATTGTTGTTGTCATTATTATTATTATTAGTATTATTATTATTGCTGCTATTATTATTATTATTATTATTATTATTATTATTATTAACACCTTAGATGCGGCGCAAATATCCCTCCCCAGTGCTGCCCTGTCCATTGGAACTAGTGCTGAATGGACGTCCAATGGACGTGTGCAGCACTGGGGAGGTAGTGCTGCCGTCGGCCAACGCCCCGACGCAGCACTTAAGAGGTTAACACCTTAGCAGCTATGGAACGTCCAGCTCCAGTGCTGGACGTTCCATTGCGCAGGTGCAATTCGAACGTTCAATGGCCGACGGCAGCACTCCCGAGGTAGTGGTGCCGTCGGCCGCCGAATGTGCGCAGCACCTAAGGTGTTATTATTATCATTAGTATTATTATTATTGTTATTATTATTATTATTAATATTATTATTAATATTATTATTATAATAATGTGTTACATTGATTGTAATTTGAATATTAGAAATACTCTATCCCAACAGTGTCCACCCCCCTACCGAGCTGGGAGAGTGGACTTTTAGCGTAGAGGTTGATCTGTAGCACAAATCCTTTTAAGGCATTTACACTGTAAAAAATGAGTAGAAATTGATTGAGCCAGTATACCAAGAGGACGCTACTTTTTCAACTATAGTGCCTGTATCTCATTTTTATATGCCTAAGTTAAGGAAGTGGGCTAGGGCACAGCAGATAACATTGTGAATGACAATATGAGGAGGACAATAAATCCTGTAGGCAAGGGAAGGACTCAAAGCAAGGAGAAGCTGGGGAGCAGTCAGGAGAAGGTCTAATGCTTACCTCTGTTGATAGTAATGTAAACACTCACGAACCTTCGCTGAGTGTAAAAGCTAACTACATCTATAAAGGAGTTTATGGGAAAATTCTAAGCAAAAAAATTCCAAGTTCCCCCCCAACCTGGGAAGTTAATCAACACAACTAGAGACATTGGGCTGCAATAATGTGTGCTCTAACGCAATTGAAGCATGAAGTCTATTGGATTCTTCCTCTGGTCCTCAGGCAGCATTCCTGGAACCACGTTTGTCTTCTTACCCTTGTCTGTTCCATTCACATCACCCGGATCATCATTGGACAACTCTACAGAATGTACCATATGCAGCCGGGAACACAGTAAATGCTAGCGCAAGTGGTGCCTCTACACCATAGGATACGCTACCTTGGATGATTACTGCAATAGATGAAGATATGGCCATTTCCTTAGTTTTTAATGGAGTCTGGGCGGTGGTATGTGCAATGACATTGAACAATGGAAGCCATCATCATCCATAATGACTGAACCAACTGGCATGTTCAAGTTCAAGTTCAGGAATTTGTATAGCTCACTACTCACCCAGAGGGTCTCAAGGCGCTTGGGGGAGGGTTGTGTATTACTTGTCAAATAGCCAGGTTTTAAGTTGCTTTCTGAAGGAAAGGTGGTTCTGTGTAAGGCGGAGGTGAGTGGGGAGAGAATTCCAGGTTTTGGCTGCTAAGTAGGAGAAGGATCTTCCTCCCATGGTGGCTCTGTGGATGCGCGTAATTGCGGCGAGGGCTTGATTGGATGATCATAGTTGGCGGGTGGGTGTGTAGAAGGACAGACGTGTGTTGAGGCATTCGGGTCCTAGGTTGTAGAGGGCCTTGTGAGCGTGGGTAAAGAGACGGAACGTTATTCTCTTGTTGACGGGCAGCCAGTGTAGGTCTTTTAGGTGATCGGTAATGTGAGCTTGACGGGGGATGTCCAATATGAGTCTGGCTGAGGCGTTTTGGATGCGTTGGAGTTCTTTCTGTAGTTTCGCTGTGGTTCCGGCGTAGAGGGTGTTTCCATAGTCCAGTCGGCTAGTGACCAGTGCGTGGGTGACAGTCTTTCTTGTTTCGGTGGGGATCCAACGGAAGATTTTTTTGAGCATGCGAAGTACGTTGAAGCATGAGGATGAGACGGCGTTGACTTGTTTGGTCATCGAGAGGGAGGAATCTAGGATGAAGCGCAGGTTACGTGCGTGGTCTGTAGGTATAGGTGCAGTGCCCAGGGCCGGTGGCCACCATGAGTCGTCCCAGGCCGAGGGGGATGATCCTAAGATGAGAACTTCCGTTTTGTCCGAGTTTAGTTTTAGGCGGCTGTTCTTCATCCATTCGGCTACTTCTTTCATTCCTTCGTGTAGATTGGTTTTGGCGGTGTTAGGGTCTTTGGTGAGGGAGAGGATCAGCTGGGTGTCGTCAGCATAGGAGATGATGTTGAGGTTGTGTTGTCGCGCGATGGATGCGAGGGGACTCATGTAAACGTTGAAGAGGGTGTGGCTGAGTGATGATCCTTGTGGTACTCCGCAGATGACTTTGGTGCCCTCTGATTTGAATGGGGGGAGGCGGACTCTCTGTGTTCTCCCAGCGAGGAACGAGATGATCCAGTCCAAAGCCTTTCCATGTATTCCGACGTTGCTGAGGCGTTGTATGAGGGTGCTGTGACAGACTGTGTCGAATGCAGCGGAGAGGTCTAGTAGGATGAGGGCAACTGTTTCTCCGTTGTCCAGTAGCGTTCGGATGTCGTCTGTAGCTGCGATGAGGGCGGTTTCGGTGCTGTGTTTGGCTCGGAAGCCGGACTGTGAGGAGTCGAGGGAATTGTTGGATTCAAGGAAGGCGGCGAGCTGACTGTTGACCGCTTTCTCAATGACTTTGGCAGGGAATGGGAGGAGTGAGATGGGGCGGTAGTTCTTAAGTTCGGAGGGGTCTGCTGTTGGTTTCTTCAGGAGGGCGCTGAGTTCGGCATGTTTCCAGCTTTCCGGGAAGGTAGCGGAGTTGAAGGAGCAGTTGATGACATCGCGGAGATGGAGTGCGATGATGGAGTCTGCTTTGTTGAAAATGTGGTGGGGACATGGGTCGGTTGGTGAACCTGAGTGGATGGAGTTCATCAGGCGGATGGTGTCTTCAGTAGTGATTGGGTTCCAGGTGCGAAGGTTGTGAGAGTTCTGTTTTGGTTCGGGGGTGGGTGAAGAGGGCTGTTCTTCGGACTGGTTTTCAAAGCTGTTATGTATGTCGGCGATTTTGTTGTGGAAGAAAGAGGATAAGGAGACTCAGAGGTCTTGGGAGGGAGTGATGTCGTTCGTGCCGGTGGTGGGGTTGGTAAATTCCTTGACGATGTTGAATAGTTCCTTGCTGTTGTGGGCGTTGTTGTCGAGTCGATCCTTGAATGCTGATTTCTTGGTGGATCGGATCAATTGGTGGTGTTTGCGGGTGGCGGCCTTGAAGGTGGTGAAGTTGTTAGTGGTTGGATTTTTTCTCCAGGTTTTCTCGAGAGTACGACATAACTTCTTGGATTTCTTAAGGTCATCGTTGAACCAGGGGGCCTTTTTGCTAACTCGTTTGATTTGGTGGTTTTTCAAGGGTGCTAGTTCGTCAGCGCTGTGGGTGATCCATTGTGTGAGTTTGGTGGCAGCTTGGTTTGGGTCCAATGATATGGCAGGAGGGTTTTGGTTAAGCGATGTGAAGAGCTGGTCGGCGGTGATTTTGTTCCAATTTCTTCGAGGAGCAGGTTGTGGGGGGTTGTGGGTCAAGATCTTTTTGTAGTTGAAGTGAACGCAGCTGTGGTCCGTCCAATGGAGAGCTGTAGTGTGGTTGAAGGAGATAAGCTTGCTGGAGGTGAAGATGGGGTCGAGCGTGTGTCCGGCAAGGTGGGTGGGGGTGTCAACGAGTTGTTTGAGTCCGAGATTGGCCAGGTTGTCCAGAAGGGTGGCGGTGTTGCTGTCGTTTTTCTTTTCCAGGTGGAAGTTGAGGTCTCCCAGTAGGATGTAGTTCTCGGAGTTGAGGGCATGTGGGCTGATGAAGTCAGTGATGTCTTTGTTGAATTGTGTGCGGGTTCCTGGTGGTCTATAGATGAGGGTGCCTCTAAGTGTGGTCCTGGGGTCGGTGTGGATCTGGAAATGGAGGTGTTCGGCGGTAGCGAGGTTATCGTCGGAGCTGGTCGTGATTCGGATGGTGTTCTTATGGGCGATGGCGATGCCTCCTCCTGTTTGGTTGGTGCGGTCTTTTCGGATGATCTTGTAAGTATTCGGGATGGCTATGGCGATGTCGGGCGCTGATGAGGTGTTCATCCAGGTTTCTTTAAGGAAGGCGATGTCCGGCGATGCTGTGTCGAGTAGGTCCCAAAGTTCAGTGGCGTGTCTGTGGACCGAGCGGGTGTTCAGCAGGATGCACTTCTCGTTACGTTACGTTAAAATTATTTATACCGCGCACTTTCACCAACGGTTTCATGGCGCTCTTTGACAAGTACAGTGATCAAGGATGAGGGGGTTATTCGTAAGCAGACTGAAATAGCAGGGTTTTTAGTAGTCTGCAAAAGCAGTCGTAACTGGGGCATAAACAAAGCGAGAGTGGAAGGGAATTCCAAGTGGAGGGGGCCAGAACAGAAAAACTCGAGCCACCGTGCTTTTTGCGTTTGAATTTGGGGACCACGAGGAGGTTGAGAGATGCTTAGCGAAGAGCTCTGAGGGGGATGTGGCGAGTCAAGACAGATGAGATGAAAGCCGGGGCTGCATCAGAGAGGGCTTTGAACGCTGAGCATGCCAGCTTGAAAGTGCAACGCTTGGAGACAGGGAGCCAATGAAGACTACGGAGAAGGGGAGTGACATGCTGATGTTTAGGCTGGCGGAAAATCAGGCGGGCAGCCTGATTCTGCACCAGCTGCAGCCGATGGAGGTGGCATGCAGGGATCCCCACATACAGCGTGTTGGCGTAGTCGAGCCTGGAGGTGATGAGAGCGATGATGACTTGAATCAGGGCATCCCTAGTGAGAAACCTGCTGATCTTGCGGATCCGCCTGAGATGGAAAAAACAGGAAGGTGACAGAGTTGATTTGTGGTCTCATCGAGAGGTCTTCAGAAATAATCACCCCCAGACTCTTCACTGTGCTCACTGGAAAGGGTGCCGTCCCCAGGGAAGTTGGCCAGAAGGTGGAATTCCACGGATGAGTGGGGCCCCCCACAAGTACGAGCTCAGTTTTTGTGGGGTTCAGTTTTAATTGGCTGTGATACATCCACTCTGCGATGGTCAGCATGATGGACTGAAAACTGAGACGGGAGGAAGGGAGGGAATCAATGGGAAAAATTAACTGAAGATCATCCGCGTAGTTGAAGATTGTGACCGGGGAATTGCGGAGGGAAGCTAAGAGGGGTTGCAGATACAAATTAAAAGAAGGGGGGATAGTGCAGAGCCCTGTGGGACACCACAGGTGAGGGATGTGTAGGGTGCAGAAAAGGTGGACAGGTGAACAGATTGTGAACGCTGGTCGAGAAATGATCTGAGCCAGTCGAGGGCGACCCCCTGGATACCGGCATTGTGGACACGGTCGATCAGGATGGCATGATCGACCGTGTCGAATGCCGCCGAAAGGTCTAAGAGGACAAGGGCCTGAGAGATGTTTTTGTCAGCGCCTTTCCTGAGGGCGTCCATGACTGCTACTATGACCGCCTCAATGGAATGGAGGGGTCTGAATCCAGCTTGTTGGGGGTCCAAGAAGGAGGATTTCTCTACAAAGGAACTCAGGCAGCGGGTGACATAAGTCTCCAAAATCTTTCCTAAGTAAGGGAGGAGGGAGATTGGTCGGTAATTACTTAGGATTGTGGGGTCCACATTGGATTTTTTTAAGATAGGTAGAACAGCTGCTTGTTTGAAAGAGTGCAGGACCTCCCCAGTAGCAAGAGAGTTATTAAGCAATGCGAGTGGGGGGTCCGGGCAAGCAAGGAAGGCTTCTCTCAGGATCTGAGGGGGGCAGCAATCGTTAGGAGACCCTGAGCTAACTTTGCGAAGAAGAGAGGAGAACTCTTGTAGGGAGATTGGAGGAAACTCCGTCAGGATACTGGTGTTCCTGGGGGGAAGGGGAGGAGGAAGAGGAGACGCGGGGGTCGGGATATTGTTTTTTATGGTTATGATTTTCTCGATGAAGTAAGAGTTTAAAGAGTCGCACAGGGTTTGGGTTGGCTGGGGTTGGGGGGTGATCCTATCAGGCAGGGAAAGTTCATTGACAATTGAGAAGATCTCTTTGGATTTGTTGTTAGAGTCCATTATTTTTTGAGAGAAATAGGCCGTTTTAGCTGTCAGAATTGATTTTTTATAAGACTTTAGAGAGTCAGTGTAGACGAGTTTGAGCTGCGGGTCGTAGTTGCGGCGCCAACGGCGTTCAGCTTGCCGCAGGGCAAGTTTATCCGCTTTGAGTTGGTCCGTGAACCACCGTTGTGCGTCGTGAGGGCGCTTAGCTTTGATGTTCTGAAAGGGGGCAACTTTGTTGCTTGCCTGACGTAGCCATTCATCAAGATGGCCGGCCTGGTCCCCTAGCGAATTCGATGACGTGGGTGCAGTGGAGGCCAGTAAGGCATGAAATTCAGGCAGATTTGCCCTTTTCCAGTTACGAGCCACGAGATTCTTAGCAAGGGGGGGAGAGCACAGAGTGTGAAGATGCAGTTGGAAGGAGATGAGGTTATGATCAGACCAGGAGCAGGGGAGGACAGTGGGAGGGGAGATGTCGAGATTGGACGTCCAGACTTGGTCAAGGATGTGGCCTTTGTGGTGGGTGGGGGTGTGGATGTGCTGGGAAAAGTTAATGCTTGTTAAGAGGTCGGTGAATTCCGAGGAGGATTGGCTTTCATGGGCAGCAGATGGCCAATAATTGAAGTCTCCAATCACCAAGATATTAGCGTGATTGATCGCAAGTTGAGCGATAGAATCACTGAAGAGTTGGGGAAAGAGAGGCATATAATCAGGGGGCCTGTAGACGATAACACAAATGAAGGACGACTTAGCAGAAGAAAATTTAAGAGCTAAGCATTCAGTTTTGGGAATAGGTGTCACAGTGACCTCAGAAAATTTATGTTCAGAGCGGATGATAGCCGCCACCCCGCCGCCCATCTTCCCAGCGGGCCGGTTGGCTTGCATAATGTAGTATCCCGTAGGGATTGCTGCGAGGATGTCAGGGGCTGAGTCCTCGGTAATCCAGGTTTCGGCTAGGAGAAGGATATCGATGGTGCTCTGATGCAACAGTTGAAATATCTCAAGCTGGTGGCGAATGAGGGATCGGGTATTAAGATAGTAAATGAGTAAAGAGGCGGAAGTTGGCGGCGTTGTAGGGGAGGGGGCGTGGGGGGATTCAAGTGCGGAGAAATCAGATGGAACGAGAATGCCACATTCCCGAGCCGCCCTGACAGTGCGGTCGGGAATAGGCCCTGAGGATTTAAGTCTCAGGAGGTCGTAGGAGGAGTAAGAATAAAAATAGGCATTACGACAAGGCCCTGGGCCTGGTCGGCCGCGGACGGGCGCAGACGGGCTTGACTTGTGCGCGACTTCGGCACGAAGTCGGCGCTCCCGCTGCGCTCGTCCGCTGCGCTTCCTCCATACCGCCATTAAATACTAAAGGTGAGGGAACACTAGACCGCTAACCTGCGAAGATTCCGTGCAGGGCGGAAGTGGTGTCACGAGCAGGAAGTGACGCTCCTCAAGCTGACCCTCCGCACAAACGGCACAGAGCCGGGGCGGAACGGGGCCACGAGCGAATGGAAATGCAGGTGAGTACAACTTAGAGGTGTTGCAAAGACAAAGTGCAAATTACAATTTTAAAATGCTTTTTCAAGCGTGCTATTAAAATCAGCAGCGAAAATAAAAATAAAAGTTTCTACAACAGCATCCGCAACAACACACAACCGCAGCCTAGATCGCCGCGTTTGTCAATGGGGCTGGGAGCTGAAAGCGGGAACTATATACTCGGCAGGCTCGGCAGCACTAGACCGCTAACCTGCGAAGATTCCGTGCAGGGCGGAAGTGGTGTCACGAGCAGGAAGTGACGCTCCTCAAGCTGACCCTCCGCACAAACGGCACAGAGCCGGGGCGGAACGGGGCTACGAGCGAATGGAAATGCAGGTGAGTACAACTTAGAGGTGTTGCAAAGACAAAGTGCAAATTACAATTTTAAAATGCTTTTTCAAGCGTGCTATTAAAATCAGCAGCGAAAATAAAAATAAAAGTTTTTACAACAGCATCCGCAACAACACACAACCGCAGCCTAGATCGCCGCGTTTGTCAATGGGGCTGGGAGCTGAAAGCGGGAACTATATACTCGGCAGGCTCGGCAGCACTAGACCGCTAACCTGCGAAGATTCAGTGCAGGGCGGAAGTGGTGTCACGAGCAGGAAGTGACGCTCCTCAAGCTGACCCTCCGCACAAACGGCACAGAGCCGGGGCGGAACGGGGCCACGAGCGAATGGAAATGCAGGTGAGTACAACTTAGAGGTGTTGCAAAGACAAAGTGCAAATGACAATTTTAAAATGCTTTTTCAAGCGTGCTATTAAAATCAGCAGCGAAAATAAAAATAAAAGTTTTTACAACAGCATCCGCAACAACACACAACCGCAGCCTAGATCGCCTAGATCGCCTCCTTCAACTTTAGGAGGAAGTTATAATGCTTATGCAAGAGGCTCTACATGGTATATTGCAAGCAAGAGCTGTGAACAATGAGGGGATAAAATCACAAATTTTCTTCTAAATTCTGTAGCAAAATATATGCGGGCAGTAAATGAGTGTATGCAGGCTATAGTAAGGCCGGTAGCCTCTACAGAAATTATTAGAGAAGATGCACAGGTGTTATCCTTGGTTAGTCAGACCTCAGTGTTTATCTCTGGAGACCTATGCTTGTGCAGAGAAATGGTGACTCTATATTTTACCTAAGATGAAGATGTACAACGTATGGAAGGAAATTAGGAAGAAGATAAGGGCTAGGAAAAGATAAGTGTAGCACAGGGAAACGTGGTACGCTAAACTCATGAAATATGGCAAAGATGGACAACAGAAAAACAGGAAGAGTGCAAAAAACTAGTATAAATAAAAGTATAGCGGCTGGAAATTCTAATAAGTGTAAGAAGGAACCTCCAGAGATTTTGTCAGCCATGTCAAAAATAACTGTGTGTACCTCTGTGCTCTATTGCCTATCAAAAGACAAAAGAGAGACCACTTATCTCAGTTACAGAGTACAGTTATAGCAAATGGAATGCCTAGGACAGACAGACACAGTTAAATGTGTCCTCCTGCACATGCTGGTGTCTGAAAGAGGCAAGGCTAGGTCATCTGCATAATCAAGGTCCTCAAGTGTAGGGACTAAAGGTCAATTTGATGCCTCTGAGTCCTACGTTGTTTTCACTTTATTTGGCCGATCTACCCACTTGTTTAATTATGACGCACTCTTTTTCTCCAAATATGAGCGTAAGCCATATTCCATGCCTACTATATGCTGATGACCTTGTTATTCTATATGTAACCTAGGTGGGTCTGCAAATGAAACTGCAAGCTTTTAATAACTACTTCAAATGAAATGACCTGATAATAAAAATAGATAAAACAAATGTTTTTGTAATGGTGAGGAAAACTAAAACTCATAAATGGTATATCAGGGATATGTTAGTGGAAGAGCCCTCCACATGTAAATACCTGGGCATGATGTTTTTGAATAATCTGCAGTGAAAACTCTTCTTGACTCTTTTAAAGCTAGAGCTTGTACATCTGTACAGGGTTTAACGGGGTTTAAGAGAGAATTTGGCGGCCTATAATTAATCCAAGTGATTGTGGCTTATAAAGCTATAGTACCTCCTCAAATGCTCTATGGAACAGAAAATGTAAGTCTCGGCTCATGATATGATTGGTATAAAATGGAAGGCAGATGTTTAAAAAAATCTTTTGTGTCTTCCCCCATCCTCGATAATGCAAACCATTTGTGTAGAACTTGGTCTAACCTCTTGGAATAATGGCTCTGTCAATATAACTATACGATTTTGGCAACGATTGCAGGCCTATTAAATAGGATCTAACTAAAGGAAAAGGCTGCCATGGAGTCCAGAATTAATGATCTAAGCTATCTTAACACAAAGAGCTCAACACTGTATCTATGAAATTCCTGGCAGGAAGAGACAAACTTCCCATAACTCACATAACTCCTGAACCCACTATGGCACTCAGAGTTCTTGAAACTCTGGGTGGGGTTAAATCTTGGGTTTTCTGGAAGTGACTGCCACTGGCCATTACGGGGAAAATTGCTCTTCCTAAAATAGTAGTACTCCCCCACATTTTATATTATTTTGGTAAAGTTCCGGTCCACTCGCCTAGGGTGTTTGTCCGTGAACTTGACATCATGCTAGAGGAGTTGCTGTGGACAGCCGAGGCCCGTGGAGGGAGTTACTGTGGGGCAGAGAGGCGGGCGGGTGAGGGGCAGGGTGGGGGGGTGATAAAAACCGGAATATGGATAATTTGAGGTAAGTAAACAATTTAATAACCCTGCCACCCTGCCCCTCCCCCGCCCGCCTCTCTGCCCCTCCGTAACTCCCTCCACAAGCCGCGGCTGGCTGTGGAATGATAAGCAGCACTGAGTAGCCCTAAACAAACTCTGGCTGCTGGTAGGACAGGGTGGGCTGGGTGCCCCCTCATTTGATTCCTACTATTTAGCGGCACAGTTCCAGAGGGTGTCACACTGTCTGGCAGGAAGAAATGTATATGAAAGTACCACAGACAAGGGCTCATTACCCGTCACTGTTCTCCGTAAGCTCTTATTACCCTCCATCAAACACCATTGTTCATGGTCACTGCATAGTTTGGTGTCTTGCAAGTGCCTAGCCCGGGTGTTCAAGCTGATGCATCACGTTCAGCCATATGCTCCACCAATGGGAGACCTGTTCCGAGACCAACACCTGATGACATTTGATCAATTACGTCAGGGCCATGGTATCCTCCTTAGCCAATTCCTCGTATCCGACCATCTATTGGCAGTGTGTATATAGCACACAGTGGCGGAAGAGCACCCCACACATGTAGTTATTCATACCCTATACATTATACTGGGCGTCATCTTATCACATGGTTACACAAAGCAATTAAAAAACATACCAGGGTCTCCCTGAAGCCGAAATGGCAAAAATGGGAGGACAATATTGGGTGACCAACACAATTCGGAATGGGCATAGGCACTTGAATCACATCAAATAATTTCTCTAAATGCATGCTGTTAGAAATTGGAGTTTCTAATTGGCAGAGGTAGGTACCTTTGTCCAAGTAGGGACCCTTTCTTCTAGTCAGGGTTAGGGGCGTACACTTTAGATAAGCACTGGTCACCCCCTTGGTAGCTTGGCATGAGCAGACAGGCTTATTCCAAAGGCAATATGTAAAGTATTTGTACTCAAAACACACAGTAACACAGTGAAAACACCACAAATGGACACCACACAGTTTTGAAAAATAAGGTATCTTTATCTAACCTAAACAAGATCAAAACAACAAATACCCAACACACACATTTCAAAATACCACTTAAAAACAGTTACTTGCAGAAATAGCACTTGTAGAGACAAATAGCTGTACCTGGGGCTATAGCGAAGTAGTGACAGACATAAATCCAAAGTACGGTGCTGATCGCGAGGTGCACGGCAACAGGCATGAAGTCATATGGACCCCCAAACAACAGTACCTTGGAAAACGAAGTCTATGGATGATGCACGTCATTGTGGAGGTGAGACATTAGTGCCGAGGTAAAGGCTGTTTCCCTGGTTGCAACAGAGGAGGTGAGGCGTTGTGTTAAGTCCAGGACAGGTCAGATCCAGTGAGGTGATGTGAAGTCAAAAAGTTTGTGAAGTCACCCTCATCAGTTATTGGCTCCGCAAAAATGGGATGCTGGCGCTGGCAGTGACAGCATCGGTGCGAGTACTGGGGTAGAGAAGGCCGATAACTGCTGGCGTCAGCAGGCATCGAAGGTGTCAAAGCTGCCATGCAGGCAGAGCAGAGCATTGTGCATCTTTGCAGCGGTGCCCCGCCCTTGTTGCAGGTCGTGGCACCATTGGCGGCGGCACTGATGCTGTCCGAGTTGTTTTTCTTGCTTTAAGTTTCTTCCAGCTTCCAACAGCAGGAACAACCTCCAGAGGTCCAAAAGTGGAATAAGCACCTCCTGGTCAGGGGAGCTGGTGGTAAAGTCTTTATGTCCCAGAGACTTCAGAACATACAAGCCTCCTCTTCCTAGGCAGAAGCAGAAACTGCAGGCCACCCCAGAAAAGCACACAGCAAAGGGGCAGTACTCCTTCTTCCAGCTCTCCTAGCAAAAGGTTCATCTTGAGTCCAGAACTGATCTAATTCTTTGGGGTTTAAGGACCACTACTTATACCCAATTTTGTCTTTATTCTCTTTGTGGCAAGGGACTCTGATCCCAGTTTGAACCAGTTCTGTCCTCTCTAGTGCAACATCACTACAGGCGGTGGAGATAGCATTTTTGCAGAGGAGACACTGCCTATTCAGGTGTGAGTGAAACTCCTCCCACCACTCTAAATGTAGCCAAGGTCTATTCAGCTCAGCTATGAGTCACCCAGGAAAGGCAGGACACACCTCAACCCCCTTGTGGCTGTCTACAGTGAATGCATATCCCCAGCCCCTGTCACTCCAAAACCAGACAGGCAATACACAAACCAGCAGATGCACACACAATGGTTAAATAAGAAAATGGCTACTTTCTAAAAGTGCTATGCAAACAAATTATGGACAGAATGCTGAATAAATCATACATTCACCCCCGACAAGAGATCTGGGTTAAATCTATTGTTCTTTTGCTCACATGCCACCCCAGTTTATACCCAGCCATAATCAAATCAGTCTTGACCCTGTGCCTCATGGGAACAGAACAAACCAAACTGCCAAGCCAGGTTCTCCTGGACCGGAAACAAGCATCCTGGGACCTGTTTCTGGGTATTACTCTTCATCAGCCAGGCTAGCTTGAATCCAGTGGCACAGTGAGCAAGGGACCCACGTGTGGGCATACCCATCCCACTTAGGGTGAAAAGTGCCACGCAAACAAATGATGGACAGAATGCTGAATAAATCATACATTCACCCCCAGTTAAGAGATCTGGGTTCTTTTGTTCACCATGCCACCGCAGTTTAGACCCAGCCATATGCAAATCAGCCTTGACCCTGTGCCTCATGGCAACAGTCCAGACCGAACTGCCAAGCCAGGTCCTCCCTGGATAGGAAACAAGCATCCTGGTACCAGTGTCTGGGAATTACCCTTCATCAGCCAGGCTAGCTTGAATCCAGTGGCACAGTGAGCAAGGTACCTATTTCTCAATCTTGTCTCAATGGAAAGTTATACTTATAAGATGTTACAAAGTAACTCCCATGTTAGCTTATGGGACAGATAGCCTTTCAATATTGAAAAACGAAATTGGTAGTATTTCACCATCAGGACATGTAAAACACACCAGCACATGTTTTACATTTCACATACACTGCACCCTTCCCATGGGGTTACCTTGGGCCTACCTGATGGGTGACTTACATATAGGAAAAGGGAAGGTTAGGGCCTGGCAAGTGGGTACACTGGCCAGGTCAACATGGAAGTTTAAAATTCCTCACAGGCACGGCAGTGGCAGGTCTGAGATACCTTTACAGGGTTACTCATGTTGCTGGCACAATCAGTGCTGCAAGCCCACTAGTAGCATTTGATTTACAGGCCCTGGCACACTCAGTGCACAGTACTAGGGACTTGCCAGTAAATCAAATAAGCCTATCATGGATAACCAATCATGATAACAATTTATAATCATAATATACACAGAGATTAGCAGTAGTAGTGCCCAGAGTCGAAAAGTCAACAAAAACAGATCAGGAAAAATAGGAGGAAGAAACAAAAAGATTGGGGCTAGCCCTGCAAAAAGGGCCATTTTAAAACACACTGTCTTATACACATTATTATACCGGGCCTACCTGACAAAACTGAACCGTGTATTCCCCCTCAGCCAACCTCACATGCCCTA
This sequence comes from Lissotriton vulgaris, assembly GCF_964263255.1. Lineage (NCBI taxonomy): Eukaryota > Metazoa > Chordata > Amphibia > Caudata > Salamandridae > Lissotriton > Lissotriton vulgaris. The sequence continues at coordinate 754,590,866 of NC_141694.1, read as the reverse complement.
AATGCCACTCGGATGCTGCAACCCTTTGAACCATGTTGTGGGAGCATCCCACCCTAAATGCATATTAGCAAATAGTCATATGACACCCTAGCATCTGTCACAGAACTCCCACGCCTCATTACATGGGAGGCGACACCAATGGGGATTTATAAGTGAGAAAAGAAACGGACCCGCTTTGCAAATCTGGTTTTATTACTTGCTAAGTACGTTCTCACCCTGCACTGCAGGACTCCCCAACCACTCCTTCTAATAAAATGTCAGACGACTCTTCTCTGATGGGGATAAACCGAAAGCACAAATCTGCATCACATGGGGGCCCGCAACAACCGTAAATGACTCATTGCGGCAGCATGGGGACACTATGCTCACGCAGTTCTGTGAAGAGATGCAGGAGGTGGATGACCCTTCTAACCTGCAGTATGCTTAGCTGTGACCCCCACCACAACTAGTACACTACATCAACATGCACAGTAGATGCTCCACACCCACCAGCACACTCCTCCTGACTAAGCATGGGCGAATTTTGCGGATCTCGCGTTCGCGAATTTGCGGATTTTTGAACTCGCAATCCGCAAAATCCGCGAATTCTTGCGAATTTGCGGATTTTTTTTTTTTTTGTGTTCGCAAGGATTTCTGCCAGTTCGCGAGGGTTTCGTACCAGTTCGCAATTGCGAACTTACATTTCGTCGCGCAACGGTCGCGAATTATGTTGTTTCTACGTCTAGTTCATCATCACAGGTTCCCAGCACCCTCTGTTTCACCACTGCAACCCTCTGTTACATCAATGCCACCCTCTGGTTCATCATTACTGTAGATTATGGGGGGGAAAAGCAAGCACACCATCCCTGCTTCAACTCAGATGAATTAATTTGGGGTTAGTTTATTAATGTGTCACTGTTTTAAAATTCCAGTCTGGCACCTGCTTCCTTATCTGTAATTTTGCTTTCTGTTGCAGTGCATTTTTTTTCCCCAGGACCTTCTTTGTGGCCTACTTGTAGCTATTGTATGAGCCTGCTGTGAGGGTCAGAGCAGGGTCATACAATTGTTGCAACTAGCAACTGAATTCTGGAGGGGCCCCAGTCAGGAAGCACTACCGGGAATTGTTACTAATGATGAGTTTGAACTCTTGCCCCTGCCGAGTGCTTTCACTTTTGAAAAACTCGTTTTTCTGCAATTTCGCGGGGTTCGCGGGGTGCGAACACGCGCAAGATCGGATTCGGAAGCCGCAAATTCGTGCGAATATGCAATTTGTTTTTTTTGCGGCGTGTTAGTTGGCAAGGTTTTGTGCGTTTTTGCGAGCCGCTCGTAGCGCAAGACGCGAAGTTACCCTCGCGGTCGTTCAAGGGCGCAGCCATCTTGTTTGCCTGACGTATTTCCGTTTCCGGGCGCGAAGTGTAATCTCGCAAAGTCCGCGGTTTGCCAGTACAGTCTCGCGCGTGTTCGCAAGGAAAATCTCGCGCGAACTTACCCGCGCGGTCGTGAACGGGCGCGGCCATCTTGTTTCTCATTCATTGCTATGGTTCTGGGCATGGTCTTTGTATCCTCTGTCAATCTCTGCCATCCTTTGCTTGTTTGAAGTTTTTTTTTATCTATTTTACTTATTATCTATCCCTCTATTTTTCTAGCCCTATATTTTTGTGTTTACTGCTACTTTTGGTTAATTTTAAACTACTTTTGTAAACTCTTTTCTTTTCTTCTCTTCCCTATTCTATTTTCTTTATTCCTTTCCGCCCAGACCATGGTGAAGGGAGCCGGGAAGCATCCCGAGAAGGGGAAGGGTCCCGCACCCCGTGTCCGGCTCCCGTGCGGGCGTTTGAGGGGGGAGCTAGTGATGCCACGGGAGATCTTTACCCCGGAGGAGGTGGCCCAACTCATTTTTTATGTTCAGCGCCGCCTCCCCAGGACCATCATGGGAGGCGGCAAGATCAGTGCCGGGTACGGGGCCCGGGAGCGCCGGAAGCGGTGGGAGAAGGTGTGCCAGGCCATTTACCACCACTCTCGGGTCTGGCGCACCTACAACCAGGCCACCCACCGCTGGACGGATGTCCTGACCCGTGAGCGAGATCTGCTCGACCTCCTTGGCCTTGAGATCCCCGGGCTTGGTGAGTAGTAGTAGCTATGTCTTTACTACTATGTTTTCTCCTGCTGTGTTATTATATTGCAAATTTTTGTTTTTTACCAAGAGCAATAATGCTGCTCATTACATTGTAGGTACATTTTATTTCAAAATCTTCTGTGCATTTCAGGTACACTGCTCTCCTTCTCAGTAGTGTTGCTACTATGCTTATTTGTTTTAGATTTTGTGTTCATTTCATTGGCCTGTGAAATTATGTATGAGTGTAGTTGAAAGAACTGCGCAATGCTACACACTAAGGTTCAGATTTTTAATTACCGGCGCATCCCTGCAAAGTTGCAGGGATGCGCCAGTAATTGTGCGTCACGCCACCATCACCCATGGTGCGCCGTATTACAATGCGGCGCGCCATGGGCCCAAAACGTCACCAAAGCGTTACGCATCTGTGCCGTAAAGGTGGCGCATTGCTGGAGTTGCGTCGCAACGATGGTGCAGCTCCATCAATTCTCTGGGGTGCCCTATCTCCCCAATGCTGCGTCAAGCCATACGTCTGCTTCAAGCAGGCGCAGGGTTTGAGTCACGCATCATTGTCCTCAAAGTGACTGATTGAAATCTTGTAGATTTCCCTCAGCCACTTTTAGGATGCGTTCCTGCGCAGGAACGCCCTCCCTTGCGCCGGAACACCCCTATTGGCGCAGGGCTTTACAACGTGATGCATCTCCCAGATGCGTCACGTTGTTAATATACGCCGCACCATTGCGCCTCTTTTGTGCTGTCGCTGCGTCACAAAAGTCACGCAACAATGGAGCAAAAGAGCCGCAAGGGCCTTATAAATCAGCCCCTACAGACTCAAGTCCAGTCCTTCCTTTGTACACATGGCGATAAGAAGAAATAGTGGTGGTGGATTAATAGTTTGAGTATTTTAATGACTGGTGAATGTAGTAGGAAACTTTAGTGTTGTCGCTGATCTTCAATCACGATGGACTTTGGCTGTCACTTTGCGTGCTGCGGACTGCTGCCTGCCAATCCTAGGCAAACCTTTTTAGTACTTTGTTTAGTGAGTTACATAGGGTAGTTTCCAATTCGACGGTCCGCAAATCAAGCAATACTAAAGTAATGACGTAGTCGACCACATGAGATTGGTCAATAATATATCCCGTGGAGTCGTTCCCTATTTGCTATTTCGCAAAAATATTTTGTTACTTTGTTAGTTCTTTTTTAAATGTTTGATTTGGTTGAGAAATAAATATCATCCATGTTTTCTGTTTTTCTTTCTTTCATGTTGTACATCAGCTTCCCCCAGGGGCAAGAGGAGGACACAGGAGGAGGAGGAGGAGGGTGCTGTTGTCGATGCAGGCCAGGACCGGGCAGTCGAGGGCTCCTTTGCTGGCCCCAGTAAGTTTTAATTTTAATATAGAGTACTTATTTTTTCCTAGCGTTCCTCATTCGATTTTTTCTAAATCGTCTTTGATCTTCTTGTAGACAGGATCTAAATTCTTATCCCTATGACTCCGTGTGGTATTACTAGATTATTCTTATTAGTCTGTCTGTGTAGCTAACTAAGATTGCACATTTGGCATTTCCATTGGACTCCCATTCTAGTCAGCAATAGCTCTATGCACTGAGTGTAGTCCTCTGGGATTGTCCATATTGTCTTTTCAAGTATTCTAAATGTTTATGCTTTGACCATTGCCAACAATAAAAAGGTGAATGACCACCACCAAGAAATAATAAGATACTACTTTACTTTTGGTTTGGATAGGACAATCCATTCTACTACTGTTGCAGGGACAAATCTGCACAAACAGAACTATGGACACTAAATAATGCATCGCTTAGCTTATCAATTATAATAGGTGCTGTAACTGTTAGACTTTCCACATACCTCAGTGATAACAGACTTTGTAGTTGAACCCCGGCCCCAATCTCCTTACTGACTAGATAGTGTGGCAGAGTCATTTAGCTCCCAAAGTCACCGATGGCAGAGGCACGGACTCATGCTTGCAAAAATTCGAAAACCTTTAGCTCATCCACTCTAGTCTGGAGGACCAAAAACCACAGAGTCTATTTAAGTTTAAAAGCTTTATTAAAAGTAAACACATTTATTAAATTCAAGTTTGTCATAAAAGTGAACGTGTAACTGAAAATGGAAAAGTGCTTAGTGCTGACGATTAATTGGACACATTTCTTGTGGTCGAGCCGAGCTCTCACCTGGTTTGAACTTGATCCTGCTCGTGTTCTTAGAAGTCAAGGTTCTGTCTGTTAGGAGAAAAAGTGGTGCGTGTTAAAAAGTAAAAAGCAAACATTCATCAGTTGTGCCAAAAAGTGCAGCAAGACAACAGCCTTCCCTGGAAAAAGGGACATTTTTACTCTAGAGTACACAGTCAAAAATTATTAAATTGTACACTTTTTTTCACATTTCTTTCTTCCTCCTAGACCAAATATTATATAGTAGTGAGTGGTGTATTCTAACATTATTAAATGTACTTTGTAGGTGGAACATCTGGAGACGGGGCCAGCGCGGAGGTGGTGGCATTGGACGAGGAGGACAACTCTGGGGAGGAGGCGGTGCAAGTGCCGGAAAAGGACATGCCTGTGAGGGTTCACACGGTGGTGGCGGGCAGAGGTAAGCTATACATTCCTTAGTCATTGAGATTGAAGACTGCAGAGTGTGCTTTCTGCACGGGTGTATTATAAAAAAAGCAGGTAGTAGCCTCCTCTAAATGTACTTCGACTTAGCTGTGAAGTTTTTGGCGAGAAGAATCCCAATCAGATCTGAGGTGAACTTGATGGATGGGATGAACGAAAAGCGAAAGAAGGGTGTAAGTAAGTGTGGAAGCACGAGAAATGTAATGATGACTGGCAAAGAAGAATGATATGTGTTTGCTTGGTCCCCGAGGTGGCTGGGAAGGTAAGAAAATGGTATGGTGCATGGCTGGGTGAATGATGAAGCAAGGATGGGTGGAAGGAGAACAGCCTGGGTGGGTGAGACAGAAACTGTATGTGTGCAATATACTTTGAATGGATGGATGCCTGGATCATTCATGGTACTATCTGACTCTTAGATAGCATATGTGAATCTAGAGAGAGTAGACGGTCACTGGATGAACTAAGTGTTACTTTGAAGAGCATGTAACACCGCACCCGCACGTCCGTTCCAGTGTAGGAAAGGCAAGGAAAAGAAGTTGTAACGTTGTCCAAAGACTACCATGAATAGTAGCAGTAGTTTGTATTGCAACTGCAAGCACAGCATATATCCAGTTATTACGGTGGGCACTCCCTACCTCCCTTAATAACTTTAGTTTAGTAGTAGTACGTCATTCATGTGTGGGGGTATCACTGTTCACTCAATAATAAGCAAAGCACCTAAAGTCATCCCATATGTCATCAAATACATCCCATGTGAAGTGATAGATAATCAGATAATTTAGCTTCTTCATTTTCCTTTTCTAATACTCATTTGCACTGTAGGGTGAAAGCTAAATTAATTAAGCAGTAGCCCTTTTAACAGAGTATTCTCAGTGCCACCCGTAATAGAAAAGTAAGAGCTTCACCACCTGCATGTACTGGACCGGTACAGTAACGCAAGTCTGTCTCACTCACCATGGTGTGCGTCTGTTTTTCTCGGGTGCAAGTTCACTGCGCTGGCATTATGCCGGCTTGCATAAGATAACGTACCAATTTTCCTAAACAAGAGAGAAGAAGAAGAATAAGAGTGGTGTACTGTCATAGTCGACTGTAATAGAAGTCCATAGTGCTCGTAGAATTTGTTCCTTAAACTCCCACTAATGTTAGAGCAAGGATGAAGAAGTCGGAGGTTACATAGATACTGTCCTCAATAGTTATGCACTGTGCTTTCAATTTGCTACTTGTACTGTGACAACTTTCTGCTCAATCATTTTGTGTTAATCTTAAGGAGCATTGGTTACAGACTATGTCTTTCTTTTTTCATGTAGTTGCTCCTTCCAAATCCAAGACACCATCAAGGAGGAAGGAGCAGGCTCGAATGGCCCGGCAACGGAGGCTGGATGCCACTGTTGCTGAATATCGGCGGCTGGTGGCCCTGGAGGAGGAGGAGACGCAGTCTGGAACAACAACAACGTCCACTGGGACAGCTGCCTCCTCCTCCGTGCGGGCTGCCAGCCAGCGCAGTGCTCCAGCGGTACGGAGCCGGGCTACCAAAGCCAAACGCCACCGCCCAGCAGCAAAGAAAGCAGCTGCCCCTCACAGGATTTGCAAGGCACACCGGCGCCGCTTATCCCTCAGACTGTCCTACCTGGAGCAGGAGGTCCATAATTATAAGAACGTGGTGGAGGGCCTCCGCTTCGAACTTGCCACCCTCCGCAAGGAGCATGATGCCCTGGCTGCTAATTCCAACAGCACCCTGCCATAGTGTCCCTTGCCCCTTTTTTAGAGACTTTTGGGGGGTGGGAATTGGGAGTTGTGATTTTTGGGGACTTTTGAAGGACAATCGTTGGGGTTAGGGAGGGTCTTGCGGGAGATTCTTTTGTTAGGGCTATAAAAATATACTTTTTGAAACTTTATCTGACCATACCTGTTTTTTACTGCTTTTGAGTCTGGTGGGTGGGGGTTTAACATAACAGTAAGTTTGTTTTCCTGAATAGTCCTAGGACTTTAGTAGTACTACCGTCAATCAAATCTCTCGTCTCTCCTAATACTCCATTATACTACCTCCAACCAAACGCCTATCTTACCTGTAATTTCTGTTTGCAAGTAGGGCTAGGCCCAGGGCTGGCTCCACGGGAAACAGCAAATAAGGTTGGCATTGGCAATCCTGGGCGGATAAAATTTCCTCATAGCGGTGGTACTACTGGTGTGACACAGTGGCAGTTGCTTGCCTATGAAAAAAAGAAAATGAAATCTGGTTTGTCCTCCTGAGCAATACAAAGGTACAATACAGAATATAGCAGGTGACAGAAGTACACTAGAACAGTGCCACGTTGTAGCCTAACAAATGTTAAAGTATAACTAATTCGGTTGAAGTTCTTTGACATTAGCCATGGGTCTTTGTCAAGCAGAGTAAGAATATATCCTCGGATTTCTTCACCAGCCTGTTGCTATCACCTTATCCTCCCCAGCAAGTGTGTGGATTTATTGCTGTAATTTAGTCACACATCAATCAAAACCACACAGCCCGGGGGAAGAGGGTTAGGGTTTGAAAAATGGATGGGTACGGGGGTTTTTGGGAAAGGTTTTGGGAGACAAGAAAAAGTAGCACAGCATGGACGAACAATTGTGAACATAAACAAATCTTTGGGTACAAACCTATCCCTCAATCTTTGAAAGTGCATACACTACTGTAACTGCATGCATGTCAGTTAAAAGTAATTAGTACTTTCGACAACTGTGGAAGAAAGAATGCGACAGTACAGGGCGTGGGTGGAAATATTGATAACTATATTCAACATAAGGTCTCTGTAGCCAGATACCTGAGAGCCTTGCTGGTCACTATAAATCCATTCACAACAACACTCAATGGGGTTGGTCTGGAAGGTGTCAGGTTTACTCCCCGTGATCCAGTCGATGCAAATATGGTTCCACCTCCAAATGTCACCAACACCCAGAAGTGTAAACACAGGGTGTTCGAGGCATTAGGCGGGGGAGAAAAATAACAAACTAAAATAAAAAATGTGGGATGGGTAAAGGTAGGGTCAGCAGGGAAAGGATACCTGTAACAGAAGACAAGACAGGCATCAGTGAAGTGCTGTCCTAACATACAAGGGTACTCTCATATAGTCTCACTAAATAGTCTGCAAGTCTCCCGCCTACTCATGGGAAATGTAGTTTCATAGTACGGTAGGCGCTTAGGGGCTGCGTAACCTGACAGAAGGTATAGTAGATAGAAAAGGAGAAATTGCTTTTTTTCTAGGTGTCCCCTCACTCACCAGGGTTGCCCCTTGGTGACATGCTTCATCATTGGGGCCATCCCAGTCCTCTACGGCCTGGGGCGTGCTGCGACTTGCGAATTACGTAGGAGCACTTACAAATGACTATGTGTGGTGCAGATGTGATAGTGGAGTGGACTAAGTGATGTGTTAAGGGATCAATGTAGAAGCAGAGAGAGAGCCAAGAAATGCAGTCACAGTCAGAGAAAAAGGCAAGGGATACTGTATCTATGTGGTTGTAGTGGTCCTGTTGGAAGTGGTAAGTAAGTTGCCCGCAGAAAAAAAATCCTCCTATTAGCGGCACTCCTCCATTGCAGCCGACGCTTCGTCCATCGATGTTGGTCACCAGAAGACACCCTGTCCACTGCCTGCCTGATGCTGAATTGTGGCTCGCTACTGTGAAGCCTGACTCCATCCTTTTTTCCCCATTGCAGAGACTGAAACCCGGCCTGTAATTATTCAACGAAAAACAGGAAGTGATATAATATTACAACACCACTGATAAATAAATATAAGGCATGTAGGCTGTGGAGTGCAAAAAGTCACAATTTGTTTTTCCTAGTAGACAGTACAATGTTTTTGAAAGTGCGTACTCTGAGTCACCTTTTGAAGGATGTATGGGCAAATTAATGTATCGGATCTTGCCCCTCAAGCTAGGTGTACTGTAAACTGTGTTTTAGAACAAAATTAGATCTTCCTAGCAGTGCTCCCACCCAGACCCTTACTAAAGCCAGTCGCAAAAATGTAGAAGACCCCCAATCAAATCTCAAAAAACGAGGCCTAGCAGAAAACTGGTGACAAAACTTACTTTGAAAGTAAAAGTAGGCCGAAGTACCCTAATTACCCATTACCCACCGTGGATTGCATTCAAACCACTTGCAAGCAACCAAGCAAAAGTAGCCATAGCCAGCATCGCTCCAAGACTCGAAATCCCCCCCACTCAAACACATGCAATAGAAATACTGCTAACCCTAACGAACGCTAAGTTAAGAATAGTGGCAAAGGCTTTCTTTAACTATGCCAAATCCCCCCTTTCCCACCATGGATTTTCTTCAAATGACTTGCAACCAAAATTACACATTCTCACGAGTGCTCTAAGACCCCAGAACTCAGTTTGAAAAATCTAGAACACCCCGAAACACATGCAATCCTGCTGCTAGGGCTAACCCTAACGAACCCTAAGTTACAAAAAGTGCCAAAACTAAAGGCTTTTCCGCGCGGATTTTGTCCCAACCACTTCTACCCGGTATTAGACCTTCCCAGGAATGCCCCAAGACCCGGCAACCCACCCGCCAAGAAGCGTAACACCCCCAAACAGGCCAAAAGCAAAATCTCATACTTGCAATATTTCTGGGCCTTCGGTCCAAACGCGCTGCGTAGCTAGGCCATAAGTCGGGGTTGGCACGACGGATTTCCTGAAAAGCAAATGCAATCAAGATTAAAGTGTCCCAGCAGTGCTCCCAGACCACGAAACTCACCCGCAAACACCAGGAAGCCCCCCAAACAGGCCCCCGAAAACGCTACATAGAGCAAAATGTCAGAAATAGCCCAAAAAAAAATCGGCCTGGATTTTGTCCCAACCACTTCTACCCGGTATTAGACCTTCCCAGGAATGCCCCAAGACCCGGCAACCCACCCGCCAAGAAGCATAACACCCCCAAACAGGCCAAAAGCAAAATCTCATACTTGCAATATTTCTGGGCCTTCGGTCCAAACGCGCTGCGTAGCTAGGCCATAAGTCGGGGTTGGCACGACGGATTTCCTGAAAAGCAAATGCAATCAAGATTAGAGTGTCCCAGCAGTGCTCCCAGACCACGAAACTCACCCGCAAACAGACGGAACCCCCCCTAAGAGCACCTCAAAGGCAAGCAAGTCATCAAAAACACACAAAAAATTCCGCCTGGGATTTGGTCCAAAACACTTTTATCCGGTATTAGAGCTTCCCAGCAATGGCCCCAGAGCCGTCAACCCAGGAGAAAACGAGTAGAAGACCCCCAAACAGCCAAAGAGCAAAAGTACAAAAATGGGGACTTAGTCACTTTTTCACAAATTTCCCAAATCACTCCGCGCGCACTCTGCAGCTAGGCCCTAAGTCCCCTCAGCCACCATGGATTTGCTTCAAACCTCTTGCAAAGTAAAGTATATATAGCCAGCAGTGCTCCCACACCACGAAACTCACCCACAAACACCAGGAAGCCCCCCAAACAGGCCCCCGAAAACGCTACATAGAGCAAAATGTCAGAAATAGCCCAAAAAAAAATCGGCCTGGATTTTGTCCCAACCACTTCTACCCGGTATTAGACCTTCCCAGGAATGCCCCAAGACCCGGCAACCCACCCGCCAAGAAGCATAACACCCCCAAACAGGCCAAAAGCAAAATCTCATACTTGCAATATTTCTGGGCCTTCGGTCCAAACGCGCTGCGTAGCTAGGCCATAAGTCGGGGTTGGCACGACGGATTTCCTGAAAAGCAAATGCAATCAAGATTAGAGTGTCCCAGCAGTGCTCCCAGACCACGAAACTCACCCACAAACACCAGGAAGCCCCCCAAACAGGCCCCCGAAAACGCTACATAGAGCAAAATGTCAGAAATAGCCCAAAAAAAAATCGGCCTGGATTTTGTCCCAACCACTTCTACCCGGTATTAGACCTTCCCAGGAATGCCCCAAGACCCGGCAACCCACCCGCCAAGAAGCATAACACCCCCAAACAGGCCAAAAGCAAAATCTCATACTTGCAATATTTCTGGGCCTTCGGTCCAAACGCGCTGCGTAGCTAGGCCATAAGTCGGGGTTGGCACGACGGATTTCCTGAAAAGCAAATGCAATCAAGATTAGAGTGTCCCAGCAGTGCTCCCAGACCACGAAACTCACCCACAAACACCAGGAAGCCCCCCAAACAGGCCCCCGAAAACGCTACATAGAGCAAAATGTCAGAAATAGCCCAAAAAAAAATCGGCCTGGATTTTGTCCCCACCACTTCTACCCGGTATTAGACCTTCCCAGGAATGCCCCAAGACCCGGCAACCCACCCGCCAAGAAGCATAACACCCCCAAACAGGCCAAAAGCAAAATCTCATACTTGCAATATTTCTGGGCCTTCGGTCCAAACGCGCTGCGTAGCTAGGCCATAAGTCGGGGTTGGCACGACGGATTTCCTGAAAAGCAAATGCAATCAAGATTAGAGTGTCCCAGCAGTGCTCCCAGACCACGAAACTCACCCGCAAACACCAGGAAGCCCCCCAAACAGGCCCCCGAAAACGCTACATAGAGCAAAATGTCAGAAATAGCCCAAAAAAAAATCGGCCTGGATTTTGTCCCAACCACTTCTACCCGGTATTAGACCTTCCCAGGAATGCCCCAAGACCCGGCAACCCACCCGCCAAGAAGCATAACACCCCCAAACAGGCCAAAAGCAAAATCTCATACTTGCAATATTTCTGGGCCTTTGGTCCAAACGCGCTGCGTAGCTAGGCCATAAGTCGGGGTTGGCACGACGGATTTCCTGAAAAGCAAATGCAATCAAGATTAGAGTGTCCCAGCAATGCTCTCAGACCACGAAACTCACCCACAAACAGACGGAACCCCCCCTAAGAGCACCTCAAAGGCAAGCAAGTCATCAAAAACACAAAAAAATTTCCGCCTCGGATTTGGCACAAACCACTTTTAGTGCTTCCCAGCAATGGCCCCAGACCCGTCAACTCACCTGCAAAGAGGTAGAACAACACCCCCACAAGTGCTGAGTCTTTCTTCATTGGGCGTAAACCAGCCCTCTGCTTTGATGGAAATAGGAGTCTGGAGGAGGAGGATAGAGGAGCATGTTCTTCTGAACTTGTGAACCTGAGGAATGCAGACTGCGGCACCTTCAAATAAATTAGCAAACAAGTGAAGACAGTTCTGCTGATGGGCTTGTTTTTGTGATTATCTGATTAAAGTTTGAATTATATTAACTGTGCACAACAAAGAAAGACAGACACACAGGAATAAAAGTGAATAAGGATGAAAAAGAAAGTTATTGATTCGTTGTCTCATTTTCAGGGCTCGAAGTCGGTATCACGGTCCAGGAATAAGAATAAGGCTTCGTCATCATACTCTGCGAATTCAGCCAGGGTGAGGTCAGTCACAGTGCCACCTGACAGAGTAGAAATTCCCTCATCTATGGTGCTGGCCACCTCCTCTTCATCCGGCACGCTCTCTCGTACTCTTATATCTGGTGGTATGAGGTGCTGATTCATCTTGATCATTGTTAACCTCTCCACATTTTTGGGCGAGAGGCGGCTCCGTTTGGGAGTTACAATCCCACCAGCCGCACTGAAAACCCGTTCAGAAGACACACTTGCGAGTGGGCAAGACAAGTAGTTTAAAGCCAGGTTGGTGAGCTGTGGCCACAATTCTTTTTTCCCATGCCAATACGCCAATGGGTCAGAATTAACATAGACCTCTGTGGAGTCATTCAGATAGTCCTTCACCATCGACTCAAGGTCCTCCTCCAAGGTTCCTCCACTTTGCGTAGCTCTTGCTGTGCCTCTGACCTTTTGAGAACCAAACCCACGCAGAGCTAGCCAATCCTCTTCAGCCTCCAATGTTTCTGTTGTCTTTCGTGCAGATGATCCGGTTGCCGGTGTCTTTAACGGCTGAGAGGTCACTTGTGCCACAGCCACAGGTGCAGAAGTGGATTGTTTTGACTGGGGATGGCCTGCTGATGTACTGCCATTTCCTTCAATTTCCAGCCGTTCTGTTTCAAACTTCTTGGCTGACAAGGCTAGCCAACGTTTGTACTTTGTAACATCTTCATCAGCAAAAGGAAAGAATGCTCTGCCTGCCAGCGCCTTTTTGTAGCGTGGATCCAGAATAGTAGCACAAATGTAATGCTGTTCTGAGTGGATCTTTTGAAGACGTTCATCACCTTGTAGGAGCTCTAATAATTTCTCAGCCAGAAGCAAAGAGTCTTTCTTTTTGTCATCTTTTCGAAACACAGAACACACCTCCTTCAGTTGGTCCTCCAGCATGTACAACAATGGGATAGCTTTTCCCAAATTAGAGTCCTCCTTGCTGACTGCACGTGTGAAGACCTCAAAAGGACGAAGCATGCGTGTTAGGCTTTCAACTATGTTCCATTGCGGCCCACCCATCCTCAGCTCCTCTATACCCTCTTTCAAGAAATATTGATCGAGTTGCGTATACTGCTCATACAGACGCTCAAGCATGTAGAAGGTTGAGTTCCAACGTGTTACCACCTCCTGGATGAGTGCTTTCACTGGCATTTGACATTGATATAGCATGCTCCTCAGCTGCTTGCGGGCCTTAAAAGAATGCCTGAAATGCTTGCAAATTTTTCGGCAGTTCTCCAATACACTGTACGCTGCACTGCGTTTATTACCCAAGAATTTTTGGACAACCAGGTTTATACAGTGCGCCAAACACGGCACTCTGAAATAGTAACCGTCCCTCATGGCCTTAACTATATTGGAGCCATTGTCCGTGGAAACATAACCAACCTTGCGTTTTAGTGGGGACAGACAGTTAAGGACCTTTGTGTTAAAGACATCCAAAATGTTTTCTGCTGTGTGACGTTTCTCCAAACCAAACATGGCTAGTGTTGCATGTTTCCGAGCACCTTTAAAAACAATGTTAGTGTCAACACCTGAGTTTAGCTTTGCTTTAGCCCCTGAAAAAGAGACCCAGTGTGCAGTGATGCACATGTAATCAGCGCCTGCGCCACTGGTCCACATGTCTGTTGTCAGATGTATAGTGTGAACAGCACTCTTCTGCAAAGCTGCCCCAATCACCTTCAGAACATCTTCATGTAGTGCTGGAACCGCAACTCGGGCAAAATAGAACCGGCTAGGAACCTTCCATTTAGGGCAGAGCGCTGTCACTAATTCTAGAAAACCAACCCCTTCTACAAAAGAAAAAGGGAGAAGGTCCAGAGCTAGCATTTTAGCCAGCTTAGTGTTATACAGACGGGTCATTGGGTGGTTGCGTTCATATTGCGCTTCTGTAAACAACATCTTTTTAATGTTGCCCTGGACCAATGATTTACGGGATGATGATGATCTCTTCGACCCAGTTACGCTCGCTGATGAACTTTTCCGCATTGATGTCTCACTCTCTCCCACACTCTTAGTGTGGCTCCCATGGGGTGTGCTGCTGACATGGGAACTGGGTGTAAGTGAAGTGTTTGAATCGTCTTCTTCTACCTCCTCGTCATCAGCAGATGACAAATCAACGTTTTCATTACGTGCAATTCCGGCTTTCTTGACCGCCTCTAGGTGCGGAAACCATTCGACAGCGTGCCTTCTCTCAAGATGACCTCTCTGGCCTCCGGTACCATAGTTAGAACCAAGCTTACCACGACTAAATCGAAGCTTACAAAGGCTACAAATGGCTACGTTTTCCTTTTTTGGGCAAACACTAAAGAAGTCCCAAACTGGAGACTTGAAATGTCTTCGGGGGCCGGAGGAGGCGGCGATACTGGTGGTGGTGGTCCTGCTGCTAATGACAGATGAAGTGGAGGATGTGGATTGCCGAACTTCAGTACGTTTTGCACTTTCACCACCACGAATTGAGGTCGAGGACGAGGTGGGTACCTTCTTGCGAAGAAATATGGAAGCGGTAGGTTTTGGTGTACTACTTAACTCCAAATCTAATGATTCCATTTCCATTGCCTCCTCGCCGACATCATCATCACGCTCAGCAGCTTCTCGGGATAGGGTCAAAATGTCTCTTTGCTGCATGCCCAGTGGGGCTGCAGTGACCTTTGTGATGACTGGCTCGTCGTCATCGTGAGAGGCTTCATCACCAGCAGTATCTGTCACTTCTTGTTGAGCCTCATCACACTCCATAGGTTTGAGTTTTTGGACGACCTTCCTTTTACGCTTAGGAGGTACCGGTGTCAGATCATGGTGTGCCTCTGCCTCACTGTCAGACCGCAGTTGTGGTTCCCAAGACAGATCACTTGCACCAGAACGAGGTGGGCTTGAAGAAGATGTAGACACCCCCCTTGATCTTTTCCTTGCTAGGGATGTGGAAGACAATGAATGATCATCAGGAGGAGTGGCTTCCAATGATACCTCAGCTTCATTGTCGATTTCCAAATGTGCCCCTACTTCGGGAGGAACAACTATTGTGGGCACTTGTGAACGTCCATGCACCTTTGCTTGCGCATCTCCTTTTGCTGCCTCTCCTTCCACATGTACTTGGGCGTGTACTTGCACATGGTGTTGTTGTTGCGGCTGTGGTTGTTCAACACTTGTCAGATGAGTTACAACAACCTGTGTTGATTCAGGGACATTGCTGCTACTTTCTTGCGATGAGCCAACATCACTGGTCGATGGTGATTGGAGAAGTACACTGACTGCCTCTGAAGCACTCAAGGGCTTTGACTTAAGTTGGCGTGGTGGTGGAGGCACTGAACCCAATGGAGCAGGGGTGCTGCTCTCAGGTTGGTCCCCAGCAGATCCTGCTGCTGCAGGCGTACTTTTTTTTTTGCTCCCAAAAAAAGTGGCGGGTGGCACACCAGCCTCCTTGGTAACTTGCTTCTTCTGCTCCTTACTAGCAACTTTCTTGCTAGAGGAGCTACGGAGAACTTTCTTTGGGGCCATCTTCTTCAGAGCAGGTCAGACAGCAGGCCGCAGTTGCACGAATTGTAGAGTTGTCTGAGGCCAGACGTGACGTCGCGTGACGTTATGCTGCACACACACACCGCTGCAGGACTTCTTCCTGGCACTGGTGGTTCTCTTGAGTCTTGTGCACCTAAAAAAAATGGAAGACAGAGGAACATCAGTTCAGTTATAGAGCACAAAAAAATCGAAAAACACTGCAAAATCAGCACAATCCCAATCCATCCATGCCCTCCATAATGTTTAAATTCAAGACAACCCACAGAAATACTAGGCCCATGCAAGACTCACTACCCCTGGGCATAAATAAAGGTTGAAAAGTAGGCAAAATGGTTGGAGGCCTAACAACAAAGCCTGCATTCAAAATGGCCACTTGCCTGCCAGCACATGGCCAGTGCCTGTAGCTGCACTCAAAATGGCCACCAGCCACATGGCATGTCCCTCCCCATGAACACCCCCAAAAATCGAAAAACACTGCAAAATCAGCACAATCCCATTCCATCCATGGCCTCCATGATGTTTAAATTCAAGACAGCCCACAGAAAGACTAGGCCCATGCTAGACTCAAATACCCCTGGTGAAAAGGCCACAAGTACAGGCCCAAAAATCGAAAAACACTGCAAAATGAGCACAATCCTATTCCATCCATGGCCTCCATGATGTTTAAATTCAAGACAGCCCACAGAAAGACTAGGCCCATGCTAGACTCAAATACCCCTGGTGAAAAGGCCACAAGTACAGGCCCAAAAATCGAAAAACACTGCAAAATGAGCACAATCCTATTCCATCCATGGCCTCCATGATGTTTAAATTCAAGACAGCCCACAGAAAGACTAGGCCCATGCTAGACTCAAATACCCCTGGTGAAAAGGCCACAAGTACAGGCCCAAAAATCGAAAAACACTGCAAAATCAGCACAATCCTATTCCATCCATGGCCTCCATGATGTTTAAATTCAAGACAGCCCACAGAAAGACTAGGCCCATGCTAGACTCAAATACCCCTGGTGAAAAGGCCACAAGTACAGGCCCAAAAATCGAAAAACACTGCAAAATGAGCACAATCCTATTCCATCCATGGCCTCCATGATGTTTAAATTCAAGACAGCCCACAGAAAGACTAGGCCCATGCTAGACTCAAATACCCCTGGTGAAAAGGCCACAAGTACAGGCCCAAAAATCGAAAAACACTGCAAAATGAGCACAATCCTATTCCATCCATGGCCTCCATGATGTTTAAATTCAAGACAGCCCACAGAAAGACTAGGCCCATGCTAGACTCAAATACCCCTGGTGAAAAGGCCACAAGTACAGGCCCAAAAATCGAAAAACACTGCAAAATCAGCACAATCCTATTCCATCCATGGCCTCCATGATGTTTAAATTCAAGACAGCCCACAGAAAGACTAGGCCCATGCTAGACTCAAATACCCCTGGTGAAAAGGCCACAAGTACAGGCCCAAAAATCGAAAAACACTGCAAAATGAGCACAATCCTATTCCATCCATGGCCTCCATGATGTTTAAATTCAAGACAGCCCACAGAAAGACTAGGCCCATGCTAGACTCAAATACCCCTGGTGAAAAGGCCACAAGTACAGGCCCAAAAATCGAAAAACACTGCAAAATGAGCACAATCCTATTCCATCCATGGCCTCCATGATGTTTAAATTCAAGACAGCCCACAGAAAGACTAGGCCCATGCTAGACTCAAATACCCCTGGTGAAAAGGCCACAAGTACAGGCCCAAAAATCGAAAAACACTGCAAAATCAGCACAATCCTATTCCATCCATGGCCTCCATGATGTTTAAATTCAAGACAGCCCACAGAAAGACTAGGCCCATGCTAGACTCAAATACCCCTGGTGAAAAGGCCACAAGTACAGGCCCAAAAATCGAAAAACACTGCAAAATCAGCACAATCCCATTCAATCCATGGCCTCCATGATGTTTAAATTCAAGACAACCCACAGAAATACTAGGCCCATGCAAGACTCACTACCCCTGGGCATAAATAAAGGTTGAAAAGTAGGCAAAATGGTTGGAGGCCTAACAACAAAGCCTGCATTCAAAATGGCCACTTGCCTGCCAGCACATGGCCAGTGCCTGTAGTTGCACTCAAAATGGCCACCAGCCACATGGCATGATGTCCCTCCCCATGAACACCCCCAAAAATCGAAAAACACTGCAAAATCAGCACAATCCCATTCCATCCATGGCCTCCATGATGTTTAAATTCAAGACAGCCCACAGAAAGACTAGGCCCATGCTAGACTCAAATACCCCTGGTGAAAAGGCCACAAGTACAGGCCCAAAAATCGAAAAACACTGCAAAATCAGCACAATCCCATTCCATCCATGGCCTCCATGATGTTTAAATTCAAGACAGCCCACAGAAAGACTAGGCCCATGCTAGACTCAAATACCCCTGGTGAAAAGGCCACAAGTACAGGCCCAAAAATCGAAAAACACTGCAAAATCAGCACAATCCCATTCAATCCATGGCCTCCATGATGTTTAAATTCAAGACAACCCACAGAAATACTAGGCCCATGCAAGACTCACTACCCCTGGGCATAAATAAAGGTTGAAAAGTAGGCAAAATGGTTGGAGGCCTAACAACAAAGCCTGCATTCAAAATGGCCACTTGCCTGCCAGCACATGGCCAGTGCCTGTAGCTGCACTCAAAATGGCCACCAGCCACATGGCATGTCCCTCCCCATGAACACCCCCAAAAATCGAAAAACACTGCAAAATCAGCACAATCCCATTCCATCCATGGCCTCCATGATGTTTAAATTCAAGACAGCCCACAGAAAGACTAGGCCCATGCTAGACTCAAATACCCCTGGTGAAAAGGCCACAAGTACAGGCCCAAAAATCGAAAAACACTGCAAAATCAGCACAATCCCATTCCATCCTTGGCCTCCATGATGTTTAAATTCAAGACAGCCCACAGAAAGACTAGGCCCATGCTAGACTCAAATACCCCTGGTGAAAAGGCCACAAGTACAGGCCCAAAAATCGAAAAACACTGCAAAATCAGCACAATCCCATTCCATCCATGGCCTCCATGATGTTTAAATTCAAGACAGCCCACAGAAAGACTAGGCCCATGCACCACTCACTACCCCTGGTCAAGGCCCCAACAACAGGTCAAAAATCGAAAAACACAAAATTTTACAAAAAAAAAAAATCGAAAAACACAGAAAAATCAGCACAATCCCAATTCATCTATGGCCTCCATGATGTTTAAGTTCAAGACAACCCACAGAAAGAATCAGTCCACCCACCACTGAGTACCCCTGGGGAAAAGGCCCCAAAACAGCCCAAAAATCGAAAATCCCAAAATTTTAGTTGCAGCAACTGTAATGCCCCAAACAAACTTACTTGTAAAATTTCTAATCCAACAGTGATCCAAAGAAAGTCAAAAAGGCCTCAAATCCAAAGATCCAGCAGCATCCACAAAAAGTAATCCTTCCAGGTCCACATCCGAATGAAAAGTGACCAGGAGATGGACAAAGCACTGGGAGGAGCCTGCTGAACAGGAACAGGAAGTTGAAGACTATGGGGCACTTCCTTCCTCCCACCCCCCTGCCCCCCTCCCCAAAATGGACTCCTCGCTAAAAAAGTGCAGGCAAATGTCAAACTAAGGAGTTATTCACATAAAAATCATCATTTCTAGAAGGTTTATGCTGCTTGCTGGTGGATTTCTTGTGCAGAATTGCAAATTTATATTTTCGCTCGCCGCATCTCAAATCTCGCAATTGCGAAGTACCGCGAGACGTGATCTCGCCGTACTCGCGTTGACAAACTATCGCTGGCAAGCCGCGATGACGTAATCGCGCTCGCAAATTCCCGCGGGAACACACAGCAAGATCCAAAATGGCGCAGCACTCGCAAACTATCGAAAAAAACAACTCGGCAAACGATGATAAACGCCGCGCGCCGCAAAAATTGTATCACCAACGCCGCGCGCCGCCAAAAAAATCCGCTGCGTGCGAATTTGCAGATTTTGCGGGAAATCCGCAAATCTCGCGGATTGCGGATTTCCCGAAAATCCGCAAAATCTGCGAGCGGAACGGATTTTCCGCCCACGCTTACTCCTGACACCATTTATTATTCAGTTCATCCATGGGCTAAAGCCTTCACTACAATGATGCCCTGCTGCCTCCCGTCCACTGCCAACCCCTCCCTGGCACCTTGATCACCTATGCTCGCGCTGTTTTGTGACCCTACCACCACCCCACATTTACTGTTCAAGAGATACAAATACTCGAAGGCGACACACTGAAGCAGCATATTGTATGAAATGTGTTTTTTAGATGTCACCAGTTCAATAAGCCGATTTTTAGGTCGAGTGACCGTAGGCTTGACCGTAGGCCAAGCCGGAAGTCAGGAGAATTATTGTTTCTTAGAGTGGCTGCTTTACCCCGCCTCTCTTTTCGTCTCTCCTCCATTGGCTGGCTTCCTAAATGGAGGCCAGCCATTGGAGGAGAATGGAGTCACTCCAATAAAGCCCCGTCTCTTTCGGATTCGGGGGCGTGTTTTTTTCATTCTTTAGCCCTGTGATGTCACCCGTCACTCAGAACCCAAAAACACGCCCCCGAATCCGAAAATTTCGGAAGCTTGCGTCCGCCATTTTTTATTTGGGGGTTGTTGATAGGAACAGCCGCACTGGCCCTGACTAATATCCAGCCGAAAATCTGCTTCTTCTCGCCGCTTCGCTGAGCCCTTGTTTTTAGTGCAGGTGATCGTCTTTTGTCTCTCTTTGCTGTTTTTCCACTCCCCTTTCTCTGTGACGTCACACTCGCCTTCCCAGAGATTTTGCAGCGGCTTCTTCTTTGTGCCTCGCGCGTTTATTCCTCCATTTTACTTTCTAATCTCTAAACGGAGCAGGCAGGAAATGGCGTCCGACGGCAAAGGCGAGAGCAAAGGGGCCAAGGATGGCATGAAGAGGTGAGGCAACTGAAATGCGGCCAGAGGCTAGGTGGCGGAGGGTAGCGGGTAAATTTAAAGGCCGGAGGCATGCGGCGCAGCTGGCCTTGTGGTGACGAGGCTTTAACATTGGATGTAGACAGCAAAGGTGAAGCACCAGGCCATTGCCATCCCCGTGTGCGCCGTGTATCCCGCCATCCCCGTGTGCGCAGTGTGTCCCGCCATCCCCGTGTGCGCCATGTGTCCTGCCATCTCCATGTGTGCTATGTTGCGCCCTGTTCCTCCCACCATCCCCCATGTGTGCCCCGATACGGTGTGCACCCAGTGCCTCCCGCAACACTATCCAACCCGTGTGCGCCCAGTGCCTCCCGCCAACCCCTGTGTGCGCCATGTAGCCTGCCGTCCCCCGTGTGCGCCCCGGCTTGCCGTCCACCATGTGCGCCGTGCAAAGGGGCCAAGGATGGCATGAAGAGGTGAGGCGACTGAAATGCGGCCAGAGGCTAGGTGGCGGAGGGTAGCGGGGTAAATTTAAAGGCCGGAGGCATGCGGCGCAGCTGGCCTTGTGATGACGAGGCTTTAACATTTGATGGAGACAGCAAAGGTGAAGCACCAGGCGATTGCAATCCCCGTGTGCGCTGTGTATCCCGCCATCCCCGTGTGCGCAGTGTGTCCCACATCCCCGTGTGCGCCATGTGTCCTTGCATCTCCATGTGTGCTATGTTGCACCCTGTTCCTCCCACCATCCCCCATGTGCGCCCCGATACCGAACCCGTCACGGGCTAACTGGCACCCTTCGCCCGTCTCGTGCTTTTAATGTAGCTCCCGCTTCCCTCTCCTAATCTCTTGTAACAAGTTGTGAGCGCAGCCTCTCTCCCCGCAATTCTCTGCCTTGACTTCCTCTCACCCTCTGCGACGGTTCTCCCTCCTTTCATCTCCTCTTCCTCACTTCTTTCAACTCCTCACACACTTTGACACCATGCGCTCTCTCTGCTCTTCCCCTCTTCTTTCTCTCTCCCACTCTTTACTTCCACCACACTTTGACAGCACACCGTCACTTTCTGCTCGTCCTCTGTCCTTCCTGTTTCTCTCTGTTTGTCTCTCCTCGCCCTGTCACAATCTGAGTGCGCTATCTCATCCTAATCTTTTATCTCTCCTCTCTCTTTTCACCCCAAGTTCACTGTGGGGCCCGGGCGTCCTCCCAACCCCCTTTCTTGCATTTTCCCTTGTTCCTTTCCTGCTGTCTCCCGACCTTCCATCTGCGACACTCTCGTCACTCCCTGGTATAACCTCTCCCCTTCACTCTCCTCCTACTCTCGTACCCCGTACCAATTTAGCCAGGCGCCCCTCTACTCCCTGCTCTTGCCCTAGCCTACCCCTTCCCGGGATTTCACCCCCTCCCCGCAAACCTTGCCCGCTCTGCCAGAAGGACAACTGACAGACGGGAACATTGGCAGGCGAGTGAGGAAAATGAGGCGTTGTCGCCACATGACCGCCAGGCACACAGAATCTCAGAGGCTAAGAGACTCAGCATGTTTACACAGAGACACCCAGCACCCAGGTCGGTCTGCTACTTGGGAGAGAGAGCTATGAAAAACATAGGGCCACAAACCGCTTCCGAGCCTTACCTCCGAGCTGTGAGAGACATGAATTCATGAATGCAATTGCACAACGCTGTGCTGCCTCAAGGCGCTGTGTGGTAGGAGAAGTGAAGGTGGTGAGTCACAAATGGATCAAAGAAGCGGAGTTGTTTCCATGCCCCCTTGCTGTGCTTGCTCTCCTGTGTGTGTATGTGGCTCTGTGTGTGTATTTGGCTCTGTGTGTGGCTCTGTGTGTGTGTGTGGCTCTGGGTGTGTGTGTGGCTCTGGGTGTGTGTGTGGCTGTGTGTGTGTGTGTGTGTGGCTCTGGGTGTGTGTGGCTCTGGGTGTGTGTGTGGCTCTGGGTGTGTGTGTGTGGCTCTGGGTGTGTGTGTGGCTCTGGGTGTGTGTGTGGCTCTGGGTGTGTGTGTGGCTCTGGGTGTGTGTGTGTGGCTCTGGGTGTGTGTGTGTGTCTCTGGGTGTGTGTGGCTCTGGGTGTGTGTGTGGTTCTGGGTGTGTGTGTGTGTGGCTCTGGGTGTGTGTGTGTGGCTCTGGGTGTGTGTGTGTGTGTGTGTCTCTGGGTGTGTGTGTATGTGGCTCTGTGTGTGTGTGTGTGGCTCTGGGTGTCTGTGTGTGGCTCTGGGTGTCTGTGTGTGGCTCTGGGTGTGTGTGTGTGGCTCTGGGTGTGTGTGTGGCTCTGTGTGTGTGTGTGTGGCTCTGGGTGTGTGTGTGTGGCTCTGGGTGTGTGTGTGTGGCTCTGGGTGTGTGTGTGGCTCTGGGTGTGTGTGGGGCTCTGTGTGTGTGGGGGGACTCTGTCTGCATGGCTCTGTGTGGCTCTGTGTGTGTGGCTCTGTATGTGTGTGTGGGTGGCTTTGTGTGGGTGTAAATGCAATCGGTCATGCATTTGTGAGTGATTAAGCTATTGGCATTGTAAATGACAATGCCATTTATTTAGCAATTAAGCTATTGGCAATGTAAATGACAATGCCATTTATTTATGATTTAAAAAAAAAAAGTCATGAGCAATGCCAATAGCTCTACCTTTAATAATGCCGAGACCATTGCATTGTAAATACTTGTTAGCAGCTGTAAGTAAGCGGAATAAGAAGAGGGCGAAGGGAAGGAGCTCTCCAACAATTAGATTTCTTAATGTCAAACTGTTTCATAGCGGATACACCTGAATGTCCTTTATGCGCTATCATAAGAGCTATTTTTTGCACCCCCTTGGGGGAACACATTTACCTCCTTTAAACAAACAACCACCTTCCATCTCATGTTCCACCGCTATATTGTACATGGATAACAACTTAGGACTGACCTCCCTCCTTTTGGGCCACCCATCTAAGACATATTTCCTTGAAGCCTGCCACATGTCATCATCCCTTTCACACTCTCTCCAAATTTCTTCAGAAATGTCTCTGAACTCCCCAGACACTATATCTTAAATAGTAGCAATCATCTCACATTCACTACTAACCCCCGCATAATCCTGCTGACACGGAATACGTGACAGAAAGTCAGCAGGGTCATTATTTTTCCTGGAAAATGTTTAGTCCTAAAACTGTACTTTTGAGGAGCAGCAGCACCTCTGACTGTCATGTCAATCTATGTTGATCTGTGTCCTCGGGCTGCTTGGCAGCCATTTTGGGAGTGCTGACATCTCCAATTAGCTTAGTTTGTTGTTTTAGTATTTGCACAAGGTTGTCCAGCATCCTCACGTTGCGTGCAGCCATTTTGGAAGTATTTTCATCATCATGCTATATGTGCTCAGTCTAGTTATTACAGCATTTATCTTAGCGAATGGGAAATGGCTTATTCTTCTAACGCGCTGTTTTAGTAAGGAGTCCAGGTTATGGCATGTGGAGTTTTATCCTAACACCTCGCCCACACGAGTAATCTTTCAGCCAGGTCTGTAACATTTGTACTTTTATTGGGATTTTTTTGGCATTTGGGAAAAAACATTATTCCTTTTGGCATAAAAGATTATTCCTGATGGTATATATTTTTGGGAACCCTTTTTTGTGTGTGTTGGCTAGAAGACACTAAGCAGGTCGAGCCAACAGCAAAGTTTTTAAAATGTAAGGGTGAACGTCCCATTCCCTGGACACAATGGAAGGAGGAGTTCCTCATCTATATGAGGGCCATTGATGGCGAACGCATGGGGTGAAGCAATAAAAAGCATATTTTTGCATTGCCTGGGTTCAGAAGGTTAAGTTATGTTCAGAGCTTTGCCACAAAACATGCCCCCTGACGGTCAGGATGAATTGAATGTATACACAAAAAACTATTCTAAGGATGGAGCAGAGACTTAAAACAACCATGAATATTATTTTGAACAGATGAACATTTTACACTAGAGCACAAAAGGAGGGTGAAGCATTTGATGAGTTTTGACTGCTTTGAGGTCTTTGTGTGTGCATTCCAAGTTTAGTCTCATATCAGACAAGATTATTCCGGATATGATAATTGTATATGTAAGAAACAAAAAGATTCAAGAGCAACTATGGGTAAAGGGAGATCCCAAATTATCAGAGATGATTTCCACAGCAAAAGTATTAGGACAATCTAAGAAGTGGATGTCCACTCTTAAGAATTCTAGTATGCATTTGGAAAGTGTTGAAGAGGTGTGTGTTGTGAAACTGAACAGCTCTTAGATTTGTCTTTCTGCAATTTCTAGTGGACCTCGCACGAGCAACTTTGAGGGTTCCAGGAAATTTATCAGAATATATATGTCTGGTGTTGGTTGCAGGTGTGGTAGTAGAACTCTGCCCATCATCTTATTATGTTTGCTATGTTCCACCCTAAGTGGCGAGGGTTTTCCCAGACGTGGTTCCCTTGTTCACTTTGCCACTGGATTCAAGCTAGCCTGGCTGATGAGAGGTAATACCACGAAACTGTACCTGGATGCTTGTTTTCAGTCCAGGGAAGACCTGGCTTGGCAGTTCGGGCTGGACTGTTCTCCTGAGGAGCAGGGTCAATACTGATTTGCATATGGCTCGGTCCAAACTGAGGTGACATATTGAGCAGGAGAACAATGATGAATTAAACTCAGATCTGTGACTGGGGTAAGTGTCTGAAAAGTTTCAGCGCTCCATCCATCATCTTATTGTGCATGCTGTGGTAGTAGAACTCACATTGCCTCATATATAGGTTGTCCTGCTATAAACAAGAATGCAAAAAATGTGGGCGTGTAAGTCATTTTGCAAGTATTTGCAGGGACGTAAGGAGGTGTGCCAGTAAGGCATGTGGAATGGTATTGTGTACTGCTGTAATGTGTGTTGTTAAACCTGGATGTGGGTGTGGGAAATGAGTAGACAATAGTAAAGGAATTGTTCTGTCTATCTGCTATGATGAGCGCCCTATAAAGAAACCAGCAGCTAAATAGAGGTCAACGTGATTATATTCAGAGGATCCAAGATTTTGCCTGTGCATTCCATACTTTTTTCATCTTCTCTTTGAGAGTAATTTGTCTGAACTTTCATATGATACGGCCCCCAAAGTACGATCCCAACAGCCGTTTCATCTTGCTGAGTCGATGCTGCTTTTCGAATCGTGCATTGTACTCGCTCGGTCGGAGTCCGGCTCCATTGCGTGGCACGATTTAGCTCCGAATGAGTCATATGGACAGGATCAAGTTCGGAAACAATTTGGTTGGCGCCTACACGATCTTCACATTGTACTTGGTCGTTCGGACCTGTGTACTATTTGGTCGGAAACTAGGGCTATGAATGGGATCCGGGAAAGCCAAATACGATTTGGAGGCCTTCCGAACGACATTGGAATAGGGCCCTTAGTTGTGCTGAGTACGCATAGGATGACTTGCTTAAATTCTTGTGAGAAGCAAACTCAATCAAAAAAGACATCAATCTGAAGCCACCAGGAGAACTTTGCTTGTTGGACCCTGCAAAGGTTTGCAGGTATTTTAACCACAGGTTTCAAGCGATGATAGCTGTCATCTGCAACAAAACGAATCTCTACAAAGTAACTGATTTCTTTTTGCACAAAGAGTACCAAGCAAGAGGTGCTCCACATAATCACATGCTGTTATGGGTAAAAGATGCCCGAAGTTTGGAACAGACAGTGATGAGTCTGTCTTGTCTTTCATACAACTGTATGAAACATGTGCCATTTCAAGAGGCGATGATGATAGGGAATTGTGACAACAAGTTCTACCCTTTCAACCTCATAGATGTGGGAAGTACTATAGTCGAAAATACAGATGCATAGGAAGATTTTAAAGTAGATGTCCAATCTGGATTCTCATGCCCTTTCTTTTATCAAAGGAGAGCGAACAACTTCATGTCTGCAGTCAGGCATATATTGACAAGGAGATCACCCAAAAACACATACAACCTGAGAGGAACAGAGGCCTTCAGGTATATTAATGACTACAACCCTTTGATACTAAAAATGCATAATGCAAATATCGATCTATAATTTGTTGCAGATAACTCCATTGGTGTTGCTCGATATGTCACTTCGTACATTACAAGATAATTGGAGACAGAGATGAAGGATTTGTGGGAGGATATTTCATCAGAAAAGAAAGACTCTCTCTAAGAAATTGTTCAGCTTGAATAAGTTTTCTCATAGGGAGATAGACTCCTAAGAGTATTGTGACTGGTTAAGTTTGCTCAGTTTGTTCTAAAAGTCAAGGGGAATTGTTTGGGTGAGTCTAGGCCTTGCATGTAAGCAAAATAGGATGTTGATGTCTTTCCCAGAAATTCAGTATCTAGCACAGTTTGATCCAGAAAGCAGAGAAATTGTGAAATCAAATATGTTGGATGCGTAGTATCCCATAAGAAGTCAACGTCTGGACATCATGTGCGTATATGAAGTACTTCAAAACTAGAGATTCCAAAGGATTGTAACAGAAAACATAGAGAAAGAGAAATATTCAGTAGTTGGATGTGATGGTTGTTTTGTGAGATATAGCAAAGGCAACTTAATTAACCACAGAAAATTGAGTTGCCGACCTGTAGACAGAAGAGAGTTTTTCGATCTGGCTCTTCTGCAACTGTTCAAAACTTGGCGTGCTGAATCAGAATTACTTAGAGACTACAACTGCTTTGAAGGCTCTTTCAATGCTGTAAAAGAAAGTATACAGTGTCTAGTCTTGTCAAACTACTTGCAAATGTTGAAAGATGAGATGGAACAGGAAGAAACCATTGCTAGCGAGGTAGCTAAAGAGTGTTCACAAAGCAGCAAAAGTTCCAGACCATTGAGCCAAGATCCACTTGGAGAACCAGTTATTCAAAATGAAGCAGTTATAGCCATGTGTGAGGTGGAGACAGCAAAGCAACAAGCAAGAGATGAAACTTGATTTTGAACACTTAGTAACACAACTAAGCAACAGACAGAAAGAAATGTATATTTAAGTAAAATATATAATAGAGCATGCATTTATGCAAGAGAAGAAAGAATGTGAATGCTCTTCATTTAAGCCAATATTAGGATACATCAGTGGTCAACCTGGCACTGGGAAATGTTTTCTAATGAAAGTTTTCACTGGTTATCTACAGAAGACAAAATAATCAAATGTATCATGTGTAGTAACAGCACCAGCTGGATTAGCTCACACAACATTAAAATAATTACTTTACACTGACAACGTATGCTACATGTTGAACATAACAGTAAACTGTAATACCAGAAGTTATCTGGTGAAGCTTGTCTTGAGTTATTAAGAGTAGTGAAGATATTTAAGCTTTTAATTATTGATGAGGTAAGCATGATTTCAAACTTAATGTTTGCCTTCATACAGTTCAGAATGCCGCAGATTTTAAGAACTGAATATGACGTGTTATTTGGAGTAAAACAACTAATTGTCTTCGGTGACCTACTGCCACTTACCCTGTAAAAGGACAGCCTATTTTCAAGATATTTCTCCATAATAAAACAAGAAATTATTTGATAAGTATTGGCAATGTAAATATTTGGTTAAACCTTGTATACAAGACTAGTGAAGAATATGTGTCAGGCATCTGATGTGGAATATGACAAAATCCTAAAGGACATTAGAGTAGGAGTTCTGACAAAAGTGGGGAAACGTGCTTTGGAAAGTCGACTTACCAAGACACTATTTTCATCTAACAATAACAGCAACAGAACAAATGTACAATTCATTAAAAAAGACAAATCCATAGTCTTTTTAATGCCTACAATTCAAGAGTGCTTCAACTTCAGTAAACAATTACTGATACAGGAGAAAGATGTTTGGGAAATTACAGCTATCAATTAAATGTTGCATCAGGGAGTAGTAACAATAATACTAACTAAGAAACTACAAGCAAAATTGGATGCTTTGGCGATGTCTGTGTTGATGATTGCAGGATTAGAAAACTGTTTATGCATGTTTAAATAGTGTTGAGTAATTCTGTGGCATAATTTAAATGTGGAAGAAGGGTTAGTGGATGGTGCTATGGGCAAAGTTATTGATTTCATTAATTTTTTAAATAGGGATGAGGTTGAGTATGTAGCCATAAGATTTGATCAGATTGATGGCATGAAGCAGATTGGCTAACTTATTATATGCTTTTGCTTGTAAAGGACTTATATGTGCAGCAGCACCAGTTACCAGAGCATTTAGCATATGCTTTACTATACATAAATCTCAAAGTTTGAGTGTAGACACTGCTTTTATTAATATTGGAAGTACAGCATTTAAAGAAGGTATGTCATATGTAGCATTATCATGAGTTAGTACATTTTCTGGTTTGTTTTTGTTGACTTGATGATAACAAAGTGAGTGCTGATGCTAACTGTTTACCTGAGTATAATCGGTTAAGAAGTGTCCATGTTCCTCACTTAAGACAGTATCCTATTTATTAGAAACAGATAATCTGTCCGAATCAGAAGCTTACAAAACAATCAATGAATGTTCCTCACGAGAAGCAAAAGAAAGACAAAGAAGAAGGCATTAAGAAGGAAAAAGTGGAAAATGAGGGAGATATTGTAGGACACCAATTAGAAAACAGTTCAAGTGTCAACTGCTTTGCAAATGTTGTTCTTAATGTACATTTACCACATCTTAATCAAATTCAACAAAACTCAGATCAGAGGTTGTGTTCTGTGCTGTTTCATTTTCTCAAACGCTTGCTAAGTGCCAGAACTTTAATACATTCTGCTTCAGGCATTAGAGACCTTTTACATATTTGCAGTGATTCGCTAATTTTTACTCTCAACAGTAAATACGCACAAGAATTTACAATGGTCATCCTTGGAGTTTTAGAAGAAGAAGAAGTAAATATTGATGACTTATTTGGACTAAGTTACAAATGGAACCATGATTAGGAAGACTTCTCTTTCACATTGACTGCTGAAATAAATTCCTGCAAGGGCGGCTGGTGTTAGTGGGCAAAAGAGGCGTTGCTCTGCCATTCTGAGCCTGAGGGGGGAGGCAAGAAATTACTTTAAAAAACCAAGCAGCCAAAAGAAATTTCTACTAGCTGGCTGCTCTATTACTTCTAATGAGGCAGCTGTAATAAACTGCAGACGTCCTGCTGTGCATGTGCCTGCCAGGGCAAGGTCATATTTCGACCTGCAGGCACAAGCTACAGCAGTGACATCGTGGCAGGGGGTGTGCCAAGTTAGAATGCCGTGGATAAGGCTGCTTATCGGGCATTTACAAAATGGCCCTGGAGGAGTTGGCAGAACTCTATTAATTTCAATGGCAGGGGGAGGGGCAGGCTGAGAAGGAGGTAGTGGGAGGCAACAATAAGCCGTCATCACAAGAGGAGCCAGGCTGTAGGAGGGGTGCAGCTCGCTGCTCTCTTCATCCTTTCCTCATGCGCAGAGTGCTTTCACTTTTGAGCTGAAGCTGAGCCATGTCTCATTGTGTTTGTTACAGCGTAGGTTCAAAAGAATACAGGCTGGTATGTGCCTATTTTCACTTTAAGCTGTAATTAATATACTTAACTTTTTGTGGATTTGTTATTTGCGTGCAGTTGAGCAGCCATAGGATGTTCACGCAGGAGAGTTTGTATTTAAACAGAACCCAGGGGCGGATTGGCAAGGCGGGCATTCCGGAAAGGGCCGAAGGGCCGGTGCCTCAGTGCCCTCTGTGGGCCGTTTTTTTCTCCCCTGTTCCAGTCCACAGAGAGTGGACTAGGAAAGGGGAGAAAAAAAAACGGCCCACAGAGTGCACGGAGACAGACAGAGAAAATTAAAGCAGCCTCGCTGTGTGGCCGGACAACGATTGTCAGCTGTGGCCTCTCCTTCACCCCTGCCCTGCCAAGCAATCAAGCTGAGGCTGGGCTGGGGAGGGGTGATTGTTTGCAAGAATCTGCCTCCCTGGGGGCCAGGTGTTTCTCAGGCCTTTGAGCCATTTTCACCTCGGCCCTCCTGGGGCCCATGCAGCCCAGAAACGGTGTTAGTCTTAGCACCTCGCCCACAGCCCTTCACATTCAGGTCATAGTGGACGAGGAAGAATGGGTCTTGCTGTGGGGGCCAGGTGATGTTTGGAATTTTTTTATTTTATTTATTTATTTATGCGATTTTATATAGCGCAGACTTTACCCGAAGGTGTCAGAGCGCTTCACACAAGGAACAGCAATAATACATAAGGAAAAAAATTACAAGTGGAAAAATTACAAAAGCAAACGTTAAGTTACATGAATCAAAAGTGACAATAGTGAGCAACCAAAATACATGAGGTAGCAATCGGTACATTACAGGAGGAAAAAGTGATATGTGTGCAGGTTGCAAAACCGTACATAGTACAAGTAGAGGTGTAATACTGCAATAAATGGCAGACACTCCAGCACAAGAACAAACGTTACGTAGGCAATGGTGGCACTTGTGCAAGTATCTAAAGCAAACAAAAGTGAAAGGTAGCATACAGTGTGATACCAGAGAAAAGTGACGTGTGCAAGTTACAAAAGGGTACCATACACAGGTACAAGGGTAATACTACAGTAAATGGTAAACACTCAAACTGCCAGAACACACTGGGAAGGCACTTCCCATGCACCAGCTTCACCTCAGCCTCCCCACTGGCTACCTGGCTACCTTGGATGACCCAGAAAGCTGTGTTTTGTGCTCCCCTGCCAGGACATTTTCGCGAGGCTTGGAGGGCTGATTAATTTACTAATTGCAGGGGCCTTACCTGTTCATGTGCTCCTGAGCTGAAGGTCTGGGGAGGGCTAAGTAGGTTAGTAATAGCAGGGGCTTTGCTGCTTTTCAGGTGCTCCTGTGCTGGAGGGCTGGAATAATTTTGTGCCAGAAAGGGGCCTTGCTATTTTTTTTAGTTGCTCAGCATGTAGGCCATTGGCACCTTTGCCCTGTGTCCTGTGCAAGAACAGTATCCTCCCACTTTCATTCCTTGTCTGTGCAAATAGTGTTTCATGAAAGGGCACGCCCCTTGAATGTGGGCCACGCTCCTCAAATATGGTCCACGCCTCTTGAATGTGGGCCACTTTTTTCGTTAGTGCCCGGGCCGAATTGTGATCCCAATCCGACCCTGACAGAACCCAAATGTATTGGTGCTCAGTACAGGAGCGCAGGGGCTACATTACTCAAGGTAAGATTTTTTTAAGGCAACAGAAGGCTAAGTGATTTGCCCAGAATCACAGGATATACTTGGGCCGAGCGCCGAGACTCAAATAGCACTTAATGTTTTTTTCCTAGAACCCCTAGGCTCGCTTAAGCAGCTCCGCTCATACAGGGTCGGGGAGCAACAGAAATTTAAATGACAATCTCCACCCGTGTTTGTCCTGAACAAGTTTATTTTTCCAATATGAACCATTGCGCTCCGGGGTCTCCTTTGCTGCAATTAATTAATAAATACAAAAGAGCTTTGGAAAATGAGGCAAAAAATAGTGCTATATACATTCCGTACATAATGTTACTGTATCACCATTTGATCTGCATATCATTTTTCAATACCCGGACATACTTTTGAAAAATGTTAAAAAATTGCGAGTACAATAGTACGCATTTTTGGTTGTCAGTATGCACATGTGCCTGTGCACAGCGGGGCCTCAATTGCCGATGGTGACTAAAGGGATGACATACTCCCTTTCAGATCTCTGAACTCTTCTACCAGGACGTCAGTGCAGAAACTGAGCCACACACGTTCCTGAAACACACGTGACCTACTCCACATGTTTTGGAAAGGCTAGAGGGACCACTTGCAACCAGAGACCTGTGTGCGAACACCAGGCACAATTCAAGTTTCGCCAGATTCAGTCATAGCCTTTCATCCTTCAGTTGGCGATAAAAAATACTGTTGAATTTGGTAATAATAAGGACATATTATCAGTGTTTGAACACAGTGAACTCACCCGGCTGTAATACCTTATTTTAAAACAACTACAACATATTTTCTCCAATGGTTGAATGAGCCACACACTCCTCCAGATGACAGCAACAGTATATTTAGGTACCTGGAAAACGCCACATACTGCATTTACAAAATAAAGTGTTACATTGTACTTCTCAACCAGCAGTCAAAGGAGGCAGACTTGGTTGAATTATACATATGCATTGTACAATAGCATTTAGATAGCGCTTACTACAACAGGCCAGATGTTGAAGCGCTTGCCCATGTGATATGTGTGATACTCCATGTAGAGTGTGTGGTGCTTCGAAAGTTGATTTGGAACACCACCGTGCATGGTGAGGTTACAACAGTGAAAGACAAACTGACTTTTTTGAAAAACACAAGCTTGTTTGTGTGACAAGACAGATGAATGTTGTATTATTAGACACGTTTTTGTGAAATGCATGTGAAATATAGAATTCAATGATGTTGCTTGGCCAATTTAAATGCAGATACAACAGCAATAGTCAATTCCTAAACTTATGGCAGTGCTGTAAGAATTCGGGGGCATATTACCAACGAGTAGCGATATTTATCGCTAACAAGGCTTTGCAACAATTTTTTTATCGCTAAGCATCGCCGGAAATTAGCGCGGAGATAACTTGCTATTAGCAACGTTTATCTCAGAAGTGATCAAAATCCTCACGCTAACTGCCAAATGAGAGATTATCGCTGGAAAACCAACGATAATCTCTCGAAGTTTGGCGTTAACTTGATGATAGGGGCTCACAAACTTAGCCATGATATCCACCTTCCATAAGATATCATGGCTAAGTCCGGAAAATACCAGGTGTAAAAAAAGCAACGCTAACCGCGGTTAGCGCTGCTTTTTTTATCACTAACGGGGTTAGCGATATCCTTGATAATAGGAGAAATGTTGCTTAACAACATTTCTCCTATTATTTTTGTCTGGAACGCCCCCTTTGCATCTCATTAGAGATGCAAGGGGAAGCGTAGAGAAAAAGGGTGCTAACTTGCGAATTTGCGTGTTAGCACCCTGTTGCTGATAGGGAGATAATTTTATCTCCGCTTTCTTGGCTTTTAAAGCCAAAAAAGCAGAGATAAATCCCTTGATAATATGCCCCTCACTTTCCAGGCCAAATGGCATTCAGAGTGGCACTTTTATGATCAGCCTTTGTTCAGCAGCGCCATGTGAAAGATGCACTTTTTTTTACTATTTGTGTAGCTCGATGCATCTTTGAATGTCCCTGAACATGAAACCACTGCCATTTAAATGACTGCACTCAGGATCGCGATCTGTCCGCACGTAAAAGGGACCAACATAAACATTTATAAGCAGCACCGCTTGTACGCAATGTTTTGTTTGTCGTGAACAACTTAATTTGAAAAAGTGACAAATATCACCCCTAACCGTACCAATTGCAGCACAAGGTCACACAGTCATCTCTCTCCATAGGAGGCTTGATAAAACTGTACAAATGCTTGCAGACTCCTATGTATATAAATCACATTTTACTTTTCACAGTGGACTCGGCCTGTCCTGTTCTCGAGTTCCTTAGCGGGCAAAACAGCTCACAGCCCGTGTGACTCCTCCTGAGCCCTCAACCCTGCTGTGTGCTGTTTTTATGGCCTGACAAATGGCTTGCATGCAGCCTACATAAACAGGTTTGCTAAAAGTATGCACTTTAAAATGCAATCAGTAAAACTCAAGCCATTTATCTGGAAATACACAGAAAACACAGGGCCTGGTGGTAACAGATTCCATGGGTTGGCACAGACATGTTGCCTTAGGTTGTACTCCTTTCTAGTGTAATCTAATCTTTTAAAAAGAAGCTCCCAGGAGACCCCACTTGCCTTTGGTGCACTATGCTCTTGTGAACAGGCCACTGCACTGAGCAGGTATGTTAAGAATGGTTATACTGAATAAGCAGGTACCTACGTCATTATCAAATGAAATCTATTCCTTGATGTCATAACAACACTTTCACAATTGATTATTTAACCTTTTTGATTTCTCAAATTTGCTTGAAAATGCCCCATTTCCCCACTCTTTTTTAAAAAAACATCCCTGTGGGAGAACTCTCCCCCCTGCCTTTCTAAAGGCAGTCAGGCTTGGTCTCTTCACTAGCTCTCCACATGGCACTCCTCACAAACTTTTACGCCACACCACTTTCAGATTTCACCAGCCGCTACTGACATTAAGACACCCAGGCAGACACTGATGCACAAAAGTGCCTCATCCAGGCACACACTGATATATACCGTTGTACACCAGGCAGACACTGTTGCATACACTGAAAAACACATGCATACACTTATACACCCTGCCACACTCTCATAGATATACTGACATTACGACACAGACACCAATACAGTTACTTAGTCACTTACACACTCACTGATGCATACACCCGGAGACCCAGGATACATTCATACATATACTAACATAGCCAACCAAATACTCTAATGTATTCAATAACTTACTCAGACACTCACTCGTACATACACTCAGATACCCATAGACACACTAATACATGCACTGACAATCCCTTGAGTACACTGATGAAGTCATTGACACACTGACAAACTCACTCTCTGGGACTTAGTCATACATATACTGATACACCTAAGTACACACTGATGCATTTAACGAATAACTGAAACACTCACTCATACACTCAGACACCCCGGGACACACTCATATATATACTGACACAATGAATCAAGTACAATAATGCATTCACCGACTCACTCAAACAGTAACTCATACATACACCCAGACAACCTGAGACCCAGTCATTCATATACAGACACACACATACTCATACATTCAGGGCCCGATTCACAGAACTAACTGAAGACAAAATCCTAAACCTACTACCCTGTTGGTATTCACAGAAGGCACCTACTCATTTTGGTATTCACAGAAGGCACTTACTCATTTTGGTATTCACAGAAGGCACTTACTCATCAATGAGTAAGTGCCTTCTGTGAATACCAAAATGAATAAGTGCCTTCTGTGAATACCAAAATGTTAGTAAGTTTAGGATTTTGTCTTACGTTAGTTCTGTGAACCGGGCCCTCGGTTAGTAACTAAGACACTCACTCATACATATATACATACACGGAGACACCGCAGGACACACTCGTACATATACTGACACAGTCAATAAAATACACTGATTGATTCACTAAATCACTCAGACACTCACTCCTACATACACTCAGACAGCTGGAGACACAATGATACACACACTAACACACCCATGTATACACCAATGCATTCACTGACACACACATGTATACATACACTCAGGCATCCTAGGACACACTGACATTCCCATGAACATATTAATGCATTCACACACTCACTCATACATACATACATACATTTATACACTCACACACCCCGAGACTCACTCATACATACACTGATATACCCAAGCACTTACTGATGCATTCATTGACTAATTGAGGCTCTTACTCATACTTATACTCAGACACCCCAGGACACACTATACGGACACAATGAAGCAAGTACAGTGATGCATTCAGTGACTGACTAAAACACTGATTCATACATACACGTACACACCATGGGAAACAGTCATACATATGCAGACACATGCCCACACACACTCATACATTCACTTACTAACTATGACACTCACTCATACAGACACACATACACCCCAGGACATACTCATACATATGAAACAGTGGATCAAATACAGTGATGCATTTCCTGAATCACTCTGACATTTACTCATACATACACGTATACACTACAAGACACACTACACATACTAAGACAGCCAAGGAAGTACACTGATGCATTCAATGAGTCTCTCAGACACTTACTCATACATACACTCACACACCCTGAGACACACTTATACATATACAGACACCCACGCACACACTCATACATTCAGTGACACACTAAGACACTCACTGATACATATACTAAAACATCCTAGGACATACCCATTCATATATGCACTGGCACACCCTAAGATTCACTGATGCATGTACTGCCACACCCATGCACATAACAATGCATTCTCTGGTATACTACGTCACTCACTTATACATGCACTCACACACCCCGGAACATAGATATATATACATATTGACATACCCAGGCATAGTGGATTCACCGAGTTACTCACTCATAGATACACTCAGGCGCCCCAGTCACTCACTTGTACATATACTGAAACATTCAAGAACACACTGATGCATTTACTAACTCATGCAGACACTCACTCATGCATGCACTCTTACACCACAACACTCACTCATACATCCACTGACACACCCACACAGACTCTTCTGCACCATATATACATTAAAAAATAAAAGGAGAAACACACTTCTTTTTTTGATTTCTTGGGAAAGTTCTAAAAAGAACATTTTTCTTATACTTTATTATTTTGTATTCAAAACAATTAATGTACCCAGAAAAACATGCTACAGAACTATTTAAAAACTAGTTGCATGTAAATGAACTTGCTATGAAGCCCCAAAATAGAACAAACAAATGTGGATGTTAAAATCTCAAAATAATTAACACGATTGGCTGTTAACTGCAGCCAAATACTCAGAAACAGATGTCATGTTAATTCCAACTGGCATATGATACAGTAAACAATGGGTCGTCATGTGCACCAAATTTGGACACACAGCTGCCACCGTTATTGTTGCTGGAGGTTCTGGTACTGTTGCTGAAGAACCACACGAACGGGCAGTAACTTCCATCTCTCTGACCATCCTCTGGTGGGCTCTTTCATGGATGGTCTTTAAATGCTTCCACATAAAGGATGTCCTGTGACTGTACTTTTTACTGGTCCCTCTTGAATGTTCTTTGCCGCAGATGTTGCATTAAACTATTTTTGTAGTTACATTTTTGCCAGATGGTATACTAAAGAAACTCCAAACTTTACTCTCCTTCTTCTGTGCTGTTGCTTGTTCTTCTTCCTCCTCCTCTTCTAGGAGAACAGGATCTTCTTCTGGAGCAGATGATGATACTGTAGCCATTTTACGATAGACCAATGAAAGTTCACATATAAAACAGCAGATATTCCAATGTATGTCCTCCTTTCTGCCTCCTCTTTCAGAAATAAGTGATGTTGGGTGGGATGTTAAACAAAAAAAAGATGTGGTTCCTATGTGGCCAATGAAATGAGAAGATCTTGCTATGAAAGCACGCAAATCCTTGGAGTCTGTCGCCAGATTCATGAGGCCACAAAATGCCTAACTCTAGTAACTTATTCCAAAATAAAAAATACAATCTGAAATTGTTGTCTTCAAATATGACCTCTAATTTCAAAAACCAAAACAGTGTTCTAGATATCTAGATTTAAATTTTGAAAATGTTTGTCGACTCTGCAGTTTGGAAACCGCAGATACATCCAGATCATGTGATCGGACTAGGAAACCATACAGTACTTGCAGGATAGCGTGTATTTAGGTACTGCAGAGGAACTGTGGACCTCAGAAACAGAGCAAAAAAAAAACTATTCTCGCAATCATACCTCCATATTTATATAAAAAGTGTCATTGATAAAATTCCAAATTCTGTATTTAAAATGTTTTTTTAATTCTTTTTTTAAAAAACAACCTTTGATAAAAGACACCTGCAAATAGGAATACATATATTAAAAAATGAATTATGCAAAGTAATATGTACATGAAGATGTTATCATAAAATCTTTAAATTAAGCAATTGCCATTACAAATACTATGACAAAAGAAATAGATAGATAGTGATAGTGAAAAGCAATTCAAATTAAAAGATTACATGTTAAAACACCTTTAAAATACCCTGAAACAAACAAAGGTAGAGGGACGTAATAGTAATAGAATTTAATTAAACACATCTTAGAAATTCACTGAAAAAGCAAAGCTTACACAAATATTACAGTTAAGAGACAGAATAAAAAAAACTTAAAAAATATACTGGAAAAAAAGGCAAAGTTTACTGACACGTTACAGTTAGCAAATCGTTTTTTTAAAAGTACAAAACAATTATGAAAAAAAGATTGCAGAGACATTACTAACTATGTCATCAGTGATGTTACTGACCATGTCATCAGTAAGATGTGAGGTCATAAGCAGGGCATTATGAGGGTGTAAGTTATAGTCAGCTGAGGTAACTATAACTGCTGAATTTCAATGGTTTTCTACAAGTCAAATCTGAGCCAAACTATAACGTCCCTGTAACTTTCTTTTTTTCCAGTCAATAATGTATATATATATATTCACTGAAAAAACCATAGGTTATAGACCATATATAGTTAGGAATTCGCATTTACAAACCCTAATTTTACTCACACAAAACCATTGAAATTCCATATATAGTTAGTTGCACTAACTATATATCGCGCACCCGCAATCCACTGCTGATGATGTCACATATTACATCATTCATGACATGGTCAGTGACATCACTGATGACATCACTGATGACATCTCAAATGACATCACTGATGACATCTCAAATGACATCACTGATGACATCACTGATGACATCTCATTTGACATTACTGATCACATCACTGATGATATCATTCATGTGATAATACGATGAACCTCTTCAGACTCTAATATAACCTTAGATACAATCAGTGTAAACAGACACTCACAGACTGTCACTCATCCATGGAGTTACTCACACACCTAGTCAGTCATGCAAAGAATCAATCACACCTCCATTTCCTCAACTATACAGTTATACAAACTTTACTTATTCAAACATTTACTAACACATATTTACTCTCTTATACAATCCCTGATACAAGTTCACAATGATCCATACAGCCACTCACACATTCACTGGCTCTTATGCACAGTTATTTATATATGTCAACTCTCACATGTACTGTGTTTTACATATGTACTTACTTTGACATGTAGCACTGAGATATCCATTCACTCACCAATACACTCATGCACACAGTCAACCGCCCATACAGCTGTTTCCACATGCACTTTTGAAACCATACATCTAGTGAATCAACTGCTCACACATCTATGCACAGAGTCATACACCTCCCAGCCACCCACACACACACTCAGTCTCCCATACAAATACTTGGGCAACCAATCAATAACCCATATAGTTACTCATATAGCTACTTATCAACACATGCAACAGTTTACAGAACAACAGACATAATGATGCACAAATTAAGACAGTTTAGTCACTAACCCATGCACTCAGTGAGACACATTTAATCACTCACTCATACAGTCAGTCATGCACCTACTAAATCCTTCATCCAGACACTTATACATCCACTCATTCTTCAATATGTAAGACATATTTTAACTTTACAGAAACATACAGTCACTGGATGTTGTCATCAGTGATGTCATCAGTGATGTCATTTGAGATGTCATCAGTGATGTCATCAGTGATGTCACTGACCATGTCATGAATGATGTAATATGTGACATCATCAGCAGTGGATTGCGGGTGCGCGATATATAGTTAGTGCAACTAACTATATATGGAATTTCAATGGTTTTGTGTGAGTAAAATAAGGGTTTGTAAATGTGAATTCCTAACTATATATGGTCTATAACCTATGGTTTTTTCAGTGAATTTTCAAGGTTTTGTAAATGCTAATTCCTAACTATATATGGTATATAACCTATGGTTTTTTCAGTGAATTTTCAAGGTTTTGTAAATGCTAATTCCTAACTATATATGGTCTATAGCCTATGGTTTTTTCAGTGAATATATATGTATACATACATATATAAACATATATCATCTGTATATCTATATAAA
The DNA here is from genome assembly GCF_964263255.1 of Lissotriton vulgaris. Classification (NCBI taxonomy): domain Eukaryota; kingdom Metazoa; phylum Chordata; class Amphibia; order Caudata; family Salamandridae; genus Lissotriton; species Lissotriton vulgaris. The sequence continues at coordinate 754,550,674 of NC_141694.1, read as the reverse complement.
TACAAACATAAATGCATGCATACATATACTTATATGCATACAGAAGTTGAAAAAACACTAATAAAAGCAAAGCTAAAAAGCCACCTCATTACAAACAGAATGGCTTTAACTTAAACGAGGGCGAGATCTATTGCATTTTCAATGCTTGTTTACTTTGGTTCCATCAAGAAGGCATTCAGATGTGTCACACATTTGCCATAAATTCTGAATGTTAGCACTCTAGTTGCACATTAGATCACTGTAGTAAAGCTACTGCTCACCAGGGACGTCTGCTTTTGGTATTCAAAGTGCATGTTTCAGTCTGCATGTCAGAATTTTTTTAATGAAATAGAAGAGGATTTGAGAAGTCACTCAAAATGATCCCTAATTTTTCTTTCTGAAGCACTAATCATACTTTCTATGGCAAAATTAACCCCCTCATGTTGTTCCTTTTTAAATTGAGTGTTTTCAGACTTACCACTTCATTCCAATCAAGATGGCTTCTGGTGTGCCATACTTTTGTCATAAGTAAGACTGTTAGCGCTTTAGTTGTTCTTTAGAACACTCTGGGACATTCTGTCATTGGGCTATACTTGGGGTACATCTGGGTGATATTTGGGCTACATTTAGGCTCTTTTGTCTCTGGTGGCCATCTTGGGAGACTGTATGTCAGAATTTTTTAATGAAATTGAAGAGGGTTTGAGAAGTCACTCAAAATGTGCCCTAATTTTTCTTTCTGCAGCACTAATCATAATTCATATGGCAAAATATACCCCCTCATTTTGTTCCTTTTTAAATAAATGTTTTAAGAGTTACCACTTTATTCCAATCAAGATGGCTTCAGGTGTGCCATACCTTTGTAATAAGTAGGACTGTTAGCGCTCTAGTTGTTCTTTAGAACACTCTGGGACATTCTGTCATTGGGCTATACTTGGGCTACATCTGGGTGATATTTTGGGCTACATTTGGGCTCTTTTGTCTCTGGTGGCCATTTTGGGAGACTGCATGTCAGAATGTTTTAATGAAATAGAAAAGGATTTGAGAAGTCACTCAAAATGTGCCCTAATTTTTCATTCTGCAGCACTAATCATACTTTCTATGGCAAAATATACCCCCTCATGTTGTTTCTTTTTAAATTAAATGTTTTAAGAGTTACCCTTTATTCCAATCAAGATGGCTTCAGGTGTGCCATACCTTTGTAATAAGTAGGACTGTTAGCGCTCTAGTTGTTCTTTAGAACACTCTGGGACATTCTGTCATTGGGCTATACTTGGGCTACATCTGGGTGATATTTGGGCTACATTTGGGCTCTTTTGTCTCTGGTGGCCATTTTGGGAGACTGCATGTCAGAATGTTTTAATGAAATAGAAAAGGATTTGAGAAGTCACTCAAAATGTGCCCTAATTTTTCATTCTGCAGCACTAATTATACTTTCTATGGCAAAATATACCCCCTCATGTTGTTTCTTTTTAAATTAAATGTTTTAAGAGTTACCACTTTATTCCAATCAAGATGGCTTCAGGTGTGCCATACCTTTGTAATAAGTAGGACTGTTAGCGCTCTAGTTGTTCTTTAGAACACTCTAGGAGGCTGCAGTAGAACACAAAGGAATCAACTGACAGTCTCTGTCCTTGTTGGATGTACATGTTTTACTGAGAATGTCAGACTTCATTTTCACATGACTGAGAAAGATAATGTGAATTTACAGAAAATATGCTTTCAGTTTAGCTTATAGATCCCCTTCCAAACCACTGTGGGAAAATCATGAGATATTAGTTTTCTTTCAAACAATATTCATGATATCACAGCAGAAGGTTTTTTCACATGGTAAAATCACCTTAGAACCCACCACAATTCCTAAAACGAGTATGGTACCATCAACAAATGATTTATAATGTAACTAAAGTCCTAAAACCCTCTATTAACTACAATGCTTTTTAATGAGGTGCTATCATGTATATTGGTCCCAAGATGGCTGCCAACACTTCTTGGATGAAGTGCTGACAGCCAATCAGATCAGATGTGTGGTTAGGCTCCGCCCAGATATATATCTTTTTTTTAACCTAAATTACTCAAAATCCACTGGAGCACATATATTGAGACCTAGCAAAGGCACATCGGGCTAACAGTCCCTACAATTTTGCCAAGTTTCGTGCAAATCCATTCAGCCGTTCGAGCTAAAAGTGAGGCCAACCGCCCTATGGAAATTAACATGGGAAAAACGTGTTTTGGGACCCCCCTTTTTTCTCGGCCCCCCCTTGATGAAACCCCCCCAAATTGTCAGGGGCTGCTCAGAAACAAAATGTTCCATTTTCCTGAAAATTTCAGCCAATTCCGTCCACAAACGCCAAAGTTATTAGACATAGAATTTTCAAAAATCCCATAGAGAAAAAATCCTAACTATATATACCTACTGGTGACCGCCAGTAGGTAATATATATTCACTGAAAAAACCATAGGTTTCACACACGTTATAGTTAGGAATTAGCATTTAAAAAACCTTTGAAATTCACTGAAAAAAACATAGGTTTCACACTAGTTATTGTTAGGAATTAGCATTTAAAAACCTATTAAATTCACTGAAAAAGCCATAGGTTTCACACCAGTTATAGTTAGCTGGAAATTTTACTGACATAAAACCATTGAAATTCCCACGTTATAGTTAGTTGGACTCACTATAACTTGCGCGCCTGCAATGCACTGCTGATGACGTCACATATTACATCACTCATAACATGGTCAGAAACACTGTAGTGGAGTAGGAGAAACAAATGCATGCTGGTGTTTGTAGTGGTAAAAACGTCACTTTACGAGCCCTCCAGTGGGTTGTTGCCGGTGAAGTTTGTTTGCTGCCATCAATTGGGTCTGTTCACTGACTCGTGACTTCAGCTCCCTTTCCCTGCAGAAACGCTCCGTTTGCAGTCCTATTCTCGAGGACGCACGGACCCAGTTACCGGCCTCTGGTTTCCGGGGGCAGCCCGTTACCCGTAGGCGTTTCCACGAGCAAAAAAGATTGGTCCTTCTGTGGGTAACCGTGGGCGCTCTTGCGAGGTGGTGCGTGGCTTTTGCGGCAGGACCCACCGCTGAACATGAAACAGATGGTCTTCCCTCCTGTGGAAAGATAAAGCCGCACACGCATTTTTCTGCAGGCATTGAAATTTATTGGCAGCAGTTGTGGCAATCCTGACGCGTTTCGGTCAAACCTTTGACCTTTTTCGAAGGTGTGCCTGGCAAACAGCAGTCTCGAGTGAGTAACACACAGTTTTATAGCATAGTTGATGTGTTCTGGCCCCCTATATATATATAGAAGAATAACTCGTTCCAAAAGCTCCAACACTGCCAGATAGCACGCAGTCTCGAAAAGACGAAGAGAGGAACCCAAGAATGGTGCCAAACAAAGTGCGTATTTATTTAAGCTCAATTTTGCTCAGCATGCCCGCCATTACGCGTTTCGACAGTATCCACTGTCTTGATCACATGATGTGATCGCAAAGCCACATGGGAATTTATTCACAGCTTCAGTGACACAAAAGGTGGACTAAAGTTAACCACCAATTCAAACACATAATGTTTCAAAGGGTTCAAAGAAACAAATAGGGGACTAAACAAATAATACATAGTCCTTCCTGGTCTTGAATACAACCCAAGTGGGTGAATAAATGAAGTATATACATCTGTGCAATATTACGCAAATAAATAAATATATACATATCATATAAATTTATGAATATATACATATAAATATATAAATCATAAAAACATGGTGTTAATTTCATTTCTTCAAAGACTATGTCTCAAGACCCTTAAAAAACATTTTGAAAATGTATCCCAAGTGGGAATTTCCACTAAAGTGTCAAGTGCTTCATGTAAACAAATTCTATTGTAAACATACACAATTTTAGCAGTTAATTCCCATAATGCGGCAAAGAGCAGCCATCTTCGCAAAGTGCAAATCAGAATAATAAAAGTGCTAGGTGCAAGTAAATTATAACAAAATTTTAAAAAGGGAGGAGCCCCTCCCTTTGAAATTCAGTTTGCTGACAGATGTTAATACACAGCTCTAACTTGAAATGCCAAAAATACTATGAGAATCCCTTATTGGTGTTGGGATTTAGGATTTACGGCGCTCAGTCCTCTCTCTGTGCACATGTTCAAAGGTACACCCCTCCCCTTTCCCTCCCATGTGATCGCTTTTAAGGCCGTGGGACCGGTCTTTCAGTGCTTGGTTTTGTTTCCGGTCAGTTGTCTAATGGGGATCCTAGTACCTGATCGTGTGGCTGAGTTCGTGTTCATTGCTATTCCTGACTATTCGGGTGTTTGTCAGAGTGAGGCTTCACTCTGACCTGGAAGGACGTGTTTGGGATTTCCGGACGGAGATCTTGTGATTGGAATCAAGTGCGCGGCTGCGCACTAGTATTGCATCCTAACCGGTGCTATCCTTTTCGGGAGCTTTTTGATTTACAGGCGCTTTTGTGAGAGACTTTTGGATTCATGAAACGAACCAGCTGAACGCTGACGTTTTATTTTTCTGTTTTTGCACTACGTGGCCACGGGTTTTTTCTAGCTGTCGGGAAGTGGGGATTTTGTTTTACACTCCTTGAATTCAGAACGGGGTTTTTTCAGTCCAAGGACTTTTTCCCCGATAAAGAAAGGTGAAGCACTCTGCAAAGAAAACAAACCCGGATGGGCGTTTCTTCTTGAAGACTTCCGCATTGCATCAGAAAAACGGGGTCTCCTATGCGGTCCTGTTAAGGCTTTTATTGGGTAAGAAGAACGGAGAGCGGTTGTGTTTTATGTTGGTAATTGACTGTGCACAGAGAGATTGACGTTAGAGGGAATATTTATCAGTGCTTGTTTTCTGTTTATGTTTCCTCTGCAGGGTGCGAGGTTCCGTGTATACTCTCGAGGTTAAAGAGAGCTGTCAGGAGAATCCCTGGGTCTACAAGCCTGCTTCACCTCCCCTTTCCCTGGGGTCGTTATTTTTTACCCTTCCCTCTCTCCTGGCCCAGGCTGTAGAGTGCATTGGTTTTCCTTCGTGGCCTGCAGTCTGTGCGGGGGTAGAGAGAGGGGATTATCGTCGCTCCTGCAGCGCGGTTTCGAGTGGGAGACCGCTTGACAAAAAACCAAGCCCACGAATAGTTGCGCTGCCCGAGCGAGGATGGACGTAGATAAGAATGAGGACAAGGCGCAGGAAGAGAGGGTTCCCTCTATGCAGGAGTTGATGGGGGCCATCACGGCCTTACAAACACAATTGCAGGAGGTGAAACATGAGAATCAGGGATTACGTAGGGAATTGGATGTAGCTAGGTCCCGTGATCAGGGGAGTTGGGGAGCAGGAAAACCTGTTATACACCCGGCCACTTTTCAGTTCGAGAGGGGAACTAGCTCCAGCCCCGCTCCCATGACAGTGAATGTTCACACCCCTACTCCTGTCCCTTTGGCGGCTCCTGAACGTTTCTTTGGTGACTCGAATAAGTTCGCGGTGTTTATGAATCAATGCCATCTACATTTTTTATGTAAACCCGCAGCTTTCCCTAATGACTCCGCTAAAGTGGCGTTTGTGATCTCTTATTTAGCCGGGACTGCGGCTACGTGGGCCGTGCCTTTGGTGGAGAACAATGATCCTGCTTTGACTAATTATGATACGTTTAAGGACATGATGCATGCCTTGTTTGCCAAACATGCGTTTATGCAGGCCAGTGACGCAGAATTAATGGCTTTACGGCAGGGCAAACAAGAACTTCTTACGTATATATCTACCTTCAATAGATTAGTGTCGGAAACCCATTGGCCTGTGGATAAACGTACCTCCATATTCTATCAAGGATTATGTGAGGAGTTAAAGGATGTGGTTTCTCAGGTGGTTAATCCTCCTTTGGATTGTACTGAGTTCATTGATTTGGTAGTGAAGTTAAATCACAGGTTGATGGAAAGGAAGGGAGAAAGACCTAGACCCTTTCTGCCTCGCCCCCTGTCTTTGCGGAGTGAGTCACGGGGAGTGGGGGGGGATTTGAAGTCGACCCCCGAACCGATGGAGATAGGTGGTATTAGAGGCCCGTTGCCCTTGGTGGAAAAGGAAAGGCGTAGATCTAACAACCTTTGTTTGTATTGTGGCCAGGCGGGCCATTATGCCCGAGATTGTCCTGTGAAGCCTTCTAAAGAATCTCCACGTAAGGCGGTGGCTTGTGTGCATCGTGACGATCGGCATGTGGACTCTGTGGTTCCTTGTACTCCGTATCAAATACCTGGCATAGTGAAGAGGGTCCCCCGACATTTTACTATCACTGTCTGTTTGGTGATTTCAAACAATCATCGGGCTCCAGTATCTGCTCTGTTGGACTCCGGGGCCACGGGGAACTTTATGGATATCAAGTTGGCAGAGAGAATTGGAGTTCCCTGGGTTTACAAGGAGCAACCTGAACCTGTCAGGGCTATCGATGGGACGGAGTTGTCATCGGGTACAATCACCCGTCAGACTGAACCCCTCTGTATGGTGGGAGACAATGGTCATTCGGAGGAAATCGGATTTGATTTGATCGATGCCCCGTCCTTCGGTGTGGTTCTGGGAGTACCGTGGTTGCAGACCCATAATCCTAAAATAGACTGGATAAGAAGAACAGTGACCCTTGATTCTGCTCACTGTTTGCAAAATTGTTACAAGGTAGCAACCGATTGGGTAACTCCCTTGTCTTGCGCTGCTAGTTCCGGGGAGATGGGTGATGAGTTGAGAGTCCCTGAATCCTATTCGGTCTTTAGCGATGTATTCGATAAAGGGAAAGCTAGAGAACTGCCCCCTCACCGGTCATTTGATTGCCGGATTGATTTGATGCCAGGGGCTACGCTTCCTTGTAGTCGTGTCTATGCTTTATCGGGCCCTGAGGAACTACACTTGAAGGGGTATATAGAGGAGATGTTGGAGAAAGGGTTTATACGTCCCTCTTCCTCGCCCGTGTCATCGGCTATCTTCTTTATTCCGAAGAAGGAAGGTGGACTTCGGGCTTGTGTAGATTATAGAGCGCTCAATAAGGGTACGATTAAGAACAAGTACCCTCTTCCCTTAATACCTGTGTTGCTTGATCAACTAAAGCATGCAACGGTTTTCACCAAGTTAGATCTCCGGGGTGCGTACCATCTCATCCGCGTCCGTGAAGGCGATGAATGGAAAACTGCCTTCCGGACCAAATTCGGCCTTTACGAGTATTGCGTGATGCCCTTTGGGCTCTGTAACGCTCCGGCTGCTTTTCAGTTTTTCATTAACGAGGTATTGAGGGAATATTTGGATTTGAGCGTCATAGTCTACATTGACGATATCCTCGTGTTTTCCACCACAGTTGAGGAACACGTCGTCCATGTAGGGCAGGTCTTGCAGCGCCTAAAAGAACATCAGCTGTATGTTAGATTGGAAAAGTGTAGCTTTCACACACCTAGGGTGGAGTTCTTGGGATTTGTGATTTCCGAAAAGGGGATCATGATGGATCCCAAGAAAATAGAAGCTATCACTTCTTGGCCAGCGCCGACGTGTGTGAGAGATATCCAAGTTTTACTTGGATTCGCTAATTTCTATCGGCGGTTTATTTCGCACTTTTCCGAGATTATAGCTCCCATGACAGTATTGCTACGGAAAGGGGTGCCCTTTGTGTGGTCATACCATGCTCAAGCCTCTGTGAATCTGTTAATTGAGAGGTTCACTACGGCACCTGTTTTGGTTCATCCTGACCCTTCATTGCCTTTCTTTGTGGAGGCTGATGCTTCCTTGTGTGCTGTAGGGGGGGTGTTGTCTCAGAGGAATGCGGAGAACGGAGAGATGCATCCGATCGCCTTTTTTTCCAAGACCTTGCTGCCCGCCGAGAGGAATTACACCGTGGCGGAGCGTGAATTGCTGGCCATTAAGTTGTCCTTTGAGGAGTGGCGCCATTATTTATGGGGCGCTCGGCATCCGATCACCATCTTCACTGACCATAAAAACTTAGAATTCTTCAGGTCAGCGCGCGCCCTAACCCCTAGGCAGATGAGGTGGGTCTCATTTTTTAATGAGTACGACTTTATCATTACTTACAGGCCTGCTGCGCAGCAGGTGAAGTCAGATGCATTGTCCCGTATCCATGTGAAACATCTAGGCCTGCCCAGTGAGAACGTGAAGTGTACCTTTATCGCCCCTGAGAGAATAGTAGGTAGCGTTTCCATTGATGACTTTAATGACTTGGTCCGAACAGAACTGGCAGAGATTGATCTTACCCCTTGGATGTCTCAACCCTTGATGTCCCTAAGAACTGGGTTGTTGTATCATGAGGACAAACTGTTTATTCCCCCTAAACTCAGGGACATGGTATTGGAATGGTGTCATTCTTCTTCCCTGGTTGGGCATCCTGGTTCCACCAAGACCATGGAATTCTGTTTGAGGTGGTTCTGGTGGAATTCCGTGGCAAGTGACGTGAAGTCGTACGTAAAGGCCTGTCCTGTGTGTGCCGTGAATAAACCAACACATGATAAACCCTCTGGATTGCTGCATCCTCTCCCTGTCCCTCGGGCTCCCTGGCAAACCATAAGTATGGATTTTGTGACAGATCTGCCTCTGGAGTCTGGGTTTACCACCATTCTCGTTGTAGTGGATTCCTTCACTAAAATGGCACATTTTATTCCCTTGGCCAAGTTGCCTACGGCAGGAGAATTGGCCACGATCTTTTTGTCTTCCGTGGTACGCCTGCATGGCTTGCCCCTGGCCATTGTTTCCGATAGGGGGGCTCAGTTTGTCTCTCATTTTTGGAGGGAATTGTGTGCGGCCTTAAAGATGAAGTTATGTCTGTCCTCCGCATATCATCCTCAGTCGGATGGACAGACGGAACGCACCAATCAGACCATGGAGCAGTATTTGAGGTGTCTGGGTACATCTTTAGCTTGTAGTTGGGTGGTGGCTCTCCCGCTGGCTGAATTCGCCTACAACAACAGTGTGCATTCAGCGGTGGGAATGACCCCTTTCTTTTGTTCCATGGGGTTTCATCCCCGAGCGATTCCCTTTCAGCCCTCGGGCCAGGTACCGGCGGTAACTGCCTTAGGACTGTCTTTGGTTCAGATTTGGAATACGACATTGGAACATCTAGAAAAGGCAAAGGTTGACATGAAGAAGCAGGCAGATAAACACAGGGTCCCGGCGCCTTCCTATCGGGTGGGAGATAAGGTGTGGCTTTCCACCAAGAACCTGAGATTAGGGGGGTCACGTAAATTGCAGCCGAGGTTTGTGGGTCCATTTCCTATACTCAAGATAATCAATCCAGTAGCAATGAAGTTGGGGTTACCTGATGAGTATGGGATCCATCCTGTTTTTCACACCTCCCTTCTGAAACCCTATGTAGTCACCTCTCAGGTTTTGCCCCCTCCTCCCCCTGTGTTGATAGGTGAGGTAGAGGAGTTTGAGGTCAGTGCAATCTTGGATTCCAGGAGGAGGAATGGGAAGCTGATGTATCTGATAGACTGGAAGGGATATCCCCCAGAGGATCGAACATGGGAGGCTGCTAGTGGGGTGCATGCTCCTAGATTGGTAAGACTTTTCCATTTACGTAACCCTTCCAAGCCCCGTCCGGTAGGGAGGCCTTTGCGGGGAGGTACTGTTGGGATTTAGGATTTACGGCGCTCAGTCCTCTCTCTGTGCACATGTTCAAAGGTACACCCCTCCCCTTTCCCTCCCATGTGATCGCTTTTAAGGCCGTGGGACCGGTCTTTCAGTGCTTGGTTTTGTTTCCGGTCAGTTGTCTAATGGGGATCCTAGTACCTGATCGTGTGGCTGAGTTCGTGTTCATTGCTATTCCTGACTATTCGGGTGTTTGTCAGAGTGAGGCTTCACTCTGACCTGGAAGGACGTGTTTGGGATTTCCGGACGGAGATCTTGTGATTGGAATCAAGTGCGCGGCTGCGCACTAGTATTGCATCCTAACCGGTGCTATCCTTTTCGGGAGCTTTTTGATTTACAGGCGCTTTTGTGAGAGACTTTTGGATTCATGAAACGAACCAGCTGAACGCTGACGTTTTATTTTTCTGTTTTTGCACTACGTGGCCACGGGTTTTTTCTAGCTGTCGGGAAGTGGGGATTTTGTTTTACACTCCTTGAATTCAGAACGGGGTTTTTTCAGTCCAAGGACTTTTTCCCCGATAAAGAAAGGTGAAGCACTCTGCAAAGAAAACAAACCCGGATGGGCGTTTCTTCTTGAAGACTTCCGCATTGCATCAGAAAAACGGGGTCTCCTATGCGGTCCTGTTAAGGCTTTTATTGGGTAAGAAGAACGGAGAGCGGTTGTGTTTTATGTTGGTAATTGACTGTGCACAGAGAGATTGACGTTAGAGGGAATATTTATCAGTGCTTGTTTTCTGTTTATGTTTCCTCTGCAGGGTGCGAGGTTCCGTGTATACTCTCGAGGTTAAAGAGAGCTGTCAGGAGAATCCCTGGGTCTACAAGCCTGCTTCACCTCCCCTTTCCCTGGGGTCGTTATTTTTTACCCTTCCCTCTCTCCTGGCCCAGGCTGTAGAGTGCATTGGTTTTCCTTCGTGGCCTGCAGTCTGTGCGGGGGTAGAGAGAGGGGATTATCGTCGCTCCTGCAGCGCGGTTTCGAGTGGGAGACCGCTTGACAATTGGTTTAACATTCGGTGGCACACAATTGCTATGGAATATGTCATGCATTCATAATAGGACGAATCAACAAGTGATAAGGAATCTAGAATCATAAACAGGTGTACAAATCCTCACTGGCGTTAAGACCTCCAGGAGTACGGCTATTTAATTCCAAAATGTATCGAGTCTCAAGGACCCTCAGTAGTCCATCCCTATTCCCACCTCTTTTGAGGGGTAGAACGCAATCAATGACATAATAAGTGAGATGTTTAGGATCACTCTCATGAACAGCCTGAAAGTGGCGTGCCACCGGATAGGATTGCTCATTATTGGAGATTGCTCTTATGTGCTGCAGTATTCTCCTGTGAACCGGAAGCCGGGTACTCCCTACATACCTGAGATCACAGGGGCACTGCAGCACATAAACAGCAAATTCTGTCTTGCAGGACAGCTGTTTGGTTATGAGCACAGGATCATCTTTGAATGGAGTATTATATCGTGTTTTGTTACACCCATTCTTGCAGGCCTTGCAAATGGAACACTTCAAAAAACCTTTCCTCAAATTCATAAAAGTTTTCGATATAGGGGGTTCCAAATGATTCTTAACCAGCCTGTCTGACATGGAGGTAGATTTTCTAAAGGAAAATTCAGGCCTTTTACTTACTGAACCACCGATGACAGGGTCCCCTGTCACCAGGTTCCAATTACGGCTGAAGATCCGCCGGATCTCCTTGTGCTGTTGGTTATATGTTACCACTACCCTAGAGCATTCTATTTCAGAAAGAATAGCATCAGACTTTTGCTTGGGTGCCAAAATCTGTGCTCTCGGCATGTTATTAGTGCGCTCAATGGCCTTGGAGATTGTTTTCGCAGAGTATCCGCGTGCCAGGAAGCGCAATTTACTTTCCTCCATTGCTCTTGCACATTCTCTTTCATCACTACAGATTCTTTTGATACGAAGCATCTCCCCAAAGGGGATGCTCTGTATCAAGTGATGGGGATGTTGACTAGCCGCGTGCAGGATAGTGTTACCCGCAGTCGGCTTTCTATATAACCTTGTGGCGAGATTTCCTGCTTCAATGTATACCTCTATGTCTAGGAAGCATAGCTGTGAATTACTTATAGTAGATGTAAATTCCAAGTTGAGGTCATTACAATTGAGTTTCTCTACAAATTCCTGAGCCTCCAACATAGAACCCTGCCAAATAAGGAAGAGGTCGTCTATATATCTGAAATAGACTGGGACATGACTCTTCATAATGGCCTGATGCTGTACCATGAGGACCTGCTCCTCCCACCAGCCCATGTGCAAGCACGCTAGGCTGGGAGAAAAGCAGGCCCCCATAGCTACCCCTCTGATCTGTTGATAAACTTGGTTGTTAAACAAAAAATAATTTTGTTCTAAACAGATCTTAATCATGGCAGTGAGCATGGAGTTATGAGCAGAGAAATTAATTGCCCTCCTATTTAGAAAATAGTTAACTGCTCTAATACCGTCAATATGTCGTATAGACGTGTATAAAGATGTAACATCCAAACTCATAAGTATACAGTCTGCATTCCAATTAAAGTCACCCAACTTTCTGACAAAGTCAGATGAGTCCTGCACATAAGAATCCAAGTTTTTTACACTGTCCTGCAAAAAATAGTCAATGTATGTTGACATGTTTTCAGTGGAACTGTTAATCGCTGAAATTATGGGTCTCCCAGGAGGGATTTCTGTGTTCTTATGGACCTTCGGAAGCAAATAAAATGAAGGTATAACCGGGAACTCTTTCTTCAAAAATCCCAATTCCTCCTTTGTAATTAAATTTCCGCACTTCCATGCAACTAGCTTGGCATTCTGCTCTTCCCATGCCAACCTTACTGCTCCCAAATTGCTCTTTCTATAAGAGGAATGGTCTTGCAGTTGTTTTTCCGCTTCTTGAATATACATTTGACGAGGCCATAGCACTATGTTTCCACCCTTATCCGCTTGGCGGATCAAAATGTTGTTGTCTGATTCAAGTTTTTTTACAAGGGAGCGGGCCACGAACTTTGAGAAATTCGCGAAGATTCGTCCACCGGCGCCAAAGTTATTCCCAATAGAATGTTGCGGATTTCCTATGGAAAGTAGATCCTAACTATAACTACCTACTGGCGACCGCCAGTAGGTTATATATATATATATATATATATATATATATATATATATATATATATATATATATATACTAGCAGCCCATCCCGACCTAGTCCGGGAGCAATCAGGCTTCCCCGCCCCCCGCCCGCCCCGACATTGTCCAGCAGCCCGAGACCCCGCCCGCCCCGACCCCCGCCCGCCCCGACATTGTCCAGCAGCCCGGGCCCCCGTCTGCCCCGTCCCCCGCCTGCCCCGTCCCCCGCCTGCCCCAACATGGTCCGTGGCTCCCCCGGAGCCTTACCTCAGCCGCCGCTCCTCCCCCTCTCTCCTCAGTTCACCGCTCCACCGCTCTCACCGCCTGTCCGCCGCTGGCCACCGCTCCTCCCCCGCGCCATGTCTGCCGCTCCTCCTCGCGCTCCTGGACGCCGCTCCTCCCCACGCTCCTGACGTCAGCACGCAGGTCGCGGCCGGCGCTACTTCGAAGGACTACTTTTTTTTTTTAGGTACATTTTTTTAAATAACGCATATTTTTATAGTTTATATAGCCTATATCCATCTGCACACCCTGACGATTACAATGATGTATCGGGTGTGTGGATTGGCGCTGTGGTTCCCGAGTTTACCCGCCTCAAAGGTTCAAAGTTCTTGCTTTATAATAGTAGTATAGATATATAAATATATATATATATACACACATATATATATATATATATATATATATATATATATATATATATATATATATATATATATATATATATATATATATATATATATATTTCAATGAAAAAAGCAATGGTTAAAGTTTAGATATAGTTAGGAAACCTTGGAAAACGTTATTTATTCTTTCTATATAAAATCAAACATAAAGTACACAAACATTACATTAGTAGTGTGGCTAGCAAGTTGCCAACAATTTGTACATAAGTACATGAATTATAGGGCCCGATTCACAGAACTAATTTAAGACAAAATCCTAAACTTACTACCATTTTGGTATTTACAGAAGGCACTTACTCATTTTGCTATTCACAGAAGACACTCACTCATTTTGCTATTCACAGAAGTTAGGAGTCCTAACTTTAGGACTTCTAAATGCCTTCTGTGAATACCGAAATCTTAAAGTTAGGATTTTTCTCAGTTTAGGAGTAGTAAAGTTAGGACTCCTAACTTTTGGACTCCTAAACTGAGAAAAATCAGGCCCATAGTGATTTAAAGGTTGTACAGGAATTGAAAATGTGAGGAATAATTATACCTTTAAGAATAAATACAATTTTCCAACTATAACTAAGCTTTAATCAATAGTTTTTAAATTGAATTCCATAGTTTTTATATTTTATTGGAGTGTCATTAAGTAGAGGGTCATAGAGTACACTGTAGTGTCGTACAGTGGCATGGCATAGAGTGAAGTGGCGTAGAGTGGAATAGTGTATAGTGGGTTGGCATATCGTAGATTGGAGTTTTGTACAGTGCAGTGGTGTAGAGTGGAGTGTTGTAGAGTGGACTATTGTATAGTGGAGTTTCATAGAATGGAGTGGCATAGATTTGAGTGCCATGGAGAGGAGAGGTGTACAGTGGAGTGGTATAGAGAAGAATAGCAAAGAGTTAAGTGATGTACAGTGGAGTGGTGTAAAGTGGAGTGGCGTAGACTGGAGTGGCAAAGAGTGGAATGACATGGAGTGGATTGGTAGAGAGTGGAGTGGTGTAGAGTAGAATACCATGAAGTGAAGTGCCTAAATTGGTGTGGCATGGAGTGGCGAAGAGTTGAGTGGCATACAGTGGAGTAGCGTACAGTGGATTTGCGCAGAGTGGAGTGCTGTAGAGCGGATTGTCGTAGAGTGGAGTGGGGTATACTGGAATGATGTAGAGTGGAATAGCATAGAGTGGAATGGCGTCTTGTAGAGTGGAGTGGTGTGTCATACTGCGAAGTGGAGTGTCGCAGAGTAGAGTCATGTATCGTAGGACTTGGCAGCGAGGTAACAGAAGGAACGTCCTCCACTGTACCTTCGGCAGATGCGGGGAATGTGTGCAAGGGCGAGTGAGGTGGATCGGAGGTGTCTGGATGCTTGGTGGAAGTTCAGGGGGCGGTTGATGTACAGTGGTCCCTGGGTGAGACGAGCATTGCAGAATGTTAACTGTGTGCCCATGAAATGTCAAGCTCAGACAGCTGGATAAATACAATGATCATAGCTGTGTGTAAGGAAGCACTTTTTTGTGGAAGCACACACCTTCTGCCCAATCAATGTACTCAAGTGAGCAAAGCCAAAAACCTTCTCCTGGTGATTCTCACATAACTGCCTGGTTCGAGCTGCGCTGTCAAGCCAGGCCATAAAAAAATCTTGTAACTAACAACTACTTATTCTACTTCCTCCATCCCTCGGTCTCCCTGTATCAATGTGAAGCGACAACAGTTTTCACCCTCTGCTGAGGGCAGGGGCACTCTTAGGAAGTACCATCTGTCCAGCCACAAGTGGTGTATCTTGGATGGGCTTTGAAATGCTGGGCCTATTAGGGAAATATACAGCACAAACCAGAGAATCGGGAGCACTACAATCAGGGCTCGAGTCGGGGGTCCACGCGAGTGGACGGCGTCCCCCCACTCTTTTCACAGGGTGGACGCCGTTCCCCCTGCCAAGAAGCTGGGCCCCACAGAAATATGCTGAACGTGTCCTGGTGTAATTTTCAGACGCTGGGACACGTTCCGCACGTGACGTCATGAGGTCATTTGCATATTGTCCGTCCCCCCACTTATTTTTATAGGACTTGTGCCCTGACTACAATCCAGCAGCCGATGCAATTTCACTTCCTACAGTGGTGCATGACAGCTGTTCGATGACTGCTGAGAACAAGTGCTCCAACCCCATCTCCACTCTCATTTCCTAGTATTTTTAAAGGGGCCATCCGGTGAATGATGTCACAATAGGCACACATCAGACGAACATCCTAGGTTGCCTATTGTTAGCGACTCAGAAATAGATTAAAAAAACACAGAACGTTATTTTTCTCCCTCTGAAGTGGATGGCTCCTTTAAATGCCATCCCACGAGCACCTAATCATGTGGAAGCAATTTAACCGGCCAATCAGCAAATAATCTGCACAATTCCTCCATCTATAAATGGGAAATTCTCTAAATTACGCCTTACCTCGCAGCCAATCAGGGCGGTCGAAATGATGAATCTGCTGTTCTGATGTCAAAAATAACACAGAAAGTGTATTGTTTTGAAAGGGCTTTCTGGTGTTGATTTTTGCCTTTATTGATGCGGACATTTTTGGAGCACGAACCACTTGAAGGTGATTTTCATAGAATTTCAAGCTAAATCTGCTATTGCACATTTCTTTTGAAGCCATCACATTATGCATTTCCATTACTTCTGATTATGTCCAGGGTCCCTGCGGCCTATAGCTGCGCATATAGCAAGCCACCCTCGCGGCAATGCAGGGATTAATACTGCATTGTCCGATCAATGATTAATGGCGCCCATGACTTTAGTTTCATTGGCCAGCTCACAATAACATATGGTTTCATCCCGCATTTATGTGAACGAGTATGAGTCTGCTAGTAGTAGCTTTGCTTCGAAGCAAGGTGGTTTTGTGCCTACGGCTCGTTGCAAGGTTAGGTACAGTGGCGGATGTTGGGTGCATTATGATTGCTTGACAGCTTCTAACAGCTGCCTGAGAATATGATTACCAGGTGACTCCATGCCACCAACGACGTGTCACTCAAGCCTGGGTTTTCATTTAACAGCGTATTGCATTCTGGGATTTGTAGTCCTGGTACACTTCACTTGAGTTACACCGCTGAAAGCAATGATTCGTACAAGAAAAGTCCTTAATGGAGCATTCTTTATTGGTGACATGTAGTTATCTGGTGGCCTTATTATAAACAGGCCTAAATGAAATGCATGCCTAGGAATCGTTCACGTGGTACCCTACCCTAACTTTTGTATGATTGCAGAGCTCTAACGCGTCCTAGACTCAAGTGTCAATAACACATGCACGCCATATTTTTCTTTGCACTTTGGGACATGTAGTTAAACATAAACAATGAAATGAGGACTACATGTCCCAGAGTGCAAAGCAAAACGCCGGGACTTCATTAGCTATTCAGGTAGACCTGAGAAACGTGAGAGCTTTGCCTCGGAGCCAGAAGACTTAATATTTAATGCTTGTAACCCCACAAGAAAAAAAGAAATACACAAGGACGAAGCCCATAATTCCCTCGACCTGAAATGCCTTCATCATTTGCGAATCATGATTTAGAAATGTGAACTTAAATTCAATTTCTTGCCATTGTAAGAATGACTTAGAAGTGGAAAAAAATGGTGAATGAGGCCCCAGATTACTTACATTACAATCACCCTGTTTTCTTTCCTTACAGAATAGATTTCAGAACAAGATCCGAGGGGTTATTTATGAAATTTGTGGCGCAAAGCAGCACACAAAATCAACTTGCTGTGCTGCCCCGCTTCACAGGGAAAGAGCAGGAGCTTCTTCCTGCATAAAAACAATCCTAAGAGCCTTTTTCCTCTTTCTATGTGCAGCAGCGGTCGGTGCAGGTAAGGGCAGAGGGCGTGTCAGGAGCGGGGGAAGAGTCGACAGAATAGGATTGCTCATTTATTTATTTTTCCGTATTCTGTCTGTCGACTTCCAACCCCCTCCCACCCCCACACCCTTACCTTCAACGGTGTAGTGTCTTGCTTCTAATAATGACAGCCACATACTTATGTTTATCAGGAGCTTTATTCTTTGCTTCCTCTCTCATCCCTGTCCCTACTCTATCTAACCCCTTCCTGCCGTTACTCCTCCTCTTCCTCTGGCCCCCTAGCTCCACCCACACCCAACTACTAGACTACACATTCTTACAATCGACTGTTGTCTGTGTGTGCTACAAAATGCAGCACACATAGGCCGAGGAAAAAACAAGGAGAAATAAACATATTTGTCCTTGTTACGTCTCTCCTGGGAGGTATATCTTTTTGGCGCATTCCCAGGTTAACAAGTCATTATAAATCTGGGAATGGGTGAAAACCGTAAGCATTGCGTGGGAACACCCACCGCAATACCCATGGAATGCCTCCTTTGCTCAGAGTAAGGCAAAGCAGCGATTTGCACTGCATTGTCTTATTCCAGAATTTTGAAGCCATTCAAAACCACGCTTCATAAATCTCACTTAGAGGTTTGCATCACACATGTACCACGTTGCCTGGTGCAAGCTTGAAGCACAGCTCTCATAAATATGCCCCAAGGTGTTCAGTCAAGTTTGTGGTCTCCAGCCTTCTCCATGGGTTTCTATGAAGTAGAAGCTTGAAAAGCTGTTTTGGTGCCTTAGACTCGTAATACTCTGTGGTAAAAGCTTGCATAGAATTATTATCATCCAGTGAGTGTCATCCCAACTTTTAGGAAAACAAGTGCATTGAAAAGTGTGATTTGCTCATGCTGGTTAATTGCATTTCATTCAGCTATGTATTGTTGCTTGAGGGTAATTTCTGCGATTCATCCTTGTCCATTAGGTTTGGAGAGAATGGCACAGAGCTGTTAATGTGTCTTCTCCTCAAAATCCATTCGATTTCCTCCCTCCTGTAATCCTGTTTTATATTGCTCATGTCTTTTCCTTTAAGACACAGACAGCAAATACAAAGTCAAACCAGAATCCTGTTGTTTAATTATGGTCTTGTAGCTTTTCTGTTTGCATGTAGACCAGCAGAGTTCCTCGGTGGCTTGGAGTAATGCTCCTGATTTGTTTGACCCTCATTTACTCACATACACAACACACAATTGGACGAGATTAGATGACAAATTCAGGGTATAAATTTGATTTTCCCAGGCGCAGCCAGCACAGGTAAGAGTGTGACGCAGAAAGTCAACACACAACATGATAGGTAAAATTAAATAAATATATAAATAAAACCACTTACCTTGCGCTCGCCAGATCGCCGACTCTGCAATGTGGCGAGCTCAAGGTAAGTACATTTTTCAGATCCCGTCGTCTGTCAACTACCGTCCCCCTCCCACCCGCCTCGCCTCACCGCTCTTACCTGTGCCGGCCACGCCTTGTTGGCGCTTTAGCAAGACAACATGAGGCACGATCCAATTGACATTTTGAATCATTTTTGGTACAGTCCAAAAAATCAATTTTCTGATGAAAAACGTTGACTCCGGAGCTGTCGAACGTTCCCAAAATGGTCAATATGGATGAAATTTTAACATTTAATCTTTTGACTCTAAATGACTGTTGGATGTGAATTTTGACTTTTTCAACTAAAATAAGTGTGTTTAAAGTCATTTCTGTGCCTGAAATTGGTCAAAATTGAAGCTTTTGAGTAAGCAAAACTCTGTAAAAATGGCAATTTTGGTCACTGTGAGGGTTTAAAAAGTGGTTATTCAACATTTCAGCCAGTGCAAAATACCTCATTTTTAGTGAGTGAGCGAAAAACACTTCTATTTACAGAATAGTGATGGAAAATATTTAAATTGGACCTTTTCTGCTTCACCTCCCCTTGCACAGTGTACAGACCCTGTACCAAGGTTGGGCTACTCCAGACTACGGCCTGATTTAGATATTGGTGGACAGGTTACTCTATCACACCCTAGACGGATATCCCGTCTGTCAAAATATAAATAGCCAATATATCCCGTGGGATTTATATCTTCGGCAGACGGGATATCCGTCACTGTTGTGATGGAGTAACCCATCCACCATGATCTAATTCAGGCCCTATGTTTAAAAGGGCTGTCCTAGGCTTAGGAGATAACAGGCTAAGGCTTTTAATGTTTAAGTGATATGTACACTCAGAACCAAATGTTTTAACTGTCTTTCCTGGATATGGAGCACCAGGTGTAATGTGTCTTTCAACAGCTTACATTCTCCAATTGCTTATTAACTCTGAAACTCCAAAAAACCCTGCATGAAAAATTAACCTTGACTTACCATGCTCGATTCCTCTCCTTCCTACAGAGTGACCGTCTTCTTATCTTCCATCCTCTATTCCTGAGTATAGCCTCCTCTCAGTCTCATGCCTGTCGGCCTCAATCCTTATTTTTGTAATTCTGCGATTGGCTGATACCTCATTTCATATATCACACTCTCCCCTCTTTAGAACCCTATCCCTATAAACCAACATTGCCTAATCTCTGCCCCCCCATCCAACTCAGCAACCAATCACATAAAAACACGTAGCCCCCACTAATAGTCACACCTGCCTAGTATTGGCTTATAACAAAGTAACTTGAGTAAATGCATGCAATTTCTCTTGAGAGATCATTCATAACTAACCACAATGACCAACAATAGTCACTTGATTAACCACTCACTTCGGGCTTCCGAGTAGTGTTCTACTCGCCGTAAGGCGCCCAAAACCTCGTCAGGGGTAGTAAGCACTAGATGAACACAATTACAATACAATAATTATGCATCTATAAATGCAAATATTTCTAAAAATGTTATACCACAAAAGAGCAACCGACTTGTAAAGCAGCCAAACGGTATGCCTTCGAGTTGCGTGGTAAAGGTAAATCATCCAGATCTGTGGAGGATATGCGAAATAATCCATTGGTGGATTCTCCTTAGGCGCTGAATGCACTGTTTGGAATCACCCCCAGAATAACAACAGTGTTGTTTTGTATTATAGAATATACATAGCACTTTATACCCCTTAATGGGGTGGTGAAGCACAGTTTTGGACTTGGGGCACACAACACTATGGGGAAGTTTGTGGTTTGCAGACTGTTGCATTTGTTGTGATCCTATGTGAAGCATTTTGGTGCTGTGTGTGGTGAAGTGCCTAGCAGTACAATGGAGGAAATAGTGTGAGCACATAAAATATAGTTGAATGTAAGTGGTGGTTATGAATTACTCTGCAGGAGCTATGTTGTTTCATGGTTTCTTTTAAGCTGGACACCGGAATCTACCTTTATGGCTTGTGTTATTTATAGGTAGTCCATCTGTGGGGGAGCAGAGAGCAAGGAAGCAGATGTATGAAAACATATAGGTAGCTACACACCGTTGCAAAGGAAACTAAGCCAACAGATTTGCCACCTTGAGGAGAACCTTACAAATGAGAATTCAGCACTTCTCAAATAGGAGGATTTTTGGTAATCCCCCAAAACTAAATCTAGATTTAAGCAGTTTGAAAGGTCAATTTATTCAGATCTAGTCATCCAATCATAACAGTTTGTTCTGCTGTAAGTGTTTACTACCTATTTGCAGAAAATATATCAGCAGTTACCTCTACATTCCTCGTCCTTGTCCCAGTCATTACAACTTGAGGTGGTTCCACCTCTGAGACATAAAAAACAGCACAGACGAATTCAAAGTAAGCCCTACTCACCTTCCTGTGTGATATAGAAGGGTAGCTTACACAGAATCCCTCTGTTTATTTTTTTCTCTCTCTGGGATGACGAAGATGCGGGATGCAGAGATAAGGCTGGGGGAAGACTGCTCCCCTGCAGGGCTTGTGGAGCCCTCCTCCCCCACATTGAGGGACTGCACTAGCCAGATTCACTCATGCAGGAATTACTGCACTGGGCGGCAATGCAAGTCCTGCTCTGCTGCTCTCTCCCAGTCTTCCATAAGCGCTGGAGGAAAATCGGGCAGACACCTTTGCCTTGTTCTTCCCACACTCATCCGGCTGTTTGGGAAGACAGTGTTCCATTCTGGCGCATGCGTAGTAGGGCCGTCGACTCCGCCCATGCACACACTTTAAATTTTGGCTGTTTTCAGCGAGCACGTCTTGGGGAACCTATTTAAGGGTTCCTCCTCCTCTTGGAATTATTCTGGTCTCATTTTGGCAGTTATTTGGGAATTTTAGTTGCTACTTACCGGTCACCTTGCTTTATTATTGGCCAACATACTTCAAAAAAGAGACGTTTGCCCCTTCTAGGTCCCAATCTTTTCTTCTTTTTGGGTCGACTCTCCCACCCCCTAGAAAGACAGTACTGGAGAGGAGGGAGATGAGGAAAGGATTTGCAGTATTATCCTGGAAACATTACAAGCCTTCAGAGACAGCAGCAAGAAGGAGGTTTGCAAGAGTAATCTGGTGGAACATCTTTCTGCCTCTGATGGATCTTCTGGCAGCAAGGATCTCTCTCCACCTGCAGATCAGAAAGTCAAATACATTTCTAAGGAAGTGCTGCAGAAGATGTTGGCTTATGTTAGGAAAAACATGGGTTTCTCTCCGGCTGAGGGACCTTCTTCATCTCAGGATAGCGTGCTACGTCAATGATAAAGACCTCTTTGTTCCTGCTTACCCAACCATTTGCATATTTTAAAGGTCATTAAAATCTATGGAAAGACCCAGAGAAGGTATCACTCCCTAGGTGGATCACTGACAGAATAAAATCTATGGAAAGACCCAGAGAAGGTATCACTCCCTAGGTGGATCACTGACAGAATATCGACAACAGAAATGTTGACATAAAAATATTGTGACAAAAATATCTGTCAATAATATCAAACTCCTATATTCACAATGGTAAGTACAAAAATATTGAGAAAAATAATATCGTTGTTAAAAGTTGTGTTTTTAAAAAATGTTTAAAAAATAATGTAAAATAAATTAAATACATGTAAGAAAAAAACAGTTAGAATTATTAGAAAATGTTTAAAATTATAAGTAATAAATATAATGTAAAAATAAATTAAACTTACATAAACAAAATATAATATATTTATATATGTTTACTTAATATTAATAAATAATAATTTTAATACATCATAAATTGTTAGAAACGTATAAAAAATTATAAATATAAATATATATATATATATATATATACACATGCGCCTGTAACAAAAATATATATATACATAATAAGTTTACCAGACACTGTGCTTGTGAATTCGGTAGTCACCAGTCTGTTGAGCAAGTCATCGATGACGGAGGAGAATATTTTAAAGGACTAGCAATAAAAAGGTGGATTCTTGTCTGAAGAAAGTCTTCACTGGGTACATATTGCTTTGAGAGCTGGAATTTATGGGGTCTGTATGGCGCCGTCTTTGATTTCAGACTTTAAGGGGTCTATACGATTGCGGGCGGACAATGTCCGCTCGCCACCGTAGCGGTCAATGGGACCGGCCGCAAGAGGTGCGGCGGTCCCGCTTTGCCTATCAGGATGCGACCCCCACCATGGCAGTCGCATCCTGTATATTTAAAGTTGTGGTGGGCGGTTCTGTATTCTGCACCTGCCACAATGTTAAACAGGCATGTTGTGCGGTGCCTGCCAATTTGTGCATGCAAATGCAGGGGGTACCATAGGCACCCTCCATGTGCACCCCCACCCCCCGCAACACCCTGGGGCCGACAATGGGCCCCCACATGCAGGCACTGCATGCTTTCCATGGCGGCAACGCCGCCACGGAAAGTCACATCCCCGCCTGCATTATAATATGGGTGGACAACCACCGCCACCATTATGCAAGACACCACTATGCAACCATTATGCAAGACATCGCCACCATATTATACCCCTTTTCCGCCTGGTCGACTCGTCAACTGGCAGAAAAGTGGCAGACTGTCTTCCTGTCTGCCGCGGTACCCCAGCCAAACATAATGGCGGGGGTAAATGGCATGCGGGCGGTGTGTTATGGCGGGCGGATCGCCTGACATACTAATCGACCCCTTAGTCTTTGGTTTAGGTGACTCAAGATAGATCAGATTGCTTCCAACTAATGAAACCTATGAAGTGGCAGATAGAGTTATTATCTGATATACTTTTTGACGTGGTTAGAGCCTCAGTCTTAGCCAGTAGGCTTCTTTTGCTGCTAGACTCAATTTACATCTGAAAGGCAAGAATATGAATTCTGGTCAAAGATCTAAAGCATTGACGATGTCATTCAAGGGTTCCAAATTATTTGGAATAGAGTTAGAAGAAAAGCTCCATCGGCTTCCCAAGGAACAGAAGCATTCGTCATCACTTAAGAAGGATACTCCTAATTCACCCAGATCCTCGAAATGGCATTCAGGCAGCCATCTCGCTACCCGAAGTCAGGATCTTCTTCTCACAGATCTCAGAGAAAGTCTACATATTTGTTTCATTCCTATCAAAACTAAAAGCAGGATTTAATGTCTAAGCTACAGAACTCCAGTCTATCCTGGATTCAACCCCCCATTACCAGTTGGATGTTGGATAAGAAGATATTTTCCAGAATGTAGGAAGATAACATAAGACCGATTGGTTCTTCATGTGGTCAGATCCAGTTATTGGACTTTCAGTCCCCTAGAATTGATTCAAACTCCAGCTCCCAAAGAACCTTTCAAGAGGCAGGCCTTAATGGAGGGAATTGCTGCTCTTCTGAAGAAAAGAGCAATTTGTCCAATTCTAAGGAGGAAGAGATGTCTTAGTATTTATTCAAACATATTCCAGGTTCAGAAATCATCCTGAGGCTATCGTCTCGAAATAGGCCTGAAGAAACTCATTAAGGTCATTCCAAAAATCAAATTGAAGATGGAGACGTCGCAGAGAATTGCAACTTTAATCCCCTCACAAAGTTTCATGATTACTCTCAACCTCATTAATACTCATCTTCATGTTCAAGTGGCAAGGGAGGATTGGCAGTTTGAGGTTTGCAATGGGAAACCACCATTGGCAGTTCATGGTTCTGCCATTTGGAACCAAATCAGCCCCCAGGCTTTTACAAAGGTGATGGTTCCAGTGGCAATACACATTCTTCTGATGGGCATTCTAGTCTTCCTATACCTCGACGATTGGCTCCGTCTATCCCAGAGAGGTTCGGATTTCTGGAGACCTCAGTGACCGTACTGAGCCAGATAGGACTCTTGCTCAACATCCCAAAATGTCTATAGACACGGTCAAAGGAAATCAAGATTACAGGAGCCATCTTCAACACAGACGTGGAGAGAATCTTCCTTACCTTGGCCAGAATCCACCACCTTCAAAGACAGATTTCCCTTCTTCCAGCCAGGTATTATCTGTAGAATCAGGGGCACAGGACAGATTCTGTCTTCATGGTTTCATTGGCACAGCTTCATCTTTTCCCCTTCCTGCGGCACCTACACAGGTTCTATTCTCTAGCATTTCATCATTTAGAGCACCTCATTCCCTTATCTAGTCAAATGAAGCTGGAACTGATGTGGTTGATGAACTCAAACAAACTGTCCAAAGGCATGCACATGCTCCCACAACACCGGTCATACTCACTACAGATGCCAACAAAATTGGTTGGGGATCAACAATCCTGGCCCACTCTTATCAGCACAAATGGTCCCTTTAGGAACAGAGAAGGTAATCCAATTGGAGGGAACTCATAGCAATTCACAGAGCACTTTTGAGATTCTCGGATCTAATCTTTCAAAAGGATGTTCTAGTAAGGACTGACAATATGTCTCTGTAGCTTATATCAATCCTCAGGAAAGCACCAGGTCAAGAGTGTTGAATCTGGTTGCCACTGCAATGAGCTTAAGGGCGGAGATCAATCTAGAGTCTGTCGGGGGTCCACATCAGGGTGAAAGACCACATTCAAGCAAACAGCCTCAGCAGAACTTTTCTTTCCTCAATGAACTTGGCCATATCTAGCAGGATCGTCAAACAAATTTGCAAGAGATTCAGAATGCCCTCTCTGAACCTCTTAACCTCACAGGACAATGCAGTGGTCACAAGTTTTTGCTCAAGGTTTTAGGAAGGGGAGCATGGAGAATTGATGCTCTCCTAATAAATTGACCCAGCAGCTTCTTTATGCTCTTCGTCCCTTTCCCCTTATCACAAGGATGTTATCAAAGATTCAGCAAGAGAAAGCGGAGGTGAAACTAGTTGTACTTTATCGGCCACAACAAACATGTTTCCCAACCAAGAGCAGTTTGGCAATATGTCCTAAATGGACCCTTCCTCCATTTCCTTATCCAATCAAGTCAGCCTTCCATCTGCTTCTAAATATGGTTCTGTCGGTCTAGATGTTGGGAGGCTAACTTTATTAAGTATGGGTCTTTCTCCTAAGTTAGATCAGATAGTTTGAAATGAAGGCGACCCTCTACTTTGAAGGCCTGTTCTTCTTGGGAGACATTGACAAGTAGTGACCTCTGCATGAGTTTTCAGCCCTTTCCTGTCCTTTTTCCATGATGTTAAAATTCCTGGTGCAAAGGTTCCAGATCAATATATCTCTTTCTACTCCTACGTCACAGTGTTTTGTGATTAAAGCTTTTAAAAACTACTTTGAAACTCGAAGAGAAATTTACTCCCTGCCTGGTAGCAGTTTTAGAAGCTTCCCAATCTTGAGACCTGTATCAAAGTCGGTTTTTCCTTCTTGAGATCTTCCTACTGTTCTCAGATCACTGGGTGCTCCTTGGTTTGAACATTTAGGGGCCAATTTCGATCTCGCTCGGAAGGGTTCCAAATGCGATCCGGACGCAAAAAGTACGAGCAGGACATGTGTTTTCTGACCGACTCGTACAGCTGTACGAGCGAGCAAGTACTATGCGAGAAACGCCAAATCGCCGACTGAATCATTTCCGGGTCGGAACCGCTCCATACGTCTCATCCGTAACCAAACCATGCCGTGCAATGGAGGCGATTAGCGACCGAGTCTGTACGATGCACGATTTGGACAGCAGGATCAAGTAGGAGCCTCCGACAAGTAAAAGCTGCAGGAAGCGGACTTCGGGGGTCTGCGCCAGACCCCTCAACACCTGTAGTCAAACGAGTCGATCACAGGGGGAGCCAAGGGTCCCCCCTACACATGCATGTATGGTGTGGGTGGCACAGACGCATCCCCACTACAGGGGGCACCCTTATGCGCAACATACCTTTTTCGTCAATCGGAGCTAATGTACGCATCGTACGACAGACTCCCAATGACTTCAATGGGGCTCCGGGTGCACCGTGTCCATCAGCGCTTGTTCGCATCATACTCGGGCGCTCGGAGCCCCGGAGCACGAGTCGGTCGGAAAGCCCTCCGGATCAGAGTCGGACGGAGCCTTCTCCCAGTGAGATCGGAATTGGCCCCTTAGAGGGAGCATATCTTAAGTTTCTTTCAGATAATGCGTTTTTTTCTGCTTGCCACACTTTGGCACATAGCATTGGTGAGCTTTCCGCCTTACTTTGTCGACCACCTTTCCTATGATTTTTTGACGATGGGGTGACTTTGAGACCAGACCCTTCTGTATTATCTAAAGTCAATTCTTCTTTTTACAAGTCACTGAAGTTGATCCTTTTTTCTTTTTTTCCGTCTCCTTCCTCTCAGGATGAACTTTCTCTTCCTCTGCTGGATGTTTAAAAGTCTCTTTCTATTTATCTTAACAGGTCATAGCCTTTCAGGCAATCAGACCATCTCTTTTTACTTTTGGACAGGTAGGAAGAAGAAGTAAGACAACCAAGATGACTTTGAGTAGATGGAGGAAAGCTACTATCTTGAAGGCTGATCAAGATTTACAGGGGATCTATATCCAGGAGATTTGTAGAGCTGCTACTTGGTTTTCTGACTTTACATTCGTCAGACATTATAGACTGAATAATATGGTGGACTATGATACAAATGTTGGTGTCCGGTTCTGAAATCTGTGTTAAAAAAAATCCTAATTCTGTTTTGTTTTCAGGTTAGTGTGCAATGAATCAGTGGGTGTACATACTAAGTGTAATGTATTTTTATGGATGAAAGGGCAAATGATTTGGTATACCTCAAGTTGTCATGACTGGGGTGAGGACCATTGAAGTAATGTCCAAATTACTTACTGGTATGCGATCAGTCATAATTGTCCTTGTCAGTCATTACACGACCCAGCCACTCTCCCTCCTTTCCTTTGATTATGCTTACAAATAGCGTGAGGATTCTGGGAAAGCTACCCTTAAATAGCACCCAGGAAGATGGTCAGGGCTTACATAGAATTCTCCTGTGCAGTATTTTTTGTCTCAGAGGTTGAACCACCTCAAGCTGTAATGACTGCGACGAGAAAGACTAATAAAGATTATCGGTAAGTAAATCCGACATTCCAAGATGTCATTTTCTTGTAAATTTTGTCAGTTGCATGTGATTGCTGAAATTTTAATGGATTAGGTAAATATTGTATTTAAAAGTTGTTAAAGAGCATTAATGAGTGCCCTCTGTTGATCAGTCATATGAATCAACTAGGTACACTGTACTGGAATAGGGGCTTTGGTACTTGGCAGGTTCACAAAGTATAATAGTCTAATTACAGAAATAATCAAAATAGATTCATTAGGTGGTTCCCTGGGGCTTTTGAATGAGAGCTCTGTTGAAGATTTGGAATTTTAATTGACTTTATTCCCATGCTAGGCAGGTGACATAAGGGAGTAGTTTGATGAACACGGTTCTCGCTTTATACTTCTAAGTCTTGTGTCAGGCTGTGCTGTAATTAAAAAGAGAATTCATGCAAAAAGTGGAGCTGGAAATTAAGCATGTATAGGCAGCATAGGTTGGTGCACTTCCATGTATGAACAATGTTCGACTGATACTAAGGCTGATTAGTTATATCATAGGTAAGTTTACATCAGTAGCACTGTAATTCTCAGGTAAAAAATTAAAATGTTGTATATATATTTTATTTTTTCACTGAAAAAAACAGATTAAAATAACATTATAGTTAAGTGGTTAGGTGAGTATGTCAGTGACAACACTAGTTTCGAACTCAAAAAATGCACAGAAATTCACCAGTTATAGTTAGAAGAGCTAACTATAACTTGTGCCCCCATCATGCACTGCTTATGACCTCATATATTATATCACTCATGTCGTGTTCTATGAAATCACTTTTGACATCTCAAATGAAGCTTTTTGAGTGAACTTCTAACATTATTTATTTGTAAACAAAAACAGATCTTTTTATCACACCTGACTATATACTTCTAAGGGTATTTTTAACGCCACGTAGTATTGTATTACCATACGTAAAGCCAACCTTCTGCTGCCCAGAGCCAAATTTGGCCATGCACAGCAAGGGGTTGGCAAACCCCTCGGAGGCAGCCGACACCCCTGTGGGCTGCCAACCACATATTGCGCACAGCCATTTGTCGCAAGCAGTCAGACCCTGCACCCAACACCCTACAAGCAGCCATCTAGAGGCAGTCAACCCCATGCTGCGTATGGCCTTTGCTTGTGCATGGTTAGTCACATGGTCTGTGTAGCAGCCAGGCCCTGCTTCCAACCCCACACCATGCCGCACACAGATTAGGGGTTGGCCTTCAGGCCACAGGGACACCATCCCCTGGGGCTAAAAAAATTAATAAATATATACGCTTTTTCTAACAGTTTGTGTGCCATATGAATCACCGGGCCATTCAGTGGTTTGCATATAGTCATGATGATACATTACAGGCGGGGACTAGTAGTCCCCGCCTGTTTGAATTTACTTCTTTCATGTTGTCAATACCCACCAATATGTTCAATACTACGTGTATTTAGTTCCACATATAGACTGCGAGTTTATGTATTTAAACAGAAACTACGTTTGCTTGTTTGAGCTCAGTTTTGGGATGGATTAGCGCAGCATTATATGTAGACAGAAGTGAGGCTTTACTTACTGAGTATTGAGGTGTGTATGCATGCTATCTACAAATAGAGATGAGTTTCATTAAGTCCCTTGTTAGATATGTATTTAAGCAGAGTGATTCATTCATTTACCTATTTATTTTGGAAGTACTACCTGAGGGGGTTTGCGCTATATTTATATATTTTTTCAGAAGTTAAGGCACACCAATAGTGAGGGTTCCCAACATAATGGAAGAGATGATTATACATTTTTGTGCTATTGTACATTTTATAAATTGTATATGAATTTTTTAGTGGATTGCTCATGCATCATGCATTTAATAGGTACATCTGAAAGCACTTTGCATTTTTTTGTATTCCTTATATTGAAATTGACTATTTATTAATTGATTGTATAGTACTTTTAATGAATTTTCAGGCATAAGTTATTTCACATCATGTGACTAATATTTCCTCCATGTCTATAAGAGGGTCTCAGTATATATGCTAATAAAAAAATGGCGGTCACCAGATTGAAAAAGATTGCTGTGTAAGACGAAACGCATCTGTCCTTTCTGCTTGGTCGGAGGAGGTCCATTACAATAAAAAAAGCCCTAATCCAACAGTCCTTGTGTGCGTGCTCTTCACCTGTGAAGTAGGATTGTGTTCGATATATATATATATATATATACCTCCTTTCCAGAAAAATGCCGCTTCCGAAACCCAGGGCCCATGGAGAGGTGGTGCGCTCTGCCGGTGCAGCATGCCGGACAAATTAAATCATAAAACGATGCATAAAGGGGAGGTGGCAGCCCCCTCCCTGACCATTAATTGGCCCCGGGACCCCATCCTCTAGGGCCAAATACAATCAAACCTGGGAGGAGGGTATACTGCTCCCAATTTTCCGAGCCTTATTAGGCCCAAGGGATCCCATCTCCCATGGCCAAACCAATAAAAAAGGGGAGGTACTAGGAGTCCGCCTTTCATGAAGCTCATTAGACCATGGGGACATCACCTCCCATAGCCTTATCTATTTTAAAGGGGAGCGGGTCAAGTGGCCCTCGTCCCTGTTCCTTATTAGGCCAAAGACCCCATCCCTCAGGGCCATATTTTTTTATAAAGAAGAGAGGGGCCAGGCGGCCTCCCTCCCTGAGCCTCATTAGACACAGAGGACAACATCCCACAGTGCCAATTTCTTTAAACGGTTGGGGGGAATGTGGCCCCCTCCCCAATCCCCATTAAGCCCTTGGGACCCCATCCAGGTGAAGGAGTGTAGCTCACTGATCAGAGCGGCAGACCCTGATGCAGAGGTCTGGCCCGGGACCAGGGTTCAATTCCCGACACGGCAGGGTCCTGAGCCCAAAAATGTCCACGGATTTGATAATTCTCGCCTCTGTGCCTACTCTAATCATGGGGTCCCACGCTGCAACTCTGGGCAATAGCTTGCTTAATCCCCACTACAGCGGCCCACCCGCTGCGGGATGCCTGGCTTTCACCTTGGGGATGCCCAGTAAGGGTTATCTCACAGGGAAAAAGCCAGGACGGGTTCCCAAGGCAAGCGCCTTGATGCCTTCGGGTGATACGTACGCTATATAAGTCGCAATACATACATCCACTGGGTCAAACTAATATAAGTTGGAGGAGCGATATAGCCCCTCTCTGGAGCCTCATTAAGCCCTGGGGACCCCACCCTCATGGCCTTATAAACTTTAAAGGGGATGGGGGCCACATGACCCTCCTCCTGAACCTCATTAGGCCATGGGGACTCCATCCTACAGGGCCATATTGTTTTTAAAAATGGAAGTGGGGACGCGTGACCTCTCTCCCCGAGCCTCATTTGGCCCTGGGGACCCCATCCCACAGGGCCAAATTTTTTTAAAGGGAAGGATGCTGCATGGCTGCCCTCACCATGTCTTATTAAGCTCGGGGTACACCATCCCCCTAGGGCATTTTTTGTCCAAGGGGAGAGGGCCACATGCCCCCCTCCCACTGAGCCTTTTCAGGACCTGGGGGCCCAAACTCGGGGCCAATTCTTTTTTTAAAGGGGAGGACGGCTGCTCCGGCCCCTCCCCAACCTAAAATGACCCTGGACCCCCATTATTTAAATGTGGGTGCCCACCAATGGCACCCACAATGCACAATGTTAGGGGCCCCTGAGGGGCACAATGCCCCAGCAGTTGGAGCCCCAGGTCACTGTGTCTCCAGCCAGGGCCCCACATGGCTGGCATTGCTCCCAACTCTCCTCCCTCAAGGCGAGAGCCATCTGTTGATCTGTTTCCATGCCCACATCAGTGAGTACAGATAACAAGTCTGCTCCCATTTGACAGGAGCATTTTTAAAGCTCTCGCCCTCCCACAGCAACTAGACTTTGTGTTTGCACCCATTTGGCTGAAGATTCAAAAATGCCCCTGCCAGGCCATAGCAAAGAAAGGTTTACCTGCCCGAGCTGATGCGGGCAAGAAAAATATTGTGTCTCGGGGGTGGGCTCCCTGGGACACAGCAAATGAAACACCAGCGGAGCATGGTGTCCTCAGGGCCATTGAAGGCTCAGGGAGGGAGGACTCGCAGCCCCTATCCCTATTTGAAAAAATGATGGTCCTGAAGGATGAGGTCCCAAAGGCTGCGGGGGGTGGGCTGGGTGGCCCTATCCCTTTCAAAAATACATTAGGCCCGGTGAGATTGGGTACCCACGGCCGCATATGGTGCAGCTTTTTTCCAAATTTGGCACAGGGGTCCCTCTGGGTCCCCGCCCACATTGGGCCCAGCGGGGCAGGGTATCCCTACCCTGCACCCTCATAATATTTGTTTTCTTAACTTAAGGGCAGGAGCCCAAGTCCCAGAGTCCTGTAAAAGCTCCCATTAAATGTATCTCATGTTTCTGGCAGCCACTCAGCGTGCTAGCTAGTGAGATGATCCAAGAAAAATAAAAGCTCCCTGGGCCAATCAGAATGTTCTATTTTTTAAAAAATGGGCTCGAGGGACTCTCATGAGAGTCCCTCAAAACCGACTTTCCAGATATACAAATATATTTTAACCTTAATTTATCAAAAACTACTGAATAGATTTCAACTAAATCACAAAAATCACAATCTGCATACCAAGATCTAGTTTCCAGCCAAAGTCAGTGCAATTCCATCCAGTAGTTTTTCCTGTAGCCCTGCCTAAAGAAGTCTAAGAAAAATTCATAGGGCCTTTGCGTTTGAGACCCCCCTTTTTTCTTAGCCCGCGTTTGACAGATCAGCCCGTAACTTTTCGTGCAAAACTAGGCAAAACAGAGCCCTTTTTTGTAAAGTTTAGTGGAGATTCGTCAAACGATGCCAAAGTTATTAGCAATACAAAAACACATTTCCTATGGATACAGTGACCTAACTGCTTCCACTGGGCTATATATATACTTCCAGACCACTCAGTAATTCACTCAGGTACTCTCACACCCATTTAAAGACCCACACAGTCATTCATTCACTCACAGACCTATGCAGGTATTCACACACCTACTAACAGACATGCAGGCATTGACAAACCTACTCACAGGCCCATGCAAGAGCTTACACACCCACTCATATACCACATAGGAACTCACACAAACAGATCCACACAGGCATTCACACACCAACTCACAGACCCACACAGGCATTCACATGCCCACTAACAGACCCACCCACACAGACACACACAGACCCACACAGACTCTCACACACCAACTCAGAGACCTACACAGGCATTGACACAGGCACTCACAGACCCACATAGGCTCTTACCCACCCACTCAAAAAACTTAAGCAGGCATTGACACACCCACTCACAGACCCATGTATCCACTCACACACCCACTCACAGATCTACACAGGCATTCACACACCCACACACAGAACTACACAGATATTCACATGCCCACTCACACACCTACACAGACACACACAGGCCCACACAGACACACACACTCACAGATCTACACAGGCATTGACACACCCACTCACAGACCCATGCAGACACTCACATATTCACTCACATACCTATGCAGCCACTCATAGGCCCACTCACAGACTCATGCAGACAAATACTGACAGACCCACTCAGCCACTCACAGGCCCAAACAGGTAGCCTCACATCCATTCACAGACCCACACAGTTACTCACACACCCAAGCAGGCAGTGACATACCCATTCACAGACCAACACAGGTACTCACAGACCCATGCAGGTACTCACACACATATTCACAGACCCATACAGGCACTCAGAAACCCACTCACACCCACATAGGCATGCATACACCCACTTATAGACTCAGATACACATGCACTCTCATACTCACTGACAGAACTGCACAGGCACTTACAGACCCACTGACAGAGCCACTCAAACACTCACAGCTACTTGCAAATTCATGCAGGCACTGACAGACTTACCCACGCAGGTATTCACAGACCTATGCAGGGACTCTCACACCCATTCACAAACCCATGCATCTACTTACACATCCACATACAGACCTAAAGAAGCACTCCCACACCCACTCATAGACCTACACAGGCACTCACAAACCTACTCACAGTTCTATGCTGGCACTTTCTCACTGACTCAGAGTCCCACACAGGCAGTCTCACACCTACTCACATACCATGCTGGTACTCATACACACACTCACAAACCCACACAGACCAACTCACACACTCGGAGACACTCATATACCTTTGCAGGTACTCACACGCATACTCACAGACCCATTTATCACTTACAGACCCACACAGGCCCTCACAGAGCTATGCAGGCACTAACAGATCCACTGACAGAGCCACACAGAAACCTCACACATCCATAGTGCCACCCACACACCCACATAACCACTTACATATCCACTCACTAACCAATACAGCCACTCACACACCGACTAACAGACCAAACCAGCCACTCATGTACCCATTCACAGACCCATACAGCCATTCACAAATCCAATCACACACCCACTCACTTACCCATACACCTACTCCCACACTTACCCATATACCACTCACACAGCCACTCACAGACACGTAATGCTACTCACAACCACATAACCACTCATACACCTACTCACTGACCCATACAGCCACTCACACACCTACTCGCTGACCCATACATTAACTCACAAATTAAACCAGCCACTCACACACCTACTTGCAGACTACTACAGCCACTCACAACCCCACTCACACACCCATATACCTACTCTCATACCTACCTGTGTACCACTCACCAACCCACACAGCCACTCACACACCCATACAGCCACTCACTCATCCATACAGCCACTTAACAACCCACACAGCCATTCACATACCCACTCTCAAAAGTTACAGGTTACAGTTAGGAATTTAATTTAAAAATAACTGTAGAAATTCACTACAAAAACCAAAGGTTACAGGGGGTCCTAGTTCGGAAATAAAATTGAAAAAACCTTAGTACTTCACAGGAAATAAAGAAAGGTTACAGGGACATTATAGTAAGGCTCAGCTTATGTAATCACAACACCACAGAAATTCATTAGTTATAGTTACCTGAGCTAACTATAACTTATGTACCCACAACGCACTGCTTATGACCTCACATATTACACCACTCATGACATGGTCAGTGACATCA
Organism: Lissotriton vulgaris; assembly: GCF_964263255.1. Lineage (NCBI taxonomy): Eukaryota > Metazoa > Chordata > Amphibia > Caudata > Salamandridae > Lissotriton > Lissotriton vulgaris. Next base: position 754,515,916 of record NC_141694.1, on the reverse strand, counting down.
CTGATAACATCTCAAATTACCTCACTGATATCATCCACAGAATCACTCATACACCCACTCACTTAACCATATACCCACATACCCACTCACTCACCCATACAACCAATCACACAGCCACTCACATACCCAGACAGCCACTCACATACCCAGTCAGCCACTCACACATCCATGCAAACAATCAAACACCCTTTCACTCATCCATAGAGCCACTCACATACCAACTCACTCACCCATACAACCACTCACACACCCACTCACTTACTCATACACCTACTTATACTTCCACCCACTCACCCATACAGCCACTCACACAACCACTCACTCACCCATACAGTCACTCACCCATGCAGTTACTCACACATACAGTTACTCACACACCCACATAACTAACTAGAACGTTTTTTCCCCAGTGAAAAAATATATATATATATATATATATATATATATATATATATATATATATATATATATATAGAGAGAGAGAGAGAGAGAGAGAGAGAGAGAGAGAGAGAGAGAGAGAGAGAGATTGATTAAAAAAGAGAACTCCCTCAAAATATTGTGCAGTGACTTTCTTCTTTTGATATCAGTTATAGTTTACTAAGCTTACTAGAACTTGTGCTCCTCACTATGCCCAATGGTGTAATTTGAGATGTTATCAGTAATGTCATCAATGATGTCATTGAACATGTCATTAGTGACATCATTGGTGAGGTCATAAGCAGAGCATTGTGTGGGCACAAGTTGTAGTTAGCTTACTAAACTATAACTGGCGAATTTAAGTGGGCTTTGAGTTTTAAACGTTACATTTAAGCAGACATTTTCACCTAAAATTATATCACTTTAGCCTTTGTTTTCTTCAGTGAATTTTGAAAGTTGCATTTATTGTAAAGCAAGATATTATTAACAAACATATATATAATGTTACTTTAATAGTTTTTTTCCAGTGAAATTCTTTTTAAATTTTTTAATGTAAAGTAAGATCGTATCACCATACCATCCTCCTGCAGGCAGGTAACTCCTCTGTCAGCAAGTCTTTGGTTGTATATGGCATGGGGTTGGGCGACGAGAGTGGCCTTTGGCCAGGCCCTGTGCCCAAGGCCCCCATAGGTGACCAGCCCTCTTCCATGCATGTACACGGGTGCATTGGGCACAGGGCCTGGCCATTGACCAGGCCTTACATCCATCCTCTCATGTGCAGTCAACTCCTCAAGACCAACAACTTCACATCTGTTTTTTTGGTAAATCATTTTCCTGGTCCCTCAGGACTCCATAGGGTTTGCTTAGAAAGTCCTCTTGCAACCACAAACAATTGTAAGGGTCCCTCTGAGACCCAATTCACAAGGGTAAGGAGTCCATATATAGATCTTTTACATTTTCAGGACCCGGTGACCAAGTACTCATGTCTTGTAATGGCAACCACAAAAATGTTTGTGATGTTTGTGATGTTGCAGACTGCCAATCAGAGAGCTTGCTCCTACGTGGATGATCTCAGTCCTGTGGGAGTGAAATGAGCGGCGAGAAAAAGAGCCTGCTGGGACCATTACACAAGGGATTCTAGAAGGGATCAACTATCAATATATCTATTTTTTCAACCTCTATTTCTTTAAAACTACTGAACAGATGTACACCAAATCACAAAAAAGCACACTTTGTGGGTAAAGATATAGTGTTCTGACAAAATTGTTGTAATTCCGTTCAGCTGCATTTTCTGTGTCATTGTCTAATTAGCTCTGTGGAAATTGCATGGGGAAATTGTGTTTTGGGTCCCCCTTTTGCTCGGACCCTGCTTGACAGATCACCCTGAAATTTTCCAGGAAGTAGTGGAGGTGGATGAATTTGAAAAAACTAAATGTTTGGTGATGATTCAAGTCAAGTCAAGTCAATAAACTTTATTCGGTTGTTCGATTTGACAACCATAAAAGTATTTACATTACAATTAATAGAACACATATTCATTAAAAGGAGAGAGTTCAATTGTAATTAAAATCACAGGAGTAAGAGCACTAGACTACATCAGACATTAAAAAGCAATTAAAAATAGAATTCCTTTAACGAAAAATATAAATAACAATTCATATATCAGTGTTATTATCCTTCCATGCTGTTTCTGAATTTAACTGCCAATTTTAAAAAACTACATATAAACAAAGTGTATTCACAATTTAACAGCTGGAGAAAATGTTGTGCAGGACGAAATTGTACAAAGTTAAATTTTTTCAAACAGGGTTTCATATATAGCTTCCTTGGTATGATATAAAAAGGACAAAAGAACAGAAAGTGTGCCAGGTCTTGCGGAGACTTATCGTCGCAGCCGCAAGCCGGCAACACTTGACCTCGATGAGATCCCCTAGGAACAGCCAACAGAAAATGAAACAGGTTGAACCTGAACCTTGTCAGTAAGAAACGGTCATAACTAGACATTTGCCATGTCAGGTAGGGTTCCATGAGCAAAGTGCTTTTAATTAATATATGATTACGTACACTTTCTTTTTTTAGTTCACATGATTCCCTTTCCTGTTGTCTAGAGTCAATAAAAGCATTCTTGACCGTGATAAGATCCATTTTGGTAATGGATTCCGGAAATAAAAAAAGTTCAGATCGACCTAGATCAGTAAAGCACTTATATAAGTACTTTAGCCAGGGAACCTCCTTCCTGTTAGCCCATGTAAGTGCTTCTCTTAGAATAAGCTTGGTAAGTGGGATATTATCATTTAACCAACAATTCATCCAGCATAACAAGGGATTCGCTGCAATTTTGTCACATACGTACGGAACCCCCAATTCTTCATGCACAGAAAAATTTGCTGTACCCCTAGGAACCCTTAAAATCTGTTTTAAAAAGTTATTTTCTACTATCTGTAATGCATCCAGGGGAGCATATCCCTATATTTCACTGCCATAACATGCTGTGGTAACACTTTTGGCCTTGTATAGTTGGAGTAGAGCGGCAACTGGACTATTTCCCATTTTTCTGGAGAAATCCAATATGGCCGCGTTAACCCTAGTAACATCTCCCTTCTTTTTTTGGATCACGGGTCCCCAGTTTAGTTGACTATCAAAGAGGACCCCAAGGTAGGAGAATGTGTGAGTTACAGGGATTTCTACTCCAGCTACGTTTAAGCGATTTGATTTTTTAAAGCCTTGACCAACCTTCATTATGTAGGATTTGGTATTGTTAATACTTAAATCTCTTGTCTTCATGAAGAAGTAGAAGGAATCTAATAGGATTTGAAGTCCGTTGGCCGTTCTAGATAAAAGGACTGAGTCGTCCGCATATAGTAGGACCGGCAGTCCTTTTCGACCAATATACGGATAGTCTGTGTTAGTGCTTAAAAGGTGCTCTTCCAAATCATTAATGTAGAGGTTAAAAAGGAACGGGGCCAAAATGCACCCTTGTCGGACGCCCCGATACACTCCAAAATCTTTGGTCACTTTTAGGTCCTGGGTGTATCTGACATTTGCTTTAGTATCAGAGTGCATATCTTCTAAAAAATTAACTAGGTTTTTATCCACGCCCATTTTTTCCATGGCGCCCCAGAGCTTCTCCCGACTCACGCAATCGAAAGCCGAGGAGAGGTCCATGAACGCCATGTGAATCGTTCCTCTTCGAGCCTTAGTGTACTTCCCAATGATAAGGTACAAATTTAGACATTGAGAAATAGTGGAATGTCCAGGCCTGAAACCATACTGGATTGGAGATAATATATTATTTTCCTCTGACCATCTGACCAATCTGTTTAAAATGACTCCTCCAACAACTTTTGCCACGGAGTTTATTAGTGATATTGGTCTATAGCAGGCAGGGCTGCTACGGTCTCCTTTCTTGAAAATAGGTACAATTGTAGATACCCCCCATGATTGTGGGCATCCACATAACACAGCAGCATTAAGTACTGCTGTAAGGACCGGCGCCCATAATGCTATACATGATTTAAAGAGGTCAGGCGGAAGTCCGTCAGGTCCGGGTGCCTTGTTGTTTGATAGACCCTTGATTCCCTTTATAATTTCATCAATTGAGAAGCATAGTGAAATTTCTCTACTTTTATTTGGGCTGTGTACTGCCTGTGACTCATTGTTTTTAAAAATAGAACTGAAGTGGTTTATCCATTCTTCCTCTGGGATATTAGTGCCCACACTTGAAGTACTAGGACAATCAAAAATAGGTTTATTGATAATCTCCCAGAACTTCGAACTATTTTTTAGTGTCTCAGGGTCTAACAATGACTCCCATACACTTTTTTTGACTGCTCGCTTGCGGCCGTCAAGTGACTTCTTATATTCAGCCCGCAAGCCCCTGATGATCAGTGGGTCCCTTGGTTTTGTTTTTAAGGCTTTCTTAAGCTCGCGGCTAGCCTTCGAACAATCACTGTCAAACCATTTCGGGTTACTATTTGAATTGATTTTCCCTTTAGTAGGTATCGTTAAAAACGACTCCACCTTCTTGGCAATCTCCTTGAAAGATGTCAAGATTTGCAAAGGTGCTGATGCAGGAGATGTGCATGCCGTCAGTTCGTGATTACAGACTACATTAATAGAGGTATAAAAACGATCGCAATCCACCATTGACCATTTTAGGCGACGCTTGCCATTAATGCATTTTATAAGTCCACGGTCCTCTCGAGAGTTGCGCTTTTCAAATAAACTCGTGCCTATTGTAATGCATAAAGGGTTATGGTCGCTATAAATGCTCAAAAGGATCGAAAAGTCCTCAATAATATTAACAAAGTCAGCTGAAAGAAGAATATGATCTATATAAGATCCTGTAGCATGGCCTTTAAAGGTAGGGGTTAAAAATACAGTTTGATCAGGTACTGTCGACATTGCTGTGAATAGGTTGTTTTCATTCATTAGATCATTTAAACCTGTACCCCTCCGCGAGTGTTCAAAGTGAATTCCTTCCATACTATTGCAACCCATTTGTTCAACAGGTCTCACGCTAGGGTTCCCACATAAATGTGTGTTGAAGTCACCCACTAGAATCTTAAGGCGTGGCAGTAAACTATCATTTGCCCTTAGGAAAACACGCAAGGACTCTATGTTACAATCTCCAGACTGATTCACAGCATTGTAAAAATTAAACAATACAAAATTGGTTTTACCCCTCTTAAGTTCTAGAATCTGGATATTATTATTACCAGAGTAGTGTTCAGTTTTATGACATATGAGCGACAAGTTAACAAAGATAGCCAAGCCCCCTTTAGCTCTTCCACTAGCAGATGGAGTTGCCGGAATTATAAAGCTCTGATATCCTTCAATATGTACATTTCTCCCTACTACCCAAGTTTCTTGGAGACATATTATAGGATATTTTTTAACAAAATACAACCAATCATTGTCTTTCAGTTTGTCAAGGAGTCCAGCTATATTCCATGATAATAATAATAGCCCCTCCTTACATTTTTGAGGTCCACATTGTATTATGTCCATTTTCTCACATGCAAGTGGGCTAGTGGATATTAAAACAGTACTATGACATTCCTGAACTAACCCAGGATTGTCCATGATGTGAGCTGGGAGAAGATCTAAATTTATATCATTTTGTGGGCCAGGATTATCATTTAGATGGTTCTCAGCACCCAATACCGCAACATTACTACCTAGCGATTTTAAATCTTGGTTAACGTTCCCTGAGCCTGTGTCTTCTGGTAGGCGATCATTGGGGGCAGTGTTGCGTAGTGTGTCAGGTAGTCATTCTACCCCGTCCAACCCACCCTCAGCAGAGAAGACATCATACCTATTGGAAGTGGGAATATTAAAGCAGTTATTGAGGTGATTAGGGTATTGATGATCTGTGTGATGTGGTCGTAATGGTCGATCATATCTGTCCCTACTATAGCCCCAGTTGTTAGTTGGTGCGTCGAAACCCCAACCATTTGTTGTTTCTGGCCATATTGGCCTAGAGTAGGTGTGAATAGGCTTAGGATATGTCATGCTCCGTTGTTTTTTGCCAAAGAATTCCAAAGTAAGAGGAATGATGGTGCCTCTCCTTCGTTGCGGTGGTAGAATATTGGGAAGGATATTTGGTAAGACTGCAGAGTTTACAAAATTTATAATTATGCAGTCACCTTTAAATTTTTTGGGATTTTGTCCTATCCATGAGACCCTTCTGGCTGATTTGATATCTCTAGCTAGCTGTTGTTTCCCCCATGGGGCCAACCGCATATTACCCGATAGCCAATGCAGGGCTTTACTTGTTAGCGCTGCGGGGGGTTCAGATTGATCTGGTGCTAGTGGGGGAGCATTTGCTAATACCAGTACTAAAGGTGCCGCATCTTCAATAAAGTGTAGTGTATCTTCTTCTACACTTGGTAGGGTTGTTTCGGGAGGATGTGTGGTGTGGATCTCCTGTGGCAGTGAGTGATTGGACGCAATAGTTGGGGTCTGTTCTAATTGATTTACCTGTATGGTGTTAGAAGTTGTACCTTCATCTGATCGAAATCCAAATGCCTCTTTTACAGGTAAAACCAAATTTTTAACTATTCCTGATATGGTTGACACCTCTTCCATTATCTTCTTCTGATCTGCACCTAGCTTTTGTACATCTTCAGATAGCTTATTCAGTTTGGTCACTACTGGTTTAATTAAAGCTTTAAATTTGGTGATGATTCATCAAATGGCACCAGCGCTATTAGGAATACAAAAAATGCTTTTCCTATGGAAAATCTGACTGAACTATAACTAACCATTGGCGAGGGTCACAGCACTATATATATATATATATATATATATATATATATATATATATATATATATATATATATATATATATATATATATATATATATATATATATATATATATATATACTTACTACAACAGAAGGCACGCACATCATCATGATGGCCTACATGCTGTTGAACACTTTCTAAGAGGTCGACCGTTAAGCATGTTTGAACAGAGTCATATACTGCTTTCAGTGACTAAATGGTGTTTGAAGAACAAGTTTTTTTATTTTAATTGAGAAATTTTCCACCAGAGGTGTTGAACTGCGATGGGCACGTGCTACACCCCAGTTGCGCATGTCTTCACATGGGAGGGTGGGAGGAGCAGGTGCTAATCGCTGACAGGGGCGGCTCTAGGCTCATGGCGGCCCTGGGCAGGGTGCGTAGGTAGGGGGCCCCCGGAGGAACAGGTAGGAGGCCCCCAGAGGAACACAGGCATGGAGGCCAGTGAAAAGGGGGAGTCAGGGTGGTTGGAAGTGGAACAGAGCCGGAGCACGCAAATATGTATCCATCCTCAGAGGATTATTATATTAAGGATATATATATTTGCATGGTGGCCCCTGGGGTTTGGTGGCCCTGTGCAGGTGCACAGCTTGCACATGCCTAAGGCCGCCCCTGTCGCTGACCATAATGCACTGTGGAACAAACACGTAATATGTTGGCTTCAGGGTATTGATGATCTACTTATGGTTTGGAGGGGGACATTGGAGTCAGCAGAATCATTTGTTGAGTGCATCAACTGAAATTCCATTCATCTGCACTTCGTAGCACGTCAGCAAACATTTTTTGATTTACAAGTGTTTATCAAACATAACAAGATCGAGACACAACTGCATAGAAAAGCAACTGCCGAAAACTCTATGCTTCATGCAAATAGTTTCCACACCACACATCAAGAGACCAGAATTCATTATCAGGAGATGTTCCGTTTGAGGAGAAATTGCAGTTGTACGGAGGATGTAACGACAGGAAGAGGCAGTCGCCAGTTTTGTACAAAGAGGCGGTCAAAAGGCCACATTGGATAATGCACTTAAAAAAGCCAACCGAAAGAGTAGGGAGTATTTTCTATCTGATAGATGTCCCAACACTCAAGACTCAAGACCATAAGATTGATCCTTAGGTTTAGTAAGAAGGAGAGGGAACAAAGGGTCATTATGAAGAGACACTGGTCGTTGGTCCAGGGAGACTCTATATCAGGGCCCACTTTGCTTAAGGCACCTTCCATTACATTTTGTAATGCTCCCTCTATGAGGGATGCCTTAGTTCAGAGGAGTCCGGAATTGGTGGAAAAGAAAAATTGGTCACAACCTAGGAATGGCTTTTACAAGTGTAGCTCATGTAGGGCTTGCAAATTCGGCAAAAACATCGGTGAATACACCACACCTTTCTGTAGAGTCCTAAAAAATAAAAATCAAGGGTATGCACAGTTGTCAAACCGAATATGTTGTATACATTTTAGAGTGAAAGTGTAAATTGAAATATGTAGGCAGCGCCAGATTGCAGGTCAATAAAAGGAGTCTAGAGCACTTGTGAGCAGTTACCTACATGGACCAATCGTACTCAGTTGCCCGGCATTTTGCTCAATGCCATAATAGTAATCCCATCTGTATTAAATACTTTGTTATGAGTTCAATTCCTAAATTGACCTGGAGTGGCAATCGTGAGTGACTGCTAAGAGAGTAGGAAAGCAGATTTATTTCGGATCTAGACTCCAGATCACCCAATGGTTTTCATCAGGAATATGATTTTCATAACATTTTATGAATTTCTCCTGACTGAATTTGATTTGCATATGAATGATTAATATTTAAGGAAAATAACTGAGACACTTTCTATTCCCTATAGTTTGTGCATAGTTTTCACAAGATGGGTGTATATGTGGGCTATGGTTTCAGGCCGATTTGTAGAATCAATTGATTTTTTTTGAATGCCTTTGTTTGCCATTCGAGGTGTTGAGATTTGATTATGAGGCTATCATTTGTAATATCAATTTGACTATATGATTGTGTAGTTTGCAGGTATTCAATATGTGGCCAGTCCATGTGCAATATCTATTTGAGTAAAATATGTTTAAGTATAGAGCATAGGGTTTTTTTGTTTAGGTTAATTGATATGTGACCGTAATCATGAATGATTAAAGGACTGATCCAGCTATTTAGACGGTTGTCATATTAAGTGGGAAATTTATAACTATATTCTCTACTATAATTTTATTATAATGTTATCACTTTTACTATGTTTAATGCACTAGTTTTATCTAAATGCACTATTTTGTACACCAGTCATATAACTGTTATGTCTAATTAGCAACACTAGGAATGAATGTGATGATTTTAGCCTATGTCAATAGATTTATTCAGTAATTTGTCAATATATGTATTTTAGTCTGGGGCAACAATTCATTAGGTGTTCAATCATAAGTTTCATGAGTTTTAAAATATCTATTAAAAAAAATTGTACACTGCCTGTTTTTCAAGGAAAATGTCTTATTGTGCTTTGGATCATGTTATGATTTGCATTGTAGGTCTTCTATGTTTACACATCATGTGGCCAATATAAGTGTGTGTGTCACCATTGCAGCATGTATGTGATAAAGGATAGGATTAGCCAAAACTTGTCATGAGAGGATTTCTTTTTTTCACAACAATCTGAGAGAAAGTGAAGTGGTGCCCATGCTCAACTTTTTGGAGGAACTACTGGGTTTGGTGATATATATACATTGTCTATATCTCTAGCGCCTTTTGATGAATCATCCCAAACATTTCCCAAAAAAGTGCCCCAGTGAATCTTGGTCTGCATGTAAAGTTTTGGGGTGATCTGTCAAGCAGGGGCCAAGAAAAAGGGGGGTGTTGAAAAAAGTGTTTTTCCCATGGTAATTCCCATAGAGGTTTTTAACACGAATACAGCCGGATGGATGGAATTACACCAGATTTGCTAGGAAGGTAGCTTTTGGTTCACAGATCACACTTTTAATTATGTGGTGTGACTCTATTCAGTAAAAAGCAGCAGAATATAGCAGCTTGGTATCAGTTAGCATATTTTTCTTTGCAGGTGATGGTGCAAGCCTTTAGAAATATGAGGCAGGGTCAGATGTATTGAAACTAGAACAATAAGCAAACAGTACAAAGGTAAGACATTATTCACCGAAATTTTGAACAAATACGATACCCTATCCTAAACAATAGAAACTGGATCATCAGTAATGTTCACCAGGGAAAGGTCTCTTTGTTCTCGGGTGTGATGACGAATGTGGTTTAAGAACCAAGTTCATCAGTTATACCGCAGAGGATTCTGGGAGGAAATGCCATTTCAGAAGCAGTAAAAAGACTGTCACAAAACCAATCCAAAAGACTAGGAAAAGTAACGCAATTATAATCCAAAGATGTAACTATAGAGAAGCACAACATGTCCTTTACAGCCAAAGATTTTAAAAAATGCACTTTCAGCTTGAAAGGAAGGGGGTGGTGGTGGATCAGTTGAATCCGTTGAGAAGCAGAGTCAAAGTTGAAGTTACCAGACACCTTCTGGCCTATTTTTGGAAGCTCAGCTGGTTTTGTAGAACTGGGCGTGGACTATCTGTGGTACGTTGATGTAGACCATGTTCTTTTCAGGTTTCCAAATTGAAATCTGTGTTTCTGTACTAGTTGACTATTCAGTTTATGTAGTTGTAACAGGTAGACGGCATACTTCATTGTTAATTGTAGTGTCTCATTGGAGAGAGTATGCTTCTTCAGTTATCAAAGATTCCATTTGGACTTTTTGTATGGTAGCGAGCGGAGGCAGGTAGCTACCCAGCATCCCACATGGCTTACTGCCGAGAATCATCCACATAGTGTAGTTTGACCAGATCATTTGTGACAAATATTTTGTCTTTGCGACCATTAAGGGGCGGAAGAAGTAAGGTTCTGGGACCTCAACAGCCAGGACAGCTACAGGTGCTCTGTAGGACGGCCCAAACTCTTTTGTCCACTATTTTTTCCCTGACCAGATCCTCAACCTTCTGAATCCAGCCATGCCTTATTGGGAGTACCTTAACTTCTTCAGTGGCAGTGTGTTCTACTTGGATGTTGCTTTGTTCATCCCAGAAGTCTTTCAGTTCTTGTAAAACAGTCAAACATTCATTGATGTCAAATAGTGTTTCTGCCGCCACTGTGCTGGGATTGTCTAGGTCTAGAACCCACATATTTACTTCAAACAGGATTTCATAGGGAGTCCGACCACCCAGGGATTTTCTATGCATAATAATCAGTAGCCTCTGGACCCAACTGCGACCTGAACCTAATATCCTTGCTGTTAAACACTGCTTTCAGTCACAGTTTTTCCTCTCCACAACCGCATTTCTCTTGGGATGGTATGGAGATGAGAAACACAGGGTCATACCCAAACTTCAAAACAAAGGGAGGGTCAGAGGTGTTTTAAAGACTTATAAAACCGGACTATATGAATGGTCTGGTTTCATTACTAGAAACAAAGTATTATTCACAGATGAGATGCAACTTTCTATTACACCTTGGTATTCAAGTTGTTCTAGGATTTCCCCCCTACTCTGAAACGAACAAGAGAAAAACCCCTGAGTCTACAAGGTGAGGAAGAGTGGTACCAGATTGTCCCTTTTAAAAGACAGTGTCCCTCACCCACCCGAAGTTGGCATGCTTCATCATAGGGTAATTATGAACCTAGTCCAGATTTTCATTTTTGCCCGAGCTCCAAGAGGTGCACAGCACGGGCAGTAGCAGGTGGGAGCCAGGAGTTAATCGGAGAGACGAGAGACCGGAGCCTCGAGTCACCCGCGACCTGTGATCAGCGGCTGCTCATGCTCATGGCCGCCTAGAGCTGCAGAGATCCGTGGAGGTTGTCTAGAGCTGCCCTGAGTGTCAGAGGTCTGCCCGCGGCCCGTGACCCACGGGGGCTGCTCGGGGCTGCTCAGAGCCGCCTGGAGCTGAGGAGGTTTGCGGAGGTCTCAAGTCCGCAGCCAAAGCTCCTTCAGCACTTAGGATTACCGGGAGCCACAGAGGGGCAGCGGGAAAACGAACAGCATGCCGGAAGAGTGGCGAGCACCCCCTGGGCTGCCCACGGGCTCAGGCTCGTGAGCCCAGGTGAGCAGAGCTCAGGTGTTGGTGCAGAGGCAGAGGAGGACTGGAGGATCGGAGAGCAAGAGTGCAGGAGAGTGAGAGTGTCGGAAGAACAAAGAGAAAAGCGAGGTGAGGAGGTGAACCACTGTTTGAGAGTGGTTACTTGATTGCCTGCCAACTCACACATACTTGCGCACACGCCCACGCCCGTACACTGTGGCGGTAGAGAGAAGGCTCTGAGGAGGCCGTTGTTGAGGAGAGGCGGAGAATTTTTATCGCTAGCAGTCCTGCATGGGAAGCAAGCAATTGTGGTGCCTCAGACGTGGTACAAAGAAGGTATAGAGGAGGACGACGAGGCTGAGCCAGAATCCGAGGCTTTCTCAGCTTTTTCAATGCACACAAAAAGAGAACTCAAAAGGAGAACTCTAACTAACCCTAATTAACCTAAACCAATTCAGGTCAGATCAATTCAGTACTGAATAAAAAACAAGCATTTACAATGCAACGGTTTCGCCTTTGGAAAAGTTTGAGCTATTGGCATTGTAAATGACAACATTTGTATTTATGTGTTGGTTTTGAAAACAGATAAATAAATGGCATTGTCATTTACATTGCAAATAGCTTTAACATTTCCAAAGGCGAAACCGTTGCATTGTAAATGCTTGTTTAAAGTTGCAATAAAAAAAAGTTTTTGATGGAAGTTTCAAACTATATAAGTAGCATTAGAAATTGAGTACAACAGCAAGTATGTGAATAGACACAAGACGGACACATTTACAAAGGCATTTTAAGAACAGTAGCTAAATTTACATTATGTAAAGTGAAAGGGAAAACAGAGAAAGGGTGGGTATGGGGGGTGGGAAGAAGAAATAGTAACACAATCACACAGCAAGCAGCGGAAGGACACTAATCAAGATGAATCAATCTGTGCTCCACAGAAAAAAAAGAGTAAGTGACGCCCAGTAACTGCTGGCCAGTTAGTAGGCAAAGAAAAGTGACAATGATTCCTACGAACGATAAGCAATGAGCTGGCTCCAATCCATTTATTTTAAACAAAACCACTCTCGTTGGACAGCACATGTGCTGTCGGCGGGCGAGACCCAATGAGACAGGACTCATTGGATTGGTGGAAGCAAATGCCCTTGACTTTTAATGCCCTCTATCAATGGTTTAAATGTGCTGGTTCTCAACACCGAAGAGGTGTATTTCCTAATAGTCACATGGATCAGTTCTACCTACATCAAGCTTCACTGCCAAAAAGAACTCCTTCCACTTGCAACTCCTCCAGTGGGCCTTTACATATCCTTATTCAGAGGATTGCTTTGGTACCTGGCAATAACGAAGTTCTGATTTCATCATTTTAACTGTATGTGGGGCTCGAAAACAAAACTGTCAAAACCAAACAGTTCAAACCTGTTACTCCGGTCATTTGCGTACTAAAGTCAGACTAAACTTCTATGGTCATTATTTCCCTTGACTAGCTCCCAACGACTTACAAACAAGACACTGACTGCTAGCACACACGATCTTACAAACATCCGACTACGTCAAGAACGTTCCCTGTCCTCACCAGCTTACCAGACGCTGTATATCTGCCTCCGTGAAAACAATCCCTCTCCTGAAGATGTCAAACGTGCAAATGTGGGAGAGCATCGACATCAACAGGCTTATCAATCTAGATGCCCGTTTAACTGCATATCTGCTCTAAATTGGACATCAAGTAACTCAAAGCAGTGAAGTCTAACATTATGCTGTCTCTACTGCTGCCAAAGCATCTGGCTCTCCCGGGCCAGCCATTTAAACTCCTTCTGAGCCTGCAAAAGCCTTCAGTAGAAGCAACGGGTGACACTGACATTTTTTTTTTAACTGCATCATCTTGCCAGTTTGTTTAACTACCGCCCACTGTCATATCAAAGTGTCATTTTATTTCCACGTCAACAAAGACAAAGTAGTCTCTCTGCAATTTGCAACTCCTCCAAATAAAGTGAACAGTATCCCTTTCCCTTCGCTCACGGCTTGCACATTGCTGACAGTGCCATGTCCTTGACTGGAGCTCTTTTCCTAACCTCAGCTTGCGCCAAATACCCCTATGTCTGTTTCTATAGTCACGTATAGAGCCATCGACACCCAGGCACGCCCTTAGTTAAACCAAGAAACTCCGCTCGTTCTGCCCGCGTGCTTCCTGAATTCCAAGTCGTTTGCATGAGGGATGCAACGGGAGGGAAAGTCTTTCCTTTTGGGCTTTTAGGACAAGTAGCTCTCTACCCATACACATGTTTACATGCAATTACTACTCAACTGCCAGGGAAATACACTACACCGTGACTCGCCAGGCGCTACAAGCACTCTGCCACCAGTAGGGTCCTCGGCAAAGTGCCATAAAGGCTATCAGAGATATCAAAAGCATCAACTATGTTGTCAGCTATTAAGAAAACTCTTAGTAGAAACATAGTACGTATAAATACTCTGCAACGGCTTGGTGGTTTGAGTAAACCAAGATTCGTGCTAGTACCATTTTCGAAAATAAACGAACAACATTTCTTAGTGAGATGCTGTTGCAACTATACAAATATCAATATTTAAAATAAACTGCAACTTATTTCACACTCATCGGAAATGATGTATTTATTATGAAGTTTGTGTAGCTATATTTAGAGAATGACAGCAACTAGCAAACATCACACTGAGTTTTCACTGAAAATACTATTTTTTCCTCGGTGAACAAAAGATTTTCAGTTGAACGATTACTGCATGACAACTGAATCATGTGTAACTAAATAGCTCCTCTTACACCGGTAAAAAAACAACTTTGGGTGCAGCTAAGAGGGAAATTAATCGTAGAAGCACTGAAATGGACCCAAGCATACCTGCGCAGGTAAAGTGGTACTTTTGCCACAAAGATTAAATGTTTTGCTTTCGAGTGAGATCTAATGGCACTGCGTTCGAGCGAGATATAATGGCACTGTGCAGTTTTGGCTAGCAGCTGCCCTAGCACAGACATGTAGCCCTGACACAAAAGTGAAGCCAGTGAACGGAGGGTCTGCAGCTGGCGATGAAGCCAAAAGCACCAAGTCCCTCCCCACCAGTCCTCGCCCGCTGTTGGACCCGGCTGGAAGGAACCGTAGCAAACAAGGGGCTGGCAGGCTCAGCTTTGGGAGAAGCTGCCCCAGTGTGCAAGCACAGCCCTAGTTCCTATTCCACAACAAAAACAATACAAAAGTAACGCACCTCTATGAAAGGGTCCTTCCTACCGGCAGATTCGGATTCTTCTTCTCTCGGGATCTAGCGCTACGACGCACACAATCACACTATCTTTTCTCCAACACAGAACATTTGAATTTCAGCGCCGTCGCTATGAGCGCATGCGCACCAGATGTCTCTCCATGGGGTAGGGACGTGCGGCTCTCGCTGTCACTCGGCGGAAGTGACCGCCCAGAGCGGGTGTGTCGTTCGTCGTTCCAGGAAAGAAACTACTACAGAGCCCGGAAGTATGGAAGACCCGGAAACGTCCGTTTTTTATTTCACGCTGTTCCTTCGGTGCCCGTCTTGTCATTCGCTTTCGTAGTGTAGGATCAGAACGTGCGATTTTTATTGCACAACGCCTGTTCAATTAATACGCCATTTTATCAATCACTGAATATATTTCGAATATATTTCAACAAATCCGATTTATAAAAAAAAAAAAAACATTTTGAACACAAACTTATAGGTAGGTACTCGTGGAGAGAGATAGCTAATGCACCATCATGGAGTGCTTAAAAACAATGAAAAAAACAAGTCAGGTCTCGGGCCGCGCTGTGATTGGCTGACGTCACGGGGTGTCCCGGGCCGGCAGCCAATCACAGCGCGGCCCGGGAATGACGTCACTGGGGTGTCCCGGGCCGGCAGCCAATCGCAGCGCGGCCCGGGACAAAGGGGCGGGGCTTAAAAAAAGCACCAGAAACGCCCCCGAATCGCGTTTTCAAGAGAAAGCGCGATTGACAGCCTCTGTCTCCCAATGGCTAGCCTCCATTTATGGAGCTAGCCAATTGGAAACAAAGGCGGTCTGAACATCCCTAGTGAAAACAAAAGTTTTCAAACTGGGAGGGGCACTTCGTGCCCCTCGCCAGGTCGAAACCTAAAAAGGGGGAATATAGAGAGTTGTAACACCAACTTAAACTCACCAAGGAAATGAGATCGGGGATAGTCTGTCAAGTGGTAACAGGCAAAAAATCAAATAAAACAAAAACCAAACTCAGAAAATCCACAGAGGAGGGCTCACTCTTAAATTAAACAGGAAAGGCAACAGGCCCAAGAGAGAGGTTGGTCTCAGCACCGACCCCGACAACAACAAAGCAGATCCCAAGAAACAAAACAAGGATACGCAAATTTTTCTTTCTAAAAGACCCAATGGCGGCAATTTAGGCTCCAACAGCCGAGGCCTCCCAGTTGCCAAGCCCAATTCTTCCTGATAAATTAAGCGTTTCCCCCCCACAGGCATTAGGAAACTCTAACAATACACCACAAGGGGAATCGCCCCCACAAAAAAATACAGCAAATTTAGCTGCAGGTAAGCTGGTTACCATAACAGCACAGGTGCACCAGTCAAAGCTCACAATAACTGCCACAACATACACAATCAAATATACTATGAACGCAATAATTTCCAAAACAAATGCAACTGAAACAATTAAAAGCGTAGCATTGGAGGGTGGCACAGAGAAACCCATGGAGGAAAAGAGTGAGCAAAAAAACTTAAACAGAAGTGTTGCAGCTAGAAACGTAGCCGTGGAGGGATACGTAACCGCAAAGGGCTCGAAGGATGAAAAAGCAAAGCTAAACAAACCTGTAGCGCGGGAATGCCCTACGGAAGAAGTCTGTTCAAATGTAAGGGAGCCCAAGGTCAAAAAATTAAAATAAAAAAATCTACAGAATTAAGTAAAAGAACACCACAGAGTAGATCCAGAATGGCAGCATCCACCCCTCTAAGCCCACCATTCAAGTACGATCTTCAGCATCCTGTATCAGCGGAGGACAGTCAAAGTCCCACAAGAATTAAGCGAATAAACCTTTCACCCCCAATAACCATTTCATCCGTTAGCAGGATAGATCTTGGGTCAAGGGAATCTGTGAAGTACCATGAAGATTACTCAAACACACAATGGACTCAAACCCGGATACGTACTCTGGATTACGCAGTAAGGGTTTTGAACTACCAGTCATATAAAATGGAAGTTCAAATAGATCTCGTAAATCTACTTGCCGGCCACATCTCTGGCATAAATGCCAAAATGGATTTCCTAACATCCCTATTAACATGCAGGGGAAATATGGATCAGCAATTAGATAACAAACAATCGCCCAATTGTGGCTGTGGCTCAATTATTGAGAAATTAGTTACCCTCCCTGAAATCCTAAAGGACATCTTAGGGGTAGTAAAACAATCATAACAACAAGCAGAATAAAGAAACCCAAAAAATGTGTGAACTAGAGGAAAAAATAAAAGGCATCAATTTACTAACAGAGGCAAGCAGAAAAATGCCAAGGGCGAATTTGAGCAAGTGGAGCCTTTGGATCAACTGGATACAACAGACCCCCAAACAGACGCCTTACAGAGCTCACTCAAGTCCCCGGTGGTTGTTAAATCAACAAAAAGGCAAAGAAAGCGTGCAAGGAAGGCCCGGCGCGATATTTACAATTAAAACACCACAAGGGGAAAATAACAATCCACTGAACGCGCCCTCGCATGGGGCTGCCCAAATTGCTGTAGACCAAACCAAGTTATTGCGAACTCTAAGCCAAGACAAAGTATGATCTGTATTTCACCGCCCACACATCAAAAGATGGACCAAGTCCTCCAAACGGGCGTAGGATCTCCACCAGAGGAAAAAGCAGGCCAGATACACAAACAGGATGCACATCAATCAGAAAGAAATGAAGCAACTGACAAAGGAGAAGGGCAAGAAAAAACACCACAAAAGTTAGATGAAAGTGAATTTAGGTGTAACAGAGGTCCAAAAACAAAAATAGGAGACAATCCTCACTGGGAGAGAAAAAACAGTTGAGAACTAGAAAAGCGGGAAGTGTCACCAGTCAAGAGGCTGCAGGTATTAACAACCACCAAAGTTCAAAATATTAACAAACCAATAGAGGTTACAAAAACTGGAAAGGATCGAAGTTGTAAGCTTCATTATTCGTAATTAGAACCGGAGTCAACAGCGACAAGTGCAATGAAGAACTTAGGAACAGTGGTAAGGATATTGGAGGAGGTAAACGCAGACCCAATGGAGCAAGACCCACGATTCAAAAATGAAATTCCAGTACCAAGAATTTCTGATTCAGAAAAAGATGAAATCCTACAATCCTTCAACATGGACCAAAATTATTCTGAGGGGTTCCAATCGAAATTGACATTTGTACCCGAATATGCGACCAAAGGAAGGCAAGACATCCTGAATAGAGGGAACTTGTTGAGGCTAGTTAAAGAAATTCCAAAACTAAAAGGAATCACCTCAAAAGACCTAATTGCCGTAGAATTCAAACAAACCCCAAGGTCAGGCACTGAAGAAACCTTGATAACCTGGTCCTCAAAGGACTTGGTGGACAAAATATATTCCATGAGGGCAAGGTTTGGAGCCATAGGTGTAATGCTGAGGGTTCACAAATGCCCAAGGTACCCACATCCCCTCCTAAAAAACCCTAGAGAGGGAGCGACACCGGGGAAAAACCGTAATACATGTGTATGTGGCGCACGATCCAACACTCCCGCTATGCCCTTTAACAAGAACAGGGCAAACCTAACGGAAAGTCTTGCAAACACGGAGGGCAGACAATGTAAATGTAAATGTAAATGTTTTTGTACTTGTATAGCGCACAGCTACCCGCAGTGGGTTTCCCGGCGCTTGTACGAATACCGCAAGGGAACCCTTCCTGGCTTTCCCTATGAAGTGTCCACTCCTGGGCACCCCCATGGTGCAGACCAGGCATCCCTCGCGTTATGGGGCCGTTGTGGAGACTAAGCAAGCTATTGCCCAGAGTTGCAGGTGGGACCCATGATCAGAATAGGCACTGAGGCGAGAATATCCAGTCAGGGGAATTAATGAGCCCGAGACCCGCCGGGGCAGGAATCGAACCCTGGTCCCTGGCCAGAGCTCTGCATCGAGGTCTACCTGCTCTAACCATTGAGCCACACTTTTCCACAATTGGACAACAGAGACTGGTCTTGGGTGCCCAAATTGTTAAACAATAAGTATACCTAATGAAGAACCGAAAACAGGAACAAAAGAAAGGATGCTGTCCCTTAATAGGGAGGAGGCTCGACCAGCCAGCATTACGATCTGTTCATGGAATGTCCATGGATTTAAAGACATGTGGCAGGACCACGAAACCCTATCCTTCTTTCTTCAACAAGACATAATCCTGCTCCAGGAAACCTGGAATTTGACCCCAACTTCAATTCCAGGATTTATAGAATACCACAACCTGGCTGAAAGATTTTCAATCTTCGGGCACTCTAAAGGGGGGTCTATCAATCTACGTTGCACAAAGACAGGACTGGTCAACCGAAGAATTAGATATGGGGACTAACTGGGTCCAAGTGATCAAACTAAGCAGTAAACACTCACCCGATGAATTAAAGTGGCAACTTTTATTAGTCAATGTTTAGATTCATCCCGAAAGAAAGAAGCAGAAAGGAAAATACAGTACTCTAACGAAACTAATAAAAACAATGCAGAGAAGTCACCAACATTGCCAAATTGTAATTTCAGGCGACTTCAATTGTAACCTTATAGCCTAGATTCGGTACAAAAGTAAAAGGCAAGATAACCGGGGGGTTCAAATACTAGAGAACAAACTTGAAACCCTTGGTCTGACAATCTTGAACGGCAACACACCAGGAGGTATACCAGCGACAGCCACATACTTGAGCGGTAAAGTTTGTTCAATCATAGACTTTACCATCATCAGCAATAAACTGCTCCCACAAATCGACACTTTTAAAATTACTCCACGACATGAAAGCGATCACTTACCCCACATCCTGAGAATGAATATTAAGGTAAAGCCTGCACAAAAAATTAATTCCATCATGCAACACCCAGAAAAGTTCAACTTACGAAAATTAAAATGGCGGGGAGTGGCCTTGAAAACCATTCAGGAGACAGCTAGGGAATTCTTGGGCAAACTGGGCCCGCAATTACTAGATGAGAGCGTAAAAACCTGGGAACAGCTGGCCCAGTTACTAGTTCAAAGATTCCCAGCCACCCTGGGTAGTACATCAAGGACAGTGACCAAAAGAGAACCATGGTTTAATAATGAGTTAAGAGATTAAAAAAGAGGGATAGCAAGACGGTGCGACTACAATTACGGGCAGCAAAAATGGGCAGGAAAATTGAGAATCATAAGCTGAAGGAACTAAGGAGCAAATACAGGAGGATCCTGAGGAGTGCGAAAATAGCGTACAAGGATGCCATCTGGACAAATCTATTGAGCGCAAGCAAAAAGCCCAATAGCAGTGATTTTTGGGGCATAATAAACAAATTGTTATTAGGCCCAAGCCTGCAACAAGAAGCGGGAATTGGAGAAGAAACGTGGATTCAACATGTGCGAAACCTGTACAGTAAAATAGCAGCGGGTCTCGCAGAAGGGTCTTGTGGGCCGCTTCTCGAGCAAGAAGATACACAATCATCATCCGATCAGGAACATGTGGAAGGCAGAGCAATAGGTTCAGAGACAGGCAGTAATGAGCTAAATAACTTGAGTAACATAAAGCAATTAAGAGGTATAATATTAAATCTCAAGACCGAGGGAGCAGCAGGTCCAAATGGGCTTCCCAACGCTATTTTCAAAAACGACCCAGATTTCTGGTCCTCCCAGCTCACGCCTCTCTTTAACGAGATCTACATACAGTCCAACGTTCCAGTTTCCTGGAAAGGGAACATAATCCATCCTATATATAAAAAGGGAGATCACCGCAAGCCGGGAAATTACTGACTGATCTCCCTGATAGATGTAGAGGCCAAGCTTTATGCTTCTTGTCTGTTAGTCCAGCTCGAATATTGGATGGATGAGAAGAATATAATTCCCAAGTTCCAGACTGGCTTTAGGCAGGGGATGGGCACCATAACCAACTTGGCCATTCTAGCACTCTTAACTGAAAAAGCGCTAAAAAAAGAAAACCCGGCTATTCGCATGTTTTGTGGACATAAAATCCACCTTTGACCGAGTAAGTAGGCAGCGTCTTTGGAAGAAACTCAACGCATGGGGATTGCCTAGTACAATGCTCAACGCTATAACCACCTTATATACTGATACTTGGGCAAGAGTAAAGCTGGGCGACGGGTGCAGCACAACCTTAAGGATCAATACGCATCAAGGATTGAAACAAGGCTGCGTTTTAGCCCCTAGCTTATTTAATTTGTTCCTTTCAGATATTACATCGTATACGGAAAAAGTCAATTGCCACCCGCCAAACATGGCCAATGAGTCAGTTTCAGTTTTACAGTATGCTGTATGCTGCTCACTTTGCCACTGGATTCAAGCAAGCCGGGCTGAAGACGGCTGGAATGCCAGAAACCGGTCCTCGGAAGCTTGTTTCCTGTCCAGGGAAGACATGGCTTGGCAGTTCGGGCTGGACTGTTCCCATGAGGCACAGGGTCAGCCTGATTTGCATATAGCCATGTCTGAACTGGGGTGGCAAAGTGGGCTAAAGAACGGTGATGGATTAAACCCAGATCTTTTGACTGGGTGTGAGTGTTTGATTGATTCAGATGCTCCGTCCATCACCACCCCCTTTTGTACCGCTTTTGGCTGCCATAAGTGGGGCAGGGTATGCTCAGACATGAGTCCCTTGCTTACTTTGCCACTGGATTCAAGCAAGCCGGGCTGAAGATGGCTGGAATGCCAGAAACCGGTCCTCGGAAGCTTGTTTCCGGTCCAGGGAAGGCATGGCTTGGCAGTTCGGGCTAGACTGTTCCCATGAGGCCAGGGTCAGACTGATTTGCATATAGCCATGTCTGAACTGGGGTGTTAAGAGTGGGCTAAAGAACGGTGATGTATTAAACCCAGATCTTTTGACTGGGTGTGAGTGTTTGATTGATTCAGATGCTCCGTCCATCACCACCCCCTTTTGTACCGCTTGTTGAGCCAAACCCCTATTGGATTATAAAGATCAATAAACAACCTAGTAACCTACATGGATCAGGAAAAATAGGAGCTAAAAAAGAAAAAACAAAAATTGTTTCTTTAGTGGATTCCAAAACAAGCAAGTTTAAATGGTCGGTGAAAGGGGCAAACGTGGAAGAGCAAAGCTCTTACAAATATCTCGGCGTAACAATAGGGCAGGGTGCAACACATAAGGAACATAAACTGGCCATAAAAGCTAAAGCTCAATCGTTAATTTAAGCATATAGACTTCGACGAAAAAAAACGGGACTGTCCGAACTATACTCATCTGTTAAAAGTTATGGCCGCACAAATTCAGCCCAGCCTGTCATATGGTTTAGTCTCCTGGTGCGGCAAGGAAGCGGATTTATTAAATGAACTTCAGACAAGGATTTACAAGGCTGTCTTCGACCTGCCAAAGTCTGCCTCCCCAGCTCAGGTGCGACTGTGATTCGGCCTCCAGAATCAGAAATTTCGGGGTATGAGTGGCTTTGTTAAACTTTGTCACAAATTCCGCTTTTCTAATCCAGATACCATGAACAGATTATGCTGGGATGAAATCAAGCACCAGATGAACCTCGAAATACCAAATTCCTGGGGAAGTTACCTGAGAACTACACTGGCAGAGCTGGAATTACAAACAGTATGGGAAAACGGGGTTGATAGAGCAAGCTTCAGTAAAGCTGCTAATGACGCAGCTAAAAAGAAATCTCTGCTGGTAGACAAAAAAGCAATTACTCAGCGCCGGCATGGGTGGACCGTCATCAACTCTTATACAGCCTTATTCATCAAGGCCAAATCGGCTCGCAAAGGGCCAGATTCTGAGAATCTGGCCCTTTGCGAGTGCGATTTTTGCATTTGGGATTCAACATCCCAAATGCAAAAATCGCTATTTGCTAATTCGCATATTTGCGAGGATTTACATTTAAGGAATCTCTATTTGAGATTCCTTAAATGTAATTCATCATCCATTTTACAATTGCGAAATCGCAATTTCGGGCCGCAATTTACCGCGAGGTCATACCTCGTGGTAAATTGCGAAAACTCAGAAAAATGCATTTAAATGCATTTTTCTGAGTTGCACGTTACACACACATGTCCTTTGGACATGTGTGTGTGCAACACCTGTGTTATTTCCATTGCAGGGGTGCTACAGGGTGTCCTTTGGACACCCCTGGCACCCTTGTACTCGCAATCTCATTTGCGATTAGCTAATTGCTAATCGCAAATGAGGAATGACTCCCCATGCATTCCTATGGGCCGAGTTATTCCTTATTTGCGATTAGCAATTAGCTAATCGCAAATAAGGAATCAGTGGGAATCGCAATTAATATTGCGATTCCTACATGATTACCGTTTTACGAGTCTCAAATAGCGATTCCTTATGATTCGCTATTTGAGCCTCGCAAAACGGCCCGTTCATGAATCAGGCTGTTAGTTCCCTAAAGCCACAAGCATATTTATCCGCTCACTTCAGCTTGCAGTTAAAAAAGAGCTTCATACAATACCGAATGGGTTTGCATGATTCAAAAGACCTGCATCTATCATGGAAAAAGTCCTTCCAAACCATGAACTGTCGATTATGTGGTTTTCAAGCAGAATCTTTAACCCACTTATTATGTGTTTGCCCAGCAGTCACGGACCAGAGGAGACAGTACTTAAAATACATCTTTAATGATCTGAACATTTGTTCATGCAGGCAAGCAGTGATTTTCTGGTTGGAGGGCACTTCCGTTATTTTGGCCTGCCGGGGGGTCAAATACATGACAAAGGTCAGAAGTCTCTTATGGCAAGCCGATGGGGAGTAAACCAAACAAGCATGGCCCATGCTGCAAGGCCATAGTTGATCCATCACCCTAAGAAATGGACAGAATGAAAAATCATTAAGAGACTTTATTGTAGGCTTTTAAAAGATGGACTAAAATATTATACTTCTGAAAACCCGTGCATTATCTAAGAGAATCGCTTCCTTTTAGGGTTCTCCATTCTTTTTAATTATGCTGTTCTAGTTTTAAATTGTAGCGCCCATTATGATGTCATAATATGCAGCCTAACTGATAGTCTGTCTTTTGTGCTTTTCATCCAGTAAAGCGGGAGAGACTACAACAAATAGTTAAAGCGCTATCAGGGTTTTAGCTAGGAAATTGATTTTGTAATTAGGAATCCCAACGAACGAGTTTTAAGATTTTGAATCAAAAAACAAGCATTGGGACTTTTGTCAAATAATTATTGGGATTGCGTTAATGTTATTTGTGGTTCAATTATGAATGTAACGACACTTTTTTAATGTGTTTTTTTATTCATAGTGGGGGGGGATTTGTAAAGATTTTAATTAATCAAACAATAAACTATGACTTGACTTGACTTGAACCTAGTCCCACTCAGCTCATCTAAGGTATTTATTATACCACTTTCTACCATAAAACATCCATGAGCTCCTCTCTCTTAGAGAGGGGATTATAGCCAACATTATGACTAGGTTCATAATGAGAGGAGATTACCCTATAATCAAGCCTGGCACCTTCAGGTGGGGGAGGGAAACTGGCCTTTAAAAAGGATGCTCTGATGGTACTCTTCTTCATCGTGCGGACCCTGGGGTTTTTGTTTTGTGTTTGTTCACACCCAAACTTCCCTTTGTAAGCCCTAGAGCTAAACACTAGACTCTGGTCAGAATGTAATGTGCCAACTGTGTAAGTCATGATGAAGACTCGCAGATCCTTTATAATAGTCTGGGCGTCGGTCAAGAGCTCTGTAGGCTTGGGCGGTGGACTCTGTTCAGTTCACTGAGGTTTCCACCCCGCAGAGCACGTGGAGTTCAAAAAACTCCATGCCGCAAAGCAGAGCTAAGCTTTTTTCTTTTTTCGTGCTCGCCAATGTTAAGTTGGCGAGTGAGGAAAATCCAACGCTAGGCCAAATCCCAGAAAGATATTTCAATGCGGGCAGCCTGATATGTTTGAAACCGTTCATGTTGAGAAACATCCATTCCGGTTGAGGAAGCTGCTGCTCGAGTAGAAAATCTACTCCAGAGGCAGAAAGAAGCAGCGCACTCTTGCGCTGCATATGGTGCTGTTCGTGCTGATTTTCCAGCATGGGACAAACACTTAAAATCAGCACGAACAGCGTGACCAAATACATTCCGCCACTTGCAGAACTGCGTGTATCACAGCAGAGTTTTTTGGTCACTTCTTAGAGCTCTGCAAAGCGGAACTCTGTCCAGGCCTACCACTGTGGCCATACAAACCGGAATCCACTGCTCCCAAGATGCACTTTTAAACCCCATCTGATCACAGAGGGTTGTAATGGTCCAAATAGACACAAGCCAGAGGCTTGTTTGAAATCAGTAGAGGTGTCTGGGGTGGATGCCCTACAGTAGAACCCTTCATCTGCTGGCAGAGGTCACACTGAGGAATAAAGTCCTTGGTCTGTATATAAAGACATGACCACCAATAGCGCTGCTGCAATAATGAAATTGTAGCAGCCACCCCCACATGTGCAGAAGCTAGACCTTTGTGTGCAGCTAGTATTAACCCCAATCTGCGATCAGTGTTTGGCATTACTCTATCCCCCACTCCAGGAATGTGAGCATACGGTATGTTCTGTGCATTTAAATTGTAGGAGTACTTGAGTGGAAAGCCTTCTATCAGGTGGGCATCGTTGCAAGCAGTAATGACTGCCACCATGATGTCTCTGTCTATCCTTGTGCAGATGCAGCAGTGCAAACTGTTTCTTTTGTAGCTTCATCAGCCATGGAATTCATGCAATGAGAACACTGACATGTTGATGGCTCAATGTGTGAGTTACATGAGTCTGTGGCAAGTATTCTTTCAGCTTTGCCAGAGTTCCCAAAGCATCTTGTGCTTTTTGTGCAAACCTTTGAATCCATTGTGGCTCCAGTAGCGTAGGTATTCATTATTGGACTGGACACAGTAATACTAATCACACAGTATAAACATGGGGGATCCGTATTTCCTAGTGCCAGAATTAGAGCTCTTAGTTCTGCCAGTTGCACTGTGCAATCATCAAGTGAATGCATGTAGGTTTTCTCTACAACTTGCATGTGCCCTTTCACAATTGAGTATGTGGCTGAGTATGAGTGCCTAGTTTCTATGGCAGGCTGCGCATAACCATCAGTATATATGATGTAATCATAGCGATCTAGAGACATTATTTCATCAGGCAGTGGATATTCTTGTTTGTATTGCAGAAAAGTTTGTACTGTACAATGAAATCTGTAGTCTGCATCCGTTGTGGTGAGTGAGTTAGCTCATTGTATCTATCGGGATTGTAAAGCTTTAGCATTTACAACACTTGCTTTGGTGATGGCCTCTAAGGTCAGCACTGGGGTCACAACAATATTGTGTTTACCCCAAGACAGGGAATGCTTTCTCACCACAGCAGTCTGCACTGTGGTCAAGATTTTTTCAATAGGTCAAAACGCATTTCAGCATTAGTGTATAAATGAGATTTATATGAAATCGGTACTGTGTCGCCTAAAATTGAGCATGACATTTGTGTATCCTGATATTCCCGCAATGACGGGAATCACCAGGTTCGCTGTTTCACAGGTGTGTGTAAATGTTTGGAGGCTATGATGTCAGCTTGTACAGAACGCAAAATGCATGTGTGTGTGTGTTCCTGTGTCCAATGTGTGCTTGAAAAGTCTGGACGTATCAAGTCGTAGAATGGTTTAATTTGTTCTGCATAATCTGGAGTGTAGTCTTTTCAATATCGTTGAAGCAGCGCACATTTCTCCAAAATTTGTGTCATAAGACCTTTGCCTTCACTTGACAGCTCATATGCCAGAAAAAGGGCATAAAGGTAGGCAATTTTTGATTTTTTTTTAATTAAATGTGTAGCCCATGTGAGCAAATCCTAAAATTTCATGATCTACTCTTATAAAGTGTTCCATGAGGTCATCATCTGTCAGATATAGGTCATTGACATAGGACAATGCCTGGTCATCAAAATTCTGTAGTAGCACGGTTTCTCTAGCGGAAAACAGCCCTGGGCTATTCTTATACCCCTGGGACAATTGGCAGGATTGCCTCCGAGCCTAATGCCGAAAATGCAGTCAGATATCTTCTTCTAGGCACTATGTTCTGGCAAAAAATACATTTGAGATAGAGTGCTGTTTTGTATTTCTTCCAAGCAATATTGTTCATTACTACGTCAGTGTGCATTCTGTACTGCAAATGTGCAAGTAGTTTTCTGTACTGCAAATGTGCGAGTAGTTGTGTTTAAGTGTCTGTAGTCTAATACTAGACTTCATGAATGGTCTGGTTTCATTACTAGAAACAAAGTATTATTCACAGATGAGATGCAACTTTCTATTACACCTTGGTATTCAAGTTGTTCTAGGATTTCACTAACTTGTTTTTAGCTTCATGTTTAATTGGGTTTTGCTATTGAGGTTGTGGGGTCGTCCTCAATAGGAGCTCATAAGGGGAATAGTCATCCCACCCCACATGGTTGCGGAATAGCGCAGGAGCTAGTGCTAACATCCACTCCTTGGCATATTAATGTTTCACTGATTCTGCAATGAGGTCGGAGAAAGCAGGTAAAATTGCTGTTTCCTCGTTTAGGCATTCCATTACCAAATCTGAGGGGAAATGCTTTTCAGCCAACAGAATACCATAACCGTAAGTTAAGTCCTCAGAAAAGAGAACATTTATGTTTCTGGTGATGTCTACCTCGAATTGGAGTAGTATTTTGTAGAAACGATGTGGGATACCTTGGTATCAGGTGGTTCTACCATGAAACACCCACTCAACGCAAAATCCCACCAGACAATCCATCAGGTTCTGGAAAACTATTGTACCTTCTGTCTCGCTGTCTAACATGGTCACTGCCCATTCCCCGCTCAGATGCAGAGTCCTCAATATCTGGGGCATAATTTATACAGCGCACTGTTATCCGTAGGTGTCCTGGCGCTAAGTAATACTCCAAACACAGAGGCCAAGTATGGGTTTAGAGAGCAAACAGCCAAGTCTTAAGACCTCTTCTAAAGTCCTTCAGATTCGTAGCCTTCCTAAGAGCCAGGGGCTTGGCTCCAGGCCTTGGCTGCTCCCAGCACAAAGCTTCTGCCCCCCAACTGTGCTTTCCTAATTCGAGGCACCGCAACCAGCCCTGCCTCAGAAGATCTAAGCGTCTTGCAGGAAGGTACCAACGAAAATACTGCTGAAAAAAAGACGGCCCTAGGCCTTGCAAGGCCTTAAATACCGTGCAAAGAACTTTAAAAGATATCCGCTTTCGCACAGGGAGCCAGTGAAGTTTAACCAGCTCCTGGGTGACAGAGGCGTACTTAGGAATGCCCGTAATCAAGCGAGCTGCGGCATTTTGCAGAACTTGCATTTTATTCAGGATGCCCTGTTGTGTGTTAAGAAACAAGCTGTTATAGTAATCCAGGCGTGATAGTACCAGCGTGGTGACAACTGTTTTCTTGCAGCTTTCTGGAAGGAAGGGGAGAATTTTACGGATTGTCTTGATAAGGAAAAAGATGACGACCTTAAGTCTGGCTACCTTCTTTTTGAATAGAAGTTTAGAAGGTTTTGGTTTATCTTCCTCTTTAATTATGTAGTCAGATGAGCGTGGAGTCCTTCTTTAATTTCACATACTCCTCTGATCTGAGCTCTCATAGTCCACCTCTCTACAAACATTTTTCAGTTGGCCCCTGGAAGGAATGAGATGAACGTGTTCCGGTATCCGGATACTTGTCAGGTGGTCTTATATTATCACAGGTTTGCGATCATATCATTTTTCAGTGGCTTCCTGTTGAAGGGACCCACCCTGTGATTTCGTTTTGTCTTTATTTTTTGTTTATTTTCCCACTTTTTTGTTGAAGAGTTGGGTGCTTGAAGAATTATCCTTTTCAGAATTCCTCTTTAATTGTGCTTTACCAGGTTTGACTTCCAATTTATCTCTATCTTGCATAGCATAGGTTTCTTCGATAATTTTAGGTAAGACGCGTCCTGCTGTGCAGGAGTCAAATCTATGCAGCTGTTTCCCCCTTTATGTTACTTAACATAATGGCAGCTACTGCGGCAGGTGCTGCCCTGTACTTATTCTGGAGCTGTTTCAGCACTTCAGTCAAAACAGCGAGCAAAGGGGTACCATGCATTCTGGTACATACTGTAGGAAAGACTATGCACCAACCTGCTCAGTCTTCCACAGGGGGATCCATCCCTATCGGCAAGCAAATTGTTAATATTTTGTTTTTTTACTGTGAGCCTGTATGGGGAAACATCACTTCAAGCTGACTTGTTTTTGTGCAGCTCTGTCTGATGGGAATTTTTCCCATTACTACATTTAGAGTTCGCAGGCTTCTAGTCTTCACACCTCTGCTGTTTTCCTACCCATGATTTCATAATTTTAGCTGTTTTTGCTTGTGGTTGTTACAGTTAAAAAATTAGAATTTTTAACCTGCCTGTGACTGCATCATTTTTCACCTGTTTTGTTTAGAAACTTGTGGTTTTTACTTGCCCATGACTGTTTCATTTAACCTGTAGAATTGTGGAATTTGCAGTTCAAAATCTGTTTTTATTTTTACTCCCAATGCCCGTGACAACCTGTTTTTCCCTCCTAATTTCTCCCTTGCTCTGTGCTCAGACTTGGACCTGTATGTTAAGCAATCCACACCCAGCTCCCATTTATTGTTAGCAAGTGAGTGAAACCAGATTACAACCACCGGTGAGGGTTCTCTGAGACAGCTGTAATTTTCTGTTAGCAGTTTAAGCTGTCTTTTTTAGGAATTGTGCATTCATGTTTTGGCTAGGAGTGTGAGTAAAGTTTTATACAAACAGTATTGTTAGAGGGCAAAATTTGTTAGGCCCTTAACTGCAGAACTCCAAAGTGTGGATTGAGCCTGTCGGGCTCCTAGGAGATTCTGAACTGAGGAGCAGCTTCCAACTGCCTTGCCAGCAAACATTACTGTGGTCGCTGAGACCATATATAGGCTGCTATTGGATGTTACATGTGTGCTTGGTGGGTGCATCTATTGGATTAGTGTTCTCATTGGTGTGGTATTTGAGTTTACGGATTGGTTCCTGGGTCAGTGATTCTGATAGAATTCACTTTTCGATGCCCCATCCATCCCTATCTACATATGTGAGTTAGCATCATGTG
This sequence comes from Lissotriton vulgaris, assembly GCF_964263255.1. Lineage (NCBI taxonomy): Eukaryota > Metazoa > Chordata > Amphibia > Caudata > Salamandridae > Lissotriton > Lissotriton vulgaris. The sequence continues at coordinate 754,485,858 of NC_141694.1, read as the reverse complement.
TCTAACTGATGAAGTATACATACACGTTTTTGCATTATTCTTATTCCTTACATGATTATTCATTTATATGTGTGATGATATTAGTTTTCTTAGCTTAGCTCGTGTGCCTCCATTTTGTGTATTCCTCTGTGTCTGCGAGTCGCACTCGCTCATCCACCCCTCCCGTAGGAATAGGAAATTCACTAATGCAGCAGTTTTCGTTTCTCGGCTAACTGTGGCCGAAACTAACAAGTCTCTTATCAGTAATGTTCTCAGGCACCAGAGACGCTGAGGCTCAGCTCCGCGGCCTTGGGCAAAGATAGCAAATGTATCCCTTGCAGGTGCAGATGCCTTTTGCATGAGGACATTGTTCCTCTGCCTGGGTTTCAGTAATTTTCCAGAAGGGGCGTACCCTAATGTACTGTACCATATTCTAATGTATTGCTGTGATGATATGAGTTAGTCCTTTTGGCGCACTCTTAGGGGTGAGGTCGGACAGGGCCCTCTCATATGGGAGTTTGAGGCCTAATAAAATTACTCTGTTTATTCTTCTCCACTGTCCGGCTGACCTCTTACTGAGTTACTATAGGTGAGTGTGGTAAGTCACTCGGGTGGATTTGAGCCACGCTTATCAATTCTATTGATGTAGGGATTAGTGTTAGTGGTCTGATTGGTGGATGGGTTTCGGATTCTTTCCTGTGGCTGGGATTTCTATTGGACGTAGAGCTTAGGGTTTCCTGTGTGATTGGCTGCTGGGACTCGGGGGGGGGTAGGCTTTCTATTGAACATAGGGTTTAGGATTTTGTACCCGATTGGGTGCTTGGACTAGGGCAATGATTGGTTGTAAGGTCTTGCTCTCCTAATGGGTTTAGGGCTAGTATGGTGATGGGTTAGGGTATTCATTGGCTGAATGGGTCACCTGATTACTAGTGCTATATAAGGCCAGGGCTTAGGGAGTCCCAGCCCGGGAGTTGAGGTTATTGGTGGAGAGGACAGGGGTGAGTGCCTTTTTGAGCCTGTTTGAGACTGGTCAGGTCTAGGGCCAGAAATGCTGCCCAAATATACAGTCACTAGCATCCTACTACACCACCCACTACCAGAGTAGCATACTCACAGCACATGTAATCTACTCATTTACTACAAACTAACCCTACACAAAATTTACTCACAAACAATACTATACTAACAAATCCATCTCATAAAACAAATACTTTAGCATCTTTTCACTACTCCTCAAAAACAAAACACACACCAGCACATCTCTCAAGTGCAACGCCTCATAATACTTACCATCACAAACTACAAACATACACCCAACTTTCATATTACACAAAAGAACAAATTCCAATACCAATCTTCCGCTCTTGCACCACACCCAACACATATAAAGCATCACAGCAACTCTTAACAGCCTCTCACTCATTGGACAATTTAGAACCTTACTACATGAGCCACATGCTGGACGCCATCTTAACTCATACACCTTCCACCCTAAACAGAAGCAAACAAAATAAGCAACGTTCCACATCTCACAACTTCGCTTCTCCAAGTCTACTGGACAATATGGTTACACTGTAAAAACAACACACCACATCAATTCACTCTCAAACACCGTCTCCACCACCCACACATGCAGACCCATCAAAATGCCTTCTTAGACTGCTGGATGAAGAACACAATACAGAAAAGCCACACAATTGTTATTCTAATATACCCAATACCAACACTAAGGACACACCAGCTGAAGTCCCACAAAATACTGCCCACTCGTCTACAAAAATAAAAGTCACACTATCTCCAAAGCACATTCTCTAAACTGTCTACTAATAAATGCTTGATATCTCTCTAAAAACAAACATCACATCCTCGATCTTCTCACGGACGAAAAACCAGACATACTATTCATAACTGAATCAAGGTTGGGAGATGATATGGCTCCAGTCCTGCAAACTATCACCCAAAATCGTATAGGCAAAAAAGGAGGTGTCCTAGTTGTTGTGTTCAGACAAAGATTATATATGACTAAAGTTGACGACTTCTCCATAAAAAATTTTGAGGCCCTTTTCACCAGATGCAATCCTACACCATCTTCCGCCTGTAACTTCCTGCTCCTTTACAGACCTCCACCCAGCAAGGCAATGGACGCACTTTTAGACACAGTTTCGAACCTGATAACACTACACTCCAACCTATGTGTTCTGGGTTACCTCAACATTTGGTTTGACAAACCCAATATGTCCCACCCAAAAACAATCATCGCTGGCATAGAAGCTCTGACCCTGCATCAGATCATCCACAAACCCACACACATCAAAGGACATATCCTAGCTGTCTTTTTGCCAATACAGAACTAGTTACCTTTCAAACGATGACTCTGGTCACATGGTCAGACCACCATTTGCTTGCCTTCCAAAATAAAATACTAAGCGACGCACCTAAAACCACCTTACGTGCATCCACCTATCAGCCATGGAACAAACTCAATTTGAACACTTGGAAACACAACTAACATCCAGTAGTAATCTAGAAACAAATTCTGTCCCAAAACTATGGGTGGCTATAAGAAGCTTTTGATATCCGGATACCACTAAAAACCACACAACATATCAAAAGAAAAAAAGCACCTTGAAGTTGTACCGAAATAAAAGAGATAAAACAACAAATTAGAAAGCTGCAACATGCTTGGCTCAAAACAAAACGCCAACTTCGCCTACAGAACATTAACAGATTATACAAGTCAGCTATCAAAAAAGCTACGAAAAAGTGCTATTCAGACAGAATTCAAATTGCTACATGTGCAAATAAAGAATTCTATAAAATTCTAAATGAATTTTGTAAAACAAATTTCCTAGAGGCAGCTTATCCCCTTACTCAAGAGTTCACAGACAAACTGGCAAATCACTACACAGACAAAGCAGACACGTTGGACTCATACTTAAAACAGAGACAACGCATCAACACTAACCGATTTACAAATCTACAATGCAAGAATACTATAATCCAGCCTCTCCATTCCTTTCAACACATTTCACACAATGAATTTATGGACCTGGATAAAGCAAGCAGGCCTGCCGGCAGCCCTTCTGACCCGTGTCCACTGCAAACTTTCAAGACAATTCTTCTAACAACCTCTGCTGCCTCTCCAGTAAGGAGAATCAACAACCTAACTACCGGAATATTTCTAGAAGAACACAAAAAGTCATACATACGCCCATTACTGAAGAAAACAAACTTGGACCCGCTGAACCCTGAATACTACAGAACGATTTCAAATGGACCTTTCCTGGCCAAACTGATAGAAAGCAGTTTTTGCCCAGATGTCACAGTTCATTGAAGAGAAGGCCATACTTTCAGACTTCCAAACGGGATTCCGTACAGAAGAGGCACAGAATCTGCCCTCCTTGCCATCTGGGATGACCTTAGGAACACAGTTGACTGCAACGAGGTTGATGCACTACCTCTCTTTTACCTCGCTGCTGCCTTCGACACAGTTGACCATGACACTCTGATACACAGTCTCTACGAATCTGGCATGTAGGGGACTGCTCTAGACTGGATCACATCCTACCTTCGCAACAGAACTAATGTCATCCATACCCCCACATTTCTCATCCAAACCGTACTTAACAAAAGAAGGGGTCCATCAAGGCTCTATTATTTCGCCCATGCTTTTCAACATCTACCAATAAACAAAAGAAGATGCACGTGCCGCTACCTAATTAATCGCCCTACTTCTGGCTAAACATAAGAGATGAAACAAATGTTTTTTGATCAAAATGTATCGTTTTTTTCTTTTATTTTAATTTCAGTTATTTATTCATTTTTTGTTTGGAAAATTAAATTTAACCAAGTTCATTTTTTAAGACCTTATGTACAACAAAGAACAGAATAACATATGCTCAAATATCTATTTACAATTAGACAATCAAAAATACATTTGAACGTTATCACATTCAAACAGTCAGTCAAACCACTTTCACATCACAATATATACAAGATATGTTCAAAAACAGACAAAGAAGAAAATATGTAAATTATTTCCAAGTTGTAATCTGATAAATTACAATAAAGCCATGAATATTTCTTGTGTTTTACAAAAACCTATCAATGTTTTTACAATTTTAGGTTATTTGGGGCTTTTAGAGTCTACGCGTTTCAAACTCATAATTGTTGAGTTCTCATCAGGACCATAGTCTGTAAAAGAGAAAAGAAGAATTTGTGGTTTTTAGCGTTTTATCTAATACTACACTAAGCCTTTCCCTACTACAAGCTACTGCATCTTACCTCTCAATCAAATAGAAACCAGAAGAGGTGCGGATATCTCCGTCAATGGGAAACCATCTAATATGAAAACATATATAACACATGATCAGATGCCAATATTTGAATAGCATTCCGCATCTGCCATTCAGTCAAACACTCCTTTTTTGACTTACTTAGTGATGGAAAAGAGGTACCAGCGTGTATCTGGGTAGTCCGGTTTTTTGTTTTCTGCAAGGTGGAATAGGAAGGAGGAAAATCAATACTCCAATGTGCAGAGAGTCGCGATTGAGCACTTGAAGACGTTGCAACAGTGCTTACCTTAATTGGGGAATCGGACTTCTCTTCCTATGGGTTCTGAGCCTACGCCGGGGGTCTGAAAGAGAGTTGTAGCGTTCCCGTTAGATACTATGGACGGTTCTAAGGCTGACGGGCTTCTATGTTGACTAATCCTGTGTGGCGAGCGTTCGCTCTTACCTCGGTCTGGCGTGGCAGTGTGCGGCGATCTTCTCCGTTTGTTTTCGATCGCGTCTTTGTTGCGTGTGCTTCCGGGTCCACAAAGGATCATGGGGCATGTAGTTTGGTCTGCTTCCGTGCTTTATATATCGGATTGCTCAATCGGATTAGCGGGTTATGGGGTTTATAGGATCTGTCGATTAAAGTTTTGTATTTTATGTGAAATACAGATAATTATAGTGGAAATATCTTTGATTTCTAACTGAATTCATATTTTTGAATTTTTTGAAATTTCCTGGTTTCCTTGGTTTTGTTCAATGGATTCTGGTATATGGAGTGAGTGCCAGGGACGTATATGCTGTTTGCGGCATATATTATGATAGTGAGGCATAATATATGCGGGTAGTCAATGTCGATGGAAAGGCCTAATTTGTCTTTGTAATTCGTGGATACCTTAGGATGGTATTATGGTTTCCACGTTATCAGGAAGCTCTATTTATGTTGTTTCCACGGTAGCATAAGAACTATCATTCAGACTCCAGTGTGTGTCTTTATTTGAAGGAGTGGCGACTATCAGCTCTGAAGGGTATTACAAAGTCATGGTTCAGAGTTTGAACATTCCTGACATCTCGTTCAATCCCGATAATGCTGTATTGAATTTGACAATTAGCATTGCTTCCATTCTTGTCAGTTTTGCGTCCAGATCTCCGCCTCTAGCATCATTTTCCACTTTTGCAATGACTGTCCATACTAGATCGTTCTCTTTATGTTGTTTTTCTCGCCAGTGATTGACTAGGGGTGCTGTTGCCACATTGTTACGGATTCTTGATTTATGTTGTTGTAATCGAAGACGTATTTCTTGATTTGTTTTTCCAATGTAGGCCAAATTGCATGGGCATACAATTTCATAAACCACATAGCGTGATTCACAATTCGAAAAATGATCATGTTTCCAACTAATTCGATTGTGTGTGAACACTGATCCTTCTTTCGTTGTATCACAACATGTACATGTTCCACATCTATGATGTCCCTGAATTGGTGGTAAACTTAACATGGTCCGTAGGTTGGAATTTTTTCTTTGTGGTATGCAGCTCTAACCAATTGGTTGGCAACGCTACAGTTCTTTCTGAAAGCAAAAAGTGGTTCATTTTTGAAGGCCTGATCTAGATTGCGTAACAAATGCCAGTTTTGTTTAACTACCTTCTTCAAAGCATTTGAATTGGGACAAAAGGTGGATGCAAAAACCATCCTGTCGGTTTCTTTTTTTGCTCTTCTTTCTAAGAGAGTGTCACGTGGTGTCCACCATGATCGTTTTGAGGACTTTTTCAATAATTTTTTGGGGTACCCACGTTGTAGTAAATTCGCTCTTAGATTGTTCGCATGTCTCAAGTATTCCTCTTTGCATTGGCAATTGCGTCTAATCCTTAAATATTGTCCATATGGGAGGTTGTCTTTAAGGCTGCGTGGATGATTACTTCGAAAGTGCAAGGCCCTGTTTCGATCGGTAGTTTTTTTATGAAGTGTTGTTATCAAACCACCTTCAGAGGGATAAACTTCTACATCCAGAAATGGCATTTTATTCATTGAATGCTCCATACTGAATTTTATTGTAGGTACTCTGTTGTTGATCCAATCGTGGAACCTTTTGAGTTCCTCCTCTGGTCCTGACCAGATGAAAAAAATATCGTCTATATAACGATACCAATGTGATATCCATTGTTCATAAGGGTTGTTATTATAGACAAATGCCTCCTCATATTTTGCCATGAACAGCACAGCCAGTTCAGGGGCAAATGGACATCCCATCGCAACGCCCCGTACTTGGAAGAAGAATTCCCCATTAAAGTTAAAATAATTCTTTTTTAGGGGGAATTCAGCAAGTTTTAAGATGAATTCAGTTGGTATTTTATGTGGTCTCTGTCTCTCTTCAAGGAATGCCTCCAGGACATAAATGCCTTTATCCTGCGGGATTTGGGTGTATAGTGAGGTTATGTCCATTGTAACCATTAACTGGGAATTTTTGTCAAACGTAATTGTCCTGAGCTTATTGATGAAATCCGTGGTATCTTGTATGTAGGATTTTACTTCAGGCAAGAACAGCTTCAAAAAGAAGTCTACAAACTTGGAAATGGGTTCCAATAGGGATTCGCAACCGGACACTATTGGGCGTCCTGGGGGTGTTTTTTCATTTTTATGTATTTTAGGCAATATGTAGAACAGAGGTGTCCTGGGATGTTTTATTTTTAAATATTCACTCTCTTTTTTGCCCAGGAATCCTTGTTCAAAACCATTGTCAATTATTTTGTGTAGTTCGTTTTTATGTTCCGATGTTGGATCTTTATTGACTTTCCGATAACAGGTTTCTTCATTAAGTTGTCTTTTCACTTCATTTATATATAATTCTTTGTCCCAAATGACAATGGATCCACCTTTATCGGCCTGCTTTATAATGACCGAGGTGTCTGATTTGAGGTTCGTTAAGGCCTGTGACTCTTCTTTGGATAGATTGTTTTGAATCCATTTTTTCTTTGTTTCCATTTCCGTCACAGCCGATAATATAGTACGTTTGAATGTAATAACTTCCTTCGGTACTTTACTTGTTGGCGGACAAAAGGAGGATTTATTACGTAGTCCCGTCGTTTCTAGCATGGGTTGGTAAGTATGCTCAGCAAAGAAAGTTTTAAGTCTTATTTTTCTGCAAAATTCGATGACCTCTGTCTTAAGTTTAACAAAATCCGTATGTCTAGTTGGGACAAATGTTAGTCCTTTTTTCAAGACCCTTTCTTCCTCATATGTCAGAATTTTGTTTGACAGATTGAATATTGGTGAAGGAACTAGTTCTTGTAATTGTGTCGTCTTGTCGACTTCTCCCATGGTTGAGGGGCAAATCGTGTTTTTCCGCGTGGTTTTGTTTGGCCCCTGCCTAAAAAAGGTCCCTGATGTTGCTGTTGGAATCCTTGAGTTTGTTGGAATCCTCCTCTTCTATTATTATTTCTTCTGGGTGTCGGATCGTCTCCGTCACTCCCACTTCCAGATGATGACGTCTCAGAAAAAGTTATGAACTTATTAAAAGACCTGCCTTGATACTCTTGTAGATGTTTCCTAGAGTCAGGTTTCGTATAAAAGTCTGATTGGAGAAAAGGATATACTTTTTCTAGATTGAAGTTTTTTTTATCTTTCTCAAATTGTACTGTCTTTTGATTTATTGTGTAATCCTTAAATTCACCAATATCTTTTTGAACTTTTTCTAATAACGATTTGGCATCTGTGATTAACTGGTTTGTAGAAATCGCCGTTTCAAGAGCCTCAATTTCTTCCAATAGTGTTTTCGAAAGTCTTTGGGCTGTTTCGATTGTTAACACCATTAGGTCTCGACTACATTTCGTCTCGATGTAACTATATCCCTTTTTATATATGGGATCTTCTGTAAAAATTACAGGGACGTTTTTAATCTGGAGTCCACCAGGGATAGTTCCACCTCTCAAATGTTGGAGCAAAAAATGACCGTGCCGGTCAGTACGAATTTGTTTTTTCTTTAAGCGTGTTAGCTTGTCTATTTCATTCTGGTTTTGAGCCGAGACGCTCAAAGATGCAGAAGCGCATAGGGGTGGGGAAGCGAGCACATTTTTTATATGTTCCTCACTATAAGCAAATGTTTCGTTTTCACTCATACTCACAACAACTTTCTTCACACAAGGTCAATCTACAACATAGACAACCACAGACGCATAACCTATGCTCCTGCTCGGTAGTGGACAACCAAACAAAGAGAATCCTACTTTCTCTATCTCCTCCTTGGAAGACAAAGGACCACACAGGCAGCCGCCTGCTACTACAACCTTAACAACACCACTGGGTTTGGGCTCCCAACAGCACAGCTTGCCACAAGCTAGTAATAAACAAAAGAAGATGCACGTGGGCTACCTAATTAATCGCCCTACTTCTGGCTAAACATAAGAGATGAAACAAATGTTTTTTGATCAAAATGTATCGTTTTTTTCTTTTATTTTAATTTCAGTTATTTATTCATTTTTTGTTTGGAAAATTAAATTTAACCAAGTTCATATTTTAAGACCTTATGTACAACAAAGAACAGAATAACATGTACTCAAATATCTATTTACAAATAGACAATCAAAAATACATTTCAACGTTATCACATTCAAACAGTCAGTCAAACCACTTTCACGCCACAATATATACAAGATATGTACAAAAACAGACAAAGAAGAAAATATGTAAATTATTTCCAAGTTGTAATCTGATAAATTACAATAAAGCCATGAATATTTCTTATGTTTTACAAAAACCTATCAATATTTTTACAATTTTAGGTTATTTGGGGCTTTTAGAGTCTACGCGTTTCGAACTCATATAATTGTTGAGATCTTGTATATATTGTGGTGTGAAAGTGGTTTGACTGACTGTTTGAATGTGGTAACGTTGAAATGTATTTTTTATTGTCTAATTGTAAATAGATATTTGAGTATATGTTATTCTGTTCTTTGTTGTACATAAGGTCTTAAAATATGAACTTGGTTAAATTTAATTTTCCAAACAAAAAATGAATAAATAACTGAAATTAAAATAAAAGAAAAAAACGATACATTTTGATCAAAAAACATTTGTTTCATCTCTTATGTTTAGCCAGAAGTAGGGCGAATAATTAGGTAGCAGCACGTGCATCTTCTTTTGTTTATTACTAGCTTGTGGCAAGCTGTGCTGTTGGGAGCCCAAACCCAGTGGTGTTGTTAAGGTTGTAGTAGCAGGCGGCTGCCTGTGTGGTCCTTTGTCTTCCGAGGAGGATATAGAGAAAGTAGGATTCTCTTTGTTTGGTTGTCCACTACCGAGCAGGAACATAGGTTCTGCGTCTGTGGTTGTCTATGTTGTAGATTGACCTTGTGTGAAGAAAGTTGTTGTGAGTATGAGTGAAAACGAAACATTTGCTTATAGTGAGGAACATATAAAATATTTGCTCGCTGCCCCACCCCTATTCGCTTCTGCATCTTTGAGCGTCTCGGCTCAAAACCAGAATGAAATAGACAAGCTAACACGCTTAAAGAAAAAACAAATTCGTACTGACCTGCACGGTCATTTTTTGCTCCAACATTTGAGAGGTGGAACTATCCCTGGTAGACTCCAGATTAAAAACGTCCCTGTAATTTTTACAGAAGATCCCATATATAAAAAGGGATATAGTTACATCGAGACGAAATGTAGTCGTGACCTAATGGTGTTAACAATCGAAACAGCCAAAAGACTTTCGAAGACACAATTGGAAGAAATTGAGGCTCTTGAAACGGCGATTTCTACAAACCAGTTAATCACAGATGCCAAATCGTTATTAGAAAAAGTTCAAAAAGATATTGGTGAATTTAAGGATTACACAATAAATCAAAAGACAGTACAATTTGAGAAAGATTAAAAAAAACTTAAATCTAGAAAAAGTATATCCTTTTCTCCAATCAGACTTTTATACGAACAATAGCCTCTGAGCACACACACAGTTCACTAGTATACTTCAATTGTATATATGGCAAGTAACTCCAATTCTCCGGAGTCGGATTAATGATTGTAGTTTCCAAAGTCAATGCAAGAAGAGTCAACTTTCAGTATGTATCAAAAGTCCTTATGATTTTATTTCCAATGTTGATTACACCAGCCAACACGTGTTTCGTCGTGCATTTGATAATACCTCGACTTCTTCAGGGCTCTGTATTTGTCAGTAATTTTCTCACTCTAATTTGGTCCTCACAGCGTAAACTACTATTTAATCTTTCTAACCAGATAGTCAAAACGCTTAGCAAAAGTGAAAACGCGTCCTGCTTTATAATCGTTCTCATCTCTTTGTAGCTTCCTAGCTTTCCTACGCTTTATATCCGCCTGGAGGTCTGTTAGGAAATTATCCAAAATAGTGTAATTTCTAATAGTCACTTCTGGTTGATTAAGCTCTTTAATCTCTTCTTCCAATTTGTGTATTTCTTCTAACAATTTCTTAATCTTTCTCTCTGCATTCTCGATAAGAATATTAATAAGATTGCTAGAGGAATTTGTAAGCTCCTGCTCCCAATTTGCTAACAGATCAGAATCCAGGTCTTCGTATGTGGGCATGATCTGAGATCTCAAGCCCCTAGGTATTCTATTTAGAGAGAGATACTCTTATCGAGAATGCAGAGAGAAAGATTAAGAAATTGTTAGAAGAAATACACAAATTGGAAGAAGAGATTAAAGAGCTTAATCAACCAGAAGTGACTATTAGAAATTACACTATTTTGGATAATTTCCTAACAGACCTCCAGGCGGATATAAAGCGTAGGAAAGCTAGGAAGCTACAAAGAGATGAGAACGATTATAAAGCAGGACGCGTTTTCACTTTTGCTAAGCGTTTTGACTATCTGGTTAGAAAGATTAAATAGTAGTTTACGCTGTGAGGACCAAATTAGAGTGAGAAAATTACTGACAAATACAGAGCCCTGAAGAAGTCGAGGTATTATCAAATGCACGACGAAACACGTGTTGGCTGGTGTAATCAACATTGGAAATAAAATCATAAGGACTTTTGATACATACTGAAAGTTGACTCTTCTTGCATTGACTTTGGAAACTACAATCATTAATCCGACTCCGGAGAATTGGAGTTACTTGCCATATATACAATTGAAGTATACTAGTGAATTGTGTGTGTGCTCAGAGGCTATTGTACATATTGCCGCTTCATATGAAGCCAGTGATGTAGGATACGCATCATTTCTCTAGAAGCACCATCTTATTATTGTTGATGATTATAATTTTGTACCCTGAAGTTATGGTAGTGCGCCCACAATAGGTTGGTATCCACCATTAAATAGAGACTTTTATACGAAACCTGACTTTAGGAAACATCTACAAGAGTATCAAGGCAGGTCATTTAATAAGTTCATAACTTTTTCTAACACGTCATCATCTGGAAGTGGGAGTGGCGGAGACGATCCGACACCCAGATGAAATAATAATAGAAGAGGAGGATTCCAACAAACTCAAGGATTCCAACAGCAACATCAAGGACCTTTTTTAGGCAGGGGCCAAACAAAACCACGCGGAAAAACACGATTTGCCCCTCAACCATGGGAGATGTCGACAAGACGACACTATTACAAGAACTAGTTCCTTCACCAATATTCAATCTGTCAAACAAAATTCTGACATATGAGGAAGAAAGGGTCTTGAAAAAAGGACTAACATTTTTTCCAACTAGACATACGGATTTTGTTAAACTTAAGACAGAGGTCATCGAATTTTGCAGAAAAATAAGACTTAAAACTTTCTTTGCTGAGCATACTTACCAACCCATTCTAGAAATGACGGGAATACGTAATAAATCCTCCTTTTGTCCACCAACAAGTAAAGTACCGAAGGAAGTTATTACATTCGAACGTACTATATTATCGGCTGTGACGGAAATGGAAACAAAGAAAAAATGGATTAAACACAATCTATCCAAAGAAGAGTCACAGGCCTTAACGAACCTCAAATCAGACACCTCGGTCATTATAAAGCAGGCCGATAAAGGTGGATCCATTGTCATTTGGGACAATGAATTATATATAAATGAAGTGAAAAGACAACTTAATGAAGAAACCTGTTATCGGAAAGTCAATAAAGATCCAACATCGGAACTAAAAAACGAACTACACAAAATAATTGACGATGGTTTTGAACAAGGATTCCTGGGCAAAAAAGAGAGTGAATATATAAAAATAAAACATCCCAGGACACCTCTGTTGTACGTATTGCCTAAAATACATAAAAATGAAAAAACACCCCCAGGACGCCCAATAGTGTCCGGTTGCGAATCCCTATTGGAACCCATTTCCAAGTTTGTAGACTTCTTTTTGAAGCCGTTCTTGCCTGAAGTAAAATCCTACATACAAGATACCACGGATTTCATCAATAAGCTCATGACAATTACGTTTGACAAAAATTCCCAGTTAATGGTTACAATGGACATAACCTCACTATACACCCAAATCCCGCAGGATGAAGGCATTTATGTCCTGGAGGCATTCCTTGAAGAGAGACAGAGACCACATAAAATACTAACTGAATTCATCTTAAAACTTGCTGAATTCGCCCTAAAAAAAAAATTATTTTAACTTTAATGGGGAATTCTTCTTCCAAGTAGGGGGCGTTGCAATGGGATGTCCATTTGCCCCTGAACTGGCTGTGCTGTTCATGGCAAAATATGAGGAGGCATTTGTCTATAATAACAACCCTTATGAACAATTTATATCACATTGGTATCATTATATAGACAATATTTTTTTCATCTGGTCAGGACCAGAGGAGGAACTCAAAAGGTTCCACGATTGGATCAACAACAGAGTACCTACAATAAAATTCAGTATGGAACATTCAATGAATAAAATGCCATTTCTGGATGTAGAAGTTTATCCCTCTGAAAGTGGTTTGATAACAACACTTCATAAAAAAACTACCGATCGAAACAGGGCCTTGCACTTTCGAAGTAATCATCCACGCAGCCTTAAAGACAACCTCCCATATGGACAATATTTAAGGATTAGACGCAATTGCCAATGCATAGAGGAATACTTGAGCCATGCGAACAATCTAACAGCGAATTTACTACAACGTGGGTACCCCAAAAAATTATTGAAAAAGTCCTCAAAACGAGCATGGTAGACACCACGTGACACTCTCTTAGAAAGAAGGGCAAAAAAGAAACCGACAGGATGGTTTTTGTATCCACCTTTTGTCCCAATTCAAATGCTTTGAAGAAGGTAGTTAAACAAAACTGGCATTTGTTACGCAATTTAGATCAGACCTTCAAAAATGAACCACTTTTTGCTTTCAGAAAGAACTGTAGCGTTGCCAACCAATTGGTTAGAGCTGCATTACCACAAAGAAAAAATTCCAACCTACGGACCATGTTAAGTTTACCACCAATTCAGGGACATCATAGATGTGGAACATGTACATGTTGTGATACAACGAAAGAAGGATCAGTGTTCACACACAATCGAATTAGTTGGAAACATGATCATTTTTCGAATTGTAAATCACGCTACGTGGTTTATGGAATTGTATGCCCATGCAATTTGGCATACATTGGAAAAACAAATCAAGAAATACGTCTTCGAACACAACAACATAAATCAAGAATCCGTAACAATGTGGCAACAGCACCCCTAGTCAATCACTGGTGAGAAAAACAACATAAAGAGAACAATCTAGTATGGACAGTCATTGCAAAAGTGGAAAATGATGCTAGAGGCGGAGATCTGGACGCAAAACTGACAAGAATGGAAGCAATGCCAATTGTCATTTTCAATACAGCATTATCGGGATTGAACGAGATGTCAGAAATGTTCAAACTCTGAACCATGACTTTGTAATACCCTTCAGAGTTGATAGTCGCCACTCCTTCAAATAAAGACACACACTGGAGTCTGAATGATAGTTCTTGTGCTACCGTGGAAACAACATAAATAGAGCTTCCTGATAACGTGGAAACCATAATACCATACTAAGGTATCCACGAATTACAAAGACAAATAAGGCCTTTCCATCGACATTGACTACCCACATAAATTATGCCTCACTATCATAATATATGCGGCAAACAGCATATACGTCCCTGGCACTCACTCCATATACCAGAATCCATTGGACAAAACCAAGGAAACCAAGAAATTAAAAAAATTCAAAAATATGAATTCAGTTAGAAATCAAAGATATTTCCACTATAATTATCTGTATTTCACATAAAATACAAAACTTTAATCGACAGATCCTATAAACCCCATAACCCGCTAATCCGATTGAGCAATCCGATGTATAAAGCACGGAAGCAGACCAAACTACATGCCCCATGATCCTTTGCGGACCCGGAAGCACAAGCAACGAGGACGCGATCGAAAACAAACGGAGAAGATCGCCGCACACTGCCACACCGGACCGAGGTAAGAGCGAACGCTCACCACACAGGATTAGTCAACATAGAAGCCCGTCAGCCTTAGAACCGTCCATAGTATCTAACGGGAACGTTACAACTCTCTTTCAGACCCCCGGCATAGGCTCAGAACCCATAGGAAGAGAAGTCAGATTCCCCAATTAAGGTAAGCACTGTTGCAGCGTCTTCAAGTGCTCAATCGCGACTCTCTGCACATTGAAGTATTGATTTTCCTCCTTCCTATTCCACCTTGCAGAAAACAAAAAACCGGACTACCCAGATACACGCTGGTACCTCTTTTCCATCACTAAGTAAGTCAAAAAAGGAGTGTTTGACTGAGTGGCAGATGCTGAATGTTATTCAAATATTGGCAGCTGATCATGTGTTATATATGTTTTCACATTAGATGGTTTCCAATTGACGGAGATATCCGCACCTCTTCTGGTTTCTATTTGATTGAGAGGTAAGATGCAGTACCTTGTAGTAGAGAAAGGGTTAGTGTAGTATTAGATAAAACGCTAAAAACCACAAATTCTTCTTTTCTCTTTTACAGACTATGGTCCTGATGAGAACTCAACAATTATATGAGTTCGAAACGCGTAGACTCTAAAAGCCCCAAATAACCTAAAATTGTAAAAATATTGATAGGTTTTTGTAAAACATAAGAAATATTCATGGCTTTATTGTAATTTATCAGATTACAACTTGGAAATAATTTACATATTTTCTTCTTTGTCTGTTTTTGTACATATCTTGTATATATTGTGGTGTGAAAGTGGTTTGACTGACTGTTTGAATGTGATAACGTTGAAATGTATTTTTGATTGTCTAACTGTAAATAGATATTTGAGTATATGTTATTCTGTTCTTTGTTGTACATAAGGTCTTAAAATATGAACTTGGTTAAATTTAATTTTCCAAACAAAAAATGAATAAATAACTGAAATTAAAATAAAAGAAAAAAACGATACATTTTGATCAAAAAACATTTGTTTCATCTCTTATGTTTAGCCAGAAGTAGGGCGATTAATTAGGTAGCAGCATGTGCATCTTCTTTTGTTTATTACTAGCTTGTGGCAAGCTGTGCTGTTGGGAGCCCAAACCCAGTGGTGTTGTTAAGGTTTCAACGTCTACCAGCACTGATCAATCAATTTCACCTCAGTTCTAGAACTATGCAGATGACACACAAATACTCCTTCAACTGCAATGTCCCAAAGACATTGGAAACACACCAATTTTCAGTTGTCTTAGAGTCGTGGATCAAAGGATGGCGTGGAACCATCTAAATTGAATGCTTCCAAAACAGAAATACTCACATGTGGTGATTGGAAACATTATGACCCACACACCATGTGGCCTGATTATCTGGGAACTCAGTCTAAAATATCAGAGGTAGTAAGAAACCCCGGAATGACCATGGACTCCAAGCTATCGATGAATACCAGTGTGGACAAACTAGCAAGATCCTGCTTTGTTACTATAAAAACTCTTTGAAGAATCTTTCCCCATTGGGGATTTCCACACTAGGTCCAGGCTACCATCTCCCTTGTTTTGTCCAAACTTGATTACCCAAATAACCTCTGCAACGGATCACCTTTAAAGGCCATGAAAAGACTACAACAGATTTTGAACTTGGCTGCCAGAATACTCTTACATATAAAACTGCAAGACCACATCTCCCCTGCCTTGAAAGCCCGGCATTGGTTACCGGTTACCAGACGATCCACGTTCAAGCTGCTTTGTATCACC
Source organism: Lissotriton vulgaris (assembly GCF_964263255.1). NCBI lineage: Eukaryota > Metazoa > Chordata > Amphibia > Caudata > Salamandridae > Lissotriton > Lissotriton vulgaris. Next base: position 754,469,462 of record NC_141694.1, on the reverse strand, counting down.
CACAAAGCGATACATGGAACGGGACCGCTCTTCTTCAGGAATAAAATCACCAAACACATTCAACAAAGGGACCTCTGCTCTAGAGAGGCACCTTGCCTCAGAATTCCAAGATACAATAAAAAAAACAATGGGTGGCACATCATTCTCTGTTCAAGCAGCCAAACTATGGAACTCCTTACCCCTCAAAATAAGATCCACGGATAACCACCTGATCTTCAGAAAACTACTCAAGAATTGGCACTTTTCCACATAACCACCATACGCAAACAGATAGAAATATACAGTATATCTCTGTACATAAGCATTTATTTGTACTATAGATATGACCTATATATGTGTATTGCTTTGTATAAATGTGTAGAATGGTTTTAAATAAAATTATATATATATATATATATATATATATATATATATTCATTACTTCTGCTTAACAAATGCACATATTACTGAGTTACCTTATTCTATGTTTTTAACATGTATATAAGTGACTGCATAAATAAGTAAATCTTTATCATAACTGTTTATCTACAGTTGCTTCACTGTTGAGCTACAAATATATATATATATATATATATATATATATATATATATATATATATACACACAAATACATACAAATTAATTTAAAGTACAACAACACTTGAAAGCCAGAGTTTATTTAATGCATCTGTAATATAAATATACTACCTTGCTGTATGCATCTATCTGCATCCCATGTACTTATGGATCTATATATTTATTAATTTTGGATCTATATATGTATTACTTGTTCTTATGTATTGATTTTCTTCTAATTGACCATACCAAATGCATTACCCTATTTTTACCCTACTTACTCTCAATACATCCTCTACCTCAACGTTGACTCTCCTCAAACCTCTTTCTACTACTCTTCCAAAAGCCCTACCCTATTTCTCACCCCATATCTCTATCAATATATCCTCTACTTCCACTCTCATTCATACCAAACCTGATACCATTACTATGATCCCAAAATAACCCTTTTGAGATTCTTCCCTACTCCACCCCTCCTTGTATCATCTATCTTTTTACTATTCCGATCTCCCTAAACAAGCCTTTCTGAACACTCCCTCTGACTCTTCTCCCTCCACCTCCCTTTTACTCAACCCAAGCCTCTTCCTACTGCTACGAGCTGCAAAACAAACAAAAAATAAATAAATATTTTTCTAAATCCTTCTTTCTTCTATCCCTTTCAATCCAAATAACAGACTAACATGTCCGACCACTCAAATTAAATTTATATTTCACTATACTAATTCACCACTAACACTGTATGGCTTCCAAGGTAGCTTGCTACTCGCCGAAAAAGCGCTTCAACACTCCATCAGGGGTAGCAAGCGCTTCATAAATGCAAACCCTTTTCTCTTCTCTATCCCTCCACTATCCTTCTCAATCCAAATAACTGACTAACATAACCATTACTCAAATCACTTTCATACTTAACTATACTAATTCTCCACTAATCCTTTATGGGTTCAGGAGTAGCATGCTACTTGCCGAAAAAGCGTTTTAAAGCTTCATCAGTGGTAGTAAGCGCTATATAAATGCAATTACAATACAGTACAACATCAGTATGCAGTGTGGAGCCAGCCAAGACTGGACATGTTGCTCCCTCATTGCTGAGAGGACTAAGTTTTATGTTGTGTGGGAGGGCCCTTTAAACCAATTTATGTGTTGTTGGTAAGTGAGAGGTATCTCGATCTCTTCTTAAGGAGTGTAGTTATATGGTATTTCATCCTCAGTGTAGGTGTCAAGAAGTTGTGTAACATTGTCTGCAGACGGAAATGTAACCGAAGAATAGAACACATCTGTGGTAAATGGTTTGTGTGCCTCAACCACAAAGGTAACACCTTCACCCCTGGATGTGAGACCATGGTGTAATAGATTCAGAGTAACCACATGTTTGCTGCTCCCTGCAATGTCTAATGCCTGATAATTTTCAGATATAATTATAAATGAACTACAGAGTGGGTAACACAATGGGATTAACATCATTTAAGAGTTAAAGCTTGAACAACCTACAGCCAATTATCTACTCAGCTGAGGAGTATTTCCCCTACCACCACAGATCTCTCCTGTTAGGAGGTAAATGTGGGTCTCAAAGAAGGCTCGATTGAACTACTTAGGCGACCCTTAAAATGTTATTAAAAAATCCAACGTTGGGTGCCATGTTGTGTAGTTTCCACCCTACAGTAGGAGGTGTGCATTTGTAGACAGCATAACCTGTTGTAAATGAATCTAGGACCCTAGTGTAGTTTCCCCGATTCATGCCCTTATATGGGTATAAATTACCCGATCCTTATATAGGCATAGAAATCATTACCATATTTAGACTGAGCCTATGCAGCCTAAATACGGCATGGCTACTTTCACTAAGTTGTGAGAATCAACAATGATTTCTTAGAAAAACCCGCCTTCAGCAGCTAGGGACTTCCCCTCGCCTGAATACTAATTTATCTAGGAAATCATGGAGTTTTCAAAAAACTGAGTCTTTGAGTGACGTTATTAAGTCCAATCATACATCAAACTCAGCACCTTCAAAGTATAAAAATGCCTACATTTGCCCAGACAAACACACAGTGGTTTGGAGCAGATCGACTAACTACTTGCCCGACACCCTGCAGCAGCAAGTGCCGAAGGAAGCCGACCCTCCAGCTGACACACTGAGAGACTCTGTATTTTCTTCTGCCGAGAAATCCAGCTCCAGTGTTTCCAGGCTACCCTTGAGGGTTGCTGGGAAATCGAGTCCTGAGAGAGAGATACAAGACCTCCTTCATTCTAAAACCAAGGTACGGAGCTGATTGGACCCGTAGAGAATTCTTGGATAGATCCTTGGCAGAGAAATACTAAACTTAAGCTATTCCTCACTACTTCTTCCTTTGTACTAGAACTTAGGTTAGGTACACCGGGGTAGGCGTATTTTAGAAGCACCAGTGGAGTACTTTTAGTCATTATTTTATTACTGTATGTATATTATATGTTTCAGGCAACTTATGGCTTAGAAACTATATCATGCTTTTACAGTACTACTTTATAATACTTTTTGTATTATATGCCCTGTACTTTATAACCAGTATTACGATTGTAGCAGTACATTTCTTATGCTTGAGAAAGAAGACTGTTCAATAAAATCTTTTTATTGAAAACGCCCGTCTCTCTATTTTCTCAGCACCTCTGGTGAAACGAAGCATGCACGATTGACTGGGGTAAAATAGTTATCTATTGTTTTTGCGACTCTAGAGATTGATTTCTTAATCTTGGGAAACAAAGTTGTCATGTTTATGCAGTTGTCAGAAACTAATCCATTCTTGTGAATATGAGAATGTTTCTAATGACCTCTGAGCTATCTGGCACTCACAATTAAGTTTAATATATTCGATAGAGACCTAGTAGACCTCAGTCCTACGTCAAATCTATAGTATATATTATTCCAATGCGCAAATCCTATTAGGAATATAGGAACTACACTTCATGGCGCCCAACGTTTGGTAAGGCGATACTAGAGTAACACAGTTGTACTTTTTACACAGACCCCTTTCTCCCGTAAAATACTCCAATAGACGTCTAGAGTAGGTAAAAGGTTAATATCTGTCAAAACTGAGTAGGGCGAAAATCCTATGCATTAGTTTTTGGTTTGTTCAACGTTGAAGGATACAGTGTTCCAAAATATTGTGCACCTAATCTTTGTTTCCTTGAAACTTGCTCTACAAACTTTTAGTCAATAAAATGACAGAGTGATGACGAAAGGGAGAGAGATACAGCAGCAGCTCAACCAGTCTTAGATGACACAAATCTCCAACAAAATGACCCGGATGCAATAATCATCCAGGCAAATATAAGGAAAACCATAACTATAAAACTTATAGAAAATGGAATATCATGGAGAGGTGGTAAAGTAATCTTTGTAATAGAGGCAAATGAATATCAGCAGACAGAGTTATTCTATTCATGGATTCTGTTTCCTACAGCAAATCAATTAATCAATCAATCACGGAATTTGTATAGCGTGCTACTCACCTGTGAGGGTCTCAAGGCGCGAAGGAGGGGGGGGGGGGTCGTTCCTCCTCGAACAGCCAGGTCTTGAGTTGTTTCCTGAAGGAAAGGTGATCCAGGGTCAGCCGTAGGTGAGTGGGGAGGGAGTTCCATGTCTTGGCTGCCAGGTAGGAGAAGTATCTTCCGCTGATGGTGGATTTCCGAATTTGTGGGACGGAGGCGAGGGCGAGGCTGGCGGATCGGAGCTGGCAGGTGGGAGTGTGGAAAGTGAGGCGGCTGTTGAGGTACTTCGGGCCCATGTCATGGAGAGCCTTGTGTGCATGGGTGAGGAGTCTGAACGTGATCCTTTTGTTAACGAGGAGCCAGTGCAAGTCTTTCAGGTGGGCAGAGATGTGGCTGCGGTGAGGGATGTCCAGGATGAGTTGTGCTGAGGCGATCTGAATTCGCTGGAGTCTTTTCTGGAGTTTGGCTGTGGTTCCAGCGTAGAGGGTGTTCCCGTAGTCCAGGCGGCTGGTGATGAGGGCCTGGGTGACCGTCTTCCTGGTTTCTGTGGGGATCCATCGGAAGATCTTCCGGAGCATGCGCAGGGTGTTGAAGCAGGATGATGAGACTGCGTTCACTTGCTTGGTCATCGTGAGGGAGGAGTCCAGGATGAAGCCCAGGTTGCATGCGTGGTCCGTTGGTTTGGGCGCCCTGCCCAGGGCAGGGGGACACCAGGAGGAGTCCCACGCGGAGGGAGATGGTCCGAGGATGAGGACTTCCATCTTGTCTGAGTTCAGTTTCAGACGGCTGATCTTCATCCATTCTGCGACGTCTTTCATACCTTCCTGGAGGTTGGCTTTGGCGGTGGCGGGGTCGTTGGTGAGGGAGAGAATCAGTTGGGTGTCGTCGGCGTAGGAGATGATGTTGAGGTTGTGTTGGCATGCGATGGCTGCGAGAGGGCTCATGTAGACGTTGAAGAGGGTGCGGCTGAGTGAGGATCCTTGCGGGTCGCCTCAGATGACTTCGGTGGCCGCGGAGCAGAATGGGGGGAGGCGAACTCTCTGGGTTATTCCGGCGAGGAACGAGATGATCCACTCCAGGGCTGCTCCTTGGATTACGGTGTTGCTGAGGCGCTGTATCAGGGTGCGGTGGCAGACTGTGTCGAAGGACGCTGAGAGGTCCAGGAGGATGAGGGCAGCCGTTTCCCCGTTGTCGAGCAGGGACCGGATGTCGTCGGTGGCTGCGATGAGGGCGGTCTCGGTGCTGTGGTTTGCTTGGAAGCCGGACTGTGAGGGGTCGAGGGATCCGTTGGTCTCGAGGAAGGCGGAGAGTTGTCTGTTGACGGTCTTTTCGATGACTTTGGCTGGAAAGGGGAGGAGCGAGATGGGGCGGAAGTTCTTTTAGTCCGTGGGGTCCGCGGTGGGTTTCTTGAGGAGGGCGCTCAGCTCGGCATGTTTCCAGCTCTCCGCGAAGGTGGCGGTTGCGAAGGAGCTGTTGATGATGTTCCGGAGTTGGGGTGCGATGATGGAGTCGGCTTTGTTGAAGATGGGGTGTGGGCAGGGGTCGGTGGAGGAGCCGGAGTGGATGGTGTTCATCATGTGGCTGGTATCTTCGGTGCTGACAGGGGTCCAGATGCAGAGTGTGGCGGTTGGGGGCGCTGGTTCAGCGGTTGGGTGCGTGGTTTGTGCGCCGAAGCTGTTGGGAATGTCGGCGATCTTGCGGTGGAAAAACAAGGCGAGAGAGTCGCAGAGGTCTTGCGAGGGAGTGATGTCTGTGTTGCAGGCACTGGGATTTGAGAGCTCTTTGACGATGCTGAAGAGCTCCTTGCTGTTGTGGGTGTTGTTGTCCAGTCTTTCTGTGAACGCTGTCTTCTTGGTGGTGCGGATCAGTTGGTGGTGTTTGCGGGTGGCGTTCTTGAGGGCAGTCATGTTTTCTGTTGTCTGGTCTTGGCGCCAGGCTTTCTCGAGGGTGCGGCAGGTTTCCTTGGAGTTTTTGAGGTCGGTGGTAAACCACGAGGCTTTCCTGCTGCCGGGTCTGCTGGGAGGGTTCTTCAGTGGTGCGAGTTCGTCGGCGCAGTCGGTGAGCCACTGTGTGAGGTTGCAGGCTGCTTCGTCGGGATCCATTGTGTTGGTGGGTGGGTTCTGGCTGAGGGCGGTGGTAAGCTGGTCGGCGGTGATCTTGGTCCAGCTTCGGTGGGGAACCTGTTGTGGGTGGTGGTGGGTCATGGTTCTCCTGAAGTTGAAGTGGACGCAGCTGTGGTCTGTCCAGTGTAGCCCGGTGGAGTGGCTGAAGGAGATGTGCTTGCTGGAGGAGAAAATGGGGTCAAGCGTGTGGCCAGCGTAGTGGGTGGGGGTAATCACCAGTTGCTTGAGTCCGAGGTTGGCGAGGTTGTCCAGAAGGGCAGCGGTGTTGCAGTCCTTGTTGTTCTCCAGGTGGAAGTTGAGGTCCCCTAGGAGGATGTAGTCAGAGGAGGTGAGGGCGTGCGGGCTGACAAAGTCTGGGATGGCTTCGCTGAATTGTGTTTGTGGTCCCGGAGGTCTGTAGATGAGAGTGCCTCTGAGGGTGGTCTTGGGGTCAGTGTGGATCTGGAAGTGCAGGTGTTCGGCGGCGGTGAGGGTGTCATCAGAGTTGGTCGTGATGCGGATGGTGTTTCTGTGGACGATGGCGATGCCTCCTCCGGTTTGGTTGATGCGGTCCCTCCGGGTGATCTTGTAGCCGTCCGGGATGGCTATGGCTATGTCAATGTCGGGTGCTGAGGAGGCGTTCATACAGGTTTCTGTGAGGAAGGTGACGTCTGGTGATGTTGTGTCGAGAAGGTTCCAGAGTTCCACGGCGTGCCTGTGGATGGAGCAGGTGTTGAGCAGGATGCACTTGAGGTGGTTGTTGCTGGTGCTCGGCTTGGCGGTTGCGGTGTTGGTTAGGAGGCAGGTGAATTGGCAGGCGAAGGATTTGTGAGTGCGCTTCGGGGTGGCTCGGTAGCAGGCGGGGTTCCGGCCGGCATTGAGTGCGTGGAGGGTGGCGGCATCGTAAATTCGTCGGGTGCGCTGGCATCGACGAGGACCAGGGGTCCTGGCGCTGGGCACGGTCCAGTAACACACGAGTTCCACTACTACAAAGTAGAGGAACCTCCAGCGGAATACGTTCCTTTCGAGGACGTTGAAATTCCACTAACTTACCAAGAGCATCAGCTCTGGTTTAAAGACGCCCTACAACATCAAAATCGCATTACCAGGCTCGATCCACTAGGTAGACCAGGAGCAACATGGCCGGTGCAGGCCAGCTACACACCACATCCTGACATTAACGGAATGACAGGTCCAGAACTGTTAGCTCAGCTCAAGCAGTTAATTAAAATACACAGACAATTGGTTCAATATGTCATACGGACTTTAACAGTCCAACCAGCTGTAAGGATTCCACAGCACACGCCTCACCAGGGGAATACTAACAAAATAACACCACAGACTATACAATCAGTCATTGGTAAATTACCCGCAAAGAGGGAACAAATTCCGTTCTGGTTAGCTCAGAAAATTACTCAAATAGAGGCAGTATTCCCTGATAGTACACCTCATGAGAAACACAGAATTCTGACAATCTGTTTACCAATGGGGATAGCACCACATGTGGAGGACTGTGACACTTGGGATACAGTCTTTGCTTCAATCTACACCAAAACACATGGTGTACCGTCCATGGCGGTAATACCAGACGTTCTGAGAGATTCAAAATGAATACGGACCAGAACCTGCCTTAAAACTAGGTATGAAATTACTGAAAGATTTCAAACAGGTCTCAGTATATTATTAGCTAACATAAAAGGTGAAGCAGCATCAGTGGCAATCCACCAAAAGTTAAAAGAAACAGATATAACATACCAACCATATGAGCTTTCTAGAATTATTGAAAAATCATATGAAGAACTAGGAAGAGATAGTTTGGGTGGGAAACCAGTAAAACTCGAATTAACAGAAAATCTTGAAAAGGTTTTTATTCAAAATAATCTCACTACTCCTAAAAAGAAGTGGGAAAATACTAAACAGAAATTTCCTAAAGAGAAACTTTCTCAGTCCAGAGGAAGATCTCCCCAACGGGGAAGTAGGTCTCCCCAACGGGAGCCCTCTGAAAAAAGGTATAACCTTAGAAATAGGGATACTTTAAGAAAACCTGATAGATATCAAGATACTGATACACGTTCCTCTCGTACCTTTCAGACTTCCTCTCAGAAATCCGAAAGAAGAGGACGATCAGAACAGAAAGAGGACCGCGTGAAGTCCAAAGAAGAACAGCGCGTTCCAAAAAATAAGAAAACTCAATACACTAAAAAGAAGGTAGCAAGCGTAAAGATCAGACATGCCGAGGATCTTGAGGACACAACTCAAAAACGGGGAGTGGGCTCAGACAATACTAGACAGCGCAGCAGAAATACCCATAGCTCACAAGATCCTGATGGATCATCTGGAGACAGTGGACTTGAATGAATGCATTCAAGTTGAAACTAACGACACCAGGGTTAGTGTACCCCACAAGTTATATGAAGTAACACTCCGGATGGAGGGGGACATACCTAGAAAAATAAAAGCACTCTTTTGGGAGAAGCTCTCTAAGGGCTATGACATTCTTCTAGCTGAACAAGACTGGCCACCTAAATTTGTCAGGGAGTGCCCACATGGCGCAGAGATAATTATTTTTAGAATCATACTATATTCATTAAAGATATTTGAAGATTTCACCTTCCATCATTTTACTGTATGGATAGAGCATCCTCTATTGTAAGTATATTGTCATTTGATGTATGTTATGTCATATTGCGATCTTTCTAACATGTATTAGGAGTCGCTCTACTAGATATGTCTACAATTTTTTACCAACTTAGGTGCTAACAATGCAATTCTGTATATTTGACTATAGTAAATATACGTCCGTTCATTGAGATGTTATCAGTTGTCTTTATATGACGGGGGTTTTTCTTCAATGATCAATTTATTCTTAGTCAGATACTGTACAATCGCTAGATACCACACCGTCAATCTTTGACATTGAGTGAACAAATCAATAGCCTTGGTCAGCTAGGTACTAAGGAATGTCGATGTGAGATGTTGATATTATTAACCATGTTTTTTTGCCATTTGCACCTTTTGTATAATTGTTGATGTATTGACATAAAATTAAGAGTGTATAGATAATATTTTAACATATGTATCTTTTCTTTTATGAATGTATTTTTAGGACTTAATCTGTGTCTCCTGAAGAAGGCGGTTCACTGCCGAAACGCGCGTCAAGTTTTTATGTTTCTTCAATACCTAAGTTATTAAATATGTGTTTTTGTATACAATCCTTGCTGTATTGAATATGAGTTTTATGCTATATGTTTATTGTAACTGTGTGTAACTGAAAAAAAAATGTATTCCTATCATATGGTTTGACTTTCTGGTCATTCATAATATGATTTTTAATATATTGATTAAAAATATATATTTTATATAAACTGTTAACTTTTTGATTATTCCTTTTTGACCACTGGTCTGGCTTCATTGTTCACACAAATTTCCTTGATGTCCTAGGATTTTCTCTCACACCTGTTGTTGCCCTGCCCTAGGAGTCTATATATTTACACTACCCATGGGGGTCCTTGTTGTTCTCACCTGCAGAGATAATTATGCCAGCCTTCTCAAATCACATTCCAATTAATAAAAAATACACATATGCCAGAAAATTGGCAGTAGCTCAGGCTCCAGCATTATATAAAAATCATGTAGGATGGGATGAGGACTCTCCTCACCATAAAATACAGTTAAAAAAATCAACCTACTACACAAAGGCAGTATCCAGTTAAGCAAGAAGCTAAAAAAACAAGTCAGGGAGATTTTAAATCAACTTGAATACCAAGGGGTGATTGGAACATGCACCTCATCAATGAACAATCCTTTGTTTCCTGTCTCCAAACCAGACAATTCATATTGTCTAGTTTTGGAATACAGACATCTAAACTCCTGTTGCAAAACATTAGCAGTACAAAATGCACATAGTGCAGCACTGATGAATAACATTGTGCGGAAAGAATATAAAACCACACTAGATATTTTGAATGGGTTTTTCTGTCAAAATATTGCACCTGAAAGCAGGCATTTGATCGCTTTCTCAATTATGGGGACACAGCGACAATTTTGCCATCTCCCCCAGGGATTCAAGAATAGTCCAGGGTTATTTTCAGCCAGAGTAACAGAGTTACTACAAACGTACGATGATGAGGCATTATCTTATGTCGATGACATCTATCTTACAGACGATGATTTGGACGTGCACTTGAAGAGTGAACACCATAATACTTGGGTTCGCATCTGAAGGGTATAAATTCAATTTTAAGAAATCACGAATTGCCTACCTCAACGTCCTATTTCTAGGCTATGAGTTATCAAGTGAAGGCAAAAGCCTGGCAGCTAACTTTCTAGAGAAATGTGCGCTGCTCCAACCTCCAAAGACGCTGAAAAACTTACAGTCAATTCTAGGTTTCCTGAATTTTAGAAAAACGTACGTTCTGAATTTACGCAGAAAGGGTTAAACCTCTCTACGAATTAATCAAACATGATTTCAAACCAACTAATTGGACTCAAACATACACAGAAATTTTGCGTTCAGTGCAAACAGACATGTTAGCAAAAACACAGTTAGAGACACGCAACAATGTGCGCAATCTTGTGATCCGAATCATCCCAGGGAGATGGGGATTCACATACCTGACCTTTAATGAAGGTGAAAAGGTGCCAATATCATACAAATCACACTTGAACACACAAGCTGAAATAAAATTCACTTCTAAAGAAAAAAATTCTGACAGCAGTTCAAACTGCAGTAGCAAAAGAGAGCTCTCGCACAGGGAAACCAAATAATGATCGTTACACCTGTACCTGCCTTAGAGGCAGTGACGAAAGCAAGCATTCCAAATGCAAAAGCTTTACATCCGAGATGGATACAATGGGTTAACTCTCTTGCTGCGCCAGACGTTGAATATGTTTTTGACCCCTACTTGAAAACTCAAGAATTTTTACAATACGAACACGAACGTCCTCTGCAGACCGAAAATCTGCCTCTAGAACATTACGGATGTATATTATATACAGACGGATCAGCACAGCCCGCAATTGGGGGTAAACAAGCCTATAGTGCTGTGTGCGCGATTGTTAAAGGTCGCTGGCGCAAATGTAAATGTAGACCTATGGTCACTAAAACTCAATCATTCGGAAACTGTACAGCTCAGCGAGCTGAACTATAGGCTTTCAAGATGGCGCTTGAAAATACTGATCGCAAATTCCCTGATACTAATAGTGTATGATTCGTATTTCTGCGTTGAATCTTACAAAGAACACTGGCAGAGCTGGGTTAAAAACGGGTTAAAAATTTCAAAAGGTGGCACAATCAAGCATAAAATGCTTCGGGAATAAATAGTTCTTTTACAGAAAGAACTACAAAAGACTCACGTGATTCACACACTGAGTCATCAGCGTGATGGCATTCATGTTGCAGGGAATTCATTGGCTGATGAAGCCGCGAAGGCAGCTGTGCAAACGGCTTCCGTAGCTACAATCGCTCGCTCAAAAAGAGTAATAGACGGTGAAACGTTACTAGCAGTAAAAGCCTCAATGGAAGGCAATCATGCAGCGTTACCTCTAAACTATCCACTCACGTATACATACATACATAATTGATGCAAACTCCGTTCCTTTTGATCGAATCCCTGGAGTGGGGGACAGAGTAATTCCAAACAGGAAGCAGAGAGCTTATTTGGTTCAAGAAGCACATATGGGAGAAGGTCTGAAACATCAAGGGATCTTGAAATCTCTAATAGAATTAGAAGAGATATACTGGTGGCCAGGAATGAGCATCCAGGTTTAAGAATTCGGAATAAACTGTGATATCGGTTACAGATATCACAGCTTTGAGGACCACCAGATACCTGACTACAGTGTAGCCAGCCCAGTTCAGATACCATTGCTAGACAGCATTAGGCTATCTACACGCAGACGTCACCATGGACAGATGCGGTCCCGCAACTACTAGGACAAGATTTATTTGGATGTGGCCCCAGCGCTCGGCTGACGCAAGAACTGTTATAAAGGATTTGCGAGTCTTTATCAGCACATACGCAATCTGCACGCTATATTCTGACCAGGGTCCTGCGTTTAGCTCTCGGGCTTACAAAGAGGCCATGGCTAGCTTGGGCGTTGCATTGCAGTATTCTAGTCCCTTCCATCCTGAGGGTAATGCAGTAGTGGAAAGAAAAAAATGTGACATAAAGCAATCCATAACAGCTAAGGTATTAGGTTTGGGTGATGGGTGGGACTAACATCTAATAAGTGTCCAACGTAGTCTTAACAATCTGCCAAGAAATTCTCTGGGTGGAATCACTCCATATGAATTACTGTTTGGTACTAGAATGATGATCAAAGTCCTCGATTGTCAAACTTCAGTGGTGGAACAAAAACCCTTTGATGTTCAAGATCGTTTGGCAGTTTTACAGGACTTAAGTGAAACAAGAAGAAGTTTGAGTAACACGATACAGAAACCAACAACCACTGAAGAGAAACCACCTATCCCAGCAAGACCTGTCTGGATTCCAAAGACTGGGGATCTAATCAGGGAAAAGATTGCGGTAAAGAAGACATTTGGGCCTTCTTACAGAAAAGCAGTACCTGTCTTGGCAATCCAAGGAACAAGATCAGTAGTACTACCGCCCCTTGCTGGTAAAAGGGAGAACAGAGTTGTGTCCATCGACCTGGTCAAACCACATCATGTGACCAATATTAAGTAGTAGCCCCAGTGGACTCCCAAGATGTAGCAGAAGACCAAATCTTGCTTCTATCCAAGAGGTTCAAACTGAAAGACTTATAACCTTTCATAAACCTGCAATAAGTAAAAAAGGACTATGCAACAAAGCCATGGAACTTGTGCCTCTTGAGACCCAAAGAACAGTTCATCAAGAAACACCTGTCTACAATGATGTAGCCTCTGACTATACCAATATGACAAAGGAAGAAGCAGCTCCAAAGATTAATAACAATCCTGATGCAATTCCAACAATTGACAGAAATACCTCTGGCTATTTTATCAACTTTGATACCTTCTCTGAGGATCACAGTGAACCTGAAGAAACGCCAGCAAATAAAACTTTCAAAGAAAAAATAACAGAACTCTTTCATCAACTTGAAAAAAACATATCTGGTTTCACCATGGATTGAATTTTGGATCGTGTTAGGTGTACTTTTCCTCATGCTCTGGCTCATTCTGGTTTTAAGTTTGGGAAAAATGATAGATGGAAAATACAGTACAATGGACACAGCAAATAAGAAAATCAACTTAGTCCTCAAACCTCACAAATCATCTCATCGTGAAAGAAGAGACCTGTCATCTGTAAACATCACAGCCGTTCCTATACCTGGTGATATAGCATGGGATAGAACTGATTATGACATCCAAGGCCCGGTGGAGCTGCTGAAGATTCTACACCAGTTCAAGGTTTCTTTGAGTGACTTTGTATCACCCAGCATATTTTCTGATGATTGGGACTTTGAGACTATTAATAATATGATGTCAGATTTAGAAATGTCTGCAAAATTTACGGAACATGACTATTTAGAAGGGTCATCAGATTATGAACAAATTGTTTTAATCATTATGGTCACAGTTATTTGCATAAATCTGCAAGCCCTAAGAATGTTTTTACTTATAATCAATGGGAACATTGTCCAACGCCGCCAAAAGGCAGCTCAAAAACATTTTATGAAAAGTTTCCATACTTCTCAAGTTTTAATGTCACAAATCCAGAAACGTTTTATTTAAAAAATGTAAATAAGACAGGAATGAAAACGATGTTGACCAATACTAAACAAATGTATTCTGCAAACTTTTATGCTCAGCTGTCTACATTAGGTTTTGACTTTTGGAAAGACAACATTGAGACAAAACTGTCTGGGGCACGAAAGACTGGCAGGTGCAAGGTTTAGAAGCCCTGTTCAGAGCCTGCATTATACCAGAACAAATAATGTTTTTAAAGGACACTGTTCAACAAACTTCTTGTCTTGGCCTGGCTATGATAAAAGAATTAAATAAACCGTCTATACCTAAACCCACATCTGAGAGTAATGATACTACAGAAAAGAAGGTAGACGTACCATATATTTTAAAACACAACAGAACTAATCCTGATTGGAAAAAATGGTTAATCTGGCCCACAGACACTATTAACTGTCAAGATAGATTCCCGAACAAAACACAGGGGTTCAAAATGAACAGGCCAGATCAAAGATATTCCCAGAGACAACATCCAGGGATAGTAACAACATACAGTGTAGGAAAACTATGCCTTGAGTGGCTACAGACATCCACACTTCCAGAAATCAAACACTTATCTTTACTTAAAGAAGGCAATGATTCGCGAGATTTCTTAATGGGGCCTCACAAACCACATCAAAAACCTTTCATATACGCTGGTATATACGCTGCGTACAACGAAGCTTGGAAAATAACGCAAATGGAAACTGCAGAAAGAATACGAGAAATTGATCGTATCAATTTAGAGAAAGCTCTCTCTGTAGTGGACAATGGGTTAACGACTCTGTCCTCCAGAATATATTCTTTGGACAGCATTGTATCATCTGCAATTGACATAATAGAGCAGGATTTGCTAATGTTGCAACATGGCCTGTCTCAATTACGTTCTATAATGCAGCTAGGCTGGACGTTACAAAATCTTCGTTCAGGCTACGTGCCATGGCGTCTAATCAACACAACGTCTTTGTTTGCTGTATTTAACCTTACAGATAAACAAATCTCTTTGGCACAAAGAGGAGCAGACTATACGGTGCTGAGCATTGAAAAACTGGAAAGATTACCATTGACAGTTTCTGAGAAGCCTGTCATTGAATGGATAATACATGGCACCATTACGATACCAGTGCCGATTTTCCAATTTCAGTATTGTCTACAGCATATACCAGCGGGCCTGTATAAAAGGTTGGGTAAAGAATACATTAACTCGACCTGGACTTTACCATACACACACAAATGTTGGAGTGGGGGAAAATAGGTATTCCTTAGTGGTGAAAATTGTAAGAACTCACTAAGTGGTACACTTTTGTGCCATGGTATTAATTTACACGGAGCCTGCGAAGGATCTGCAAATAACCTCTCTTGCCACCTGCACGGTTCACCCTCCACAGTGATAGAACCAATTTTCAGGGAGCTATCCAATGGCAGCTACGTTATGCTCAATGACCACAGCTGTTGCGGCATATTGCCAGGAAAAGCTTATCTCGTTAGTGTGTCATCCAGGGTCAATTGTTGTATGCAAGTATTGTATCCAAAGAGCAGGACAGACAGGGGGACTTTATGGCCTTCACTGAATATCTCTTCTATACGAATTGATACTTTAAGCAGAATGAAAGTCATTGTTTTGCAAAAAAAAACGGTGCCACTGACCTCGTCTAAAGAAAAGTATGATCTGCAAGTTGCAAGGACTTCTGCAGAGATACATGCATTATTATCAACAAACTGCCCAGTACATTTCGCAGAAATGTTACGTCAAATCTTAAATATGTCTGATACCAGTGGCATCGCACATGTATTTTTTCGGGACTGTTAACACCATTTGAAGCAGTCCTCTGCATTTTTCCAAATTTCGTGCACTCTGTGTTCGGCCGTCTGCCTCTCATTTTGGGACTGGTAGCAGGAATTCTAATTTGCATTCCTCCTGCTTCGATATGGCAAGTCCGGTCACCAGCGATACCCAGAATACCATGGAACAATGCCTCCTTGCCATGAGGTATCGTGAGAGAATTACACAGATTCTTGGCTTGGCTCGTTTAAGCGATCTGAACACAACTTGGTTTCTATTGTTCAGACCAATCTGGCAAGATTGTATTTTACTGTTCTACAATACCTGCTTTGGGGAGGGGAATGCGTGTTGGACATTTGTCTTACACTTCCATCAGTACTGCCATCGGATGATGACGCCTTGCTAGGTCCGGTAACGACTCATGCATGTTGTTGTCCCCAATGGCTACCAATCCTGATGACGGCATTCCTTGAGGTCTCACCAGTAAGTCTAACTGAGGGTGAGATACGAGGATCAACAGGTAACCATCTGATATGAACATTGCTAACGCGGCACCTGGCGCTGACGGCAATGCTTCTCATCTGTACACATTTCATCTACTTGATGAAATAGTTCCACTTTCACCTACTGTGGTAGACTATTTCTTTGCCAGCCTAGACGATCTGATGTTTTCTCCTGACACCGAGAATAACTCTTGATTCATGCACACAGCGTTCCCTGAACTCTGAAATTCGGCCTTCATGGTTTCAAAATAAAGACTTCTAACTTTGGAACTCTATTTTTCTCAAACAATTGAATTTTTTTCTCCAAAACATTGAACTTTTTGGGCACAAAATAATCTGCTTAAAGTAGAACTATTCTTAGAGAACAAGAAATTATTTGTGAACACTTCCTAGAGAAAATATTTGGCCTTGTCCTCAATACTATAACTATTGATATGCTATGTTATGTTCTGAAATGGTCTCGACCATTTTTCTGTATTTAAGAGCCATTTTTCATAAATGTAATTACATGATTAATTCAGTTTGCATTTTAGATATCTTACTTTATGCTTAGAATAACATCATTTCCTTAAATGCGTACTGTAGAAATACTCATTTTTTTCGTGTACAACTATTTCAAGTGCATTTTATGAATTTTGGGGTGGGATTATAAACACATGCCTTAGACATGTACAGTGCTTACACATTTAGTTTATTGAACTTAATATCGTAGAGTGGGTGTTGTAAATGAATCTAGGACCCCTAGTGTAATTTTCCCGATTCATGCCCTTATATAGGTATAAATTACCCGATACTTATATAGGCATAGAAATCATTACCATATTTAGACTGAGCCAATGCAGCCCCAATACGGCATGGCTACTTCCACTAAGTTCCGAGAATCAACAACGATTTCTTAGAAAAACCCGCCTTCAGCAGCTAGGGGACTTCCCCTCGCCTGAATACTAATTTATCTAGGAAATCATGGAGTTTTCAAAGAACTGAGTCTTTGAGTAACGTTATTAAGTCCAATCATACGTCAAACTCGGCACCTTCAAAGTATGAATATGCCTACATTTGCCCAGACAAACACACAGTGGTTTGAAGCAGATCGACTAACTACTTGCCTGACACCCTGCAGCAGCAAGTGCCGAAGGAAGCCGACCCTCCAGCTGACGCACTGAGAGACTCTGTATTTTCTCCTGCTGAGAAATCCAGCTCCAGTGTTTCCAGGCTACCCTTGCGGGTTGCTGGGAAATCGAGTCCTGAGAGAGAGATACAAGACCTTCATTCTAAAAACCAAGGTACAGAGCGGATTGGACCCTTAGAGAATTCTTGGATAGATCCTTGGCAGAGAAATACTAAACTTAAGCTACTCCTTACTTACTTCTTCCCTTGTACTAGAACTTAGGTACACCGGGGTAGGCGTATTTTAGAAGCACCGGTTGAGTACTTTTAGTCATTATTTTATTACTGTATGTGTATTATATGTTTTAGGCAACTTATGGCTTAGAAATCATATCATGCTTTTACAGTACTACTTTATAATACTTTTCGTATTATATGCCCTGTACTTTATGACCAGTATTACGATTGTAGCAGTACGTTTCTTATGCTTGAGAAAGAAGACTGTTCAATAAATACTTTTTATTGAAAACGCCCGTCTCTCTATTTTCTCAGCACCTCTGGTGAAACGAAGCATGCACAATTGACTGAGTAAAATAGTTATCTATTGTTTCCGCGACTCTAGAGATTGATTTCTTTTTCTTGGGAAACAAATTTGTCATGTTTATGCAGTTGTGAGAAACTAATCCCTTCTTGTGAATTTGAGAAAGTTTCTAGTGACCTCTGAGCTAGCTGGCACTCACAATTAAGTTTAAGCACTGCCTCAGCATAGATCATCCTATAGGTCAGCCAGCTCACAGTGCCACCATAAGCCACCAGAACCCTAGGCGTCTGGCAAATAGTTCAGACAACCACTGAACAGGACAACCCTTATCCTCCTAGGAATTGTGGTGACAGATCTAGAACCATTGGGCTCAGTCACTCGTGCTCTCTTTCTCTCAGAGAAATATACAAGGCATACACAGTGAAAAGTTTTCAATATTTTTGAACCAACACGATTCTCAGATAAAATATATGGGCTGCAATGGGAAGAAAACAAGAGTTGTTTGAAGAACTAGGACAGTGACCAGAATGAAAAGTTCCACCAATGAGCTGAAACATTGTATATATGCCAGTGTATAAAACAATATAGAAATCAGGCATACTCCTCCTTTGTGTCTCCTAAGTGTCTAGGGCGTGTGTGTGATCTGTCAATAATCCCCATACTGGATGATCCATTCTCAGTTACCTGAAGGTAAAGAATATAGCTCCCTGCCATGGTCACAAGCTGGACACCCCTCGTAGAGTTATCAGCCGGCTGCTGGGCAGAAACACCAGCATATAGAGACCTCCCCAATGACAGCAAAGCATTCCTCTGCAAACACCTGGAAACGGGAGTTTGTTTATAAAGAAAAGAAAAAAAGAAGAAAAAAAAAAAGCATCCTTGCTTTGGGCCGAGATCTGGCTCAGGTTATTGTTTTTGTGTTATAGATCGCTATGTCACCATACGTACGAAAAAAACAAGCACATTTGCACAGTATATGTATAAACCTTGTACATGGTGTCAAGGTAGCAAGATAGCATTCTTGTGAAGTTGACTCTGTAAGCAAGTATAGTTTCCAAGAAACTAATCCAGAATGTCGCAGATTTAAATGTGTGTCAGATGTCATTGTGTAAAAGTGAAGGCAACTTTAGGAAAGACCCATGTAGATGTAAAATGGCACTGTTCCCTTCCAGGCCTAACTGGAACACATGACAGTTAATGGACAAATGTTCCCATATGCCCCGAAACTGCCTTTGTGGAAACTACCCAGGGTAAAGAGAATTGAAATTGTACATGACCTGCAGACTGTGGCTGGACGCAGGGGGGTGAACTGTCAGGGATTTATTAGCAGAAGAGGGATTTTGCACTTTCCAAGAAATGCAGGTTCTCTATAAGTGGGGGCAGTTCTCTTTCTTTCCCACAGTGCCTTGGTGGTGGCCTTACATCGGTTATGGGGACCTGTGCAGACAGCACTACTCGTCAGAGGTGATACAATGGTTATTGGCACAGGCAAAACAGAAAAGCAATTACATCCATGTATGACTCGTTACTTACACAGCACCAACCTCAATATCGAGTGAGAGAAATAAGTGGCAGCAGTGTCTGGGACAGGGAATACCTGACAACATATAGTAACAATTGTAACCATTGTTTAAGAAAGTGGCACACAATTCCAGGCTAGAATTCACCCAGTTCAACAATCTGCACCATACTGATCTCTAAACAATACTAATAAAGTATATGTTCCTTAGACCATCATTGCAATACCCCGTTTGCAGGCAGGCCGACACAGAGGGTTTTCACATGGTGTGGTCAAGTCCAGTGCTGTATCTGGCATGGGGGATGGTAATGGATGTAGAATCAGAACTCAGACTGTACTCCTGTTCCGGACCCAAAGCTTTCCTTGCGAAGTTGAATACAGAGAGCAAAAAATATAAATATGCCCTTCAATTCCAGGCTTTAGAGTTGGTCCTGTTTAAATGCTGAATTGTGATGTCCTGGAAGTCCCCTAACGCCCAGACATCAAATACTGGCTTAAAGATTTGTATACATGGGCACTGGCTGTGGTAGACACTCACTTTACTTTCTAAAAAAAAAAAAGGCTCTACGAGTCCAACTGGTACTAAATGGGACACATTTGTTAAAATTGAAAGCAAAGACAGATGAAGGACCACTGAGTGTGATGGCAGATACTAATCAGACTCTTCATAGAGGGATTCACTTGTGGAGCTGTGGCTTGAGAGGGGACTGGGGTCTCTGCCAGGTGTGTGAGGAGAATATACCTATTTTTCACACATTATTTTGTGAAACAACGCTGTTGTTACAACGACCGCGTTGTAACCACGCATACCATTACCCTGCAAGTCGTAACAACGATGTTGGAATAGTATAATTTAATATTCCAACTCCAGTCTATGCGGGCATTAGGGAAGGTGTTGGATTTTAAATCAAACACCTTCTGCCCCCTCCGCAAGTCGTCGTTTTGACTTAAAGAGTAATGGTATGCGTGGTTACAACGCAGTCGTTGTAACAAACGTGTTGTAAAGGGACAACTCTTCGTGGTAAACATTGTTTACCGTGTGAGGAGAGCTGGGTATTAGGCAAGTCATTATTTGCATGAAGTATGGTGGGCTTCCATGACTCCAATCGTTACATGATTTATCCTGTACACAGAGTGTACCGAGGTCATCCTATATTAACAGTCGCACGATCGTTGGTCCTTGAGGAAGCCTTCCTCCTCCACTTCCTTCCTAATAGCCCCTGCCGATCCCACCCTGTGCCACCTACAGTTTGTTTGCTTTGAGCACCATAGTAACTTAGGAGCTTATTTATAAGAGACTTGCGCCAACTGAACCTTACTTTTTGTGACACTCCGGTGGCGCAAGCCTCTTAACCATATCTACGAGGTGATGCAAAGCCACTTTGCGTGAATTTGCATGGTTTCAGATATGGATTAAGACAAAGCAGCGCAAGTAACTGCTTTGCCCGACTCTTTGGCCTTTGTTCTATTTTCCCCTTAAGCAATGATATATTGAGTCCGAATAAATAGGCCCAGTCCGATTGAGTGTGCAGTTAGAATCTTGGTGGTTTACTAGTGAGTACTTACATTTACTGAATTGGTTCCGAGAGGCCTGGTTCCACTTTAGTCTTCTTTGAAGCGGATTCTCCCCAGTGGCACAGCCCAGGGTGTTTAGTTGAGGAGCACAGAAGTTCTCTAGTTGAAACTGCATTTTACCTAGGAAATTGTCGCTTCCCCGAGTGTAGCAGGCCAGAAAAGCCAGACATACTTCCAGAAAGATAGGCTTGCAAACTTGTTGTCCAGAGTAGTAATGCCCCTGAACACATGCGGGGAGATGTTGGTGGACACAATAGTTCTTGGACCTGGATTTAACAAAGCGAGCCTATGAGATTGAAGCAACTAAGTAAATCCCCTGCTGAATGAGTGCTGATGCTTAAGGGAGTTTGAAGGTCTGTCCAAATTGTGTATATTGAAGTCCTCAGTAACCAGAATCTCATATAAAGGGAACCTACAAATTAAGTTTTTGAACGCGTTGCAAAAGGTGGTCATGTTGAGCCCCACCACACACTCTCACTCCCCCCTCCATGGTAGTATACATTAATTAGCAGCCATGATTTCAAGCACAATAGATCTGCATCCTCAAACAATCGGAGTGCTCCTTGGTGACTAAGGATCCTCTTGAGGCCAGTAATGTTCCATGAAATTATTGTAAGACAGGAGTTACGGGAGAAACCTTCCTAGGTCCTATGCCGTCTTTTGTTAATGTGGCTATAGAGGTTGGGAATAGCTGTTGGGCATAGGTGTTAATGCCAAGGCAATCCAGCCCCATTCAGAATCAAGATTTGAACTTGCATAAATCTGTACTCTGAGTGACTGGTTTTCTTTTCTAAGAATTTATCCAATCTGTGATTTTTGGGGGGGATTTTGATTTGGTGCACCATTTGCACCTTTCAGGGTTCATGTTTTTATCTCATTTTCCAGAGGAATATTGTTGTTTAAAATGTAGGGGAATTTTTTCCCTCAATGCTTTTCGTCTCAGTACCCCACTGTGCAAGATGGATTTTTCATTAAGAACTCAGGCCGCAATAGTAAGATCTCCAAGTGGCAATTGTAGATTCAGTCATTGATAGCGATAATGCTATATCACATTGGATTCTAGGTATATCTTGGGTCCAATAGTGACAAGTAGGAAATGTGATGCAATAGTCGTAGAATATTAGCCCTACTTAAAATATCACTGCGACCACTGGATGTATATAGTAGAGTAAATCTAGTTTTTGTTTTTTTTGCAATGGGCTGGTCATGCAAGCTCCAAGTAGCTTCCTCATCAGGACATCAATCGTTTTGCATAATGCCGTTGTTCGTAGTGGTGAGTGAATCGGAGTCCTCTGTAGTAAGACGTAAACAGGTTAAATTGTGAGCTCTGGTAACTCTTGCAGTTGAATTGGTGTATCTTGATGAATGGATTTTATGCTCATGCTACCTGAGGGACTTAAAATCTTTATTTCCTGTAGGCCATTCAAAGACTTATCAAGTGTAGAGGGGGGAGGAGACTGTTGTGTATTCACTCTGTCCTTTTTTTAATAAATGCCCTTGCAGTCTTGATCTGTGGGTCCAAAGTGGCTGGCTATTTGATGTTGATTACCTTTTGAGGAAGGTCTTTCCCCAGTTTGTCAAGTGGATTGGGACTAGCTGAATATTGGAAAGAGTTTTGTTTGTGCTGCCTCCTTTATATGTACCCTGTTTTTTTTTTGTCCCCCTTCCTGGCAGACGTTAGATTGTTCTTGTGTTTTTTTAAGTCTTTTTTTCTCCATGCTTAACGGTTTAGGGGGTACTTTGGGCAGGATTAAGAGAGGAGAAGAGGGCGGTGGGCCTTCTGTTTTACCATTTATTTTCTTGGCCAAGTCAATGGAGTCGGTGGAGTCCTTTGGTAGATCTTCGATGACTATCACCAACAGCCTCATCTTTATTTGACTCGGGCAGGTGAGATCTGTGGATCGTATAGTAGATTCTAGATTAGTGCCTCAATGGGTATGAGTGACCCAGCTACTTTGACCATGCTTCTGAGCTCCTCTTTTGGTGCATTAACCGTTTTCAGATTTTCCACAAGAGTGAAAGTGGATCATGGAGGGTACAGAGTTTATTCACTATCAGGGTGCAAGTACTTTCGTTGCCCTCACCAGAGTATTAGAGTATCCTTCACTTGGATTTCAAATTATTTCTTATTCCATACTGGTTATGGAATTAGTGTTTGCATCAAACCAACTTGGAGCTCCAATTTATGAGATTGTCAGGTCAATGCATTTGTAGCTGCCAGTAAAGTTCAATTATTGGACGTAAAGGTGGCTTCAGTTGTGGTATTCCTGGCAGGGGGAACTTCCCCTTACTGTAGTGTTTCACCACTTTTAATCTATTCTCATCTGTGTTGTTCAGCAGAAAGCCAATTGAGTTCCTTAAAAGAAATATAACATCTTGAACTACAGATTAGCTGTGTGTTGCAAGGTCTGGCGATTGAGCTAACAAGTCCTCCTCCTCAGATTGCATAGAAGAGTAGTGAACTTGTGCAACAGTTACTATGATGTGTGGTTGCTGTGCCCCGGCATTGAATTGATGATCTTCAAAATTGATGTTTATGAGAGTTCAATACTGGCCATTTTTCCACATCCTGCTTAGACGGAGTCTGGAGGTAAAACGCCCACCAGGTAGAGGTTTCAGTAAATGAGACATTATCTTTCTTTGGGTGAATGTGTGGAATTATGGAAGTTGGCTCAGCCAGGTTGTTATTGAAGTTTTGAGTGAAATTCTGTATGGATGGATTGGACTGATAGAGCGCGCAGGTCACCCGACTGAGTTTTACCAGATGTTCACGCACTTGGGCCCATGACGTGATTACGACACTATTTTTGTGAGTCGGGCGAGTTTACACACCACTACCAGTACTTTGTATGTGTTGTCTGTAACACTATTACCATGGTACCTGACTTACCACAGGCACTTATTCTTCCTGACGGATCAGGAGCTATTAAAGGACAAGCAATAAGATAATCCTAAAAAAAAAATACTCTATACATTTACCAATACTATGATGATTTTATAATGACCACAGACACTGGAAGGGTTTTAAGGATTTTTATATAGTAATTAAATTTCAAAGTGACAAGAGAATAAGGCTGATGCAAACCAGAATGTCAATAATCAAGATTACACCAATAATATAGCTATGAATGAGGGCAAGCACCATCGAGTGTGGGTGGAAGACTACAGGGTAAGGGTAACAAGGAACATGCTATTCAGAATCAGGCTTATACTAGGGTAGGTGAGTTTAAAACACATTCATCAGTGGAGTGCTAAAGTCCTACAAGTGATTCAAATCCTAATCTTAGTCTATCTGTTAAACTAAACTTAGATCCCAAACATCGATCAAATTAATCACACTGTTTAAGCAATACAGTTTCACAATGCCCTACAGGAAGGGGAAAAATGGAACATAACTAATAAACAGTTTGCATATATGACTTGGGAGATAACAGAGAGAATATCATGGGCATAGAGGCTTTATTAAAAGAGGAGAAAAGAGGATAGATAGACAAACACCCACACTATATTTACCTAGGACTTGGGTCAGGACTGGGCTCACCAAAGGGCACGACCAACACCTGCAGCTTCAGATGCAACACCTGCGTTACCCCCTCACTGCACGGAATCCGCCAGTAACCCCGATTGGGTTCTCGAATCTCCCAGCAAAGTGCTTCACCAGCACTTAAGATAATTTCCACCCCTTGGAGTTTGTGGAAATTTCGGACAGAGTGCTCCGCAGCTCTCTGTAACAATCACCTATAGAGTTCGTAGGGTCGGTGACAGGTCAGCTACTCAGACAAGTTGGACAATTTCTCTAACTAAACTAGGCTAGTTATACCCTTTTCGGGTCCCTAGACCACCCACAAATGTTGCAAGTGACAGGGTCCCCAACTTATGATTGGTCAGGAGAGGTGGTTAGGTCATTGTCACCACCTAAAATTCTGGGTTCCCATATTTAATATTCATTCTTCAGTACCCACCCCTTACATTCCAGTTCCCAGGCATACGTGTAGAAGAGAACAATAGAGCACACAGTGGGAAGAAA
The DNA here is from genome assembly GCF_964263255.1 of Lissotriton vulgaris. NCBI lineage: Eukaryota > Metazoa > Chordata > Amphibia > Caudata > Salamandridae > Lissotriton > Lissotriton vulgaris. Next base: position 754,444,583 of record NC_141694.1, on the reverse strand, counting down.
CAAATGTAGCAAATTCAGGTGAAATTCAGCTTCTTCTCCCTGGGTTAAGGGGCAGGTTCCCAGGAGCATCTCAGCTTCGGTAGCCAGCTGGCTGAGTTCCACTGATGCAGGGCTCGGTTCTCAGGTCACGTGATCGGGTCCACATAGACTTCTTAGATGGAGAGGCTCCCCACTCCCAGGCCCCCAGATACGTAGTACATGAAAAGTAAGTGAAAACAAATTAGAAACACAGGAAAAAATGAATACACTGTACACCATGATAATCTACACTGCACCCCTTACTTTATAATAACTATAGCGGTTAGAAGTTATGCAGAAATAGATAGAAATGCAAAGCGGCATGGGCAAGCAGAAAGCGTGTTTAGAGACAAGCGGCCATTTTAGCTACAATGCGCATGAGCGAAATATCCCTCCAAAACTGCGAGTGCGTTACATCACATGGGTATGACCGACGCATGCGCAGACTGGATTTCTGCGAAGCAGCCATTCTGTAGTATGCAAGCGTTGTTAGGATTAATAGACACATAGGCAAGCGTCTCTGGGACACCCGCATGTACTGTAAAAGTGTAATATTAATGACAAACAGGATTGATTAATACTATTACAAGTTAACGAAGTTCATGAATGTGAGCAAGTCGCTTCATGTGCGAATCCTTGCTCCATCAATCCCCTCTTTGATGATATTTACTATCATCACTATTAATGGAAACAGATGCCAACTTTCTTTCTTACATATCACTCATCTCGATCTCAATAAATTTGTTGTTGAGCTTCTTCTCAGCATCCTTATTAGGATGGAAACTCTTGGCCTTTTTGTAAATCTGATTTCTTAATTCCTCTAACTCCAGCTCATCCACATTTCGTTTTACTCCCCTTCTATTTACAGTATACTTCTTTCTGCACCTTTGGCATTTACAGCAAATTATTATAGTGAACACAATCAGACTTATTCCAGCTATTGGCATCAGTATTTTCCCCACAAGACTACGACCTATGTTAGAAAACCAACTACCTACAGAGGAGAGACCATCAGTCAGTCTCTTCCAGGCACTATCAACCTCCAGTGGTTTGAGTTCTTTTTCCAAATTAGTTATGTTTCGCACATATTTCCTAATTTCTACGCTTTTATCAGGAATGTAAGTGTAACAATGTTGCGCCTTCAGCATCCTGCAGACTCCACCCTCTTTTGCCAATAAGGTATCAAGAGCAAGGCGATTCTGTAAAACCATTGATCTGATCGCAACCATTTCAGTATTGACCAGCAGGAATCCAGCAGCAGTGTCAGTAGATAACCGATCCACTACTGTAGACAATTTGCAAATACGGTGAGTATTCAGAACCACTCCCACTCCAGGTATCAGTGCACTAAATATATCACCTATAATTTCTCCTACATTTTCACGTCTACTACGTACCAAACCATTAGTATTTTCATTGCTTCCAGCGGCGTCGTTCACATGGTATATTTTCGGGAAGACAATGCCAAAATAGCAGCTCCCATACCAGTGATCTGGCAATTTGAAATAAGCCTTGTTTCCACATATATAATAAATTCCGGGAAACACAGGTTCTGACCCATTTTTGAAACCCCAACCTCCAATTACCTTGTAATTGTGTTCGCATTCACTGGAACCAATGAATACATTTTTATAATAACTAGTCTTTTCTCTATGAAGACAGATTTTCCCTTTTCGTTTAAAGTCCAGCAACAGTGCAGGATTAGCTTCGCCATTTGAGGTGCTTTCCATGTTTTCAGCCTATTTAGGAGTTTTCTGTCTCTTATCATTGGCCTTTCTCTGGAAACTCTCCCTTCTCTTTTCTGCCATTTTCAAGAACATTTTCTCTTGCTCATGTAATGAACAAGTCAAATTATCTTTGCGAGCTTCATTTAAATCTATGTCACCTATAGTCAGAAAGTATTCTTCCATGTAACAAGTCACTTCGCTTCTAATATGTACAATATTCAGGTTTCCCCGAATAGGAAGTTCAGAAAAAAGCACGTCAGTGTTTGAATAGTAGTACTGTAAAGTGATTCTATAAAATAAGCTTGCTAATATACTACAGGAAATTCCATAGGTTAGGAGTAAGTGGTGATAGGTCACACCTTCAGCTACTGAAGTAGGTAGCTTCATGCAGACATAACAATCTTCTATTTCCATAGCTTCTACATAATGCACTAAAAGATTTGAGACATTTAAATGTGTTCTGTTTCTCATTCTGTGAAAATGTAGTCCTTCCTCATCTGGTGCTTCTAAGTCAGGTCGTGTTTGTTTCAGGCTAACTGAACTTTCACGCCTTTCTACACTTCGTGGTGTTTCTTCGGTATGTACAACTTCTGTGTCTGGTGTCATCGATTTAGTAGGGTATAGGTTAGTATCTTTACTTATCATAAAAGGTATAAAGAGTGTTAGTCCTATCCATACTACTATTACTATGGCTACACTACATAAGCATATCTTACAGCAAGTTTTACAACAATTTCCCCTAGGTCTTCCATTCACATTTGAATCAGACATTTTAGCTTACAGGTGGCTTTCCAACCTCTCTTTGTTTCTCTACACAAGAGGCTTACGCAGTTTCACTTTCAAGTTGGGTCCTCTTCCTCAGGACTCAGATCCTCAATTGAATCTTGATCACATTTGTCGCTTATTTCGGGATCATCAATTTCTTCCAACACCAGATATGTCCATTCAGGACTTCAGTAGTTTTTGTTTTGTCTTTTTATTCTGGTACTGTGTCTGTTTTGCTGAGCTCCTTCTCGTTGTCTTTCACTAGCAGCTCTTTTCCGATCTTCTATTTTCTCTTCCACTGTCTTTAATCTTAATTTCAGTCTCTTTATGTATCTGGGTTCACTTTTCTTCTTGAGCCTTTTAGCAGTTACTGTAATTTGGCCTTCTTCACAAGCCCTTTTATTTTCGTTCTGTTGTGGCACTATTACGTCACCAGTATCTTTCTCCCTTCCTGTCTGACTAGTTCCAGGTCTTTCTTCAGTTTCTTCTGCCTGGTTTCTAAGCTGGCCTTGTTCAGGTATACTCTGGATTTGTCTTTGATTTTCAACTGTTTCTGGCTCTGCTTCCTGAACACGTTCGTCTATGTCTATCTGTTCCTGTTCATGCACTTCGAACCCTTGATTTTCTTCCGCATGAACTTCAGCCCTAATTACTATCTATCCCTTTTCTGTTTCTGGAGTCTTTGGAGGTGTGTCGATGACTTGGTCTGTCCCTACTTGACCTATTTCCTGATCAGGTCTGACGTGAATCTCGATAACCTGACCTTCTTCTTCTAGTCCTGTCTCTTCCTCACTATCCCACTCTCTATCTAGATAAGAATACTTTCTGATTCTTATTGGATCAAGAATCAGATAGTCTGCTGGGAACCATTCGTCTTGACTGGCGCTCGGTAGTATGACATCAGCTAGATCCGGACCCTCGTCTGGAGTCTCCTCAGCTGCACCACCTTCAGCTTCAGTCGCTTCTTCTCCGGTTGCCTTCTTGGTATGGCTGGCATGGATCCACTTCGGCACGCCGGCGCACTTCACAGCAGTGGTAGTGACGAGGATCACTTGCCTCGGTTTTCCCCACTTTGGTGCAAGGCAACTCTTCCGGGTGTGTTTCTTCAACACAACCCAATCTCCAGGTTTCAGTTTATGGGCTGGAGTTGTTGGCCATTGGACAGCAGCCTCCCCAATCTGGTGAGAGATAGAACGCACTTGGTCACCCAGCTGCCTGCAGTATTCTAGCACCAAATCATCAGAAATACTCAGCAGTTTGTGTCCAGGTACCCATGCCTGTCGCATCACTCTTCCCATTAGTATCTCATGGGGGCTCAGGCCTGTCTTTCGGTTTGGAATGCTTCTCAATCCCATCAGGACAAGAGGTAATGCTTCTATCCAGTTCAATTTTGTAGAATTACAAATTTTTGCCAATCTGGATTTTATAGTGCAATTCACTTGTTCGACTATTCCAGAAGCCTCTGGATGATATGCACAGTGTAGCTTTGGCTCAATCTTGAACGCCTCAAAGTTCTTTCAAGATTTCGTTGGCAAAATGCCCACCTCTGTCTGTTTTCAATTGTTTCTGGAAATCCATACCTAGGTATTAGCTCCCTGAGTAACAATTTAGCTACAGTAATGGCATCATTTTTCTTTGCTGGGTAGGCTTCCACCCACCTTGAGAATAGACAAACTATTACCAGGACATACCTATATCCTTTACACATGGGTAACTGAATAAAGTCTGCCTGTAGTCTGACAAAGGTGCCTTCTGCCTTTCCAATTGTACTTTGCTCCACTACAGTCCTCTTTCCTGGGTTAAACTGCTGGCACACCAAACACCTCTGGCAAAGCATCTCCGCAATGTTTCTGAACCTTGAGTTATAGAACACTTCATGGAACATACGACACATTGAATCCCTCCCGAAATGTGTGTCTCCATGGAT